>NC_135707.1:17996256-19196256 GCF_964276395.1 Gasterosteus aculeatus | reverse complement strand
ACTAAAACTAAGCATTTTCAAAAAATAAAAACTAAACTAAAGTAACAAACCCACTTAAAAAACTAATTAAAACTAAACTGAAATTGAAAACAAAAAGTCAAAACTAAATAAAAATAAAAACTAGTGAAACATTCAAAACTATAATAACCTTGCTACACAAAAGGTCAGTGGAGATAGTTCTCTTTAAACCGGTCTAATGACGCAATGGGGGTCTGCACTGTTAAAGTGATGACCTCTTACTTGGCCCTTCCACCGCGTTACTAAAAGTGTTTGCAATCTCAAGATCCAGATCTGCATCCAGATGTAAGTTTGTCCTTATGTTACCCAACCAGAAATCCTCAGGCCAGTGCCAGGACACACACACACACACACACACACACACACACACACACACACACACACACACACACACACACACACACACACTGAACATGCAGACTAGCTGTTCACTTCCATGTGCCTTCTTTTTTTCTTTTCTTTTTTCATTCCTTTAGGAATCACTCCTCCCTAATAGTTGTTTGATGTCCAGGACTTTTGCAATAGTGGAAGGTGTTTCATATCGAGGTCTAGCTGATAACACAGATGGTCAGTGTCCTTCGCGGGGGAGCGTTCGGGTATAAGATTTCATTCCCTGTCCAAAACGAAATTCCACGATTTAGTGGGGAGGGGTGGGGTGGACTCAATAAGACTGGTTTTAATCCCAAAGAACAGACCGACTATAAAAATGTTCTGGTAATTGATTAAAATCAACAGTCATGCTCATACTTCATTGTGTGCAATGAGGTCTGAGGAGATTCATCAGCCAGCACTAACTTGGATATCAACTCAAACCTGATTAGTTTTTAGTTTAAAGGGTTTTAATTTTTCCGCCGCATTTCTTTGTTACTAACTTCACTTTTGCTTTCCCAAAACCGGTGTTCTTTTTTTTTTTTTTTTTTTAGGTTTTACTGTCATCTTTTTTACATTTTCTCTCCCTCTTACCGCCCCAATCTCCCACCAAATTGTCTCTCCCTAATATCCCACCATCTCAGTTACTTCTAACTCTGTATAATCTTTCTTAGTTTCTCCTCTCCTTCTGTGACCACCAGCGCGTACTATGTGCTCCCCTTGTTTATACTTCCCAGGATGCTTTGGTGGTTTCGCAGTAGCAGTAGAAGCAGTAGTGGTAATAGCAGGAGTGAGGCGCCAGTAATTTGTGCCCTACCACCGCTTGCAGCCACTGCTGAACTCTGTTCCAGCGACACACTGACCACAGTGACCTCCCACACAATCCCACAGGTCTGCATGAATTTGTGTGTGAGTGTGCTGTATGGTTGAGTGTGGATTATTTGGTTCAGGGTCGGTGTAATCTTAGTGCACAAATTAATTTGGTCATGTCAACCAATATTTTTGATATACAGGGGCTGAGTAATTGTTAGGAATTTGCAGTGGAAACGTGCCAAACTATATATATGAATGCCTTTATAATACAATTAGAAGAGAAATGCAAAATGTTAACATTCCTGACACCATTATCAATAAATGATGTGGCTGATCTTAAGTCTTATATATGCGGCTTAATGGTCTTTTGTGGTTATAGCTCAGAAGACACTGATGATTCACAGAGAGCTCTTGAAGCTGCAGATGGTACAACTCTGGCTGCGAACCAGTGATCTCTCGTCCCTGTGTTTTAAATACTGACTTTATTATGGCTATGTGAGAGCAATCAAGCAGTTGTATGTGTGTCAGTCAGTGTGTGGGATGCATGCCTTTTTCTACAGGAAGTAGACGCCTTGGTTGTGTCCTTGGGTCCGTGTCATTGCCGTGGCCCCTCCAGAGGACGCACAGAGAGGATGGGATGCTCTACACGTGAGACAGCTCGTTATATAAGATGGATGATGTTGGCTGTCTGTTTCTTTTTGAAGCAGCCGGTGGTATAAGTGCTTCATAGCGCTACTTCTTTTCCTGCTTGCATTATTAGCTCGGTGAGGCCGTCAATATTTGACTTAATGTTTTAATGGTCACTGGTATCCTTCACAAGGACTACACAATGATAGCTTGATTTGTTTTCTTGTCTTTTTGCCATATCAGAATGGCCGCTGCAGTACACATAAGTAAGTCAGAAATCCCCCCCTTCATTTGAGCCAGTGTTTTTTCCTGATCATTGTCCTCTATAAATGACCTATCTTGGGACCATTTCAGGATCCCCAACCAAGTTGGCAAAAGGAAGTGGAGCAGAAACACAGCCCAGTGCTATTAACTTTCTACAACCCCCTCTCTTTCCCTGGAAAGCAGCGAGGCTTGATCCATGCACTTCCCTGTTTTAGTGTCTTGCGACTAAAGTACTGCATTTTGAAACACAAAAGATCAAGGTAATTTAAACAGGCATAACATTGGCATTCCCACCAGTGATGGATTCTGCTTTAATGCAGCGACCACAGCTGCTTTCCTGGCCACAGAGCTCCTCGGTGGTCTGTTGTAGGACTAGTGGAGGGTTGTGGGGGCAGGGAGGGTCTCGTGGTAGAAGTTGGTTGGTGGTGGTCACCAGACGTGCTCTAGATGGTTCCCGGGCGATAAATAAGCTGTGACATAACTTCAGCGTGACAGATATAGAGGGGGGAGAGAACAGAAGAAGAGAAAGAGAAAAAGTGTTCAGTATAATGAGCCGAATGAAAAATGAAAGTCAGGGGAACAATGAGGGTTGAATGGAATAGAGTGACATACGGGAGAAAGCAAAGAGATTGGGAGCAAGGGGTGGTCCTCAGTGCCTAGAAAGTGGCCATTGATCCTCTTTATTAAACCCAGCCTTTTCACTTAATTGCGTGTTAGGTTAGACACACAAACATACACATGCATGGAGAGATGCACATATACACAGACACATGGCTATCTCTATCTTTAGCAAATCCTACATCCCATTTAAGGCAAATGTGGCGTGGATGTTTGGATTCAACGATCGCACGCTCTCACCACACAGCCACCAGAGGCATGTTGACAGTAATAGTCCAAGGCTCAGGCGCTCGCTCCAAACACTATCATTATTAAAACAAGTCTTTTGTTTTTACAAGTCCCCCTCTACACATACAGCGGAGCATGGGGCAGGCGGGAGGAGAGATTTGAAGAAAAAAAACCCACTCAAGGTTACGTCAAGTTTTTCTTCTTCACACTAACATTCCCCTTAGCTAAGTGCGGCCTCTATAAAGCAATGTCAACAATGGTTTTACACTTTTTAGCAGTAAATGAAAATAGGCTGCTCCCACCAGAGCTGGTGGTTAACATCCTTGTGATCTAACTGTAACCCCCCCCCCCCCCCCTCGGCCCCCCTTGTCCATTTTCATTTCACCCTGTCACCTCCGTCTGGTTCCACAGCGTACCCGTCTACCTTTCCTCTCTCCTCTGCATTTTCTCTCCACCCATAATGCAACTGTTAGCTGGTAGCCTAGTCTATAGCCCTAGCTGTGCACTTTGCTTAGCACAGTTTCCACCATTTTCCTTTGTAGCTTTCGGCCGCGCTCACAACCTTAACGTCTTCCATCTATTACTGCAGACAAGCCAGGGGAACATGCAGCTTTTCCCTGTCAAATACCAGGACCACTCACTCAGCTCATGGATGCATTTTTCATTGTTCCACAGTGAAAGCAAAGGCAGAAAGGCTTTAAGCTTTTCCGCCTCACTCTGTGGGTGTTTCTTTCTTTTCTTTCTTGTTTCTGTAAAAAGACGGGAAGCCTAAAAGAAACCCTGATGTGTCTGTTCCAGCATGGCTCTGGCCCCTTCACTGAAGTGCCCATGCTTCTTTGAAGAGGTAACTTATTGGTTCGAGAGAAATTTCTGCCTGTCTACTTGTCTGCTTCACGGATTGACATCGGGCAGAAAGAAAGCCGGACTTTTTCCTCCGTAAACTCAACCTTAATTCTGACATTAAAACACGTTGTGTCAGCATCAGAGACGTGATAAATAAATCTCGGATG
Source organism: Gasterosteus aculeatus (assembly GCF_964276395.1). Taxonomy (NCBI): domain Eukaryota; kingdom Metazoa; phylum Chordata; class Actinopteri; order Perciformes; family Gasterosteidae; genus Gasterosteus; species Gasterosteus aculeatus. The sequence continues at coordinate 19,192,309 of NC_135707.1, read as the reverse complement.
GAACATGAGATGGTTCTTGTCAATGAAAACTTCAATGAGCCGCAGACGGCCCTTGCTCCACTGCTGGCAGATCTGTTATGATGTTTTAAGTCAATCCAGACGTGGGCCCTTCTTCCTCTTTCTTTTGTCCTCCTAAAGGCTCTCTGGTCTTTGTCCGTCGCTCACTGCAGACCACAGCTAACGAGAGTAGCTATGTCACAATAGGACATCTGACTATAGAGATATTTCTGTCTTTTATGGGATAAGAGGTCTGCCTCTACGTTAGCCAACATCTCAAGGTACACAGTGAGAATCATCACGGGACATCAGGCTTGTCATTTATGGATTAGATTCTTTATTCATCATCCCTAACTCCCCCATTCTCGCACCGTCTGCTGGTTTCTGGTGGAATATGATATTTAAAAGCAATCAGCAGTCTACTGATAGTGTGCCACGGTTTTCGTCTGAATAATAGACCACTTTTATGACACAGGAAATAAGATGGGATTCCAGTCATGTTGGATGATCCCACTGCAAGATCTGCAAGACTTGCGTTTTAGGCTAACTTTTACTTTTGCTCCCCTATTTTTTTTTTTCTCAGAAGACAGCGTTCCACTTCCCACTAAATCCATTATACAGTTGGCATTAGGGGTGTAACGATTCATTTTAACAACGATTCGATTTGAAACGCGATTCATGGTTGCTGATTCGATTCATGGACGATCTGGGTTAATTTAGAACGATTCGATTCAGTAACTTGAAATCGATTCAGTAACTTTACTGGACAGTGCAGGCAAAGTTTCTGAGATCCCTGTTGTTTCATGTAAGGAAATCAGGTTTAAATTAATTATGGATATTATAAACGAGCAAACAACAATTATTGGCAAATGTATTAACCTTTTTATTTGAATCAAGTGCCATTTTCAATTACACAATAATTACACAATGTTTGGATCAATTCACAGAACCCCTGATGTACCTCATTGTCGGGTCGCATGTCTTTACAGATAAACTTGGCAAATGTTACTGTGATGTTGAGTTTCGTGCTGGCGAGGCCTGAGGTGTCTGCAGAGCTGGAGTTACCTGCTGCTGCTGCTGCTGTGACGCTAAAACTATGACGAAAACTTTTCGTTAACGAACCTTTTTTCCATGACTAAGACGTGACGCAAACGATCTTAAAAAATAAAAACTATGACTAAATCTATTCTAACTTTCGTTAACGAGACGAACATGTTGGTGGTTGACAAAGTCACGATACTTTTCCCCCCTAAATTCGCACGCAGCTGACAGAAAACAGACAGGCAAAGTACGGTGGTTATTAACGCGTCATGGTGACGTCATCCACGAACCCAGAACGCTCGCAGCGGTGCAGCGGTGGTTCTTGTGCACCGTCTACGGACCGCGACGACTATTTTACAGTTCGTCGAGTTTGAATGTGGCTTCGTTAGTTTAGCTCAACTGTCTCGGGTTAGCTGACTGTTAGCAGGCTGAAGCCGCGCTGCTTCACAGAAACATGAAGACCCGTTTAACAGACTGCCGAGCCTTTCTGCTCTGTTCTCTGGCGACGGCAGGCAGCGTTTCCTCGGCGGATGAGACGCTCCGTTACAGGCTTCTCAAAACACGTCTAACGTAATAAACTCATTGCAGGTTCTGAAGCCAAGAAAATAATGTATTGCAACGATTGTAGGACGTTAAGGTCTCTTTTGTTGGGACAGTGGAAACAATACAGGACCATAAAGTGTCAAAAGCATTGCAAGTAAACAGACAAAGACAACAAAGTGTTGCGTTTAGATCCCTGGTCCTCATGAAGTTGTTACACCTTTGCCAATTTGTTAAATTGCCTTGCAAATAAATGCTTTGCTATTTGTTAAAATACAAATCCTTTCACGTAATGGTTTTTCACATGTCATTTATATATTAGCTCACACAAACACTTCAACCATTTGTTCTTGGCCCGGTTCCTCCGTCACATTTTACAACCCACTGTGGCCCGCGAGTCAAAAAGTTTGCCGACCCCGGCTATAGACCTGTCCTAGGAGGGACATCTATAGACCTGTCCTAGGAGGGACATCTATAGACCTGTCCTAGGAGGGACATCTAACGGACAACCAAGTACTGCAAGCTAGACGATTATGCAGCTGATTTGTATCGATTTGTATCGATTTGATTTGTAATCGATATGTGTCGTCCGGAATGCCGATTTGCGGAGCACAGATCGATTCAGTTGGATCGCGGGAATATAAATCGATTAATCGATTCAGTGAATGAATCGTTACACCCCTAATTGGCATGGTACAGCACTTAAGTGGGTGGTTGATCTCAGAGATCCATTTTACAACTCGTTGGTAGTCGAGTCGCATGGATTAATCAGCTGTCCGAATTTGGGTAGAGCAGAGTTCCAGCTTCAAAGCTTTTCTAATGGTAAGAGATGTTACCATGGTTATGCAATCGTAGACTACATCAATGACTACGTTTAAAAGCACCCTATATAACGATTTCTGATATTGGTCCTAATACTCATGTTGACATGTCAAATGAGTATTACACTACCAACATGCAGCCGTGCATGTCCCCATCGATGAAAGACACCCTAATGACACATCCTCACCGGGGGGGGGTCAGTGAATGTCCTCGATTTTCTCTGTGATAGACAGGTTGGTTTATCATGTAAAAATACGGAGAAATTAAGCAGCTTGAGCTGCTCGGGCCATTCTGCCTGTTTTGTTCAAAGTGGTCCAGCGATGGAGGACATGTTGGGCCCATCTCTTGGTCTCCATCTCTCATTAATTCAACCACCTTCTCTAAAAGGTGCAAAGCCTTTTCATAATGTTTAAAGGTTTGTTTCTCCTTCCGACCTGAAATGTGGGCTGTCAGAATAGGATCTTTACATGAGCCGTAACAAAGTAATTAAATAGCTGAACAGCATGTTTAAAAAGTCCACGTATGCACAAATCAATGAGGATCACTGTGACATGAAACTAAATGCACTGTAAGTAGAGCAGGCTTCACCCACAGCAGAAGCTACTAAACCCCAAATCAGTGACAGCCCTGAATAAATCTGTTTGTTCTTATGTCATCTGGTAGTGTCTACAGAGCAGGCTCCCTGCTGTGAGCAAAGCGTCCCCGTCTAATATTGCCGACCAAGCACATTGCTCCACGTCACGATGCCGTAAATTTCCACTCCGACTCCCATTTGAAGTGCCTCGGCAGCGTCACATCTTGGCTACCACCACACACGGTCACAGTCAGCCCTGCAAAGCTGGAGACATAAACATTGATCATTGATAAACAAGAGCTCTCCGCTTGGTTTCCCCTCTAATACTCTTCCATGAGTTTAGTCAGAGAGAGAGAGAGAGAGAGAGAGCGGTAATCCAGAGGTACGTTCCAGTGACTGAGGGGCTGCTTCTATTAGCTGCGGCCTGTCGTTTTGAGCATCTCTCTCTGGCGCGGTGGAACCACACTGGCATTCCATCATGGCGGCAACTTCAAAGTCAGAATGCCCCGCTTTTTTTTCCGCTAACCAAGTTTGTCAGGGCAGCATTAGGCCGGGGATCTGGGACATTGAGAGGCAGGCCCTCTCATCCAGAACTTTGTTTTAATGGCCTATCTCACCACTGACTAATCATCTCTCTTACAAGTGGCTACGCGGGAATCCTCTATGTCACTGCACATCTGTCTTTTTTCACTCTTTCATTCTTTCATCGTTCTCACTCCTTCTAAAACTCTCACTCAAATTTTTCCTGCAACCGCCCTACCTCCCCGAACATGCCTCACCCCACCGCCTGGGCCCATTAGTGTTGGCCAAATTGCTTCCGCATGAAGACTCCTTAATTGTGGTAATTCGGTGGCAGAGGGGTGGGGCTTTAAGGCCAGGGGTGCGGAGAACATGTGTCGCTGCTTTAGTGGGCAGATGTGAAAGCAGGCAGCACCTGGAGGGGATGGTAATCACGGAAATTAGACCCCCAGCCTCCGCTACCAACAGCACTTACACCCCATCACTGTCCTAATACCACCACCAGCCTCTACCCACTGTGTGTGTGCGTGCGTGCGTGTGTGTGTGTGTGTGTGTGCGTGCGTGCGTGCGTGCGTGCGTGCGTGCGTGTGTGTGTGTGTGTGTGTGTGCGTGCGTAGACACTTGTCTGCTCGGCTCTTCAGGCCTTTACAAACCAGCGGGGTTCTTTCTGTATTATTGAGTCACTATACTCTGATGTTAAATTTGTTAGTGTCCGGGGCTCCGCCTCCAGCAATTTATCCAGTTCTCTTTATACATGCTGCATATTCGATCCACTTCTACCATTCTTACATTACTCACATTAAAAGCTCTAGACATATACACTGTGTAACTTTGATTGCACTCGGAGCATTTCACTAAGAGGGAACTTAAAATATGAAATAATTAACAGTAGTTTAGGCTGTACAACAATTGACATACTGTCAGTCACTGCCCTGAGTCAATAAACTCATTCAAATCTTTTACTGAAGAAAATAGTGCCGAAACACTGGCAAATTTGCAGCGCTGCTGGTATTAGTATTTTTTTAATTAAGGCGAGGGCACCCCATGATTGTGGGGGTCCTTGGGTTAAAATCTGTCTTGCCTGTGTGCCTGTTTCTGTAGAGTAACAGGCCGGTGTTGGAGGTTCTCTACCTGCTATAGTAACTCAAACTCTGTTAGTAGAGCTGCATGAGAGTTTGTGTTGTTATTTACCAATGGCGCCTAGCTAATCCTCCTTCCTTATGTATTCCACAGTTCTTTTTCCATTTATAAAAACAAGGAAAAACGGGTTTTAATTTACAGACTCAAGGTTGATTTACTGTTTTTGCCTATTTTGATGATAGAAAGGAGCAATTTCAAATACATCAAAAAGTCTCCATCAAGGGATTAACTCTCTGCCATCCTTAGAATAATTTTCTGGCAGTATGATGCCTCTCCCCGCAGACCTCAATTTGCGGACATCCAAGCAGCTCCTGTCTCAAATTTAACTGCAGGACCAAACCACCACTGGTTCACCTTGTCGTTTTTTCTGCTTGTGTGTGAACTTTTTCTTTGTGACAGTCCTGGGCACGGCGCCAGCAGCCCTCCTGCTCCTACTTACTGCTTCTACTTCAGCCCTTCCTGACTTAGGAGAGACAGTTATTGTTTCTGCATCAGCACTTAGTGGCTCAGCTGGCTGCTTTGGGGTCTACCCAACTTGTTCATGTCTACCTCTCTTTCTGTCAGCCCCTCTAGCTGCCGTGGGCCTGTTGCCAGATTTGGAGCTTTTAGCAATTTATGAGTTTCTTTCCTTTCCTGTCCGTCTTTGTCTCACTACTTATTCGTTAGGGCTTGGCGACAGTGTACATCGTGTTGTCAGCCGGTCAACACATATAAAATGGATCCCTAATGTACGAATACGTACGACTGGTTGTCTAAAAGGCAGAAGAACTCTTCACTTGTGACTCTGATGTGACTGACTGAAGTGAAGGTGTTTTACTTTGATAGCTGATCTAGCTCTACATTCTCTACCTTGGTATCTTTCTGTCTGTGCTTTACCTCTGGTATTAAAGACATTGCTTGTGAGGGCTCCTCTGGATTGTTTTATAAAATCCAATTGAAAAAGAATACATGGTATTAGAAATGAATCCTAACTAAGTTTTTTGAATGCAGGCCGACACGAACACGCTGCGTCCTCTTTAACATGTACCTTAGCCTGGTCTTGCATGCAGACCACTTTCCCATACCACTCCTCAAAGCAATGAGAGCAGGACATGTTGGAATGTGTAAAACATGGCAAGTCTGCAGATGTCTCGCACACACACACACACACACACACACACACACACACACACACACACACACACACACACACACACACACACACACACACAGACATGTGCACGACTATTGAAGTATGTGGTGTGCAAAAGAAAGCAGCCCTCACATCCCATATTGCCCCATCCATGTGTGCTTTCTCTCTTCTTTTTTTTGTCTGTTCTGTCTTTTTTTTTTTTCTTTCTGTCCCTCAGTATTTCTTCTCTGACTTTCCATCCCTCCTTTCCCTCCTATTCTCCACACTCGTTCACGGCGCTCAGAATGGCTAATCCAGCTGCCCAGTTGCCCTCGCTGTGTTTGATGGAGTGCCGTCGACTCTGGCCCCTAGTTGTGTGTTTATGCACTTCTTGCACCTGCCCGTGCTTGACGAGTAACAGCACCACGCACATTCAGTCACTCATGCACTCTCACGCGCGGTAACGCATGCACGCACACATTGGCCACAACACGCACATACACAAAGGCTAATGCATCTTGCATTCATAAACCAAAGTGAATACCACTGTTAAGTCGACAAACTACCCACCCCTGTGTGTTCCTCTCTTCCTGCATACCCCACTTTTTTATAGTCCAACAGCTGGACAAAACATTGCCCAGAGCCCCCCCAGGCAACCACCAACCACCCCAGCAGGTGCACCGTGCCCTTTAGGACATCTACGTGGGCAACGTGGGATAGTGATACCCCTAGTTCCAGTTATCAAAGAACAAATAGAGCAGGGGGAATGGCCCCTGTTGTGTTGCACATTAATCTTGCACTTTCAACATCTCCATCTTTGCCTGAAACAATGAAGGGCTCATGGGAGCAGCCAGCGTGTGTGAAGGCCTACTCATCACTGCTGCAACCACTTCTCCTGCAGGCCAAACGGTCACTGAGTCTGGATATGTGCTCTCCACCATATTGTGGGGCTTTAAGGGTCATGTGTTTTTAGGTTTACTGAGACATACTTGATAATAAAGTAAAAATGTCTGGTGCAATACTTTTATGGCATATGTATGTAAGCTATATTGTTTCCAGGCAGGGCAGCCTATTTTTATGAAGAGCCTATGTCTTTCTCTATCTCTCTCTCTAGTACTGGATCTCATCAAATAACCCAAATGTCTCTACATGCATAATCTAGCTTGCAAGCCTCTCTAAAAATGACAATATGGTCGCTATTTGGTCTGAAAAATCAGTTTAAGTTCAAGAACATGGCAATGATCTATACCGTATGAAAATCATCTAAAACACTGTTTTACTCATTTTTGGAAACCATGTGTGCTTGTATGTTCTATGTATGTAGTAATGCATCTTTGCCTTTACAAAATATATCCAGCAGAACTACACTTCAAACATCTGTCCTGTAGAGAAGCAAGTACCTGGAGCCACTGAGGCAGATGCAGCACTGCTCTGTTTGACCTGCAGATACATTAAGGGGCAGGCGGGGGGGCAGAGGGAGCGTTATTAACATCCCCATCTTCCATCTGGGCTGATGGAGGGCCTCTCAGACAGCAGGTGAAGAGGTTGCTGGGTAATTTGTCTGGGAGCGAGAGGAGGGAAGTCTACGCTTAGGCATTTTAGCAATTGCAGTAATTCTCCAGGTTAAATGTGCCGTGTGTCTACTTGAATCCACACTGCCTCCAAACTACTAATCCAACTAGCTGATTGGGAATAACATCTGCAAACAGAAATGCGATATGCTCTTTTTTGTGTTAAACAAGTCAAAATGTGATTGAGTGGTTTAACTGAACGGACAGAGAAAAGGGGGGGGGGGGAGAGTTGAGGATGTGGAACGGTTTCCAAATAATGAACCTGATGTGTTGTGGAGACTTGTCTAAAACAAAGCACAATGGCCCTAAGAAAGGTGCCGTACTGTGAGAAGCGAAGCCTCACTGGAACAGGTGACATGAGAATGTAATGTTCTCTCTTGAAGATTGTAGCAGGCGATGGATGGGTTCTCCTCCCCTCTCTCAACAGCCACTTTTACGGTGGACAGCCTGAAACTCTAAAGTATCTTTTATCCGCCTAGCCATTCCTCCCCCCATTTCCTCTTGTTGAGTGTCTGAAATAGCATCTTACCATCAAAATAGCATTCACATATCGTAATGACGAGTATGTAGTCGCCCATCAGCTCAGATCAGATATTGTTCTGGAAGGATATATCTTTTATGCTTGCCCATTGCTCACTCTCCTAATAGTCCCTGTTATTTAATTGAAAGTCATTCAACCCAGTAGGATTGAAGAAGCCTCATCTGTATACTGTGCATGTTCTCTCCAAATCCAAATGAAATGTACTGCTTTTAAAGCACACCCTGTCAGTTTCCCTTTTCAGATGAATACACATTCATCAAAGCATTCAGAACTGACATGGATTGTATCAGCACTGACATGTCGGTTACTGATGAAGCCGTGTGTATATACACTTTATCATAAAATGTGCTATTATTCAATTTAGCCTTTGGTATTTGTTTATTTTTGTTCAAGCAAACTTCTCAAAGTGTTGTTGTCAATATGGGCATGGACACACAACGGGTTCCCTTTGGAAACAGAGGCCCTGGTGTCGGTGATATCAGCGTTCGGCAGCACCTGGGTTCTCACAACTGGTTTCTCTGAGAGGGGTCAATACCAATTAAAGGCCAATCAAGTGTTAAACCGAGCCACGGCAGCAGTGTTTAAACCTCCCCGGACTGCACTTCATTTTCACTCTGTGTTTTTTTCATTTTTCTTTTTATTAGGTGTGAAGTCTCCGGGTCCGTCACCGACCCTCGAGGGCTCAGTCCAAAATCTGGAGCTGAAGCTCTGCAGCCGTGCGACGGTGAAATGCGCCTCGGGAACCGTGGGAGCCGTAAAAGTGTGCGCCAGGACCCCAGGTGTGTGCAGCTGTGCCCTGTTAAAAATTTACTGCCTGTGTAGGAGGGAGAAAGCGGCATCGACGAGACTCTTCCTACTCTGTTTTTAAATCCTACTTTTACACACTTTACTCTCTTTCTCCCGATCTATCTTCATCTCCTCCCAGCTCTGGGACTCGCTCACTGTTTTTTGGTCCCGGGGGCATCGTCATTGGGCTTTGGCCATGTCCTTTGATAGCGAGGATGTTATAGGAGCTAGTGTCACAGCAGAGAGTTCACAGGCTCAAACTGTGCACATGATTTCAGGCCGATTGGAAGATCTATTGCAGCTGTCAATATTTGATATACAAAGAGAAAAAGTTCCATGAGCGGAAAATAAGGTACACATAAGAAAAGAGAAGTACTACTGTCCATCATTTTCCTGTGCGACAGCTTTACCTTGTGGCAGCATTTTCGTCTGTTTGACATATTTTCTTATTCATTCTTCTCATTTCTTATTCTTATTCAATTCAAAAGTCTTTGAATTGTCCCTAAGAACTCCTATGCCGTTTTGATGACATGCCGTCTTTTACTTCTCTCTTTTTGCTTTAAAAGCCCAGACTGTTGCTTTATTTGCAGATAAACGCTGTAATATATGTTAACATAGCTACTTTAACATGAGAACCCTTTAAGCATAAAGTGTTTTTAATATTTTGGCTATTATTTTCTCTTCTTCTCTTGGTTCAAGACACATTTCAATGATGGCAATTAGGGTTTCTCTTTGTAGTCCCCAAAGCAAGACTTGTGAATATAACTGTCTTCACAGGGGGAGTTTCATTACATTAATTAACCTTTAACTCTCGTGTCTTAGGTTCAGCAGATGGTGTTAAGGAGAAGCTGGTTCCTCTGATTCAGGGCCCATCCGACACCAAAGAACTCCACATGAGCCGCTGGCTCAATGAGATCCGGAAACCTGAATCTCTGCTGGCTCCTGACCTGCTAGTCTTCTCTGTTCAGGTCCCTCAGCAAGGAGACGACTGCAGGAACTCAGGTACAGGCTGACGAGATGGTGCAAGGGGAGGCATTACGCCTCCTTTCCTTCCTCTCCTTCTAGATTGCTCTGTGGATTTCTGACTGGACAAATCGTTGATGTGCTATTTTGTTCTTGCCGATTTTCCGGTGGTGGTTTTGGTGTGTGGACTTGTGACGGGTGCTAATGGTCCATATTCCATCTCAATTATTGATGATCTAATGCGAGAGTCTTGGTTTGTTTGGGCCGTCATATTTTCCTTCCTTTAATGTCAAGCAATGCCCCTTTTTTCACTTATTTGTTTAGTAAAGCCGATAAGCGTTTTCCACTCCCGTATCCTTGAGGCAGGGTTGGCAACGCGGCGCCTCTTTGCAGGCAGTACGCGTTCTCTAAACAGCAGTTAGTCTCTGTCAGCGCTGGGCCGAGCTGCCTAACAACAGCTAAGCACTCGGAGGATTGCTTTGGACGGCTGCACTGATGTTAGGTTGCCTTTTCTGAGTGAGCCCTGAGACCAGAGATTATATTTCTGCTGTGTGGGTTTATGCGTGTGTGTCGGAGAGGGAGGGCCTGGGATTTTTCGGTAGCAGATTTGAAAACTCATGCAGTGCTGTAGTGCATGATTCGTTTGACCCTTTAGATGGATGTTTGATGAATACAACTCTGTGTAATCTCTGGTAGTGTCTCTAGCCTGAACGGCTCCTGTAGAGGATTCTTCCATGAACACAGGACATGAATATCAGTACGTCATCACAAACCTCTCCTCCCCACCTGCACCTGTAACTACTTCTCTTATCGGGCTCCCAGGGAATATTGATGCCTTTGGAAGTAGATGTACTTGACTGTCTCTAAAAGGTGAGTCTCAAGTACACTCTGGGCCGTTATAACCAACTCCTAGTAAAACAACAGGTCCATGAGAAGCCAGTGGTGACCATGTGAAACAATACACGTCCATTACTCTGTCTCTGGCCTAACTGTACATCACTTTCAACCCAGGTCTGCAGAGATTCAAAGCGTGGCCTTGACTTGCGTGAAAAAAGGCCCGGGGGCCCTTAAACATGTCAGCGCCGAGGCAGAGATAGAGCCGGCCCTCAGGTGGTTTCAAACTGCAAGGAGAAGATCCAGCTGTGCCTCAGAGGGTAGTGAAGTAAGAAGATAACTGTGGTTTAAAAGCAATAGGCTGACCAGAGACTCCATTCCACTGCTGTTTGAATGTTCCCTCCAGTCAATCACTGTCCCATTGCTGGTGAACAGAGGGCCCAGGACATTGCCTTAAATTGAAAAAGCAATGCGGTGAAAAGCTTACATTTCATAGGCAACTCCCGGTTTGACGAATGCGAGGATGTTCATCGAATAAGTATCCAGCGACATGAGAGTAGATGTTAAAAGCAATCTGACAAGGGGGCTTGTTTCACCCTTCACAGCCTTTACAGACAGAGACAGATAATTTTAGGAAACTGGTGAATTCTATTTAGTGCAGCACCTCAGGCTATTACTTTGATTTAGAGAGCATATTATTTCAGCAAAGCAATGGCTCATAAAAACATATTTTTAAAAATTAAACCCCAATCTGAACACAAACCAGAGAACAAAAAGGAAGCGAAAAGGAGGGAGAGACGGAAAGAAGATGAAGGTGAAGGGGGGAGCGGGGGACTCTCAGAAGCCCTGGATATATCTCCAGCAGATGTGGAGCAGTGGAGGCCTGCGCTACTTCTCATCACGGCCTCAGACTACCCCCCACCCTTCTGTATTTAATGTTCTTTGTTTCTTCCCCCACTATGGCTGTGTACGTCTTATATCTCTTAACCTCATTTGTTGCTTTTAATCTCAAATCTCGTCCCTCTCTCCCTCTTTTTGTTCTTTATTTGATGGTTAGTCAAGGCTTTAATTCTTCATGGCTGGTGGGAGGCACAAGAGCAAACAAACTGGAATGAATCAATAGCAATTTGAGGGAACATTTTCACTTTTCACTTGTTTAATACTAAACGCTGCAGCTGCAATCCAGTCTCACAGCAAAACGTGTAATAGCTACGTTGTGGAACGTGGTATTCTCGCGCTTTCTCCCCAAAATCGTGACAATACTACATTTTCATTTTGACCCATTCATTTACATTGCCTTGCAACTACGTCACTAGAAACTTCTACACTCTCTGATAGAAGATGATATATGAAAATATAACGCATACTTCTCGCTAGAAATGCCATCGAAATGCACACAAATGCTGATGCTTTCTTAAAATATTGTGTTTTTAACAGATAATAGACCCACAGTCATTTTCCTAGTTGCAAACGAAACGTATTGTCAGGCTTTCTTCCCAAAAGCGTGAGAATATCACGTTCCACAACGTAGCTATTACACGTTTTGCTGTGAGACTGGGTTGGCAGCTGATGTGCACCCCCCCCCCCCCCCACACACACACACACACACACACTATTTCTGCCAGAAAGCTTTCTTTTATCTGCAATATACCTGTCAGTACAGTCAGAGCCGGAGTCGGCAGAGCAGCTTGACGGTAACAATATCACCGAACTCAAAGGCTTCTCTCCCTGAGTGTGTTGTGTCAAACACACTGTTGAAGGAAGAGCCTGAAAAGTGTGTGTGCGCGTGTGTGTGTGTGTGTGTGTGTGTGTGTGTGTGTGTGTGGGTGTCTTATAGGCCTGTGTTTTGTGGTCAGGCTTACATCAAAGAAGTTGCTCAGTCCACATGTCCCATGTCCCCGCTGTCATCCGGAGGGTGACTGGGAGCCTGTTAGACCAGTGTTAATGGAATGATGGATGCAACGCCTCATTCAGCCGCAGATGAAAGGTGGAGCAGCGCCACTCCAAGTCAGCTGCACCCTTTTGCTCCCACGGGGCCTGACTCTGAACGCTCAACGTTTTTTTGTGATCATGACATTTCTGAATTGCCGAAGCACTTGGGCTCGGCATCAAACACATTTTATTCCTCCCATGTGGCTCTGTTGATTCCATTTAGCGAATTCTTAAAGCGTGATTGTTATACACTGAACGTAGTATAACAAAAAACTCACTCCTACACCGTAGACATGCCGAAGATATTAAGGTATAAGGAGCCCCGATCAACTTTCATATTTTATTTTTCGTTTGATTAGTCGCTTCTGTCTTTTTTGGGGTGGACGTGAGCAGTGCTGTGGGCTGTATACTCTCTGGCCAGGCTGCTTTCATGTACGTGTGCCTTGCTGTTGGTGTCGGTGATTGACTGCGGTTGATTGTAAGTGGAGGGAAGCCTTTCAGTGATTCCCCACTGGTCATGTATGTGTGATCCCTGTGTTGTCTCATTTCTTAGAGGACGTGACAGGCTCTGGAAAGTGCAAGCACTTTCCTTATGGGTCCTTTAATTCATCCCAGAGGCCACTTCCTCCATGGCTTACTTTTTCCTTACTCCTTTCTGAAGGCTCAGGAAGGCCCCCATCTTCTTCTCTGGTCCCTACTGAAACACGGCAGTTAGTCTTATAGACAGCTAGTTTCTTCAGTAACAGCCAATCACACAGGTCTCTGGGGAGCACTCTTCTCTCGACGTCCTTCTATGACAGTTGTCAGCCTGATTATTTTTAGAACAAGCCTATAAGCTCGTCGGGGAACGTTTCTTTCACAGCGTTGGAGTAATGCTGGTTTAGATAAAATGCGCCGTCCGCCATTTTAACGGCAGCTTTCAGGCGTGTTTTATTCTCCTTTCTGCAGCACTCCTGTTGTTTCTTTCAAATACAGCCAGTGACATCTGTTTTCTGTCTAATTGTTTACCAGAGAAAACCAAATTCCAAAGAAAGTAAAATGTAGAGATTGGGTCGGGTGGCTCTGGCGCTCGGTGGGAGTCCCCATGCACTTGCAACTCCTGCTTATTCAGACCAATGTGTTTTTGTTCAGTGGATTTGAGGTCGGAACATTCTAATAAATTGAACACAATTAAATCCGTGGGTTGTAACGCAGAGTTACTGAGCATTTCCGCATTGAAAAAATCCAGTCTTTTAGAGATCCAAAGACGTAGCGCAATATCATATCAAGCTGTTAACCCTTTGCATCACAACGGGACAGTCACAGATGATTTATCCTCATTGAGCTGCCGTCCCAGATAAAAAACATTTGGGCAGTTTCACCGAAACAAAATAGTCTCAAAATGTTTCTCTTGATGCGTGTGCTATTTTATGGCCCCGTGAATAAGGAGAAATCAATGGCATTATTAAGCGAAGGGCAGTGCGGTAAGTGAGGAGTTTGACCTGGATCGCAGCGGGCAGCGATCCAGGTTGGCTGCATCACAGAGTCACAGGTTAGTCCTCTGGGAGAGCCAGGGACCTCTCATCCTGCACTAGCACACACCGGGAGACATGCCCGTGTTTCACGACTGGTATCTATATATATATATATATATATATATATATATATATATATATAGATATATAGATATATAGATATATATATATATATATAATGACTTGTGGATTCAATCAGAGTCAAGCAAAGTTAAAAAGACCGCTTGATAATCTCGGTCCCTGGATAGTGACCTGCTGACTGTCCTCCTCGGCTCGATCTTGCGGCCGACACTGCGGATGGATGGGAAAGACCCAGGGGCCTCGGACAGAGCCAGTGTGAGGGAGTAGAGGGGCATGAAGGCTTGTGAGGAGCTGGGGTCTATGCCGAACGTCATGGCGAGCGGCAGCCTGGTGTCCCCCCCCACCACCACCACCAACACCCAGACTTGCACCAGGGGAGGGGGACCAGCAGGTCGGGAGGGCTTTGTGTTCACAGAGAAGACAAAAAAGTGAGAGAGGGAGGGATAGCATGTGTTTTCCCCAAGCACACCAGCAGCTGCGAGACAATGATTTATGCTTTTCTCAGAACTCTGAGATCTCAAAATGTTACATTTAATCAAGCACACTGAGAGCAGAGCAAATGTTAAAGATGTTCCCCATAAAGCCCTCCAGTTTTGATCTCTTTACCATACCACAGGAGCTGTGGGAATAGGCGAACAAAGTGATCTTTAATCTTTAATCTTAATTTAAACATATTGGAGTGAGTCATGAAAGCTATATGGAATTAATCCTAGGAGAATTCCCCTGGCGCGGTAATGCTAAACATATTTTGTTCCCTAATAGATATTAAAGCTGGTTTCTCATCAATTACTGTTCACATTAGACAGATTGAAGCAGGAAAGTGTTTAAGTTGCAAGTTTTATACAGAATTAAGTCTGCTTTTCAACGCTGGACTACTTTGTTTATACGATGACTTGATTAATCGACCATTTTAAAAAGAAAACAAAATATTTTCCCACTGGTAGTTAGTGTCAATTCTCACACAAATTTAGAAACATCTGTCTGAGTATGTATCTATATTTTGAAGTGTGGGAGACCTGTCCACTGCAGTCCGAAACAGGTGTGATCTTACAGTACCCTGGACCCGTGGACCCAAAGACTAATGAGAGCAGGTGGGAATGAAGCGTCACCTGACTTTGATCAGACCCACACACACACACACACACACACACACACACACACTCACGCTCACATGCGTACGCTTGGAAACGCACGCCATACATGATCTCCCCGCCTCCTCTCTGAAGAGGCGGCCTGTGAGCGGGCCGCACCGACACCGTAGATGGGGTGTGAATTCTGGGATCTCCCTTGGTAGCCTCCTCCATTACAATCTTTCAAAGGCCTGCCGTGCTTTTGTACGTCCATCTATCAAGCTCATTTTCCCTCCTTTGCATGTGTTCACTCACTCCATTGAGTGTTAAATCAACAGTCTGGCTTTGTCTCAGGCAGCAGCTTGATGGCTTTAAGCTGCTTGCCTGAACTTTCTCTGGCGGATGGAGCTGGTGTAGACCAAACGCTACTAAAAATACATTCATTTTACATCCATGGGAGAAAACACACGAGTTAATCTATGTAATGTGATCAGCTTTGTAGCAGCTGGCAACTGACAAAAACGTATAATATTAATAATATGAATATATAAACCCACCTAGCCACTTTTTCAGCAAACATGAATGAAGAAGAAAGTGCAGGTGCATGAAACCGGACCGTCGGAGGTTTTTCCATTTGTTTATTTGCTTCAGCACTTCATAACTTCCTCGAAAGTCTGTTTAATCTTCAAGGCAGCCGCTCTCATCGTGTCTCGTCAGTCAGTGTGTGAAGCGGAGCAGGTAATGCAGAGATTAGACCCGAGGGAACCCACTCAGAGGCGGCTATTGAGGTCAATCACGGCCCATTACTGGAGCTGTTCATCTGTGAAATGTAGGACCACTTAGGCCACTCTCACAGTGCTTAATGCCCGGCTGGAGTGTGAGGCTGAGGAGCAGGGGGCAACGATTGGGGCCGAGGCTAGAGACGGGGCTGGCTCGGAGTGTGACCGGGCCAAAGCTAGCCATAGCCCTCATATGATATCACTGCTCCCATGCGGCCCAGTCTCATGATTTTCTGTTTATCTCATTTGCACATTCTAAATTGACAGAGGTTGGGGTTTGTGCTGGAGAGTAGATGGGGGCAAATTAGGCTATAATGGTCCCTAGTTAGGAAAGATGATCATTGCAACAAAATTGGTGTGAGGGCCTATCATGCTAGCAAACTAACGGCTAGCAACACCAGGACAAATACTGATAATGAATCAATTAAAATGGTGGTGGTAATCAGAGTGGGTTAGGTCTCCGACCGGGCTGAGGCTGACTGCAGCTTAGGGGAACACAGTGGTCCAACTGAAATCTTTTTCTGCTGATAGCTGTCAAAGCTGGGCATCACGCTGGTGTGTAAGTGAGTCAGATGGAGTTGAAGATTTAGCCTTTGAGTGTGAAGAAAGGTCATTCTGGGTCATGACCGCTCTACTTCTAAAAGAGCTTGTCTGTGTAGAGAAGGCTCCCTGGGGAAGAGATGAGAAGAGTTTTTCAAACCATGTGAAAGTGGGCCCGGTATTAGCTGATCGGCTTTGTTAGGAAGAGCTCTGGAAATTGTTGTATGTTGCTTACGCCGAAGTGTGCATGCCTTTTGCATGATTGGCAAATCTGACCCTTTTTGTTTTCATGGTGGTCAGTAGAGAGGATGCAGCTTTAAAAGAGTTCAGTTTTTTCTTTCACATTTCAGACCCAAAAGGTTGCCTCCTGGTTGCAATGGATCTGTGGATTTTTCTCCAACGACCCTGCCGCTGTGTAGATTACATCTTGTGTACACTGTGTCACTTATCCTTTTCAACTTTGAAAACCTTTTAACACATAATTTTCCTGAGTCAAAAAAGCAGCTTAGCACAGCTTTTCTGTCTTTTGCAACATGTCAGTTTGGAAGCAGATAAGTACAATCTCAAGACACCTGAAGTATTCTCCCTCTCCAGCCTTTCCCTGCGTCTCTGGTTCTCCTCTCGGTGGGCTGGGGGACATGCTCGCCCTTGGTTACTCAGCAGCTGGGAAATAGTAATGTAGCTTGTCAGCTACTGGGCGTAATGCAATTCCCAGGGCACCCTGGTTCATTTTCCGCCAAGGTGCAGTACATTTTTAATGTTGGTCAGTGAGGGATTCGTGAAGAGCCTAACTCAAGTTCTATACACTCCCATCATTTTAAATTCCCATGTGACTGCCGTCATGACAATGAGTAATAGAGAGAGAGAGAGAGAGAGAGAGAGAGAGAGAGAGAGAGAGAGAGAGAGAGAGAGAGAGAGAGAGAGAGAGAGAGAGAGAGAGAGAGAGAGAGAGAGAGAGAGAGAGAGAGAGAGAGAGAGAGAGAGAGAGAGAGAGATTTGCGAGCTGTATCCTTTTAAGCTTATTCATTCATCATTAGTAAGTAAAAGTGGTAATCAGTGTGGTTTCCAGCTAAAAAAGGTGACAGTGGTAATCCCAGCTCCATACAGGCTGTTTACACAGTTTATTCCATTTTGGGCTGAGTAGCAGGTCATTTTAGTTAACCTTATTTAATTAAACGTCGTCAGCAGATCAAAGGTCGCCACATCCCACACCGCCAGATCAAACTTCGCGCAGCGCAATCAAAACAATTGTCTTTCCCCCGGATTACCTAATCAGCGGCTGGGTGGTGTTTTTTTCTCACAAATTAGGAAGGTATCACATCCAGACCTCAACACCACCATGTCAGTGATGTTCTGTTTCGATGCCTCACGATAAACTGTACAAATGTGCTGATACGACAAGCGCTCTCCAGCCCTGCTGAAGACAAACATCGATATGTGTCGCTGTGTCTGTTTGTGAGCCCTGCTTCTGTCTCCCATCTCTCCACCAGCAGCTCCTCACAATATAGGAAGCTGGTTACTGATTGATACTCTGCCAGTGCCTCAGAGTCCCACACAGGCTAACCAGAGTTAGAGAGGATGCTGAATTGGCAGTGTTGAAGCTCACTGGCTTCAGTTTTCTGTGCCGGTAGCCAAACCAATATGTGCCTCGCCGCTTGAGTGGCCATCAGAAAACACGCGGTGGGAAGGGGATAAGGGCCCATTAGCTTCTTCACAGCTCAACGGCCGCGGCGCAGCCTCCTCCTCCCTTGTACCTCGGCCCTTCCCCGCTCCCCCCACTCTCCTGGCTTCCACTCCCCTCCTGTCCAGCCCTCCGCACACATTTTCCCAGGCTGCAAGGTTGGGCATATCAGTCCTGTGTTCACACAAGCGGGCCAAAGATCTGCCCGGCAGGACTGCAGCACCAGTTAGCTCTTCCAAAGAAAAACCAACACATTACATTACTTTACATTACATGTCGTTTGGCTGACGCTTTTATCCAAAGCCATTAAAAGTACAATTTAAGTGCTACAATTTGTTAGTCTTTTAGTCAAGGTAGAGTCTGAAGGTGTGTGTCTTTAGTTTGCGGCGGAAGATGTGAAGGCTCTCTGCAGTCCTGATGTCATCAGAGAGCTCGTTCCACCATTTCGGAGCAAAGACAGCAGAGACCCGTGATCTCAAGTGGTCGTGCACACAAAGGAGACAATATTAAAGGTAACAGGAAAAATATGAAAAGACGAGTGAAAATGTCCTTGTAGAGGAGAGAAGGGATCAGAGATTAGATTCCTGGAAATGTCTTCTGATGCCAATGTGGGTATTATTCCTGGAGAATTGTGTTAAGACACAATTCATTGGGTTAATGAAGCTGAAAGTGGGGGTGGGGCTGTGGTGGAGGTTGTGGCCAGGTGCCAGTGGCGGCGAGGGAGATTTCTCACAGAATGAAAAAAAAAAAAAAGGCAGTAAGTAATTAAAAGAATCAGCCAGTAGGAACCAGACCGTGGGGGGTTAAGTGAGGCACAGTCAAGAATGGAATGTGACACAAGCCTCACTAATGTTGAATTCTCACCATATAACTGGCGTACTCTTGCACACTCTCGTACACACACACACACAGAAGACTCTCAATAGTACCAATTACAAGGTCTTTGCTTCTTTTTCCCGCTTGGCTCGTGTTCAAAATATAGTAAGATCCAGTAAAGGAGCACAGTTTAGCATACGTTTCTGGAAGGGACATGAAAGAGACATCCCTCTAGTATTTATTTCTTCCTATCCAAAATCATCGGTGAATGACAGATGAACAATGGCTTCTTCACTCCATTGTTCATCCCCTTACTGCAGAAGCAGTTCTCCCTCGGGAGTTCTTTGATTATTCTTGTTTGTGGGCAAAGTCCCCCTTACCTCACCTCAGCACACGGAGGGGCCAAGAGTCGTGTACACAGTCAAAGGCTTGGGTGATGCACTGTCAACGCCAAGTGGGTCCCAAAATGTATATGAATGTATCGCTATCTAATTGAGATGAATCACATCATTTGATGTTTCCTAAATGTTGTGCCTTCCTGAAAATTGAAATGAAATATAGTAATTTGGCTTTTAGTTTCTGTGAAGCACCAGGCGGTCCTACCCGACAGATTGTTCATAAGCAAGAGAGATATCTCAATTTGATTTTATTTGTCATTTTGTCAGTCACCTTTTTGCTAGTTACACTTTATATATATATATATATATATATATATATATAAAAAATCTCTTATATATGACTCTCACTGGGACACTTTGACATTTTTGACTATACACCACTGTGTGTCCCGAAGGATTCTTCTTTTTGGTTCCAAATTCTTAGAAATGATTAACATTATACAACCCTGCTCATTAACTGTCTTGCTAAGTCAACTTCAGCTTTGCTGTTACTCAAAGTCTCAGCGAGGAATGAGACAAATCGAGGTGCATCTGCATGAGGGTTTCTAGCCGTCCTCATAGTTGAACCCTGTGAACTATTACACCCATACATTTAACAAATATGACAATTCATTTATGTAAAGCATGCAGACATTCATTGCTCCTATAACAAGGAAATGTTCCATTAACATTTGCCAAACACTAATAATGCTATACATGTAGCCTAGAGTGGCATGCACTAACAAACCGACAGGCTACGTCAGTGAGCAGTTTAAGGCTAACAAGATCTAGAGATATCCAGATCTACCCGTGCGGGTTGAGCTCACCTCTGCTCCATGATGGCCAGAGGCCGTGGCTGCTCAGCAGCCTGGTTTATGTCCCCCTGACAAATACTACATAAAATTCACATTTTAATATTACATTGGGGTTTTTCTTTTCAATTTACAAAAAAAGAGATTGTTAAAGATTGTGATCATTTTTGTATGATTAAATCCAAAAATGTGATGTGTGAATGTTCTTTATTTTTCTTTCACACAAGCACACACACACTCTCTAAATAGACATGAGATCTTAAGTGTAGAGAAGTAAGAGAAGTGGTGTCATTGTCAGTTGTTTAGTGTGTCCTTCTGCACTCAGATGCAGACCAGGTCAAGATCCCTGTGCTGACCCCCTTCCCCTACTTGAGTCACCATACCCCTTCACCCTCTCTTCTTCGCTCCCTTTTACACCCCCCGAAACCATACAACTGCTCTCCGGCCCGGTCCGTCACCCTCCACCCGCTCATGCTCTCACCCCACTTAACCTTCACTCACTCTTCTGCCAGGTTGGGCAGGAATGTTAATGGAGGCTGTCCATGTGAACAGATCTGGATGGTCCCATCCAAGGGAAGGCTATAGTGACAGAGGCTCTGGCCCAGAGAGAGTTATGATGTCTCTGGTGAGGAGAGCATCCTGCTCCCTTGGCCCCTTTAGCCTCTCCTGGTAACCCGAGCCCGAGTGTTTCTGACGGCCTTGTGACTGGTCATCTTCAACCCCAACTCAACTTTTATTGCCACTTGTCATTCCTCAACTCTGAGCACTACTTATTTTTTTCTTCTCCCTGTCTTTCTTCTTACTTTTCCGCCCTTCTCTCCCTCCTCTATTACGCAAAGTGACACTTGCTAATTTGTACCTCCTCCACCTCTATTTACGTTCCCTAACCTCGTGCCTTCCCGCTAACCTGTGTTTCCAACGTATCCGTCACTCCGGCCTTATCGGCAGCATCGGCATTCTGGGGTTACTGACACCCTTTGCTTATCCGGGATTTCCCTTATTTTCACAGGAAGAGAAATAATAGGGCCAAAAAAAGAGCTCACCCCCAAACCAAAAGGTTGTGATTAAGTCGTGACTCATAAACACATTTTTGTCCATCCAGATCTCTATGAGATCAGACACGGAGGGGGATGGAAACCGACCTCGTAACACACTCATTACTGAAATTAATAAGGAAAACATTTTACCCTGAAACCTGACCCGGTGTTTTGAGAGCTGTGGCTAATGTGTCCGTACCCGCAGTGTGTGTTCGCTTTATCAGCTTTCAGACTGCACAAGCTGTCTGGGTTAGGAAGGGTTAGACACCCTGCCTAGAGGGGCTACATCCTCGCTTCTGTGAGGACTTTTATAGCCAGGGACCAGGACTCCCCGGTGAGGGTCCATGGTTCTCTGGTCCGCCTGTGAAAGAGAGCCGAGGCCTCTGACGTGGGCCTCATACAGCTTAAATGTGGTTAAATATGTGTCCAAAGGGGCGCTGCAGGCCAGTGTTTGGATATCATATCCGTTTTTTTGTTTTTTTTTGCATGTTCTGTTGGTTGATATGAAGCTATGGGTTGAACAAGGGCTCTGGCATCAAGATCAAGCGTTTTCTGTCCTCCTGGAGGGGGGTGCATAAAAGCCCCTAAGTCAGGAGGAATACTGCCCAGTAACCAGCAGGCAGCTAATTTATCTGATTGAAGGTGAGATGAAAGCAGGGGGGTGCACTTAAAGCCCCCGCTGTTGTGTGCCTGTCTGTGTGTGCGTGTGTGAATGCATGAAGAATGGAAAGTGTGTATTTTGTACCCATCAGTATGTTAAACTGCTGCAGATGGTAAGAGTTTCTGCTGTGCTCCCGTTGGTCAGTAGCACCTGGGGGCTCCCAACATGCATTCATGGCTCCACTAAGGTTGGTGGTGTGCCTTATTGTGAGGCTGTGATTTATACTGCGACACATTGCCCACTGGTGTTTTGCAAGGGCATCTACTACTAACTAACTAAGGATCGCAAGGCAGCGAGAGATCTGAATGTGGATATTGGATCTAGGATCACGTGAAACGGGAATGGGGCCTGCTAGAACCACTCAAAATAAACAGATTTGATCTGAACTGACTTGTACTAGTAATTTAGGAGCATTCGTCAATTCGCTCATTTTGATTTTTTTTTATCACAATTTCTGTGTGGTCCAGACTGGTCCGAGGGATCATAAGCAACTAGTCCACTAAAGCAGTTAATGTAGCCTAACAATTAAATTGAAGACTTTCCTTAGGTAAAAGACACATGGGGCAGGATATCTATGCATTACTGGGGTTGTTTATGCCTTAAACTTCTGATTTACACAGTTATGTGAGGTGGCATGAAGTCTAGTGACTTCAATGTAATCTTTGTGATTCTACCCCCATTTTGGAAAAGACTTTCATCTGCCTTGAGACCTCATGGCATCCAAACTATCATAGTATACTGACACAACATCGTAAAAACATAGTGAATTAGCATGACAACGGATGAGCATGGTGGGGTGGGGGGTGCTGTTGCAGACAGCAGAGGAGAGGAAGCCGTGTCAGCTGATTGACTGCTGAATAAGTCTGCTCTGTTTTAAAGTGTCACAGTGAGGCCTGGTTACAGGCAGAGGATCTCTTGCCAGGTGCACACACTAAATCCAGAGTGCTCCTCCACCCAGGGTGATGGATGACTTGCTCTACATGTGTGGTGGTGTTCTGCATGCAGTAGGCCAGAATGCATGGGAGGGCTGTTGCCTAATCCAGAGAACTCAGTCAATAACACCGATGAGATCAGGGTAATAAAGTTTCAGGAAACACAGATTCAACATCAGTATGCATGGTGTAATCCCATTCTTAATTTGATTGTTCTTTATTTGATGTATTTATAAATTGCCTCGCGTCAACACGTATTTCGGTCCACAATACTGTTTGAAGATTGTAAGGCAAACAGCACCTCCGGTAGATTCATTGTAAATCCATTTGGTGGACTAACCGTCAGTTGACCCCCACCCTGGTCCATGTTACAGTGCAGCATAAGTTAGAATTATTACCCTCTTTTAGGATCAATTTAAGGGTTTTGCTCTTTTATATCAGCACATTGATCTAATTCTCATTTTTCCCTCTGATTAATCGCCATGTTTTGTCACTGCGCCGCTGTCCTTTCGGTAAACTTTGCATACTTTTTGCATGGCGTCTCTTCACCACTTGTCGCAAATCATTGAAATTCAAAAGAAAAGTCTCAGTATTGGCACATGCCGGCGTGTTCTGTTGTGGTGAAAGTCTTGGCGCAGAAAAACCATTGTGCATTTGGTGCATGTGTTTTTGTTGTTTCTTGTTAAGTTGTCCAACATTACAGGATCATTGAATCACCCTCACCCTTTTAACCTCCGTCAGTGTGTGACAGACAGACTCCTGGGCCCTAAAGAGGCGAGGCAGTAAAGCAACGTGAGACTATGCTGAGACTGGAAGGTCTCTGTACTGAACTAATAAACCCAGCTAAGCTGTAAGCCGTCTGATGGCCAACACTCTCCCACCACCTCTGCCACCTCCGACGTGTTGGCGACGGCGTTTCAGCGCCGCTGCTCCTGGATCCCTCTTAGCCTCTGGGCCAGTCAGTCAGTCGCCCTGTCAGTCCAATCCGCCCAGTCCATCAGTTTGGTCTAAGAGGCTCTTTAATGCGGTTGATTAACGTGTCAAAGGTCGAACAGTCGTGCTTTTCCACAATGTGTAAAGGGGGGGAGGGTGAGGTGGGACTACAGAGTGGACGGGTAGGGTGACAGAGTGATAAGAAGCAGACTGGGAGGGTTAGGGGGGACCTTATCACTAAGTCACATGGTGGATTTATGGTTCAGGCGAACTGGGGAGTTCCTTAAAGCGCTGTGTCAAGTCCTAGAGGAACCTCTAATGGTGTAGACCAGGACCAACAGACCTCAGATTACCTTATGTATTGCCTTCATCTAGGTATTAATAGGCCTTCTCCGTCACACGTTCTACGTTAAATCTTACAAAACTCTTTTCCCCATTACTTTTGAAATTAATTGATCCGCCATAACATAATAAATTAATTTATCATCACAGCTTATTTTATCAACCTTTCTGTCATCTGTTTATTTCAATATTTCCCCGTCCATTTTTTCTAGTAATAAATGTAATTACTGATAAATCAAGTAAAGACCAAACATATTGGATTGTTGGAATCATAGCAATGCCTCTCAGTGAAAAGTCCCAAGCACGTTAGAACAAAATGAGGCCATTATGCATTGTAAAATGAAGATGAGTAATTGACAGGCTAGTAACAAAAGGAGAGGTGTAGTAAAATAAAGGAGTATGTGTTAGCAAGCACTTACATAGGCACATAGGTGGCTCTATCCTCACTTATAAAAGGGATGTTTGATGACGGCTTGGTGTGACACTTCCCAGTCCTCTAGCCTTGTAACCCTCTAACCTCTGATGGTCTGTCATTCTAGCCCCCTGCAGTGACAAGCTTACACTGCTGTTCACACCTCTTATCAGCCTCCAGTCTTTCTCTGCTATCAGAGACCTTTCCAGGAGCTTCCTCTGTAGACCAGAGGGACCACAGAGCCTGGAGCCAGAGGTACACGCAGTGTAAAAGAGTGGCTTATCTGTAAATTTACAACCATCAATTATAATCCATGCATTGATCTATTGTTTTAGAATCCAGTGTCACCACGATACGCCTGCCTAAATCCAGCGTGATCTAGTGTAATCTGTGCGGATCTTGTTGTAAGGAAGGTGCCTTACCGTGACACCCAGCAGATCTGCCGGCTCACAGCAGGCGGTTGGGGTGAAGGTGTGGGCCGCATCAGCCTGATGGAGAGCTACTGAGGGTCACTCTGGAGACAACCCCCTACCCTCGTTCTAGGTGTGAACACCAGGTCAGCCGTGGCAAGGGAGGGAAAGAACAGCATGGAGCAGCAGGGTGCTGGAGACGGCTGTCAGACATGCAGACAACACGGTGACGTGGTCTCACTCCATCGGCCGGTGGACACTCAGGATGACGGAGCACAGCTTCACGCCAGCTCACCTCTAGTACGTATTGGTTGAGAGGTTGTCTGATACATTTCAATTGGAACCTCCTTCAATGTAATGCAGTCCAGCTCAACACCAACACAATGGATTTAATGGGGGGAAGCTTTTCACTTTTTTTTACAGATAAAAATACATGAAGGTTCAAACTGGACGGTGTCCCGTACTGGTACAGAGATGTGCCGTGATTCTGCCGTGAGTTTACTACGGGGGCATCAGGGCAGACAAGCAGGCCGAGGCTGAGACTACCAGAATATCGCACATAGGCACCGAGGATTGAACGGGTGTCGTGGCTGAGATGGCATGAGCAGGAGCGGAGTGTTTGCAAGAAAAGCACACAGGCGGTAAACAGGGTGGAACAAGGATATCTATGTTGTAGAATAGGAAACTAGACTTTTAAGTGTCCCATTAACACTTTTTCCATTAATGTCCCCTAGAAATATTCAGATTCAACGTTGCTATTTGTTTTTCTTTTGTGTAAAAAGCCAGGCAGTCTTATGGGGGTGGAAGCATTCCACAGATTAAGATATAAGAGGAGCTGTGGGACCGTCCAGGAGGTCGTGTAAAAATTGCAGTCTTGAGAGCAATTCTAGCCGGCAGCTTAGCAGTAACATCTCCAGGCCTGTTTGAGAAACGGGTGACTGCAGAGACACCGGGGCGCCTCCTCTGGGACCTGTGGCTTCACTGGGACAGCTCTCTGTTGTTTGTGTGTGAGCACATCTGTGTTTCAGCCGTTCAAAGGACAGCGCTAATATTTTTAGTGCACTATCAAAATGATCATTACATTGTTTGGTTTGCTGGGATGTTGGACTCCAGTCAAGAAGTGGAAAGGTCAGAGTTCTGTTAACTCTAGGGTTATTTGACATTTAGATCCTGCTTCCCATTTCAAGTGAAGCCTCCAGGTGGGAGTTCGTTGGGTGGTCTTTAAAAAGGACTTTTTAAGCAGCTTTCTTTTGTTTGACAGTCAGTGGGCCTTAATCTTTAGTGTTATTTCCTGCTCTCTCTACAGTTGTTTATGTGCCATTACCATCCTAAACTATTTTCAGACATCGCTCACATTACTTTGAGCTTGTTTCCTTTTCCTCTCTCCCTCTCTCCCACTCTCTTCCTCCCTACTTTGACTATTCTCTCCTTCACCCAAACTGCTCTCTCCTTTAGCCTCCACCCCGTAGTCCCAGTCCTCTTCTTGCTCCTCCATTAGGTCTTAAAGAGAAGCCTCTGACCTTTTCCAGGTCCTTGTTACATCACTGCCCCCTTGTGGTGGAATACCGCCCCCCCCCTGCCCCACAACCCGCCCCCACTTTTAAGTTAATGGTAGACCACCTCCCCTGGGTACAATGACTGTATCAAATAAATTATCTTAGGGAGGATTGCTCAGCTCGATGAAACAGCAAAGCAAATAATCCGAGGACTGTGGGGTTTAATTGAATAGTTATTTAATAGAGACACTAGAGGTCTTTATGAGCATTCATCAATGGTCAGGAGTTCAGCACTCACATACAAACATGAATACAACCTTTTAGTGGGAAAAATCAATTTTATTGTGAACACAATTAACTGATGTTATGTTTTTTTTTGTATTTTTCTCATTTCGAGAAAAAACTCAGTTTTTCTCTGAGGAAATGAAGGCAATATGTCCTAATTTAAGATGATATATATCTATATCTACTGTTGGTATTTGCATAGTTGTATATACGACTATGCAAATACCAACAGTAGATACCAACAGTCACTCTGTTTTTTTCTCTTTTTTTGTCTTTGTGTGCGTATACGTGTATGCGCGTGTGCAGATTGCAGAGAACGAGGAATGTGGCCATTCAGACGTCCTCTCCTTTACAAATAATTATTTGGTGATGACAATCCGAGATATGTTAAACACCAGGAGGGTAATTTTCTAGTCAAATAAACTTGCTATGTTGTGGTTGTGGTGGTGGTGGGGGGGGCACAGATGAGAGAGGGAGAGGGCTTGTCAGCCCTTTGTCATTTTTTTGTAGGCTGTACCATTTGGGGGGGGGCTGATGGAGATTGAGCTGGTCTGGTCAGCTGTTTTTTTGATACGTTTTTATATATATATATATATATATATATATATATATAGTGAGCGCACACAAGTGACACACTTCCTGCTTGATTTCCCACCATGCCTCACTTTCCTCCCACCACCCGTTGAGTTAGAATAGCTGCTTTTAAAACATGGCGTTTATGGGAAGGGCTCTTCTGCTGGCTTGGTTGACAAAACAGATGCTTTATAGTATAAATGTCAAATGACCTAATGATATATATTAGTAATTGCAGCAAACTATACAGGAGAGAAGGAGAAATGATGTGCTAAACTGGGCGAGGCTTTGCACTGAGTTCAGGTATAACTTTGTGAACTCACTCCTCCAATGTGTCTTGGTAAATATTAGATTGAATACGATTATGCTTGGTTTTCTGACCTTTTTTTACCTAAATTTGTTTATTGTGAACAATGGCTCATTCTTTTGTGTAACGTTATTTAATCACCTTGCTCAGAGGAGATTCCAATAAATTTCACACTATAGCCACATTAAGCATCTATAGTGTGTCTCTAATCAGATGTGGCCTTGCAGCTTGACAGCAGCTCTTCAAAAGGATTTTATTTATAGAGGCATGCTTTCAAATGTTTTAATTGTATTTGAACAAAACCCATAAATATTACACTGAAATTATCACAACTTGAGATCACAATACAGGGTTCAAAGTGAGTGCCTTTGAATTTCAGGCGTGTTTCTTTGTTCTCTGAACCAGACTTGACATGAAAGTCTGGTCCTTTGTGTATCGGGTTGTGTTCTTGGTCTCCTAATTCAAACACTGTGTTCAGATGTCAGGTAAACTAGTCTTTGCGGCCCACCACAATTCACATCAATCATTTGCACCCTTAGAAACAAGATATTATAATTCAGATTTATATGAAGTAATAAAGACATTTTATTGTTGTCTTTAATTAAACAGCAATATATACACTACTTTTTTGGGGAAAACCCGTTGCACTGATCTATTATCTTGCCTATTATCAGGGTCATTTTGATGTCACACATGCTTTTCCCCTTCGACTTCCTGGTCTTCCCAGGGCCCTGAGCACCCCAACCTGGGGGAGACATGTAAGAGCTCCAGAATGCCCCAGACCAACTTATCCTGCCTCCCCACCTCCCTCCCAGCACAAGGGAAAGCAGTGGCTTGATGCCATTTCCAAATCAGAGTCAGACTTTATAGAGAGGCGGGCATGTTCCGTGTATGCTAGACCGATGTCGCGATGGAGGCCTTAGGTGATGGTTGGGAAGAAGAAGAAGACTGACTGGTAAACTGAGAGCCTTGCTTTGTTGCTCAGCTCCCTCACCACCGGGCTGCAGTGTCATGTGGGATGTACCCGGACCACAGCAGATTCTTGCGAGGCATCCTGGGCTCCGGAGACCTTCCCCTTGGGAGCTCCTTTGTGGTCGACAGCTAAAGATGTAATCAGACGTAGTAAAGCATGTGGGGCGGGTCGCAGCGGGGTGAGCCAGCAGCTCTGCAGATCATGTCCACACTCCCTTAACTTTATGGCAGGTCGGGATGAGTGGAAACCCGAGAGGACCGGAGAGAGGTCAGTACCAGGGGACGGAGACTGCTGAATGTACAAGAAGGACAGAAGTTAGTGGTAGCTCCAGAGAGGTGGCTTAAGTCCTGAAGGACAGCAATGCCAGGTACATGTATTGCCAGCTCAGGATGCAGATGCTTTGAGAGCCATGCGTGTAGTTTCAAATATTAATCGTTATTTGGTTGTCGCCTATAAGTATTTTGATAATCATTCTTATGATTATTACCAATAAGATATAAAATATTCAGATGCCAGCTTCTTAAATGTGCAGTTTCCTTTCTCCTCTGGGAGAATAAACTGAATATATTTGAACAAAACAAGACATTTAATTACATCATCTTGGGCTTGGAAAACATTTTTTCTGCATTATTTCCCCCTCTTCTGACATTTCATGGACCATAACATCCAATCAATGAATTGCGGGAATAATGTAATAAATATATCCGTTAGTTGGAGTCCCAGTTGATGTCTCTGTGTCTGGCGGACTGAGGGGTCTTTTTGCATTAATATGTGGAACTTGTATACTGTCCTGGTCCACCCAAGAGCATGTCAGAGCCAGACCTTGCATTATAAATGGGTGTATGCAGCTGTTATATAGTGTAATGAAGCATTTTTAAAATGTTTACCTCATTTTACCCAAAGGCACATAAAGTAATCACTTTTCTAATGCAGACTCCTACCCTCTTAATGTCTATTGGTCCATTATGACTCAACATTTCAGGCTTTTTTTTCTACCCACAATGAACAAGCACCTCTCGTGCCCTTTCCAGATGTTCTTCAGCACAGCAGCTGTCCTGCACGGCACTCTCCAGTGGTGGCTGCTACTCCAGTGGTGGGGGGGGGATGTGTCAGATGGCACCATACCCAGCGTGCCTGAGGAGATGCCAGGTTTATTTGAACAGCAATTCTACTTCACATATTTTAGAAAGTGTGAGAGGCGATTTATTGTTTAGCCACAGGTCTGTCAGTGCGATTCTTATTTCATGACTTATCTGATAGGTCCAAGTAAAATAAACCCACACCTGAGCTGGGTTTATAGGTCCGCCTGACGTCAGGCCCATTATCCACAGCACGGACTGCAGTTTTATTCGCTGCGTTCTAGTGTGTGCGTGTGTGTGTGTGGGGGGGGGCTGGGACATGTTCAGCATCTACCAAGCTGGTTTCTGCCGCAGGTGGAGACCAGCTGGAAGACGACCTATGGTACTACCAAGTACAATGTTACAATATAAACCAGTTGTACAAGGTTTGATTTGTATTTGTGTGTTGGCTTCCATGCAGGTTGTGTGTAAAAGTCTGCATTGGGTGGAGTTTGTCTTTCTTGACACTGTTGCCTCAAATTGCATAAAATGAAGCAATCATGAGAGCAGTGTTTTTCATGGCATCTGGAGCAAGCAGCAGGCTCAGTCAAAATGTTTACCACTGTGTGTGAGCGGGCCAGATGTTTGACTGCACAACGTGGTCCAGCTCTATGCATAGGAGTGTGGGCTGAGCGGCCACTGTGTTTCAGAGGGCTGGCTCCGCAATCCCGACTATAAAATTGGCTTGGTTAGTTCCATATCTCCAACAGTGGGGAGGCAAAGATTGTAAACCATACGCAAGACCCGCCGTGGTCACGGCCTCCACCTCGGCACCCAGAGTCACAAAATCTGATACGGTCTCAACAATTACTGGAGATATCTGGAGATTTTAATTAAAGATAATGGGTTTATTTACAGTCTGAATGTCTGCATACAAACATGTAGTGTGAAGTGATGCAATAGCAATAGTAGGATACCATAATACGCACTAATTGAAAATTAGTACCAGCCATTCAGGCAGCCTTCAAGCCAGGTAGGTGACATCATGCGGGTGAGGTCCATGTTGTGGATGCTTTCCTGAGGTAGAACTTTGCAACACTAACTGCTGTCCAATCCAACGTTCTCTCAGGGTCCTGACCTCGCAGCAACCACAGCATGAGCGGAACACAATCCTTTAAAGTTAGGTAATGTTGACCGTCCCTTGGGCTCGGAATAAGACACCCTACCGGTTTGAGCCTGTTGTCTGGTCTCTATTACTCTACTCTTCTGGAGCTCAAAGAGATGACGACTTCACAAAAGCATATCATCCCCACCGTTATGTTAGCCCATTTACTTACACTGAAAGTTGACGCTCAGATCAGGGTTTCAGGCGGCTTCCGTAGAGGCTTAGCTAGTTAAGTTCCAATGGATGCCGAACAAGTTTGTGAAGAATGACGAATGCAACATACTTTCATCTGAAACACCGGAGCCTATACGTAATTCTTAAGAAATAACGTAGTTCGCATGGAACTTTGCGCAGACCCAACATGTTTTTTATGGTATAAAGTACCACAGGCTGGGGTTGGACGAGGGGAGAAGTAGCACTCTCAGCACTCTGTCACCAGCGGTCCCCTGTGTTTGACATTTCTTCCAGTTGCGGGAGGGGCACTCTGCGAGGAACGGCTCTGGGAGCTTGCGACGTGACTCTTAGGACCACGTGGATAAGCGATCGAATGCTGTATGGCCATCTCTGTGTGTCCCTCAGAGTGTGCTTACCTGAGCAGTTAAAGCATGAAGCTTTGAGGAAGCAGAGATTCACTGGAAAAATTCGAGGGGGAAAAGTAGAAAGCACATGAGTAAGGGATCAGTTTGTGGTCAGCTTGTATTTAGCAACCCGTCCTCTCTTCTCCGTTGCCAGTGAGTGATGCTTTAGCGCAGGGAGGACTCGTCCACTCATAGGATAAAGGTTGATAATCACGTTCCACCAGTGGAACTCCTTTGATGTAGGTTGTTGTTGTTTCGTGGGGCTCTCTGCCTAGACGCATCCCCCTCAAGCAGCTGCACAGCGGGGCAGCCAGCCGCACGGAGGGCGGGTGTCCTCGAGTAGACACAAGCAATTGTGGACTGGATGTACAAATCTGCACACATTCAGCAGAAGAAGTGCTCTATAACCGGAGTATTGCATTGAAGATGGGCTTGAAGGCTGGTCTTTTCTCACAGATGCCCAGAAGCGAGTCTGCTCATATTTTACACGTATTTTATTTATATACATATTTAAACGTAATTAGTGTTTTTAATGTAGTCTTAACTAAATATCTTCTTACAGGGTTACATGAATGTACAGTTTGTACTGTTAAGTAAGCAGACATAAGATCAAGACTGACACTGACATTTCTTAACCCGAGAACAGAGCTAGAGAGCATGGCGTAATGGGATCACACCAGCTACAACGCAAATCACAGCTGCAGGTCAATGGCGGCATTGCATCTGTTATGTGTCAGAAAATATACCCAAACTAGTTCTTTCCAATTTGTATTTCATTCATCGATAATGGGCTTTAGATAGCTTTACAACAAGACAATCCGTTGTCTTTAGGTTGCATCCTGTACTCATGCACGGAAATACAATGTGCACTTGTATCCCTAGACTCACACAGGTGCCTTCCAGCACCATTGACTGGTGTTATTATAATGGGCAGCTCCCTGCACAGCTTAGACATTGTGTAGACATGACGGCAGAGATGAAAGCAGGTGGGAGAGGGACGGCGTAAACTGGAAGGGGCATGGTAGCAGTAAAGAGGGAGGCATGGTGCTGTCATACCACATGTTTCATCATTTATCCAGTCATTAGCCTTGAGGGGAAGTAGTAACCATGGCGTAGCGAGTGCCCAGGCGGATGGCCTGTATCAGAATGTTAGCCGGTTTGCGTACGATTTATTGTTCTACCAAAAAGGGGCTGAGTGGTGTAGCTGCTCGGATGAAGACAAACATGGCTGAAGACATTTTGACCCTGTGTCTTTGAGAAATGAGGGCATTCAACTTGAGTATTCTCATTCTCTCTCCTTCTTTTTACTACACTCTCTTCCCCACTCCCCCTCCCTGTCCTCTCCAGTTCCTCGGGCCTCAGGCAGTTGTGTTCATTAACCCTGGATGTAATTATTTTTGTTTTAGTCTCATATTGCTGACATTTCAACTCAGGGGCTCCTCAATCAGGATTAACCCAAACCGCAAGAAATCACACTTCACTGCCTTTTCTTACAGCAGCGCTTGTTGCCTCCAATTTCAGTCAAATTAAAGGTTTATTTGATTTGGTCGTTTTTTTTCCACTCAGGCCCTGTACCATGAGAAAACAAACCAGACTGGCCACCCTTTGATTTGCTGCTCACTAGTGGCTTTCTCAGTCTCTCCCTCCCTGGGTAGGCCCAAAGCCGTCTTCTGTGGTACTACAGATGGAGATCACACAGGTGGTAGCATTATGACCATCTGCCATGAATATATGTATATATATGTATACATACATATATATATATATATATATATATATATATATATATATATATATATATATATATATATATATATATATATATATATGCGTATATATATATATATATATATATGCGTATATATATATATATATGTATGCGTATATATATATATGTATGCGTATACATATGTGTATGTATATATATATGCGTATATATATATGTATGCGTATATATATATATATATGTATGCGTATACATATGTGTATGTATACATATGTATATGTATATATATGTATACATATATATATATATATATATGTATATGTATACATATGTGTATGTATACATATGCATATATGTGTATGTATACATATGTATATATATGTATATATATATATATATTAGGGGTGTAACCATTCATTTTAACAACGATTCGATTCAAATCGCGATTCATGGTTGCCAATTCGATTCATGGACAATCTGGGTAAATTTAGAACGATTCGATTCAGTAACTTTACTGGACAGTGCAGGCAAAGTTTCTGAGATCCCTGTTGTTTCTTGTAAGGAAATCAGGTTTAAATGAATTACGGATATTATAAACAAGCAAACAACAATTAATGGAAAATGTATTAACCTTTTATTTGAATCAAGTGCCATTTTCAATGTAAACATTACACAATAATTACACAATGTTTGGATCAATTTACAGAGCCCCGGATTTTCAACCACATTGTAGGGTCGCATGTCTTTACAGATAAACTTGGCAATTGTTACTGTGATGTTGAGTTTGGTGCTGGCGAGGCCTGAGGAGTCTGCAGAGCTGGAGTTACCTTCTGCTGCTGCAGCGATAACGCTGCTAGATGTACCTGACTGTCGCCGTTGTTTAATCCCACGGCGCTTTAGTAGATGGCTGGAAAGATTTGTCGTGTTTCTGTGGTTTTTTATTTGGCTTCTACATATTCTACAAACCGCGACCTCCGTGTTTGCAAAAGACAAAACGTTTCCACGCGCTGGATTGATAAGTTGGTTTGTAAATGTCTTGCTCGCAGTCGTCTCCTCCACGCTGTGTTTTGTTGTTGTTCCGAGTTTCGCGCGCCTGCCGCTGCGTACTGATGACGTCACAGACAGGCAGACTGAATCGAGTAACGTTTAACGTGTCTAAAGTACTAAAAAACAAACAAACAAACACACATCCATACCGTTTTGTACTTAAAATGTGCAGTTTCCAAGTATCGATACAATCGATTATGTACCATTTCAATCGATTTTCAATCGATATATGTCGTCCGGAATGCCGATATGCGGAGCACAGATCGATTCAGTTGGATCGCAGGAATATAAATCGATTAATCGAGGCGCAACAATCGATACACATGTATACATATGGATATATATATATATATGTATACACATGTATACATATGTATATATATATATGTATACATATGTATACACATGTATACATATGTATATATATATGTATGTATGTATATGTATATGTATGGGCAAGGTAGCATTATACGACTTCGCCATCAGTGTGTGGAAGGGTGAATTATGACTATCAATGTGCGCTTTAGAAGTACCATCACTAATTTACTATTCTGCACTGACTTCACACACAGAGTTTGCTTCCTTATTAATCATATTATTATTACTAGGTCTCAATGTGTAATGTAAACATACCAGACTTAAAGTAGCAATCGAATGTATACAAACTCGGCCCTCTCAACGTTTCCTTCTCTTTGCCTTAGGGGCCTTGGGGTCCACAGGAACCCTCAACTCGTCTTCCTGCCCCCGGGGGCACTTAGTCTTAACACAGTAGTAATAAACTCTCGTCACTCCGAGTCAGTCTGTTACTTCAAAAGTGTATGTGCGTGCGCGGCAGCAGCAGTAGTCACAGGCCAAGCAGTAGTTGTAAAATCTCATCACTTTTAGTGGTCCTCCGGGGGTCCTGGACTCCTCTCGCTGTGTGTGGTTTGACCTGACGCCCTCCCCCCCAGCCCTCCACATGCCCACTTAGATAAACAGGCAGTAAACACAGGCAGTCCTAGCACCACTCTCTTCCCCTCGCAGCATATACAAGAGCTGCAGATGAAAGCACTGTTCTTGAGGCTAATAACCACTAGAGATTAGCTGCCCCCTCCTCCGTCTCATAATTAAAAGTTCAACCACCATGTTCAGAGAACTTCTCCAAAATAGAAGGATACACATCTTTGATCCCCAGTAAGAGTCATGCACTACCTTCCCATAAACTTGAAGTAGGACCTCTTTCCACATCAGCCCTTGTACCCCTGTTGCATGGTTAAATAGGTGGCTGCCGTGTGAACACAAGCCAAAGCCATGAAACCAGGATGCAATATATACCGGCTCTCTTTGTTTTTTTCATTCGCTTAACAGGCCTGCAAGTATATCAGAAAATGAGTTTGTAAGTGATGCAGGGCCACAAGCTTGGCCGTATGAAGCGGTTAGTGATTGCTTTGAGTACAACAACATAGTATGTGATATCTGGAGCTGTTTCTCTTGTCGAGTCTGCATCTGTGGAGTGAACGGTGTGGATTGTGACCAAAGAGCAGGGCTACATTCTTCCACTCTGCAAGCTTACGTAATGCCACTGCACACATTATTGACCAACTATAGTTCAGATATTTCCTGCTCTAGCTGCTGATTGCCGGTATCAAGAGTGGCGGACGGTGCCAATTCATTATCACCGTACTCAAGTATTAAGAGAAGCCGTTTTGAAGATTGCAATTAGGGTTCACAGTGATAAGCAATACGGTTGGAACAACTTATCCTCCAGCCCCCTCCCGTTATATTCCTTTAAATGGTACGAGCTACTTATTCTCAAGGTGGTGGGAGGAGGGACCTCTCAATCCTTTGTGAATTCAAAGTCTAGACATAACATTTTCGTCAAGTTCAAGATTTATGTTGTTTTTTGGATCACCATGGGATTTGTCCTAGCCACCATGGCCGAATATGTTGTGTCTTTTTTCTTATCAGTCGACAGACGTCCAAGAGAACGGGAGATGGATGGTTGACCCTCTTGCTGCCGTGTCTCAGCGTTGCATGAATAAGGGTAGTGTAATGGTCCCAGCGAAGAACGACGGTTCATTCCCAAGTGTGCATCACAACTCTGCATGCTCTCAAATACAATAGTCATGGAGATAGACAGAATGGGTCTTCATCCCTTTAGATGTAGCCTGTGTCCTGATGCTAACTTTCAGATTAGCAGTTAAAAGGAGAAGTTCAGTGTTTGGCTGCTGTTGCTTCTATACCTTCAAAGGCTTCTCCTCCCTCCTGCTCTTCCTCCCTATCTTCATACATCTCCCCCACCATCCCTCCCTCTTGCCTCCCTTAATTTCCTTTCCTCATCCTGTCCCCTCCCTTGTTCTTTTTTTTTCTCGTCCCTATACCCCTGCCCTATCTCCCTCTTATTCCCATCTGCCCTGTTAGTCTGCAATAAACCAAGTCCGGGGAGCGGTTTCAAGTGTGTTTAGAGTAGCTGAATCATCGCTGCTTTTGTGCCACGGTTTGTTAATGCTGAGGGCAGCTGATAGCAGTCTGTACGTCCTGAGTTGCAGGTGGCCCACACAATGCTGTACGTGCGTGTGTTGGTGTGTGACTGCATTAAATACAGCTCTGGTGGCACCTCTTCCTTTGTCATCAGTGTGCGTGCGGACATAAGTGCCTTTACTCTGTTGTCACTGGGGAGTGTTCAGACCGTGGCTTCATTCAACAGGTAGTAATGACAGGCCAAAGATGAAGAGGAGCTCTTCTTCTGACGCTTCAGGACACACACACACAGATATGGGATGTCCTTGGTGAGCTTAATGCTTATCTGTTATTTCGAACACAAGGTTTTGGGGTTAATTGACCAGAGCAGAGAGAGAGCACTAAGCTCCTGATACACCGAACTATACCAACTCACCTTACTGGAACACAAGTAGCAATCTACATCAGCCTCGTACAATCCTCCTCTCTACTTTTCCAGCCTTACTTGGCGTATATTTTGCCATCTCCTAATAGTCCAGTTCTCATCGTCCTATCTCCGTTTGAGCTCATCCCTCTCAGCGTTGACACCACAGTGACCCCCTGGCTGCATAAGTAAATGCAAGCCAATCTGAGCTAGGGTTTCACTGCGCTCAACACCCATTCCATGCCCCTCCGTCCCTGCGTCGCAGCTAAAACGGATCATCCTGAAACCATTAGGCCAAATTGCTAAATGGTTCAAATGTGCAACCACTTACAGCTTTGTCTTTAAGAGGAGTAATCTGTGATCTACTGTGGCAAGCAGGAGGAGGACGAGGTGGATGGCGGGAGCGGCACGTGAGTGGGAGCCAGGCACTGTGCACTGAAACTGAGATGAATAGAGATGGATAGCACGAGAAGAGATATTAGCTTTTACATTCAAACATCTCTCCACGTTTCACTCCCCGTCCATAACTTATGTATTTATTATTCTACTGTTGGTTTGCAGAGCGAGTGCAGAGCCACATCCATGGGAACGTGAGAGGTCGACAGAGTAATAGTTATCCAGTTTAATATAGAGTAAAAACTCACACAGTATATATATATATGCTTAGTAATAATATACAAACTATGATACTTGCAGAGAGACCTACCTCACTGCCACAGTTGGCAAACTTGCTTTTCTGTTTCCTTTGTGAAAACAGTCCTCTAAAACAGTAATCAATTACTTTAATTACACTGTTTGTATTACACTCTCAGTAGTTATATGAAAATACTGATCCCCTCTACGGATTCCGAAGACTTTTACGAGAACTTTCCTCAACTCTTCCAAGGTTTTTGAAGGAAACAATCCTCTAGGGGTCCCCCACCACCCCAACAAACACACAGACATGTTTCTGGCAGCAGCAGCTACGTTTTCTTTGGAACAAACGTATGGTCCCGGTAGCTAACTTGAGCAGTAACAAACTGCACATCCAAGGAAAACCATTGTAAACCTGGCTACACTCTTTTATTGCTCTCTGAGGAGCACAGCGCAACAATGCCTCATCAGTGACTGCATATCGCCTACGGCGGGGCCAAAATGCAAAGAGTATTTGGAACGAAGTTGCCTGGTGACCAAACAGAGACGCTCTCTGGATAACAGCCAGACCGGTAGACAGATTTAGACAGTGCACAGACAGACCAAAGGACAGGATCCATTGCATGCTGCCGTGCAAACGTCAAGTCCTTCTGTGAAGCCGTCCCAGCTTCCCGAGTGACCCCAAAGTCTCAGCCAGTGACTTTGATCTGTCACTGAGATCATTACTAAGCCTACCGAGCTGGCAAAAGACTGAGACAGCGGAGATTTTGCACAGAGGTGCAGAGACTTGGAGGTAATTAAAGACAGGATCTCACCCTCTGCTGTCTTTATAGAAGGCTGAAGTGCTGTGGAGAGCATTGGCGTAGATGACTGAGCACAACTCGATCATGGAGCTGGTCAGATTCTGACAACATTCTGCATCAAGTTGAACTAATAGAAACATGCATGGATGGTATATATATATATATATATATATATATATATATATATATATATATATATATATATTAAAACTTAACAAAGAGAGCACCTATCGGATCCACTCCTTCTTTCATGACTTTCACAATAAAAGCTGTAGACATAAAACCCTACGTCCTTACTTTGCGTAGTAAAGCTCCATCTAACTGTCATGCAACCACAACACATTCTTTGTACAAAGGGGTAATAAACAATATGTCACATACAAGGATCGTAATGGATCTTGCAACATGACCCTCCAAATTCTATTTTGGAATGTGCAATGTTATTGCATCATTTTTGAGAATCCATATCAAGTACAGTTGAATTTTCCAAAGTGGCCCAATGGAAGCGCCTCACTCACAAATAGTGAAATATTTTCAACTTTAAAGCACAGTCAGAATGTCAACTTAAGTAAATCTGTATCATGTATCTGTAAAGAGACATACAGCTAGGCAACCATCTGCATTAGCATTACAGCAATGGTGGCTGATGAAATTCTGTTTCGCACCATCTAATTCATTCACATCGCTCATGACGTCCACCTTAGTTGCGAAAACACGCATTGCCCGAAACCGATCATTTGTGGGATCTTTTTTCCGATCGCCACCGAGCAAAAAACTGAAATCTGACCTGTTGCTTTGAGTGCGCAGTGATATGGAACGCTCTGGTCAATGTGAACAACAACTGTACAATCTCGTTCAACAATGCACACCGTGTGACTCACTCCCATGTGTACTTCATATACTGTATACATATATACATTAAACACCCCACATCAGTGTGCTGATGAAAGACCAACTCTAAAGCCCCACAAAACTTCACATAATCAATTGTTTTGGATAAAATGTCCCTGTTTTTATACACGCCCTTGTGTTTCCTCACCGTCGTCATGCTTGCCCCAATATGCCTGGCTTGTTTTTTCCAAATAAGTGCTTTGTGTCCCTTACTCGTGTATTGGTCCATGCTGGATTCTGTCCCCAATTATTTAAAAAGCGAGCATGGGTAGCAAAATACAGCGTTAGCACGACTGCCCTCAGCTAGCCAAACCTTGCAGATATAATCGCTGTCTAAAAAATGTTGCATATGCCTCTTCCCTTTCACGCAAGTCTGTTGTCTAATTCTGAGGTCAGGTTGTTCTGGGTCCAGTTGTTTTATCTTGAGTTCCTTTGCCAAAGAGGAGAGATTTTACAGAGTTCTTGGAAGAATACTGCTAGTGCTCTCCTAGTCATGTCGTTAAACGTCCCATTGCGAGACTAGCCCTGACAAGAGCGCAGCCTTGGGGCCAAACGACTATGGCCCAAGGCTGAATCTATTATAGGACGCTGATTGGCTAAATGATATGTCAGTCATTTATATCTTCAATCATTCATTTTCTAAACTGCCTCTTTTGGGTCTGGCCCCAGCCCAGCTGAGACGCACAGACGGGCAGAGAGGACGTGCAGGCAAAGCATATATTTTGCGCAGATATCTTATTTTACAAATATAACTGGGTATATTCCATATTTCTAGTACACAAATATTGACTATCTTGTCAACCCCGAGGAACAAAAAAGAATATATATATATATATATATTTTTTCTTCTTCTTTTTAAATTATACATCTTCTATAATTAAAAATATATATATATATATATTTTTTGTTGCTCAAGTGGGGCCTCTTTTGGCCAGCCACCACTGCATTACAGTAATGAGCCATTAGCATCTATTTGACAGTATTATCTTTAAGGACATTTTTACCCTCAAGAATATATATGAGACATTATTGCCAAATCAAATGGACCTCAAATGTTGCTGTTTTCATTTGAGCTTTGCTACAATGTAATGAATATAAAATGCTTGGAAGGAACCCCAGCTAATGACCCACATTAACTGACTGGGCTCCCCCCCTAACCCACGACTAAGTGATAGAACTCAGCTTGAACCGCAGAGAAAGCCCATGAGCCAGCTGACTGATAGCAGGGATAAGGAGTTTTCAAGGTAACTATGCAAAACCCAATGTGTCTGTGGGAAAGCAGCAGCAGAAGCAGAAGTCTGTTCATTTTAATGAGCTCAGAAGTGTCTCTCTTGTTTCTCTTACACTAAACTAGGGCTCTTTTGGGAGTTCACACAGTGCACTGTACGTCCGTGATGGATATGGTATTGATGCATTAATGCAATCAGGGCCAAGTCTGTTTTGTTTCCCATTAAGAAGGCCAGCTATCTCGCTGACAAGCGCCAGGTCACATTTGGTCGTGATTTTAAGCGTTTTCCTTCAGTGTGATTAGAAGCGAGGGAGACAGAAAGAGAACCTTTCTGCGGGCAAATGG
The DNA here is from genome assembly GCF_964276395.1 of Gasterosteus aculeatus. Lineage (NCBI taxonomy): Eukaryota > Metazoa > Chordata > Actinopteri > Perciformes > Gasterosteidae > Gasterosteus > Gasterosteus aculeatus. Next base: position 19,151,570 of record NC_135707.1, on the reverse strand, counting down.
GAGAAGTGGCGTGTGGGGAGAGGGAATAGGAAGAGAGATAACTGCTGGGATAGTCCACATCACGGCTGCTTGGGTTTCAGCAGAGGCTCAGTCTGGCCGTCTTTTCAACACCAGGAGAGGTGATATGGATTTATGGAGCCCATGAATCAACAAGAACGCCAGTTTGGCTGCTGAACCCCCCTGTCCACATTGTGAGCTCAACAGAGCTGCTGCTTCCAACTCACTTCTGGTGTACAGTACATACCAGCGATGTGCACTCGGTCATTCTAACATGGTCAGGTATTTAGTGTGAGTTCAATTTTATGTCATTTAAAGCTGGAGCAGGCAGATGGCTGCTGGCTGAGCCTTCTGTGTGCTTTTCAGCATACCAGAGTTGTGTTGTCTGTGGCTTTCCCGAGCTGCCGCACCTGAACTAATGCATTTGATGTCAACCTGCCTCGGCTACAGGGGAAAGGGAAAGGACAGAGACTGAGGGGAGTATCGCAGAAGTTCATGGCTAAAAGTCTTGAGACGAGTCCAAAAAAAGCTGGATTGGATGCTCTAGATAGAAAAAAAAAAAAAACAAGTTTTGGGGGAAGACTTTGAGAGAGAAATGGACGGGCCCCAAAAAAATATAGATAACCATTTTCTTTGGACAGTGCTGAAGGATGAGGAAAGGACTCAGGGTGAACACAGGTTTCATGTTACTGTTTTATACAGGGTCTATAAGGTCTATGTTCAAATAACAATGTGCACACATTACCCATACGTACACAGGGAAGTAGCTACTGTGGAAGTGTGAACCAAAAAAGCTATCCAAACAACAGCGCTGCACAGAGGTCAGTGCTTTTGTCTGGACTTAAACAGCACCTGTGAGTCATGGAAATTCAGGCAGATGGGAAGGAAGGAGGCTTGTTCCCGACACATGACACATGGGGACGGGTGTCTCTATGTGCTCCAGTGCTCCATACATAATCATCTGTGAACATGTGTTGACATGCGTGCTCATGCAGAGATCTTGAATGACGTAGTGGATGCATGTGTGTGTACATGGATCTTTCAACACGCATGTAATATAGACACACACACTTGCATGCTTCTGCTGCGTATCCAGACTTGGCTTTGTGTGATGGATCCATTTCACAGGACTTTAAATGTATTCAAGCTTACCACAGACATCCCGTCAATCACACGGACGCACAACCAAAGTCACTTTTCATGTAGATTAGGAAAATTAATTTTACACACCAACTTTCTCATCATCCACGGTTTGATACATTTTCTGTGTCAATGTTCTGTATCTCCGTCTACCGTGTCCTTGATTCTGTGTTTGTAGGTGTATCTCTGCTTCTATCCCTCCATCTCTCCCTTTGTTTGCCTTTTCCCGGGCTGAATCCCTCTGTAGCTTTCTCCTTGCTTATTACCGTTGCAGTACTCACAGCAGTAGTCACCTTTTACGAGGTGAGGCCAGCCTGTCAGCTGCAGGCTACCGCAGTTGGGCCACATTTAAAAGACACACACACTTACGCAAGCTTAGCTTCTCTTAAAAGCCACACATGCACAGGCGCACATTACCGGTATTCAGTGCTGAGCCCTTGAGTGAGCGCAGGCTTTCCGTAGGGCCGGGATATGTTTCCAGTCAAATCCTGCCCGTGTCCTTCCTGAGCCCCTGGGCTCCTGCGGCGGCATTGCCCCCTGTCCCGCCGGGTCACAGCGCGGCATTGGGAACAGCAGCGTGCGCATGTCCGCACTCACCCACACACCGCTGAGCCCCTTTTTTTTAGCGGTGTCAACAGCTCCAGCTCTCACAGACACACAGTCTCAGAGTCATCGACACTCACACACACACACACACACACACCAGCAGAACACCTGTCGGGCCGTGTGGCTAGCTCCAGGACACCTTTGAGTCATGAGCTCATCGGAAAAGCAATTAAAGGCAGCGCAGGCCCCGCGCGCTGGCGTAATGTTTTGTTTTGCTACTTGGCTTCAAAATTAACCAAACCTGTCAGAAGTCATCTGGTTGATGCGGGCCGGGCTTTATTTATTTATTTTCAGTTGGAGGAGCTGGACGCCGGGTCCCAGCGCTGCCTCGCGTCCAATAATGAAGCGATTCTGAGGGGGGGTAGCTAGCTCAAACATGAATTCATCCTCCCTTCCGTGTACTTGGGGGAGGGCCTCGCTCCGCTTCTCGTTGCTGCCATGTAACTCTGACCCATGTAGTTAGAAGGTGGTGCCCCCAATCAGGGCTCTAGGCTCCACTGGTTGTTTGAACTCACACTGACCCAACCGCTCCCCCTTTATCAAATGTCATGTTCACAGCAACTAAACAAAAGCTGATTTTTAGCATTCAAAGAGATGTATAAATAACTTTACATGATAAAAAAGACAATATGAGGGCAGAGAGACGTGTGGCTGATGGATTATGGGGGAAAGGAGGAGACCTAGGCGGGCCCAAGAGGTCAGAGGTCTGCTCTACTGAGAGGAGTCTGTAGCCTCAGGCCGTGAGGCCAACAGCCGCCTGCTCTCTCTATTGGTCCTCGGAAGAAAAAAACAACAGCGTTAATGGGTCCGCTGTGGGTGAATCAAGGTGAGTGTGTCTTTACAGATGCTAGTGTGTACTTTTCAGACCTCAGAGCAGTTTTCTGGTGTTTTCTTGGGGAATCATTTAGGAAGCAAGAAAAACACTTGTGTTATCGTTTGTCATGAATTCCTGTAATGACCCTCATGCCACCTGACTGGAGCACAGCAAACATACATCTAGCCTGCTGTCGAGGTCACGCCTAGTTGCTGAAGGCTTCAATCGATGTGTCACTCTGTGGCTGTTGTGTCAACATAGGCGATGGACTTCAAAGCCTCGTAAGTCAGGTCAACACATATTTTGTTTCTGTGCCACTGCCCAACACACACAGAGAGGGAGAGAGGAAGCTATACAAAAAAAGTAAATTTGTTGATTTCAGAAAGAGAGGGCTTTCTGAGTGGCGTTAGGAAGCCAAACAGACAGCCATGGTAAGATGACACTTAGCATGTCATCGCTGCTGATGTCACGTCAGTTTTCTTCAGCTGGTAATTCAAGCAACCGGCTTACTATGCACTCAGACTCCGTTCAGCTGATGACGAGACAACGCAGGCATTGTGGAGGTTGTATCTGCTCTGCCAAGCACCGCCCCCACTCAGAACATTTAGCAGCTCAGTGAGTCTGCATTGGCTGGAGCCCATGACAATACTGTGCAGTCTGCTCTGGATGGGAAACTTACTGTCAATTAGGCATTTTATATACTTTTTTTTGCTAATTTATCTCTGTACTCACTGTTTGATGAGTGATCCATCTACTTAGCCATGTGATTTACTGTGCCATGACTCATTTCTGCTGAACGTGAGTTGTTGTGCTCAGTGCAGTCCCATCAACCACAGTTTTGAGTCAGCCGATTTATCGAATACATCTTCAGCACTCAGCCCCGTCCCGGCCCTTTTGGGTCCCGTACCGCTCAAGTCCTGTTCCGGACCATTATGAAAACCACTTGAAGCCAGGGGCCCCGGCGCTGCAGCCACAGCCAAAGCCTATTAAGCAGCCACACTGTGGTGTAGGAGTTCAAACCACAGGGCTGAGGTTGTGATTCCTCATCAGGATGATGGGGGCGGGTGGAGAGAGGTGGCTGCAGGATGACGAGGCAGAGTGGAGGTATGGTCTCAAAAGGAAGGAAAAAGAGGGGTGAGGGAGGGGGGAGCAAGGATGGGGTTAAGCTGTAATGGTACAGGAGGTGTTTCAGAATGGATTTGAAGGAGGGACAACTGCCAGAGGGGCCGCTGTTAGGGAGCCACAGATGGAGAAATAGTGAAGGAAGATGGAAGGGAAGTAAAAAAAAAAATGACGACGATAGATGAAACGATAGAGGAAGAAACGTCCGCCAGTTTGACTTGATCCAATGAGAAAAGTTCCCCCTGAGAAAGGGTTCTGTGCCAGTAACTTATTAGAGTTGAGTATACCGGTGCACCTGGTAAATAATGATCGCACACACACACAAACACTAGTACTGATGCATGCATGCGCTACAGAAAATTACATCATGCATGTGAACACACAGCACAGACTTTGGACATTATACACACAAAAACACACACATTTTAGAGTACTGACCCCCCTCCCCACCACACACACACACACACACAGGCTCACAGGCCACAAATCACTGAACGTTGTAAAAGTGGAGCAAATTGGAGCAGTTTTATTTGCATTGTTCACAGGGAATAATGGCGGAGGGAGCAGCTCCTGCCAAGCTGGAGAGCTCACAAAAATGTGTGCGTTAAGGGAGAGTTTATAATTGTGCTTTGTCCATGCTTTGGAGACTTCAAGCAATCAGGCTTTGTTGGAAGGCGAAATGCACACGTACACACACACACACACACACACACACACACTTTCACGTTGACACTTAAACACTCCTAGCTTTGCCCCGGGGCTTGAAACAGAAGACCGGGTTTTGTCCAAAGCTCCATTAAACTGGCGAAAGTCCTGCTAGAGCTGAAACATCCTCCTCTCGTCATGCTGGGACATTCCACGGCACGCCAGAGACCCCAGCGCTAATCCCGCCGGCATGGGAGTCATTATTGATAGGATCCTAATGTATTACCTCAGGGCCCCGCTTATTGTTGCTGCAGATTATTTTTGAAGAGTAAACCAAAACCCAGAGAATGATCTCCAGTTCCATAGAAATTTCATCAAAAGAAAATGTTATTCTTGGCTTATAGCACTTTGAACGCTTTAATTGAAGCAAACTGGTCTCCAACCAGCCGAGGATACCCACCCGTAGGTCAACGGGACGCTGGGTGAGGGGACAGAGGAAGTATATCACGAACTGAGCAGCTCTGCCCTCTGACGGAACCTGACATTTATTTCAGTGATCCATACAGATGTGCCTCTTACTTAAATAAGCGCAGCGGCAAATCCACTTCTTTTTCTCTGGATCGTATTGAATCAGCTGGGTTGTTAGGTCGGGGGATTTTGCACTTTCTACCCTGTTAGTCTTTGAATCTTTTATTTTTAAAAAACATACGGCCCATTCATGATGGCTTTCGATCGTCTTCGTGCATTATTTAATCAATTTGTCTTTGCTTTTAATCCAGGTGCGGTCCTGCTGCTCAGTGTCCAGGGCATTGCTGTCAACGTGGACCCGGTTTTCTGCACGTGGCTGCTGCACCAACCTCACAGAGGGAGTGGCAGGCAGCAGCAGGTACCCCATCCAAACATCTCTCCCTGGTCCTTTTATATGGTCAACATTTCAACATGTTTCACACTCGTACAGCGAGTCTAAAGGGAAGGTAAATGTCTTTTTACCTAATGCGCTCTGCTCCCCGCCCTCCATCCACTCTCTCTATGTATTAGACGGGTCCAGTGACGTGCGGTGATGACAGTAAGAGGGTGGGCACTGAGTTATGAAAGCCAGATTACTTGACGTCAAAACAGTAAATGTTGCGCACATGTGCGGCGCGCGCACGCACGCACACACACACCCACACGCATGGTCGATATCATGAAATTTCCAATCAGGATGACATATCACTACTGCAACTCTCTCTCTCAATCAGGCGCGCGCACACACGCTTTGCCAGTCAGCAACAATGAAAACACACACTACTGAATATGAAGGCAAATGGCTTGTAGTCTGCATTCATTCAACCACACTTTCAATATTAAGCCCGAAATAGTTTCTGACTCACCAATCGGTAGATTATTTGTACATAAAATCCATCCAAAAAAGCACTGCTTATTCTACCATTTCTTTGTATTTGATTATGCGTAACGGCTATACTTGTCATCGTAATGTCTGAACAATTGGAATAACTTACATATTGTATATATAATTCTAAGCAGTAAAAATACAAATACAAGTTTATTAAATACAATTATTTAATAAACATTTTTATGTTTGAATTTTAGCAGGGTAGTTTGTACGTCACAAGGTCATGGTGGTGCTTGTGGACATTGAATGTCATGTACCCACGCTACATACATGCACACGCATGCTCCGTTTGATTGCCTGGGATTTAGCACAGATTCACCCCACGGATGCACTTGTACATGTGCACTATATATACAGTGCCAGTCAAACGTTTGGATACACTTTCTCAGTTCTTTTGACTGGTTATATAAATACATAGTATACCTGTGCCTTTATGATATATGGCAATTACATTAAAGTATCATATTTTAATATATTAAACAAGTTTCACTGTTTCATCAGTTTGAAAGGACTGTCAGCATGTACGTGCACTTTTGTGTGTGTGCGTGTTTGACAGACAGAAAGTGAGAGGGAGTTAATTGCACCAGCTCCTTTCTCTGGAGGTTATTACACTACGAGGGTAAACATATGTTATGAGTTGAACTGCAGCCAGTGTGAGCGATGCACACTGTGTGTGTGTGTGTGTGTGTGTGTGTGTGTGTGTGTGTGTGGAGACATGTTGTTTGTGTGTGTTTCTGTGAGCTCAGCTGCCTGTCAGGGCCACTCCTCAAGGCCTGGCCCGAAGTAGACCTTCAGATGAAGGCCACACAGCAGCCTGTGAAGGACAAAGGGGGGAGAGGACTGGAAGGCGGACTGGAAGGGACTGGCAGACGAGAGCAGAAGGACATGCGTGTCCCATATGAAGAGAGGAATGAGGAATGAAGCGCTTTAGTGGAGAGAGTGTGGGTGACATGGAAAGGTGACGAACTGGAGTCCCTGTTTGAGAGCCCGCTCCCCCCTCTAACTCATCTTCTGACAGAGAGTACAGAGGACAGACATGTGGGTACAGGTGAGAAGGAACAGAAGAGAAAGTGGGGGAAAACACAGGACATTAGAGCAGTAGGAGCAGAGAGAGAGTGAAGTGAAACTTCCCGAAGGAGCAGACTCACAGGCCACACTGAGAGGGAGAGTGAGATGGTTTGGGAAGCGGGTAATGAAGGGAAAGGGAATATGAGGGGGAAAAAAAGGTTGGGAATCAAACAGGCCTTTGCCTTGGCTGTGTTCACCACCCCCCAGTGCGTGTGTGTGTGTAGGAGCGTGCGTGCGGCAGAAGGAGTTAGCTCATACTATGTCATCCATCAGGAATGAGCGATTCGGTAAGGTACCTGCTTTTAGCATATCGCTTTGAAAGATTTCCATCAAGTATTCAAACTAAACTGAACATTCCTATGGTTTGTTGGACTCTGCAGTGTTTCTGTCATGAATTACCTGTAAATAAGTGGTTTATTATGTACTGAATGCTATGTACACAGTCTGCACAGCCACTTGTGTTAGTATAATGGAGACTCGCGCCTGGAAACAGGAATATTTCTTCCAATTTTCTGTACATCGTTCACAATACAAGCCCTGGACAACTGCATAATCGTGCGTGTGTGTGTGTGTGTGTGTGTGAGATTGTGTGGGTGTTTACTCAGGTTGCAGTTCATCATTGGCCTGCAGCCTTGTGCAGCTGCAGCATAGCCTTGCTTGCTAATGGGGTTTCCTTATTTCAGCCCAGCCTTTCACACTTCTGTCTCTAAGCCACCTCGCTGTGTGTGTGTTCGCTCTGCAGCATGGGAGACTGCTCAAAAGAAACACTGAGCTGTCACTAGTCCTGTTGGTCTTGGAGGCCTCTGTTGTGTTCCACCGCATATCTCTCTCTCTCTCTCTCTCTCTCTCTCTCTCTCTCTCTCTCTCTCTCTCTCTCTCTGCCTCTGCCTCTTTTCCATCTTTCATTGCATTATGCATTCTGTCTCCAGTTATACCCATGTCTTTAATGTTCTCCAAAGTAATGTCTGTCTTACCAACGCAGAACATCAGTGGAAGGACAATGTCTGAATAATTAGCTTTCTGATACCTGAACTTCTTCTTTTTCAAACAGATTGACACATATTAAATTAAATTGTGTTCCAATAAGACAGGACATCTACTTCACTATGAATTGTGCTCAGTCGTGGTGTGATGTCATTACAGACTCCAGGTTCAGTGCCTGGTGCCAAAAGAAGAGAGGATGAGACGTCGGTAGGAAGCCCACCACTGGCCAAACAGCCGTCCAATCAGGCATCGGACTATGCCAGCAGCCCAGCCAAAACCAAGACCGTCACAGGTAGGTTCTTACTAGGACATTGAGAGCTGTGCACACATCAAGGGAGAGGGTTGGTGCAACAGTTACTTCCCAGTCTTTCAGTAGCGGAGTAACACCATTTTTACTGCATGTGCCCAGTGTTTCTGTGCGTTGGAACTACGTTATTGTGTTACATAACCCTGCCGCTCTCTGACACCTGAATGAACCCGTTTTCTCAGAGGACACCACATATCCTGGCGTCCCGGCGTCCCCTCCTCTTTTTCCCTCCTCTGGTAGTCTTACTGTGGGCTCGGATGCCCCAAATAGATGAGTGGCTTGGCCGTGTTGAGGCTTCCTCAATGCCAGTTTTCCGCTTTTCTGGGACCCACCGTTTAGAGCAAACACCTTCAGTGGACGCACACACACAGAGTAAAAAAAGAGTACTTAGAGCCCTTTTTTAACTGAATATGTACATACTTGTGTGTGCCACACACTCTCACACACTCATGCAGCATTGCTGCGGTCAGGTCCTTTCCAGAGTCTGTTGGAAACTCTGAACCCTTTGGATGGAGATGGCCAAAGAGGGAGAGGAGGACAGATGCGATGACGTTTCGGACCTTGTCGTCAATGTGACTGCTTGCATTAGTCTGAGGAGCAAACTGTGAAAGCCAGCAGTATAAGCTTTTAGTCAGTGAGGATGGTGGTAGGAAGGGAGGCACCTTGTCGATTAGTTGACTAATTAGTCCTTTTGGCCTTATTCCACATAGGTTTTATGCTTTTTTTCATGCTGAATGACTTATTACAAAGAACAGATCTTTCAATGAGTGACAGCTTTGGTGGTAGGACCAGTAGGTGAGGAGTTTCACAAATTACCCTTTGCTAAGCCCTGCCCCCAAGCTGCCGGATCTACATTACTATGGAGACCCCACGGTCACTAAATCGCCGTTCTGCAATCAAGGGGCGGGACTTAAGAAAGGGTCATTTCATTAACTGAACTAATGCAATGCAGAATCCCTTTTAATGGGATGAGTTTGAGTGGACAGAGTAGGGATGCCGCATGGTGATCACAAAAAAGCATCTGAAACACAAACACACAAAGTACCACTCCGTCCTGGGGGCAGGCTGGAGCAGTCACTATGTTAGGAGGTGTGCATGACATGTCACAGTCGTACTGACTGCAGAAGATGGTTTTCTTATAACACGCACGTGGTGCATTTACAGACCTAATCGCCCAACTTGTGTTCCCCTATACATATCTAATCAATGCGATCCGACAGGGTGTTTTGGCTGGCTTCATGTAACTTAATTTGTTACAAAGTTTTAAAGAACGGATAAATAAATACGTAAGAAGACTTCCCAGCCTCTACTGTTTGACTCTCAAATTGTTTAGGCTCCAAGTCCTCTAAACACTTTAACGGGTGAAACATTCTCTGCCAAACCAGCGCAGCAAAGAGTCAGGGGAAATAAGCACGAGGTTGTTTGTCTTTTTTTTCCCTTTTTTAAGTCCCTGGGAAATGTGTTCCCAACAGGATGATGAATCCCTGTTTTAGGTGAAGTCATCTTGTGGCCGTAAATAACATTGTATGTCCATGACGTCCCCCCCGATGTCAAGTGTTTCGATTGGAAAAATGCTCCTTTGACATTTCAGGCTCTAAAAAAAGGCCATTAGGGCTGTTTCCTTGCTCGCTTTAAAAGCTCACAGCTGAAAGGTCACTCCGCCTTCCTCCCGTTTTCCCCTCTGTTCCTTGTTTTATTCAAAATGAATTCTGCACTAATGGCTTTTCCAAACCGCAGCATCTTTGCTTACTCACATATCAAGAGTGTATTCTGTCATTAGGGGTTGTCAGTAAACAGTCACCTTGGCTTCAATGCTGCACACCGAGCTGAATCAGGCTGCAGCTCGTCAGCAACACTCTGAATAGAGTACACCAGCCATCCATGTGCACGGCCTCCGACCCAGCAGCTGTCTGTTAGGGCTGCAGGGTATGCTGATACTAGGAAAGTATGGCAAGGCCTGAGCACGTATTAAAACCATGGCCATACAAATGGTAAATGCTAAATAAACTGTACTTGCATAGCACTTTTCTAGTCTTCCGACCGCTCAAAGCGCTTTAACACTATCATTCACCCATTTTCATCCGTTCATACACAGATGACAGGAGCTACCATACACACTGTCACCTGCCCATCAGTAACTAATATTCACACTGTAATCACAGCTACAACCAACCATTTTATTATTCCGGATACTTTAAGTGTTTTCATAGCAGTCATATTCGACAGCTGTCTGTTTTTCTCTTAAATGCACACACGTCCTCTTGCTGTTCATCCGCGGCTCGTCGACAAAGCACTCACGATCCAACATGGCACATATTTCTAGATGTTTTAGGTTTATGCTGTTATAGTGTTTGTATTTGTTGCAGGATGGTATCGTGGAAACTCTGTTTCTTGATGTCTGAGTTCTTGTTTTACTTTCTGGGTAGCTGTCTGTTACTCTTTCGAGTTTTTTCTTTTCTTCGTCATGCTTTATGCATTTGCGTCATTCTGTCTCCCACACAGGTGTTTGTAAATCACAAGTCACAAGTCCATAAGCTGTATTTTAGAATTATCCGACGACGCACGCATATCACACAGTGTGTCGGTTGGGGAATTGTTAAGTGGTCACCACATGTGGGCTGAAAATGTGCCGCTCTGAGTGTTTAGCGACCTATTTGTGTATGGCATCTCATTGTTGGACTGCATTAGTTGGTTCAAAACATACAGTTAGTCAGACTCATGCTCTTTCTTATCCAAATATTTCTCTTTGGAAGTGAAAACAAGACGTTGGTAACTAGGGGCTGGTACTGCATTTTGTTGTAATCCAACCCTTGGTGCCCCAACACTCCAGCACTGCGTTGGAATGGATCTCACAAGTAAATGAATAGCATCTTCCCTGGAAATGGCTGTGGTGTTACAGGAGGAGATGTAATGAAAAGTTACAAATTGTTTCCGTGAGCAATCAGAATAAGGAAAGGGCAGAGGCATTTAGCCCTTGTGGCTTCAATCATGGTGAAACGCCTCCCAGCAGCTTGATCGACTCCAGCTCAGTGCTAGCAGCACAGCAGGTTTCCTCCATCCTACGGCCACCGTATCCATTTTACATGATAATATTTCTCAATAAGCCACGATGACCTTATATCTCGGGCCACGAATAAAAAATGCTCTGAGATTGTTGGTGATACACTTTTTATTTTAGATTCATAAATTGATTTTTCCTTTCCTCTCAATAATACATTGTCTCTGTGATTAATTGGAAGGTAATAACCGGAATGATAGTTTTTCATATTTCCTTGGATTGGCTGGCAATGTTGCTATGGATACTGGATACACAGAAACTAGATATGCAGATATTTAGCCTTCCCTTGGGTATCGGATGTGTAATGTAGAATAATGTGGGAGCTTTTTTGCAGAGGCAAATCCAAAATTGTGACATACCTTTGTTTTGATTCATGTTTGATTTCCCTTTGCTGTGTTTCAGTCACGTGAAGAACGGGAGCTCGTTTTTTTAATGAGTTTTGGACCATATAGAGCTATATTACCCATGACCCTCAGCCTTACACCATACCAGAACCTCCTGTTCTGAAGATTTCCCACGGTTTGAATTGTCCTTAATGTCCATCAAGGAGCAACTCTTCCGTTCTATAGAAGTTTCTGAGACCATGACTCTACTTTTCGCTTGATTTATTATCTCAGTAAACATGAGTTAATGTTATAAAAAGGACAAGTTGGCAATGGCTCCACTCAAGGCTTAAAAACGTCAATCCACAACTCGTCACGGCGACTAGTCTTCTTTTATACAGTGTACGATGGGGTCAGCTTCGCTTCACCTGCCAAACCAAAATGTATTTCTAACTGGACAGCGTTCTACAGAAGAGAAGCGGGTCAGGGTAACCATACCGTTGGTTTCTCATCCTTTTAGAGCAGTTATTGTGATGCTGCTTTTTACACATTTTGATATGAAACCTAAAAAGGTATATGGCATGAATTAAGAACGATTGTGGGCCAGAACTAAAAGACCAAAGGTCATGGGAATTACATTTGTGGACACTGTTGTTAGTATATCTTCTCTTGTAAAAAACCAGTTGCCTCATGAGAAGAGCTGCTGACATCTAACATGTTATGATTGGAATTAGCCTCTGAGAAGATGATTTATTAATTGCCCTACCACGTGTGGAGCACAGTGAAAACGGAGCTGGACGTGTAAGCAAGAGGGAGACGATGAGAGCTCACTCTTAAATCCTACTTTGTTAGTAGCTCATCATGCATGGTATTTATACTCTGCTGATAGTCAGCTGGACATAAAGCCGTCTCCTGTCTGGAGGGTGCGTTTCATCTTCTGATGCCAGTTATCTGCAGCGCGTGATTTGGATGATTTTTCAGAATCTAGTTGTAATTGCTGAGTGTTTACCCCAGGACGGATCCAGCTGTTCAGCTAAGGTTGACCTATGAAGCCAGGGTGATTTATCAAAGGGTAGAGCTTAGGGCTGCATGGTATGGCCAAAAATCCCTATCATGGCATTATGACAGCTTCTGGTGGTATCCCGATATATCACGGTATTGTTTTTTCAAGTAAACACAATAATTCATCTACCCCGAAAAGCACTGCGGCTACACAAACAGCTGACCAACTTGCTTGCAACTGGCCGGCAAGTTAGCGTGTTAGTTTGTTAGCTAGTCAGCGTGTTAGCTTGTTGTGGTTGCTAGTGTTGCCTCCTAAGGCTCGACAGACTTTGCAATAGCTGTTGTGGTGTTTTACCCTGTTAAAGAGGGTCTGTTGTGAGTTATTCATTTTTGTTATAAAGTTATAACCATGACTCAATCTCAACACACGTAAGACAAGTAGCTCCAACCGCTGGGCACCTCCTCGATGACGTTCAAAAATGAAATCTGCCGCCTGGCGAGGAGCAACGTCAGTGTAACACCGGTATGAACTGTATGTGAGAAATTCATATCGTAAGGAAATCTTGTACGGAAATCTTATACCGGTGTACTGTGCTGGTCTAGAGCTGATGTGACTAGCTGAGAAATGACCACTGTGTCTGAATGGGACTAAAACTCATCAGCTTTTCAGGTTAATTCATGATTGGGTTTTTTTTGTGAGCAGCTGACTTCCTCTTTTTAGTGGGCGCTGTTTTCTTCTTCTACCTAAATTATGATTTGGCATTTGCCTCCATAGTTCTAATGTGCTTGTTCTAACGTGACGACAAATAAACGTCCAGATACGTGACGAGGCTTGGCTTCAGCAGCCGGCACATAATTTCTCAGGGGACTGTAAGGGGTTTTTATTTTTCAGTCTTCAGTCATCTCTGTGGGTAAACAGAGGAAATACGTGCAGGTTGTTTGCCAGTTGGAGTCAACACGTGTGCGGACAGCCGTTCAGAGCAGCGCATGGGGAGTAAACACATGGGACTGGCTCGGGATCGGCAGCGTGCAGACGGCCAACTGGGCTGCCACCGGTGCTTGTTTCACTGCAAACGCATCTGACTTGAGTGTGCAACTCAGAATATTCAGCCTCTACTTGTGATACATGTGTGATGTGTTTTAACCCTGAATGTACCTTTATGGTTTCCTTTGAGTCACTTTGTGAGTGCTGCTTATATTAAATAGAGTTCAAAGGAACTGGTTTTCATCCCAAAAGAATTTTACCCCCACTCCGCCTCAGTGTTTTAGTTAGAATCTATTACAACCCCGGCCATACTGTATGCAAGAAATTGACGTATTCCCTGTGACGTTGCCCGTTTGTTTGTGGACAGCCATTTTGAACCCTCAAGTTTTGTGATTTGGTCATTGACATCATGGCGTTTTGCAACCATTGAACGTAAATGACCAGATTTGAAAAGCAGGGAGTGAAGTAAAGGCGGCTAATACGGCCCTGTCAATTATAAGGTAGCCCCGCCCTAAAGTAAAAAAAAAAGTTAAATGGACCATTAACAGAAACGGTAGGAAATGAGCATTGGTCCACCGCAGTAAGAAACAGGCACCTCTCAGACACACACAATGGGTCCTCCAACCATCCATCGAAACGGTCATTTCACAAATGTAAGTCTGCATGTCCTGAGTGCCGTTTGAGATGCCATTATTAGATTAAAGGACCCGACGTGCCGTACGTGACGTATATATATTGATTGGTTTTACGCTATGGATTTCCCCACTTAAATCACCTTGGGGAATCACAGAACATATCTTTTCAAGTTTTTTCCAGCAGTTCAACGTCTCCTCAGAACAATTGCACTCGCTAAATGTCCCTGCTTCCAATTGGCCACTTGAACGCATGCCTGGCACTTTTATGATGTAAAGTGACTGTTATGTTGTTTTGTTACCACACTCAGCCTAGCTACAGTTTCGCAGCAATCAACGGGGGGACTTTCCTGCAGTCTATTGTAAGGTGCCTGTTAATGTGCAGGCAAATGTACAGAGACACGTGGGGCCAGCTCTCTGTAGATCATTTCCACACGAAGCGCTGAGGGCAAGGTGATATCATACAAGGGGCTGCGTGGCCCTGCCAGGCTCAAATCTCACCACCCGTCTCCGTTCCGACTCCATTTCACTCTGCCTCTCTTGGCTTTGGTCGCTGCACATGTTAAATATACAGGGCACATGTTACCAAACACAGTGCCGGCTGAACTGGAGAGCAGCCAGAGACGCTAAATGTCAGAAGCTTTGAACGCAGCACATGGTGAAATAAAGAATGGATATTTTCGTGTGACTAAAGACACACATCTGCAATTAACATCGGCTCTCCGTCATGTGAGGAATAGTGTTTCTTTTTGAACACACAGTTCTTTTTGTGTTCTGTTCGTAATTGCAAGGCTATGGTTAGATTTTATAAAAGGTAATATTTCTGTTCATTCCACCAGGCCCCTTTCTGGTAAGTTTATATGTTCTGACTAAATAGTTTGGTGGATAGACTAGAGGCCAAGGTCTTAGACCATTTGACTCCCATCACAGACTGTTGCTTAGTAACATGACATGAGGTGTGAGCCGTCACTTTTCTGTGATTATCCCTCCCAAGAAAGGCCACGGAACGGGCACGCCGAGAACAAGTCGGCTCCCCTCAGACTGAAGGTCCATCTCTGTCTGCCCAAACAATTATGCCACAAATTTGTTCACATAAAATATAACCTCTATATATTTGTCTTTATTTGTCTCTAATGAATGTTGTCGTTGGCAGCGTTTCTGATCGAGAGCCTCCCCAATCCCGACCTTGTGATTGCGCTCCAAAAATCTACCAGAGTAATGATCTCACTGGCGTTGCTGTTCAATCCTAAAATGATCCTGAGAACATACTTTTCTTTGCTGAGAAAGTCATCGTACGGACTTGGCCGCGCTTGTCAAAGGTTGGAAGGCGCACTGTTGTCTTAGTCTGCTACTGGTCTGGATGATGGCAGTAGATATATTTTGTGCTGATTACTGGTAGGACCACAAAGACAAAGCAACAAATAGAAACATTTGCATTGTTCTCATCATCAGATGTTTGGTGGCAGTCTCTTTGGGCCTCACAGAGACGGTTCCTTTCGGATGGCTTCTCTGTGAGCTCAACTTGCAGTGCGCCAGCAAGACAGGGAGCAGGAAAATAGAGTCCAGCCTTCATGGTTGAGACACGGTCATTTTCGAGGGACATATATTTCTGGAGAAAGAACGGATCATATGCATGCTTTTACACAAGTATAAAACTGGTGTGGACAGCAGTCATGCACAACTACGATTGAGCCCAAGTAGTCTGATGGAAGTCAGGCAGGTTTTTATTGGCGGCTACGGGCTGTTCAGAAGGGGATAATATTTTCATTGTGGAGTTATTTATATAGTTTAATTTTTCTGGTTAAGTCAATAATTTATCAAGGTAATGATGGTTGGAGTGGGGAAAGAAAACAAGAACGAGTAGGAATAATGAGATAGGAGTGACTCCCTCTCACCCCCCCTCCCAGAGTAGCTTGGCTGGACTCTGTAGGGGACTCTACCGGCTTCATGAGTGTCTCTGGGCTCCATACAGCGATGAGCCCCTACCCAGGCTTCCAGGGAATAGATTTGTCCTCATGTGTCTCCTTTTTGCTTTCCGTGAATGATAAGGGTATCAGGCCTTGTGGATGTTGGCTGTGGGTTTTGGGGTTGAGGTGAGAGAAGCAGAGCGGGAAGTTGGGGTTGAGTGGTTGGGGTGGATTATTGTGCAGGCGGGAGGGGGGGCTTGGTTCAGATGACAAAGGGGCTGGAGGGGATTGGAAACAGTGTTGAGATGATGTGACAAGGGATGTTTCACAGGGATGTCGCAGTCTTTTTTGTTTTCATTCTTGCCATGTTGTCTCATGGTCTGGCTGGTAAAAAGTCTCTCTTTAAGGTGTAGAGATTGGTTGCATAGCAATATCCTCTTCCTTGATTCTCTTCTCACCACAGACGTTGGCCCGTCGCCACACGCCTGAGTTGAGAAGTCATCCCTCCACATTTACCTTCAATGGTTAAGAGGGAACTTCCTACAGCCTGGGGCGAAATCAAACCCTCATTTCCACCCCTCAGTCGACCGAGCTGACACTTTATTTTGTCGTGGCTTCCATAACGCCGCAACAAATTGCGGAAATAAATATTTAAACAAACAGAAACTCTTATCCAAAACAAATAGGCGGGCAGGTTTATTAAAGAGCCCCATCGTTGCCTCTGCACGCAGCTGAAGCAGAATATACAACACTTCAATTCACTATAAACCATTTGTAAAAGGGAACATACCAGGAAGATAGCAGACGGCGTGGGGAACAGCCAAGGTCGCTCGATTGCTCAATCACTTGGGAAGTACATGTGGATGCTTTGAGCCCTCTTACTGTGAAATCAGGGAGAATTTTTTTGAGGCGAAGCTGCTTTTTTTCTCGACCTTAAAGGAATCATGACGCTGTTACTCAAGAGCAGTGTTGGGCAAGTTACTGAAAATGAGTATTTAGTTACAGTTACTAGTTACTTCTTTTAAAGGTAATTGAATTACTTACCAGTTACTGTGTATCAAAAGTAATTAGTTACTCTGGAAAGTAACTTTGAAGTTACTTTTATGTCTGCTTTTTAAATGTAATGAATATAAATAGTACTGAACAGTCAAACACAATAAACATTAAATTAGACCTATTTATTGTAATCAACAGGGCAACAGGCCTTCAAACCAAGCAATAGTACAAAAGTCCTTTTTAATACTTAACTTAATACAAAATAACTGTTTCAGGCATTTGCCTGAAGGCAACGGACTCGACAGTTGACAGGATGCATCATCTTCAACATACCGAGCCATCAATCTATTCAGCTCTGCCCGGTTCATCGGCTGCACTGCAGGCTGTGTAAAGTGGAGCCGTGGTTGTTTGCGTGGAGCGGCGCCTGCAGTCCTTCGTCATGAGCGACGCGATGCTGTTTACATGCACGTACGCCGACTATTCTGTGACACACAACGTTTGGTGGCCACAACTATTTTGTGCTGACAGGCAGCTATTTACTTACTATTTGCCGGCCCTCCGCTTCGCGTCACAAAAGAGAGTAACGCGAGTAACAAACTCATTTCAATTTCAGTAATTGTAACTGCGTTAATTTATTTAAAAAAATACTTAGTTACATGCTCGTTACCGCTAAAAGTAGTGGAATTACAGTAATGCGTTACTTTGTAACGCGTTACTCCAACACTGCTCAAGAGTAGGCACAGACCTTGTTGTGAACATTTTTGAATCTGAACTACTTTCTCTCTACCAAGCTACACCTTTGGCTTGTGGGGCATCTTTCTGGTGCTACGGTCACTACAACCTTAGTGCTTTCTAGGAACTGTATATTGGAGTTCAAGCTGATTTTTGTACAGCCGATACAACCAACACTGCGACTCATACCGAAACTATCCAGGCTGATACATAGCGCTCCAGGTAAGAGGACAAATGGTGTCTTTTTATTTTTTATATATTTATATTGCGGTGAAACGTGGAAACGGGTCCCTGGCTTAATAGATCCGGCCCTGCCCTTACTGATGGAGCCGGTAAAGAGGGTGAATAATCACAATCAGAATGTTTATGGGAGACGAGACTGGCAGGCCTGCACAGCAGATGAACAGTAATCGAGAAATAGGGGAGTGGTGGGAGAGAGTGAGAACAAAACCGAGTGAATGGAAAGGGTGGGTATACGGTCAGAGTTTGGCCCAAAAGATATTAGCCTAATGGCCTCAGAGAGGGTGAAAATGAGGACATTGCTGAGATGGCACAAGACAGGGGGAATAACCCCACTTTAAGAGGACTCTTAGGACTTGTTAGGCCTGGCCGGGTTTAAGCGCTTTGGGCGCTCCTGTAATATTTCTCTTTCATTTGAATTTCAACCTCTTATGTTCTCTCTGTCTTTCTCATTCTCTGTCTCTGCCTAGCTTCCTCTTTTTCCCCCCTTGTTCTATCCCCTCCCTGATGAAACGGTGGGCGCCAAGTTACTATAACAAGATATGGCAGTTTCATTCCAAATAATGACCCCCAGGATTAACAAACACGAGTCCTTGAATGGTATTTAAAAGTGGAGAGTAGACTGGCCTTGCATTGTTACTGGCTATGCCGTACTTTAGCACAGTCTCTGATTGGCCAAACAGACTGTTTCATGGGAAGAATATTCACAGTCTTTCCTACCACCGAAAATAATTCGTTCCTTGGTCTATTCCAGGTGACGGTTTGAAAAATTGGGGTGACCAGTTTTTAGATCAGAGTTGCTGCCAGAACCATCTTCTGTGACAAGATGAGTGATCTTGGGTTCCTCCAGAACACAACTCGGAGTAATATTTTAAAGATGGCATTCATTTAGAACACAAGATGTAAGGCTTAGGTTTGGTTTCCCTCTCTGTGCTTGTATTCATTGAATTACCCCTAACTGCTCTCTGGGCTCCTTTACAGCAGCACACTGCTCCCACTGTATGGGATGGGTTAAATGCAGAGTATAATAAAAAATACTTTCTTTATTATAACTAAATCAGTGCGGCTCCTTTAATACCAATCAAATGTTCTTGTATGTACACAGATGTATTAATACTACCTGCACACTGTGCATTAAACTATTTTATGTTAGTGATTTGCATTTGGGACTTGCATTTGGTATTTGAGCATACTTACTCACTCATGTAAACCTATTCATTAACTTAAAAAAACACTATTCAGGTAGTCTCCCATTCCCGCTCAGCAGGCTTTGGGCCTGTAATTGATAGTATGATTAGATTGGCGGCCCGTGTTCTGTTGTATGTCGACAGGGCAGTGTGTGTGGATACATTTTATGGTTTCCAATGCTGTAAGGCGCTGCAAATTTGTTTTGTGGGTATGGAAGAGGAGGGGTGGATGTGGATAACAAGGACCCTGACTTAAGTAGCGAGACTGTGGTAAGCACCAATGGGGTTAAAATCATAAACACACACACACTTCAAAAAACTCACAAACAATAATGTGAAAGAGAGTGCACCCAAAGAACTTCCATATGCAGATGCTCTGCTCAGCAGGTCCAGTCCTTGGGGGAAGACTCCTCGGTCTAGACAGCTGGGCCACATGACAGAGACCGGCACCCACAGAGCTCTGGCACGTCTGTGTGGATCCCCGCAGAGCTGAACAGGAAACTGCTCTCTAATGCATTGTGACAGGAATGCTCTGACACACACACAGCACCTCTACGACAAAACGCTATTGACAACCCAATGATATCACAGCGGTTTTGTGCAGGACTTAACTCGGCGAAAGACTGAGTCCGTGAAACACAATCTTTCCTGTCAAAGTCAATTTCTGCCATGTGTGGCCCAATG
The DNA here is from genome assembly GCF_964276395.1 of Gasterosteus aculeatus. Classification (NCBI taxonomy): domain Eukaryota; kingdom Metazoa; phylum Chordata; class Actinopteri; order Perciformes; family Gasterosteidae; genus Gasterosteus; species Gasterosteus aculeatus. The sequence goes on along the minus strand of NC_135707.1, from coordinate 19,131,745 downwards.
TGTGGATACCGAGGGAAGTATACAAAAGTGTTGGCTCACAGACACAATGTGGCAGACCAATACGCATGGGGCAGAAAGGTTCATTGGAAAGTATGGGTTGTCAAATGTACCCAATATACAGTGCGTGCAGTGCGTGATGGTGCAATGCCGATGGTAGGCATATGGATAGAAACGGTTGGATGTTGTGTGAGAAATTACTGTATGAGAGTCCGGACCCCATGATGTCCTTTCACACACTTTACACAAATGCACCTGTGACATCAGTCATGCACACGGTCCTCCCCACAAGTCTTTTGGCAAGTTGCCGCAGGGACCACACAACCTGGTTTGGTAATTGTTTCTTTGCCCGATTGAAGCAGGAAAATGCTCCTGTTGCCGTGGCAAACTGTTTGGCTGCTTTTGTGATATTTGGTAGCCTTTCGGCGCCTAAGGAGGCACCACGGTGCTGTGACATCACCATTATTTTGTGACAACTGTGGGATAGAGAATGCTGAGCGAGGCAGACCCTTTAAATCATGGAATATGTCTTAATGTGCCTTCAGAGCCTCCCTCCCTTCCCTTACCTCTGACGCCCTGATGGCTTTAACATCCACAGACCTCAGGCTAACCTGGTAGAATATGTGTTCCGTCCATATGCCGCTGTCTCAGTCCATATGCCTCTGTCTCACTCCATATCAGCGGCTCCCTTTTACACTCAGTGTCTCCGGCCTGTTTAACACTTTGACCCATGTTTAGGTTGGTGCAAAGGCTAGCCGAGGGGGTTGTTGCTCTGGGATTTGTGTGCTTGGCCGTTGCCATGAGTGCCATTGCAGACAATCGACCACAGCAGGCATACTAGGCCATGTCATGCCTAGGACACAATGTGTGAGAGCATTCTCTTAGTTCCCATAGTTCCCTTTCTCGCTGTGGGAGACCAGAAACCTGAGTGCCAACATTACATCACCTCAATGAAGTGTCAGTTTAACGTCGTATAACATGATACTGTATGCAGAATGAAAATAATAGTGAATTATGAAGGAAGCTGAATGCTCTCTTCCAAGTCTCTGCTAAAACATGTTCACATGCTTTGATGTTAACATACTAATAGCATAACAGCTTTAGTCCATTTCTACCTCCTTTCAAATTATTTGATTCAATTTACTTCAGTTCAATGCAATGTAACTTTATGGGCATGAAGGTTTCCGAAAAAACAATGCTTTAAAATAAAAAATATATATTTTATATATATAACATTTTTAACTATATTTTATAGTTGTGACATTACAGCAATACAGCATTCCAGACTCCCTGTAAAAAGGACCTGTTTCTGAATACAGCTTCCCAAGAGTATTTTTCCATGGGTAATGGGTTTTAATTAGGTCTGGGCAAGTTAACCCGCTGCTATCAGACCACACATTTATTAATTAACGCCAACCATTATTTTATTGTGCTTTAACACAGTTTTTTTAATATTATTTTGAAAGATTATATTGATTTTATTACAAGAAATATTTTGCACAGAGACTTGTGCGATTATCAATTGTAATGGTTGCCCAGCATTACTACTTTCACAGTACTAGTATACCGTATGAATATAATTCATTTTACAGGGTTCTGCATAGGGCTGCATGGTAGGGCCAAAATTCCATGTCACGGTATTGAGAAAGATTCTGACTATCTTGGTATTTTACGGTATTGCTTTTTCAAGTACAAACATTCATTCATTGACCCCGAAAAGGACCGCGGCTAACCCGAACAGCGGTTCGCCGTTTGCTGGCCACTGGCCAGCGAGTTAGCGTGTTAGCTTGTTGTGGCTGCAAACAGCTGTTCTCCGCTATCCAAACAGCTATTCGCCTCTTGTAGCAACAGTTACTTCTTGTTGTGAGCTGTACCCAGCATGCAGTTCGGTGGGTTCATTTCTATGAATGTACAATTATTTGTGTTACAAATTGTTTATGTGTCACAAGCTGTTGTGTTGTGTTTTTTTACCCTGTTAAGGAGTGTTTGTTGTGGGGTACTCATTGATGTTATAAAGTTATGACCATGACTCAATCTCAACACACCTAAGACAAATAGCTCCGACCGCTGGGGCATTTCCATGACGCGTAGAATTAAATTCTGCTGCCTGCTGAAGAGTAATGTCAGTTGTTAGTAACACCAGTATGAAGAGTACGTGAGAAATTCATACCGTACGGTCGTATATCTTATACCGGTATATATGTACTTCTGTTGTAGGCTACTCAACACACGACCCAGTACCCTTCATCCCACAAAACTAAAAGTAATTCAAATGAGCACTATACAAACACTGTAACGAAGTACTTTCTGTCTTCTCCAGAATCCCGTCACCTGTCTATACCACAGAGGGTGATGCCCGACACTACAGCTGGGGAGTCATGGACAACCTCGGAGGAGAGAATGAAAGAGCTCATCGCCCAAGCCTGGGATGTTGTTAAGCGCCTTACTCTGCAGGTACCAGTCCTACTGTATAATGAGCAACATAAACGTGCCTCCTTGGCTTTCCGATATCTTTCCCACATTTATTTTTTGAGTTCAAGCACCAAGGAAAGGGCCAAATGATTTCTTTTTGACCTGAGAAGTTATTGGCCGTGACACACGTCAGTGGCAGGACCCCTACGAGGATCCTAACTTCAAAGGGTTCTGTTTTCATACCTTTTGTGTTGTTTCTGCAGACGCGTCATCACAGAAGCACAGGCGTTTTCTCTTATTCATTGAAACAGGGATACTCTGTTACGGGGAAAAACTAAATCCGTTTTTAATGCGAATACGGCTTTTGGGCAAGTTTCTTTGTGCATGTAAACAATAGCCGGTGATGCAGAGGTCCAGCTAATCATTCTTAATTCATCTTAATTCTTATTGCTGGGACCACACAAACTGACGTCAGTCAAACATGAAAGGGGGCATGACGCATGTGAACTGAAATAGTGCTTCAGAGCCCGGGTCCCATGTCAGCCCATTGAGCTGTTTACAGTACTTCCACAAAAGTTAACTCAACCCGCTAATAGTTTGTTGAGCCCGTCATTGCCTCCACTTCCCTCTGTCCCCCTCGGCTGTGCGACTGGGACCACACGGCGTACTGCAGCAGTAATTAGGAAACAGTCTGTCCCGTTGACACGGGGTGGAAGCCGACCAAGTCCGAACAACCCGACAGCTGGTACCCCGGGCCTTGGATATCCCCAAATTTAAAACCACTCCATTCATTTTAGTGCGGTGTAAACAGAATACCTAACGGCTCACACTTCTGCTGCACATGTGCCCAATTTGGCATGCATGGCTTTCTCCGTCCTTTTTTACAGAGATTCGGGGTGGGGGGGTAGTGCAGAGGTGGCGGAACAAGATTGGGGGAGGGAAAAGTTACACAAGTATTTATTATTCTATGGGTGCTGAGACTACTTTAAGCTGTTTAAACAGAATCCGGACACGTGATAGCTGGGGATTGTTTAAATTGTTTTTTAAATGTTCAGATGCAGCCTTTGGACACTTCAATTGTTTTCTTCCGAGTACCAGAAGGTAGCCGTGTCGCTCTGATTATACTGGATATAGATTGGATACTCTACAGTTAATTTTCAGCCATTGTCTGTCATTCATTCGACCAATGTCAGCAGCTAATGAATATCATCGACTGGAATCAACCCCGTTGTCTATTTTCCTCTTGCAGTCATTGCAGGTCTAATGCATCATCCTTTGTCACACACATCCTTTGAAACCAAAAATACCTAAATCTATTAAAGCAAATCTGTCCCACTGCACTGTGCCCTTCATTGCAGTATGACTTGAGTGTAATGTATGTCATCCCACTCAGTCTCCCACAAGTCTAAAACCAGAGCAGCAGCTGGAAAAAGCAAAACATGTGCTGCTTCTAGTTGTAGCTTTCTGCTTCAAAATCCCTTCTTCACACCATACCTTCTTTTTCACTGACAGGCCTAATCAGCATTGATTCCCGAGAATGGCTCCGTCACACGCTGTTGTACAGATTATTATCTGAATCCACAAGTGTCACGGTCTATCTGAGTGCTTCACCTAAAACCCCAGACATGAATCAGAGCCGGGGTTCCTCTGTGACTAGGTCTGACTACATAGCACATTCTGCTGCTACCTCACAAGGAACGATAGGCGTCTTTTAATCTCCTTCATGAGGCAACCATGACAAAGGCCGTTAGCCAAAAGAGAAAGTCTTCAGTTTACTCACAAAGCTATGCTGCCATAACTAGTGTCGGGAAAGATGATCTGAGAGAAAGAAGCAAGGGCATCCGCTACAACCAAAAGAGACACTTTCTTTGCCCCATCACTGCAACACAGGCCTGGTGCTGGTGAGGTCAGAGAGACGTACCACCCAAATGGCGGTACCCAAATGAGTCTTCTTAAGGTTACGTACAGCAAAGATCATGAGAGATGTGTGTTTTTCCCCAAAGAGGCCACTCAGTCTCTTGGTCACGCCAGGCTCCGATATGTGTAGGTGGTGTTATTTTGGCAGTCACTTTCCATTAGGGTTGAAGGGCGGTGCTGCAGTTGTCGACCAGGCTACAGTGTCCTGGCTCATCTGGGCAAATCTTCAAATGGCCACTTGACCTTCAATCGTGCCCCTTGCACACAGAACACCCTCAGAGTGCTGTTACCTCTAGGGTCCTTCTCTCTATCCTGTGGCTCCTGTGACCCTTACTCCTTCTCATCCTGTCATCTGCCTCGCCTCAGCCCCGTCCTGCCCAGGGACACCAGGGTTCTCAAGCGGGCCCTGATAATAATTGCCAGTGATCAGGAACACTGATTCTATTTCAGGAATTCTGCAATAATTCCTTCTATTTAACACATGAATGTGTTCAGCGCTGGCAAAGGAGCACGTTGCTACCAAAACTGAAATGGGATCTGCTGAAACAGAGAGCCCGTTGCCATGGAAAAATGCAGTAACACTGCTCCCCGCAGCTGCCATGCATTAATGAGTACGATTTTTTTTTTCTGAGAAAGAAAGAAAAAGGAGTCGAAGAAGCGGTGGGCTAGAGAAGGTAGAGTGATGGAAAGGAGATGTTAGGAAGCGAGCGAGGAGAATAAAATACGTATGTGCAGGAGGAAAAGTGAAAGAGAGATAGAAAGGAAGGATAATGTGCACAGTATTTTTTGGTGTGGCTCAGATGGAGCTTGCCAGATGGTTTCCATGAACAGGATCTGACCCCCGGCTGGAGCGCCTTCTGCGGGCACATTACTTCAACCCCCCCCTCTCACACACGGTCTCCATTCGTCCTATCATCCTTGCACTCAACACCTCACCCTCCCTGTCTGTCAAACAGCACAATTTTTGTGCTACTTAAAGACTATATGTCGATTGGGGTTTTCAAAATTGCCATTTAAATACCCTGAGGGGTTGCTTTTCATACAAATCGTAGGAGAAACAGTTTGGGGTAGGTATCGCAACGTATCTTCGGATTTGTTAAGTGCATGCATTTACATGTATAAGGATTTACCTCAAGCCCCACTTCCTGCAATAGAGGGCCAAAGCTCAGATTTACAAAAAGACAATTAAATCACAGTTCAGTAGCATATTATAATGAAGAGAATGTTATGACATTGTAACAATCACACTAAATATACAATTAGTCCCAGTGCATATCCTCAGTGGTCCCCTGATTATTCAAATATACAGTTTGTCTTACAGGAAAATGCGCACACACACACACACACACACACACACACACACACTCTTCATGGACTTTATATATTTTTACAGTATTTATCACAATAAAAAACTAACAACACAGGCACTGGTTTAGCATTTGAAGATGATTCATTGAGAGCGATGAGTGACAGCGAGCCAAATGTCCATCAGTGTGATGAAATAGAAAGCGGCCAGATGTTGACAGCAGATATTAAAGCCAAAGTAACATTTCTGTGAGAATACAAAAAGTAATATATCACATCTCCTGATCTAGGCTTGGAGCAGCCACCCAAGCTCCATGCTGAAAATGATAGCATACCGTACTAGCCTCTTTTTAGCTGCAATGTTGCCAGAGGGACGTTTACCACCATTATTATTATTATTATAGCGTCAGCTAGCAGAACTTAGTAGTCTAAACCAAAGCTGTGAGCTGATTGGCTGTAGTGCAAACAGAGGGAAAAGGTTAATGCTGGGGGCTCCTGTCATTGCCGAGGGGAAACGAAGGAATGAGAAGGAAGAGGAGCGGCATTAAGGCAATAGTGAGAGAAAGGGTGGACATTCATCTTGTCTTTTGTCACCCGACCTAAATCGAGACCCCACAATGTCAGAGTAGACATGGCGTTAGCTCTTTACCATCCGAGAACACTGCGCATGCGTGTGTGTGGCCATCATCTGCTGCTGTGTCAATACGCCGATGAACAGTCATTACAGATACACACACATATTTGACCCTCTCACCGGGCCGCCGCGGAAAAGTGCTTACTGGGATTCTCTTGTGTCTGTAACCTGTTGAACCTCGGAGGCCTGGAGACCTGGAACTGATTTTCATCAGGATAAAAAAAAAAACTCACAGCAGCTAGAATTTCAAGAGTGAGATGTTTTAAAAAATTGTCACGGAAAAGTGATTGTGGTTTTCGCCCTGACCTTGTGAATGTGTTTCTGGAACACTTGTTTGGAGGTAAATCTGGTTTGTTGGGGAATTGCGTCCACCCGGTCCGTCTCGGGCGGAGGAGGATGCCGTGCCGAACACAGATCAAAGGACATTGCCGGGGTATACAAAACGGCCCCGTTAGGCCGACTGGATTCGATCGTACCGCAGGAATCAACAGTGGTGAAAATTTGCGAGTAGGTCAATAAAACCTCTTTTCATCCGCACTACATCAGATCAGTCCAGCCTGGCCCGGTATCTCATACTGCACAACATAAACAGCCGTCTACACTCATTTCAGCTCGCCCAGAGCAAAATGGTCTGGCCACACCACTACTGAAGACCAGGCCAAGCCAAAGCAGAGGTCAGTCGGCTCACCATTAGTCCGTCGCAAACAGGAGAGTAGCTCTGCAAACTCTGAGCTTGGGCCAGGTGATGTGGCCAAAACCCGTTTTGTCTAACAATATTGTTGGCTGACTACTGCTGCTTTCACAAAACCGTTTTAAGCCAATGACCCGGGAGTATTATTGAAAAACGGGAGTGACTTAGAGACACCGTATACGTCTCTGGTAGGAGTAGAGATCTGTCAATCACAAGGTTGCTCCGTCCTACAGCTTACCCTGCATTGTGTTTTATTTGACTCCAAATGGACCATAATTTACTAAATTAATCATGCTGCATAGACATCCTTTTCTCATATACTTATGGCAGACAATAGGGGGAAAGAGTTTTAAGACGCTTCTGCATTAGCTTCAAAGTCGCCGCCTGTTCTAGTCCCATGCTTTTTTCTGAGCATAGAACATCTTGGAGGAGGCCTTAAAAATAATGTTTAACGCTTAATACGTTTTTGAATAAATATAACGATATTGATATAATATTGATACATTGCCTAGCTCTGTACCCTGGATGGTGAGTAATCTATTGAGGGACCTTGAGCCCAGTCCAATACACCACATTCCTTAGTCTGCAAACCAAACCAAACCATCCTAAATGTCCGGAGACCACATCACAAAGCCCCCAGTCACAGCCCCCCTCTCCCAGTGCATCTTTAGTTTGGCGTGGCCACCCCTTAGACCCCCTCAATGCTGGGGTGTTGGGGGGGCTGGGAGCAGGCGAGCCAGGCAAGGCCAGCCGCTCTCCTTAGGCCACTGTTGGATCAATAAACGCAGCGATCAAAGTTGCAATTAACCCAGCGCGCTAACACAAACAGCCGGGGCCCAGCAGAAACAAACAAAGCCTTTATGTCACCCAAAGTGTTTATTTTTGCAGATTTCCACCTCGGCCAAGGAGACCTCCAGCGCTTGTCAGCTTCTGTAAGCAGTGTTAGAGCAGAGGAATGCAGGACCATAGGGATGGCTGACTGCCTGGCGGCCCCACCGTGCCAGGCCACGAGCTTGTTGCTCGCGGTGGCGTGTGGGTGAGACCCTGCCTATCTGTTGTCAGGAGGCAGCACGCTTGGGTGCCTCTCTCATAGACATTAGGGAGGAGAGCTGCTTTCTGAGGTCGCAGCAGAAAAAAAACCTAATTTGTGTACATCCCTGCACCGCAATGCACATGTGCACCGTGTCATCTCCAGATACATGCATTAATCACTTCAATCATTTACAGGGAGACAGTGTTTACCCCATGGAAATTGCTATCCAAAGGGCTTCTTGGATGGAGCTGAAATGCAGGAGGATGTGCTGGAGGTTAACAGTGAGTGGGTTATTCAGAGAGAGCCGGGGGGGGGGGGGGGGGGTTGCTCTGTGGGCCTTCGGTCCATCTGACCGGCCACTTAGGAAACAGTGTCCCGTCTGGTGCAGGCACAGGAAGATTACACTTGGAGCAGTATCAGGTTTTTAAAAACAAAGGGATGTGTTTTCCGTTCGCCGCAGATCTCTCCACTGAGATTCTTTCCTGCTCAGGAGTTGCAAATATTTTCACCCGGGACAGTAGAAGGGTGTTTCTAATTTCCTCTCCTCTATCTCTGGCTGATTTCCTGTGTGTGAAAAGAACGCACAGCAGAGAGAACAAGGGGAAAAATGTGTCAGCACATACGTACTGCAGCGAGCAAGTTGTGCGTGTTGTGAGGTCCCTCCGCGGAGAGGTGATCTCGGCCCACAGGGTTTGTGCTGTGCTGAGGTCTGCTCAGAGCCGGGGGCCTCTGCGTTCCTCCTCGCTGCAGTGATGTGAAAACAATGAGTCTTTGCAGCGGATCTGACCACAGCACCACCGAACGTCAGACATGTCCCCCACTGCCTGGGTCCAAGATAGATGACTGTGACAGAGATCCAGTCCAATGCTCGCAGGAGTATGTAGCAACACAGCTGTCCTGCTGAAAATATGTTTCAAAGAGGGCAGGCACCAGCAATATGTCTTTGTCATATCATGTAGGACAAAAGTAGCCCCAGGTTTCACGGTTCACGGGCTCAGCGAGGAGAGATTAGAGAAAAGAGATAACTTAACCAAGCATCAACACATCTTCTTGATGGGTTTTTGGTTAGATGACTGAACAAATAAGGTCTGCGGTTGTTTGTTTATAGACCCATGTTAGCTTTTTACTTACTGCTGATTGCATTCATACTTTAAAAATCATAACAGTGGTGATTTTGAAGATTATTTTCTCCAATATTGCCAAATGGAAAAATGGGCTTATAGTTCAGGGAACGTCATGCCACCCTCTCCAGTCGCGGGTCGTTATGACAACAATTCCTGATATCTCTTTGAGGCAAAACGCGACTTTCTACCTTCCACGTCCGAAACGTTTAGCTGTACTCCAATAACAGCTGAAATTGCTCCTCAGTGTAGACATGGGTTCCTCCATCCAACTCACTGTTCTGTCATTTACTGGCGGGGCCCGGACGATCCTAAGAGCCTCCTGCGGTTATATAGGACATCTCCACATGGCCCAGCCTTTTAAAGCCTAAGTGTTTGGCCCTTGGCTTCCTCTCTATTAGAACCTGCTCTGCTGGAACCAGATAAACCGCCTTCATGAAGACGACGCAGATCGTACACTCCCAGCACTACTCGGAAGGGGAGGAAGTAAGGGGACGCTTTTTAGCGGGGTATTAAGACTGAAAGATATGAAACAGGGTCCACACATGTGGCTGGATGGGGAACGCTATCTGATGGAGCGGGGAAGTGATCAAGAATAAAACTGAGCAGGACTTGCCACGAAGAATGAAACAATCCCATATTTAGAACTCTGTGATGTGACGCCAGGCAGAGATGAGAAGGAAGAAATTGACAAAGAAGAAAAAAAAGTCTTTGGGCGTCTTAAAGTTTAATCAAAGTACTTTCCAAATGGATGTGTTTCAGCTTTTAGAATGTTTCTGGCTCTTTTCTTCATCTGTCTCTTTTCTAGTAGTATTTATTTACTCCTGACAGCATGGGCTGGCTTCCTGATCCAGAATCCAGATTGAATTAGAGCCTGTATGATTGTATATCAAAGTGTAAGAAGATCCGTGTTCGTTTAGAGGCCTGAGAGGAAAGGATCATGGTCTAAGTCTCAGGATAAGCAACGGTCATCCACTAAATAACCTCGCTGTCACTCAAAAAGCACCGGCTCGCTCATTCCTCGTAGCCCCTGGGGCTTGTTACTGTTCCTGGGTTCATCAGTGTGCGTGCTGAAGGCTGGATGACTCTGTCCCCCCCGATGGCTCTCTCACTCTCGTCTCTAAATGAGCACGCTAGACAACACAGACATTTTCTCTAAATACCAGGGATTTGCTGATGAAAGGCAGCGATGAGGAAAATGAAATCTCCAGAACTTCAAATAGCACACATGATCTTTGTTCTGTCTCTGATTCTATGAGAAAGTATGCAGTAGCCAGCTTGTTGCGCTGAACGTAGACTGTATGTCAGAAGTGGAAATAGTTTTGGTTTGTGGACTATGGTTTTGAGACTTGGGGTTCGGCATCTGGGCCGTCACCATCTAGTAGTGACACAAGAGGACGGAGCTAAGTTCAACCAATGCAAAAAAATACATTTTCAGCCAACAGTAATGTTACAATTAACTTCCATGAAGTAAAAAACGACCAAGTTCTAAGACCAAAACTATGACTCTTCTCCGACCTGTCAATCACAAGTTGCCCTGCAGGCTCAGAAGTGCGTCAGTACTCGACCAGCAGTCCTTCAGAGGGATGTGACCTTATGACTTGAGAGTGTTGTGGTAACTGCGTCCATTGCTGTTGCAGGTGGCGTTCTTCAGAGGAAGTGTTGGGCACAGCATCAAGTCTCTGCAAGGATATTAAAAAGAGACGGGGGGAGGCTTGCCTTAGCGGCGTTTGTTTGAAGGAAGAGAAGACGGGAGATGTTAATTCAGGTGTTTTGGCTTGGAGCCATTTTCTTTACTCTTTTTAATTTTTTTTCTTACTTTAAGCGATTGATAACTGCACTTGCAAGGAGTTGTGTTAAAGCTAACTTGTGAAACACGCAAGTGCACACATGGTGTGTGCTTTTGTAAGTGTGTCATTTGAGCATGTTTTCACAGTTAAAGCCTGGCACATGCAAACTCATAAGGAGTCGATTGGCTTCAATCTTTTTTTTCTTCTTTTAACGGAGATTTCCTGAGAAAAATTGAAAAGTATTTCGGCTGTTTTTGAAGTATATTAATAGAGTGTGCTGTGAGTGATACACTCTGGCGTCAGTGCGCACACACACAGTGACATTGCCCCTGTGTGTTTTTTCCTGGATTAATCCGTCAATGAGGCAGTGGGTAACTGACACTTAACTCCATTTGTTATGTTTAAAGATTTTGTTACACTTTGACAGGACATGATGTCATTGGACAAAAGGAACGAGGAGTCTGGACTCTTTGACTCCTCTTTTTCCCCACTGAACCTTCTTCTCAGACATATAAACTGTTTGAGCACACCTGCCATTCTCGATCTTCTGACAGTAGGATTCAATTTGAATCGAAATCCCTCCAATGATCTCAAATCCCCCCTAATGTGTACGAGCTCCAGATGCCCTGTCATAATCCCGAAGGAAAGTCGAACCCTCGTGATAGTTAAAACATGAGTCTCGTACACATGGGGCCCCATGCTGCATGACCTGTTTGTTGTACCTGAGTCATTTCCAGAGGCCGTGTCTTTGTCGCATCGTGCCGCAGTCTCATTCTACATCACGCCCAACAGTTGGGTTGAAATTGTGTAAACGATATTCCACACTGCAATTATGCCTCTGGCTTTTAGATATTATTTGTGCCCTGTTTCTATTTATTTTTAAAACTATTCCACCACATGGTCTTTCCACGGGTCTAACAAACTAAAAAAAATACATTCTCACCACCTTAATCTGTATGCAAATGGCTATAATATAGATTTTCTGAGCCCCTGTGAGTGGCTTGTAAATACAGTGACCTGCGCGTGACTTAAAGAGGTTTAGGACAACCTGGCGTACCTTTTGGTTTCCTGTTCTGTCATTCAGGACGTTTGGCATGCTTTCTCTCACTCACAAACACAAACAGATGAATTTGGCATGCCCGGCAGCTCGCAGTAGGGGGACATTGTCCCACAGGCTAACAGCTTCTAGTGCTGTGTTTATTGGATTGTTACAGAGCTGTTAAACACAATTGTGTGGAATACCAAACACAACCCTGCACAACCTCAACTCAACTTTTTAAGTTGTGACATAAAACATATACTCCCACTTTGACCTGTTAGTACAGAGAGCTTCTTTTTGGGGGGGCTGTGTATGCAGCCCTTCACAAACACTGGATTCCTCTGTCCTCCTATCGGGGTTTCCTTTCTTCTCCTTGCGCCTGGACATGGTGAGGGACCTGGACGCCGAGAGCCAGGGCCTGAGCAGGCATGGGAGTGTTTAGGGAGTGTTTAGAGGTGGTTTTGGTAGTGGTCGAGCCTTGATACATATTGGACATTCTGAGCTCAAACCATTCCTCTCTTTTGGATCTGTCAGCGTTGCCCAGCGGTGCCAGCATTCCCTGTCCTTGCCCTTTGTTAACCCTGTCGCCTTTGTTTGGGTGCGGTGCACCGGTTAAACCAGGGTGACCTTCTGTTAGCAGTAGTCCACAGAAACAGGGTGGGCTTCTCATAGGGTTCTGAGTTCACATACTTAGAAGGGTGAAACAACCACAGAACCAGGGATAGGGATTTACATTTCTTTGTTCTAGGTACGTTTGGTAATAGTTGTTTGGAATGAAAGCATCACATGCCCAGGGGTTTGCCGGTTCATGGCTTACCCTGTTCACTGTTGTTCTTACCTCCTCTGGTCCCTCAGCTCCTTAGCTCAGGATAAAGAAGCAAATGTTTCTCTATACTAATGGCCCTGGCCATCACTTGGACTTATGCGCCAATGCCGATGTGGATTTTTGATCTGTGTGCTTTTTGTGTGTTATTAGCTAACAGCAAAGAGGGGAGGGGTGCCTGACTAAAGATCAGTTGTGTGAGACCCAAATTAAGCACAGAAGAGACCTTTTTTCCATGTCCCCGTGAGGCCCTCTGGAGCATCTTGAGCCTTTTTGCCTCGGTATAAACACGGTGGCTGTGCCCAGGGAGCGCTCCTCGATTGTTCAGCTTTTTCCTCTGTTGTCATCTGTAAGATCTTATCTGATTATTGTTAGTATTTCACAGCGTGATGTGTGGCGTCTGTGGCGACCACACGCTTGACATCATCTGTGGTTTTTTTGGTTGCCATGGTGAGCAACAGCAAAGCATTAGAAAGTCAAAAGCAAATACCATAAAGGGGTATTCATTTTCAAATTGTATTGTACACACTCATGCTAGTGGTAGGTTATGGAGCGAGGGCCAATTTTTATCTGAAAAGGAGGATCTTCATCCTCTTGTGGCACAACCGAAATTCCTGTGCCTACCTTTCCTAGAAAATTGGCTGAACTTCAGTATTAACTCACCCTTTACAGATAGTTAACAAACTTTAATTCACATCCAATTTGGTCAAAATCAACCAACAATTGCTTATGAAAAAGTTTAATACAAAACAAAATGCCTGGTGAAATAGAGCCTTACATCTGAGTCTTCTCAGACACAGTCCGACCCGTCTCTTTTACCAGGGTCAACTTTCATCTGGCAGCATTTATGTTACAGTTTAATATTTCCCCATAATTATGTCTAAAGGTTTCATATGGTGACAGATTTTGTCAACCATTCGTCACAGAAAAGCAACTAAAATAATGTGGGTCACTTTAGCAGCTTAGTTAACTTAAATGAAGAATTTGAAAAAGCAAATGTTTCAGTGTAAGAGAACTTTCTGTGTTTATGGTTGAACTTTATTGGTTGTAGTAAAATGGCTTATTTATATGAACTGAGATATATTATGAGATATATTAGTCTGCATATACTTTGAAACTTCTCTGCATTAATAATCATTTCTGCAGATAAGAAGAATGGTAATCGGTTATGGCCTCAGGCAGTGCGCTCAGGGTGGGACAGGACTCCCAGTGTTAAGCCAGACGCTTCCTTACCACACTAAGATGTGCAACACACCAGGCAGTGTCCATGGACTTTCTCCCAGCGTGACGACTTAAATACAATTTTAAAAAAGAATTACGTGTCAGTGTGTAGAAGTGTTACGATTTCAAATCCCTCCTTTGAAGAGTAATCGGGACAGGAAGCAGCGTTATATGAATCAATCTCTTTTTTATCTCTCTCTCCAATTTATTCATTTTTTAAATACATTTCTGCTGTTTTTTCCCTGCCAGAACTGGCATCCATATTCAAGCCTGTCAGAGGCATTCCATTAGTCTGTGATAATAGAAGAATGTTGCAATTTGTATTTGTGGATTTGAGTAGAGGAAGGATGTCCATTTGTGTGCTTATTGGACGCAGACGCAGACACATGCACAAACTGCTGTCTGCTACATATTCATGCATGACTGCATGCTACTGGTTACTGACCTAGTGTCTTGTAAATTTGACTTTTTTATGTCTGGTGAACAGAGTTACGCATGACGCTATGCAGCTGGAATGAGTCTCGAACCCAATAAATAATCCTTCAAATATAATTTCAGTTCAAGACTTGACCGTAAAAAAGAAAATGCTGCTGAAGTTGTAAAAGGAGTTCTTGGTCCCAAATATGCTATATCACATTTGTTTTGAATATGCAGTCTTATATTCTACTTTTATTCCTAGTCCTACTGTCTTAGGTAGGATAGTGATTTAGTAATTGCTCTGTTCCGTATTTTCCAGAGTACACACATACTGTACATAGAGTTCCTAAGTTTCTTCTCCATTGCAATCCACGACTTCTTGTGTCCTTTGGTTTCTCTCTCCCCTCTCCAGTTTGAGCTGCAGTCGTGCTGCATGTTCCTGCCCAATGACAGCCTCCCCTCCCCGAGCACCATCATCTGCGGCGACATTCCCGGCACCGTCCGAAGCTGGTACCACAACCAGGCCTCCATGCCTGCGACCCTGGTGGTGTGCCTGCCGCAAATCAGCGTCCTCAGCGCAGGCCACAAGTACATGGAGCCGCTGCAGGAGCTCCCCTTTGTGGTGTCCAAGCCCGTCCTGGAGGAAGGTACTATATCTGACCACATCGCGTCTTTAATTAGAGTGCTTCAAATGCTGGGGGGAGACCGCACAAGACCCAATGAGGGTCAAAAGAAAAGATTGATTTGACATCAACATTAAAGGAGAAAACAGAATGTGGACCTTTGGAAAACAGTGACGCCGATAGCTTCATTAAACAAACCTATTCATCGTATAGGTTATAAATGGAAATCTTGGAAAATAAATGTAAATGGGTGGGAAAAATCTACTTAACTCTTTTACTCATGCTTTTATTAAAAATGAAAATGAATGCTTTCATAATAGCAATAGGCTCCATTATGTGAATTCATCATCATTATGGCCCTTTCAACACTGAGCCAACCTTTGACCCACCACTACTCATTTACCATGACAAAAGACAAACAAACTTAAGCACAGCGACTTTGAGAGATAGATCTTGCACATGTGGCGTGCACACCTGGGTAGAGTTGACATAAGCAACACTCAGTGTTTTCTCTCACTGTTTTTTTTCTCTCAAACTCGTCAATGACATCAGCATTGGGCAAACAGATATTTCTTTTTGAAATGAGAGAGAAAAAAACAGTGACATCAGCAGCCTTGTCAATGTTGCCATAAAAAGTAACAACCCATTTGCTTTTGGTAATTCATTCCTACCCTTTGAAAAGCTCTTCATCTCTGACTTTTAAAGCTTTCGGTGCATGGGAAATGTGCTCTTCACGCACACAAGTCCTCTACTCTGTGCGATCCTTCAGGGTTGGCAATTGAACAAGCTCAAGCTCTGCTAGTGTGGCATCCTGTCTCAGAGCCACAGGGATAGAATAGACACTCATTCTACAATGTGCTTTCCTGGGATCATCCTTCTGCGTGTTAGGTGTAGAGAGCTCCGTGCTCCTTAGTGAATCTTAATGTTTTCCAAGGAGCCATCTCATCGTATGTGCAGTCATTGGCTTTGAATTCCAAGGTGAGTGAATGGAATTATGGAGATGTAATCATTTATCCTTTGTGTGTATTCATTTGCACTTTTGGCCGTGGTCACACTCGTCTGTCGGTGCAACCTTTGTGACACAACGCTTTAAATGTCAAGTCTGCCCACTCCAAGGTCCGCCCTCTGGGGTTTGATCAGCCTGGTCACATGACTGAGGGGGGCCGGCTCATATTGGGTTGGGATCAGCGAGGTTTGGACAGGTCTCCATTAGGAAAGAGAGCATAGGGAGGGGAGGACGCCAACACCCGTACGACCACACTATTTAGTATGCTAGAAAGAAATGTAGCATGTCAACTGAAGCAATCCTCTGAATATAGTAGCTCCATCATTGGCTGCCAACAAGAGCATCCTGAACAGGTGGTGGAGAAGAGAACACTGAAAAAACTGTTTCCTCTTCACCACCTACTGCAGGGCCAGCAGGAAAACATTCCTGCCAACTGCAATAAGACTTTACAACAAAACACCTGGATACAAATCATTGTTTATTTGAACAACATGAACATGACATTTTTCTAATAATACGTATTCCACTGTACATACTCACTGCTTTACAGCCGCTCCTTTGACCTCGATCATCACCAGGTTAGGACTGTGGCAAAAAACATCAAATGTGGGCATACATATGCAGATTCAATGACCTCCGACCTTCCTCTCCATACTACAATGACTGAGCTCGCTCTCATATGACCACTCTGCTTCCCCTCGCTCGTCTCTCCATCTCCGCCAACGCCTCTGTGGTTGAAAATGTCCATCTTCTTTCGCTTGCTGCTTCACTCGTCTCTCTTTTTCTCCCGCCAGGCGACGCCTTCCCGTGGACGGTGAGCCTGAGTCAGTTCAGCGTGTACACGCTGCTTGGACAGCAGCGGAGCCTGAGCCTGCTGGAGCCCATGGGCTGCACTTCCACGCTGGCCGTCACGTCCCACAAGCTGCCGAGCTGTTCCGAGGGGGGACACTCCTTCGTGGTTTGCCTTCATGTCGACCTGCAGCCCGTCCACGTCAAGTGCTCCAACCCTCAGGTGAGCGAGGCGCTCATCAGATCTGCATACTTACACAAATCATCTCTGTGGTAAACACTCCTGAAAACCTCGCCTGCATAGTTCTCTCTCACGTAGATTGATTCCAATAAACAAACTGCCTCATCCTCTTACTCGGCCTCCATGTCATGAAAATGGAGGCATAAACAAGAAAGTGTCGGCTTGTTTGCTCTGGTCAAATGTTTGGAGGTATGAGAAGAGCGGGACTTCATTGTTTTACAGTGCGCTGTGATGTTTCAGCAAGAGTCTGATGGATATGGACGGATTGGAAACGGTTTGTCTGCCAGTTAGGTCTTCTTGTTGTTTTTCACCGCGACGTTAGCATGTGCCATTACACATGTTTTCTTTTCCCGCAATTGAATCAGCCGAATTGAATTAGGTTCCTCTATAAACACTTAATTGGGCCGACCTTTTGAGTGGTTGCACTGTTAAATGTCTCTGACCGCCGTGATGAGCCATGGTGATATTGAGGGGAATTGGTACCAGACAAACAAATGAAAGGCCTTAATCCAGTGGTGGTGAAAACGTTCCCAGGGATGGGGAGAGCTGGTTGGATTCTTTTCTTTCTCCCTCTGTTATCCCTTTTAAATGGAATGCCAGTGTCTGGCAAAGCTGGCTGGGCTTATTGCGATTATACGATGAGTCATTATTAGTTTTTGGGTCTATGAAAACCGCCTCTTTTTCTTCTATATTCTTTTCTCTATTTTCATCTCCTCTCTATTCTTTTCTCATTCTTCTCTCATCATTCTCCTCTCCTCTCTCCTTTCCCTCCTATCTTATCAGACTTCACTTTTACTGACTGGAGGGATTTCCTAATGTCATATTGTATCATTTGAAGTCATGCAACAGCTCCTTCAGGACTAATTTGAGGAGCCCTGGCCATTCCAGAAGAAAAGTGACCCCACACTTACTCTTCTTTCTAATTAGCTTTTCCATTTGTGTTTTTTTTAGTTGAGATGATGGTGAGATGAGAGCACTGTGAGCGCTGTGTGGGTGGTAGAGACATGAATTAAACATGAAGATGTTTAAAGACAACTAAAAAAAAAAAAAAGCCTGTGCCTCACTCCCACGATATGTGACACCAAATCACATTTTCCATAATATGCAGTGGATTAAATTATGCCACAAACCATATTTTTATAAATGGGGGTAAGAATGTCAAGCCTTCGGCGTTTCTTTTTTCTTTTCTTTTTTTCTTAGCTTTGTCAAAGTGACTGTACACATGAAGAAGAACATTTCTGAATGGATTTTCCAAAAATTATAGAGGTGCAACAGCAGCGACGACATTTTAAGAAGTGAGGTCTTTTTGAACGGTTGAGGAAAGCAGAGAAGAAGAGAAGAGAAGAAGAGAGCGAGAGAAAAAAAGCAGCCCTTACATAATGTGTGCATGAAGATGAAGCAGCAAACAGGATAATTAGCTCTGAGCTGTCTTATTGTCATATTGTTTTTCATGCACTACTTAATTTAACCTGTTTCCTTTCAGACTAGTTGAAAGCACTAGCATTTGCATATTTAAAGATAACATTTCAGAAATGTTTAGTTTCCTGTCACCTAGATCCAGAAACCTTCTCCTCAGTAGCTCGTATACAAACCACCCATACAAATCCTCTCTTTATTCTGAAGGTTTTTACAGAGGCTTTTGTTCCACAGCTGGATTCCTACATTTCCTACTAAAAACATGGTTTCTATGGAATAAAATTTCTGGAAATGTATGCAAATAAGTACATCTTTAATAAGATCATACCTCATTTCTATATTTAAACATACAATTTACAAAACTTTGAATGCAAAATACACATTGTCAGTAATGAACTGGGAAGGTTTCACCT
Source organism: Gasterosteus aculeatus (assembly GCF_964276395.1). Taxonomy (NCBI): domain Eukaryota; kingdom Metazoa; phylum Chordata; class Actinopteri; order Perciformes; family Gasterosteidae; genus Gasterosteus; species Gasterosteus aculeatus. Next base: position 19,112,857 of record NC_135707.1, on the reverse strand, counting down.
TCAGTGCCTCCCATGCACATGATGGTGGACTTCAGCGCTGTGCTCGCTGTATATAGTGTCAGGGTGAATGATTCATGAGGCTGTCACAAGGATGAGGCTGGTAGCTGCACTTCCACCCTATCAGGACCACCGTGAAACACACACACACACCGCCTGCCTTTTTCTTTGACCTTTGACACGTGACCGCACAGTATTTCAGTGAACACACACAGATTACCAACTTACCCTCTCAGCTACCACATGTACTCAACAGCGTTTTACTCACTGAGAAGCCTCTCTATAAACGCACTGCTCAGATAAAGGAACCGTCTTCCACTGTGTGTTGTTTTTATGAATGACTGCTGAAGCCTCTGTTTGCACTGCTACACAAGAACAACAATCCACAGAGGATGGAGATGTGGGTGTGTTTGTATGAGGGGGGCTAAGCTTTAAAGCAGTGGCTGATATGAACCCTCTGACCTTAGTTTGTACTAATCAGGGATATCATGAGCAAGCGGTAGGTGTAGGATGGATCAAATGGCAGAGGGAAGATACGATATGAATGATAGTAAGTACAGACATATTATGAGCAGAGGCATGGAAGAAATTATTTGACGGATGTGATGTACCAAAAATCTCACAGTGACAGCATTAACGGCGGGCCACAAACAGTGATGGAGACTCTTTTTCTCAGTGCTCCCCCCTTCCGTATCGGCACATCTGCTGCTGAGTGCAGTAGGCCCCGTTGTGCTCCTTCGGACTTCCAGGATTCTCAGGGACGAGAGCGCGGACAGCGGTGCAGTCTGGGTCGGATATGGCAGACAGCTGCTGCCTCCCGCACCCTGGACGGCCGCCGGATCGGCGTGAGCGACTTCTCCTGGACATGTTTGAAAACGGCCCAGCTGTAATGTATTGTGCTGGTTTTCATTTTGATTTATGCTTATTTATGGTGGGCCTCCCTGTAATGTGCGTGCCAACAGGCGTGCACGGGCAGAAATGTGTTTGGAGTAGAGAAAGGAGCTATTCTGTGTGCGCGATAATTTGTCCGTGCACCTTTTTCACTTTTGAGGCCTTAGTTGGCCCTACAAGCAAAGCATTCGAAATCCAGAAATTAGCTCACTGTGTAAGAGCGCGCGCCTTTTCTTCCCCCCTCTCCCTCCTTCTCGTCTCCTCCAAAGAACACGAAGTGAACGCGTGGATAACCGAAAGCATCACATTCCCCTTCCTTCCCCTCATGTTTTCCACTCTTGTTTTTGGCTTTGTTGTTGTTTAAAGCCCAGGCCCTCTTTTCATGTGAACACATGATAAATAGCTAAAAACACTTGACGCCGAGCCTTTGGTTTTTCCTATCCGTGGTGAGTTTTTTGAGGGGGGGCGGGAGGAATTGATGACACAACTCAACTTTCCTCTGTGGGTGTTTCTTTGATAGTTTTTGTTGTTATGGATAACAAATTTTCAATGTGAAGCACGTACGTGAGCACGGTGTGGCTTGCAAGTGATCACACGTGATTGAAGTGAGGACGGAAAGAGTGTCTAAAAGACATGGATGGATGTGGTGGTCTGTATCTGGCTGATATTTCTTCTTTTGCCCTCAACTTGAACTATGTCCTGTGTCCCAGGACTACAAAGCTGAAGCAGGCCTCAGTGAGAAGTACATGACACCTTGAATTTTTGATTCAAATATTAAGACTTGTTGTGGGGCCTTCTATCTTTTAAGGCTCTCCCTTGGCCCAGCAGACTTCATATATTGAAAGTTTTTACAGCTGCGTGTGTGTGTGTGTGGGGGGGGGGGGGGGGGGGGGGGGGGGGAAGAGCTCAAAAGAAAGGAATCAGCCGTCAACGTTTTTGTGCATCAGATTAAAACTGCTCCCAGCCTGTGTAAAAGATGACAACTTCTGCCTCTCCAGGTCCAGCTGCTTTACGAGCTCCTGCTCAGCTGGAGCTCCACATGGGCTCGTCTCCAGAGGCACGGCATCCTGCGTCAGACCTCCAGCATGCCAGAACCCCCCGCTGGTGCCGCCCTGACGTCCCCGGTGCGCAGCAGTGCCGGCACTGCGCTGCCAGACACCAGCACCTGCAGCCCGTCTGCAGACTTTGGCTCCCCCACAGAGGTTTGTTTAGGTCCACCGGCGGATATAGGTTTTGCTTTATGGGGCGCAGTTTGTAAAATGTTCGGAGACAATCCGCGCCCCTCCCCCCGCATGACATCAAAGTGGACAGTATGTGGCCCCCTACCTAAAATGAGTTTGACACCCCTGCTAATAAAGAGCTAATTCATTCGGACTTGCCACCTTGTCTTGCTGCAGCGTGGATTACCGTAAATATTGTAATGTTCAGTCGTCAAGTCTGATATGTAGAGTGAACGTTTAGATTTACATTTAACATTTAGATATAACATTTACATTTAACATTTATATTATTTAACAACTCTGTGTTACTGCCAAACTTATCCTTGGAAAAGTTATTTCATGAATTTCTGTCTAAACTTTTGAAAATGTGACATGAATATTGTCATGCTCTTTTTTCATATGATAATGCTAAATGTACCAAAACTGCGCAGGATTTTAGAACGTGCAACATTTTACAAACAGCGCCCCATAGTGCTTACCTACACATGAACAAGTCTCTTGTCTCCGAAAGAAAGCTGAGACTATTACTCATTTCACTCATTTTTTCTTATTTCATAGATATACCGTACACACATTTATTAACACATTTATTTAATACATAATGCTGCTCCCTCTACCATATTTCGCACTACAACTACTGAACTTCTATTGTCAATAATTTTTTCCCCCTTTGAATCAAAGGTGCTTTGAGTTGTCCATTAACACACCTTTGTTGTGTACATACTTCCCCACCTTATTTTCATTGTAAATATTCATTTTTCACATGGCCAGAGGTACTATGTTTGTGAGTAAACTTTCTGTCCTATCAGCATATCTCCTGAACACCTCGAGTGAATCTCACATATTCTCCACTCGCATTCACCAAATTGCATTGCAAGTGGAAATTTTTCCAAGATTTTGTTGCACAAATGTCAAAGAGATCCAACATCGCTGCAATGTTATTGCCTCGTGAATGCTTGCTCTGAGTTGATTCAGCGCTAATGCATGCGATGTGTCTGAAAATAAATCAGTTTTGTTTGTGGAGGATTTCCAAAGCTGGAAAAGTTATCAGTGCTTTTTTTTTTGTTTTCTTACCCAGAAGACATTGAGATACTTCAGGCTGTGAGCTCGGTTTGATTCACCTAAGCAGGGGGCTTGATGAGTATAAACCGAGCCTCTTCATTTAGGGAAAACAATAACCTGTATTTACATGTTTCGCTCAGATGAAATGCCAAACCTGCCAGTCAAGTACGTCTTAGCACACAGGGTGCTGCACGAAGCGTGTTGAGTGTTTCCTTTTCCTCCCTTGCTTATGCTTATCCTTGGCTTTGACGATGTGGCAGGACCTTTTCTGCTGTCTCTTACAGAAGCAGCAGCCGTGACTAGCAGGGGGCCCGGGGCCTTGGGGGCTTCAGCCACAGGGCCTTGCGTAATACCGATGTGTACATTTGTATTAAGTAGTAAAAATGACGATGTGGAGTGTTTGTGTAGTTAAGTACCTAGCCCAGGGATTTAATGCCCTGCGACCACCACGGGCCTCACATTGCTGACAGGCCCTGGTGGTCAAGGAGCCAGTAACGTGTGGGTTAGAGCACACAAAAGCAGGGGGAAAACATAGTGCTTCATATCTATATATCTATGTGTGCAATTCTTCCTGCTGGTGTTAGGTCACAAGGGGCAGTGGTTCTGTTCGACAGGGGGGGTAAGTATAGCGCGTCTATAACAAGGCCACGAGGGCCCCCGACAGCCCACTTGTCACTGTTTACCTAAGTACAAACACTGGTAGAAGTGTTTAGTCCTCTGGGAGGCTGGGTGATTGAGCAAGAATGTAGGAGCTGTTTTGATAAGTCTCAGAATTAGTGGCAGCAGCAACCCTCCCGCCCCCCACATGTATGTATATATGATACACCATATATAGTCCACTGGTTGCAGCTTTATCTGCCTCTCGTTCCCTTTTGTCCACTTTCCTCCATCCTCCCACCTGTCCCTAAACAATTCTTCTTGTCTCCCATGACCCCCCCCCACACCCCTCTTCCCTCCGCCCGTCTTTCTCCCACACCTCCCAGCTTGCTGTTGTCTTCCAATGTTTGGGTCTCTCTGATGAGCAAAGACAAACTCTGCAACGAAAATAAACCGCGGGATCCTCGGCCCGTTTATGCCACAGGGGCCCAGGAATGAAAGTGTATACTTTACAGCTCGGCTTGTGGAGGTGTGGGAGAACACACACACACGAGAGAGAGAGAATGTGTGTTTGGGAACGCCCACCTCTACTAACTCAACGCCGCCACATGTGTTCAAGGCCTCACCTTCCTAGGAGGGGGAGGAGGGAATTCACTCAGAACAACATACACTTTGGCTTTTGGGAAGTTTTGATGTTTTCTTTTTCTTGTAATGTTATTTCCTAATTTGAGTTTTAAAGTATTCATTAAATTCTCTTTAAATTCTTACTTTATATTTTTCTACAAATGCAGGCATATTTTAATATATTTTTAGTTTTTCCTCAATCGAAGCAGGCCAGAATTGACAGTTTACCATTTAATTAAACGTTTTCCAAAATGAACATTCTACTCAGTAGGGGTCAATCAGGCAGAACAACACATTAATAGCTGTTATTGATGTGTTGTTCTCCCTGACCCTGCCAAGGAAAAGGGCTGTTGCGGGAGAGGCGACAGCGGTTCTGGCTGGCGAGCAGCAGCCGGGGGTTCGATGCTCCAGAGTAACCACGCTACACTACACAGTGGTCTGAGCTTCCCACAGCGCCAGCGGCTGGCTCCTGTTTCCACACATGACATTACAGAGTCTAATCCTACCGACCGGCCAGAACTGTAAACCAAACAATCCAAACCACACACACACACACGCACACACTCACACACAGGCCCGTGTTTTGACTCTAGCTCAACAATAATCAGTCCCCAAATGGCAGTCAACATAAGAATATCTCTCATTGAGACTGACTGAACGCCATTACTACTTAGCTCATATTACTCCGTGCCAGTCACCGTTATTTACACATCGTCACTCCCTCACACACACACACACACATACGTACTCTCGCACACCTTGACTCTTTGGTTCCATTGAAACACATAATGACACTGCTTGACACAACATGAGTAATAGCTAGTTCTTGGGGAATTATGCGATTAGGTTTTTCTTGGTATTATTTCCCATATGGACGGTATTTAATTTCATCATCATAAGGGTTTTGAAGCTTAACACCATGTGTATATATATCTGATCTAGTGTAGGACTGTACTTCCCACGCCTGCAGAGCTTTCCCTGTCCCCGGGCCTCACCAAGTTCCTGCCGGTGTTTCTGGTGCATTTCTGTTCATTTGTTTTACAGCTGATAGATTTGAAATCTTCAATTCTTAGATAGATAATGTTTCCCACGGACCATTTGCTCCTCACAGTTTCATTAAAACTCCTTTTCATTCAGTTTAATGCTTTATTTATTGATATCATTGTTGTCTAGTTATGTAGCTCCACTGTTAGCCACCACTAAACTGCACACTGAAATTAGATTTGCAATTCAGAATGGGGCCCTCACCCCCCGCCACCACCTAACCCCTCCCATGTGCTCAACAGGGAAGTATTCTCCTCATCTGGAGTCTCTTTAAGGCTCACCAGCTGTGGTGTTTCTAATTGAGAAGGTTGATAATCTCCTCATCGACCACAGCCAGCCTCAACAAGCATGATACCATCTGTCATTAGCATGCCACGATGGGTGAGGGAGAGGAGGGGGGGGGCCTGAAACTGCCAGACTGCAGACTGACATATTGTTTGTTTGTAGCCTTTTCACTCTCCTAATGAGATGCGGATCGCACTAAAAAGAACTGTCGCCTGTGCTGTCGTCCTCAGTGCGCTGCCGAACCCCCCCGTAATGACACGAGAACTCAAGGAAGGCCGCCCCCTCTGCTGCATCCCGCCGGCCTCTCCCACTCTCTCTCAATTCCAACTCTCTCCTCAGCGTCGTGGCGCCCTAGAGTGAAAGCAGGCCACGTGGGGGCTGGTGGCTCAGTTTAGGGGTTATCAGTGACTGCTCCACACAATGGCCCTGTCAATATAGCATATAGCATGTGTTCTGGTATTACAATTAGTAATTTATGGAATAGCAAATGTTGCTTTTAAACAAACAAAAGATGATACTTCATTATATTAGGGCCAAGTTTGGCCTCAGACCACGTCTTGTCACCAGCCCTTAGATTTGATTAGCAGATACTGTTTTGGCTCCCTAGGGCGACTCTGTGCCGGCTTTGGATGATGCCCCGTTTGCTGACACGGTCACTCTGGAGCAGAAAACCAGCAGCATCGGAGGCTCCAGTGGGAAGGTCAGCCTTTGGATGCAGTGGATGTTACCCAAGGTCACAGTCAAACTGTTTGCTCCCGACCCGGCTGTCAAGAAAACAGGTACAGCAGTGTACTTCTTCTTACTCCAATGAATCTCAGTAGTGTTGCGTGTTGTTAATACACAGCTGTTCTAAACCAGGTGGCAACCTGTGGTTCTGAAAAGTAAAGCCAATGCTGGTATTCCTTGAACATGCATTCTCTCTAATGGCCATGAGGGGTGGATTTGGCTAGTTTCAAAATTAAGTCTGATTTGAAAATAACAATATTATTATTATTATTATTAAATACAATTCGAGAACTGATTAATCTGTTCAATAGGAAACTTTTTATTGCAAAATGTTTCAGTGTGAACGAGTGCAAAAAGCTGCTCAGAGTTCTCACAGTCCTGCTGCAGCGACACATAATGCCACCGACTCTGCCTCTTTTCCAGTTCATGTGTCGTGCACTCGGAAAGGAAAAGGAGCTGGGGGAGAAAGAGGAATTGAAAGGGAAAAGACAAATAAATAAATGGATGATGAATCCCAAGCAAGCTGCCGCGTGTCCCCTTTAGATTTACTGTGGTGATGAAAGGCTAGATTTACCTTCAATTGGTGGCTGTAATATTTAGCATCTGCCAAGCAGATCGGCCGGCTTAAGGTCTGGTGGAAACGGAATGTTTCGGAGGACCTCACAGAGGTGGTATGACTTAAATACATCCTAAATAGGCATCACTTCCGGATATGCGCTTAATGTGCGCCATCTGAGCTGCGAGATGGACTTCTTGCTTGATCCTAAGTGCGCAACACATGTTATTAAAAACAAGAGATGTGTGCAGGCGATGCATTGGATGGCTAATATCACTAGAACATTCTTGAAGATAAGCAAACCCCAGATATGGCTGGAGACAATCAGCTATGATGTAATGTGTTTTTGAACTGCAAAAGGAAATAAGATTTTAGTTTCAACAGAGGAATGGAAAAAACGGCCACTCCAGGGCGCATCGATTCTGGGCTCTAATGTTATGCTATTATGTGTTGGAAGATTAGAGGTAGAAATTCCAGCGTGATTCTCCAGAGACGCTGCTAAAGACACAAATCAGGGTTCTTCTTTCAAGATGAACCATCCAAGACTTAGGGTTTCCAGCACTCTTACAAGCTGGGTGTTTTAAAAACACAGCGTTCGTAGACTGAGTTTATGAGTCTCACAGCGCAAAAGAGTTCTGTCCACACTAGTTCTCCACAATAAAAGTGACATGCTCTGTGTTTCAATTTTAAGAAGGCGTTAGGAACCTCAGTGTTTTTTCAAAGACCCACCGCAAGGCCCCAGTTTGCAAAAAACATAGTTTCACATGCATAAGGTCCATTTGCCCCGAGCAAGCCAATGGGATTGGGGGACTTTCCCTTGTGGAAACAATGAGAGGGACGCAGCAACAGTTAAGCTGGATGCTCTGCCCGGACAAAGTAAATCAGTCCGCCTGTGAGCATTGCTTGTGCCACCAAAAACGGGAGGATCAGTTTGAACATAAGGTGCTCTAGGGCACGCCGTGCATTTTCTTACACAACACACACACAGTGAACAGCTGGATCAGGACCAACAACCTGTACAGGGTTAGATACAGTACAGCTTTTGGAGTGGAGCTGCAACTGATGGCCATACGGCAACATTGAAGGAATTTATTTCCACTGTAATTCACTTCATGTTTTTTTCTATATGTTTCTGTCAGAGATATGTGTCGTCGCCGAACTAGAAGACCTGAGTGCCTCAGTGGATGTCCAGGATGTTTATACAAAGATCAAATGTAAAGTTGGCAGCTTCAACATCGACCAGTACAGATACAGGTAGGGTACGTTGCATGTATGTATGTAAATGTCTAAAGGCATCATGGTCAGGTGGGAACCTCTGGGTCTGTAAAGTGAAGCCAATGCAGAAGCTTCTTAAAACTGGCGATTGCTCTAATGTCCATAAGGGGACGACTCCTCTGGTTGTATAGAAGTCTATAAGACATTATAGACATTAGTTTATGGTCTCAGTCTCTGGTTCCAAGGCGTCTTCAACACAGAATGATGTTTATTTAAAAAATGATGGTCCATTTAGAGTAGAACAGACCAAAAAAAATTTGGGGCACGGCCAAATTGCCAAACTGGATGGTCCACCCTGCTGCGCCGACTCACTTCTGCTCACGATCCCAGAGACACACACCGCACCACCAGTACCAGAAAAAACTTTATCTGTTCCCACTTCTTCAGGATTATTACTTCTGCGTTGTTGTTTTTTCGGACAGTTGTTGCACAGAGACTAACAGGCAGATGAAACTCAGTAGTGAAACGCTTTGAAAGGGCTCTGGGAGAACCCGACTTTGCCTCAGTCTGCATGTCAGTCATCCCGTTTGAGCTGGGGTGTCTCAATCGATTCACAGAAACATCAACATGTAGGTAGAGAAAACCAGCAGACCATGTTCCACTGCATCTTCAGAGTAATCTCTCCCCATCTCAAGTTCCAATGGGACAATACAGCTCTGGAATTATGAAAGAACATATTGCAGCATGGGGGAAGTTCAGCTTCAGAAACTTCGTTCCCACACCCTACATACAGGTCATTCCAATTAATTAAAGGCTGGCCTCGGGTCAATATCAAAACAATTATTTTTTCCTTCCATCGATCACATACCGATGTGATGGAGTCAGTGGCTCCGAGCGGGTACGTGCCTGAGGCCTTGTTCTGTTTGGACGGGACCACTTTAGCGCTCTCTGAGGAGATAATGAATCAGCGCTGTCATACGCTGCGGCATGATGCGTGTGTTTATCGGCTGTGTGTGCGCCTATGTGCTGGAATAGACGTGTTTCGTGTTTCTCTCGAACCTGCCGGGCTGCGAAGGGGAGCTGGGCCTTCAAGGGCCCATACTAAGCCCCGTCATTAGCAAACCATGCTCTCGCCGCTGAAACGGTAATAGGTGCTGATTCTTACTGCCAGATTTTAAAATCAGCTCGTCTTGAAATGACTTTTTGTAGACCTCCCTGTCTCGCTGCAGTCGGTGGGTTTGTGAGCCAGAACACCGTCAGTGGGGAGACAGGTTAAGAGGATAGAGGTGTCGCGGGGTGTGTTGCTTCTGAGACAGAGCCAAACCGTAATCTCTTTAGTAGACCTCTATGACTCCCTAAGTAGATAATGGGTCAATTGACTTATTTCTAGGTTATTTCAGTTTAATGTGCTTTTAACAACGTGGTCTCAACGCACTTTTTAAACCGAGCAAAGTTCTGGCGGGCAGAGGTACTCCATCATCCAAGCCAGGTTCTCCTTCTGGCTTTTAAGGGATCCTGGCCCACTCTAATCTGTATCGTCCACATATACAAGAGAGCCCACTGGGGTCGGGTCCATATTAATCATTCTGAGCAGATAATTGTTAGGTATGTCATCACCCAGCCCAGGTTGTTTGTGTTCACTGGGTCTGATTAAATTGGGCCTGACAGAGGAAAAACGTCTCATGTGGCAGACCATATGAGACGTCTCACTGCTGGAGGAGGAGTTGAATAATATATAAGGCAGGGAAATATATATAATTGTCACTCTGATTGTATCAAAATAGGAGATGGACCCAATAGATAAACAGGTGGGTGCTCATGGAAGTGCATAGGGGTGTGAGCGCACTACTAATGTATGAGGAAAAACAACTTCCCTTCCATTGGAAAGATTAGAAATTAGGAAGCTTCTTTTCCTCCATGTTTGAGACAGGTCCTTCTTAACAACGTTGCTCCAACCCCCAAAGAAAGAGAGCAAGGACGGCTAGTGACAGTTTACCCTCGGCTCCAAAAAGCAGCTCATACCGATTGGGGCTGATGTCTTCCAGCTGTTCCCCAAACGGCTCCCAGCATTGGATGGCTGGATTGGCACGGGTGAGGGAGGGGCCCCAACTACGAGAGAAACGAAGAGCTCTTGGGGGGTCCATGTGTATTAGACACTCTTACAGCTGATTATCGCTGAGCGATTACTAAAGAGATACTCACACAGGCACCCACAGAAAGGTGCCCAATGAGCTCTAAGTATCTTGCGAGTTGGGGAGGGGAGTGTCAAAGATATGATGCAGATGCCGTAAAACCGTTCCTGTTGTGTGAAACATTTTGCCATACATGTGTTGCCCATGATTTGGCATGCTTCAGTCATTTTATAACTCTGTGTTGTGTTTTATAGTGTAGCGTTTGTGACGTGAGGATTGTTGTGTTTGTCTTACTGTTAACTCCTTTTTGATGTACGCTTCACAGGTGCTTTCTGCCTCTCAAGGACGGGGATTGCGGGAGGAAAACAAGGAAATTGATTTTCACAACAATAATCAGCAATGTTCATACAAGTTTTAAGAGTTAATACACGTTTAGCATTTTAAATAATGCCTCAAAAATGTAGTGGTGTCAGTTCTTCATACACAACTAACCTGCTTGCAGTTTCAAGGTGTGTGTGTGTGATGAAAATGTTATATTATCAGCGTGTGATTTGTAAATGTAGTTTAGGCATTAGGGGAGGTCATCAGTCCCCTGCCACAGCAGTATGAGTTCTCAGATGCCCAGGTTAAGTGTGGGCTTGTGTGTCTCTCCAGGCCAGGGCAGGTCTTACACTCCGACCACTATGAAGGACTCATTCTGCAGTGCAAGGAGACAGCCGTGGTGAGGCTCCTGCCTGTCCCAAACCAGGCATAGCAGCCGTCCTCGGGCCTGTGTACACTGTGCCTCTGCCATTCTGCTGCTCCTAATTATGAACATTCCTCTCTGCTCATGCTGGACCGACAGGACAGTAACAGAAAAGCATTTTTTTGGGCTATAACGCAATGGATTCACCATTAAAACGTCCAAGAAGACTAACTATTCCCCTGTCTCTCCAGTGGCTCCAATTGGCTACATAATCAAACCAATGAAATCTGGTGACAACTGATCTTTTGTGCGTCTGTTTGGGAGGAGACTAGGACAGTATCCATTCTATTGGTGATGAACTTATTCTGGTGATGGTCTTATACGGGTACCTAACACACACTAATGTGTTCAACATATTCTGACGACAATGTGCCAAATAGCGGCGCTTGGTCGGTGCTCCTACGGGTCACAATACGCCCGTTACATGCACAGTGTCCACTCAAAATAAACTTCTTCACAGTAAGTTAGGTTTAAGTGACAAAAGCGCCAAGGACTCTTGACACTAACAACTTACATAACTAAGAACAATACGTGAGCAGCTCACAACACTATCGACTAACGTGGCGAACAAGTGACAAACGGGTCAAGTGGATTGCCGCGAGTTACGTGACTAACGTCACTAACGACTAAGATGGCTGATTATACTACCTATTCTATTGACCAACAACTGGATGAACAACTCTAATAACTAGCACATCGCCTGACTAACGATAGTTCAGCTCATTGATAGTACATCTCTAGATACTGTTGCCCAGGCAACAACCAGCTGTGTCCTCTCCACTCTGTGTGTGTGTGCGTGTGTGCGTGTGTGTGTGTGTGTGTGTGTGTGAGAGAGGACCATCCATCAGCACTGACTCAGTGGATCAGCCTTGCTTGCTGAGTTTAATCCCAGGCACGGTGCCTACAAAGGCTATAGGTGGCATCGCAGAGGAGCGCTGACCAAACTGCTATATTTGGCACAATGTTTGAATACAACAGGGTTATTCAAGCGACTGAATGAAGCTTTAGATAATGTAAGCTACATTATATGATTACATTTATCAACAGCTGTAACCCTGGGGCCTACTTTCTCCCGTTCAAAATACGGCTCGTCCCAGAATTGCTTTAATGCTGTCGTTATTACTGAATCTTATAAGACCATTCCACAATACGTCAACTGATTCAAGCTGGTGCAACTCCTTTTGGTTTTAATCAGTTCTGTATTTCATTTTTCCCCAATTAATCTGGAGGTTAAATTCTTTCCTTTCTATTCTTCTCTATCTGTATTTATCTGATTATCTTCTTTGCCCCCTTCCTTGTGACTCCCTGCCTTCTCTGTCCCTTCCGGCCCCCACCTCCTCTCCCCTTCCTTCTCTTCACCTCCAGTCCGGAGGAGGGTGCGCAGGGCTCGGGCGGCTGTGGAGGAGTGGTCCTCTCTTGCACTGACAAGCTGAACAGACGCACTGTGTTGGTTCGACCCGTCAGCAAGCAAGAATCTTTCAGCCACTTCTCTGGCTTTTTCCCCCCTGTAAGAATCCAGCTCTTCTCCTTTTTAGCAGAGTCTGCTCAACCTCCAGTAACAGTGGCTCCAACCGGTTCTGTGTGCTCCTTCTTTCATTTGGTTTCAAAATGTGATCATAATGTCACTTAAAAATGACTTAAGTGCTGATGAAAAACTATAATCATCGAGAGATTCATGATACAATAAGGCTTGAAAGGAATATTTCTCTATGAGAACATTTTAATTCTGAGGAATCTGACATTTTGTGACAGAAGGTCCCCCAAATGGTGCAGATGTTATGCTTTTAGATATTCATACAGACGCATCAATTATTCTTCCTCGTGGCTATGAAGTCTACTGTTACTGGAGGTTCTTGTAGACTTTACATAGATGTCATAAGCAGATCTGCCTTTCTGATAATCACACAGCAGTTTAAGATTATATTTTTACCCTGCATTCACTTTGCAAATAACCTATATGATTGGAAATCTGATAAATCAGAAATAATTCGGCCTCAAAGTCCAGCTGCAGACTTGATGCTTCTCGTAAGGTTTGCAGATCCAATCTAAATGACTGCAAAGTTTGAATACTTTTTTTCTCAAACCCTTTTTAGCTAGAAGCTTCAGCTTGGCTTGTGTTTGTGAACATGAGGTCTGTTTTTTTGGCTGACGATAGGTCTTTTCCTTTGGATAAAGCATTGATGAAGGCATACACAATCTGGCCCAGTTTCTTGATGAAGATTTTAGATAAGTCATTTTATTGGATCATTTCATTTTGAAAAGTATTGATTTGGTAAAGTCAAGAGTTTATTTTTTTTTTAGCCGGGCTTAACCATCAGCCAAGAAATCAGACCGAAACAATGCTGTTTTTTTTGTCTGCTGTTGCTGTGTGTAATGATGCAAATCATCAGTGTGATTTCTCCCGTCTGACCACGGGACAGACTGCAGCCAAAGTCCTCGAGGGCTCCCACCAGCAGCACGGCTTCCTGTCCATCACGTACACCCAGGCCGTCACTAAAAACGTCCGTCATAAACTCACCACTCGGCCCGAGCGCGCGGCGCGCGGCAGCACTGCTTCCACGGATCCTCTGGCCGACAGCTCGCCGCAGTACCTGAGGGAGATCCTGCTGACAGCACAGCCCTTTGACGTGGTGCTATCCTGCCCCTTGCTGGCTACTGTAGCCGGGGTATTCCAGGTAGGGAAACAGTAGCTGTCCCTGCAGCATCTCAAGGTCTCTCAACCACGATTGACTTATACGTGTTTCATACGTGTGAAATAATGTTGAAATATTGTTTTGAAAAAGAAATGTCCTGATTAAGATGGCATGAATTTATTATTCCCATTGTTTGACTTGATGTCCTCGCAGGCCACAGTACCACGGCGTTACAGGGAGCGCGGGAAGTCAGTCGGTCAGCCCATGAGAAGCCACACTCTGACCTCCCGCTGTTTGCCTCTCATGTACATCAACACCAGCGTGATCCGGGTCTTTTGCCCCGGATCACGGGACACACAAGCGGCGTCAGGTTAGAGAAGATCTTTAGAACCCTCACTTGTGTTTCTTCCACATGGAAAACAGACAATGGGACTGTGTTATGTCACAGGCTGTGGTTTTGATTGCTCTGGTTTGAAAGTCCGTGTCATGGCCGACCAGACATAGCACAGCCACCACGCAGACATTTGCTATGAGAAATGGTTGAGGTTCTGAAGAGCCGACCACACTTATATACACTCCGACAAAATACAAATCCTTGTCGTCTATAGAAATGACTAAGAGCGGGAAGGCAGGGTTCTGTGTGTGTCTTCATGACCCACATTATTCAGGTGTTTTTGTGTATCCGTGGGTGTCCACATTTGTTCAAGCATTTTTAAGTTAGTATAAATGTACTTTATAGATATACTTTTGTGCACTTTATTGTGAGTTGTTATCTAATATTCTGCCCGACACGGAGAGGACCAAATAATTGAACAATATAATGGTCCAGTACAACAATACTCCAAACTTAAACCTCAATAATAGATAATAACATGAAAGACTACACTCAGCAAAAACATAAACTTCCTCGAGATAGAATTGATGGCAGAACTGTTGCTTTAAATAGCAATGGATTGTACAGGTGTACCTAATAACGTCCTCCTGTATTTGATTCTGTGTGTCCCGCTAGATCCCCAGTTGAAAAGAGAGGACACCCTGGTCCTAAAGCTGGGCTCCCTCAGCATGGCTCCTCAGGCTGATAACCCTCTGACGCGCACAGTGCTGAGAAAGGACATCTACCAGTAAGACAAACTGTCTTCTCACTATAAGCGCTAATCTGCAATAAATGGATGATCAATTTTATCAACAAGAAATGAAAATTAATGTTAGCAACGGCTTTTATTTAGGTGAATTGCTGGAGCTGTTAAAGTAATCTCTTTTGTGAGCGAGAACTATAAGGAGTATAAAAAATGTTATCGTCAGTCACATACAACCAATTTTATTATTGTATTTCTCTTCTGTTAGCACATCCCGTATGGTCGTCTGCAGTTTAGGTGCTTGCTGTAGACTATTGAACTCTTTTCATCCATTTTCCAGGACTAATCTGAAAAACTTGGCCAGGATAATTTTAGTATATTATTTCATTTATTTTTTTACCTTGAAGAAAAGGGGTAAATAAAGTCTACCTTAATATCTAAATAGGTATAAAAGCTTTCTCAAATTTATAGCACATATATTTAACATATGGGTATGAATGAAGATGTAATGCTGACATCCACAGCAACAAAAATCACCAAAACTTTTCCTCATAAACACACTTAAAATATGGATTACCTGATGTTTTTTAAACCGGCCTCCCATGGCTTCCGTGGCTTCAAGAGAATGTTATAAGGTATTAAACACACAGTCTACTTCACAGCCCCCCTCCCTCTTTCACGTTTGAACTTTTGGGTTTCCGACACCTCTTTTGGTATTACGTTATTATTACATCTCATCGCGCTCACGCGGTTTCTGACATTGTTCCCTGAAAATGAAATACTCGGCTGGTAGAATAAGACCACCACAACACTTGCTATTTGACCACAGTCCATTGAAGGTGCCATTCAAATTTGTCTTGACCTCAACTCACACTCAATAAAAGCTGTGAGGCAAGTGTGTTATGGTGTCAGGGGGGCAGTACTATGGCTGGTTTGAGTCCAAAGCGAGTGACAGCGCCACGTAGCGGTCAAGCTGCCACAGCAGTGACAGGGAGCAGTGAGTGACACCTTGGGGGGCAGCCGGGCCCTCCAGCCAAAACACAAGGCTGTTGACACAAGCCTCCCGACCCCTCCTGCTCCACCACCATGCCATGTGGATCAAAGCAACTAGGCAGGGAAAATCTGGACTTCTGAGGAAAATAGCTGCACAAAACACATTTTCCTTCCTCTAGGCAGCTATAAGAATCTGGATTGTGTCATAGCTGACTCTGAAACCACAGCTTGTGTGTGTGTGTGTGTGTGTGTGTCTCAGACAGAGCGTGTGTGTAATCGGGCAGATACAGAGCTGGCAAACACATGTAATGGGGGAGATAAAAGTGCTGCCAAATGCCTTGTGCAGCTGCAAGTGAGATGTGAGCTGACATAAGATGTGAAGTGGTGGAACAGAAAAAAAAGGTCAACAAAAGGAGGCCTTTTGGTCGGCGGAAGTGTCACTTGGAGAGAGATTACATGCAGGGAGGCATGCCTGACCATCTGTAACCATCGATGGACAGGACTACACACTCTGTAATCCAAATGTCTTCCAGAACAGCCAAACTATCTCCTTCCCAGTCATTTGCTGGTTTGATCTATGGGAGCAGATATTGTATTGATCAGTAACCATAGCAACTGTTTTGCTGGGACTTTTGGAGGGTGTTTTTTCCCCCACTGTGCTCAAATGTTTGTGCTTAGTTTTGTTGCATGTTAGCACAGCTAATAGGTAGTAACTACTCTTTTTTCCACGGCAACAATTCCCTAGATTTATTTTGTTGATGCGCCTGCCGTGTTGTTATCATGTCAGATGATAAATGAGCATCTTGTGGGCATGGAAAGAGTTTTTCCGCTCCAAAAACCCAGTGTGACCAGCCTTGCAATTCTACCCCCATATTGGCCAGTGGTGGTTCGCCTGTGGTAGTTAGAGGGCCGGCAGCACTTGTGGCCGTGGTCCCCACATCTTCTCAGAGGCATGGATGGACTCGCACAAGGCTCCCCCCCCCGGTCTGGACACCAACCCGCCACCGAGAACCCTCCCCCCCGCACGCACACAGTCGGGCAAACATCCATTCACACCCAGATGTGCAAGGCGTGCAGCCGCATCCCTGTACCTATGCACACGTGTCACAAACACGTGTACAAACGCATTGGCTTAACCTCCACACACACAAGCTCAGAGCCACCACTTCCCTGTCTGCAGCGGAACCCGGGAATTATGTCTGACCACTCTGCGTGTTCATTCTTTCACATCCAACTGGGGCATTATCCTCGCCACCTTCCCCCCGTTCATATCTGCCTTCCAGTTCAGTCACATGGTTGATAACCTCTGAGAGTGGCACACTTCATCGATGCCGAGAGATCCTCTGCGTGTGCTCCCTCAAGTCGTGTGGAGAAAGTCTGAGTGGGAGTCTGTAATCATGCAAACCATTGTGTGTTTACAATCTGGAACCAGCCGTGGCCACGGGGAGAAATATGTCTGTGAGCGCCGGTAGCCATTTGCTGCAGTTCTGTTTAAAGCTCGCCACTAATTACATCCGTTGTCATAATTGAATGACTGATCCGGGCAGCTGCGCTGTTATTGTCTACCGTACATGAAATGATCGCCTCGCGGCGGCTAAAGGCAGGCTTAACTGTAATGCCACCCTGCGAGAGAAGACGAAGAGTGAAGGCCAAAATAGCCCGTGTGTAAACACCTTGACGGAGCGCTTCTCGGCGCTGCTCAAACTAACACCAGTCTCTGACTCACTTCAAAGCTCCCCGGCTTCCCCTCCAGCCTCCACGCGTTCAGGGCACGGTGAGTATTTATCATTTATCCCGGATGGATTCCCTCAAAGAAGGTCAAATAAACCTATGTGGCCGTAAAGCCGCTCAAGCTGAGCTTTTATCCACCGCCGGGTACATTTGGTATCAATTAACACAGCCTCATTTGATCATGTGATGTTGAATCTTGTTCCCCTGAAGGAGGCCGATCCCCCACACCCCCATTCCCCCCAAGCGGCTTCTCCCCCAAGCAGGAATTATGACACTGAGCTTTAGGCTGTTCACCTCCTTCTCCCTCTCCGTCTTCGGCTACAAGGCCGCTGTCAATTTACACAGCTGAAATCATTTTCCTTCCTCAAAAAAAAGCAGGCTGCTTCCCAATACGTGAGCGCCGGCCCGGATCAGGGAATGTCCAGCATGCATTTGGCCCCTGGCTTTTTTGTGGTGTGGACCCTTTACTAAAAATCTCCCAATATTAAATGCAACAAAATCTTCAAAATCCCAACAAATTCTTCATACTTTATATATATTGATTTCTTTTAAATGGCATTATTGGAATCTTAGTTATTGATCGTGACAACACAACTCAGTGGATACAGGCTGATTGGAACGGGCTGCAGTTTTAATCTGTTAAGAAGATGAGTTATGCTGTAAAAACAAAGGAGAAATGTATCTCAGTTGAATCATTACTTTCCAACGCTTCATGTTGAAATTATGGTGATGAGTTTTGCCCCTCCCTATTTACTATTCTTGCATCCATGTGCTTGCACATGTTTCTGTGTGTTTGCGTCTTAAAATATCGGTCACAGTTTCCCATCATCTCCACACATCGGTGACACAGCTCAAGATTCCGTCACATGTTTAGTTAGCTCATGGCTCGTCCCAGGGAGTCTCTCGGGGGGGAGCATCCCGCCGCCGCAAAATATGTTGTTGTTTTTTTGTTTGGATTAGCATGCATGCCTTTGTTTCCACGATAACAGCAGACACAGCCACTGCGTCAGCGACGATGCTGGGACAAGTTGAGGCAATGTGGCTGCATCCGCAGGCTCCTCCTATGTCTTTTTCTCAAATAATTTTTGATTGTCCAGTCCCTCATTTTCTCCCCTTTCTTTTCTCATCCCATGTTTGTTTCTGGAGTTCATAACTCCACCTAATTTGCATTTACATGTTTTACTTTACCTTTTCTCGTCACTCTTTCTCCATCATTTCTCAGCACAACTTCCTTTGTTCATCGCTTCTTTCGGCCTTCCTTCCCTCCGCCAACTTGTTTTTTTACGTGAGTGTCTTGTCTTTTTGTTATTTCCTTTTCTCCTCTACATCATTTTCCCCTTTCTTTTTGGCTGCAGAGTTTACATATGTCATAATAGCTCTTTTTCACACTTCCGTCCATTGCTTCCCCCTCTTCCTCATATTCTGCTGTCCTTTTTACCTCCCATGTTTTTAGTTAGTTTTGGTTTTTTTCTCTGTTTTATTTCCTCCATGGCTATTTGTTATTTCCTCTCTGCTCTCTCGCACTCGTGTCGGTTAGACTGGTCTCAGTCGCAGCATGCTGTGGTCAGTAAGCAAGCCCCATTTTGCTGTTGAATGGCTGCCTGGCAAAGCCCACATATATGTCCTAATAAGTGGTTGTGATGGGGATCTCCCCTCCGCAGATAAACACAGCCAACTGAAGCCAGGACCCTGCCTGTTACCAATAAAACTCCCTGGCACTCCGTTATATGCATCCTTCTCCTCCTCTGGTAAGATCTTAGTCATGTGAGGGCATACCAGCCTGGGAGGGGCGGGGGCACGACTCTCTCCTAATGCGCTTTAAGGGATTGACCTGGTCAGAAATGTTTGGGGGGCAGTCTTGTTTCAACTTACCTTCAACAGTCAGTCAGATCCGTATTTTGACCGTATTCATGTCCAGGATTAAACGTTGGTTTTATTTTGTTCTCAGAGAGACATTAACTTCCTAATTATAGTTTGCATTTCAACATTTTGGATACTCTGCTCTGTCAGCTCTTGGCATACTCTAAAACCAACAAGTTAATAGTAGAGCAACATAGTCCTTCATTCAAAGAATTGGCAGTTTGATTTTTTCTGCAGGACACTTAACCTCAGATTGCTATACGTTGCTGTTTAAATGGTTAGTGTGCGTCCTGATGGGCAGGTGGTACCTTGCATGGTAGCCCCCTGCAATCAGTATATGTACACAGCATGTGTAAGTGCTTTGAATACAATTAAAGTCCATCTAGTATTTAAACTCTGTTAATAGTTTGACATGTATCTATAAACGTAGCCCCTATAAAGACAATAGCTACTTAAACTACAGTCAATGGTTTGGACAGTGGTGGCCGGTGCATAGAGGGCCATGGGGCGTGGCCCCACCTTGAGCCACAAAAAAATATATAGTATATTAAAAATACATTTTACAAATAGTCAATATTTGTGTTTTTCGAAACATGGAATATACTGTGTAATATTTCTAAAAGAAGATATCTCTGCAAAATATTGCACGTCCTCTCTGCCTAGGGTTGCCACGGCCAACGGGGGGGGACTCTGATCCCCCGGTGATTGGTTTGTTTCAGGTTCACGGCCAATCAAACCAACGATGGCGCCGAGTATTATCAGGATGAGTCTTCACAGAATTCTGATGGGATGCTGCATTGACGACAACTCTGAAATTACGGGACAAACCCCGTCCCGTATTGATTCAAAACAGGACGCAATTTTATTCTGAACATTCCAGCCCTTCGGCGCCCCAACGGACTGGCGTGAAAGGAAAGCCGCATATATGAAGATTCTGTAGACATGCTACACCCGGGAGGTTTAGCTACTAGCTAACGCCGTGTTTTGCTTCCCATGCTCGCTTTTTAAATCAACGGGGAAAGAATCCAGCATGGACAGATACGTGAGTAGGGGACATGAAGCACTTGTCGGGGGAAAAAAAGAAAACTATTGAGAATACACGGATGACGTCACAACTGTGATCTAGTATATACGCACACCGTGAAATAACGTGCTGGCTTGACAGTGTTTGGAACAGGAGGCTGGTTGACGACAGTGATACCTCGACACATCGTCTAAAAGTTAACATCCCTACCGAGCTGTGACGGATACAGGACTGCGGTGAGGACACACAACGAGGACATGGATGAAAACATTTTATCCAAAATAATTCATTGTGTCATAATTCAAGTTTTGTGGGGCTGTTGAGTTGGTCTTTCCCCAACACACTGATTGGGTGTTTCCCAACAAACTCAGTTCATAGGGGCATCTCAATATGGGATACACTTTCACTTCACGAGGCGACTGTGGGTGAGTGGGGAGCACGGTCGTCCTCCAATCAGAGGGTTGTCGGTTCGATCCCAGGCTCTGCTAACCCGCATGTCGATGTGTCCTTGGGCAAGACACTTAACCCAACATTGCTCCTGTAGCTGCGACTACTTTTTTGTATGAATGTTAGTGACTGATGTGCAGGTGACACTCAGGTGAATGATGTCATGTAGTGTTAAAGCGCTTTGAGTGGTCAGAAGACTAGAAAAGCGCTATACAAGTACAGTCCATTTACCATTACTTGAATGAAACAATGTGACCAAACTTTTTACTGGTGCTGTATAGAAATGGAAAGGATTCAATATAAACTCGGAGCTAATATATCCTGAAGTATTTTTACATGAATAGATATCGTCATTGTTTTATATGACTGTTTGTTCATTCAGGAGCGGCAGGGGTGTGTCCTGGCTTCAGCCTTTATTAGTTAGAGGCCAGGTGTGGAATAAAGCAGCTCATAGGGTGCAGACCTGTCTCAGCATCAGCAGACACCTCAGCCACTGGGGTCTACTGCTGCTGCTGTAGGATCAGGCAACCCTGCCACTTTTCTGCATCGTAATCTCTCGTCCTCCAATTGAGCCGTAAGACAGAATGATTCTCTCAGTCGTCTCTATGACAGCTGTGCCTCACTTCCATTCTTTTCTTTTTCTTTTAAAATGCCATTCTTATTTTTTTACGTTCTCAGCTGATCTCCCTGTCTTCCTCCACATCTTTCTTTTCCTCATAAAAGAAAAAGCCCCCCGAGTTCCCAGCAAATGATTCATTAGATGCTTCAGTGCACACTTGCCTCATCACTCACTCCAGTTTGCTGCCAAGTACCCCATTTCCCCGTTTGTTTATACCAGCAAAAAAAGAAGTGCGGTGGCGGCGGAGGAGAGGAGCTGCTCGGCCCACACACGGTGACACTATACACTGTTTTAGGGGCTAGCAAAATATAATATAATCAGAGGCTCTCTAGTCCCAAGTATAGTTCTAAACTCAAATGTGCCTGGCATGTCATTAACACACAACTGTGGGCATTCCGTACTCCACTATTGCCTTAATGTGAGTGTAACTATCTTGCGCTTATTGCAAATGTCCACTCACATGGGCGTTGAGCAGTCATCATTCACCTTTGAAGGAAGACCAGGCAAAACGTTGCCGAGCCACGGGAGTTTTTTGACGCTGACAACAGAGGAGTCATACAGAGTTCTGATGGCACTGATCCCCTACGCAAAGCCCAAGTCTTTCCAAGTCTTGATTTTGGATAATTACAGAGAATAAGATGTATTATTTTGGATCCTTACACATTTGTTCCAGCAAGAAATCTTTTCAAATGAATGAATGAATTATGAGTTTTGTGTTTTTCTCACAGGCTTCATATTTCTGATGCCAGATATTTATTGACAAATGTTGTCATAGAGCAAAATCTTATTTTACGTGTTAAAATATCCAAATCCATTCATAAAACCCATTGACTTTGAAACAAGTGAGCCGAATGTGCAAAATGCAGGCTAATTTTCGGGCTTCAGGCGCTCCATCTCAAAGAGAGGTAAAGCGGCTAATACTTCAAAACATTTGTACAACAAGAAGGCCTCTGAGAGCTCATGCCGCTGTGCTCTGTCTGGGCCAACCAAGATGATGAGAGCTTCACCTCATCTTGTGAGGTGTAAATCATTTGGCTGTATTTGTTTCCCTCCCTTTCTCCTGTCTCGCTGTCATTGTTCGCCCACGATCCCCTCTCTCCTACAGAGGAAGAAGATTAAATAAGCAGGGATCCGAGGGTCAGCCTGCATAAACACAGTGTCCAGCAAATGAAACACCTGGTGCTGGTAAACGCAGCGCACATATATCGCATGGCCCTGACACCCCAGGATTAATGCATCATCAAATTGTTTAAGAACGTGGGACAGCCATTGCCCAGAGTGAATCATACACCCCCTTTTATTAAAGCTTGCCCTGTAATTTATGTTTTGGATCCAGAGAGAATAGCCAGCGCAGATTCGGCAGAAGAGCCTGGGAGTGTGGGCTCGACATGGCTCATGTTGAAACGGCCCTCTGGACAACGTGTCGTAATGCGAACAGGAAGTTTAGACTCAGCCACTGGATACCGCTGTGGCTTTGAGGGTGGAATGTGTCCCCCTTCACCTTTTCTCTTCTCTCCACAAAGTGATATTTGTCGTTCTTTTCAGTGGGAACCGGTGTGATGGATAGACTCGTCTGTTCCCCACGGGACACAGCGAGCATATCATATGACCTGCAGCCTGATTTCCTGGAAGGGCAGGCGGGGGGTACGCCATTTTGAGAGCGAGAGAGAGAGAGAGAGAGAGAGAGACTAGGTTTGGGTTTATGGGGCTAATGTTACAAGAACAGAGGAAACCAGACAAATGATTGTGGATTCGATCTTTGATCTGAGCACCTGACCACCGCGCTCAGTCAAGTCAACCCCTACCTATCCGTCCGACTAGAGACAAATTAGTACAGCTCATATAGATAATAAAATCAATGATTTATTGTTGCCTCTATTTATCTATATATGATATTCGATCTTTGCCATCCCTATAATTCCACTTATCTCTCATTGGAGAGCTCCTGACCGCAGCGCCGCACTTTGCAGTGCATATGAGCACGGAGCTGTATACAGCGTCTTGGGTGCTGTGTTGTGGTCTCTGCTGACTTCTGTGTACAGCCTGTGGTTCATTCCATAAATATCTGTGGCCTCTGTGAAGTTATTCTCAGGGCCCTCTGCTCTGTGAGAAGATTGCGCCACAACACTTGTATTCCTCAGCCTGCAGTTAAAGGTTTAGGAGGATTAGGAGGGAGAGAACCCAAGCCTGGGCCCTGCTATACATTTTTATGGCCATTTTATGCACACGATGTAATGTGTAGTAGAGCTGAGGGGGAGAAGGGTGGTTGGGGGGGTGGTAGGACTCACCACGGAATCAAACAAGTAAAGCACAGCTATTGTTACGTTTTTCTCTGGGCTCTTTAGTCCAACTGTTCGGTCCACCTTGTTAACACAAGCTGAACAGTTTCTGGACGTGACCTCAAATACGTCAGAAAAAATTCCATCTCAGGCTGAAAGAAAATGACTCTTCTTTCTTCATTAATTCCCTCAGTAAACATTGTAAACATGAGTTTAATATGTTGTCTTCTTCTTCAATACAGCATGATAGTCATTTGGCAAATGGTGGTCAATTTCTAGACCATAAAACACAGGATGCTGTAGGGTGGGCTTACTGTGATTGACGGGTTTCTACCACGGCTTTATCCGGTCTGGTTGTTGTCCATGTTTTTGTCTTAACTTTAACCCTTTCACATTGTGCTTTATGTTCATATGACCTTTTGGTCACATAGAAAACTCTCGTTCAGCGTTTGGCTGTCCTTGGCCTCAGCGCCTCAATGCTGGTTTCTAAATCTCCATAATTTCTGCAGCAATCTCAGACTGTGAACTGAAGTTCAGTTGATTTCTGTAATAAAATGGCATTGGGTGCTTAAAGTAAAGTCAAAAGTCAAGAACTGTTGAATGAACTCTCTACATTACATTACATTATGAATCTTAAGGCAGACATTTGCTCAACAAAATCAACTTCCGTTTCAATTCATTGAAAAGCCGCTGACATTTGTACATCAGATGAGGGTTAGGATCAGATACAAGGGCTGGTCCTACATATTATGGTTACCCTTTTTTCTGCAGAGTGGACATTGTAAGATTCCCCCTTCCATATGTGTCAGCTGTTGAAGGCAGAGTGAAGTTCACCCCTCTTTTTTTGATGGCGGACCTAAATCAAAGCTCCGCGGAAAATGCTCATGGTGTTTTGGCATGCCGCTGTCAATCCGATCAGGGATGCACGCTGACCAAGGCGGAAGGGATCATCCCTCAGCTTTCCCTTGTTGTGAGTGTAAATGGTCCTGAAGCAGGATGCAAGGCTTCTAAGAATACACCCATACCAGCAACCTGCAGCATGGGACACACGCATTCTACCGGTGTCACCCTGTCAAAGTCTGATGTGTGGAATAGTAAGTGCATATGTTTGGTGTATTCTTCTATGTGTGTAGTGGAGCCTCAGCGTGATTGTGGTTGTTTCCTTTTCTGTCCCCGGCTCATGACATGTTGATGTTCTGGTATCCTGTATGGTTGGTGTGAGGCTGTCACTGCTCTGACAGGGACGCTGTGAGTCTCACAGCGGGAGTGAAGGCCAGGTGCACTTTCATGAATACTTTATACATGGTTTCTCTCCTCTTTTAATATAAGTATCTGTGTGTCTTTGTGTGTGTGTGTGTGTTTGTGAGTCTGACTTGTCAGCTTGTGGTGTGTGAGTCTCAAAGTGCTGCCTGTCCAACATGTGTCAGCTGGATCTCTCCCCCAGAAAACAAAATCTCTCTTTAAAATGCTAATAACATCAGTCCATTACCAGGCTAAACACAATGTGAGGCCTAAAAAAAATGTGCAAACCCCTTCAAATGCTGTCTTCGCTGTTAGAGGAGGCGATGGAAAAATATCCAGGAGGGGAACAATGATGCTTTAAACACTGGCTCCTCGTCACAGCTGAGGAATGGAGGCAAGTCCTGCCAACGGTCGGACATTTTAATTTCAGCGGAAACACTTGAAACAAAGCAGATTTGTTAATCATTTTTGCCCCGGTTACATGCGGAAAAGGGAGGGGGCTGACTGTGTGTGTGCGGGTGGAGGCGGGGGCAAGTTGTGGAGAGAAGAAAGGGGACAACCGCAGTAGAGTTGTCTACACGGTGGCTTCACGTTTCCCTCTGCAGCTCTCTCAAACCTGCAACTGAAGTAGCACAGGGACAAATCAAACACACACTTTAGAGGTGGCCCCTCAGTGGTAGCCTCTGGGTTCTTCCAGGTCTGCTTGGGCCTTCTGGGGTCTAATGTGCCTCTGATTACACAAGCATTAGGACCTTAGACCAGTGCTTTCACATTGGCTTCCCAGAGCCACAGAACAGCTTGTGGTCTCGTGGATAATTGAAAGTATCTGCACATTCCTTCTTTTTAGAGGTTGACTCGTCGTCTTTTTTTTCCCCGCTCACCCCTTTCCGACTTGTGCTCAATCCTCAGACTGCTTTGGACCGAAGTTCCACTGAGAAACCTACTGATGAATGCTGCTTGGCAGGCTACTGCTGACACCCTCAGTACACACACACACACACACACAAACACACACTTATACTCACTGTGTCCCGTCATCTGACCTGTCACGAGTGTTCTTTCCAAAGACATCAGTACTCAGTGATGAGTGAGTACTAATGGGGAGCGCTGTAGCTGCTGCACAAAGAAATAAGATCTATTTTTGTGTTGTGTCATGTGACCATGTTGGAAGTGAGAGTTCTGTGTGAGAGCACAATAGCTCAGTGTTATCAAAGATATGCTCATGTGTACATATGTCCCTCTCTGTTCTGCAGAAGTGCCTCCAACCTCCCCTGACCTACCCTCCCCGTCGTATTTCTACATTGTCATTACATGCCCTCCTCTGTCCTTCACCTTCCGCTTCACTCGGCTGTCCTCGCTGCTCCCTCCCTCTCTGGTCAGCTCACAGGATGCTTTAGAGCATTTCCTTCCACTGGGGCGACAGGAAAGAGTCGGGGGCACGGCCCCGTTTGATCTTCTCTAATTCTCCACACCTGGACTGTTCTCTCAGCAGAAACAGTAGTTCTATCCTGTAGCTTCCTTCACTCTACATGTCATTCTCTTGCCTCACGACACATCGGTAGATGCCGCTCTGTTCATTACTACATTAGTATTAGCCTTAGTAGAAGCTCAGGTCTATTGTCTCTTTGTTCCTTCTAGTAAAAAAAAAAAGGCCCCTTCGGTTCTCCAGCTCAACGCAGACACTGCCCGACCTTTGTTGTTGTTTTTGATTTTGGACTCCCCTCCTGTTACTTCTTTTTATTATTTTATACCTTTTTTATTCCCCTCCGCTTCTTTCTCTGTGTTAGTATTATTCCCATCAAATGTTCTCAGGGCCCGCAGCTGTTTTGGATGTCAGCATAGTGGTCAGAAAGTCTTGGCACTGTGTTGTTCGAATGCCATATTTTCACAACGCTGCTGTTTAGAGTTGTGGTTTTGTCAGGAGCCCGGCCCTCAGGGGACACTTCCTCCTCACTGTTCTGGAGTTAGTGTACCAAAACACTGGCATGCAGGAGACGAGAGAGAGGACACTGAAAGGTGATTTTGGAAAGATGACGGTTTGATGGAGGCTGTCTTCCAAAAGAACGTCTCTATTGTCACGTCCCCAAATGACTACAATTCAGTCCATCTCCTCATCCGCTTTTCTTCTGGTTCTCAGAGTGTGCGTGTTTCTTCCTCCTTATTTGAAGGAGGTGCAGGCTCATGCCGACTCTCAGAGGACACTGTTGTCGGCACGGTGCGACGGTCTCCAGATGAGGCTGATTGAATGCAGCCTTCATCCACGTCTTGTTTGGCAGCCGTTTCTGCAACCTGTCGTGGGCCTTCCACTCCTGCCACACCACCTCTAATGTCACGTTTGCATTACTCCTAATCGCTTTCATCGGCTTTCTCCCATGTCCCCTGATACTTTTAAGTGGAAGAGTTTACTTGCATCTCTTAAGTGGATTGTTCTTTTAGCTCATGCTTTCATGCTGGTGCCGAGTAATCCACAACATGGAACAGTCCTGAGAGGAACTACAGGCAGTTAGGAGCGTGTCGTAGGTGTGTGTGAGACGACTCAAAGAGGCATCCGTACGTTCTCCACAGCAATGGACGCTCCCCCAAAAGGGTTGGAGATCAGACTGCTATAGAACTGGAGGGTGTTTCCTCATTGAAGGGAGAGCAGAGAGCAAAGCAAAGTCATTTGGCTTTTCTCTGGAGGGGCTTAGATAATGGTTCTTCCAGCCACCTGCCACATACTTTTGAAAGCACCAAAGTCTCCAAAGATCCTTCTCAGATGGTTCGGTGTAACAAACCATCTGGCAGGTCAGGTAGTGAAGATTCAAAAAGTCCTAGAAAAACATCCCGTGTATTTTTTTCTGTTGAGGCCCCAAAAGGCAAAAAAACAGTATCCATGGCTTACTGTAAGTGACCCTCATTTGTGACACCTAAACACCTGGAAACACCTGTGTCTTTTCTATAAGTCCAAATATCTGTTGCATTCACCTTCATTTACTTAAACCGTCTACATATACATTATCTATCTCGTTGGTTTGACCATAGATTAATGTCCCTCTCAAATTCTTAAAAATAAATAAATAACCTTTTTGGCGATGTAGGAAGCATGTGTGCCCCACTTTATAATTTCATGCTGTTTTTTTTCTTCGCGGACAGAAGTATTTGTGGGTCGATGTAGCGCAGGGGTAGAGAGGGTGCGCCGGGAACCGCAAGGTTGGCGGTTTGAGCCCCGGCTGCTCCATGTCCCATGTTGAAGTGTCCCTGAGCAAGACACCTAACCCCTAATTGCTCCCCGGGCAAAAATGTAAAAAGCCGTGGGTTAAAAATGCAATGTAAGTCGCTTTGGATAAAAGCGTCAGCTAAATGCCCTGTAATGTAATCTAATGTCATTTGGACGCTATCTCATGAGAACTGGCTCTCAGCGCCGTAGTCGTGGGCCGCACCAGGGGCTGCTAAGCTGCCCTTGTACTCTCAAAGTATCTCTGTAAAGCCTGTGATTTAGACATACGTTTTTAATCATGTAGGGGCTTCCAGCAGCAAATTGTTGTATTCTGTTTCATTCCGCCTTTGTTTGCTGCGGGGGAATCTAACTTGGAACAACGTGTTGTTTAAGGTCAAGGCAAATGTCGGCGAGCAAGGACCTACTGTTTTAGCTATCCCGTTACATGTTTGTTCAGCTCGTCTGCTAAACCTGTAGCGCACGTTAACCCTAATCAAACATGGCCATCACTCCCCATGACTTTGTTTAGGAAAAATGTTCATGTCTCTATGCGAAGGAGGATAAGGCTTTGATAGGCAATCTCGTTGTTTAAACATAATGTCAGAATTCAATAATTGCTGTAAATAAACGTGTAATCAACTTGGGAGTGCTCTGCCAAAAGAACCTCACTTTAACAGATAGAAAGGAGCATCTTCCAGAGAAAGGAACCCAACGCGCATGTGCGACTCACTAATGTGAACTAACACCAAAGAGCTTAATCAATATCAAGTGGGGAAAAAAACAGTAGTGGTTGGTGCTGTTGCATCCATAAAGTGGGCCTAATTTTACAGCTCCATAAAACACCCTCCTCAACGGAGCACCAAGTGGAGAATTTATGTGCAGGAGTAAATCAGAAGGAATGCTGTAAGGACTGTAACCGTCTCGGCTGGAGACTGGAGCCAAACGTATATTGCGTGTGAGTGAGCGGTATGTTTTGATCCAGTTTTGCCACATATTTTAGGCGTATCGTCCTGGCAGCGTATAGTGTGCCTGGCGCTTTGTAGGCGCTAAGATTAGGCAGCGCTAACGGAGTGCGCCGCTGCTCCATGTGTTTGCTGACGTTTCATGCGACATGTTTGGCGCAGCTGTAACAGTGCTGCTCTCGCCGCATCATCAATTATCCTCAACCGGCTGCGTCAGCTGGAGGAGATGCTTTTTGAGACCAGGGACTTCCAATCTGGATTCTTCTCCAACAAGTGGAGGATTATTTTCCTTTAATACGTGTAAAAGTAGCACTGAGGTGTGTGCCTGTTCTTCTTTAGCTCGATGAAGATGACAGCAAGGGAGCTCAAGCCAGACCCTTGTCTATATACCCCTGCCATGTTCCTCCACTGCAGCCAGTTGTGAATAATCTACTCCAGGAATCAGATAAGGCTTCTCCGATTAAAACAGCAGGAGTGGGGGGGTTACATCATTGTGGGGACACAAAATGTGTTTTCAATATGAAGTCTGAGGAAGTCAGCAAGGCTTTTCCCTTCACACCTCTGCGCCAAGGAGCCACTGCTAGGCTCTGACATGTTTTATAAAGGCCGGGCCGGAAGGAAGCCTGTCCAATTTATAGTTGCTAAGAGAGGAAGTGATGTCACAAGCACTGGCCTCTCTCTCCTACAGGTACACACAGACTACTACTCTAAATACTAGAGGGGGAAGTGTATATTTTACATTGTTGTGTTTTTAGATTGTCCTTTTGTACGTCCTGCCCTTTTTTTAAATCACTATCTCAGATACTTCTAGGGCAATTTTCACCACGGTTGGCACAAAGGTGCACCTGGATTATAATGTGATCAAAGGCCACTGTGACCTCACAAATCCCATTCTCGGCCATAACTCCAGATTTCAAATGCTAATTATGACAATTTGACTATAAGCGGTCACATGCAAACCTTTTCCGCAGGAAGCACAGCTTCTGTTGTTCACGGATGAGAATCCAAGGTGCCTCTTTCAGTAGATCCAGTGCAGAAATGTGTCTACTGCAGGAAGTAGTCCAGCTAGAAGTAAGTCTGTGCTTCACAAAAGCCGTCTGAATATCTGTCCCTTGTTGCACAGGAATGTTCCGTGCTTCCTGCTACACAGTTAAGGCTAAACAGACCGCTGTGTGTGTGTGAAGCAGAACAGGAGCAGGACAACATCTGTGCATTTCAATAAAAAGCCCTCATAATGCTATTAGCCGGGACAAACTGCAGAGTACCTCAGACTCCCTGTGTGATGTGTAGCCAAGGATATCTGATACAGCGCCTTTAAAAAAAGCTTGGAACAATGAGCATTGCTCCACTATCTGATCAAAGATCAGCATCTTCATTTATAACGTGTGCAGCTTGTGTGCATGTCGAATGAAGCTGGACAAATATCTCTTCAGTCTTTTCAACATGGGAGTTTGGTGGGAGCTGTGCACGACGAGCCTATAACATTTACACCAACCTGTTTAACATTTCTAACACAACAATACCAACGATGGAACTGACATGTAAACTGCAGTGGGAGATAAATGAGTCCTGTGATTAAGATATGTTGAAACCAAAGTGCAAACACTGACATTGTAAACAGCCTTCTTCTGTCTCTCACCCGGTGTCCCAGTGTCTTTAGGGGTGCTACGTGCTCCATCTCGGCCCTGTTTGTATATGAAAGTAATAGTTTCCTCCTAAGATCTAGTGTAAATATGATTTAAGTGTTTGAGTATGTGTGTCTTTAAAGTGCAATCAGCCTAATTAATCACAGGCTTCTGTTGGGAGCAGCAGGGATGATGAGTAATGCTGTTGGGCTGAAACTGAATGGATTGTTCAATTTCTGTCATGGGAATGTGTCACTAGTTCAAAGCCAAGGCACGGAAATTGTTTACTGAGTATTGTGGCAGAGAGAGGGAGGAACACAGTTTGCTATAGATTGGGTAAGTTGTACTTGGTTTAAAAGCATGGTGTGAAAAATTTGTATCGCTCTTGCAGCTCTTTTGTTTTGTGTATATTGTTGTTCTTGTCATTGTGTGTGACTCCTGTTGAATAAAAAGCTCCAGCAATTAAAACAATCATTTTCAGAAGCGAGCGGTTGGAATATCCCCGCGCTCGCGATATGCTGACTCGCCACTTTCCCCGCCATTCTTTCCCGCCTTCTTGCTGCGATGGCTGCTCTCCGTACTAATTCAGAGCTCTAATTACTGCAATTGGGAGATGCAAATTAACAGCAATTGGACATGACTGGGGTCATAAATCCGCAGCTCACATGTCGGCAATTTTCAGGCAATTCAGAGCGAACCACAGTAAGCGAGGGGCGCTTAACTCGCTAAATCATTGCAAGTTTCATGAATCATAATGCTTATGAGTTAGAGCGCACACACACAGATGTCCGGTGGGACTGCGCTTAAAGCGAGTGGGAGCCATAGCAGGCGGCTGGGGAAGCCGCTGTGCAGCGTTGACCTTTCCACATCCGAAGCACCACGGGGTGCTAACAGTGTTCTGCTAATAACATTAAAGGAGATATCAAAGCCTCAATTGGACACTTTCTTTTTTAGAATTTATAGAAGGGTAATGCTATTCGTGCCGATCTGGCACTAAACCTCTTCTCCCATTCCACTGCAAAATGGAATGACACAGAAAATTATGGGAAGTGTTTTACGTAGCCCCTGCTCTTACAGTTCAAATAATCAGTAGTTGAGGTCTGTTCAAAACAAAGAACACTTTAGCACATGTGTCTGTAGAAACCTAATTAATGTGGACTCGTCCGAATGAAGCCTGAGATCTGAATGAGTTTCTCCTCGAAGTGTGTATGTTCCACAAGGAGAGCAGAAGCCCAGGGCCCCATCTCTCTTAAACACACACACACTTCCATGGACTCCTTCCTCTGTTGAACGTGTAAGCAGACATGTATTGGATGTGATTGTTGGGGGAAATGGAGTGAACAACCGGTCCGAGGGGTTGTGGGTTTAGGTTGCGGGTTTCAGAGTGACGAGATGCAGAAGCCGGCGGCGCTCGGTATTACCCTGCTGCTTCCTGCCCCTATTGGCCTGGGACGGGGGCTGTGGACGGGACGGCAGGGAGGGGGTTGTGGATGGAGCTTGAGAGAGGAAGGTGGGAGGCCATTTGAAGCCAAGAGGCCATAGCACACCCCCCGGCCCACAGGATCACCCCCACTTCGCAAGGTAATCGGGCTCTCCTGAAGATTCCACTTTCGCTCCTTTTCAACAGGCCCTCTCACTTATTTCCCCATTGGCGCTGCTCAATAGCACTCTTTCAAACGCATTTCCATTTATTTTTCTTCTTTTTTTTGAGTTTATTCGCTCGTGCCAGTCTGGATGCCGCTTCTCAGTTGTTTTCAGCAGCAAAGTGAATCCCTCACTGGTTCCCCCTAATGCTTCAACGGCATTCTGCACCGCGTGCGTGTTTTTAGCAGTATAATCCTTTGTGTGAAGCTAATACCTGGGAGTTTTGCATGTCCCCAATGGGTTCCTCGTTGAATCCTATTACCACTTCAGCACACCCAGATCTGGTACATGATGAGCACTCAGTCTTCCAACTCGTCTCCTCTGTTATGCACCAACCGCCAAGTGAAATTCCTTGTATGTCTGACAGATTTTGGTAATAAATGTTTCCTGATTCCTAACATCCTGATGAATGCTCTGCCCGGCACATGCACCGACCCCAAAAATGCTAAACACAGGAACATAACTTTTGTTGTACAATTCGCCCGCCTATCTTCTGTTTAAAATAATTTGAACATCATTAATTCTCTGGCGGTGATGTGGTCCTGCGTTCTAATCCACAGCACCGCCATGCCTCTGCTCCTCCGCCTGCTGTTTCCCACTGCAGCCCTCAAGTAGGATGGAGGTTTTAAGTTTGAGCCACAATATATTGTTGGACGGGATCCCTCATATTTCAGCACTGATGCAGTGCGGGGTTTAAATTGTGTCCGAAGAGGGAGAGATGTTTTTTTTAAATAATAGCCGTGGATGCCATGAAACAGAGCAATCTCACTGCACAGCCTTTTGATCCACTTTTTATAAATAGCTGAATTTTGTCGTAAAAAATAATGTTACTGTGGTCTTTTCCTGCAATTAAAAAAAAGTTGGCTAGGGAACAAGGGTAAAGCTAAGTACTTGTGTTTGAGAAAAATGTTCTTTCTCCTTTACTCCCCCCCTCTCTCCCCTCCTTTCTTTTATTCATCTGCTAAAGTATGTCATTTATGACTTGTTATTTTCACTTTTGCTCCATGCTTCCCACATGTTCGTAGAGGCGGGCAGATGTCTGATCCTGGCATGGCATGTCCGGCAGTGGGGCGTGTTCCACCTGCCGCTCTGCGTACCGCGCATTCCCAAGGCGTTCTCCGGTTCCTCCCGGGCCGAGCCATGTGGTCTTCACATGACCAATCAAATATGTCAAACCAGGCCGTGTTTTTCCCCCACATGTACAACAAGAAAATCTGGCTTCAATTATTATTGCACCCCAAGGGGAACTTCCAAAATTCCTCCCCTCCTCATTTGTCAGAAATGAAGCTGTCTCGTTTCCTGCGATTGGCTGAAATACGTCTTTTGATATTAAATCACGCCGGTTTCCACTGGCTGCATGACCAAGACAAATGTTTATCATATTTATTTATGTCATCGGAGATGACCCCGTGGCTCGGCAACGCAGGAGACTTGGCCCGCCGACTCCCATGTAATGTTGATTATGAGTAAGAGAGTAAATAAGCCCAAGTAAAGAGATCATTTGGAAAGCACATGAGGTAACTGTGGTTTGTTTAATGTGAAAAATACCGTTCAGGGTTTGGGGAGGGTGATGGAGGTACTGTTACAAAAGCCCTAATGAATCTCGACTGACACATCCCACCCAAATCTTGGTTTGATTTGCGTTACGCTGTGTTGATAAATGTGGTTCCAAATGTTGATTACGGATCTGTTTCACTTGTTTGTCGGTCAACAAATCCAGATAAATCCAGTTATACACCTCTGATCTCCCATTGCAATTGTTTTTATACTTGGTGCTGATTGTCATAACAGCATGCTCTGGTAGAAACCAGCGTGGCTTTGGGGGGGGGGGGCTATATGAAAATTGCCATTGACATTGCAGAAACAAATAAAACTACTCATGGTGCCACTACATCTGTAGCCATTTTGAGCCCTTATTTATACCATTTAAGCTATCATTTGAATTCACCAGCACAAATAAACATATCATAACAAAGCAAGAGCCCCTGATGTCATGTGCAGATGTCGAATTCTGATTATTCCTCCTGCCTCATCAAATTTTGCCTTGATGTTGTCTCTCAAAAGGCAAAAATAGATGACATTACTTTTTAGCTGGGCTCGATTCTAGTACAGTATTGCCCGCTCCTGACCATATCTCTGCATCTCTGCTACCATATCACAGTTGTGTATACTCTACAAGAGTTTCTGGACCCCAAAAATAGAAAGAGGGAGGCCGGTAAGAGTCTGCAGACTACTGTGCCGTCCAGCCGGGTTTCAGCCATGTTTACTGCCAACGATAAGATGGCATACATTAGAACTTCTATAAAAAGGCAAATGATTTCACCTGAGGGCCTCAATGTTATTTATCCGAGGGCCTGGCTGTAGCAGAGGCTTTGATTTAGTCATGAATCATCCAGTAAAAAAAGAAATTCTTCGAAACCACAAGAAGGCAGAGGGAAGAAGGACGTCCGTAGTCGTTAGGGCCTGCTGCCAGAAGCTTTTTACTGGTTCAGGATAACCGACTACCTCTCCTCCTGTTTTATACATTTAGGTTTGGTGGACATAGACACCTACTTGTTAACTCCTGCAACATGAAGTAATCCTCTCAAATATCCAAGTCGTAACTATAGGATCGCTCAACAAAAACTGTCTGTTTCCCCTCTACTCCTCTCTAGACACGCATTGCACCTGGGCATCCTGCGGGACCCAGGTTCAGAGGTGGAGGACCGGCAGTATCAGGTGGACCTCCAGTGCATCAACATCGGAACAGCTCAGTGGGAGCAGCTCAAGCCCGATAAGGAGGGAGCCAAAGGAGGGGTGTCCGCGGAGAGCGAGAGGAGCTCGCAGAACCCGGCTCTGGAGTGGAACATGGCCAGCAGGTCAGGAGGAGGAACTTCAGTATTTTATACTATGCTGTGTGATTACTTCAAAACACCAATAATTATGATTTTTTTGATTATTTTTCTTTTTTTTAATGTTTCAAACAGGAAAGAAAAGACAAATATGGACAATAGAGCACCATAATAATGTATTTACTTTCCTCTTGTGGCTAACTGACGTGCTAATCCCTTAGCACAGTGAACCATTAGGCATTTAATAATCCACACAGAGCCACATATTTTCACCAGGACTTGACATTATAAAACCAGGTCTAAAATATTTGTGATTACAGAAACAGGTGTAACTGCTTGCAGGGGTCAATTGTTACAGCCCAGTCAGGTGCTGTGTGTGTGATCTACTTTAAAAATGTCCCAATGTGTATCTCACTAGTCTTGATGTGGGAGCAACATGTAGTTATGCAGTTAGCTCCCTATCATGGAGCCTCTCCATGCACCGTCATAATTACAAACCCCCGTCATTTTTTATAGACTTAGGAGCTAAAACAAGCAAGTGTAACAGCCTGTTTGGCCCCACATCCTTTTTCCACTCATGTTTTGAGAGGGAACAGGCCCAAAACTCACAGAATTCAAGACAAGAACTGCAGATTTGTTCCCTGTCGACTAAAAATAGGTCTTGTGGAAGAACCAACACAGGCTTGATTCAGAAGTGTCCTCGGGTCAACAGAGTGTGGAGGGATGCTGGCTTTGATACACACCTTTCATACAAAGACACACTCAACCAAGCTCTCCAATGCAGAGCACATACACACGCTGAGATTTAGTGCGTGTCTTACATACACGCACACAAACACACACACACAGCTTAATATGATCAATTGCTGCTCCTGCTTGTGAAGCTGAGCCCTCAGCTGTTCGATCTTTTACTGGAAGAACTGATTTGTCATCCAACTCTTTCTCCTCCCTAATTTTCTCTCAGCTATGTACTTGAGGCGAAAGCTACCCAAAAAACTTGATTTACCTCCTTCAACAACAACTACAAAACACTTTTCAGACATGTAGGAAGCCCTTAGAGGTAACCGACAAACTGAATCATCTGAATAGTTTTCTGTACTTTAAGTATCTTTGTATTTTCCCTAAATAAATTGGTGAAATGGGTGTTGAAGAAGTTGTGTTAAAGGTGAAGTCGTGTTTGCTTTCATCTGCAATAAACAGGTGATTCTTTTTTAACAAAACAAGGGAGTGAACCTACAGGATGTTTACTCTGATTAATTTTCACTTTCCCACAGTAGTATTGGTCTTGAAACCTCCGCTAGCCGTTCCGGATCTGTTGTAAAATAGCCCTTTGAAGTGGTGGACCTCTGCATTAGCCTGTTAACCTCTTACTACTGAGTCTAAAGAGCTCACACACTGATGGTTCAATCGTCATCCCTTTTTGTGTTTTTTAAAGTTGAAATTCGAACAAGTAAGCAAAGTTGTATTTGCCGCTGTAACCAAGGGTTTTTAACCCACACCCTCACTCTCAGCTTCCAAACAAATAACAGGAGGTGGCTGCGGCCGCTTCCTCGTTCCTCCCTCTCTCCTCGCCGTAGCCCGGGAGCCAACGGGGGTTCCGTTCGATGATTTGGCTCCGCTGTGCCGCCAGCAGCAGTACCAGCGCGTCGTAAATGAACGTGTGATTGAGAATACTCCAACACACCAAGGAAAGGGGGGAGTCAAGTTCACAGATTGACTTGTCTGCTGCAATCACCCGCAAAAACACACCACCTCGCTTGTAATACAATTTGACACGCAACACTTCCGAAGTTCACACCTTTCCCCCGTTTCCTGCATTGATTCCCCACCCCCCTCCCCCTACTCCCATCCACTCTCCCTCCAGCTTTGGAATCATAGCGGTTTTATAGTTGCGGACCCCGATGTTTCCTGAGGAAATTCCCGCGCTGTGGATCCTGACAGGATCTGTCCTCGTCGCAGCGTGTATTTGCCGGCTAAGGGAAGACCTGTGTCCCGGAGCTGTGAACTCTCCCCTTCCCCGTATGCCACCCAGTGCAGGTTTCCCCGTTTGCACCCGTGCCACGGATATCTCCACTTACTGTTCACACTGTGCCGCTCTGCATGAAAACAGAGTCATTCTTTCCATCGTTTGTGTTCCACCAGCCCCGTGGCAGAACCAACGTATCGCTGGTAAACCGAGCCCTAGGCCTCTCGGCCCCGCTGGTGAATGATAGCACCTGTCCCCTGCAACCAGACCCTCATTGTTTCAATGCCTGTCTGAGGGGAGATTAGCCAACAGCAATTGGGCCCACAGATCATTTCACCTCCGAATTAGGGCCTCCCTCTAACGCTCGGCGCAGAGAAATGTGTCAGGAAATAATCCCTTAAGGGCACTGGTAATGTACATTTGTGTAGCAGAAGTGAATATGATATTGGTGCTGGTTAAGCACTGTACGTTAGGCCACCTAGAAACTGGGCCTTTTATAATCTTGGCCAACTGTAAATATTGGAAGCCGTATCACTTGATTGTTTTAATAGCAGCAGATGTGGCAATTAACACCACTTTGTAAAGCCCCCATGTATATTTGTTTTACTGCTAACAAATGTTCCCACAAATATGACTTGATTGTGGGAATGAGCATTAGTGGAAACGGGGAGGGCTGAGGCGAGAAGTCACCATTTCATCTTGTGTATACAATTAAGGGGTGTTCCCAATTGAGACCTGTCAAATAGCATCTCACTCCGTCTCTGTGGCCATGCAGTAATCACGCACCCACCTCAAATGTGCTAGACCAGAAAGCTTTTCCCTAAAGCTCACCTATGGGAACATTGCTTGGCCTGCAAAAGTCCAGCTCAGATTTTTTATTCCACTGTTTTTCGAATTTAACAAAGGAGTCTGAAATGGGAGTCAATATCAAACAAAACAAAATGCTCTGTTTTTGCAGATGGCAACAGTGAACTAGAGTATAATTCAGTAGTTGACTTTTTGAATGAGGTACCCTGTCTCCAAATATCAAAGCGGCGTCTTCTAACTGATCCTGTGTGTGTCTCCTTTCAGTATCAGAAGGCACCAGGAACGGCGGGCCATCCTCACGCCCATCCTCACCGACTTTTCTGTCCGGGTCACTGCTGCCCCGGCCATCATCTTCAGTAAAAATGTCCCCCCTGATAGTGGACAGGCAGAGGTCAGTGTCCACCCAACTCCGCCTTCTATCCATCTGGCTTACACCTTTCTCTTTCAGCGAGTTCAAAAAGTAATAGTCAGCAAGTGGCCGTATCGAAATGGTTGCGATAAACGTTCAAACTAATACATATCACCACAAAACTTTGCCAGTTGATTATTACATGAAGTACATATTTGTAGTCTTATATTCATATGTTCAAATTTGAAATTTTCCAGATCAGAAATGTGAACGTTGGACAAAGCCAGGTTCACACTCGTCAGACATATTGTAGACATATTGGAGTCAAAAGATTCTACCGAGGGGATTTTGAATATTATATAGTCTTTTATCACTTTATAATGCTTTGATGTTTTTAGTGATACAATGTTGTACTAACAGGCTGTGAATTGTATCTGAATAATCCCCTCCGTAAAATCCTTCATGATTTAAAGAGGAATCAAACTCAGGTTTGGTTTATTTAAGTGCTACTGACGTTTCTGAGTGATTCACAAATGTAAAGATATGTATCGTAAATGTAAAGATATGTATCGTAAAAATTATATTTTTTATGTATCGTAAAATTATATTTTTTCGACACTACAGGAGGTGAACAGAATGAACTGATATATATATATATATATATATATATATATATATATATATATATATATATATATATGACACTCACAGTTGAAGAGTACCTATGATAAAAATTACAGACTCCCTGCAAAATCGGCAGTATATGAAATACTGGTTCTCCCCACTGTATGTGAATTGTCAAAAGTATTTACTCTCTGCCTGTGCAACATACAATAACTTACTCATTAGGACTCCCTCCGCCCGATCCGCCGGGTAATGGAGGCTTCTGACCCACACAGTTCAGAGCCTCTCTGCTTATACAGCTGATGTTTTCTGGCCCGGCTCCCTGAGACTTCCTGCCGCTTTGATGCCTCGTCCATCCACGCTAACGTGCCCCCTGACAATGTGTAACAGCTAATCCATAGTTTGCTCTGACGCGCACACACACACACACACACACACACACACACACACACACACAATGTGAGGTGCATAATTCCCTGGCATATGGAAACTCTGAGCCAGTAACAAAGCAAACAGGACTTTTTACAATTTTTGTCATGAAGTTATTTTTCAACTAGCTTTAAACTGTTTATTTTTTACTTATTAATGCATTCATCATCATCCTTTGCAAAAGTTATTCATCTACAGTTTGACTTTGTATTCAGTCCTACACCATAGCATTCTATTGTGATCTCGCATGTCAGAATAACTGCTACTACTACTGCTACTAATAACCAATAGATTCTATACATATGTATGTTCTAGGTAGGACTGTGCGGTATACTAGTTAAAGCAGTACTGGTATAAGACTCCGGTACGGTATGAATTTTTCAAGATCAATTATCATTCACACCACTGGGATGGATAGCAGTTGGAGTAACTTGTCTTGCATGTGTTGAGATTGAGTCAAACACCACACACCACAACTAAACAGCTTGTGACACATAAACAATTTGTAACACTAATAATTGCACATTTATAAAAATGATCCCGCCGAACTGCATGCTGGGTACAGCTCAAAACAAGTAACTCTGTTGCTACATGAAAACACGGAGAAGGGTGATACAGGAGGAACAACGAGAGACCAGAGATGCACCACAACACAACTTGTGCCCAAGAGAGGAGCTGTGTCTTTGGAGTTTGTTTTTTTTGTCTGTTGAGCCGCTGGTATTGCCTCTGGTGGCAAAACTAGCAGCCACAACAAGCTAATACGCTAAAGAGCTAATAAGTAGGGTTGCCACCCGTCCCTTAAAATACGGAATCGTCCCGTATTTGAGAATAAAATAGCGCATCCCATTTTGAATCAACTCGGAAAATACGGGACAAACCCTGTCCCATATTTTCATATATTTAATTAACTGGGTTTTTACACAAAATAGACATGAATCATAAAAATACCCTTGGTAAGATTTACATTTAAAAACGTACAATTTAATAAATAAATGGACTTCAACTCCGTTTACGTACACACTTGCTAGTGTTAGCTTAGTTTGTGCAGCTAACAGCGAACTTCATTCAGAAACATTCATACAAATATGCTAAACTTTTAAACTATGTTTATGCTAAACTGGCTAAAATCTGGGAAAATGTCAGGTGGACATCTGAAGCTATCAGTCATGAAAGGGGAGAGAGAGAGTGAGCAAATGGAGGCAATAGAAACGAAGAGTTAATACTC
Organism: Gasterosteus aculeatus; assembly: GCF_964276395.1. Lineage (NCBI taxonomy): Eukaryota > Metazoa > Chordata > Actinopteri > Perciformes > Gasterosteidae > Gasterosteus > Gasterosteus aculeatus. The sequence continues at coordinate 19,072,201 of NC_135707.1, read as the reverse complement.
ACGACTCTTACTTGTTACCCCTCCTCTCTCTCTCTTGCTCCAGCAGAGCTGTGTGTGAAATCCTCAAATCGACTCCTCCTTTTTATTTATATCTGTTTGACTATACAAGGGCGGTTTTTCTTCTTTACGGGGTTTACTGTGTTAATAAAATAAAATTCCCCTACCTCTGATGATCAGTTGTGAATTTTTTTAATTTTAAATAATGTAACCACAATCTATGGTTAATTGTAAAGTAATGAGCCTGTGCCCTCGCTTTCTAAAGCTGTTTAAAGGTGACAGAAATTTTGAAATGATTGAAACGTTGCAGTGTTTCAGTTTGTTTGCTTCCTTCCGATTCAGATTAATACGATACAATGTTGCAATTTTCCCTTTGTTCAGTTTGTGTTCATACTGCAACATTTATTGTAAACAAACACCACACGTGAACAAACTGTTCTGTCAGTGTTGGGGATTGGGGGTGCAAAAACCCAGTCGGGATGTAGAAAGGGGTTCGTGGCCTAAATAGTTTGGGAACCGCTGTACTAGATGTTCCTGAGTTTAAAACATGGAGACCAAGGGATGTCGAATGGTTCAGCCAGACTGACTAAAGAAATTTTTTGAATCAGAACAGAAGAAACCAGCATTGGAAGAAGAAACTGGAGGCTTAGCATCAACATGTGTTCAGATTTGAAAAATAATATCTTCACTGTCACAATAAATAAACAGGCACTATTGGAATATGAGCTGAACCAGTCCCAGTTAAAATAACTTCAGTGTTACCACAGAGTAGAGCGCAGAAGGCTAGAAAGTGAAATACACTTACCCAAAATGCAAAACGATTGTGGTTCAGTAACGATTGAGACTTTCTAGACGGGAACACAAACTTATATTTAACGGTGGTCTCACTGGCATGAAACACTGGGGACATCAATCTCAATTTTAAGATTGGGACCACACCTATTTCACGTGTAAATAATACACTTCGTGTCAGATTTATTCCCCACATTCTGATTCTTGTTCTTCTCCTTGATAAGATAATAGGAAAAAAACACAAATAGATTTATGACATTGAATATTGAATTGAACACTTTAACAGTCCTTTTATGTTTGTTTTTTTAACAGTGGGTTGGTGTAGATTATGTTTACACGGTAGTCTGGCCCGTGTGTGTGTGTGTGTGTGTGTGTGTGTGTGTGTGTGTGTGTGTGTGTGTATGTGTGTGTGTCTGCGTGGTTGAACCCACAGTGATATCCTGTTGGAGGTTTGAACTGCTGGCAGTGGGCGGGACCCTAGAGAGGAGAGAGAGGAAGCAGGGTGCAGACTTAGCTAAAAAGTAACAAGATAGAGGGGGGATAGAACGTCAAAAAAAACAAAGGTCACAAACTATCCTAGTGTGTATTAGAAGGTCTTTTCCCGCTCTGTCCCACCCACCTTCCGTCTTTCCCTTTCTCCTATGTGTAGGAGGTGGTGGTGTGTGGCCACTCTCTGGAGGTGAACGTGACCAGCAATCTGGACTTCTACCTCAGCGTGGCCCAGGTTCAGCTCCTGCAGCAGCTCCTCAGAGACAACCTGGTGGGGACGGAGACTCCTGAATGGAGCTCTGAGGTGCGTATACTGTCATCACTCTGGGAAGTGCTGTTCCACATACTAATCTCTGCATGGCTCTACACATGTTTGGCTTAAAAGGAACCCTTTCCCCTCATCCACTGGTTCCTCGCTATTTCAGGCAACACATTTAAATATTTACCCACTGTTAGAGAGGCTGCTTCTCCCGTGTGACCCAAGTTTATGGCGCCGTGTTTTAGGGTCCTCTCTATTGTTTACAGGACAGGCAACTCCCAGGCGCCGTCTGACCGCTTTACACGACTTTTCTAATGGAACACAATATAAAAATATTTACCAGCTGCATCGAGGATGGGGGTCACAGAGGAGGCGAGGGTAACGGGGGCGGGTTACTGATTTGTCCTATTTGGTTTATCTCAGGATAAATGTGCAGCAACTGCGTCAGTGGTTGAACTTCAAAATATAATAACAACCAAAATTATTATAGTAATGACTTATAAAACTATTTTAAAAACAAGTTTGAAAGGGTCTCCATATGCAATATATATATATATATATATATATATATATATATATATATATATATATATATATATATATATATTTAAATCATGATAATAAATAAATGTAATGTATTATAATACAAAACCGTAAACCAACAGTAAAATTAATAAAAGGCCAGTCTGAAATACTGATATAATGATGACTTACACTCATCTCCTGAAGGTCATTACACAAATAGTGGTACTCTAGTAATAGTACAACTGTGATATTCAGATCAATGTTCCTGAGGACAGAACGGATGGTGTGAAGTGTGCTCAGTGCTTTACATATTCATGTGTTTAGTTATTTATACAGTCAGAGGGGAGGTGACTGCTGTGCATCTGGATCTGATTTGGGAGTCCTCACCCCTGACTCGTAATGATTCATGGCTCAATTCTGTTGAGGGGCAGCTAACGGCCGCAAAGGGTTTATGCAGGTTCAAGGCAGGATGAGAAAGTTCAGCTAGCAGCCATTCAGGGAGGTCTACCGGCAACCATTTAGAAAAACAACATTCAGCTTTATTCTGTAAAGACAGGCTTCACTTTCTTTTACCTTTATTTCTCCTGCAGTGTAAACTCTCTTCCAACGTTACACACACACACACACACACACACTCACACTCTCTCACACACACACACACACACACACACACAGTAAACCTTCCCCATTTATGCGGCACAACCGGATGAGCAGGGGATTTGGGTGGTGATCATGGCCACTGTGCAAGTGCTGGCAACGTGTCGTGCCTTTCAGCCATGTTTTCTAGTTTACTCACAGACTAGAACAGTCTTTTTGTTCCCAAAAGATCTCAACTCACCACTGTGTTATTGCTGCCTTCAAATGGATTAAATGGAATTGAAATGACCCGTTGGTCCAGAGTGATGTAATATAATGATCATCCGTCCACCACTGAGAAATGAGGTGTATACAGTATGCTTGGGAAAGTGTCTGCTTTCATTTAATATTCAACTTTTGGTCACAGTTGTTTGGAAGTCTCACTTGTTCAGAGATTTGTATTATTCCGCATTCATTTCAGGCGCATATTCCCCTGTTCCTTACTCGTTGGGGGTTTTATAGTAGTGCTATTATGGAGCGTAACAGTGTCATTAACACTGAGGTCAGTCCGTGTGTGTGTCCTCACCTTGCTGCAGCTGCAGAGCACCGGGGTTACTCCGAAGACATGTTATTCAGACTTTGGCTCTATTTGGACCCTCTCTGTCCGTCCCGGTGTCCTCAGCCTTTCTGGCGGCTGCCTCTGTCCGGCTGCTTGGCCCCGGATTCTGCCGAGAGAGTGCGGGGAGGGGGTCAGTCATTGTGTGACTTGAAGATGTGTCGAGGGTCCGCGGGAGCTCATTCTGCAAGCTGCAGAGCCCTCCAGTGGCGTCTCCAAGTCCAGCATGGGGTGGAAAGGGGTTACTCCTCCTCCCCAGCAGCCCACTCACACGTGAGACACAGCACTATCAAGGTGCATCAATAGTACGAGTGCTGACATTGTTTGGCGTTTGAAACAGGTGGAGGCTTTTTGAGCAAGAAATCAAACTGATACCTGTCCACCCCCTGCAGCTTACAAATGATCAGTCCATATATGTCCACTGCCAGTTTCCACAATAACACTGGATTGTGTGTCTTTTATTTTCCAAGACCAACTTCCGTAATGATATTCATAGTATTTGACAGGTTTGTTTGTACTTCCTTTATACAACCTGTTCAAAGGATTCAACTAGAAACAGGTCTTGGATCTGAAGCATCTGGTGGGGAGGCGGGGGGGGGGACTGTTTTTGATGTCGTGCCTAGTCAGCACTGTCCCCGGCAAGAGTTTCAATTAAACACTGCTCACTCTCTCTTTCATTTACAATCCTTTCCTGTTCTGTTTTTAATTTCTTTTCTTTTTTTCCTTCTCTCTTCTTGTTCTCCTCGATCCCGGGCGCTGATTTCAAACGCTTCCAATCGCCCCTCACAGCTGTGTTTCATTGTCTGGGTTAATTCATTATTTTTTTCACGGTTCCCCAGCCGTGGTGAGGCGAGCCAGGCGCGTGGGCCTGATGTGTTTGTGTGCAATTTCCGTCTTTCATTTTGCATGGAGCTTTGTATGTGTCCACTCTCATATGATCTTATATCATAACTCTTCCTTCCATGCATGCAGCTGCTGTCCAACTCTCAGTCGACAGCTCTAATACCACTCGAATTCTGATTGGAATGCAAGAATGCAACACGCTTTCAAAGCACATTCAGCTGCGTTATTGGGATGTTTATTGCCGCATTAGCCACGGCCTGTTTGACCTCATCTCTGTATTGTTTTGCTGAATGATGATGACTGGCGCTGGTCGGAGATCAGGCAGCTTTCAGCAGCAGGAGGTCCTACAGTCAGGGGGGCTCTCGGAGACTCACCTCACCGCTCTATCCTCAGGCAGCGTCACCCTGCAGTACGTCAACGTGTAAACCCTTACAAACGCATGCACACACATGGGCCCCACATTGTCACCATGGCGACTGCCTGCAGCCTCTTATTTGGAAGCAAGCGCGCTGATACTACTTCATAACTGAGCAACTTGTGTGTTTTCAGATCTTCATCCACCCAGCAACCGCCACGTGTTCTTTCCCTTTGCCACCTCCATTCCACCCGATCTTTGTAGCAGATTTTACCTGTCATGGTCTCCATCACCGTCATGCATGCGTCATCGCCATAATGTCAAGCTCCCAAAGTATTTCAGTGATGATTGTTTCTCTCATGCCTTATTGTTTGGTCCCTCTCTTGCTCTCTCTTAAACACACGCACACACACAAAAGCAAAGGCAGCCCGGGTCGGCCATGTGCTCGTACCACAGCGAGAGGAAAATACCCTCTGGTGCAGGGGAAGTCCCTCTCGGCTTCATCCTCCACCTCATCCTGGGATGATTACACGCATGGGAAACAAGGCTTTAGACCTCCAACACACACTAACACGCGCACGCACACACACACACACACACTAAGCCAGCACCCATGTTCAGGACCGAGGTATCAGGCCTCACAGGAACCTCTGAATTAGAGTTCTTTAGTGAATACACATGGGGGGCGCCTTCCAATAGCCAATTACCTGCCTTATCTCTTCTCTTCCTTCCTCCCTACTTCTCTTTGTCTTTTCTTGTCCTTCCTTCCATCGTAAGACGTTATGTGTCTTTATTTCCCACCCGCTTTGTAGTTGGGTCACCAACTTCTGAAGTCTCTCAACCATTTTGACTTCATCCCTCGTTGTCCACTCTTTCCCATGCTCTTGGTCTCATCTCATTCGTCTCTTTTTTTCCTCTCGTGGGACTGGCACAGCTCCTGGCTGGAAACGTCGACCCTTCCAGAGCTGGCTAGTTTAATAGCTTCAGCTGGCTGACAGTGGGAGGGTTCCTCCTCTGGAGACAGATTGAATATGACAGTTTTTAGATTAGGACATCACGGTACCATCACACGCCTGCATTAGGGATGCACTCCGACCCAAAGCTGGACCATGGACAGCGTGGGTAGGTGGCCAGCTAAGACGCACCGCCGTGAGCAGTGAACTCACAGCGGGAGCGAGTGCTCTGGTCGGTAGCTGCTTTGGTTTCTCAGTGGGTTTGGAGAGCAGTCAAGTTATTAATGGGGAGGAGGCGGTGTTTTATTGAAGCATGTCTTTTTGTGTGCACATAATCACACAACCACGCCCAAATACAGTTGTGTTTGGTCTTAGGCCCTAAAACTACCGTGTTTTATGGTCTGTACAAATAAATTATTGCATTGCTAATAATTAGTGACTCAATAATAATTTCGAATCATATAGTCATTGTCATTAATCATTTAGACACTATGAATAACTGCAAGGTATTGGAATAGATTTAAGTATAGTTTTTAGTTTTAGATATAAGTTTTCTAATTTAAAAGGAAATGGAAGGAAAACTTGCTGGTATCCAGTTTGTACTGTGATGTGGATTAGTGGTCAGCATAGACGCTTTGAATGTTGCTGCACTAACTCTTTAGCTCGCAGGTGAGCAACACGACCAAAGCCGTGGAACTAATGGAGCCCTTCCTGCAGCCCAAGCCCCCCTCCAGTGTCTTTCTCTGTGGTAGAAGGGAAGCCCAGTGACCTCTTCTCTCCCTGTTGTATAAAAACTCAGTACTGGCTGAGCATACAACCCGGGGGCCCGGATCCTCGCCTGCGTATGTTTCAAGTGAAACCATGTCCAGGGCTGCTCCTCTCCGCGATGAGTGTTTCATATCGTCTCGTGGCCGTTGGGCTATGAGAACCCCACTTACTCAAATCTCAACCTCTGATCTTTCCAGGACAGTGAGGTGTGTGAGGAGCTTTTATCTACTCCGCTGGGCCAACAGAAACAGAGACATCAGATGTGAGGGGAAAAAACTCCCTAAAGGTGCAGGGAAAAGGAAGGGCCGAGAAAGTGGAGACAGCTTATAAGAGAATGGTCCAGATGACAGAAACACACAACAGGGGCGGAGGGGGTGGGTGGGGGATGAGACATGACACAGTCAGAAAAAGGCTGTCTGAATCCGGTGTTTGTTTGGATTGCTGGCTCTGTCCGGAGCTCTGTTGGTCTGTAAATGTGGGAGTTGAACGCTCGTCAGAGGTCGGCTCTCAACCAGGCCGCCTGGCTATTAACCCTCTCTGAGGGCTGGATCCCTTTCACCCTGACCCCTTCCCATCATGCTTAGTGCTGTTTTCCTTCACCCTGTTGCTGCTGAGAGTAATAATAAATAAGGCTCCCTGCACGGCCATCTCCTTTTCCATTCTGGCTGCCCTACATCTGTTAAGTACGCGCCGTTGTCTCAGCTTATCCTACACAAACATATTTTCATAGCCAGTATTCATCTTGCTGCACTTCTTTTGTTATGAAAACTTATCTTTTTTTTCCCCCTTCCCCCTCTCGTTTTTGTTCATGTCTAACTGACCCTCCTGTGTGAATCAACTGCTAATTGACAGCAAGTCATAACAACTCACCTTGGCTGTTCAGCCCACCCCACGGCACCCCAAAACGCCAACGGTCCCCTCAGAGCATTGCCGTGGCAAATGGTTAAATCCCCAACCCCCCTTGGAAACTGAATCTATTTGAGATCAGTAGCAGCTGAATTTGCTCTCCCCTCAATCGGTTTTGGCGAAATTGGCGTGAAAACTCCAGATAAAAATCACAGAGGTTGGAATTTAGTTCGAGCAGTGGGAGAAAAAAACAGCGCCTTTGAGGAGAGGCCGCGGGGCCCCCGCCATGAACCCCGGGATCGGGTGTCGACTCAGGTGAGGAGGAGTCAATAGTGCCCCCTCCGCCCCCGGTCCCTCTCTCTTTCTCCGCAGGGGAAACCAGGTCACACACCCATGGGGCCAGTAGAAAGTAGGGCACACCAGCCCAACTAGAGCAGACACATATGAACACACCATGTTTTTTTGTTCTACACCTGTATAAGCAAGATTCCACCTAGAATAACAGGTGAGAGTATTGGGTTCTCTCTCTGTGACTTGGATGATTTTGTAGAAACGTTTGTGGGTGTGCGCGTGTGCTGAAGCATACTTGTGGTGTTTTTGCGTGTACGTACATGCATGTGTGGATGTATATGTTTATATTTGACCAATACAAACCTGCCATATATTCACTGAAGTACTGCTGAGTTCCTCCTGGGCTGCACTCACTAAACTAAATATTTACTCTAAAATTAACCCCTAAAAATTCCCACATCCTTCCAGGTTTTTGAAAGATTTTCCATGGTTGCAGGCACCCCCCCCACCCCTCCCGATGTGTCTATGCTACTAAAAGGTCCAGGTCGCATAGTGGCACAATAATGTGATAATGGACAGCAAGGTTAAGATATGAGTGATCATTTAATATAATAATATCTTTATAACCTAAAAGGTTATAACCTTTTCAAGAGGAATGGTACAGAAGGTGTGGTTTCTTATAGTTTCTTATATTATATATGTATATAAATAAGCATTCTTCTATGCATGCATCTAATGCTCTCTCTGAATGCCTTTGTAAGCCAAATAAAGGCATGTGAACCCAAAAAAATGTAGACTATGATAGATATGCTGCGATGGGAGACCCGACAGTAACGCGTTGCTCACACGATGTGGATAATCAAGAAGTGGACTTGATTCCATACCTCACCTGTTTCCGTTTGTCCGTTTTGGAGCCGCTCCCGTAGGTCAGATGTGCATGACCAAGATGAATCATCACATGCACCTCACACATTCCAACACTTGGAACGGTCCACCAGCTCAAATCCATTCTTGATAATGTGTCTATTTGACGTGCAGAATTTTGCCAAAGCTCCAGCCAGAGCGGATGAAAACGAAAAACCTCACGTGTGTGGTGACGACTCAGTTTTGCACTTTAATGTACTACAGGTGTGCTTCTGAATCCACCAGTGCAGCCTCGGGATCACGTCACTTGAAACTGCTCCACCTTCTGCAATGTCCTCTTGACCCCTTTGTATAGTGGATTCTATGCATCCTGAAACCTGCAGATTATTTCTACTGTAGTCGTCATTCTTTGTGCATCAATGTGTCCCTGACTTCTCAAAATTATTCTCAAAATAAAAAGTCTCAAAAGTCTCAATTATTCAACCCCTTCATGACAAGCATCTTCAGTACTTAGTAGAGCACCCTTTTGCTGTTATGACCTGCTGCAAACGTGCTGCATAGCCAGACACCAGCTTCTGACAGCGTTCCTGAGGAATCTTTGCCCATTCCTCATGGGCAATGGCCTCCAGTTCAGTAATATTCTTTGGTGTGCGTTTTGCAACCGCCTTCTTCAAATCCCACCAGAGATTTTCGATGGGGTTCAAGTCAGGCGACTGTGACGGCCACTCTAGAATCTTCCATTTCTTCTTCTGAGACCAAGCCTTGGTGGACTTTGAGGTATGCTTGGGATCATTCTCCTGTTGGAAGGTCCAATGACGCCCAAGTTTCAGCTTCATTCCAGACGGCATGCCGTTTTTTCCTAAGATTTCCTGATATTTGACTGAATCCATCGTGCCCTCCACACGCTGCAGGTTTCCAGAGCATCACTGAGCCACCGCCATGCTTCACTGTAGGCAGGGTGTTCTTTTCAGCATATGCTTCATTCTTCTTCCTCCAGACATGGCGCTGATCCATAGGCCCGAATAGTTCCAGTTTTGTCTCATCACTCCACAGAACAGAACTCCAAAACTTCGGTGACTTATTTATATGGTTTTTAGCATATTGGAGCCGACTTTTCTTGTGCTTTTGGGTCAGTAGTGGTGTGCGTCTTGGAGTCCGGGCATGGAACCCTTCAGTGTTTAGTATGCGCCTTACTGTGCAAACTGAAACCTCAGTGCCTGTTGCCACCAAGTCTTGCTGCAGGTGTTTTGCAGTCACTCGAGGGTTTTTGACCACTTGCCTCCTCAGGAATCTGGTGGCAGCCGCTGACAGCTTCCTCTTTCTGCCACGTCCAGGTAGTGTAGCCACTGTTCCTTCAACTGTATTTCTAGGGACATTCAGTGCTTTTGCTATCGTTTTGTATCCTTTTCCTTGTTTGTGCAAGGCAATGATCTCTTCTCTGAACTTTTTGGACAATTCTTTTGACTTAGGCATATTTCTAACATGCAATCAAACGTCACTCTGAACAAACCCAGAGCCAGACCAGGTATTTATGTGTTCTATCTCAAGCACACCTGAACTAATGAAGCCCTTGCATTAGTTGCACCCGGTGTGCTTGATACAGGGAGTTGAATCATTTCAAAGGGTGCTCTACTAGTACTGAAGATGCTTGTCACAAAGGGGTTGAATAATTTTGAGACTGCAGTAAATTCATTAAAGTCATTAAAAGTAGCATTTTGTGTTGAATTTGGATAAAACCTTTGTAATATTAGTTTCATTAAACTACTTCATTAAACAATTATTGTGTAATTTGTTTATTGCAAACAGCTGATAAATTGTATATTTTGCCAATAAACCTAATGTGCAATGGGGGGTTGAATAATTTTGATTGCAACTGTAAATAGACGGCATGTCCAGAACTGTTACTGTTCACGCTGCTCTTCTAATGCAACAGTATACGCACGTTTCTGTGCTTTCCGGTGTGACATCTCTGAGCTGTGAGTGTGTGTGGGTGGGGCCTTTCCACAGCAACATGGTTTTCTCTCTCTGGGCTCCCAATTGGCTTCGCCTCACCTCGGTTCGCGTCATTCTCTCCACCGGCGTCGTTGTTGTTCCCCGTGACCACGTTACCAAGGCCGGGAACACAAGCCATGGCCACAAGGCAGGCACTTCAGATGAACACCTAATGAAAGGCATCTCCACTGCTTTTTGAAGTCCCTCAGACGTCTGCTTTGCGCGAACCACCAGGTCCCCGCGCTGGAAACAATGCAGCCTCTTTTGTTGTTTGTTTGTTGACAACATAATGCCAGAGCTAATGACGTTAAGTTCCAAAAAGCTTGGATGAGTGTTCAGGAGGGCCTGATGAAACCTGATGCTCGCTGTGCTGCACGGCTCTCTGCTCTACTATACTATTTCACTGCGTGCAAGCCGCTGAATCGTGGTGCATTGCTACACTGCACCTTACCAACGACATACAAAATCACTACAGCTAGTTATTTTTATGCAGCGTAGAAAAATATTGAAACACTTGGGTACCGCGATACAATGTTTTCTGATTCCCAGGACAGGGAGGCATGGAGATCCAGACGTTAGCACTGACGTCTACCAACATTAAGATCTTTGGTTAATTTTGTGTGCTGTTTTTCATTTAACTCTAGTCCGTAACGTATCAGCCTACACTGAGACAGGGAGTAACTGATGTATGGACATTAGAGTAACCAAATTTTTTGCATAATGCTTTTGCATTCTTTAAACTATGCGTTCCTAAAATTAGATATGAAAAATCTCATTATAATTCCTTGTTTACACTATGACATATATGTGTGTGTATATATATATATTTGTATGTGTATATAGTTGTTATAGTTGTAAGTGTATATAGTTTACATACACTTGTATAACATAATGTCATGGCTCTCTTGAGTTTCCTGTTATTTCTACAACTCTTGATTTTTCTCTGATAGAGTGATTGGAACAGATACTTCTTTATCACAAAAAACATTCATGAAGTTTGGGAAAACAGATAAATGAATATATTGTATTGGAACCGATGTGGTAAGACACCACATTGCCCCAAGTGAGGGATTGCCTCGGTCTTCACCACAATCACAAACCGTTTTTTTGCCAATTGTAAGAGAGTAAAAATGATTGGAGGTGTTTGATCATATGCAATCACAATGTACAATGGATGGGAAGGTGCCCTTGTACCCGAGGTGCTCCTGTAGGTGTTCGGTACTGGCCTGCTGCTCTGTTGCATCCGTTGTGTAGACATTTAAAGTGAAACCACTAGCGCTTCAACACCCTCCCACGAGCTTTCCCACCGCATGTCTCACAGTAGCTCACGCACAGTCACACAGCTTTAAGACGTCCCCATTGAGCCCACCTCGCTCAGGGACTCCTGGTCTGTGTAAGAACCAGAGCATGGATATTAGATTAGAAAATGACCCCCGCACAAACCTAAATAAGGACGGTGACAGCTAATGAGACCCAGTTGTTCTCTGTTCCATTCCCATGGAAAGAGAGGGAGAGTAAAGAAAGTCTGATGAAAGTCTGTTGCAATAGTGGCCAGGATCACAGCAATTAATGACGGACCCCAGGGGGCCTCACTTCCACTCTTGTTGCTGTGTGTCTCCTAATCCCACCTTTCTCCACATCTGGCCTTCATCGTACTTTAATCCGTCACCAGATAAAATGTTAGCAGTCTGGCTGCAGTTGTCTGGGGATGTAAGACAAGGAGTTATAATCTAGATGTTTTTGTATTTCATGTAGAGGGCCCATTCATCCATTCATCAGCCGTATTCTTCCTGCCAAGAATCTCTCCGTTGAGCTTTAGCCCCTGTGATAACTCTATCATAGCATTTCAACGTCCCCCGCTGGCCCTGTTTTGTTTACCATTTTGCCGATAGATCTTGTTTATCGTCAGTGATGGATGCATCTGGCGATAAAGTCCATGCTGCGGCATCCGATTCCAGCCAAGAGATTATGTGGGATGAGCAGAGCGGCTGTGTATCATTTCTGAACACTGAGATCATGACGGTGGAGCCACTTTCCCCCCTTTGTTTGTTTTCACTGACACACTCGTGGTGTTAATCTAGGACTGGTGTTCTGGCATTGTTTCAACGCTGACTAATAAAGCACATTGCGTCGTGCTTATACAAACAGCCGGTGTTATTGTAACGATTCGGGGCACAGTTCAGCGTGTCCTCGCGGTCACCCCTAACCTGAGCATTGGATTCGATAGGCGGATCCCAATCAGGGTTTTATCGTTTGGATTGGTGGATCCGTTGAGGGGGACTGAAGCGATACGTCACCTTTTAGACCTTTTAAATCATCCTCCATTGCCAAAGCTCACAAGCGGTATGGTGGGAACTGAGAAGGCCTTGGTCGAGAACCCAACGTGTTGAGCACAACGCCACGGCCCGCCGAATGTCGGGCCTCTGCATCCAGTTCCGCTCTACTAAGCAACGGCAGTCCTCGATGTTTGTAAGCAAGCAAACATCACATGCAGGTTTTGTATTTCGATGAATTCTAAAACAGAGGCTTTTGGTTTCCACATCTGGCGGGGCCAGGTTTTTTGTTCCACCAGATGGACCGCATTAACGCACCCTTTTAAAAAAAAATATCATCTTTTCATTCTCCAGCTTTTTTTTAATCAGTTTGCATCGTTTGTTTCTGGGCTGAGGCTTTTCCAATCCATAAAGGCAGCTAAAAACATGTCTGTGTTCACGTTTCCTTGTCTGTTCATCTTTCCTTTGTTTAGTGTTTTTGTTTCGCAGATGGTCCTCCTATACAGACCAGCCATGTCATTCAGTCCCTACTTCTCCTCCGGCAGGTCTTTCCGGATGGAACAGAGTAACCAGCTGACCCAGAGCTTTAGGAATGTCAACACACATGAATTATTACACTTTCCTTCCCCCCCGTACTGTATGTCACAAGGAATCAAGTGAGGAAGAGGGTCTCTCTGATTTCGTGAGAGGCTAGGTGAGAAGAAAAAAGGATGTTGTCTCTGGTGCCGTTAAACCCTGGAGTAGCAAACCAACCCTGAGCATTACCGCGTGGAGGGAGCTTGTTAAAAAAACTGCCTCGCTGTGTTTAAAACAGTTGACAGTCCCTCCGAAGCACTCGGCGTCCATTTGCGAGCTGCGGGGTCGCGACCTTCCGCCTTCCTCTTTGTTGTGGTTCAGTCGAAGTGCATAGCAGGTTGCCTTTGTTATTGGAACAAAGTTGACTGTATTAAATGACTGCCTTTGATGCCCTTTTTTTGCTTTGTGGCCGCTGTTATGGCGCACAAAGAGCGGTGACTTCATATTATAAATGTCTTCCACCCTCTGTTTCCCTCTAGAAAATGAGAGAATGAATTGCAGCCTTTACGGCATTTGGTCAAGTATTATTTGTTATTATTTTGGTTTAAGATGAGGTATTGCCGCATTGAGGTTTTCCTCCACCAGTACAAAAGCTTGGAGGTCTGTTTTTCGGCTTAATGGCCCCGTAAACAATGGCGGGTAGCACAGCAGGGGCCCAACCTGTAAACTCTGATGTAGTCAAGATACAGTTCATTTCCATGTTCTCCTGCCTCTTAGTGGCTCAACTCAATGGTCCTGTCAGGGGTATTTATTAACATGACTTCCATGTTATTCTGTGGGAATTGTACTGGAGCTACAAGAGAACATGGGGGGGATGTGACAAACATTATGCAATTTGTCAATGTGAAATAAAAGCCAGTCTGCTCCTAGTCTGACCTCACCTGACTACTGAAACGGCCCCCCCACTGGTTTCATTGAGAAACTGGTTGCAGCTTGCTTTTTCCCCCCACAGTAACTGTCATATTTGCTGCAGTCAATAATCAGGCAAATGTCCTGCAATGGTTGGAAAGCCTGAGGTGGGGTGGGGGGTTTAGAAATGCAACCACAAAACATGTGAAGTCATTTCTTTAAGGTGGTGGAATGAAAACATGATCTAGCTGTAATGTGTTTCTGGCTCTTTGTGACGAGCACATACCGTTCTCTCCACCATGTCGACACTAAGTTCTCTCTCTACCGCACTGGCTTCACCTTCTGTTGTCACTTCCTAGTGATGTCAGTCCGCCAACCTTTCCACTCAGCGCTTTGATTATGTCACAGCAGACACTTCCCCATCCAGGGCTGCTGTCATAAGCCCGCCAGGTGTTTTTAGTGGCCTATGAAGTTAATTATATATGTATATCTCTTGATCCCATCCTAAAAACACAGTGAACATGTGTTTGTCTTTTTGTGGACTATGGTTGTTTTTTATGAGGAACTTATTTAATAACCCAGACTTCAGTGTGTACCTGTCAAACATATTGGAAGGAATAATAGTCACCTTTGTTACCTCAACTGAAGCTAATACATTATATCCTTTACAATCATGGACTTCTAGACCACGTTAAAACTTTGACACACATCCCTGATCTCTTCCTTCATCTGGAAATAATCAGCTGTGTATGTGGTATTCACATGTAAACAGTACAGGTTGTCATGTTCTGACTACGTTTGGACTATGTAACATTTGCTTCCACTCATTAGCCCCCTCCGGCCGTGCGCTCTGAGGTTAGCGTTAGGGTCGGTACGGATGCACTCCCGTATGATTGGCACTTGGGAAACTCACACTTTCACACTTTGGGGATTATCCTCCATTTTTTTCCAGAATGTTCTGCCTGGAGACTCATGAGGAGATGACCTCATGATTGGATGATGGGTGTATGCGTGTGTGTGTAGTTGCATGATCACAAAGTTCAGAGAGAGATTGCGCTGGGATCTGGAAAGAGTGCTTGAGCGCCATTATATAACTATATAATAGAAAGTAATGGTTGGAAAAGGGGAGTTTCAGCTGGGACCAGGCCCCATAGCCACAGTGCATGTTTGTCTTTTAAATGTATTACCCCCTGTCAATGAATAAATTGGCAAAAGGTTAATACATACAGATTGCAGAGCTGTTGGTCTGTGTTTTCTGTGTGTACCTGCTCTTTTCCAGCTGAGCTAGTACTGCTGGTAAAGCAACCATCTTCATGTGTGTTTACGCAGACATGTTAGCGGTTGTATGCATTGATTCAAACTATAGGAACAACTGTGTGCCGTGGTGTGTTCTATTCTCATTGTTTCTTTTCCTCCGGTTGTGTTCCCCATTATCCATTATTCCACTTGTAAGCACATCTAAATATAGAGCAAGAATTTGCTTAGGGGGCACTCTGTTAGTAGTGGCGGTTAAAGAGAAGACTGGGTATTTGCTGTAATTGTAAATGCATGTGTACAGCCTGAGCTTGGGAACAGAGACGTAGGGGCATTCAAGCGAGTATCTGGCCCCTGTTGGCCACTCGCTGTTCCTCCTCAGCCGCCAAGCTTGTTGTTTGTCCCCACTGACGCGGGTGCGTTTCTTGGAGTGAACATTCTGCTTTTTTGCTGAAATGCTTTTTGTCAAATACCTACCTCACCTTGGCACCCGCTTAACACAACACATATGGAGACGGGACCCGGGCCCTGTTTCTGCCCCCTCTCCCCTTGCTCGGAAAATCTTCCATTTGTACAGAAAAGAAAAGCACACATCCTGTCCTTATTAACCGATCCTATAGCAGCCCTACACATGAGCCCTGGACCAACAGGCGGGCGGGCATGCTGCAGCGTTTTATATAGCTCTTGTTCTTAGCCTTTGATGACACTGTTTAGAATAGGAAATATCTAATAAGTCAAGTATTCTGTCTAATGTGCTGCCAGTGGGTTTAGTATATGCCTGGAGGTCCTGAAACACTATCTCTGCCACAGCAATAATATACATTTAAAATGATCTTGGAGCGAGTGGGAACGAGCTATATAGAGAGAGAGATGTGGTGGGCTGGGGGGCGGGGGGCTGACAATCCATGCTGTAATAGCAACCATGTGCCGGTTGGAGGGATAGGAGGGGACCGAGCTCTCTTCTTGTACGGCTCCTCTATTTTCAATTGAAACCAACGTACCCATTAACATGCCAGGAGGGGGGGCTGGATAGTGGACATGTTGGTGAAAATGATGAAGATTAATAAGCTGATAAACCATGTTTACTTTCTGAGAAGAATGGGGGTCTTTTTTGTGGTGTTTTTATTCTCCGCTCCAAAAATATATTCCGTGCCCATTTTTGTGAAGGCTTCTGTTTATAAGTCAGTTCTATATAAACATGTCCTGTAATTTATTATTTGGTAGGTAGGTTCATGTGTTTGTCTCATTCTGTCCCCTGGGAGCCACTGGCGGCTTCTTTATAGTCTTGAAGATGGCACGCTTCCTAGCAGAGTAAAGATCACTGTTGCTCCGAACACAGCGACCTACTCACTTGATTTATATCTTCTGTCACTGAAAGCTTTTTATTTCCACAGCGGCTGGAACTCTCGCGCCAGTCGGAGCCGAGTGTAAAGTCTCGGCCCCTTTAGAATGTCGCTGCACGCTACGGTTGGATTTTCCCGGGCTGAGACCCTTTTCAATATTTGCAAGAAGTGCAAAATGATTTACGGGCCGTGGAAAAAGGCCCAGAGCATGCCTTTAATGTCTCTGTGGCTATACGTTCATCCCCTTCTTTGGTCAATTTGTCCATGGTTTTAATCAAGCCGGTTAATTCGGTCTGTGTCCTCCTCTAATGCCAGTATCCAAACACGAAAACAAAGAAGGGATGCTACGATTATTACGCAGCATCTTGGATTGGTTTGAGATAATGCACTTTGTTTCAAGGCAAATCAAGCTACTGCACATGTTTAAAATCTCCTTTGTCTACCTTAGATACATGTATTTCTATCCATCTTCAAAGACTCTTATATGGGGAATATGGGGGAAGATATTTGTCTGTTTCTGAGCTTCTACTTTTTCCCCGATAATGTTTTTCTCTTATATAATTTGATAACTGATGCTTCATGTTCTGTCTAGTCTAGTGTATCTACTTGAAACAAAGACAGAAATCCAAACAGAGCACACGCATCCAAACTGCATTGGTCGGTACTTAAAATACTGAATAAAGTAACACATCTTTTACATTATATTTTTTCATTATCCTTCATCTGAACATTTGCTCAAAAAGCATGAAAACTCATCCTTGTCTATAGAATACTTTCGCAGTCAAGCCCGAGTTTGAACACAGCCCGGCCTCTCTGTGCACAGGTGCGTCAATGCGAACAGAAACACGGGCGCCGTGACCCCGCGGTGGGGGCCGACTCTTCATCTCGCCACAGCGAGACCGGGCAGGACAGCGGCTTTGGCAGCGACAGCGCCCGCATCCGCATCGTACAGATAGAGCAGCAGAGCGGGGCCAGCCACCACTGCATCGCCCGGCCGTCCCGCCACTCCGCCATCACCAAGAACCTCAGCTTCATCCCCTTCGACATCTTCGTCACGGCCAGCAAGCTGTCCGTCATGACCTACGTATGCTCCAGTTCCCCGAAGGCCCCTCCCTCGTTGTCGGACACGCCCAGCACACCGGAGAAGAGAGAGCCTGGGGACAAGGTAGGCTGCAGGCCTGTCACATGGAGGCTCACTCCCTGGATTTGTTGTCCATCTTGGTATATTTTTACATAATATAATGTGTCATGTGAGCATTTCTGCGGTGTAGAAGTATAAAGGAATCATACTGCACATTTTTTAGACTTTTTAGAAATTAAAAATAACTTCTAGAAATGAGAAATTAATTTCCTGCAGTCTGCATCCATAGAACTGAATTTATTCCAACGTAATGATTTAACATTTATTCTCGAAAACTAAACAATATTTGCATCAACTCTAAGGGGGGAAAGAGTGCCCTCAACCAGCCCGAGGTCCCGCCAGTGTCTCCTCCGGTCTCGGCGTCGCCCTCTCCAGACCCGTCTCCAGCCGCCCAGGGTTCCCTCGCCGGCCTCACCGCCGAGGACATCCTCAACAGCAGCAACTCCAGGCCGGCCTCTCCGCTGCTAAAGGGCGGCCTGCTGTCCCTGGGCGGTCTGCCTGCTCCCAGCCGCTCCTCAGCCCGCCAAGCGCTGGGTGTGACCATAGTAAGGCAGCCGGGTAGGAGAGGGGTCGGGGACCAGGTGCTGGAACCCCTCCTCTACATCCAGCTGATGCAACCTTCAGCTCTGCTCAGCTGCCACCATCGCAAGCAGAGGATGGAGCTTTCAGTGTTCGACGTGGCCTTAAGAGGGGTGACCTCTGACTACAAGTGCCTAGGTAAGACAGATCTGATCGGGGAATGGTACTTGAGGGACCTGGTCTGAGTAAAGACGGTCATTTGGATCTTTTAATGTAGATGCAGTACCAGTCATAAGTTTGGATTTTCTCATTGAATTGAATGAGAAGATGTGTCCAGACTTTTGACGGACACCTACCTAAGGTACATACCTTATGTATAAGTACAGGGAATGAACACCTTTATACTGAAAAAGGAAGACTTATATAAAAAAATATATATATATAAGAAATATATAACATATAATAACATATAATAATGTTAAATACCTGGACGCCGCCCCGTGTTTGACCTTACTCACATCCTTTTATCTTCCTAAATGCTCTTATCTTTCACCCAGACCCAGGAAAGACTCTACCAGAGTCTCTGGACTACAACGTGTTTTGGCTGCAGACGGTAGCGGGAGAGTCTGACTGTAAAACGGGCATCCCGCCGCCTCTGCTCTGCCTCCAGATCAAAGATTTCCTCCATGGACCAGGTGAGGATCGTGCACACTCAAACACATCCCGCTGCTGCAAACTCTCTCAAGCTCCTTTGCTCTTTTTAAGGTAGACGTTTTCAGGACAGAAGTGCTGTGAAGCAGCAAGACAAGCAAACACGCACAAACACACACAAGCGCACGCATACACACTGATCAAAGTAGCTGTGTGGGTACATGATGAGCTGCCTCGTGTTTTTCACCGAGGGCCACTGACATCACTAGTACAACACACCGTCCTGGGTAGCGGGTTTGCTTTGCGCAGGGTTCGGTTGTCTATTTTTGGACAGATATGATGTCTATAAGAGCAGCTTTAAGCTAAGGTTGCTGACCCAAGGGTGTGGCTCACATCCTACCCAAATACTGCAGCAGTGAGTCAAAGCGTGGCGTGGGCTTTTGAGTGTGTGCAACCATGTAATCCTTGTTAGGCTTGTCATGGAGAGCGTGCGTGGGCGCAGGACATCCTTCAGAGTTCAGCTCCCTGAGTCCAGCGGGCCGGATGCTGCAGATGATACGGATACACACATACATGCATTCAAAAGCACAGACGATGCATGTCCTCACAAATGAGGCGGCTCTGGGCCTGAACGTAGGTGTTATTGACGATGGCTTGTTGGGGGGGAAGTACCCACACCCAATCCCCTCCTGCACACCACCGACATCCACCAAAAGTCAAAAATGGCTTAAACTTAACGTGATTTCACTGGATGTTTTGCGCTAGGTCACACCTGTCGTATCTCTGTTACATCATGTCATCCTACTACGGCGTCCTACACACATATTTTGTTGTTAGATTAGATGACAAATAATGATCCTCTCTTGGGATGGGAGAGCAAAGGAAAAGGTTAAAAAGAATCAGTGAACGGAAGCTTGCCTATTTGTGGAGTACATCCCTGTTCGAACCCTGAAGTATTAACATCTGTCCTGATGCCTCAGGGGAGTTCACTCCTTTTTTATGTGAAGCAAAAGCGTTGCAAAGGATGGATGCGGGGAGGATCGATGAAGACGGGATTAGGAAGACGTGCATCAGACAGCTCATTTTGCACGTGTGTTTTCATGTCTGAAGGCCCCGCTTTGATTCGACAGCTCTTCAAATTTGATTTGTTCCAACGAGGTGCAAGCGGAGAGCAGACTCGCACAAGGCCACGTCTCGCTGCGTGTTTACGCCAATGTGCTCGCAATTTTATCATTTATTCACCGAAACCAATCAGAGCTGCCCTCCCAAGGATGCAGAGTGGGAAACACTTACACTGTAAGCTGGATGGTGTTTCAGCGCTGACCCTCACAGAAACACGTGTGTATAAACACCGTTAATGCAGATACATACAGGAAGCCACATTTATAAACCAGAAGGGTTCAAGGCTTGATAAAAGGCTGTTGTGGGGGTTTTTAACACAAGCATCAGTGTCTCTTGGGTTTGGCTACTGCCCGGTTAGGGCCCCAAAGGTCTTATTAAACGTGAACATACAGTTACCGAAGTCAAAACTGACGCATATTTCACAAGCCATATATACGTGCTGAACATTCTTATACGGGTGTATAGATTCTCCAACCTGAAATTAAGTTATGCAATTAAAGTTAGCAACACCCTAGCTAAGACATTTTTGTTATTCTTAATATATTGGTTTGCTTTGTATATATCTAATGTTTGAAAAAGGAAATATAAATGGATTATATAATTATAACCCAAATTCTAATTCCATTTGGCAATCAATCTGACTGCTGATGTGCTTCTGCGGACTTTGTTAAACTATATACGAACAGGCCATGATCACAGGAGACATGGACTGTGTACTATTTCAAAGAGTTGGCAGACCCTCATCTTTGTTACGCAGCATCAGGGATTGACCAGCCAGCACACAAAACACACACACGTCCCCCCTCGTCCTTCTCATCTTCCCTACTCCGCTCCAGTCTTTGAGAGGGTCAGTGAGGGAGTCCAGAGATGTAACTGCTACCACTTGGAGACGGGGGAAGCAACAGGTGATAGATTAGCTAGAACAAATTGGAACCATTACTCTGCCGCGTCACTGGTTCCCGTCAGCCATGGGGCTCACAGAAATGTTGTCAGTTACTGTATACAAGCCTGTGCCCCTCCGAACCATCCAGAACCACTTTAATTTGAGTCAGATGCTATCCGAGACGCGTGTCACTGGCCTTACTCTGTATGAGGATTTTTTTGTGAAAGGGGGATTCTACACATACCAAAAAAAGATTGGTCCTTACAAACACAGACATGCACACATACCCTTCACATGCGGACCCTGGGTAATTGGACACACTGGCACCTCTGTCAGACGCAGGCTTTCTTCTTGTCGAGAGTCAAGTGTTAAAGTCAGCTCCAGATATCAAAGGTAGGGTGGGAATGAAAACAATGTTTGCGGCGAGCTGTGCACAAGCACATACCCAACGGCAGGTTCAAAGTGGGGACGGCGTCATGCATGACCTCGCCGCAAAAGAGGCACGGCAACCTGGGTAATAAGAATATTTGAGGGGTGTGTGTGTGTGTGTGTGTGTGTGTGAATGCATCCGTCAGACCTTGGTCCCCCGCTTTCTCCAGCGCTAATAGAGGCTGACACCTGAGAAGGGCCGGCCTATTATTCCCCCCAGCCTGTTCACATTAAGTCCTGTTCTTTAAAAGGTATGTGAGCACCGACACAACCTCTCAACCTCCAGGCTTGATGCTTTGCTCCCTGCGCAGGAACTCACCAGCTGAAAGCAGCCAGTAGTCTTATGGCAAGTGTTCCCAATAAAAGCACTCCGATGTGCTGGAAAAGCCGCCTTTCAACTTCCCCATGGTCGGAGATGAAAGTAGCAGCTTTCAATAACTGTTATTACGTCCTTGTAATTAAAAAAAAAATCTCTCCTCCTAAAGCATTACATGCTCTTCTGAAGGAGGCATTGCGCAACATTCTGTTCTGTACTCGACAGTGTTCCAGAGGTTTTTATCAAAATGCTCTAAATATAGGATTTTCTTGCAGCTCAGTCTGTAAAACATAAATCAGTCACGGCTTGTTAATATTTTGTTTTTTTGGCTGAGGTTTTCATTTCCTTGTTTTATGCCGTCTTCGCCCTGGATAGCGAAACCACACTGAGCGCAGTTCTGTAGAAACAAGTAAATGTGAGCGTCACAGATGCACTCGACTCAAAGCCACATACTGCTCTGATGTGAGTTTATTAGACTTCTGCAAGAGATTCATCTTTTGGCATGGCTCCACTGTAGTAAAAATGTGCTTGCTGGATGAAGCCATGGGGGAAGCATGTACAGATGCTGATCCTTCTCCACTCTCCTCCATAGAGAGTGGTTTCTCACCGAGTTCACACAGCTTCAATCAGCTAAGTCGCAAACACTTTTTCCTGATGTCCTTTGACAACGTAGATTTTGCTCTTACCCTTCCGTCAAAGAAGTCAGTTAAACTGCAGCATGTTGCTTGTCTCAATAAATGAGCTGTATGCTGTACTTAATTATTTTTCCCATTGATCATAACTATTATCATTGAAATAAACCAACTGAGATCTGTTTTGAAGGAAATTGTAATATTGGTACCCGCATGATGCGCAGTTGGCCAGAAGTTTCCAGCCATGTCCAGATAAGGTCCTACCTTCGTGCTTCAGATTCCTTCATTTTCATGTTACAACTATCTGTGATGTGCATCTAAATCAGTGATGTAAATCTGCTCCCGTTTTAATACGGTAGAAAAGACAATGCCATATATCCCATATCAAGGAAAAAGGAAACCTGTACATAGCTAGCTGTATTAAACACTCCTACCAGGTGAGTTTCCGAAGAAATGGAAAATGTATCACTTACTGGCTGTGCGTTGGGGGTGGGAAGGATTGGGACGGAAGACAATTGATAATGAGGACCAGGTCCCCTTGTGCAGAGAGAAAGGCCCTGAGTGCGTGAATCAGAGACAGCTTTGTGTGATTACCAAGAAGCGGGAGGGTTTGATTAGAGTGAGGGATGGAGGGAGAGTAAAATATATAAAGAACTGAGAAAAGAAGCGCTACATGAAACCAAGGGGTGAAATGAAAGGGAGGGCGGGGGGGTCAGGAGACCTGGATAAACCTCTGCATGTGGGCTATTTCTTCCACCACTGGAAAGTTTCCTGGTGATAAGTCAAGTGGAAATGATAAGCTACATTGCACAGCAAATTCCACCAATCTTTCCTCCAATTCCCCTCTCCAGCCATCCTTCCATTTTCACCGTGTGCCTCAATTCCACTGGATTAAAGCAGAGACAAGCCGGATGGCAGAGAGAGAGTCTTTGGTGTGTGCGTTTGTGCATGCATGCCGGTCTGTCCTGGCAGCGTTCCCGCTTGTATCATCCAGCGCTCCTACCTGAGGAGGAGATGGACTGGAGGCTTAAAACCCCTCTAAACAGTGGTGCCTTGATGAGACCATGAAGAACAGCTGCTCTTGTTTTTTGGGGCAGCTTCCATTCTCCCATCATCATGACCAAGTGGAAAAATGGGATAATGGAAGTGGTGTAAAACGGCATTGAGTTAAATCAAGTGTCTCTGTCAATTCCAGTCAAGTGTTTGAAGGCTGCATTGCACAGAGAGAGATAGAGATTTGGGGGATTTAAGCGGCTGGCATGAAGAAGAGATTCTCCTCTGCTATTCTGTGGTGTCCTGTTAGGAGACAGCCAGTAATTCTATGTACATGTGCACATAAGGCGAGGAGAAAGAGAGTGGGATTGTATACAGCTGTTCTTTAACAGGTCCTTGCATGCAAAGCTGCTTGATTAGAAGAGGAGAGAAGGGTTCACTCTGATTTACTAGACATGGCAGTTTTCCAAGATCTTTCTCCGCGGGACATTGACGGAATCATAAAGTAGTGTAGTGTGTCCTGTTCATGCTGTATTTTACAAATGACAAGAGAAGTTTTAATGGGAAAGGGCCCAAAGCCCGCAGTGGATTTATTCAGTGTTTACCAAAGATTCCGCTTTGCTCTCACTCTCTACTTCCTGCACTGTTTTATTGATCACTGAGTACAAAGTAGGAGCACAAGAGAAGCTATCCTTTTTTTTTAGTTAAAGTCTTCTCATCACAAGACTTACTTATTTTTACTTGCTCTTTTTCTTTCCTTTCATCTCCCTCCACAGCTGAGCTGAATGTGGAACTGTCGCGCCCCCTCAAAGTCAACGCCACGCTGGCCAAGCTGGAGCAGGCTAAAGCCTACCTGAAGAAAGTGCTCCAAAACCCCACATCTGACGCCTCCGTTAAACCCCCGTCTGCCCCCTCCACCCCTCACTCCTCCCCCACAAAGACGCTGCCCAGGGCCTCTCGCTCGGAGCCTTTCCATCAGGCCTCTGCTCTGGGTAAAGCCAGCATCATTGAAGCCCTGGCGCTGTCCTTCCACAAGGTTTCCCTCCACACTGCCCAGATTGTGGTAGTCATGGAGACGGAGGCCCATCCAATGAGGCCCAACGTGGCGGTGACGGTGTCGGCCATGACAGGAAATCTGAACATGAAATCAGGCCATAGGATGGAAGGTGAGTAACAGGAAAACAGCTTTCATGTAAAACGCTTCACAAACATTTTTTAATACACTGTCGGAACATTTTCTATTGTTATTTTGTTAGTCAATAGATACAAAAAATATAGTCAATTTAACAGTGTATTTAAATTGTATTTGTTTTAAACACAAAACTACACACATCTTGGAAGCAGAATCCCACCAGGTGGAACATGTTGAACAAGCAACTCTTCCTGCTGTCCTCCTGCACTTGTTGTGCTCTCAACTCTCACTCAACATTTGACGGCTGTGTTTCAAGTGCCAACAATCTACCGACATTTGGCCAGCACGTTTTCCAAACCACTGTCTTTTAGGGACACAGTGGTGGTCCTCTGCAGACTGTGTGCCACGCAGTGTAGATATTGAGCTGGGAGTAGCCTAGCAGCCATTTTGCCACTCATCCCACTTCTGTTTGACGCTCCGATTTAACTGACTGCAGCACGTGGCGGTTTCAGGGGTCAACTCACGCCGGAAGTAAACAAAGTTGAGTTAACTGCGTTAAAATATTTTATCGCATTAATCTCGGCGACAATAATCTCATAGATTAATGTGCTAACTTTGACAGCCCTGATTCTTATCTCAAACTTTCCAATTTAGGCGTCTCTGAGCTCAGTGAATTCCCCAAGTTATCATTCCAAAGCAACAAGGGCCTGGGCCTTAAATAACTTTGTTATATTTTTCTTAATGGGAATATAAAAAGAATTTGGTCCATTTTAAAACACTGTCACTTGTTTCAAGGAAATTCTTGAAACAGGTGGAGCTACATTGGGAACAACTGTGATGACCTCACCCCATTTGGCCTATTTCATACACTTCTAAAGAAACCACAAGACTCAGTAATGCACTACACTAAATATACAATTATTTTTTTGTGTCATTTGCCCCGTAGCAAAGCCCACAGTGCGTGCCAATGGGAACCGATCTAGGCCCTTTGGAAATGAGTTGCACCGAGATCCAAAATATATAATATGAAAATGTCGTAGAGGACAATTGTTCTGTGTGATTTTGTAACCGAACAAATATTGAGAGCTCACTACATTTTAATATTAGTCGTATATAAATGTATCCAGAATGTGAAATACATATTGATCAATATCTTTCTCAAACTTCACCACTCTTGTCTGTTGAATAATAGCCAATGCCTTTTCTTTGGACGATTCTCTCAACCCGGAATAATAATACCTGTATTCAGTGTTTCCCCTAGGTTTCCAACTTTAGGGAGGATGCAGTCGGGCGAGCGCCACGTGCGCACATACACAGACATATTCCGGCCAGAACTGCCATACGTGGGGTGAAAAAGGGGGGGCGCCCCCCTGATATAATAGTAGAGGAAACACGGCGCATTGCTTCCAATATTATTTGGAATATCGCAATTTTTTACACAAAGCCCTCCTTTGCCAAAAACAAGGTTTTTTCAGTAAACTGTAAAGGGGGCTGTTTGTGTGAACTCGTGGATCTAAAGCTGTTGTGAGACTGCGAGAGAAAGACGTGTGTGTGTGTGCACATGCCTGCGTGTGAGATGTTTTCTTTCGTGAGATGCTTTCGTGTTAGGATCCAAGCTCTGCCTTCATCACAGTGTTTCCATTCAGACAATCACAACTGCTAATGCTAATGTAAATTCCAAATGCTCTTCTTCTCTCTTCTCTCTGCTGTTGGGTGTGAGCCGACGCGCTGCTACAGATGATCATGAACTTGTTTGTTTTCTGCTGTTGTTTTTGTCCAATTTGGACATCCCATGGAAACAGGGATAAAACAGAGTGAGGGGGCTGACATGCCACGTGAAGGAAGTAACAGGAAACACTGATGACAGTGTGCACCCCGGTGGCGCTGAGAAGCACATCCACTGTTGACTGGGGTCGCAGGGGGACGAGGACAGAGCTGGAGCCGGGCTCCCTAAGTGCCTGCATCTGTTTGACAGATGTTTTTATATTGGGTTACTTCAGATAAAATGATTGTCCAAAATGTTAATTAAAACCTCAAACAATTTGCTCTTTGTTTACATAAATCTACATAACTGCACGGTGACACAATACCCAGCGCTGCTGCCCTGCTCTGATTTTCACCATCTTTTCAGTGTCCATCCATCTTTGATGTGTTGACTTGGACACAGTTGAAACTGTGTGTGCAATGGAAAAAGAAATACAGTTTAGAGACAATTGTAATAATATGAAAGCTAATCCCCTTCCACTTACTTTGCTTTCAGATACCTCTATTATTTATACAATCCTCGTAGGAGAACACTTTTAATTGGGTTCTACCAAAACCCAGCGTTAACCATCTGTCAAAGGTTTTGCATGGAAGCATGTATGAGAAGTTATACAAAGAACCCTTTTGGGTGTAACCCTCGGTGGCGGTTCTATCCAGAACAATTCCACCTTCTAAGGTGTTCACAAGAACCAGCCGAGTGGGTCCCACCCACGGGTTTAAATGGGAACCCTTTTATATACCACAAGGTTCATCAAGAACCGAACTAGGGGATGAAACGAGAACCCGAAATTTCTTTTCCATGGGTTTCATTTAGAACCCACCCAGAGGTTGTTTACTCTCACAGTTCCCAGCTCCTTGAAACAGAGCCATCACTTCCCTTGAGACATTACACTTTTACTGGATGCAAATGGAAATGTTTGGTTCAGGACCAGTGGTGTTTATTGACATCCATTGGATCATTTATCCCCAGTTTGGCTGTAAGCTCTTTGAAATACTGTTTATTGTCACAAAAACACAATACCATGTGACTGATCAAGATGTTGTAATAACTGCTGTAAAACTAATGCCGTTGTCATGTGCTGTTCAAGTTTAGTTGTGCTACTTATATATCATATCTTAGTCCTGAAATACCTGATATGTCGTTGAGAGCATAGTGCTGTCACACCTGTACAAGGATTACCACTTGTTACATGGCACCAGAACCGGACAAAGAGAAAAATAGATTTTTAAAGCCAATTTCCGAAGTTCTGCCGCTGAACAACATGTTTGTCCCACCCTGTTGTTTCTTGTTCTTTTTTGGGAGGATACATTTATCACTCTTATAGATCTAGATAGAACACACACGGTTACTTTCCCCTGAGAGCTTCTTCACATAGTGTTTCCAGATTTGTTGCCGTTGAAAGCAGACAAACTGTCTCCAGTTACGCAGACTGATCACTAGTGACAATAGATGTATCTGCTGACTTAGCCTCAGGCGCGCCGCCTCCATCACTCAGCACACGGGCCCCTCCACCGGCTCCCTGCACCTCCCAAAACAAATACCTTGGAATTCCTTTTTTCTCTTTTTTGCATAGGTAAAGGTTAGGATTTCCGTGCTGTTAGGTTGAGCGTTTGAGCTGCCGCAATAAGTCAGCGGGAATGACCCCCCCGGGAGAGGCAGTACATGAGAGATGTAAGACTGGAGAGTGTAGTGCGACTACCGCCACAGTGTGCACCACTACTGTTGCTGCTGTTGTTCCGCCTCTGTTATTCAGGAGGACAGGCTGTGCACATCTCGGGGCGCTACTGCCGTGCACGGAGAGAACCCGAGAGAGGGTGAGGGACAGGGTAGGAGTTGTGAATGAAGGGAAGGAGGAGGGAGATATTGTAAAAACTCAAGGGGAGAAAAGAAGAAGTTACATAGATATAAAAGACCATGCGGCGGAAGCAGACAGGGGGATATAAGACAATCATGGAAAACTTAGGAAACAGGAGAGATGGTGAAAGAAAGAGAAGAACACTATGTCTGTGAGCAGTAACAGTATACGTCATCACGGTCACCCCACCCTGTTTTCTTCAGGCTACATCCATAGCTGCAACGGGGTGAAGACCCTGTCATCCACTCCCACCCCTCCCTCATCTCTGGAACATCTGGGGCTCTCTACCTGGTCATGGCAGGCCCCTTACCCCACCTCTGCCAGGGGACAAGATGGAGAGAGAGGGGATTAGGTTGACATTGAGGTGTGTTACCAGATCCTGTGTTAATGAAAAGCAAGTGGAAGGGCCGCATACCTCCCCTTCGTCCACGGCTCACCACTCCCCAAGGTAGAGGGGCATTTATAGTTCAGTGAACGAAGGAAGGGGGGCGGGGGGTTCTGAGAGAGAGAACATATGTCTTAAGGTCCATGAAACAAGACCCTCCAAAATCTCTCAGCTCTCCATCAGACTGCCCATAGATTGCCCCCGATTTCCTCAGAATGCACACACACATGCGAGGAACAACAACGCACACACTCTCACATTTTTAAGTGCTGTCCGTGGCCCTTTGCCTCTGCGGACCCCCTGCTTCTTCACGGTGATTTACTCCAGCATTAGTAAAGAAAAACGTCTGTTGGTTGAACAAAGTTAAAGCTACCCATTATTTATCTACAGTAATAGTCAAACGTTTGGAAAATTTTTCTCATTCAAATCAATGAGCATGCATCCATCATATTATTTCTGTTCCAATAGTCAGAGAGGAGATTTCTGTCTGGAGATACACCCCGCAGTGATCTGGCACAAGTTAACCCAACTAATAAATCCTTTTCAATGCATTAAAACATCAGCCAACCGATTAATGTGCGTCTTTCAGCTCCAGTACAAACAGTTTAACGTGACAAGCACAAAGACACGACAGCTGTTGAGACTTGCTTCCGACTCTTCAACAGAACAAACGTTTTGGTTTTAAACATGGTGGGAGTAACCCACCATAGATCCGAATAGCCAGCAGTCCTGGGCTAAATTCAGAATGTGGGCTGAAAAACCTAAATGTAGCTCATTAGGAAAAGAAAGACACATTTGTGCAATAATATACTAGTTTCTATGGTATTCAGAAGGTGTATGTTGATACAACTGAGCCGAGCTCTTAGTGCCCTAGACATGGGCCTGCAGCCCCCTATCCCGTTGGTTGTCATTTCTCCTTTGTCATCAATAATAAAAGCTCTACATTGTCTTAATTGAATAGTCACAGGTCATCATGGCCATCATGTTCTCTTCTAAGGAAGTTGGTCCTGAATACGTACGAGACTTGCCCCCTTCATCAAAGCTGTACTTTATCTGATCCAGTTGTGAGCATTACTGTGGCAGGCTAATATAACACATAACATTGATCCAGTCCTGCTCTCCTTTTCACTTTTCCCGATGAGCACCGCATGTCTTACACATTGCACACAGACCAGTCGCAGCAGCTCGGGAGCAACGGAGCGATTTCTTATTAAATTACATTTTGAAAATAACCAAAACCACACTGAGTTTGAAGCTGCATAAAAAGCGATGGCTCGGACTCGACTGAAAACCCGATAATTTGTCAGGACACATCAGGCTTGAGTAGCGTCATGGAATGGCATACTGTGGGAATACAACCTCGATCTAATGTAAAGCTCAATGTTACAAAATTCAGTTAATCTGCTGCAACTGTCACTTAACCCACATGCAACTCATCAACACTCATCAGTAACTATGTGACGGCTCAGATGACGCACAGCTGCCTGCTGTTGTGCCGTTTTGGCCGACAGCTTCCCCGGCTAGGAAACCAGTTTCCTCCTGTGTCCCATCGTGGTCTTGTGGTGGGGGGGATTGGGTATTTCTGTGGTGGCTGACAGTATATTACTTCTATTACTCCTACCATCCCAGACAGTTGTTGGGGGCCTCAGCCAGTTAGGTAATGACTCCGTTAGGTATTGTCTAATTTAGTGGTTCCCAAACTTTTGGTTGCAACCCACAGGCGTGGCGCAGCTTCGTAACCAACCCGCCCCCAAAAAAATGTTTTAACCACTGGTCTTATTGATACGAATGCATCCCTGGGTATGAATCTGCGTGGCAGTGATCAGGTAATGGCTCCCAGGGAGAAAACTGACTGTGTAAATCAATGTTTCTGATTCATATCCAATCTTGCACAAGTGTGCGCCAGAAACGCGCTTCATTTTGGATTCCTATTCACTCTGTTCCCCCAACAACCCCGTTGTTTCCTGTGGGTCAAAGGTTGTGTGTTATGCCGCAGAGCATGCTCTCTTGTGTGTGCTGGTGCACAGCAGACTAGTGAGAGAGAGTTTTTTTGTCATATGCAGGTGTGGATTTGTTTTCACAGATCTGTGTCATCATTCGTAATTATGTTTTACAGCTTTTTGAGTGTGCCTTGCTTTAGCTCACATATAACATGCGTGTGTTCCTTTGCCATTTGTGTGTGTGTGTGTGTGTATGTGTTTGGAAGAGTGACAATGTATATCAGCCTCTAGTTGGTGCTTTGTCACAGGCATGCTGTGTGTATTGGTGGTGCTTTAACTGTGTACTGTATGTATGTGTGTGCATGCATCTTTAAATGATGTCCATAGATGGGTGTTGAGGGGCTGGCAGGTGTCAGGGATGCCTAAGAAAAACACAGAAGTGCTTTCAAGGTTCTTCTCTGTGTCCACATGTGTGTTACTGCCGTCATTCAGCACCATCTGACACACACACAGTGCGTGTTGCCCCCAAAACAACAGCTGTCACTGATGTGTGTGCTTGCAAAGAGGAAATACATTGGTAATCATATGTTTGTGTGTGTGTAGGTCAGTCCTATAATTTGTCGTTAGATTAAACCATTTTAGCAGTAATTTACCCAACGTATTATTTCACGATGCTCACAGGGCACGAAAATGTGTGTGAGTAAGGTATGCGTCCCTTAGTTCACAGTGGCACTACATAATGTTTCTGTTTACTACTATGCTATATTATGCTATGCGTAGGGTTTCTGTCAAAGGTCTACTGTGTATGCACTTGTCTGTGTGTGAGTTGCTTTACCATAGTTAGTTCATTACCTACAGTAGATGTCTGACGGTGGACGAGGGCAAGAGAACTTAGATTAGTTTCATTTTCAGCTTAGTCTGATAAAGCGGTGAAAATATTCTAAATATAACGTCTACTTTCGGGTTTTTTCACATCTAATATGCGTTTTTACTTCTACACCCTGTCCACAGCAGTATATCGAGTTTGTTTCTTCAAACTGGAGGCGCACTATCCTCCATCCTCCAAGGGAATACACTGACCAAAGGGGACAAAAACCCGCATTAGAACCCGCACTTGTGGTGATTCGCTGATAACTGTCTGTCCACACCTCCAATATTCATAATTTCTCTTACTGTCACTATGTGTCAAAGGTCAACACTTCAAAAAGTATCTTCTGCTCCTTTATTATCTTCATTGTCATGCACTCTCGTTTATGTGTCCATGTTTTTTTGGTTTTCCCATTGTTTCTTTTTCTTCTTGCTTTCTGTCATCCTCCATGAACGCTTTCTCCATCGTGGCAAACGCAGGCCCACAGCTCTCCCAGCAGTTCGCCTTCACCTCCTTAACATTCCCCTGTGCTCCTCCCTTCTCATGGCACGAGGCTCCCAGCTCAGCAGCGTAATGTCTATTGAGCTTGTATGCTGACTCATATCTGGAAAACAAACATAATGGTACGTTCATATATGCCGAGAGCGCCTCTAACTGTTATTCAACCTGGATGGAATAACGGAGTTAAGATGTGAAGAAAGAAAGGGATTCCCCTCATTAAAACCACTCCCGATCAGGGCGATTATTAGAGCACTGGCTGCTGCTGCTGGAGCAGCAGGATGCTGCGGTCCACTGGGCTCTCAATGACGCATACTGAGACTGGAGAGAATGCTTTGATGCACAGTGTGTGTGTGCGTGTGTTTTATTTCAACTTGCCACCTGATTCTGCATGGTCTGCATTCACATGCATTTGTCTTTTTTTATGTATGTGTTTATTAACATGTGTATCTCCTTCTCTACGCGTGTGAATGAAAAATCGTCCGTTTAGGAAGCCAGTTTAAGAGTTCCCTTTGCGCTGTGTAATAAATCTCAGCCGTGAAAATAAACCCCACGTCCACAGTTCAGTAGGAATCTCCAACAGCTCGCCGCAACACCGCTAGGACTGCCAACGTGCATCGATGGTGTCTTTCCTGAGAGAAATGAGTCACCCCGGTATAATATTTCACCCCACAACGATTTATACAAGAGCAGCAGTCTTTCACGGGACACCTGTGCTATAGTGTTACTGTGCTCTAACGTTGAATGAGATGTTCCTTCGTCAGCTGACCGAGCATGGGAAGATGTGAGGATGCTTGTGTGACATTTCTTCATCACATAGTAGCTCTCTTTCTCTTTCTCTCACGCTCCTTCCCTCTCTATACCTAGTTGTATCGTCATTTATCGGCTCACTCCTTTCACAGGCCATTGCATCTCTTCCATTTGGCCTGCTTTACCTCAGGTAAACCTCAAGCAAACTGAGGTCATGCTCTTTCCTCAGAGGACTCATATTTAAACATATATTTTTTAATATAAAATAAAATCACTTAGAATTGGCATATTTGTGAAACGGGGGTTTCAGGTGGGCTCCGGCAGCTGGATCTGCTGCTCTAATTCAGCCAGTAGAAACCCCCTAAGTACCCAGGAATCACAGCGGACAGGTGGAGCGCTGAGTCCAACCTGTGTAGATGCGGTATCATGGCGCTGCAGTACCAAGCGCTAACCTCTGGGTCTGAGAAAGGAAACCGCTGGATCCAGCCAAAATGTCTTCTGTCAACAAGAATTGCGTACGCTTCTTATATAAAGTCCGTGTGCCGAATAATCATTTTTGGAACAAAACTTTCTGGCCACAACTTAAATAAAAGGATACTGATATCGTATAATGTCACTTTTGAGTGTTCATCTTAGGTTTTACCATTGTTCACCTCTGGTTGTGTTGTAGACAATGGTTGATATACTGTCCTTTACTTTGAAAACGTCCCTTTCTATTTTGTACTATCGTTGACATGTTAAGATCAAGCCAGTAAAAAATAGAAACTTTATTGCCTAACTCTTAGCAAGGGACTAAAACACGTGTGTGGCTACTTTCTGTTGCCCCTTGATGTCAAAGCATCTCAATCGGATTTAAGTCCAGACTTTGGCGAGGCCACTCCAAAACCTTCATCTAGCTCCTTCTACAGCCATTCAGGTTGACTTGCTGGGGGAGTTCGAATCATTGTCCTCCTGCAGAACCCAAGTGCTCTTGAGCTTTAAGGTCACACACTGATGGCTGGACATTGTCCTTCTGGTTTTTCTGGTAGAGCGCAGAATTCATGGTTCCATCAGTTATGTCAAGTGGTCCAGGTCCTGAAGCAGCTCCCGACCATCACACTGCCCCCTGTAGTGTAACTGGTGGTATGATGTAATTGTTGTGAAATGCTCTGTTACTTTCACGGCAGATGTAAGAGGCACCATCCGAAAAGTTCCACTTTGGTCTCATCCGTTCACAGAATGTTTCCCAAAAGGCTTGGGGGTCATCAAGATGTTTTTTGGAAAAAACAAGTCTTCTTGGGCTGCGATGGCTTTCTCCTTGGAACTCTTGCATGGATACCACGTTTGTCCCGTCTCTTTCTTTCTGTTGAGTCATGACCTCCAACCTTAACTGAGGGCTTCTTCACATGTTGTTCTGAGGTCTTTCATGACATCCTTGATGAGTCGTCGATGCGCTCTTAGAGTAACTTTAGTAGGCCGGCCCCCTCATACTTCACTTTATCATGCAGGTTCTATTTAAGAGGTTTCTTGATTCGACAGGTCTGGCAGTAATCAGAGCTCGATGTGGACAGTGGATGGAATTTAACCACGCTTTCCAAAAACTGTGGCTAATTACAGTTTATTTATGATTTATCACAGGGGTGCAATTACTTTTTCACATAGAACAAAGTAGGTTTGGAAAGCTTTTTACACTTAGAATATTAAATTATCATATGAAAACTGCATTTTGTATTTACTCGGGTTATATTTGTCTAATATCAAAATGTGTTTAAAGAGCTGAAGCATTTAATTTTGACAAATAATATAAGAAACCAGAAACCGGCGCAAATACTTTTTCATGGCACTGCATATAGCCAGTCTTTTTGATAGCTTCCTCTGTGCCTGTGTACTTTTGAAAGGTTCATCGTACGTCCATTTACAATCATAAAGCTAAAGGTTCTTTTTGGTTATTTTTAAAGAGCAGCAAATCATGTTCTCCTTTCCAGGAGGCAGGCCAAGTGGTAGTGTTAATACCTGCAAATGACTACAGTAGTTCGGAGGCCAGAGATGTGACATCACACAGGCAGACTGTCGTAGTAATTGGTATCCTGGTTAAAAACCACAGAGGCAAGCATTCATGCAGATGAGTTCTGAGGATGGATTGTTTAAGGTTTCCGGGTTCATCAGGCTTGGTTGCACTTGTATCAATGAACTGTGTTAGCTTTTGTTTATAAGTAGGAATATCAATTTTTCACTTTGGAACCTTGGTATTTATTTTACACATTTCCCTGTGTATTTGAACCTTTTTTTCCCCCAAATTAATCACGGCAACTCCTTAGTACACTGGGTATCACCGACCAGACGTTTTTCCTCATCACAGTCTAGATCGTTTTTTACGCTTTACTCCCCTCCATAGTTCCACCCTGTGCTCCTCATTGCCGCGCCTTCCTTGCTCCCCAGATGCTGTCCAGGCTGCGTCCGTACATTTGCAGCTGCAGGATCTGTCAGCGAGGACAGGGCTGAGGGAGCGGAGCCGCCTCCTGCTGGGGCCGTTCTCCTGCAGCGCTTCCCTGGAGGCCCGCTGGTGTCGGCACAGCGGGAGCCCCGGACCTGAGCCCGGCGCTCCCAAAATGCTGCTGGATCTGAAGGGAGGCCTGCTGCAGGTCTGTATACCAGTGACATCAGTTGAGCATCCTGAGTGGCAGGATTTATCAACAGCTACAGTGTCTCAGGGTGCCGCGTCAGATCAGCACCTCGACACTTGTGAGTTGTCTATCTAAGGACGCCTAAACTAGCGTCCTTGGATAGTGCATTAGCGCATGCTAATTCTGCTCTATATTTGAGTCCTGTTCGCCGGTTCAGTGGTGGAATATGAACAGGCTATTTTTAGCGCTTGGTTTTATCCTATGTGCGCCCATTTTCCTGTGTGGAGTTACATAATGGTCCACAGGAAAAGTCCCTTTTTTCAATGTGACTAACTGAGCGCATTATTTGTAATGTAGGGCTACTATTCCACATTACTTCTTTGGAGGGAAGCCCCTAACCCTCTCCCCCCATTCGCTTTAGCGCGTGTAGTGCTTTTATCGCGTGCCCATTAGCAGAAACATGACTCATAACTCAACACTTAATATACAATCATGCGTTTCCCACTGTAAGTATTGGCGTGTGTGGTGTTTCAATCAAGTAATGTGCCGAAAAACCACCGGAATTCCTTCCGATTTCTCTACTCTTTACCCAAAAACTAAGGGAGAAAAGAAATCCCCAAATGTTCCTGTTTTCAGAGTTTAGTCAGTCAGCCAGCTAATGTGGCAGGATGTGTGAAGAGTTTTTGACTCAGAGATTCCGGGTCCTCGATCCAAACCCCAGGCCGACTGGCTTTGAGGGAGCTCAGGGAAGGGGAATGCCGCGGGTACGTGAGGAGGATGTGAGGTTGTGTTGGCCAATACGAGACAGGACATGAAGGGGTGATGACAAGGGTAATCCCGACCGCCTCTCTTCCTGTTTTGGAGAAGGGTGTAAAATGATGGTGAAAATACGTATTTATGCGTCAGCTGTGAGTCTGCGTCCACTGTCTACCTTGTCTACCTACCGTGTCTTATCCCCCTGTGCCCCCCTGACAGGTCTTCTGGGGCCAGGAACACCTGAGCTGCCTGAAGCTAGTGGAGGAGCATCTGAGGGTCTACCTCAACCTCCAGAAAGGTGCAGATCCACATCCGTCAGAGAGCCGTTCCCTGGGCAACGCCTGCCACATCCAACCGCCTCCTTCCCTGGGCTCTCCCTCCCCCCGGATGGAGCACAGCTCAGATGACCTCCGCACAGGACATTTCCAGTACATCCAGGACTCAGGTGAATGTTAGTGGCCTGCGCTGTTTCTTAGTAATGTGATGGCTACGTGGAACTTTGCATCTGTCAGAATGCCCCCCCACTAGAATATTACAATGTATTAGCTGCATTCCTAGCATTTAGCCACAAACAGAAAAAGTATGCCTGGACGTACGTTATCAAAGCTATTTCTTGCCACGGATTTCCAAAAGAATGGAACACTGCACAAGTCCCTGAATTCACTGGATGGACTTTACCCACGTCTGTCATTATTACGTTATGGCTATATGCTCAAGTTGATTTCACAAGAGCTAACTCAAAGTTCTGTTCATGCAGATTCAAACAGACTAGTTTCTTTTGCTGTAATATGGTGAGAAGCTTTTCATCAGTCCTGACCAGCACCAACAGAGCTTCCTACCATAGCTGCATGACCTTTGAACCCAAGAACCTCTGACCTCTGAACGCATCACCATGAATAGACGCGTGCATGTGAGTTAGTGCATAGAGCTGTATCTGAAAATGTAAATCCTCTCTGAGGAGCATATCTGATCTGTGTGGGCAAACGTGGTTTCACCAGCACAAAGCTGCAGTCAACTTGACCCTCACTTTGCTGCTTGCTGGCCAGCTTCCGAACAGCCGTAGGCCAATGTCCGTGTTCGCTCCCCCAGATCACACGAGCCAGGCCGGCATTCTGCACAAGCAGTGCGACAGCATCTTTTACTGTTCTGAGCATTTAGGTTAAACTCGCGCTTCTAAGATACAAGCGTGCACATTCACGGCAAGGTTTTAAAAGAAAAAAGGAACCTTTGTGCCAAAATGAGATGTCACTTAAGATTCACATGGCCTTAAATCAAAGTCAGATCAAAGTCCTCTTTGGAGAGAAGTTCATCGGACATATCTG
This sequence comes from Gasterosteus aculeatus, assembly GCF_964276395.1. Lineage (NCBI taxonomy): Eukaryota > Metazoa > Chordata > Actinopteri > Perciformes > Gasterosteidae > Gasterosteus > Gasterosteus aculeatus. The sequence continues at coordinate 19,035,180 of NC_135707.1, read as the reverse complement.
CCTGGTTCCACTCTGAGTAACATGCTGTTTATTCCCCCTCTTTGTGCTCTGTGTGCGCTGTCCTCTGCATGCACAAACACACACACACACAGACACACAACATTATACACAGAGGATCAAACTTGTTTCTGGCTGTAGACCAGCCGTCCACTCTGTCAGCTGTGGTTGAGTCTTTGTTTGTTGCACTGTTCCACTGGTCTTTGATGCGTTTAATATGCTGGATGGAGCAGGAGAACTTACAGTAGTGAACTACAATCTGTCTGCAACATGTCAGCGGTCAGGGGGAAACCGGGGCACTCGGTGAAAAGCAGAGAACAGCAAGTGGCCCCTAGGGGCCCAACACAGAAATGGATGGGAGATGAAGGATGGACTGAGGGACGGGTAGAGGAGACTTCTTCTGTCCCCCGTCTCTCACTGCAAGCAAAACTTCATGAAAGCGTTGGGTCTTTTCCTCAAAAGAACAATTCTGCCGTTTACCCCTCAAGAGGGAAGCTCACCGCTTTCACATGAAGGACGACACTTTTTGTTGTCGTGTACAGATTTTGCTGCAGTGTTTGTGCCTCTGGAGGCCAAACGAAGCAGCAGTTCTCCGCTCCACTGTTTTGTTCAAATAAACATTTTCCAAAGGACTTGAATCCCAAACAGCAGCCACGACTTAAGTCAAACACCACTCGGAGGTTCAGACCCGGCGTGGTCCAGCTTTTGCAGGTGCTTGGCGGTGCTCAATCGATGGCTGTTTACACCACAGCCAAAATGTTTACTCAGCCACTTTGTTTATACACGGCTTCTGACGCATATAAACATTCTGAAAGCGTGGAACCATCTACAGCACTGGGAGGGTTCAGATTCCGTAGTAGAGCAACACGTCACGTTGTTGTTGTTTTCTGCCTCACCAGGTTGTTTGCATAACGGCAAGAAACTGTCATGCATCTCACTTTCAAGTTGTCATCTTCCTGCATATGTAAATGTACAGAGAGGCTTTTTCTTCTGGAATCCTGCGGAGTAGTATACTTTTGTTTAATGATATCATGATCTACTTTCCCGAAATATAAAATACATGGTCCTCCACTACATCCTCCAGCATCTGGAATCCCCAGGAACCTACGGCAGAAACCTGTTTGTGGACTTCAGCTCTGCTTTCAACACCATCATCCCGTCTCTGCTGCAGGACAAACTCTCCCAGCTGCACGTGCCCGACTTCACCCGCAGGTGGATCACTGACTTCCTGTCTGACAGGAAGCAGCACCTGAAGCTAGGGAAACACCTCAGCCTTCCGGACCATGAGCACCAGTTTCCCCCAAGGCTGCGTTCTTTCCCCACTGCTCTTCTCCCTGTACACCGACAGCTGCACCTCCAGCAACCAGTCCGTCAAGCTCCTGAGGTTTGCGGATGACACCACCCTCATTGGACTAATCTCTGGTGGGGATGAGTCCGCCTACAGGTGGGAGTCTGACCATCTGGTGTCGTGGTGCAGTCAAAACAACCTGGAGCTCAACGCTCTAAAGACAGTGGAGATGGTTGTGGATTTCAGGAAGAACGGAGCCCCACCTTCCCCCATCAACCTGTGTGACTCCCCCGTCACCGCTGTGGACTCCTTCTGTTTTCTGGGCTCCATCATTACCCAGAACCTCAAGTGGGAGCTGAACATCAGCTCCATCACCAAGAAGGCTCAGCAGAGGTTGTTCTTCCTAAGGCAGCTAAAGAAATTCAACCTGCCTAAGATGATGATGGTGCACTTCTACTCGACCATCATAGAGTTATCATATGTCTTGTTGTCCATTGTTACTATCTGATGTTATGCACCAACCGCCATGTCGAATTCCTCGTATGTCTAACATATTTTGGCAAGAAATGTTCCTAATTCCGGATTTTGTGGCAGCTTCCCAGAGACTGCCGGGGCCCCATGAGGTGGTGTTCTACAGGGAGACGGAGGACAGCCCGGGGGTGATGCTGTGGAGGTACCCAGAGCCCCGCGTTCTTACCTTCGTCAGGATAACTCCTGTCCCTTTCAACACCACGGAGGACCCGGAGATCAGCACTGCTGACCTGGGGGACACTCTGCAGGTAGGGGGCGCCACGCATGTGTGTACCACTTGATTAGAAGACCAATCCTGGCAGCACCGCTGATGCTGAATGTTTTTATTGAACACAAAATAAGCCAGTGTGCGATGGACGTTGTGATCTCATCTTCCTCATGTTGGATGGCGTTTCTGCAGAGCTCTGGTCACACCGTACATCTAATGTTGTTCATTGGGTCACTTTCTGTTGACTTCCCTGGCTCAACACTTATGCAAATACATTTCATTATGCAAACTACATTTTACTCTGGCAATGAAAATTATCCACCTCTACTATTGTTCTAAAATCACTTATCAGACATAAACACCCAGCATATTGTGAATAAATATGGAAAACTCCAAGGAAGGCAAGCCGACTACTGTATCAGGAAGGCGTAAGAGACTCGTCTCTCACTGCTCCCTGCCTAACATCACCTGCAAGGAAAGAGAAATAAACTGTCTTGGAGTTAGTCCGGGGGCCATTTATAATTCCCACGACATGAGTCATGAGAACTTCCATGCTCTCTGTGTTATTGAATGACAGAGACCCCTGCTGACTCTCCAAACATGTACTACATGGTCAGACAGCTGTAGAAGTCATCATGCATGCTCTGGTGTGAATAGCCAGGTGTCTCTAACCCCAGATGAGGTTATAATTTGGCAGAGCGTAGCAGCTACTGGGTCTACAGGGCCTCACCGGGGAACAGGACAACCCACTTTCCCTCTATCACTCATCCTTGTTTTCTCTATCCTCTGCCTTACTTTCCACCTTATTGTCCTCTAGGGCGAGCTGGGTCCCTAATCCTGTTTTTTCACATCAACCTCCGTAAACTGTTTTTTTTCCTGGAGCTATTTTTAGGTAAAAATCCCTAACACTATTGAAAGCTCCAAATCACTCAGTGTTCTTTTATTTATTGACCATGCAAATAGGAACGGCATTTCTGGTAATACAATATACAAAACATGTTTTTTGTCATCCCATTAGCTACGCCTAATCCAGTACTGTTGCTGAACTAATGCATTGTTCCTGTTCTTTTTCCTTCCCATATCAAGTTTCACAGCTTGTTTTGGTTATGTTAAGTCAGATGCTGTTTTAATTTCTGCCGTTATTTAGGTTCTTACGAATTCTTTCGTACAAAGGTCTTATAAAGTTACGTGGAAGCAGAAGGTGATGATCATCCCTCCAGCGACTTACAGGGAAACGCAATGCAAGGATAGCTAACAAATGTAATAGAATAAAAGATGACATTATAGCAATGGGATATAGAAGCTACTTAAAACGTTCCATGTCTCTTTTGATGAAAAATCTGTTGTTCGTCACCACAATTGCGTCACTGGATGCAGTCATTGAAGAAGAAGCCATTTTTATTGCCAAGTATTATTTTACACATACAGGAAATTGTTCTCTGCATTTAACCCTAACCCACACAGTGGGAGCAGTGTGGTGCCTTAAAGGCGCCCGGGGAGCAGTTAGGGGTTGGGTGTCTTGCTCAGGGACACTTTGGCATTGGACATGGAGCAGCCGGGGTTCAAACCGCCAACCCTGCGGTTCCCGGCGCACCCTCTCTACTCCATGCACCACGGTTGAGGGGTGTGATAGACGGTAGGGTCGAAGCCGGTGGGTCAGAAGTGAGGAAGGCAGCATTCAGCACCTGGTCAGATTGCAGCTGGTGTGATCCCGTCACAACATGGTCTCTTGTTATTACTGGAATGAATTACGTAGTTTTATCACATCCCCAGCCCCTTAATAACATGTGCAAGCCTTGGCGTTAAGCTTCCTTTTCTCTTTTTTTCTCTTTTCTTTTTCGCTTCCTCCATCTGCAGCAGTTTCCCACCCCAGCACATTCTCCCCTTTATCTCTCCGATTCCTTCCCGGACTCCCATAATCATTTCACCTACAGCGCAGATGTCTCTTCTGGTCTGTTCACGTCGGCCCCGGACGGACATGGTACTGGAAGGTGGTGCAGATGTCTGGCTTCCCGGCCCTACAGCTGTAAAGTCTATAATGAGCGAAACTCCAAAGCCTCTCGCTGATTGGCCACATATTGAGTTACAGTGGAGAGCTAGGGGGCTGATGTATGACAGAGGAAGGGGGGGGGGGGGGGGGGGGTTGTGGATACACTGGAAAGAGGGATTGGAGAGAGATGAAAACGGGTGGAGGTGTCGTCCTTTCTATAGTTCAAGGGAGAGGGTTCATCGAAGAGAGGTGCATCGCTCACTTTCACAGTGTTGTTTCAAATATGAGGGCTGCAGATAGTGTGGAGATGTGTGCTTCCTTCTCTGTGACTGCAGACAGATTTGAACATTTGGTTTCCTCATCTTATGCTGCGCGTGTTGTGTCATCTGGCTCGTCTGACAAGTCTGTTAAAAGGAATCAGGTAATGATTCACGGTGGGGGAGTGATGAGGAGAGGAGGGTCCGAATACTCTTTGTGTGCGGATAGGATGGAGAGGAGGGCGGAGAAACGTAAAGATGCTTATTAACACCTAACAAAAGTGTCTTAACGAGTTGTAAAAGAGAAAAAGAAACCACTTTTAAGGAGTGACTGTCCTAACTCTTTAGCTTATGTTTGTGTAAAACCCACATCAAGTCTCATCCACGCTGGGACACTTCCGCAGCTGGGGGCATTTTAACAACCTTAAAATGATAACCTTCATTGTTTATTGAAAGAGATGATTAAATAAAATAATAAAAGTGCATTTCCTTTAAAATGAATGATTGTCAAGCATTGAATCAATCAATTTTAGATTCATATTTTGTGTCCTGTGACATTGTCCACCAGTCAGACTGTGTTTGCACAACAAGTGAGAAGAATGGCTAAAAGAAGCCTTTTAAACACAGTGATAAAAACAAAACCGTAATGGTCTAGTTTAAGTTCCAAAAGGATTTGGCCTCTAAAATGACACTGTGGCCGCTGAACGGTTAGAGAAATGGAAAGTGAGAGGCATTGGAAAAAGATAGAAACCCAGAGGGAGAGAGGGATCGTAGCATCGAGCTGTCTTGTTCTTTATCTCAGTCTGTTTGATGACAGGTGGACAGAGAGCCCGGGGAGAACGAAATAAAAGTGGCTCCTCATCATTTTTTCTTTGTCTTTTCATTTTACTCGTCCTGCCCTTCTCTCTCCTCTCACTGCTTTTCTCACCCCCTCCTTCTTTCCTTTGCTCCCCACCTCCACCCATCTGAATTGATGGAAGGTGGGGCTGGGAGAGGGGAGGGGGGGGGGGGGGGGCGTTGCTGCTCACTTGTCCCCCCGGAGCAGATCAAATTAACATTTTATAAAACCGCGATTTCCTGCATTTGAATAGTTGTGGTTTCCCAACTGGTTCCAGTGTATCGGACGGGGAATTCGAAACCTTCCATTACTCCAAGTTAAATTGCTGTCCTGCACTGTTTTTTTACACACAGTAGAAGGGTAACCATGAGTGATTGGTTTCGGGAGGGGGGTGGGGGCCTTCTATTTCCTCATCATCACACGTGCCCTCTACAGGCAGGAAACGCACCCCGCCCTTAGAGGGCCCGGGTGATGAGGAGGGGATAGAGGGTGACTCATTCTCACCTTCTCACGGCGTGTGGTCCAGCCCTCTGAATCATAAGCAGGTGTCCTCACTGCTCCCTTTTTCCGTGGGTCTCTCTGTCGATTCGCTGCCTCTCTGCGGGGCTCTGAAAGCCTGAGAAACCGGGAGTAAACACGGGAGCTGATGATTCCGCCTGCCAGGAGAAGGTGCAGTTTGTTAAAGTGGAGTTCAGCCTCAGCATGTAGTCATTCTCCTTTTTTCCCAATATGCAAATAGATGTGATCATCCCTTTGTTGTTTGGGCGGCTGCCCCAAAATTGCAAACATCACCCCATCTGGTCCCCTGCTGTTGCTTCTCCGTACATGGCGCTGTGGGATAGGCTTTCATGCCCCGGCAGGGCTTTCGCGCTGCCATTGCGAGCCCTGCTGGGCCTGGGACCGATATCGTTAAAGCTCTGTGGCCTGACGTGAACCTTCGCGTCGTAACCACTTCTGCAGCTGTTGTTGCTGCCATTGTTGTTATCACGAGAATCGCAGGTCCCCCTTTCACCCCCCCTGTTTCATCTCGTTTACAGGGGGGTACGAGCAAAGGGGATAAAAAGAGATCTCACTGATGTTTCTCTGGAACGGCGCTCAGCCGGACCTGCGTTACTCACACCCAATGCACTTTGAAAACACAAGACCGTCCGTTTGGTTAATTTGATCTGGAGCTTTTACACCTCGTCCACCAAAAGGTTTGGCATTACAGAGGAAAAAAGAGGGAAAGTGGATCGCGAGGATCTCAGCGTGGGATTTTCCATTCCGATTATTGTTAACCTTCATTAGCCCACCTGAGACAGCATAGCGGGAGTCGTTTTCAGAACAATTTTCATTACATCTCCTGTGTAAACATTTGCTCAAGCCGACGTCAATTCAATTAGTCCACTGGCTGATAAAAGGTAGCTAGCAGTGGATTTTTCGGACACATAGGCATCAGTGGAATAACAAAAGACCTAATAGCAGTGTTGATATTGTTAATAGGAGCAACGGCGGTCGGCGGCCGCAGCCTCAGCTGGGAGCTCGGGGAGTCTTCAGTTCCTCGGACATGTTTAAACTTCAGCAGCGATTGCACCTGGGTCCATCACGGAAATTGAAATCATTTCTGTGTTGTGTATTTGCTTTAGTTTTGCCTGCCTTCAGTTAACCCTTCTATTTGAGGGAGAGACTGTGATTGGTCAATCAGCCCCAGAGAAGTAACTCCATGCAGAGAAGTATGTTGCGGTTTGGCAGGAACAGGTTCTGGGTGACAGGGATGGAAATCAGATGTGTGTGTACACAATGCTGCCAACAGTCCTGGATTTCAATGCGTTCATACAGAGTTTTTGAATATTATGCTCTATAAAATTGAAGGGAACACAGATTGCACCCCTTTCAGCCAAAGGGGAATGTCAGCTATTCAGGGTTACATGTTGTTTATCAGATAAGGTACACACACAATCAGGCAGCGGAAACCGACGCTGGCCGGACTGTATCACGCACTCACATACGTGCGCACACCTGTGTATACACACGTGTATACAGGCGTATTGTCTTTCATACAGGAAATTATACGTGGACACGTATACACAATCCGTTTGACATATACACAGGTGCCTTTTCCTCCCAGAAACCTTTGCCAGACGTCCAACTCAAATGTAGCTAAAAAATATATATATATTTTGAGGGGGTTCTTTTTCCAAGATCTCCATTAAAATAATTCTGTTGAGAGCTGGTTATCAAATTCATCTCCACTTTTCAAAGGTCAAAGAGAACATGATGCACGTTCAGCCATGCAAATGTGTTCCATGCACCGTACCATGCATGCACCTCGCATATTTGTGTCTGCATGCCGTCATGTGTGAAAAAAACCCTCTTAGTTTCGCTGAGAGTCAGTGATTTTGGGGTTAGGGTGCACCGCTCTTGTTGGGTACAGTTATGAGGAGTGGATTCCAGGAAAACCTGTGTGGCATTTCATACATGATGTAAGCTCACGGTTACCTCATGCATTCCTCCCCGAACAGTACAGCAGCCCCACAGCACACACACACGTTTTGTGAGCACAAAAGTTCTCCCATACCCGCACACAGACTTGTTGACAGTTAAGTGGGGTTTGGTCTGCGCCCGGGGAGCATAGATACCTTGGTTAACAGTAATTGGATGTCAAAGACGCATGTGCTTGGACAAATGCCCTCGCTCACCCAGATACAACACACACACACCTCTTACCGCCTGGCATCCTTCAGGTGTGCTACAAAAAGCTCCCTGCCATCTCTGATCCATCAGTGTGGCGCAGCTGGCCGAGGGAACGTGAGAACCTGCGTTTAGTTCACACAGGAGCACCAGACACATTTATGCTAATTCTGGCACGATGTGTGAGTGCCGAGTGTAGCCACAGTGTCTGTTCACACAAGCTGATTGTTATTCAGTGTGAGAAACAGCTCAGAACCTTCCAGGCTAATGGCTCCCTCGTAGCATACATGGCCCGGGGTTCAGTCATGCAGACATAGTTTGTCTTGCTGCGTTGGGGGTTGTTTGTTTTTTTCAGACTAGATGAGAAATAAAAGATGGGTGAGTAGAATTAAAGGTAGTAAAGCAAACGCTATTCAACAAAATATACTGCTTATACCTTCCCCGAGCCGGGGAATTCCTGTGTCCTGTATGAACAGTAAACAGTGATGGATGATTAGCAGACCACTGCTTCATCCTTTATGTGTAACTTGGTAGACGCAATTCTGAAACAAAACCATATATCTTTAACCGAAACAAACTCAGCTGGTGTATATTTGAGGTAGGCCTATAATCATGTAACCCAAAGGGATAGGAGAGAGCACATCAGTGTCTTTGGTTCCTCGAAAATGTGTCTCTCTATGGGGAGCATCCACAGGTTTAAGTAGGATTTGCATTAACAAAAGCACGGGAAAGAGCTGTCATAGTATCCTTTGTGACATTGTCCACCAGTCAGACTGTGTTTGCTCAACAAATGAGAAGAATGGCTGAAAAAAACCTTTTAAATCCTTTCAGACGTATCTTTTTTGTTTGCACAAGCAGATGTAAGAGAGCTCCTAGCCCCTTTTCATCTCAGCCTTATCCTTTTACACAAAATGTTGTTTCTCCGGTGCTGTGAGGTGGAAAAAATTTCCCAGTATACAAATTTTTTAATTGCACCCTTTTAGGGGGTGGGGGGTAATTTTAGGGGAGCGCCCCCCTCTTATATTATGGAAACACTGAAACTAAGTTAATGCTACACACTGCTCCTAACATAAACTGCCTTCATCAGCTTTGATAATATTGTCTCTTTGGGAGAAGAGACCTCGGTGGTAAAAACCTGAACACTAAATGAATCTTTAAGGAGAGGCTAACTGCATTGAATGCAAGAGTAGCGGAGACAACAACTCCCATGATCCCACACTACTTCACAACGTCACCATATTACACATCATGTGTTAAAATAAACTTTAATCTGAGACCATTACCCTGATTTATGGAGGACACATAAAAACCTAAATGAGATACATATCCGGGAGCTACATATGTAAGTCATTGCCTGTGTCTTTTGCTTTCAGGTACCGTGCAGCCTTGAGTACTGGGACGAGCTCCAGCAGGCCTTCATCCCGTACCGGGAGTTCAGCCTCTCGGAGAGCAGCGCCTGCCAGCTGCAGCTGCCCAGCCTTAGCCTCACCGACCAACAGAAGGAGCTGGTGGCTTCAGACCTGTGGAGGATAGTCCTCAACAATAACGGAGAGGGAGGAGATGAGCAGAGGTGGGGGGGCGAGCCGGCGTATATTTAGCTGTATCTGTGCGCAGTACGTGTGCCGTCCAGTGGGAGGGAAAGCAGAGAGAGAGAGGGGAGGAGACAGAGAGAGAGCGCCGAGCACAAAGAGCCAGCAATGTGTCCCTCGCCCCACATCTGGCGTGCAGGAGCAGGGAGCGGGCTTGGAAGGCGTTCAGACCGGCCTAATGAGATTTCCCAGCACACCAAGTGCCTGTCAGGGCCCATCCGGATTCCTTCCTGCTTACCTTGAGTGTATCTAATCGAGGGGGTAGCTCAAGGAGAAGCAAGAGGAGCGGAGAGCCCCCTTTTGGGTTAGTTTGTGAGTTCCCAGACCTGGTGTGGGTTGGGCCGAGCTGAGCTGTGATGGGTTGGACCGGTTGGTCCAGGCCTGCAAAGAGCTCTTGCCGCCTCAACGGGGCTTTTACTCCCCTCTTCTCACTACAACTGTTTCCTGTCTTCATCTCTCTCACGGCTCAACCCGTCACATCTTCAGCGCTTCAACTATTTTTCATTTCAGTCTTTTTCACCATTCCTTCCTCATCTTAATTTGTATCCCCCCCTCTCTCTCTCTCTCTGTCTTTGTCTCTCCCTCCCCCAACCTCTCTCTCTCTCACTTTCTCTCGGGATTTCGAGAACTTTTTTTTACTTTTTTTCAAGAATTGCCAAGCCCACATTCTGTGTGACTTAGAGAGCTCCAGAGGAGTAGAGAGGAAGGAATAAAAACCTGTAAGAGAAGAAAAAAAGAAAAAAGTACTAGCAACACCAGATATAGTGTAAAGCAAAATAAACATTTGCATTTCATTAAAAATCATAGCCCAAACACTACATTTCCTTTATGTTTAAATTATTTGTCTTTTTGAATCAAAACTGAGTTCCTTACTCGCCTGTTTCATCTGCCTTATACTTTAGTTTCCAGCGAGAAAAAAAGTTGGCGTGCTGCCACGCCAACTATCATATGTCAATTGTCATCGTATGATGCTTATCTCTCGTTGTGAGCGTTTCTGACCGTTTTCCATCTTTTATGGTGGATCATGGTAGCAGCAAATTATAGAGAAAATGGTCATTGACTTTAACTACCTTCAATTCCCCATCATCAACCATGACATGCAATTAATGTTCACGGAGAGGCTCCCCTGGACTTTGCGGCAGTAACAAGGCCCCCTTCATACTGTGTCCCCCCTTTTGTTTCAATAATTGCAGCGTTTATCTCCTCTGTAGATTGGTGACAAGGATGTCGCGCAATTTGTAACTCGGCGGGCAGGAGACTGGAACGTTCAGCTACAAATGAGGATCAGACTATTTTAATTAGTGGTTAGAATTGTTGTGGCCTGGATGTAATTCCACAGCTGCGCCCGGTGCTTTTGATTTTTCCAAACAGATTTGATAGAAAATCAAGAAACGCTTGCTAGTCGTATATTCCTCTTGTTTTCATCCATTATTATTTTCCTATGAAATAATGTAAAGTTCAGTGCATTCAGTTCCTGAGTTGTTTTTATTTTCTGCTTTCAGTATTCTGTTGTGGTTTTTCCAGACAGCAGCACCACCAAATCTGATCTGCTGTGCCTCCTCTTCCCCCTCCAGTTCGGATAGTGAGTCCGGGTCCCAGCTGCACTGCGATCAGTTGGTGTCCCCCACTGCGTTGGCGGCCTGCACCCGCGTTGACTCCTGCTTTGCACCCTGGTTCGTCCCCTCCCTGGGCGTGTCACTCCAGCTGGCCCAGCTGGAGATTCGCCTCTGCCACCATCTGGAGCAGCTGGGCACAGGTAGGATGCAGAACACGCAGAAGGACTTTGACATTTGTGTTCCAAAACAATATTTTAATCTCAACCAGCTCTTTTTAAACCTGGCATTTCTGCACATTTATAGATAAAGGTTAATAGTTCTCTACCTCTGTCGCTCCAAAACACACACACAGCCAGTGCAGCAGTGCACAGCCTGCACCTATATAACCTTTATTTGTGTTGATAGAACTTAAGTTAAATTCATGAATGTAGACCCAATTAAAATGTACAGCCAGTACAGGGTTAAAGAGAAGTTGATTATTATTGGCTTTTTGTAATGTTTTGATCAGTCTAGTGTCTTAATACAAACACTGTGTCTGCTCTCAGTTCCACCGAGACAGCTTCGTCCCTTCCTGCCAGACAGGAAGTTGCCTCAGGAGCAGGAGTTCATGGTGAGCAGCGCTCGGGATCCGCGGGTCTTCCTGCGCCAGTGGAGCAGTGGGCCACTTCGGTGTCAGGAGTTCAGTTTCTCCACCCAGCTGGACTGCAAGCTGCTGGAGTATCGAAATTTGACACGCCTCCAGATCCTGCAGCCTTGCGTACTACAGGTAGACCGCGGTTTATGCCAGTTTGTCTGCCTGGATGTTTTTTATTCAAAGCACTCAGTTCATTTAGATGTTTTTCCTATTGATCTTTTTTGTTATGTGTGTTTCAGGGCCAAGCTGCAGCTACAAGCTGCCCCCAGAACACCACGCTGGATGTAAATGTGTTTGTGGAGCCTGTGTTCCTCAATATCAGCCAGTACGCCATACACACCGTGGACACTGCCCTGCACGGCTGGCAACAGGTAACCAAGAGATACCTTTATGTACACTTAATATTCAAATACACTCCAGAGAACACCACAAAGTATGAGCTCCATGACCAGATGCAAACTGGTTGATTTCCTACATGTCATTGTACAAAGGTAATTTCACCTAACATCAGCGGCTCTGTGGTGGTAGCCATATTAGAGGATAACATAATCAAGTGTAACAGTAATAGTTGCAATAGTAAATAGTGGGATACCTTCGGAGATCTGCCATAACAGGGAGATATCACTACCACTTGCATACAGCTATGATATTAGAGAATACACAGTAATAATGTATCTTGTCCTAGACCGAGAATCGGCTAAACAAACTCAATAAAGTGAATTTCATGAGAGTGGTTTGGGGTTGTAGGCCAGCGACGATAAAACTTAAAAAGCTGTTCACTTCACCAGGAGCTCCGACTAGAGAGTCGTCCTCATCTCTCAGTTCCCAGCTCTGTTAGCCAGGATATATTCCGGTGTGAAGCAATGTCCATGAAAACACGGTAAAACTCGAATGCTGGCATCTGCCGAGACTTCATCTGGCCCGAGTCCTCCACCCATTTGTCTACGTGCTTGAACAAACCCACACCCTGGCCTCTTTGGCTTTGCATGCCCTGTCATGGCTCCGCTCAGCTGTGGCTCTGCTGACTCATGCGCTGGCTCCTGGAGACATCCAAGTACTCTCATGGTTTTACATGCATGCACACTCACACTGCCAGGTGTTCTGTTACCTGTGGGAAATAAAATGAAACGAGTTGTATAGAAAATCCACTGTAAAATGATCGTTCTGGCTAGCAGTTTAATCCCTTTGTTTTCACATCGGTGGCATCGTTGACTCATCAAAAGCTTAAACCGGCCGCGTTGGGTAATGGGGTAATTGACCCTTGGCTGCATCATTGCATCATGTAGCTCATGCTAGCGAATGTTCCCTATTTCTGCTAGTTAATTCAGCCATAAATAAGATTTTGGAAGTGCTAGCGGCGTTGTAATGAATGGTCATATTGCAGCTTTACTGGACTGTTTTGGACCTGCTGGTATCCATGGTGGGCTTTACACAACAAGGCATGCTTCATTAGTTGCTGCCTTTTGCCAAAGCTTTTACTGATAGCCTACTGATTGGGGGATACGTTTGGCTTTTTGAACGCCATCTTTGCCCAATATCTGGAGGCCAAAATAGAGGTTAACAATACTCACGCAGAGAGACGCACACAGAATACCTTTCTTCACAAAGTCAAGGCCCCGAAGGTTGTATTTACATGTCCACCGGTGTACAGGATTGAGTCATAAAGTGAATAATCCCGCTGTATTGTCTTGATTGGTCTAAACAGCAGCAGCCTTGTAAACTGTACCAAACCTTTTAACTAGCTCCAGCCTTTCCCACTTTGCTGCACACAAGGGCAAAAAAAACACGCTATAATTATAAGGCAAATGTGCTGCATGTGGGTTTAGAGGCTCTGGAGTAAGGGGAAGAGAGGGCTCAAGTACAAAGTACTGACTCTGACTTTAGTACTGACTTTTTTTTTTTTTTTTAAGAAAACACTCTTCATAAATATTTTTGTCCACTTCAGAGAAAGTTGCGAACACTTAGGTCATGAAATGTTGTTTCCCTTTTTGGTGTTTTCACTGAAATAACATCTTGTGAGTTAAAATGATGATAAATGATTAAACCCGAATCCGTCTGGTCGTTATGTGGATGTAAAGGACCGGTTAAGCCTAAATGTACCTTTTGATCTGCTGGAGATCACATTCCTGAAACACTCATGCGCACACATTGTCCATGCACAGAACAAACTTGATCCTAATTGAAGACGTAATCAGAAGCAGTTGGAAATGTTAACAGGCGTGTCTCTCCGCAACAGAAGGATGTATCCCAACGTGTATAATTGTTTCAGTGATTTTCATGTTTCCTGGTGTCAAGGCTGGCAGCCAGGCCCGCTGTGATGTGGCCCATAGGACCCGTAGGGTTCAGCATTTAACCGTAGAGAAGATTCCTCAACTACCACACTTCTGAAACCTCACAACCCAGACATGGTCATACCAGACCACCCCAACCAGAACAGCTGGAGCACTTCCAGATGCAGCAATAAATATATACAGAAGAGCTTCCTTAGTGTATGGTTGCAATTTATTCTCATAGAGCCATGATAAGTTATGATGTACAGTTGTTGTCATGGTAACATGGACTCTTGTGCCAATGATAACATCTTCAATGTCTATCTGACAGTCACAAGTATATATGCCAACATGAATATAGATATATATTACAAGTATTATGATACTCTGCATGTTCCAAGGCCCTCCTCTACCTTACCTCTCCTGCAGCGCTTTGCTTGCGCTCCAACCCCCAATCAAGTCCTCAAGTCGAGTCAAGTTGGATTTTGCACATGAGGTCCATCAGATTGTCCACTGACAACTGGGCTGGAGGTTCAATCCCTGGGTTGTTCTGTCCCTGAACAAGATGCTGAACCCGGAGTTGCTCCCACCGGGGAGGCCAGCGCCATCAGCGCGCAAGTTTGTGAAGAGCTTTAAAAAACAAAAAAAGTGATGCCTCCGTTGAAGTCCATTCACCAATTACTTTCCAAATTGAGCTTTAAATATAACATTCCTAAAACTAAAAGCTTGGTCTGGTGCAGTATTTGTTTATAAAGCTACGGTCAAACTGCAGTTCTACAGAAGGCTTCTAAGTTCCAAAGAAAGGATAAATAATTCTATCAAAAACGTTCTCCCTCATGTATGTCTTCTCTTTGCTCATATGGCCCCAACCTCAGCCCCCCACCACTCTAACCTCAGGCCTCCATTTTCAATTCTGTCCCTAGTCCCACTTTCAATCTTTGCCGCCCCCCCGCATAACAGCGCCTCACCACTGGGAAGTGGCTTTGGTGGAAAGCCACACGAAAGCCCAGTAGTATTTACACACTCTGCTTTCTCACAGAACTTCACAGGCTGCTTACATGTGCAATTGAAACAACAGGAATGTTCCTCCTGTCCTTTGCAACCGGAAAGAAATTGATAGAGAGATCAGGTTCCTGTTTGTGCCAAATGTGTGGGCGAGGGTCGTCTACAGCATGACATGGAGAGTCTGATTATTGTTTCATTATGTCCCTTTTTCCTGATTTCACTATCTCCTCCATGGCATCTTGTTTCATTAGTATTTCTTTTGACTGACTGTCATTACTTCCAGACATTTTACTGTACCTTGCCATTTATTATTTGTGCCATGCAGATCTTGGCTCAACTCTATGAAAAGTAACCAAACCCGGATGGATTAGCGTAATGGATCCTTTGATTTCCAGTAGGAGCGCGTCTGGAGAAGAAGCTGTCATCTCAAGCTCTTTAACAAGGAAGACGTGTTGACTGTTTAAATATTTTTGTCCCAATGTTTGTCCACTTAAAGCCCCTGGATAGACAGAAGGTGATCATGATTACAGCAGGGAGCTTTTGTGACGTGCGTATCGCATTGCCTCGTGAATCGGACCAGAAAGGTGATACCATCAAAGAGCAGGCTTAGGGATGCCATCTTAGGGATGGCAGCAGGAAGTTTGTAAATCGCAGTGTCAGATTCCTATGGGAGCGCAGATAGTGTTCCACTATAAAACTGGAAATGGATTTGAACCCACTGTCGCAGCTGTCCCGTCCGTCCATATTTTGCTCTCTCTCACTCTCTCATCTATCATGAAGTGTTCTGTTTTAATGGTGTAAACTTTCCCATACGTTTTCAATCGCATCAACAACCCCGGGGCCCTGAACGTGCTTGGCAGTCAGACCCTGAGCTTTTACTGCCAGCCTCTCTTAAGCATCAACCCCCTGCCATTTAAAAGTATACAGCGGGCTAGGGTCCCTCTTTGTTAGGATAGCTGAGTAGTTATTGAGAAGCTGTCTGAGCCACAGTCTGAGAGAGGGAGGGGTGTGCAGGAGAGATCCCGTCAGGGCCTGAGAGCCTCTGGAAGGAACTCAAGTAAAAACTCACACATGCACTTTCGCCCACGCTCTCGCCATCCTACTCGCATGCAAACTGCGTGCTGTTTTGAAATTTGTGTACTTGAATTCCTATCACAGGAGACTGGACACACTCATCTCTCCCTGTTAAACCGGCGTTTCTCAAGAGCAGGCCAGGAAGCTCTTCACTCTCACATGCGAGGTGATGTGTGAGCGGAGGGCGTCCCTGTGCGACTCGGAACAAATCCTATTTTCTGTGAGGCTTTCTCGTTGACCCCATTGCTGTAGTTGGGCCGGACCTATTACCATATTGTTTTTCTCCCTGACAAACCACAATATATTTCACAGGAATGTCTGTTGAGTGGTCTGCTTTGCACTGAGACAAAATGCACAAATAAACAATGCTGCCATTTGAGTTGACATCTCATACTTTGTTTATCTTACGGCCAAAATGTAGCTTCTCTACAAAGGATTTCAAATAAAAACATAGTTGAGTTTTGGTCAAGGGAGAGGCCTCCTGGAGGGGTGGATTTGGCCTCAAAAGCCACGTCTAAAGCTGCTCCAGCCTGCATAGCTGTCAGACTGCGATGTGATTCACTCCCCTATTGAGGTTTTGCAGCTCCCAGGGGTGACATTAGTCATGTCTTTCTCTAGCTGACTGGCAGCTCCACTACCGAGATCTGCATCTTTAGGATACATACATTGACACCTGTAAATGTGCTTATACACACTACACACACACTGTGCATGCATAGTACACTCAACATAAACACGTGGAAGCATTTGCTTTTATTCACAAGCAGTTCCCTTTCTCATTTCCCGCTGCTTCTTTCTCTCCTTCCATCAACCCCCCCCCCCCCCCCCCCGTTTTCTCTCTCAGAGTGGGAACCCGGAGGCTGAGGAGCTGGTCTTCAGCCACTATGTGATCTGTAACGACACCCACGAGACGCTGCGCTTTGGCCAGGTGGACACAGATGAGAATTTGTTGCTGGCCAGCGTCCACAGTCACCAGTACAGCTGGAGATCCCACAAGTCCCCTCAGGTACCACACACACACATACCTGAAGCCCAGAGCCTGGGAAATATTTGATGGCCCTCAGCCCTGTGATTTTGATTGTGATTTTGAATGCCCACACACATGCTCTTGTGCACACGCACACACACACACACACAATGCAGTATATCCAGAAATACATTAGCACATCCTTAATGTATATACGCGGAGCACAGACAAGCATACGCATATATCTTTTCTTTTTTAACATAAAAGTACTTTATTTTTTCATTTATCTGTACAAAGGTTGTCCTAAAAGTCCTAAGACAAACACGTACTGAACAGACAACACTAGATGAGGTAGCCCCACTCTAAAGCATACACAGCTTCATGGCATATTTAAATGGGCCATCATTTACTAAATGAACATCATGCTGTATTGAATAAGACTTGAAACTACAGCTTGAGACCATAAACTCATGTTTACAATGTTTATTAAGAGAATAAATCCAGAGAGAAGTGGAGACATTTTGTCTCGTCGGACCGGAAGAGTCCCCCCTGGTGGACATTAGAGGGAATGCAGAATTAAGGTACTTTACCACAGGTCTTCCTTTTCGAAACCTGGTTCCAGAAGGGTTCTTCCTGAAGAGCTGAGAGTTTACCGAAAAGCAATTGCTTCCAATGAACCTTTTTTGTGAGGCTGACTAAGAACCCTCATCATCCAAAGAGCCCTTTTTCGAAGAAAGAGTTCTTCATGAAACAAAAGTGTTAAGATATCCTTCCACCCCACCTCCTCAAAAACTGCAAAAGTGAACCATGATTTTGGATTATCACCAGCTCTTTAGCAGCCTCATGGGACTCCTGCCTGGGCTCTTGTTAGCACCTTTGGAAATTTGAGAGATTCTGGATAGATCCTAGGGGCTCTGGTGGAACCTTTTGAAGGCTGTCCTAAATATAATTAATTATGTTTACGGTGGCACCTTTCTAAAGGCTTAGCCTAAGCGCTACGCATTATGCACACATGGTACCTACAAACACACGTTCTGTGTGTGTGTGTGTGTGTGTGTGTGTGTGTGTGTGTGTGTGTGTGTGTAAATATGTAACGTAATCCATACTCATTGACTTTAGCATACACACACTGCCCACTGGCTCACAGAGGTTTACACACACCATCATCAGCGTGCAGCCACTATCTGGGTGTGTGTGTGTGTGTGTGTCTGTCAGCGCTCCCAGACAGTGCCCTGACAGCATTGTTAAAGAAGATTGATTATATTTAACCCTTTGTGGTTTTGAGGTTGAGTGGAGGGTGGGCTGGCAATCTATGGCATGTGTGTGTGTGTGTGCGTATGTTTGGTGCGCACATGTTTCAGGACCCCCATGTGTTCCCTGGCGAGTGTGAGAAAGTCGAGTTTGAAAAAAGACATGGCCATAATTGCTCGCAGTAAGTCAAGTAAGTCAAGTTGTATTAATCATCAACCATGGTTAATCTGTGCTCTTACCTCACTCCTTACACACACACACACACACACACACACACACAAGAGTGGCAATCTGGCATATCAGCACAGCAAATACCACATCTCATTTTTAGCAGTGAGTCAAAATGACCTCTGTGTTTTTTAAAGGGTGTTCTGGAAGAAAGATTGTCCGAACAGGCCAAGTGTCATCATCGATGAAGAATGTGATTCCGAGATGGTGCTGTCATGTATTATTCCATCATCTGTTTGTGGTATATGAAATATGTGTTCTCAAGATGAACATGATTTGTGAAACTAGATAAATAAGAGGTAGTGCAACTTTGCCAAAAACACCCTCCCTCTCTCTCTCGCTGTCTCTAACTTATTGAGCTTGATGATAAAACGCTGGCCAATATATCCGCCTTAGCAATTGTAGCGCAAGCTCCTAATTGCAGTTTGGGGTTATGATAATAGTGGCACTGATAAGAGAAAGGGTTGTATTTCTTAAACAGTCCTGCAAGTGTGTTTTTGTAGCTCTTGCAAACGAGTTTTTGGGAGAGAGTGCGAAGAAGTTGTGCTGTTTTGGTTAAGTCCCTTGATGCTTCCGAGTGTCTAGAACAACTGTGATCATTATTCCCCATACTCTCCTGTCTCTCCTCTATCCGTGAGCCTGCTCTCCATTTAGACCCCAGAATCTCGCCCTTAAACCGTGACCTTTCGTGTCTATTCTGCATTTAACACTCCCACGTTGCTCTAATTATAACCTAATTTTATACCCAAGGTGTGGAATTTAAACCTGTTCTCCCCTTCAACCCAATACGCCCTCAGCTTTCTTATCTCTTCATATGGAGTCCACATTTTTATAATCCCCAAATTGACTTTAATCAAACTTTGGGAAATATTGTTACACAACAAGCTTGCAGTGCATCCAGACAGTTTTATGCTGTAACTTCCAAGTACAGCAGTAAACACCTTTCAGCCTGGGACACACCGCAATCAGCTAGTGGGGATACGCTTTTAACGTAGCGCCCTTCAACAGCTTCCCACAATGCCTTTGTCCCTTTTGCAGAGCAGTATTGTGCTCCTGGTGTTTACGTCCTCACTGGCTAAGCTCTGTAGCCTTTATCTTGCTTGTCCCACCACTGGCCTCTGCCTGATGTTGTCCTTACAATGTATCTCTCATTTGAGATGGTGGGCTTGGATTAAGCCCTAAACCTTGCTCCCCCCTGGGCCCGGGTTTGGTCTTTGTCCTTTGCAGTCCCTTCTCTTTCAGACTCAAACAGTGCTCTTTTTGCAACTTTCCATCATCATCTATGGTCACATTGACCTGGTTGGACTCTTTCCACTGTCTTGACACAAGGTCATTGCTACTCCATTCCTTTGGTTTGCCCTCTTGGCTCTCTAAACCGCCAAACTGCCATTAGTACCATCACTCAGTCCGAGGTCCATCTATCTCTGCCTCCCAACCTTTCCCCTCCGCCCCCTCAAGGCCTGTTATGAAGGCATGCCCCCAGCCTACTCTCATGGCTCTGGTGTTATGTGTGTCCCAGCTGACCGTCAGGTGCAGACACTCTCACACACTCATTTCCTGGATGGTAATCTGTACCCTCTTTTCTATCCCCGGCTCCCCGGAGAAATCACTGGACATGAAATCATCTTGAAAGGAGGAAGACGGAGGGGAACAAAGGTGAAATGGATAAGGAAATATAAAAACCTCAAAAAGGAGGGCAGCCAAAGGAGCGATGCTGTACAGGTCTATTGGAGAACATGGGAGGATACGGTAAAAAGGAAGCAAGGGCAAAGGATAAGTCGTGATCTGACACTTACAGATTGTGCTGAGAGAACTCCACAGTGGCAACGCAGCCAAAAATGTGTCTGCTCACTATCTCGCTCCCCCTCCGGCCTTCCCCAATTTTTCTCTGTTTATGATGCACAAGCAATACATCAGATGAGCAAACTTGCTCCCTATGCTTTATCATCGCACATCAAATCCTTTAATGCTATCTGCTTGTCACGGATGCGTGGGGAAGGCAGGACTCAAACGCAGACGTCGAAAGCAAAAGGACTTTAATCGTCAAAAGCAAAAGGCCAACGCGCAAAAACACACAGGAACTGGGGGCAAAAAGGCACACAGGAACCGAGAACATCCATGACGATAGACAATGACCAGTGACACAAGAGACACACGGCGACACACGGCTTAAATACACTAGGGAGGTACAGGTGATTGGACACAGGTAGAAACGATCAGATGATCACAGGGGATGACAGGACGAGGCAGGAAGTGAAGTTACCCGGGGACACGAGTGGCAGAAAACTACAAAATAAGACAGGACGTTAACCACACCGTGACACTGCTGTTATTGCCAGTCCAAAAGAGTCTGCGGAGACCTCCCTATATGAACAGGCCTGCTGTTGGTTTAGCTTGGACTGAAACAGGGAGGCACATTCAGAACCCTGCAATCTCCCGTGTGTGAGATCCAACCACTTCCCACTATGTTGTCATACCTCTAGATATCTGTACGTGCTCTCTGAAGAGCACCTCAAACTGAGTGTGTTTTTCAGCAGAACGTGAACTTCCTTGCTCGCGAGGCTAAGCGAGCGCTCGCTGTTGTTGTTTTTGACAGTAAGGGGGCGGAGCCAGTCGCCATGGTATTGACATCTAATTGGTTACAAACCCCGTCTTTGTATTGGCTGCACTCAGAACTATAGAAGCCCATTTCCGCACTAATGAAAGGGGATAGAAAGTCGAAATTATGAGATAAAACGTTGTCAAAACACAAACGACACCTTTCTGTAACCGTAGTGGACCGTAGATGACAACCAGCTACAACCATCATTTACCATCATTACCGGCACATTAAGACCAATGCGTCCAGCACGCAGACCGGTCCGTCAGTCTGAATCTGTGAATATCTTGCCAACTTTACCGAACTATGGAGGAGCCTAAGCATATCTTATCTCATTATTCCGATCTTCCAAAAATCGATCCGTATTGAAAGTTGGCAAGATATTCACAGATTCGGACTTCATTTTACCAATATGGACCGAGCTGGACGCATTGGTCTTAATGTGCGTCCGAAGTGCCGCTTTCCACAATCTTCCATAGCTTATTTCTATATAATACATATATATATATATATATATATATATATGTTACGTATAGATTAAACAATTGATAATAAAGCGAGAGGATGAGTACACACTTCCACTGTAATTAATCCCAGTTTCTGACTGTATCTCAGAGAAACACACTCGCTGTCCCCAGCGAGTTCAGTTTTCAGGGCTCTGGCGTGTGGTGGAGCGGACGGATGGAATCTCTGGCTGTTTGGATGCAGCCTAGCTGATGGAAATCCCTGTGGTTAAGGCGGTTAGCAGAGAGAAGGGGCGTTAGAAGACCCCTAGATTTGGGAAGGACTTTTTAAGTGCCTGCAGGGAATATTCAGCATTTCAATAAATTATAATTAACTCCAGGGCCATGCTTCTACTGAAGAGCTTTCTTTTCCGGACATGTGTGTGCGTGTCAGTGCTGCTTGTGTGCGGTGTCAAAAGCACTCAATGCTCTCAGCTCATAACTCCAAATTCAAAAGACATTTTCTGAAATATACCAGTTCTTTTTCTCCAGTAAGATTTCATATTTCACCATCCTGACCCTAACCCTAACCCATTGTTTAAGAAACACTGCCCTCAAGTGAAGTCACTTAGTTGTGCTGGTCCTGTCAGATTGGGGCTTTTGTCTGCAGTACATTTCATCCAACCCTGTGGGAGATATCAGGTTATCCTATACATTGACTGATCAGATAGAGACAAGCTGATGAACAGGACCGATGTCCGTAGTGATCCCTGGAGAATAGCTACACTTCCCTGTTGATTATCTTCAAAGGTCAGGTAAGGTCCAGAAGGAAGGCTGACCTGTGGAAATGAAAAGTAAGAGGCGTACACAACACCATCGGGCAAAGGTTAATTTGCTAGTTACCTTTGGGTCTGTATCGCTCACGTTTGGGTGTAGTGCAGTCATTCATTCTGGGTCTGTATCTGTATTTTGCATGCCAGAGAAGATGTGGCATGTCCCACACGTAGAGCTTCAAATGCAGGATTCAAAAAAACATTTTGCGACATGCACGGCCGAGTGCATTTTTTTGCGACATGCACGGCCGAGTGCATTTCTTGCGACCCACAATCCTTTGCACAGCATTTACTGTACGACCAAGAATTTTTTAACGTGATACGTCTCAATTGAATGCATGCTGCTGAAGGAGTATGTACTTCGAAAGGACAGCTGTGCTACATAGTAAAAATAATGTATGTAAGTATGTCCTTCAGTGGAGGATAACCTTCAGCTATGCACAGTTAGCACCCCTGGTCCAGTCTGCAGGGTGAAGATTTACGGTGAGTAAGAAGGGCTTTGCTACACATTTGTCTGGTTAGAGAGCAACTTTGACCTGCTTTTCTCTTTTTTAAGGGGGGGGAAGAGGGAATTTTGAGGGGGACATTGCAGGTTAACAGTAAGGCCATGTAGAAATGGTGTAAATTATGTGAATGCTGGGAGCCTGAAGATTAATAGGACAAATTTAGCAGTGTGTGTCAAGTTATTCCCGCCATTAATCAGGAATGAAAACATATTAATGCTCATTCTCATCTTCAATCGCTTATGCGGGGTCCAGTCTTGGGGGCAGTGTTAATTTTGTCGACGAAAAGTATGACAAAAAATTTTCGTTAACAAACCTTTTTTCCATTACTAAGACGTGACGAAAACGATCTTAAAAATAAAAACTATGACTAAATCTATTCTAACTTTCGTTAACAAGACGAACATGTTGGTGTTTGACGAAGTCACAATACTTTTTTCCCCCTAAATTCGCACGCAGCTAACAGACAACAGACAGGCAAAGTACGGCGGATATTAACGCGTCATGATGATGTCATCCACGAACCCAGAACGCTCGTAGCGGTGCTTCTTGTGCACCGACTACGGACCGCGACGACTATTTTACGCTTCGGCGAGTTTGAATGTGCCCGAAATGGGCAGTTGGTTTCCTGTTGAGATGTCCTCAGATTTAGAGGTGCTAATCCTCATCCCGACTGCCTCACACTCACTTTGAACACTTCAGTGAGAGTTGGAGGTCACAGGCGAAGATGCCAAGATGACCTTGTCTAGTTGATACTATTTATTATGATAACAGTCCAAAAACAAATGCATTTAATAAGAGACCATGACCGATTAACACCAAGGAAAAACATCTATGATTTGGTTTGAAAACCCTTGAGTTTTTGAGATTCCTGCACGAAAGGCATTTTATGGGCATTGGATAGTAGAGAATGGCAAATGGCTATAATGAAGACCGACAATTTTGCCCGTCAAACTCTGAACACTGAACTGGGCTCAGTTGAGAGATAACGGTCTCAGCTTTTCAGTCACGCAGGTTATGCCATTCCAAGATGTTTTAGGGATCCCAGTGTGCAGAAATATCCAAATGCACCCTTTTTACAATAGGCAAAAAATGTCAATTTATACTTCTTGCAAAGAAAGATGGCTTTTGTCTAAAACTGCCTTTGATTAACTTCCATTTGCCATGTGTGTAAAGGGCAGGCTCCTGGGTACCCTTAAAATCTTTTTTTATTTACATATCTTGAGGGGAGAGGTTGAGGGAAGATGGCATGACGTGGTTTTTGTGTCACCATAAAAAGTAATATGCATCTTGATCAAATGGGAAACAGTCTATTTGAATTTGAGTTTGTAACAATACCAAATGGGAAAAAGTGGAGGGGGGAGTGAATACTGATGCAAGGCAATGTATATCCGCGCTTAACTCATATTACCGAAGGGCGCAAGCAATGGTTTCCTTTTAGGAGGTTAACAATAGC
The DNA here is from genome assembly GCF_964276395.1 of Gasterosteus aculeatus. Taxonomy (NCBI): domain Eukaryota; kingdom Metazoa; phylum Chordata; class Actinopteri; order Perciformes; family Gasterosteidae; genus Gasterosteus; species Gasterosteus aculeatus. The sequence goes on along the minus strand of NC_135707.1, from coordinate 19,010,993 downwards.
TTTGTTAATATTTCTTCTTAGCATCTGTCACTTAAGGGCCGGAACCATTGCTGCCAGCAGTGCTGCTGGCTTCATTAGTGATTAATAGGACACTTCTCTTGAAGTTCTGAGCCTCATTTTGTTTCATATCACAGTGACAGAGAAAAGGTTTCAACAGCATAATGTTGCCAATAAATCTTTAAAATTAACGACTCCTGAATATTCTTGGGACCCATTCTCATCTTTCTGCAACTCACTATTTGATCCTCCTCCAACCATTGTCAAACAATGTACTACATCCCCCAAGCTTCCCACCACAGCCGCCACAGCCAAGATTTTCATGAGAAATGCAGGGAGGACAGTGAGTCTCCACCTTTCACCAACCGCTTTTCTTTTTATCTGCTCACAGTTCGTTTCTCGCTCATCCTTCTGACTTGCAGTGTTTAGAAGTCTTTGTTTTCTCACTCTTACTGACATGCTGTGATTTTGTTTGGATTCATCATTGTATATCTGATGAGCCAGTCTGTCAGGACTCTTGAGTGTGTGTGTGTGCATTCATATATATATATATATATATATATATATATATTTAGAGTAATTCCTAACCCTGTGTAGTTTGTTCCAGAGGAAACTCTGCCTCTGACATGGGGAGATTAATTTAATTATCATGTTGATGAGAGCTGAGCAGCTAGAATCTCATATTTGTTTTTCTATGTACATCTTCTTAAACATATCAATGTGTTAGCAGTTTAAAAAATGTGTTCATCCCCTCCATCAAATCCTTGGCCTTGAAAGTACAACAAGGAGTTTTAAACCATAAAAGTTGCAGCCAGATTTGGGCAACAGAACTGTTTCTGGTTGGCCTCTGCATGACAAAAAGTGTTGGTATGTTTTAATGACCCTGGAGCGCGTTATGAAAGCAGACTTATTCGATCCATTCAAGTTCACCAACACACGTTAAGCCATGATGTCAGTTACAGCATGTGGTCTCTCACAGTGGCTGGTCTTTTTTTTGGTAAGCTCTTCATTACTTTGTCTGTACTAAAAGTATAATTGAAAAAATAGCAGAAATAAATCTTTGTCTTGTTTTGTCTGTTATAAATAAATAATTTTATAGTTAGTTTTTATCTTAAAGCTAACGCATTCTTGCTAAATTTTCACAGGAAGGTTTTTCTTTTCTTTATGATCAACATTCAAGGTTTTGCCTTTCTTGAGGCAATCCCTCTGGCAGAAGGGAATCAGGGGAATTGGAGGTGCAGGTGAAGAACCGGTGTGGGTTGTGTTGCCATTTGGATGTACCCTGGGTTCAGCACCACGGACAGCACCGTAGTGCTATGTGACTACGTGAGCAGCTTTGGGCTGCGAGGTGGCTAAAGTGGCACCCTGAAAACAGTCCTGCCATGCACTGTACATGGCCGATGAAGAAGCCAAGAGGATATTTTTATTAGATTTAAACACTTTTAACAAAAATCACTTGCAACGTACGTTTGATTGAGCTCTATTCAGATGTTTTTTTCCTGACTGACAGTGCCAGTGAAAGTCACTAGAGTGCCTGCGTTAGAGGAGCAGCAGGGACCTTAGTAATGCAGCCTCCGACTGGCTTGATTTTAGTTGCAGATGAAAGGTGGGGGTGCAAACTCAAACAAGAGAACCAAAGAGTGCAAAAAATGAGACAATTGACATACAGGTAAAATAGAGGGTTGGGGTTAGCCTTCATGGAATTCCACTCAAATTAGATTCCTGTGGCTTTTCCTCACCCGTGTTGTCTGGAAATATGCAATTATATACTGTATGTACTGTATATAAGTGTTCCCCTCTGTTGTATATCTACAGAGGCCCAGGGCAAGCCTTTCTTCTCCTATGTTCTTTGACTGAGGTTCCCATTTCCCCAAGGGTCCCCGACTGCTGACTCTTTCACCCCCCCCCCAGTGTGTGGCTCACAAACCTCCCTCCTCTCAGACAGTGCTGCTTTTGTCGCTCCCTCCGTTTGTTGCGAACACTTGCCGCGTCTGTGCCTCCTGGAACCCTTGAGGCCCTGGATGTCTGAGACGCCTTGGTAGAAAACCAGAGGGAGAACTATGGAGCAATGTTAGTCAAGCGTAAACCCCTTAGCGTCTCCTCTGTCGACCTCAGACCCACACAATGTCTTCTTCCAGCTCTCAAACCGCTTCTTAGACTTCCAAATGTGGGCTTTGATGTAGCACTGCCTTGTTGCTTTTCTCAGAGAGCGAGCCAAGGAAGAGAGAAGCATTGCAGACAGCTGTTAAAGCCACCATCATACCCTCGTGGTGCATGGGTTGGCCCTCGCTGCATTGGCACGAATGCTGTTGTGTCTCTCTTTAACTCAATTATGCACTCTCTTTGTTTTTTGTCCATTGCAGTTCAACTTTGTCTCTTGTCCCCCCCACACCCACCCTGCCCTCTTCTGGTCTTCCCTAAAGGACAACCTAATCTAAAGTCTTTTGTTTTGTTGTCTGGCTATAAACCTGTTTCTCATTTGTTAGGTGGCTGGCTAGCTCCCTGGTCCCAAAGTTATTTCAGCAGACAAAACAGGCCTCTGTTCCACAAACTATTTTTCTGATCTACCCCCATGTCATTAAATCGACAGGCGGTACTTGTACAAGACTTAGCCATCTTTTGTATACCTTTGGTAATGAAAATGAAATTTCATACTTTAAAAAAACAAAGCTTCAAGCTTCTGAGTAATTTACATGTTGAAATTGTTTTGGGAGGAATTGTAAGCTACCATCTAAAGACTTGCCTATGATGGAAACTTATGCAAAGCTACTGTTGTTGTTTATACTTCTGGTGCATGTCTCACAGTCTCAAACCTCCTGTTATAGTCTGTGAGACGGAACGAAGGAATGCTGGTAATGGGTAGACGACCGCTGCAGCCTTGCTGGCCCGTCTCCTGCAGCATCCAGGAACACTGATTACGTCTCCGCTGCGGACAGACAACAGTTATGCTCGAGGACAATAGACTCACTCGTTCAGTCTGCAGTAGGACAAGGGTTAGAGGGGTTTGCTGTGTGTGTGCGCCTGTAAGCACGTCTAGCCAAGTGTATCTTTTTCTGTCCATTTATGCTTCTCGCCCACATCATCAAAGACACTTGTATCTTTGCCATCCAAATGAAGTAATGGCTCTGTGTTAACCAGGAAGTTAATAGTCATTTATTTTGGTTATGACTGACTGATGTCTTTGAGTCTCACGGGACAGGATTCAGCATGGGACTAGGCAGTAGACATGACATCGTACTGGGGATGGAATGCGGTCGGTTGATTGACTCACCGAATATAACTTACAGTTTATGCGGGCGGTGTTTCTCAGAAGTTGACACCATTTGTGAATGTGTCAGTCGCCGTATTTGGGTTTTGCCTTCTGAGTTTCCATGACAACAGAGAAACATGCCAGATGGGGTTTCCAAAAGTTGATGTGGTACTGATCTTATGATGAGACCAGACATGGGCCCAACATGATCTGTGTGTGAATGTTGATGTTTGGTTGGACAGGTGTTACTTGTTACATTTAGGTTAGTCACTAATTCAGCAGATTCAGTGATTTGAAAACATGAGCAGAATAAGCATATTGGATTTTGGTGCAAATAGAATCGCCATGACGATGTGGCTCTGCAGTCTGACGTTAGTCAAAAGAAGAATGGAGTTAAGTCGATTCGAGCTGGAATGGCCAATCTAATCGGTAAATCAATCAGCAGGTATGTCTCCATGGACCTGAGATGAATCATCTGTAGCTTAGCTATGTATTGAGTACATATATATATATATATATATATATACATTGAGTGAAGTGTTTGACTAAAGCCTTCCATTGATACATCAATACCACTGGACAAGTCACATCCAAAAATATTGGACAAAAGCCTGTATTTTGTTGGCTACAGCGTGACAAGCCCTGCTCCCTATCAGCGAAAACAGATAACAGACAACATTTCAGTACAATGCAGTCACAGAGTGAAAATGCTTTGTTTGGTTCCATCCAATTACTCAGTTTTAATAATCGCCCTGCAGATCATTCCGGCACCAAAGCTGGAGCTCAGCAATGTGCTGGAAGCTACGCATCTGCCATCGGCCAGCAATAATCACAATCAGTCCTCAGGGAGTGAAATGAGGAGAATTTTTTGTTTCTTTCACACTCACTACCCAACTTGGTTAATATCATAAGATGACAGATGGGTTCTGAGTTGGTTTTGGACAGAAATGCTTTAATTCAGCGCGAGTGTGTGAGGGTGAGCAAAACAAGAAGATTTATTTGGAATTAACATAAAGAGACCTATTTAGCATGTGGGACTACAGGATGAAGGCTGGTTTTCCTCAAAGTGTTTTTCTCTAGATGCTATCAGATTAAGAGAATCATATTTTACATGTGGATTTAGATACAATATATTATTACAATTCACATTCTCAATATAATTCTGATGATTTAATTCTCTTCACACAGTTTTGCTCTCTCCCCTCTCATCGTATCACCTACAGTATACATGATGTCTTATTATCTTAGCTTAATATTACTTTAAATGGGTAACTGCGCTCCAATATCCTAATACTAGTGATGTCAACATTAACGTGTTAATCTATGCAATTAATCTGGCCGAGATTAACTTTGTCAACTTTGTTTACTTCCGGTTTTCTGGTGTGCACGAAGTAAACGAGTTGACCCCGGAAACGAAACTGCCGCTAGCTGCAGTCAGTTAGATCGGAGAAAGTCGGTAGCTGAAGACAGAGAGAGCTTTTGCTCTGTTTATTGGAAGTAAATCAAACAGCGGCATACAGCGGAGAACTGTGCAGAGGAATTCCTCCACGTGTCAAACAGAAGGGGGACGGCAAAGAGACCACTTTGCGCACCACTATGCTAAGCTAGCTGCTAGGCTACTTCCATCTCAACATCTACCCTGCAGAGGACCACGGCTGTGTCAAAAAAAATAAAAAAAATAATCGCTAATAATTTATTGTTTTACGTTAATCTATTGATAGCCCTAGTTAATAACTCTTTGTTCCATCTGAAGGCAGCTGGTTTGTGCTCCATCAGTCTCCAACTACAGTGGAGTTGCTGGAATGTTCCAAAAAGAACATTCCCCTCCCTGCTTTACGTGTGCGCACATCAATCGTGATGTTTTGATTGATTACTCTTTGTTTTGAGCCTTTCTTGTTGGAACGGAATTTTTTATTGTCTTAACTCAGAATTACAAACAATGAGCAGAACACGCACATGAGGTTTTTCTATGTATCATTATCATTTATTTTTGCGTCATCAAAACAAACTATGCTACTTCCTGTCTCTTCAAAGTAAAAGCAATTCTTGTTAAGTAAGCTTCTCATATCTACTGCTTGACAATATATAAACAGTGTTACAAAATGGACTGTTTTAATTATGTTATGCAATTAAACCATTTTCAGCAGTTGCAGACTTTGAAAACCGATCACACAGCCCCACGAAAGTATGAGGGGCCGTTTAGAACTTAACTACTGAGACACTCTTACACGTACTAATTAAACACTCTTACACATACTAATTAAACACTCTTACGTTCACTATTGAAATGCTTTCACACACACTACTGAGACACTTACACATACATACATACTCTGTAAACCTATGCACAGGCATATATAAAACATTATACATACTCGTCTGACAAGACGTCATGTACATATGAGAAACACACATATACATATATACTTTTGTGTCATATACATATGAAATGCTTACATGCATATAAGTGAAACATTTATACGTATCTATCTGAAACACTCATGCATGCACATATGAACAGGTTGTATATATATTGTTGAACACTTATACATGCATAATTGAATCTCTTATACGACTACAAGGTCGCTGTGACCTCACAAGCTATTACGAAATAATTTATATGCTAATGGTACGTCACAAAAACGCAAAACAGCGCTTTATTATTCATTCCTTTTGTCCTATGTGCCCACTTTGTCTGTGTCACCGCTGTTTTGTTTTGGGGGTTTTTTCTTCCACTGCTTGAGTCACAGCGGTGATTAATTAAATAAGAGCACGGCTGACTGTTTGAAGTTCCACAAGAGACGTTGTTATGACTCCTTTAAAGGTCAAGTTGAGCCACAGCGACAGGGAGGAGGAAAGGGGTTAAAGGAGGGAGAAGTGTTGAAATAACAAATTGTCTGCCCTCCCTGGTGGGCATTAGAGAGGATGCAAGACTAGATTAGTCCTTTAAACCTTGACAAACAGGTCCACTCCTTCTATTATCTTTCACAATAAAAGCCATAGATGTATGCACCTTGTGCTACATAACAATGGACTTCAGCTGCCCAGACACTGCTCTGGGCCTAAAAGATCCTAGTAGTTGGTCCTCTGGTTGTGCCAATCTATTCAAATATGTTATTAAAAAGAAGAGCCAACGCTATGCATAGTTTTAATATTCGCTTCCGAGTTATGCATCAAGTGTCCTTTCTAAATTCCCCCCTACACTCCCACTCCGCTGTGTGAAGGCCCTCAGGCTTACCATTAACCTCTGTCACCTGACTGTTTACACCACCCTGCCACTTTCCCCGTGAGCAAGACCACTGAGCTGGAGATCTGAGAAATGATGTAATTTCCACTCAGCCAACAGGGAGGAGGGATGGTTTTGAAGAAAGGGTATTCAGGCTTTGATTAAGAATGTTGTTGTAAAGTAATCTGCCTTCAAACGGCGTGGACAGAGTACAGCGGGGAGAAACTTTGATGGTCCTGACCCGTGTCCCCCGTGCTCTCTGACCTCATGGATAATTTGTTTTTTCTTTAGTCAGATTGGCTAAACACTCTGCACATTGAGGTGACTGGCCAAAGTGTAAATCTTCAAAAACACTTTTCAGTGTTCCACTCTAGTCGCAGAGGATTGCAACCCCCCAAGCCCTGCCCCCTGACCCCTGCAGTCTCTCCAAACTCTCCCGCTCACATTCATTCTTTGTCTACTCTCACGTCCTCCCTCAACCCCATTCTAGCTCTCGCAAGTTTAAATTTTTTGTTGGCATTTGCTGCCTTGGAGGGGCGGGGGGCAGCTTTAGATCTCCCCACCTTATTTAGGATTCTGCTCCTGTATTGTGACCAAGGTCGCCAACCTTCATATTGCTTTGACCATTTTGCTTTTAGTTGTTCCTTATGCAAGGATGGACGTATTGTGACAACTTTTTAAACCTTTGCAGACATGTCCACAGATGTAGTTGCTTTGTATCTATTGCTTTCATGTCGGGGCCCAACATTATGAGAAATGGTGTGGAAAGGGGTCAGAAAAATGTCGCCGTCACAAGTTGTTTGTGTGTCAAAGGACGGGACAGCGTCTGTTTATCGCTGTGCCACTGAGTGTGTGCTTCTGCACGCAGCCACACGCGTGGATGTGGTCTCCACATGGAAGTGACGTACACAAAGACGAGGCGGTCGAGTCCCAACCTGCTTGCCTCTTATTTGGACGTGTGGAGAACAGAGCGCTCGACATCCAACTACGTACACACACCTACACAAAATGATCTTCCACATCAGCTGTTTCCCACCAGCTGGTTTATTGTGTCCTTCCAGCAGCAGCAGGCCTATTCAGGACCGGTAAACAGGAACTTTGTTTTCTCCCTTCTTCGTCTCTAAACAAAGACTGTTTACTTTCCTTTTGCTTGGGAATAAATAAAGGGCAAAGAGACTAACCTCTGATGTCTGCTGTATTCTGTTTCTGTCTGTCCTGCATGTGTGTGTCCTGCAGCTGCTGCACATCTGCATCGAGGGATGGGGGAACTGGCGCTGGTCAGAGGCCTTCAGTGTGGACAACGTAGGGACCCTGCTGAGGACCATTCAGTACAAGGGCCGCACGGCTTCCCTCATCATCAAAGTGGTACAGCTCAATGGGGTCCAGAAACAGGTGCGGACCTTTTTGTTTGGATCTTGTTATGTTTTTATTGTAGTGGGAAGCACGCAAGACATCTTCACTATCTGAGAAATGAAAAAACATTTTTTATCCTAAATGGTCAGTTGCATTTTTACGGTTAAGGTTAACCAAAATAATAGTAGAACTAACTATCAAATGAGAGACAATGTTAGTCACCCAGGATTTAATTTCCAAAAAAGAGAAAAGACTCAAAGTACTGGCAACACATTTTATTTGAGTACATTTGTGGTGGAATAGACACCACGGCAATAAAGACGGCCCAGAATTCAACAGCACCAAGAATGTAGGGACAGCATGTTTTCATAATCTACGTTTTGTGGCACTCAAAACAAAAGCTCATGAACTGGAAGCCACTTCATCAATCCACAAAGAAGATCACAGGAGATCATACACCAGATGCTGTCCCTTTTCTACACCACAACAGCATGTTCTTTCCCAGAATGGCACGTCGCGTTCCTGAAAATGCCGGGATGCTGTCGGATTACGGCGGTCGGTCACACTTTGTTATGTAAACAATGTTGAGTGTCGTACATGTCTCCCTCTCGTCCTCCAGACAAAACACACTCGGCCTCTAGCATTCCTTCCCCTGTCCGTTCCACACTTTGTTTACATCTCGTTCCCATTGGATCCGATGAAAGGGCTGAAGTGGCCAATTTACACAATACGTATCCTCAGAGGGGGGGCGGCGGTCGCCACCCAATAGGATGTGAGCGCACCTCATCTTCTACATGGCATGAGGGGAGGGGTTGATACACATTGTGTCGCACACTGTCCCTCTCTGTCCATTGTTATGGCCTCTTCGTCATTCCTGTTGGCGCCAACACGCTGCTGTAATTAATGGAGAGATTTCACAACCTGCAGAACACACACAGCCATAACACATGATGGCATAAAACACACACATCTAACTTGGGATGGGAATGTAGCCCCTGTGGTTTCTGTATCTGTTGAATAGACAACTCTGTTTCAGAGGTGTTCTTTCTCATGCAGACGGACTGCACTCTGTAGGACCCTTGAACATTCTTTGCAAAGAATAAAGCTTTAAAAGTCAAGTTCTGCTCTGTGATGCATTTTCATCAAGTTTTGAAAATGTCAGTCCCAGTGAGCACTGGTGGGCTTTGCCTTTCCATTCGTATCCATCAATACAAGCATATGTATATACCCACACAAGTAGTGGACTGTACTTACATCTTACTGTACTTACTATCCAAGACATCAGATATTATTATACGGATGAATGTCCTAGCACCAGTGAGATTTCAGTCGTGAAATCTTGGGGAAAAATCATCTCCAGTTCTTTAATTTTTTCCCTTCGATTTTAACCTGAAGTAACAACACTGAGTAAACAAGTTTTTTCCATCGGCATGCTTCACCCGAAGTGCTAGTCAAACTCACAAAGCAATTCTCTCACACATCTTTGTTATGAACACACCTAGCAAGCCATTTTCTTGTTAGCCATGTTGTTGTCGATTGTCTTACTGTCTGTTGTTATGCACCAACCGCCATGTCAAATTGTGTATAGCATATTTTGGCAATAAATGTTCCTGATTCCTGATGTAGAGCTTGTGTCAGACTCTCATTTGTGTGGTCATGGGCATAGAGAACCTAAAAGCATGTTCGTTTCCGGACGTCTTTGCATTCAAGGCTTGGCTTTATTTTAATTGTATTCAATCCTTCCCTGTAACCTTGTTCTCTTCCAGGTAATAATCTGCGGGCGGCAAGTGATGTGCAGCTACCTGACTCAGGACATCGAGCTGCGGGTGGTGCAGCACTACGTGGGGCCTGACGGTCAGACGGTGGTCAGGGAACACTGCGACTGCCTGGAGGCCGGGGCCAAGCTGCCTTCGTACGTACTAGAGGACGCTGAGATGACGGAGCTGTGCTTGAGGGCCAGGGGAGATGAGGACTGGTCCCAAGACGTTCAGCTGGAGAGCAGGGAGAAGGGCAACGGCAGCTCTGTTGTGCAGGTACCGTAACACTAACGGACCCTGACTAACACCTCAGTGTTGCTACATGACCTTTGTATTGTTCTTTGACTTGTTTGACATGGACAGATATTGTTCAACAACGCAGATGGGCACACACATTGCACACAGCACTGCTTCTAACCAACCCAGCCACACACACACAGACTGGACCACCAACTGTGTCCGGATGCTCTCCTCCTGGGTGGCCACAGTGGCAGAGTCGCTCACGGTGGGAGGACAGATTGAGATTGTCCCCTCAGATAATCTTACCATGGAAACCAAAAACCCGCCATGTTGAGAGGCAGAAAATACAGTTTATGCTCTCTCATAACAACTCTAACCATAGAGAGGAAGTACTATTGATAGGTGGGCACAGGGAAAGGCTTTGAAGGGACTTTCGCACCGCTGGACCGGCGCCAGACAGTTGCTCCTTTGCTGTGTCCTCTGCGCTTCTTCCGCTAGTTCTGTATTTCTCCTCGTTCGCCACTCTCTCTTTGTGTTCTTCCTTTATAGGCCCCTTGCTGTTCACAGCTTTCGACTTTCTGCAGCTCCTGCTTCTGTGTGCGGGCGTCAACATCCCTGACTCCGCTCCGATCTCTCTGCTGTTATCTCCTCTCCTCAGATCAGCCGTTTATTACACAGGCTTGGCCTGGAATGAGAGCCTGGACTAGTAGCTGGATCTTCACATCTCTCTATGTCCGTCTGTCTCCTGATATTTCCCCGTTTCCCTCGCCCACACACTGGCCTGCTCGTCTGTCTTGTAGCTGTTCACTCCTCTCGTTTATTTACTTCATCCTCTGGCATTCTGTTCTTCCACTTGTTCCACCCTCTGACTCTCCTCCCGTCTCTTTTCCCATCCGTCTCCTGATTAACTGGTAATCCATCCGTGGTAACTCCTCTTCGCCATATCTTCCCTTCCTCCTCCCTAACTCTGATTTTCAACATCTTCCTTTACCTTTGACAAAGCACAGGAGGTCGTCGTGACCTTATCCCAGCCATTTGTGTTTTTGGTGTATCAGACCAGAGTATCTGTTTCATAGAGTTTCATTAGCTCATCCAACAAGGTTGTTTTTTTCTTTCATGGCCCTCTTGATAAAACTGAAATGGTCTCTCTGCTCCAATCTCTCTGTCCACACCAAGGACAAGTTCCCAGTATTTTATAAACCAGACCACTTGTAATGGCTTTGGCACCCCATGTCTTTAATGAGGTGCCCGTAATGGCGCATTTATGTGGCGCTGGCAGTCGCCAGTCACCTCCGCCGCTATACTGTGTCGCAGGACTTTAGGCAGACTTTGACTTTAAACTACTGGAAGAAGCCAAGACAAAAAGCAAACAGGATAATGTCTTTCTGATAAGGGCAAAACAATTCTGTCTTTGAATAAAATGCAGAAAAATGCAATAAAGTAATCAGATATCCATATTTTGTAACTGCTAACCAAAACAATCATGTTTCCCTTGAGTGCCCTTTCGCCCATTCTTTTTTGCATTAACCATTATAATAATAAGGCGATAATGGATAGATAGATGGAAAGATATGACGCGCCATAAACTCCCATGTACTGTAGGAATAAAATGTTTTGGATTGGACAGCCTGGAATTATAAGTGATAATACAGAATCGTAACAGTAAGTTTATGTTTTTCAGGTGCCTTGTTCCAGTGGTTCTTTGCTCTATGTTTGGTGCACTCTCATCACAATTGAACCTGACTCTCACATGCAGCAGAGAGTGGTGAGTATCCAATCATTTCCATTTTGTGACAAAAAGTTGTTGTTTCTATTTCTGCATTAGCCACGTTTCGGGTATTCCACTGTTGTGAGAGTTATATGTTATAGTTTACTACGGGATGCCATGCCATTATTTGCCAATGGTAAAAAAAACTACATTTTCCTCAACAGTCCGTTATCCTGCAAAGAAACGTTCATAGCTCCAACAATGAGCCCATTGCTAATTATTATGCAGGATTATGTCATCTGACCCCATGGTAGAAATATGTTTTGTTCCACTGTGGTATGATCCGTTCTCTGCATCTTGACTCACCACCGTATTGTTATCCTAAATAATCTTTCTCATGCCTACACCTCACTAGCTAAAGCAAAGAAGTCAACGGGTACGAGCTAGTCAGAGGAAGAGAAGTGCCCGTCATGGCATGTTGGATGACATTATTCTGCCTAATGAATAGCCATGTTTGGGTAGAGTGTGTGTTTTCAGAGTAATGGACCGTCTGAACAATGCTGCTTGCTTTTAGGATAATGGGCTGTTGGATAAATGGGTTTTCGCTGCAATGGAATTTATTTTTGTCTTTTCAGAATAATGGGAGTTAACTTGCAAGAGAACACCAAAACTACACATAACCTTGTTCTTTTTTTACACTGTACACTGAGCTTTACATACAACGGTTATAGACCAGACGGGTGGATGTTTTACATCATATGTACTATTGTCACCAGATTTTTAAACCTAGTGTTGGGTGCCTTAGCTGAATAGTTGATCATCTAACTATCCCTCTCCCAGTTTAGTTCAGTATTGAGTGTCTGAGCAGTTTGTCTCACTGATGAGTGTTTTCTATGAATCCCCTGTTTCAGGTGGTGTTCAGTCCCCTGTTTGTCATGAGGAGCCATCTGCCAGATCCAGTGAGCGTCCACATAGAAAAGAGGAGTCTGGGGCTGAGAGAGAGCCAGCTGATACACGGCCGGGGCCAGCAGGAGCCCCTGTTAAACACAGAGGCCGATCTCACCCACCACCTGACTTTCCAGGCCAGGTAGAAGCACAGAACAAAAGCCATGAGCTGCACCACATTGAGGATTGCCAAACATTAACAACCCTGATAAAGAAAAAACTGATCTTAAGTGTAGAAAACAAGATACCGTCCTCAACTGCAAGACCAAGCAAAAAGACATGACCCACAATAGTTTCCACTCTCCCAAACTATATACAGCAAGTCGCTTAGAGATGTCCTTTTAGTCAAGCGTCCCTCCCCACAGGCTTCTGGGGATGGTGGTTCTAATTGATGATGGTTGTCCCTGCAGTGGTCCTGCCGTACACCTGGATTACTACTCGCAATTATTTGAATAATTTCTGTTAAAGGAATTCAATGTATTTTACATCTTTTATCTTGTTCATTCTGCACACATGACATACATTACAATGGATAATGGGAGATCCCGGGAGAGGGATCCCTCCTCTGACGTTCTCCCTAAGGTTTCTTCCCTTTTTTCCCCATGGAAGGGTTTTTCATTTTTTGTCACCTCGGAGAAGTGATCCAGGGGAAGCCAACTTGGCAGCACCTGATTCACCGACCCTCCCAACTCCCAACATGTCAGGTTGGACTGCAGTTACACCTCGTTTAAATGCAGGCCCTGAGAGGGAGCAGCTTTTTCCACCCCGTATTGAATTGAGTGCATGCACAGGTGTTTCCGTGGGTGGATCGAGGAGTGCACATGCACGTGTGTCCTCGCGTTTACTATTTGTGGTCTGCGTCGTCTGTCTTAGTTGTCTGTGTGCCAGCGCACGTTGCCACTTCATCCCGGCCAGTGCGTCACATCCATCAGGGCTGCTTGTCGCTTGGGCACCAGTTTGTCAGTGTGCGTTCACACGTTGTCATATTGTGCATATCAGCGTGTAAGCGGTGGTCTCCATTAAGCCCAACTAGTCGTCAAAATGTTGGCTTTTGTCAGAATCTTCATCTAGAAGGCAATCATCTGTTGGTTTTGGATTGTAACGACTTCTCCTGCCTCATGTGTCATGTCATGATGGCAGATGCTTCAAGTGTCTCTCAGTTACACAAGTGTTTATGTTTCTGTATGTGTGGCCCCAGGGGGACAATCATTACCACATGTTTACAAGCTGCATCCTTGTTGCTCCTACTATGTTTGTGATCTGTACATCTGTAATCTATGTTGTTTTATGCAGATCCATGAAACACACATCAACCCTTGCTGGGTGCAGCCGGTGGCACTCTGAATAAACAGAGCAAACGTTGAATCTAATTGACCCCCCTTGAGGGATTCTCTTTGTTGTAGACGTTTTGTGTTTGGATATCTGATCAGAAAGTTTGTTTTGATTTCAGCTGCCATTAAGAAACCACAGTGACTGGGAATATGTCTGGCCCCTGTTGCTGTAGATTCATTTTTTTTCATGCAGACAACAAAAAGCTAGCTCAAAAACAACTCTAGTCTTTCTACTTTGCGACCGCAGCACCCCTGGTGTTTACAATCCGTCCCCTGCCCTAACTGCTCTCCCTGAACCTCACCCCCCTCTCCAATTACCCGCAGCTCTATCCATCCCTCTTCATCCTCAAAAACGCACATACAACAAGCCGTAGTTGTAAAACGACCTGCACTCACGTACATACTCACAAGCAGCCCCCAGCGCCAAACCGCGAGGACGAATTCAATCTCCGATGTTCGTGGGTCAACAGCTTGTCTTTCCTTCCTGTAATTACACAGAGTTGTGGGCTCTAATGGACGAGGTGGAGAGCAGAGCTGCGGTCTGAGAGACACAGAAGGGTCCCAACCAGAACCGCTGAGTCCAGCTCCCCTCGCACCGGCCACCACATTATAAAGCTGAGGCTTTACAATCAGAAGCCTCTTCCTGTTCCACCCCCCCACCCCCCTCCACCCCCCAGGAACGCCTCTGGATCAAAAGCTTCCTGTCAACACCTTGTCCACATCCACTGACTTGCCCCCGGATCCATAAGCAGTAGTCCTTGTTTTCCTTTTATAGCACAATGAACTCTATTAATAAACTGCTGCCGGGGTAAGGGGGGCTGTACTTCAGCCAAGAGGAACTGGATGCTCCCCAGAGAAAGAGAAGAAGCTACAGTTTGGTCAATTATGGCTCTGCAGAACTAAAAACATTGTCTGGACCTGAGGTATCCAACAGGATTATTTACTGCTGTTTAGCTTTCTCTAAGATCTCGTTGAATTTGTGTTTGTAATAGAAGACTGCAAAAAAAGGAAAAATCGCAAACAAAAAGCAGATTCAAGCCCTCGTTGAGGTTTCAGCGGTAAAAGCAGAGTTTAGCTGGAGGTCGCTCCGATTGTAGTGAACAGAAGAATGGGAATGGTCTGCTGATGTCAACAGATGTCTTGTTCTTCAATTAATTCCTTTCTGTCCGTGGAATCAGTAAATGCGCTTCCAAGCCTCGTTTGCTGTCAACAAACATCTAGCGGGGGTTCACAGCCGCGTGGCTTTAGGACCCCACTAGTGTGTACCTTTTCATTTGGAAAAGTGCAGATGGTCGGTTAAAGATAGCACATGTCCTCACACGTGAACTCAAAAGAATTGGTCACATTGTCCCACACACACAAACAAATCAGAGTCTCGTCTCTTTATTGAAACGTTTTGTGCTCCTTCGTTTCAGGGAGGACGAAGACGCTTCTAACTGTGCCGTGCCTATCTCAACCAGCTTGATCAAACAGATTGTGAACAAGAACGGAGGCGACAACCTAGGCGACAACCTAGAGCACATTCTGGCCGACTTCTACGGTCAGAGGCCCTCTGCAGGGCCACCGTGGCCCTACACCGACGATGCTGACAGGTAACCCTCCCACTCGCCGCTGTCCAGTGCACTGCTTTGGGAAGACTGCAGTTTTGTGTTTTCACTTTCGCAATAGATCGAAAGAAGCGCCAGGGTACCACGAACAAGGTTGAAAGGGGCAGGATAGAGAAAATCATTGTTTATTTTATCGCTCTAGTAAGGGAGGCTTCTCTTTTGATTGCTGGTCTTTGTTCACATAATACAACCCTTAACAGTGAGGACAATGCAAAGTGGATTTGGGGACTGTCACTCATTCACAGTCCAGCTTTACAGTCACAGGGCCTTGCATGCAGTTAAAAAATCTGGCACAGCTTTGCAAAAGCGTACCCCTGTAAGCACTGGGTGGATGAGTGCAAATGTGACGAGGGTCCATACCCAATTAGGGCAGCAGACACATGTGGATCTGTCTGCAAATGTCCGTCTGGGAATCATCTTTTGTCACAAAGCAATCACATCCTGACAGCAGCACATGCTCTGCCACAGGCTCCGTGGGTCTGCTGGACACGTGGGCCATATGCCTTCCTGTGGTTGCCCCGGGGTTCCTCCACTCTCTAGACATACTCTGATACGCACACATATTGTTGCCCTGCACATGCCTGCAGACACACTTATAACAGTGTTGTTACATGCGCACATCACTCCCCTTCAAATGTCACACACACACACACACACTATCTGGCGGTGTAGGGTTTCTCCATCAGCCGAGCACCCTCCCAGCCCCGGGCCAAAGCATTTCCCATCATGGATGTGACGGTGGCAGCTTGTCTCAAGCCCCAAAATCTGCTACTTTTAGTTCAAGAGCATGATTCGTCTGAGGAAAAAGAGTGTCAGAAATATGCCAGTATTAGGATTAGTAGCACTGATGGGTATCTGTAAAAACACTCTCATGGATAGCAACAGTTTAATTTGTGTGTTTTGGTTTAAGTTGGTATCCGTTATGCAGTTTGCCTTTTAGAAAGGAAGGTTCCCGGTGTCTTCGGCTCAGTGGAGAAACCCATCATGTAAATATTGAGTAGTAAAGGGGCAGAAGGAAGTTGAAAGTGCTGAATGTTATTTTTCTTTCTCTTTTGGATTTTTTAAATGACAGAGAGGCAGCTCTACAATCATTAAACAAACAGCTTTCAGTGGTTGGGGTTAGAGTGAGCCCTAGCTGCAGGCTGTGTGTGTGTGTGTGTGTGTGTGTGTGTGTGTGTGTGTGTGTGTGTGTGTGTGTGTGTGTGTGTGTGTGTGTGTGTGTGTTCATACCAGTGTGCTTCTCAACATTCCCACTTCTTAACACTCAGCTCCAGAGTTGGCAGGTTTTGACAGAAGCTGCTGATCGCATGTCCTTCAATTAGCTGTCTTCTCTTTTTTTAGCTCCAAAAGCGAATTAGCTAGACCACTGCACTTTGCTTCCCTCGGCCTGCAGGTCGACATGCTGTTCAAACGCGGCCGGGGGAGTCTTTAGGCACGGGATGAGTCTGAGGGGGCAGGGTGGTAGGTTCAGCCGAGGGAAGACTGGTTTTGATCGTTTTGAACTTCAGAGCGAGTCTGAGGGAACTGTTTGTTTGTCTCCCCTCTGGCTCTGCTCTGTTTAGGGTTCACAGTACCGTGATTACCCCGATGTGACTGCTGCTGTCAGGGAATTGCTCTGACACAATGCTTGTGTGTTTCTGTCTGTCTGCCTTGTTTGTCTCCACATGGTCGTGTGTGTGCGCGTGTGTGTGTGTGTGTGTGTGTGTGTGTGTGTGTGTGTGTGTGTGTGTGTGTTTCCGTTTCCAGAATGTTTTTTTTATTGCATAAATGATCTGCGGACCTTTTCTTATGTTTGTTTGTTCAGACTGTCAGTGTGTTAATTTGTCTGCATGGTATGGCAGTGCAACAACTGTTTGTTTATCCACGACACATTTCAATGCTGTTCCATACTCTGAAGTACATGGAGTTGACGTGGAAAATCACATCCTTAGTCTAAGTAATTGAGCATGAATGAGTGTTATTACCAAGTTGACAATAATGGTTGTTTATCAATACTGCATTACAGGTAGCTGTGTGTTTCTGTCTCTCTGTCTATATGTGTGTCGTTATAGCTTTGTGTCATGGGTAAAGTGTTTACAGCTCAAGGAATGTTCTGCAGAGGCCTACATGAGAAACAAGCTCAGAAAAGGGCGTTCTGCATCGTCTAGCCCAGAAGGTCTACTTGTGCTTTAAATGTGTTCATCATATTTGTACTGTAGAGAAGAGCAAAGCTTCCCCTGTGTTTGGCTGCATGATCGAATCATTAATCAAAGGTGAAGGATTGCTGTTATAGTGTATACTCCCCTCACAGGTCAGTGTTGGAGCCCCTCGCCCAGTGGGACAGTCCCATGCAGGTTAAGTTGTCCTGCTGGAAGTCCGGGCTGAACACCCTGCTGGTGGAGCTGCTGCCTTGGGCCCTGCTGGCCAACCACTCCCAGTGGGACCTCTGGCTCTTCGAGGGAGAGACCATTGTGCTGCAGATACCAGCCGGCAAAATCATTGTGCCCCCCAACTTCAAGGTATGGTGCCATCTGCATATTTGTTTAGTTGTCCTCCAAGGGACCGATATTAAAAAGAGCGTTCTAAAGTCCACCCAACTTGCAAACTCAGAATGACTTCAGTTTCTGATGTGAGCTTCACGACTATATATAGATAATAACTTCATCAGGGTCATCAGAACTGTCCCTTCACAGTCACAGAAACCAACGTATACAACTGTGTCAGGCTGAGCATTACTCCTGCTGACAAGTAGACTCGCTGTGTAAAAGTACGTTCTTTATTTTTTTTATACCATGAACACTGTTTTGCCTCCGTGCCGAAGCCATTCTGTTTTCGTCATCAGCCCATTCTCAGGAACCCTTGGAGAGACTTTTTTCAAACTTAGCACAAACCACCTGGACTCAAGGATGAGATGTTTACATTCTGGAGGTCAAAGGTCAAAGTCACCGGGACCTGACTTTTAACAAATTTCCACCTTTTGTCTTTAGACCAAGATCTAGAAGTCTCTAGAAGTCATTTTATTATAAAGCCAGCCCTTCCCTCATCTTGAATATTAAGCACACCACTGTCCATCCTGGCTGCTTACAGCAATATCTCCCCCCTGAGTCTTTATTTGCAGCAAAGCTCTGTCACTAAATACGGCGGGCATGTCTCCTCACTGGCTTCTGAGATCACAACTGTTCCACCGCTCACCTGGTGCTAAGGGGGAGAACAAGTGCGGATACGGTTGAGCTCAAAGAATCAAAAAATAACAAGTTGTAAATGTGAAGGTTTGCTGACTGATTAGCATATTTCATGATGCTGCGAGCAGCAGAGCCAGAAGACCAATCAGTGGGACACTTTAAGTATGTCCTCGTAACAGAGCCAACCATTGTGGAGGTTGTATACTCGACAGTTCCAAGACTAATTGAAATGTTATGCAGTGGACATGGACAATGTCAGAAACATTGTGCTAAGTTGTCTGTATTGAAGCAACAGTTGAACCCAGCATGTGTCCTTTTCCAAAATGCAATCAAATCGATTAGGATTGCGTATTCTGTTTGACATGACTGACAACGAACTGACCTCCGATTCTGACCATCTTAATTCCTCCTCACTCCGTAATTTTTCCCCTCACTGCCCTCCCAAACGTTCAGGAAGCCTTCCAGATTGGCATCTACTGGGCCCACACCAACACTGTCCACAAGTCCACGGCGCTCAAACTGGTTCACGACCTTACCTCTCCCCGGTGGAAGGAGGGATCCGGCTCCGAGGTGGTCACTCTGGACGAGGAGGGATACGTAGAAGCTGACATCACCCTGGGGGCCTTTCCCGGACGGCAGAAGGTAGGGAAAACAAGTGATCTGGCCTCTTCCTTAAATTTCTCAAGCCTCTAAAGTTAGATATAGTATTGTTTAGTGAACTTTAGAATTAGTACTATTCAGCTTTTCAACTTTTGCACCGTATGTGAGTACTGTGAGCTCGTTCTCCTTCAATCCTTTAGAGCTGACAAATAGGTGTCCGTTGTTTCCTCTGCAGCTGTGTCAGTTCTGCGTGTCCTCTGTGGTGAGACACGGCATCCAGATCCTCCAGATAGAGGACCGAACTATTCTGGTCAACAACACCCCACACACAATCCATTGCAGGCCTCTGCTGGCCTCCCATCCCCTGGGAACTGACGACCAGGTGACCGCATCCAGCCTCTCTCTGTGCACTCACCTCCAGGGTTTCTCTGTTCGTTTTCAAACTCACACAAAGGCAAACGTGCAAATGAGTAAACCCCGGCCATGCACCAAGGTAAAATATGCAATGCACAAACAGGATCTGAATGTGCTGTTCTCCACCTTTATTTGAACAGTTCAAAATGCTTGTCGTTGCAGAGAGCTAGAACTTATGAGGTGTTAGTGTTCGAAACATCACACCTGCCCAGTCTCTACAGTCCACACAAGCGTTACCGCTTGCTTCAGCTCTCCAAAACAAAAGAAATGAGTGTAAATTTAGCTTAATTTCCTCAATGCTACCTGAAACCCTGCGTGCGTGCAGTGCGTGCGTGCAGTGCGTGCGTGCGTGCGTGTGCGCGTGTGTGTGTGTGTGTGTGCGTGTGCACGCGCCGCTCATTGCCCTGCATGTCTTTCATTCCTGTTCAGCCGATGGTTCTGAAACCTCACACAACACACACACTTTATGTATTCCCTCTGTGCATTACTCACACACATCAAACCCCAGCACACACATGCACACTGCTCAGACGCGGCAAGCCGTTTTCCATCAGATCAAAATACTACACCCAACCCCCCCTCTCCCTCCCTCCACCGTTTTCACCATGTGGCAATGGCGCTTCGTTGGGACATTAGACAAACACCCAGAATTGGATGCAGGTTTTTTCCTCACTCGCTTTCATCTGCTGCTTGTCCCCAAAGAGAGCAACAATGCAGTGATGTCATTTAACGAGCCTTCAGATCCTCTTAAAGGACGATGGCAGATCTTGCCAAAGCTTTGCCAGTAGCCACTAATTGACTTTTTTTTTGTTTTGTTTAAGGGCTTTTAAAAAACGAAATAGCGGGCGATGGGCTTAACAATGACACAGACCACAAACAAGCCGAGGAATGCCTTTCTAGTCGCACTATTCATCATGCTTAGTGCCTAATCCTTGTAGTCTTCAACTACACGCTGCTCACTGGCAGCACAGCAGGGCTCCTCTGCTACCAATTTAGCACAAAGCTCAGTCGAGGAGAGAACAGGGTACAATAACAATGTGGTTTCACTATGTCTTTTGTTGTAGTCACTTGCATCTCTGCCTTTCTTTTCTTCATATCTCATAGGCCCTTTGTCCACTTACCCTCCTTTGTTCTCATTTGCTTTTGTCATTTCCTTTCATTTGTTTGTGTCTTCCCCTCGGTCTTTATTTTTGTTTGTCCTTCATCGGTTGCTTGTTTGGCTTTTTTTATCCACTTTATCTTGTCCTTTTGTTTGATTTTTTTCTCCCTCTCCTTCCTTCCCATAATTATTTAATCACGGTTGTATCATGTACTCTCGTCAGGCCTGTGAGATACCAGAGACGTCACTGTTCAGCCTGTTACCCTCTGAGGAATCATCCCAGGCCAAACCCTGCTCCGTCCCATTCTGGGACCTCCTCCAAACCGGCGTTCATGGAACGGTGAAGTTCCCTCTGCCGCTCAAACATATGCTCTTCAGCCTTTTCCCCGGGCACGATGGAGGAGTGGGATCTGGGTCTGCAGCGTGGAGCCTCCCCGCTCCCATCCGCCCCGACTTCCCCAGGCAGAGTTTGTCTGTTCCCAGGGAACCGGACTCCGGGGGTGGCCTGAGCAGCAGGTGGGTGAAGCGGAGCATCTGTGGCGTGCTGGCTGCGACAGTCCATTTAGAACAGGGCACCGAACCCCGACTGGCACATCACACAAAGCCGGCTGCTGGTCACAGCTTGTTAAATTCTGCAGATGAAGCAAAGGAAGGAATACCCTCAGCATTTCCACCGTCAGTCTCTCTGCTCTTCTCAGTCCTTATTTTTCTTACTTTTGATCTTTCTCAGTTTCTTTTCTTGTTTAATTTTTGAATAAAAATCAGCCTAAATAAAAAGCTATTTCACCTTAAGAAAGACAGTACAGGCTTACACAGGCCAAATAGCATGTTGTATTTTTCTTAAAACTTGTGTATCTTCATTTGCTGTGTGTAACTGATACGTACATAGATATAAACACACACACACATCTGGCTTGGACCGCTCTCTGCGGACAGTTCATTTATGGCCTACTATGTTTTGTTTTGCAGAGGCATAGTACTGACATATCAGGAGCACCTTGGGGTGACATACATCATCCTGAACGAGGACCCCTGTCCTCGGATGCTGATCCACAACAAATGTCCTATCCCCCTTTTGCTTAAGGAAACTCTCAAAGGTAAGCAAGTAAATAACTGCTGGACTGGTCTCCTCTTATCTACTCCATGCACCCAGGGCGGCTGCGGTGCATGGAGTAGAGAGGGTGCGCCAGAAACCGCAGGGTTGGCAGTTCGAACCCCGACTGCTCCACGTCCCATGTCAAAGTGTCCCTGAGCAAGACACCCAACCCCTAACTGCTCCCCGGGCGCCTTTACGGCAGCCCACTGCTCCCACTGTGTTGGGTTAAATGCAGAGAACAATTTCCTGAATGTGTAAGATAATACAATAAAAATGTCGTCTTCTTCTATCCTCTCATACTTCTACTACTAGTGCGTTATTTAACGACTATTACTTCTTATCTTCAAATAGAAACTCAGAAGACGGAGGTTCACTGCCGTCCTCTGCCTGCCAATTGCTCCTTGCACCATGAGCTCTACCACCACTTTTCCAGCTTTCCAGAGTGCAGGCAGAAAGAGACGCTGCCCGCTCTCCTGCTGAAGACCACCTTGGACCAGGGCTCCAACACCTGGAGCGACCCCATAGACGTCAACTGCCCCGGCACTCAGGTAACGGCATGCGGCAGGTTGAGGTAGAAAGATGGCAGGATATCATCTTCAGGATTTCATCTGCACTGAAACATGTTATGCCCAAGTGGTTTGAGGTTTGACTTTCTTCATGTCCATCGAGACATGAAAGACATTTAAAGACATTGAAGAGTTAATGCCTCGTCATCTCAGCTCTCACTGATAGTGCTAATGGCAGTAAGGTGGAGCCAGTGTTTGTCCTGCGAGATTAGCACAACCACAGGATATGGTTGATGCTTTTAATGAACTCACATTATATAGCATTAGACATTAGATACACGATGACAGAATGTAATCTACCTCATAAGGCCCGAAGCCAGCTTTATGTCTGCGTGCTTGTGGGATAGTCCTGATGAGCAGGTGGCACTGTGTGCGCTTTCATCGGTGTGTGAATGTGTGATGTAGTCTAAGAGCGCTGTAAGTGTCGGACTATAAAAACTCTATACACTTAGCAGTCCAATTACTGTGTGTGTGTGTGTGTGGGGGGGGGGGGGGGGCGGCGTGTGTGTTTAATTGTGTCGGTGTAGCAGTGCGAGGTTAGCGAGATGTTAGGGGGCATCACGTGTAATGTTTGGTGTTTTGTCTAGCCAGCTGCAGGTGAGAGTTGAGGTTTAGGTTGTATCTCTGGTTACCGTGAGGTCTGGGTCTGACCTCCGTAGTAGAGGTTGTCGGGTCAAAGGTCGGACTTGTTATGACTGCTAAACAAAGCAATCAGGCGGCTTTCCTTTCTTCACATGATGTGATTTTCCGCTCTGAGGCTGGAGCGGTGGAGGTTAAAGGTGAGACACATACAGTGTAAAGAGCACTGAGATGTAGAAATAAAGTTTAATCAAGAGGGGGAAATGTCTCATGAAAGATCTGCTGTTTCTCAGGTGGTGTTCCTGCCGGGCTTCGGCTGTCTCTACATCGACGTGGCGTACCAGAGAGGAACCCTGGTTCTGTCTCTGGCTCCCGAGGGCAGCGTGGATGCTGTCATCAACCAGCACAGCGGGTACATGTGCACAGCCAGTATTATTCTTCTTGTTTTATCCTTGTTGTTTTAGTCTGCCCGCATATTTGAGCCGTATCAAATCATCTGAGCCTGCTGTTCTTCCTAACCTCAAGGTATCCACCCGAGTGCCTTTTACTGCGCTCACTCCAATTTGCTTCATGATTATCCTTAACAGCAATGTTTTCATGCAGCAGTTGTTACTAGACTCCAAACATACAGAGACAGGCGTCATTTTGAACCACATGAGGGCAATAAAAGCCTCTTTGTTGTCATGAGGGGAATTTGTAAGTAGAACATAACATTACAGCTTTGTTCCATTACATCAACACAAAGCTGCCTTTTCATTTTGATTGAGCGGGATATTAATATAATTACAAGTTGGTAAATGTAAACAATTATCTTTTGTTCTGGTAGTAGATCATTTACAGTACAAAACATTAATACGTTTGGTCCTCCAGCCAATCATTTGAATCCTAACACGCCTCCTTAAGACTCTGAGATGGAGCTGTTTCCTTTCTCATTTCTTTCTTCAAAAGAATACAAGCTGATTGCTAGATATGCATGAATGAAAACTAGTCATATTTATTCCCTTTCACGTGAATCACTTCTGTTTTGTTTCAGGTCTTCTAAGCTGTCGTGCAGAGTCCTCCTTCGTGAAGTCAGTGTGGTGTTGAGCGATGACATCACCAACCCCTCGGGATCTGTGGAGCTGCTCAGACTCACATTGACCAAGCTGCTCCTCAGCCTGGGTCCGGTGCCGACCGCCCCCCCACCCTCGGGGCTGGTGGCCGACACGAACTCGGGCGCTACGCCCGTCTCCGCCCTGATGCCTGACCCCTCTCTGATTGAGGTCCACTGCTCCAGTCTACAGGTAGACAACCAGCTGTACAACCGAGCAAGTTTCCACTTCCCTGTGCTGCTGTGCCAGGACCAGAGGGGGGGGGCTGAGCCGGGCGGTCCGTGGAGCAGCGACGCAAACCCCACGCAATCCCCTGAAGCCCTGGAGGAGTTCAAACGCTCGTGTTTCCTGCAGCTGAGGATGATGCTGGCTGGGGACAGATGCACAGCGGAGGAGGTTGGATTCATTCTTCTGTCTTTGTAATTCAGGTTTTTGTTCTCACCGTATATGTTGCGTGTTAGTATTTTGACCTATATTTGATTATGCACCTTGTATCTCTATTTGCAAGGGAGATGAGTGCTCATGTCAAAAAGGACTTAATCTCTTCAAGATACAGATGTGTCCAAGTCTTTTTTTCATCGCAGCATCATGTGTTTTCTCCTCAGATCACCTTCCAACTCCAACCTGCCAGAGTCTACCTCGAAGACACCTTTGTTTACTACATTAAGACCCTGTTCCACACCTACATCCCTGACAGCGCCATGGCCTCAGCCACAGCGGGGACCCAGAAGAGGAGCAGAGGGTCTGGGTCGGACTCCATCCTCCCTGCACAGGTGTGCTACATTACGTGATGTTTTTATTTATTGCCTAAAGGGAAATAATATGTATATAATAAGGTATCTAATCCAGGAAAGAAACTTTGTGTGTCACAATATGTTTTAATTGTTAGTATTACTTCTCTCTCTTGACAATACTAACATTCAACATTGTTTTCAGCTTTATTTATTTTTGAAAGAGGGAATGTCCTGATCTAATTTTAAATTGTTGAGTTGTAAAACTAGTTCATTTCTCCCAGGTGCTTGAGTCGGTGCAGGCTTTGGTCCACCCTGTGCGGCTGCAGAAACTGACCATCCAGCCGGTCAACTTGTTGGTCAGCATCCACGCCTCCCTGAAGCTGTACATCGCATCGGACCACACCCCTCTCTCTTTCTCCCTGTTTGAGAGAGGGCCGCTGTGCACCACGGCCAGACAGCTGGTCCACTCTCTGGCCATGCACTACGCTGCCGGGGCCCTCTTCAGAGCCGGTGGGTAGTGGTGAACGGAGAGGCTCGCACCACTTCCCTCCCGCCACATCCATCACACGTACAGCCAGCTTGTGGACGCTGGACTGATTTGTATTCACATTGCAGGGACACTCAAGGCCTCACACTCCATGCATCAGTAGAGGCAAAACACGGACCGAAGAATAAGTGACCAATTCCACGTTCTCATAACTCTACTATTCTCACAAAGTCTGGAGTTGAGCTTTAAAATGATTGCACCCGAAGGCTTCAATTGCTTTGAGACAAAAAGTGATGAAGAGCTCCAGGGAGTAAAATTTGAATCACTGGAGGCTCAAAAAAGATTTAGATTGTATCCTTTAGATTTACTGTTTCCTCAGCTTTGACTGATGACTCACGGTTACATAGGCTGCACACGTCCGACTTTTCTGGCCCTTAAAAGCGGGCTCCGTACCTCTCTGCTGCGTGGTCCTCATGTCGAGTCAAAGCCTCCACACATGTTCTGATTTAAGCTCGTCATTTCCACATCAGAAATCACTGTTCTGGACCAACACTTCCTCCCTGCTGTCTCTCGTTAGAGCCCTCATTTATGCTCGTATTTCAGCACGTCACATCACCACTTCCTGAGTCATCATACAGAATGAAGAGGGCGTGGGAGGGGGTACAGCGACGGGAAGCCTGGCATTCTGGGACTGATTAGTATTAGGATGTACGGCATGGTCATCGCACAGACTTCTAGAATACTGAATGGCGTGCACTACCTACTCGCTCACCCCGGCAGAGTGCATCCATGTGCGCCCATTGAACATCAGCTCCTGTCAGGAATTTATGCTTTACCAAAACCACAACAAGGAGTCTGTGAGAGGCAGAAAGGACAAGCAGGCCTCGCCTGAGTCGGTTTCCTGCCATTATGGCCCATCGCTCATGCGCAAATTGACAGAGAATAAGAGCAGAGCGAGATGGCGTCTCCAGAAACGCCTTTTTGATTTTTGTGACGCAATTGTCAGAGCATAAATATCAGCGAGCCGTGCCATCTTAAGGGTAGAAGTCAGGTGAGATAGGAGGAGGCTGTAAATCTTACTGTGGCACATGTATGATTTCATGCAGAGTATATGAGTCTGTGTGCCTAAGTGGATGTATCTGAGCCTTTGTGTTGCTGAGAAAAAAATTCTGACACAATGAGGGACACACCGTACAATCAACATGTAAAAACATTGCGTGAATATTTCTGTGAAGTTTTTGAATTGGGATCAATCCAAACAAATAGAGGATAGTGGAAGTTTACTCAAGGGGCTTGTCTTCATGAGAGCAGGTGTTTCAGATGTGTTTCTGTAAATACAAAACCCATTTGGACAGTAGAAAGAATTGTGTGGTATAACACCATTGAGACAACATTCCAATAATAATAATGTAAAGTTTATTTCTTGAAATATTTGCTTCCAGTCCAAGTTTTTCTTGAACAACTAAATAGAAAGAGAAGAGGAAGAAGGCTGGATAGGAATGTAATCGTTGATGTGACAAGGACATGATTAATTCAAGGATTCATGGATAATTTATTGTCATTGTGCAACAAGGGGTTGTGCAGTTGTAGCCCATTTGTTACACAAGAAACATTTTTGGAACTTGCATCAGAAATAACAGTTCTCTGGACACCATATTACAAAAAAAATTAGTTTGAATTACATTTTTACACCAAGCATCATTGATGTAAACCCCTGATTTAAACCATCGTAGATAGTATAACAAGTGTTCCTGTCCTCAGGTTGGGTGGTGGGATCTCTGGAGATCCTGGGCAGTCCTGCCAGCCTGGTGCGGAGTATCGGCAACGGCGTGTCCGACTTCTTCCGGCTGCCCTACGAAGGCCTGACGCGCGGGCCTGGAGCCTTCGTCAGCGGGGTTTCCAGAGGGACCTCCTCCTTCGTCAAGCATATCTCCAAAGGTAACAGATGCTCCTAACATTTGAGTCGGTTCAACAGCAGTAAGTCTCTGTGCACCGGACATATTGTGGTAAATGTATGTTACCTGATGACCACGGATGCCGGGTGTCATTATGCAGTGATGACTCATTCAACATTTTTGGTTGAGCTCGAACATCATGTTTTGCATTCAGGCACGCTGACCTCCATCACCAATTTAGCAACGAGCCTGGCCAGGAACATGGACCGGCTGTCCCTGGATGAAGAGCACTACACCAGGCAGGAGGAGTGGAGACGGCAACTTCCAGAGAGCCTTGGAGACGGACTGAGACAGGGGCTGTCACGACTTGGCATCAGCTTGTTAGGTACGCGGAAGTGCACACATTAGAATGCATCTCATGGAATCATTCATTTTTACAGAGGGTTTTGCAACATGTCGTATCAGGAATTCAGCAGCACAGTAATCATCGTTACACTCCTGCAGTCATCCTCGCTTAATCCAAGAATTTAATTGAGTGGCTCACTTTTTAAATATTATTCCCCTTCACAATATGTCAAAATGTTTGCTTTAGATGACAACAGATGAGAAAAGTTATTATTAATTCGTCACCTAGCTCAATATAGAATCCCATGACACTAGATAGTTTCTTCCCACACACATTTAACCTGCTGTCCATTGGCATTAGGGCAATGCGCACACACAAACACACACACACACTGGCGGGCACAATGACAAAGAGCTATGAGACGAAGCCGAGGAGACAGCACAGCAGGGACTCAGTAGCCACCAAGAGGGCAGTTAAACCATATACAGCATGGTAGACGCGTAAAACTTGAGTATTGAAAGAGAGCATGTGGTCACTGAAACCAAACAGCTGCCCACGTTTCTCTGGGTGGATTATAATTCTTAGTATGCCCCGTCGAAGGGCCAGATATTTTCTGTAGGCCAAAAGCGTGTGTCGGAGTTCCTGTGCGAGTCCCATGTATGACACTTTTTATTTTCCATGTCTTGTCAAAAGGAAATGTTGTGTGTCTTTTGCGTCATTTTTGTAACTGTTCGTCTTTGAATAAAGCACATTAATAAGGAACAACTGCTTTTATTCTGTTCTTCCAGGCGCCATAGCGGGCATCGTGGACCAGCCAATGCAGAACTTCCAGAGGAACTGGGAGCTGCAGAGCTCCGCTGGGAGCAAGGCCAAAGGGGTCATCTCTGGAGTGGGGAAAGGCATTGTGGGCGTTTTCACCAAGCCCATCGGAGGAGCAGCTGAACTGGTGTCCCAGACTGGATTTGGTGAGTTCAGGATGGTCAAAGATAACACACTGTCGTTGTGCTATTTCAGCGGTTCACATCATTAGTTGTATCTGTTATAGTGATATCATCTGACACGGCGTCTAGGGCCTCACTTGTTTTGGCCGTCTATATCTGTCCTCAGCACTACATTTCATATCAAAGACCGAAAAGCCCATTTAGGAGCAGATTGACTTATTGAAGGTTCCTCGTGACTCAAGCTTCCATACTATACGCCTTGTGTCGCCTCGCTCTCAGATTGAGTGGGCATTGAGTGGATTGTTTGGACAGTTTCTCCCAACCGTGTCCTCTTGGCTCCAGTCAGAGGTGTTTATTAGGTCATGACTGCGGACTTCATGACTTCTTACTAGTACTACTGAAGGACACACACAAATAAACACCATCACACATGCACACAACACTTGTACAGTGGGGAGAACAAGGATTTGATACACTGCCAATTTTGCAGGTTTTCCCACTTACAAAGCATGTAGGAGTCTGTCATTTTTATCATAGGTACTCTTCAACTGTGAGTGAATATGAATGAATTGCAGTTAATTGCATGACATAAGTATTTAGTATTTTGATTATACATCAGAAAAGCCAAATTTAATATTTGGTACAGAAACCTCTGTTTGCAATTACAGACATCATACGTTCCCTGTGGTTCTTGACCAGGTTTAAACACTCTGCGGCAGGGATTTTGGCCCACTCCTCCACACAGACCTTCTCTAGATCCTTCAGGTTTCGGGGCTGTCTCTTGGCACTAGGCCACTCCAGGACCTTGAGATGCTTCTTACGGAGCCACTCCTTCGTTGCCCTGGCTGTGTGTTTCGGGTCGTTGTCCTGCTGGAAGACCCAGCCATGACCCATCTTCAATGCTCTTACTGAGGGAAGGAGGTTGTTGGCCAAGATCTCGCGATACACAGCACCATCCATCCTCCCCTCAATACGGTGCAGTCAACCTGTCCCCTTTGCAGAAAAGCATCTCCAAAGAATGATGTTTCCACCTCCATGCTTCACGGTGTTCTTGGGATTCTACTCATCCTTCTTCTTCCTCCTCAAAACACAGCAAGTGGAGTTTAGACCAAAAAGCTATATTTTCGTCTCATCAGACCACATGACATTCTCCCATACCTCCTCTAGATCATCCAGATGGTCATTGGCAAACTTCAGACGGGCCTGGACATGCGCTGGCTTGAGGGGACCTTGCGAGCGCTGCAGGATTTTAATCCATGACGGCGTAGGCGGTTACTCAGGGTTTTCTTTGAGACTGTGGTCCCAGCTTTTCTTGGTCCTGCCGTGTAGTTCTGGGCTGATACCTCACCTTCCTCATGATCATTGATGCTTCACGAGGTGAGATCTTGCCTGGAGCCCCAGACCGAGGCAGATTGACCGTCATCTTGAATTTGCTCCATTTTCTAATAATTGCACCAACAGTTGTTGCCTTCTCACCAAGCTGCTTGCCTGTTGTCCTGTAGCCCATCCCAGACTTGTGCAGGTCTACAATTTTATCCCTGATGTCCTTACACCACTCTCTGGTCTTGGCCATTGTGGAGAGGTTGGAGTCTGTTTGATTGAGTGTGTGGACAGGTGTCTTTTATATAGGTATCTAGTTCAAACAGGTGTCGTTAATACAGGTAATAAGTGGAGAACAGGATGGCTTCCTAAAAACAGGCTAACAGGTCTGTGAGAGCCGGAATTCTTACTGGTTTGTAGTAAGAATGAAATACTTATGTCATGCAATAAACTGCAACTTTTTAAATCATACAATGTGATTTTCTTGATTTTTGTTTTAGATTCCGTCACTCACAGTTGAAGAGTACCTATGATAAAAATTGCACTCCTACATGCTTTGTAAGTGGGAAAACGTGCAAAATTGGCAGTGTATCTGCCATCAGTGGACCTGTTCTCCTCACGTTAGCACGTGTTTTCTTGGTGGCAGAAGATGGTGTGGAGTGTGTTGGCGCAGGTCTAGCAGCGAGGGTGCCAGCTGTGTGTACGACTAACGTCCCCACAGGAGTCTTCTTCTGATCCACCTGAAACACATCAGCTGGAAGTACTCATCCTGTCCAATCAAACACAGGGATGAACCTACACACACTCACACTCGGTCCAGCATTGCTGTCACTAATGACTCAGACTGAAGACTCAGTTTTAAGTAGGCAATTAAGGGACATTGTGGCGCTAAGGGTCGTCATGGCGCTGGGGTAGAGCGGGTGCGCTGGGAACCACAAGGTTGGTGGTTGGAGTCCCGGCCGCTTAATATTTTTCTTTTTAACTTTTTAATATTTAAAATGTTTTAACTTTATTCCCTTGTTTTATACTAACCCATATCCTTAGCCTTATTCTACTAACCCATTGCATTAGCATTTCATTCCACTTTATTTTATTACTTGTGCACTGTTGTCTTGTCTGTCTACTGTCGCGCACTAACCGCCAAGACAAATTCCTTGTATGTTTGACATATTTTGGCTAATAAATGTTTCCTGATTCCTGATTCCCATGTCCCATGTCAAGTGTCCCTGAGCAAGACACCTAACCCCTAATTGCTCCTCGGGAAAAAAAAGTAAAAAGCCATGGGTTAGAAATGTAATGTAAGTCACTTTGGATAAAAAGCGTCAGGTAAATGACCTGTAATGTAATGTAATTGCTTCACTGGCCCCCGCTGCTGACAGCCAGAGCTGTCCGCATCATGTGTGCTGTTTATCAGCTCCAGTCTGTCTGACCCTCAACACGGTACAACGCAGGAGACTAAACCTCCCTGGTAGTTAAGCTTAGTTTAAGCCGTTCAATTTGTTTTGACAAATCTGTATTTCAGTAAATATTTTGCAGCCAAATGAAATGTTCACAGGTTCCAACTTTTGATTCTTTTGATGCATGTAATATTTCTTTACAGCCCTTGTACAAAGGAAATCAAGTATTCCATGAATATGAGATCTGAGTTTCCAGCAGTGTGTGTTTTTCAGGTTACACTTGTCAGTTTCTTGCGTCTTCTCAGCAAATTTTGTTTGTACACTCTCAGAGAAAAAACGCAGTGAACGGCATGTTGAGGTCAAACGACTTTGTGCGTGCTCAAACTAAAGCCTCGCACTGATGCTGACCCTCTCTGTTTGTCTTTCTCTCCTCTGGCAGGGATCCTTCACGGAGCCGGCCTGTGGCAGCTCCCTAAACAACTGTACCTGCCTACTGAAGAGAAGGCCGCTCAGGCCGCAAACAGCCACCTTAAATATGTTTGGTATGAAACCCTTCAGAGCCATTTGTCCCCTCCCGAGGCTTAGCCTCTACTTTTGTCCATCTATTTGTTAGAAGTGGGACATGTGTTCTCGCCTTTGCTTTTAATTGGAGGTTCTCCAGGATCGCCTGTTCAGTTTCTCCCTCTTACCTCTCATCATTTTTGCCTGTCTTGTTTAAAAAAAAAAAAAAAAAGAACTTCATTACGGTTCATTACCTACTTTCCCCCCCAAAAAAAGACTCTGGAGAAATGTTTGACCTTGATCCCACACATGGTAGCCAGCCTGCCCTCCCTTGTTCTCATCGAGCCATGTTAAAAGGTTTTTATAAGCACTCTGCCAAAGCCGCCAGCTAGAACAGATTCTTGTTGTTTAACGTTGAGTCTATCCAGAGATGTCTCTCGGTACCATCAGATGGAGGAACACCTTCCCTTGTGAGCAGGAGTTTGGGAACCTTCTGCTTGGCACAACCTGCCAAGCAGGTGTTATTGTTGGGTCATGAGTTGTAAAAAATAATATATGACCGCTTTACATCAGAACTGAATGTTTCAACTCAACA
Source organism: Gasterosteus aculeatus (assembly GCF_964276395.1). Classification (NCBI taxonomy): domain Eukaryota; kingdom Metazoa; phylum Chordata; class Actinopteri; order Perciformes; family Gasterosteidae; genus Gasterosteus; species Gasterosteus aculeatus. Next base: position 18,978,757 of record NC_135707.1, on the reverse strand, counting down.
GCACTTGATATAATCATCAAAAATTTGCCAGAGGCCTGTCTCTCCAGAATATTATCAGCAGCTGATGCATTTATGGCTTTTTATAATCATTTTTGTAGTTTGGTTTCCATAGCTGTCTATCTACATTTTAGATAGGTATGTTATTGTCATCACCCAAAGGGCATGTCGTGCTAATGTTAGAGGGGAAAAAACCTGATGAGTGGTGAGATAATGCTCCCCTGTGTTTTTTATTCATGCTGCATTGCAGTCAAAGTGGTTTCCATCAGTGCTACAGGTAGCCCAGATGAGCTGAATAACACTGAACAGAAACAGTCCCAAATTGTGGCTTTTTTTACATCTGTAGAGCAATTCGAGTACCTGCCTTTCAAAGTAAACACACTGTCAGAGAAACATGACTGAAGACTGCAGGTCCCACCGTGCACATATTTCCCCATCGAACATGTGTGTGTGGCAATGTAAATTACAGGATGTATAGAGACGCGTGTTTGTGTGAATTGAGGTGAGTCGGCACACCTTGTGTGGTCTTGTTGATTTGGGAAAGTGATTTGCCCATTTTCGAAGCCGTGTGTACATGATCAGTGCATGCAGCAGAAGTCAGTGGGATTGCTGTTCGTAGTGCATGAAACTATAAAGCATTAGAATTTCAGCGTCATAACTTGTCTTCGCGGGCCCTCCACAGGAAGATGCTCCAGTCTCTGGGCCGACCGGAGCTCCACATGGCCCTGGAGGTGACCATCGTGAGTGGGTCGGGTCAGGAGCATGCCGGCTGTTTGCTCCTCACCTCCGAGGTGCTGTTTGTAGTCAGCCTCAGCGAGGACACCCAGCAGCAGGCCTTCCCCATCACAGAGGTAAGTGACAGCAGTTGGGAAGAAAGACTTCTTTCAGCTGTGAAGTAAGAGCTCCGAACCTCCTCCCTCTGCAGGTGGAGTGTCAGCAGGAGCCGGGGCATCAGGGCCAGCTCACCCTCACCTTGCAGCAGCAGACAGTAGTCAGCGACACAGAGGTGAGACTTTACTAATAATAGAGCCACACATGGTGGAAAACAAAGTCTCATAAACATAATGTAGCACATATACAGTTAAATAGGGAGGAATGCAAAGTAGTTAGTAGAGTGTTTTTCCTGATACGACTAATGACATTTAAATACACTTTTAGAATCTTGAGTAATCAAGCCTTAGTTACTTATTTTACTTTGTTTATTTGTGGACCAAAATGACTGCACACGCCTACATTGATTTTGAGCAGTTTGTATTACGCCTCATCAGCAGCATGCTTTGCTCTCATCCAAGAACCGATGAGATCGTTAAGGGGCCACGACCCCTGACCTCAATGGTTCCTTTGCTGACCAGAGACATTGTTTGTTTGGCATGAGAAAAAAAAAACTCCTTGGTTACCATGAAGGCACATGGTCAGCCACTGGCTGCATCAGACTGTATTGGTAGTCATCTGATCAGTCCCCCCTCCTCCCCCCCAACCCAGGGTGATGGCATTCGGGAGCGTCTGTCAGAGCAGCAGTACCGGCGGTTGGTGGACTACGTGACGTGGGCCTCCCAGTTCCTCTCTCCCTCCCCCTCCTCTCTCCAGATGGCGGTGACACTCGCCGAGCCACCACCCTCCGTCACCAAGTGTTACCGCTACCTGGTGGAGCCCGCCTTCGCCGCGGTGTTTGTCAGCAGGTTCACCATGGTAAAGAATAAAGCCTTACGCATCGGATTCCACTAACACACACCTGTGCACTATTGCTCCAAGGAAAAAGGGAACGGATCATTCGTTCCAATTAAGCCTTTAATCAAAAACATAACACATTTATGCAAAAGATATTTGTTGCATTTGAAATATATATTATAGAAGAGCTCATCACATCTAATTGATGTTTGAACAATAAACACTAAAACAGCTGTCAACTTAAACCTTTTTGGATCAACGCTGTCTTCTCTTCCAACATTAAATGGGCGCTCTCAGTCAGTGTGAAACCTCCTCGGTGTTGCAGATAGAAATGTGCAGTACACAACTAATCTGTTACATTGACATCAAAACGGCCCCATGGTTCATTCTGCAGAAAAAGCTCTATGTTTACATTCTTCATATGTCTCATGCCAACGTTAAGTGCAATATTATATAATGTTGCTGGACGCTAGAGAAACCAGCTGTCAACCAAAATGTTTGTTTGTTTTTATAAACGTCACCGTACGTGGATCCCAACATGTTATTGTTGCACCACTGGGTCTTATGCCTTTAATGTATGTACATGGATAATATATTGATACAAAATAAAGTGTTTTGCTATTATTGGAAGTAAGTGTGAATCTGCTTGTTGTGAATGAAACAAGTAACCCACTGAACTTATAGCCAGGAGAGATTTACACTTTTCTTTTGTACGCAAGCCCTGAGACGTGGCTGGTCCCATTTTGTTGATGAAACACATTTGTTCACACACTCAACTGGGAGAAATTGATCCACAACGTTCTTACATTGTGTGTAAACCAAGTCTCAAACTTCTACCTCATCGTGCACTTCGTTTTCACAATCACAATGACAGGCTGCATTAAGACATAAGTAACTGTGTCATAGTACAGCAATCACAAAACTTCATATTACACTAACAAATGTGATAGTATATATAAATATAAACCTCGTGCTACAACGTGTCAAAATATCAATTTGGATCAGTCATCCAAATTATGAAAAAACACAATGTTTTTTGTTTTACCTTTGGCGGGTTGTATTTGAAAAACTAAGGAAAAGGTTGCTCCACTTGCACAGTGCTCAGCTCTTGGAACTGGGGCCAAAACTTCAGCAATGCACTGAACACTGATGTCTACATGGACAGAGAAAAGGCAAACACACTCACTACATACTGGAAGGAAATACGATGAAAGCCAAACTCAGAAACACAAACACTACCTGAGCTTCTCTGAAGAGGCAAGGACCCAGTCTGTTGCGATTCTCCAGAACACGCTGGGCCTGTTGAGGAGGGATGTCTATCTGCAGAGCCGGGGGGGTGGAGGCGTCGATGAAACCATTAATGATGGTGGAACTCTTCTGCTGGATCGTGGCCTCATCGCTGTGGGAGTGACAGAGGTCCTGGAAGAGAGGGCACTATTTCAATATCCCAAATTCTGCTGCATTTTGAATCCTACTGTGGTCAGATCAATGTTTTCCAATTTGGAGCCTTTTGCATTTGTGTACCTGTATAACAATCGCGATTAAGCTGCATTTTAAATAAACTCCAAATCTAAGGACAGTTTAGGCTTCTTTGCCTTTGTTTCTGGGAAACTAGCGTCAATGTCATTTTTATTTTCAAAAGTTTGAGAACGTATTGAGTTGCTACATTACCTTTTTACCTAAGACAAGGTGAGCACAGAGAAATTTTGAATTTCAGAACAAATATATATACATCTATAGAAGCATTATTCTACCCACTGAAGCTCAGCCATGCAAGTACAGAAACAAACACCTTTTTTATTGAGGGGGACTCGATAATCCCGTGTATTAGTAATTTGATTATCCAAACTTAATATGGAATGGCATACGCCAATGAGCTCAGCCCAGATGGCGTCGCAGTCTTACAATAAAAACCAGCAGCGCATCGTTGTCTACTTATTTCTGCTTCTTTTACCTTGTATCTCTGCGCTTCCAGCCAGAAGCGGACATTGTTTTCTGGGAAGTCTCCTTTCAGGGAGACGAAGTGCTGGAACCGTGTGCAGGTGACGGGGTCAAGTAGAGTCCGTCGAAAAAGCAGGATCTCTTTGGCGGCCGTCATCCACAAGCTGTCGGCCTGCAGGGACACACGGCAGAGGAGTGTTAGGTTGCACACTGTAAGAAGAGGAAAAATCCCTCAGGGTTAGATTCAATGCATATAATGACCTACTCTTTTGTTAACAATAGAGCAAAACCTTGTGTGCACAATGGATATACAAGTGTGCTCCTGAACAACAGCCGTAAAGATAGTTTGGGACCTGTGGCCTATATTCTTAGCGCACATAAAACTGAGATAATGAGGCTCTTTGCCAGTGATGATGAGATAATGATCATACAGACAACAATCATCTATGGAAAAGTCCTTCCTGTAATCATTCTGTTTGAAATGTACATGTTTTGTATCCGTGTTCTGCTGTGCAGAATGAAATGAGAGGAAGGGCCGGAGCTTCATGGAAAACACTCCAAACACTATTAAAGGAAGGTTAGTAGTGCTGATGCTTTAATCTCATTTATCCTGGATCCAATTTGGGGGAAACTAACCACAAGGCCAAAATGGTGTTTGACAAAGCCAGAGCTCGAAGCCAAGCCAACTAAATCACACATGCGTTCCGGCCAGGCAACGCCTTTTTTCTCTATAAAGAATATGCAAGTTTCCCAGAAAGCTGCTGTCTGCAGCGTGGGGCTGCCACACAAACACCAGTCAGAAGACAGAAGCGGAGTAACGTGACACAGAACACTTTTACCCTTGACCCCATCTTTATATCCTCTGACCTTATTCATCCAATCTGTGCCAACCGTCTCCCACCCTTCCATATAGAGGCCAAACTATGTCCACAACCGATTACTTAATGAGAGGATCTGTGTTACAAAACAACTCCATAGCATAATGTCGTTCTTGTGTTACAACGTGATGAGGCGGCCTGAGAGCGACTGGACAGCTGCGTGGGTTCCCACCTAACAGAGTCACTCTTAAGCTCTATTTTATTAGGAACAGAGAGATGTTTAAAGCAACCTGGGACAAAGCTTTACCCATGAGCTACTCATTGTTGATACAACACAAAGCCAAAACGTAATATCTTGTTTGTGCAATCAATAATGAAACTGAAGTATAAGTAATGGGACTATCCTTTGGATGAACTAGTAACTTTGTAAAGTCTTTGCTGGCTGCCTGATAACTGTACAGAGCCAAGATACAGACTAGCATATAAAAAGCACTGTAAAGCCGCAAGCTTGTTATTTTTAAAGTCTGTTTCTTATGGCACAATTTATAGTGTTAATTTTAATATTTATGTTAATTGGTTAGGTTTTGGAGCTGCTTATAGATAGACTTTGTTATTAGCCATTTCAGTCATGCTAAGCTAAGCTACTGGGACCATACGTTAAATAGACAAACATTGGAGTGCTAACAATATTGCCACTTGTATTTGCGGGGAAAAAACGAAATCCCTTAATTTGCTAGTTTTTACCTTTGGTTTGTATTCCTGTTGTTGTGTGAACTCAGCTGAGGACATGTAGAGCGGAAGCCATTTTTTCTCAATGTAACTACTGACGATGTCCTGGATCTCCCGAACAACTGAGTTGAAGAGATACCCAGTACCCAGACGCTCCAGTCCACCTGCGAGACGCAATATCTACACACACACACACACACACACAGTGGAAGCCAAGTCAAAGATACAGCCCAGACAGATTGTGTGTGTGTGTGTGTGTGTGTGTGCACATTTTAAATGCAACGGATGTTTCACAACATGAAAAACAAAGTATTCACCCCCCTCTTGGACTCATTTTGTCTTGGTATAACTACAGATTAAGATTAATTTCATTGGGATTTTATGTAATGGACCAACACAAAATAGTTCATCATCAGGATGTCGGGATTTGAAAATTTCTGTTCATAGACGGCTCCATCTAATCTGACTGAGCTTCAGTTTTTTGAGTGGACGAACATCGTTTCCATCTCTCGATGTGCAAAGCTGGTGGAGACATTCACCAAAAGAAAAGAAAAGAAACTATTACATCTGGGGTGGAGGGGGGGTGAATACTTATGCATCCAACAGATGTCAACTTTTTAGTTCTAATTATTGTTTTTGTCACAATTTTGCATCTACAAAGTACAATACATGTGTTGGTAAAATGCAAAGAAAGTCTATTTGAATTCCAGTTTTCAACAGTATAAAATGGGAAAAGGTCCAAAGTGTGTGTGTGTGTGTGTGGGGGGGGGGGGTTGAGGGCTGATTCAGGATAAAGAACGATACACAGTTGGAAACCCAACTGAAAACTCCCCTCCTGCTGCGCTCTTCATCATTCCCACAATCCCTCTGTTCCCTTCATCTCCCCGTCTGCTTTCTGTCCTCATACTTTGAAATGGCCAAGTCTCCCTATTTATATCTCTTTTAGATTTTCTCTCATTTCATTGTGCACGCACAAAGCCGAGCTATTCCCACGCACGCACGCACGCACACACACACGCACGCACACGCACACACTCCGCCAACACACATGCACACACACGCTTCAGAAATTAGAAACAGTCGTTCCATTGGAGTGGGAGTCAGCAGATGAAAGGAGTCCAATCTGCGACTGGATGACTGAGTGATTGAAAGAGTGAAGGGCCAAAGCAGTAAAGCTGTCAGTCTCTCTACATCGCTCACGCAGACCAGAACCAACGCTGAGATGTGAGAGCGGCGGCCGGGCCCAATCCTGCACAGTTGGAAGCACTAGAATTGGCAACTTCCCTCGAATACAATCATCCTTTTGATGGCATTCATGAGATGAGGGTGAAAAATGACAAAGGTCATGCACCAGGGTTGAAGTCATGTCAACGAGAAGGCTTCACTGAATGTCTCTCTCCTAACTCATTGTGCTTCACAATCAGGTAGCTCACCTCATTTAAAAAGAAATGAAAACGAATGAATAGCTCAGCGTAATAGTTGACTGTATCGGTTAAATGGTTAAAGTAGTTAAGGATTTGACATTTGAAATAATGTAAAGGATAAATGGTGGTGGTAAAAATGCAATTGACCAAGCCGGCCTCATAGTTTCATATGTCAGGCATGTCGGTGAGGTCTTTGGGGTTACATCATACAGAAAACATGTTGGGAAGGATTCTGCCATTATTAACACACCTGAAATATTAGGGCTGTCAAAATGAACGTGTTAATCTATGCGATTAATGTGGCCGAAATTGACGCAATTTTTAACACAAATTTGACTGGAAACAAAACCGCCGCTAGCTGCAGTCAATTAGATCGGAAAGACAGAGACACTTATAAGTAAAACAAACAGAGGCAGAGGAATTCCTCCATGTGTCCAACAGGGATGAGTGGCAAACGGACCACTTTAGGACCGCTAGGCCAAGATAGCTGCTAGGCTACTTCCATCTCAACATCGAGGACAGCAGGAAGAATCGATAGTTCAATCCACCTGGTTGAATTCTGCCTTGGAGGTGATCAAATGTGTGTAGTTTTGTGTTTAAAATACAATTAAACAGTGTCTAAAATACACACTTTCTAAGGGGATTACTTATTACTTGTACTATTTAGTCTTTAAAACAACAAAAAACAAACTTTAATTAGTTATCTATTGACAGCCCTATAAAACTCTTTTCTGTCTAGCTTCCAAAAATAGAAAGAATCCCACCTACTCATCCTACTTCTACACAGCATGCCCTTCTGCACTAATCCTAGAATCCAGAAACCTAATCTCAGACTACAAACGTCAGGAGAGAGAACATCATTGTCACTAGCCTTCTTTCTTCCTTCTCCTTCTCACCCCGTCCTCTCATGGCCCGTTTTCCTAGCGACACCCTGCTGTCAGAGCTGGGCGATCTGATCTGCAAGATGCCCGAGAAGGGAGACGGGGAACTGTGTGAGTGCCGTTTATCAAATGTTGAGCCCCAGCCAGAGCTCACATTGTCATGTCATGAGCACCACGCTTCTGCCACCACCTCTGATCCTTTCCCAGGAAGTTGATAATAATTCAATATCAATCTAGATGCGACTCCATCAAAAAGGGTTTCCCAGTAAAATTGAACTCATTCACTCCATAAACCATGTGGCTGACGTACAGCATTCTGTTGCTCTGTGGTGGCGGGGCTGGCGGAGCCAAAGAAGTACTTCCTGTTGAGATATTTGGTGGCAATATTCGTGGCTCTCCGCTGTCTGACAGCCTTGTCTTTTTGAGGAGTCCTCCTGTACTGCTCCAGATCCAGCCAGCATGTCAGATGGATACTGACCGGAAACACACATGTTCAGATTCACCATTATGATAAAAGCTCCAGTGCATCGTATATACATCCTCTAGACAACACCCATTTCCATACTGCTTTCATTTCATTTTAATGCAAAGTTGTAAATATGTATGTGTGTATATATGTATGTATATTTTAGAGAGTAAAGTAATTTCCTCTGAACAGAGCACAACTATCTCATACACAAAATATGTGGTTATTACTACTCACCTGGCATCCTGATTCTGTAGGAAGGACATTAAGTGCCCGATCTTGCGGGGGTGGCAAAGTAAGGAGCCTAGACGGTAGCCTTTGTAATTTGGAGACACTCTGGACCGAGAGTCAGGCGCCCGGGGGCCCTTTGAGAAGGGAGACGATGGTGTAACCGGAGAAGGAAATAACTCTGACCTGAACTGCTCCACCTTTGGAGGAGACAACAGCAGAAGGTGGAGTAAGTGACTGGGTGGGTGTGAGAAGGAGGAAGAACAAGCTGCTATATTTGCACATAACCTGAGGTAGATAGCACGTTCAGGCCAAGTAATACACTCTTGGAACATTGGATAACTTACACTGTTACTGAGCAAAGCATAAAAGGTGGATCGAGGCCATTTTCAAATTGGTCAAATTAGCACCTTTGAGCTCACAGGTGAACCGACATTGTGGAGGCTGGCTGACCTGTTTCAGTTGGCCCATTGATTCCTTGTACAGATGTTCCCCGGGCTCCTGGCTGTCAATGCAACGCACCTCCTCTTGCACACACACCTTGACACATAAAGCCAATTAGTGCTGAAATTAGTAGTAATCAATAAGTTAATTAGAACTAATTGTTTTTATTCTTTGTGGAAATGAAAACACTTTATAATCTGATTCTCCTTCATTTGGTTTCTTGCACTGTAATACATGTTTTGAAAGGCCAAATATTAACTCAAGGCTGAAAATGATCGGTTGTCACAGCCCTGAATCCAATCATGCACAGAAACAGACAAGAAACCTTAGACTCAAAGTAGGAACTCTAATCCGTATTATTTTATACATCATTTAACATTTAACAGATTCTACAATATTCATAGATGCAACGATCAACATTGTGACATTTTGCCGCTTCTTTCCTCAGTGCTGTCAGTAGCGTGTTGCTTCCCTCGAGCTGAACAAGAGAATGAAACGGTGCTTACTGTCTGGAAGGACTGTTCGTCCCTGCTGACCAGCAGGGTCCAAGGCTCCAGAAGGATGTGCAGTGCGTGCTCCTCAACCTTGTCAAACAGCTCCTTAAAAGCGGGCACGAGTTGGTCGTACACCTCCCTTCTGATCTCCTCGCCGACACCAATGCTCCTCCTGGCAAAGCTGAGGAGGTAGCTGGAGTGAAGGAGCTGAGGAAAAGAGAAGAGATCGTAAAAGTGTCGTCACTTTGGAAACATTTCTGCTCACAGCCGCCATCAGTTCCATCGCCATCTATCATTTAGCACTCTCAACTTCGATATTCAATGACTCTCATCATCACTGCTGCCATCACACCACATAAACGTCAGTTAACTCTCTTGGCTATGGCACTATGGAAAGACCATTGAAATGTCGTTCCTCCGGTTAGCTAAAGGTTCACTGAGGTACTCTGGACCGGAACAACGGCGTGTTGTAGCCAGACAGGGTGGTTCTGGGAGACTGGACTGGCGTGGAGCTGAGCTGAGGGGGGTCACTTTTTTTTATCGCTGGTTAAATGAGAGGCCCGAACAGGAGCGCATGCAAACAAGAGCAGGTGTGTGTGTGTGTGTGTGCGTTCCAGGGAAGGTGGAGGATATAAACTCAATCTCTGTTTCATGTCTTTTGAGGTCTTTGTTCATCATTTGTTCCTCCAAATTCCAGACTTGCTGATTAATGGCTGACATGAGCTAATAACCACGTAGTCTTTTATCCCCCTTCTTTCACATATGGAGCGACTGTGGAGAGCAGAGGTCGTCCTTCGATCACTGGCTCCGCTGGTGTCCATGGCGATGTGTACTTGGGACAAACACTAAACCATTGTTTGTTATTTTTCCACGCACGGCAGCTCGCAGCAGCGGGACAGAGAGCACCAGAGTGAGTACAACCCCCCCGGTCGGCTGATCCGGTTGCCTGATTATTACCCCATTTGGCCGGCTATTACCCCCCTGTTGTAGTTGTAAACCATGGGGAAACACTGTTTGACTATGGTGTGTGTGTGCTAGTTAGTTAGAGTCCCAATGGGCAGGTGGCATCATGTACGGTGTCCTGTCATCACATGTAGTGTTAAAACACTTTGGATGGTTGGAAGACTAGAAAACCGCAATACAAGTTCCGCCCATTTACAGTGTGTTCTAAGCAGCAGTAAACAGCTGGGTGTTTCTTCATAAGTTAGTAGTTGGTGAGAGATGAACACACTATGAGGTTGCTAGTGACCTGTGCCTCTCTCTGGACCCGGTAGGTGTCCAGTCCGTCCTGATGGAACAGCTCATGGTAGTGCTGCAGGTCAGTCCAAAAGTAAAGTGCATTCTCCCACAGCTGTTACGGAAAATGAGAACATGGAAACATCATCATGGACTCTGTCTATCACATCAAAGGGCAGACACTGAAGATTTTATTGAGCCGCAATTTGATGAGAATTATAATTCAATGTAATGCAACATGCAAACAATGCAGTGGCTGCTATTGTACCTGGTTTCCAGATTGCTCACAGAAGTTTGAAAAGTATAAGCCGGCATAGAATTCAACAGAAAGGGCCTTCTCCATTCTTCTGCTGCCCGGGAACTGACTTCTGCTAGAATATAACTGGTGAAACACATACACAGAAGAGAAATCTGTACACTACCCTTTATTCAAAAATTTGGTTGCAGCAACTTACTGTTTGGACTGCAAGTAAAAACGTGTAATCGCTTGTTTTGTCCAACCAACAGTGCAAATCCTTAAAGAGCTCAATGTATAATGGTATTAAACAGTGGAAAATTGCAAATCTTCATGGAGAATTTGAAAATGAGTGTTTGGCATTTTAGCTTCATAAAAGACAATAATGAACTTGATCGACTAATCATTGTGTCTACACTTAAAAATATAGCCTAAAACATGCTTTTGAGAAAAGGACAACTGCATACGAAGCGGTGATACCCTCTGCAGCCACTGGAACATACAAGTTGCAAAAAGTCAGACAGTAAGTGCTACATCTTTGCTGGCTCCATTTCCCATGTTGCTTCTGAGGATTCTCTTTTTGGGCACCTAAAGGTATCATATCTTAATGCCTTTACCTGTGTGTGTACAGCATGGTGGCACAGGGGCAAACGGGTTTCAGAGCAGAGAGTGTTCGATCCACGGTGGGGCTGTGTGTCTGACTCAGGCCTAACACACCACTCTGCCCTCAGCTCGGGATAAGGGGAGTCATCGCGGCCTCCGTGAATCCTCCGGGACGTCCAGAACCGAGGAACCCTGTCGGAAAGAGGAGAGAGTTGTTCTGGACATTCATCTGATATGTAGAAGTTTGTGATTTTATTTGTTTAAAATGACAGCCTGTGCTATATTGAGCTTATTGTGGGGACATGACTCCCAGTATATGACAGGCACAAAAATATACATACAAAGTCGTGATCCATGATTAACATGAGGGGACATTATGAGGAATTATAAATCTCACCAGTAGGAGAGTAGAGACTGGATGAGTAAGGGCTGAACTGAGTGAAGTTTCTCCTCTGTCCAGCAGAGGGAGGTAGTCAGCCCCAGCCTGCAGAGCAGCTCCACATTGAGACTGATACGGCTGCAGCTCAGCAGGTACCGGTTCCTCATCACGACCAAATACCTGATTAATACATGCATCCCATTCATTTATTGCTTAATAGTTCACCAGCTCACCAGAATGACATTGTTCATGCTGTGATGTTTACCTGCTCTTACGCTCTTGGGTCCGTGTAGCTTTTAGCCTTGTTATATCCATCCAGAGATTGAGCAGTTTCTCTCCTTGCCTTCCTCGCAAAAAGTCCTTAAACTCATCCAAGCCTGGTGTACTGGTCACAACGTGTTCCTTCTGGTCAGAGGGTAGACATTTAACGTTGTGCGTCCCCAGAGAGCCTGAACAGACAGGAGGGAAACAACACAAATATTCTCATCATCAGATGAAAAAGATCTTTTAACATAGTAATACATAATCAAGTTCACCAAGTGTACCTTGTTTTGCAAATCTGGTCTCCTGAGAATGCAAGCATGGTGGGCTATTTGGGGCTTTGCTATTGTCCATGTCAAAGTGGGACGGGGTTGGACTGTCTTTCCTCCTCTGGATACGGAAGGTTGTGTTCTTCTGGAGCAACATCTTGGATAATCTGAGAAAGACAAAAGAATTTTGAGAAAGACGCGTGGTCTAGCAAACTGGTTGTTTCTGTGTCTTGTCTGACCTCCGTTCCTCTGCGCAGATTCCTCTGTACCTGTTCCTCACCTGCCGTACCGCCTGCCTGCCTCACGTCGCGCCAAAATCCCCACCTGTGTCCCCTTCCCAGAGACCCCAGGCTCAGCCTCGGTTTCACCTCCCCATTAAATCGCTCGAACCCATTGTCTGTGTCCTGTGTGGAGTCTGTGTGCGGGTCATATATACAGTCTGTTAGTTGTCATAGTAGGTATGGAAAACCGGCCAGAGCTAATTATCATTTTACAGCTTAACAGTACACTAAATACTGTTTCTGAATTGAGAAATATGGCAATGCAGTACCAGAATTGAGCTCTTATTGGTTGTGGCGGAATCCTACAAATGCCAGTTAGACCAAGGAGGTAACCTGAATCTAACCTTCTTATCTTTTTTACACATTATCTGTCTGACCGAATATAGTATTTTTTTAAGTTAGCAACTGCATCTTTTTTTTTAATCCTAATTGCGTCTTTTTTTTCTTAATACTAGAATGAACGAATTTTTGACAACTAAAAAATAAAAAATAACGTGCTGTTACCCAGAATATGAAAAGAAATGCCTTGCTTCATGACGAATTCGGACCGTGATGAGAACGGATGAATGGCCTAAATGGTAACATTTTATGTCCACACCTTCTGGACCGAAAAGCGCTTTCTTCCTTCTACCAGTTACCATTCCGCCACAAAGGAAATCACGTCTCCGGTGGTCACGTGCGCATGCGTGATTGGGTCGCGTGCTGCAGAGTTTCTTCGGTCTTTGCGGACGGTTCCTCCTCACTCATTCTTTTACATAATGGTTACTTGAGATGATCTGTTCATGACGTGACATTAATTCTGACCTATCCAGTTTTTGAGTATATTCAAATAATAATATTCTGTTGCCCCCTCAAACCCTGTACACGCGGGGTGGCGCAACCATCCAGTGAACAGACTTTTAAAATAATTTTAAAAAGTTATTTCAATGTTATTGAATTCAAAATAAAAAAGTAGTTGGCACACTGACATTGTTGGAAAAAAATAAACAAACTTTTTTGAAATAACCAGAATTGTGAGCTGTTGAGATAATTCAAAAACTTGAATTACTGCTTGGCAATTTACATCTTCTCAAATGGCAGGGTGGCACAATCATGAATATGATACTTTTTATATATATATATATATATATATATATATATATATATATATATATATATATATATCCAAAATAAAAGACTACCTGTATTCATTGTAGCCATCACTTTGGAGGAAAAAGGGCAGCCTCTCCTTTATGACCCATTGGATCCCCTCCTCCCTGTGCAGCCACTGCAAAGGTCAGCGAGACACATTCCTCAGGTCAGTTCTCTAAATCTACATCCGGGACTTTGTTCATCTTCACAACCACATGCTCACATAGGTGGCGAGACGGTTGTCTACTGGGGGGGTCGAGGCCCCGGTCAGTGGGCGTGGCTTGCTGCAGCGGAGGACTGACTGGGAGACGAACAGACCCGTCTCCCGGTGGTACAGCACAGCCTCTGCGAAACACTGGGGAGAGGATGGAAGGGTTGAACGGTTTCATCAACAAAGTGTCCAAGTCATCTATAAATAGGGACTACTTTACCGGCAAAGTTAAGAAATCATTGAAATAGTGGGCTAATACGTCATCGGCTGCCAGGGATTTGTCCTGCATGGAGACAAATAAACTGTATTTCTCTAGTCCAGTAAAACAGGAAAAATGTAATGTTAACTGCCGTTGCAGAAGGTACGTTTGAATAATCAGAACGAATACTCACAAAGTTGTCAGCCGTAAGATCCGTGAACTCTTAAAGATAGCGAAACGTGAGTTTGAAACCAAGATCGGTTTCAAAATGCGCATTTAACACAAGCTCTGATGATCTGATCTTACCTGTCGAAACCAATGCACACATGGTTTACTGCTAAAACACGAATGACCAGTTATTCGACCTCTGCCCAGAAAACAGCCATGCAGTTGCATTTGAACACGCGAGGTTGCTATGGAAACTGATTCATTTCCAAAACACACGAATCTGTGAAAGTTTAGCCAGAAAATGTTGAATACTGGTTTCTTTCTTATAATGTAAGACACCAAGATGGTTTTTAGAATAATTTACTGCACTAGCTTTACAATTACAATTCAGAATCCCTTGTGAAATGTATTTTGAGAGAATGTCAATGTTATTGTAGTTAAGGTGAGGTTTACCACTAGATGGCGCCAAACACTGCAGAAATGATTATTCAAAACAAAAAACACCACAAGATCACAATATGGTCCAAATATGACCCATTAATTCAGGAGACTAATATAAAAGAAATCAAATTTATTTAAAAACTGCTCTGAAAACACATTGGTAAAAGCTGGATATTCGGGAAGAATTCAAAACATTTTGTACAGTGTACATGAAAAAAATGCAGAAAAATTCAGTCATTGTTCTGCCGGCAAGACTTCATATTCATAATTAAAAAAACACAAGAAATGTGTTGAAAAAGCAGTGAAAATACAGTAAAAGTACAAAACGGGCACAAATACATTGATAGGTAAGGAAGTTGCTGTCATGTTTGGGGTACTCGTCACTTTCCTTGTTGCTATGCTGTTCACCATTAGACAAAAAAAAATATAAAAAATAGAAGTGACCTCAGCATAACATGCAAGAATACAGTAGACTTTCTGCTCATAGTCTCCTCACATTTCGCTTGCTTTGTGCACTTCCTGGCAGAAGTATGTCCTTCTTGCGTCGGCCCACAGATTGGCTGCCACACTCTCTGGAGCCGTGGAAAGCACACAAGCAGGCCGTGCAGAACCGGAAATCACAGTCTGCTCTGCTGCACACGCCCTCCTGCTTCACTGAGTGACACCTCGCAGGATGCTGACATCGAGGGCATGGCTTGAGGCACTCATCGTTGAAGAGGGTCTGGGCAACCTGGCGATATAAAAATGTCAAATAAAAACCTCACGTAAATTAACTTTCTGCAGCAATTTCTACAGTACGATCAATTGCACCCCAATTAACCTCCACAAAAAAGCAATTAATGCTAAATATCATAGAATTGAGAATCATTAGACATCTATACAAAATTATACAACCGCAACGTGTCTAATCATTTTCAAACTCACTTCTAAAAATTTATCTCGTTTGCTGCTGCCTGATTTCAAGGCGCTGTGCTGGGATGGGGTTAAAGTGCTATTTCCTGACTTTGGGGTGCAGAAGCTGGAAGTTCTAGACTGAGCCTGAACCGTCTTCAGGGCCGACCTTTTGGGAAGAGAATGCCGTGTCTCTGCGTCAGGGACATGGACGGCACCACCGAGCTGTAAGACGACAACATCACAAACGCAACACATTTTAACATTCAGCTGCCGACTATTCAAATGTTACTTCAAATTGAATCAGAAACCTGCTGTTGTACTGGTCTAACAGATTACTTTCTGCAAGGCGTCTGCCTCAGGCGACCATCAGTGTCATAGCCAATGTTTTTAGAAAATACCTGCTTGAGAAGGACCTGAGTAAAGCCCGTATGCGTATAGACCCATTTTACATTGGCAAGGCATCAGGATAGTGTCTGATGTGGTAAATATCTTACCTCAATAGCAGCCTCCACATCACTCAGGTAGTTTTTTCTCCTAATACTAGCTCGCTTGTCTTGATGGATGATTTGATTCCATTCTTTGGACACTCGACCAAACCTGTACAATACAAATAATTGTATGTATGAGACCAATATTGCCATCCCTCATTGCACATTAAATAAGGGTTGCGTCCTTGACTGCTTTTAAAAGCTTTATCACGTTAATTTAAATGCTGCAGTCATTTCTGTTTAGTGAAGAACAAACTGAATCCAAAAATAGGAAAGCAGATAGGATTTGACTTTTAACAAGACTAATGACAGCTAAATGTGTTGAAAACATTAACTCCTTACATGTAGATGCTTTCAGAGGAGAGGTGGCTTAGGATGATGCAGAGGATGTGCCCCAGGTTCCTCTTCCTCAGCTCCGTGAGTATGTCTACCTTTCTCAGGCCCATCTTTCTGCCGATCAGCCCTGCCAGCGGCATGGTGGTCGTCAAGGTCACTGGGGTCTGAGCTAGCGCT
Organism: Gasterosteus aculeatus; assembly: GCF_964276395.1. Lineage (NCBI taxonomy): Eukaryota > Metazoa > Chordata > Actinopteri > Perciformes > Gasterosteidae > Gasterosteus > Gasterosteus aculeatus. The sequence goes on along the minus strand of NC_135707.1, from coordinate 18,962,358 downwards.
TCAGTGGACTTCAGCTGCTCCTTTAGGCTTGGACTTTGGCCAACAAACATTCGGGAGTTGAGCTGGCACATGGCATGAATCAGCTGCAGAGCTGGAGTCAGAGAGAGATTGACAGGGGGTTCCCTGAGAGGCGTGGCATCCAGGTTAACAGGAGCCGTGTTTAGGGGAGTCAGGTTTTCTGGCCTGGCTGTAGTCGATCTTATTGGTGTGGCATCGTCTTGCCTTGCAAAGGTCCAACAATCGGATGTCATGCTATCACTACATATAGCAGAAAGGGCACTGTGAGAAAAAACCTCATCTGTAGAAAGGCTCTGACGGAGCTGCCTGTGCTTTCTCTCCGCTGGGTCTTCCTCGGACTGAGAGCCCCCTTCTTTAAGAGTAGAAAGCCTATTCTGACGCTGTAAACGGGAGCGCCGCCTTGCATCTGTCAGATTTGGAGTTTCAGGGTTTCCTCTGGAGGTAGACAGCAGCTCCAGGAATGAGCCATCATGGTCCACTGATGAGTCTTGGGATTTATCAAGGGTCAAGGAACCAAAGCCACTGTCTTCACACACAGACCTGTGACAGGGTTGGATGTGGGTTAAAGGAATTGTTTTGATACATAGAACACATTTTTTATTCAGCTGGGCAAATGTACCAAATTTAGAAAGTATTAAGCATGAAGCATGTACCTGATATATTTGGGTGTGCGTGAGGATGAGGGTGAGCACAAAGAACTTGCGCTGTCATATTGGTTATTTGAGACACTGCTGACCGGTGATTGAGAAGTTTCCTTAGATGGAGTAGGCAAGGATTCGACAAAGCTCGGAGTCTCGATATCAATTTGATCAGAGGCGGAAATGCTGTCGTTAAAATCTGCATCTGAGAGAGAGGCGCTTCCCTCAAAACTGCAAAGGTAACCGGAGTGTTGTTTGCCGTCTTCAAGAGTCGAGGTCCTCACTTGATTGAAGAGGAGACGGCGTTTCCTACCAGAGAGCTCCAAGTCAGGCTGCAATTTTAAAGTGTCTAGGGAGTCGAAGGATGCGTCGAGCCAGTGTTCAGACCGAACGCTGATGGAAGATTCAGTCTTTCTGCTACACGGGGATCGGGTGTGGTCAGCTTTGACATCTGTGGAGGGTTTGCACATTAGAAGTCTGTGTCGCATCAGGGCGTCTCTTTTGTAGACTTTAGGAGTTTCACACCAGCTGACCGCTGGTGGCCGCTGGAGACCCCTGGAGTCTTTGCACACATAGCTAACTGGCTCCCTGGTGCTCTCCTTGGGTGTGACAGACAGACAGATGTTCTCTTTAGGTGTTTCATTGAATTCCACTGGAGACAAAGAGCGACAGGAGTCCGCTCCACTGACGCTCTTTGGGCTGTGGAATAATCCAGAGAATCCACTGTCAGAGCAATCGTCATAACGATGCTGGCTTTTGCAGCTCTGGAGGTAGACGATGGATTCCGGAGTGCACTGCATTATCCTCCTCCCGTGTGCACGTTTCGTCCTACACTCCGTATTCTCCAAGTAGATGCCCACTGACCTGCACACAATGATAAAGTAGTTAGGGAGGTCCAGCATATCTGTGCAGCATAAAATGGTCCTGTCTGCTAACTAGTTTATTAAAGCTAGTTTAGATGTCGCCCGTATTTGCGAGGGCTTATTATTAATGTCGTGTCGGACTCGCATCGAGAAAAGAGATGAGCCAAGTGATAAAAGGACGTCGATAATATCTCCGTCGTGACAGTGTTTTATGGTAACTTAACGTTAGGTGACAGTTTTTTGGCCTAAAATTGTCAGCGGGTTCATCAGCAAACATTCGCAGCTGGTTCATCAGCGTTGCTACGCGAGGGCGTGTTTCCCATTTAAACCCCCCGCCGCGGACCCTCTGGTGCCGCCTTAAGGAGCAGCTGAGCCCGGCTAGCGAAGACTCAGATAAGGGTCAAGAATAGGGTGTTCCACCTAGTTTATACGTCTTAGATATATTTATTTTATGAGCAATTAGCTCGAGTTTGATCAACTGTCAAGTTATCAATAACTCCGCCTCCCAAAACACCAGCTAATGTTTAGACACATGCCGTTAATTTAACTAGCTATCCAGTCGTAAATTACAAACAAAACGTTTCATCATCAAAAGTACTTACCTATTAACTGCACAAACTGGGCTACGGCATGTGTCGCGTGGGAAACATAAATTCAGCCCGGCTCAGTTCCGCGCCTCGGCTTGCACCCTCGGCCACTGTTTGGTAAATGTTCATCTGCGGTCAACGAACAGCCACGTTTTCAAATTTGGAGCCACTCCGGGATAGGTCACGTGTTTCCGGTTCCAACTGCGACTTCTTTCCGCGTGTGGTTACCATAGTAACAGGAGTATCCAAACGAGCAGCAGGTAAAACTGTTCGTTTCATTTGATTTCACTAAGATAAATTAACATTATCCCGAGGAAAACGGACATTTCCTCAATGGAAATTGTGTCTTGACTTTTTGTTCATTCAAAAACATCGAGCAACCCGTGTTATTCGATCACCACTCATTGCGCGAGCGTTGTAGCTCATTTCACTTAACTTTAGTTAACGTTACCTAAGCTAACAGGTTTATTTGGGGTTAGCTGGCTTTAATTAACTTCTGCTAGAAAGAAAACCACACGGTCTGATTAACTGAGTAACGTTAAGCGGATACGGTTATTCTCCCCAGGTATGAGCAAAGATGCAACTTTCTCCCGAAATCAGCCCTTCGCCGTCGACTATGGCGGAAAGGTCCTTGTGGAGCATCTGGAATACGATTACATTGGAAAATGCAGGGATGTAAGATACCTGGAAATGATCCTGAGAGTACTTAGGTAAAAGCCACATGACTGGGTGTGAAGAGATAGAATTGTTTTCATGTTCATTAATTATTATCTTTCATCCCAGATAATTGAGATTTACATTACTTAGTACTGTAAATACATTACATACTAGCAACACAAACTGCAAAAATCGACTGACAAATTGGACTGAGCATAGATAGGTTTTCAGAAAATAACGTTTTACTTCTTATTAAGGTCCGGCGACGAGGGCATTTATCCTCATTTGATTGAGTTCTGTGAGAGTCACTTGGAGAAACTGGACCCCAGTAGTCGAGCGCTCAGGAAGGAGAACCCAGTGGCCACAGCAGCCAGCCTCCCCAGCGATGAGTGGAGCCAAATTGTTGAAGATTTGAAGGCACGCAACACATCTTAGATTTGATTTGATCCGTTCAATCAGCTCATCATTTTAAAATTAAATTCTTTGTTTATGACAGATGTGGCAAGAAGAAACCAAAAAGACGGAAACTTCCCTAAAGCAGATGTTTGATGAATTAGAGAATAAAAATATGCCACCTATAAGAGGTTCCTATTGCACCGTTCCTCTTCATCAGGTAAATATTGTCTTGAAAGATGTAATATGCATATTTATGTAATACTAAAATGGATTCTTATGTTGTTATAGACTTCAGTTCCAAAAGAAAAGTGGAATTCTTCCAAACGGACTCTGCCAAGAGATTATAGGGAATGGGACAAGTGAGTCAATTTGTCTCTACATTTGTCTTTTGTATCCAGACTATCCAGATCCACGCATTTCACTTTGTAAAAAAAATGCTCTATAGCTCAGCTTTTTTTATTACAATAATCCACAGTTGGACAGAAAATCTTCCTTCACCAAAATATATATTTTGCTCATTTCCAGTTTTGATGCTGAGGAAGAATGTGAAAGAATCGACAGGAATTTGATCAAAAGCAGTCCAGCTGTCAACACAAGACCTTTCAAAATCAAGACTGAAGTGGATGTTACATGTAATGTATTATGCGAAAAAGCTCACATACATTTTGTTGTGATAGTGATTGATTGTGTGTACTTATACTGTTCTTAGTATTGAGGGTTTGTGTCTCAAATGGGTCATCTCTGCATCCAGTGCTCACGGAACAGGAGAAGCTCCCTCTGGCAAATCGCGAAAAGGACAAAGGCAATGAAGCTTTCAGAGCAAACGACTACGAGGAGGCTGTTGCATACTATTCCAGGTCGGGCTCGTAAAACAACTCCATTATTATAACGAGCATTTCAGAGCTCCCAGGGGGATGTTTCCTGGTGGTTAATTAGACTCCTACACTCATTTAAGTCTGATTCCATTTATATTTACTGTGCCTCTCAGTGTTTGCCCATTATCATGAATGATGGTTTGTATTATTTTTGGCCTTCCATTACAGGAGCCTTTCCATTAAACCAACAGTGGCTGCGTTCAATAACAGAGCTCAGGCAGAGATCAAGCTAAAGCATTGGCACAATGCCATGAGCGACTGTCTGAGGGTACTCGAGCTGCAACCTGGGAATGTGAAAGGTTCTTTCCTTTTTTGTACAAAAATGAATCATTGATTTATAAAAATGCACATCAACAGAAGTGTGATTATAATGCAGGGATTAAATCATTTTTGAAAAGTATTTTTGTGAAGCCCCTTTGGGAATTTTTATACACTCCAACGTAACAGGACAGGAGTTGACTTTGGCTTCGGTGTATAACATCAGTACTGTGTACGTGATTTATTTTTCATGATCAGCCCTGCTACGCCGTGCAACCGTTTATAACCACATGGGCAACTTCCAAAGGGCTGCCGAGGACCTGAGGGTGGTGCTCCTGGAAGAGCCGCAGAATCCTGCAGCCATGGTAGGTGATTTTTGGTCCTTTAGGTGTCACTCCATCTGTGTGAGATCAGGCACTTGAAAACAGCTTGCAGTTGCTTTAATACATCACACATAGGCTTATAAAACTGCAATTAGACAATGGTGTATTTATTCAGTTGTTTTATCGCAAATGATAAGCTAGGGTGCATTTTCTTCATAGTCATTAACTATAGAGACATTGTTTATATGCCCATTAAATATGTATTAGGGATTTTAATGTACTGTAAGTGAATAGGGAGAGGATTTTCCTTTTACATGGCAAATCAAGCAATTCCCTGTAGCTGAGAGAAATGTGGTGCCTGTGGTGTCAGTCGTCACCTTTGCTGACTTAGGGAACAGAACTTGGGTTCCTGCTGTTGAACAATTCTAATTTTTCAATTATTTGTGGTTTAGCAACTTCTGTCCAAAACTGAGAAGAAGATGAAAAAAGATGAACCGGGGAAGCAATGTAAAGGCAAGACGATCCTCATCCAAGAAGTAGAAGAGGAAGAGGACTGCAATAGCGATGAGACAAAAGCAAAACAGACGGGTATGAATATATATATTTTTCGCGTCATGCATAAAGCAGTCTTCTGCAGTTGTTCAGCAGAAATAATATTTTTTATTTATTTATTTTTTAAGGCTGTGCATACAAAACCAGCCCCTTTTCACGACAGTCATACTGAGTGCAGCCGTGTCGGATCCCATTTACTTGGCTCCACAGATTACTCTGTCCAATGATACTTTCAGCAACCAATGTCAAATGAAAATTGAAGGAAAGGAATGAATTAACAATATATATATATATATTTCAAAGAGTTTATAAACAGTGCCGTAATTACTTAGTTTTGACACCAAAGTCAACTGAAAGATGTACTTTCCTGCTCTGAGCCTTTTACAAAACATAGAACTGTGACAGCAGTTCATGAGCAGAACAACAACACGTTTTCTGCTCATGTCTTATCATGTTCTCATTAAGTGGTTATAATAATCTACTACTATTACTTTAATCTCATCACAAAAGTATGGGATCTCTGCATTGCCTTTATGAGACTATTTCGACGCTTCACTGTAGTAGATGCGTGTGTATTTCTGACTGATTCAAACACAAGACGTTGGCAGGGCAGCGCCTTTCCCCCCGAACCCTCCCGTCCATAGATACATGTAAAGCCTTTATATGTATCTATGCTCCCGCCTGCTCGGGCTCAGCCATCCGGGTAACGTGACACGCTGTCCGGGCATGTGTGTGTTCTCCGCCCTGCCCCCACTCTGCTCTCACGCTTCGCCGTCTGAGCCTCTGTGAAGCGCCTCAATGTCACGTGAGTCTACCCCTCCCCCCGCTGTGATGTAACCGCTGACTCCTTCCTGTGGGTGTGCTCCCCCCCCCCCCCCTTCTAGCTCATCCGGTTGAACCCAGCCAGCCTGTGGGAGGGGAGGAGAGCTCAGCTGCTCCTGGTCGAAGGGAAGTCATGGGTAACGCTCAGAAGAAGCCCCACGGCAGAGGGGACAGGGGTCCTCACGGCGAGGCCGGCGCCCCCCACCATGGCCCCCGCAGGGGCAAAGGAGCCAGCGCGGACAAGTACCGAGCCGCGCACGACTCCGGGGAGAAGGCGGCCAACGGGACGGGCAAGCGGGGCTCCACAGCCTCGGTGCCGGCTGATCCGACCGGCGGCAGTAAGGAGAGCCATGCGGGGGGAGCTGTCAACCTGGATGCCCCGTGCGGAGCTCTGCCCCCCCCTCTCGCCCGGCTAAAGAACGAAGGGAACCTGCTGTTTAAAAATGGACAGTTTGCCGATGCGCTGGAGAAATATTCACAAGCCATTCAAGGCTACACGGAATCAGGTAGGGTCGCTGCTGCTGTTTGTTCCGCAGTCCAAGCTGGGGGGGGGGGGGTACATCCCTCACACGGTGTGTGTCATCCCAGTGTTAGAATGGAGGAAGTTTATAGTCACTGACAACAGCGTGTTATAAACAAGTGCTCCGCGGCTTAACGGATACCACTCTCACCCAACATGGATGGTTCTTTCTTTCTTTATGATGTGCAATCTTATAACTGTCCTATAACCGGCTCATGCAGCGTAAATCAAAGGTCACGACCTTGCAGTTATAAGGTTTGTGCTTCCATTTAGTTATTTTTGATGTCTCCCTGTGCAGGAAACCTATATGCATATATTATTAAAATATTCCTAAAGCAATGTTTTCCATGTGAGAAATAATACCTCAACAGAAATGACCTTCCAAGAAGCACCAGAGCACACGCAGTCTTGAAAAAAAGTTAAACAAAGGACATTTTGGCCCGTTTGTTTGTGCACCTATGCGTCAAAATGTGTCCGTCCTGTGTGTCGTACTCTGACAGTGTTTATGTTTCAGTGCTAAGCCTCACAGCTCAGGTCCATCCAGGTTACATGGCCGCTAACCACTCACGGTGAAATGAAATCTGTAGGACCACAAGCTATGATTTTCCCAGTGAGAGGGAGAAAGCAGGAGACTGATGGAGGAAGAGAAACTGCTGCCCGTGGAGCACACGCTCTCTGTCTATTTATGGGCTGCTATAATGTACCCCACTAGCCCCACTAGCCCCACTGCGCTGCTGGATGTGGGAGGCGACTGGACATGGTCCAAAGTCCTCCATCAACCGGCTAAAACGGACACCATTCAATAACGTATACATTCAACTTGTATTGTACGAGTCTATAAACTGCTTTAGGTCCTTTTTTGTACCTCAAACATACTACTACCCGAATGTCACAGTGCCCTGACTGAGAGGGAGCAGCCGCTGGGACATCACCCCCCCCTCCCTCACAGTGTCATCATTCATAATCTGATGAGATGGCACGCTGAGATGTATTTAGTGACGCAGAGGAATTAGCCTGCGTCAGTGACAGCCGTGGTGAAAAGGGAACCCCGCTGGGCCAGAGGAGAGAACAGGGATAAGCCCCGTGTGCAGTCTGCATCAGTGTGTGAGGATAAAAACACCCTAAAAGGGGGTTTGATGAGCTCTTCCCACGTGTTTTTAACCCTGCCGTGCTGCTGAGGTAAAACAGGCGGATATATTGGCTGGTATTAGTGGGAGAAGTAGGCCTGCTGACTGTTTAAGGTCCCAACATAGAGTTTAGGAGCTGTGATACATCCAGCCCCAAACCTCAAATTACACGTTTGGTTAAAAATATGCAAGTTGCTCAAACAAGAGGAATGGTGAGCGTGTGAAGACATGCGTGCGTAAATGCAGCTTTAAAGCTATTGCCATAGAAGACATTTCAGGTTAGTTTCTTACCATTCAAGTCTTCTTTCTAATGCTGGTTATTCATTTAGTCTTTACAGGACTCCACTACCTGACACACACACACACACACACACACACAAACACACACACATCGATATAAAGCAAGTGTCACGAGATATGGACTACATGGTAGATACTAAACCTACTAAACGGATGTCCTTGTTGAACAGTGCGCCCGTGTTTCTGTGTGTCAGGTCAGAACACTTCAAACTGATTCATCCTGAACATTATAAACTATTCATTGCACACACTAGTTTTCTAAAGCCATACATCTAAAACAGCCCCGAGTTCCTTAATAAAGCCCATTTAAAGGTTTGCCGCTCTTAACAGAGCTGCTGTTTCACTGTACGGATTGGTACACTACATCATGCTGTTTGTTGTGTCTCTTTGTCCACACAGGCATCGATAGTCCGGATGACTTATGTACTCTGTACTCTAACAGAGCGGCTTGTTACCTTAAAGATGGGAACAGTCAAGAGTGCATACAGGACTGCACAAGGTGAGACGCGTCATTCCCTGATCACATAATATGGTGTGAATATGTGGAGCAATGTTAGCTGTGAGTGTCGACCCACATTTTAGAAATCAATCATTTTCTGAGGGGATCAACCCCGAGGCCTTTTGTAAGGGATTGCAAGTAATCTCTTTAGAAGTTTTCTAAGCAGTAAACTCAGGATAACTTGTGACAGACCATGTGTATGATTGCTTAAGATTCAGATTCAAGAGAAACCAGGAAAAACTGAGTTGTGTGAAACTTTACACCAATACTACATGAGTACTACATACATGATAAGCACAAGAAGACTTCTGGTACTCTCAGACAGAGCATCTATAGCACAAGTAGCAGACTTGATCCTTTGCTCTCGTCTCATCGCATCTATTTATACCAACCAGAGCCCTGGAGCTCCAGTCATTCTCCCTCAAGCCCCTCCTGCGCCGGGCCATGGCTTACGAGTCCCTGGAGCGCTACCGGAAGGCCTACGTGGATTACAAGACCGTCCTGCAGATAGACTGCGGCGTGCAGGCCGCGCACGACAGCGTCAATAGGTATAAGCCTTCACCTCACGTATGTGCTGAGACGGAAGGGTGTTTAACGTCCCTTATCACATGACCCCGTCCCATTTTGCCTCACTTTTAGCTAAATATTCCATTGACCATAGCAGCTATTCCGATGACTGTGTGATGAAAGTGGATAGTATGGTACCCATGTTTTAAATCCTTTTCTATTCACTGGTATGACGTAATCAGCCTGTGACATAAGCAGAAGACAAAATTACCTCAAATCAAATGAACACACAGTGTCTAATCAGTGGCTTACAGGTTTAGCAGGTTTTCAAAGGCAGCTCCAGCTAATTATGGCTCTCAGAGTGCGTTGTGCTCTCTCTGTTATGCAATGGGAGACTTTGTATGTATGAAGACAATTTAACATTAAACTGCTTTAAAGGAAAAAGGAACAGCATGCATAAGTACATAAGATGTACTCAACATGTGAATATATTCCACTTGCTTGTGATTCCTTGTGTATCATTCATGAATTGACTGATCGGTGTCCTCCTCCAGAATCACCCGGCTGCTGATTGAGCAGGACGGCGCCGAGTGGCGGGAGCAACTTCCGGACATCCCCCTGGTCCCCCTGTCGGCTCAGCAGCACCGCAGAGAGGAGCCGCCAAGCGCAGAAGTCCTGCAGGCTCGAGCAGAGAAGGCAGCCATGGACACAGGTCTGCTCTTTAAAAGAAAGTCGTCAACACAATTGTTGAAGTGGTATCTCTCCCAAAACCCAGGATTGAACATTTGCACCGTCAATTCTGTGGAATATTGTTTGTGCTACAAAGTCTCGACTGGAACTTAATACAACATATGGACTCTTATATGTGACATGAGTGTAAGGTGGTGCTGTAGCTTCTGAAGCCCGTGTTGCTCCCTGGTGGTGCCTCTTTAAAGCCACAGGATTATTATTAGAATTTATATGAGGTAAATATCCATAGATTGGCTCCCAGTTGAAACCCACCGGGGTACCAGCACTGTACTGGCTGTGGACGGGGAAGCAGCAGAACGTACACCTAAAAGAAAGGCCCAGTTAAGGCAGCCACCATTAAGGCAAATAAATATTCAAAATATAGCATAGCATTTTTTATTCTGAGACATATTCCACATATTCCTCGGGGTTCGAGGAGAATATTAAAGGCATAATTTTTTATATAAGTGGACGTGTCACCTCTGTTCACCGTCGTTTTCCCACATTCCCAGGGCTGTTCTACAGGGTTTATTTTAAAAATCTAATGAAATAATACACCTGGCAGTTATTCCTCCCAGAAGGGGCAGATTGATTCGCCCGTAGTCCACTTCAGGCCTGATGCTGAGTCATGCAGCACATCTAGCTGGCACAGCGTTCCTTTAGGGATAAAAGCCTCAAGCCTTACAGCAGAGAACACCGGCATTTTTCTTGGAAATGAAGGGATGGTAAATTAACATAGGGTGTGTCAACGTGGATTTAGTGCTTCAACAGAAGGAGGGTTGGTCTTCATGTGAGTAATCGCCGCTTCCTTTTGTCTTCCAGAGAGGAAAGCAGAAGCGCGTTTCACGGCATTGAAGCAGGAGGGGAACGACTTTGTGAAGAAGGGCCAATACCAGGAGGCACTGGGAAAGTACAGCGAAAGCCTCAAGCTAAAGCCTGAAGAGTGCTCCATCTACACCAACAGGTGAGGCGCTGTGTCACGCTACAAACACAGACGCCTCTGTGGTCTTTTCCACTTTCGCTTCCTCATAGTCGTCATGGTCTATTTCGTAACAAAGCGGGAATGTGCGGACACACCCTGAAAAATGGCTTTTGGCTAAATACAAGCAGATGGAATAGTTGTCCGCGGCTGTCCTCTGCCAGGCGGGGCTTCGTCCCTGGGGCTGATCCCACCAGTCGTCAGTCTGTCAGCGGTCATAAATTAGCATTGTTGATTATTGTTGAGTAAGTCAGAGCTGCCTGCATCATCCCGTCTCCGTTTATAGAAGCTGGCACATCTCCAGGGACAGCAGGCTGAGTCTTGTGTGTGTGTGTGTGTGTTGATTGGTGCTTGCTGGGGTAAAGAGCCCTTATGTGAAGCCACACACACCTGCTTTGACTGAAAACACTGTAAACACATTTAAAGCTAGGGTTGGTAATCTCTAGATACAACGAGAATACGCTAGATAAAAAATAATTTATCCAAGAGTTCTCACAGATGTCAAGCTAGCAAGTGCTGAAAGGGGGGCGGGCAGCTGGGTAGACGGACAGGCAGCCCGTCCATTCATACCAGTCAGGCCTGGTGAAATGATCGGATTGGCTTGTGTAAGGATTCAAGGACTCTTCATGATGCAACAAAGGGAAGCACAACGCGATTTAGTGGAACAGGACAAACACAACGATGCAGGGATACATTCCTGTCGAGCATTCTTTGGACTCAGGTGCAGCTTAATCCAGTCCTACAGGCTTCAAAGGGCCTGGTTTTCTATCAGAGCAATCGATTAATTGATCCTCTGGCAGGATATATCACCCATAATACCAGAAATGTTTTCAAAGAGGTTCACTAGACCTTTCTTTGATGAAGAAAGCAGAACTATTAGAATAACCAATCCTTGTGTCATTTATTCCATGACCACAGCCGTTATTATGAAGTCTCAGCTGATCAGACTCATGATAGCGTGTAGTTGCGCATTGAATTAGCTGCTGGTGGCAAATATAAAAATCCCAAGTGACGTGTGCGTGTTTGCAGAGCCCTGTGCTACCTGAAGCTGGAGAGGTTTGCTGAAGCCAAGAAGGACTGTGACGCAGCACTGAGGGTGGAGCCAAACAATAAGAAGGCCTTCTACAGACGAGCCCTGGCTAATAAAGGCCTCAAGGTGAAGAGAGTTGCCCAGCGATCACTAATGCCAGAGGGGGAAATTGTTCATTTAATTAGGGGACAGGGTCAGGGGTCATTCCTTTAATACCACTTGCACATACATCTTGTTTGCTCCAATAAAGCTGTATATTCTCTGTCCCGCCAACAGGACTACTTGGCGTGCAGAGCCGACCTACAGGAGGTGCTGCAGCAGGATCCCAACGTGCAGGAGGCCGAGAAGGAGCTGGAGGAGGTCACTGTGCTACTTGGACAGAGTTTGGCCATCGCCGATGCTTCACTAGCCAAACCCAGAAAGACTGTCCCCATCACTGAGGTGGGTACCCACGGATCAGATGACGCGTGTGAAGGTGTTTGTTTAGTGGCCATAGTCACAAGGGCCTTGTTACAGCTCTCTCTCTCTCTCTCTAGTCTCAGACTAGAGGAATGTACCAAAACCAAATCATCTTTCAAAAAGAGGTATATTCTAAGGAGGAGGGATAATTAACCGAGGTTTGGCAGAATGTGGCCTCAGCTTAACGCCTGCCTGCCTCCTTCTGGCCTCTGCAAATCTGTCAGATTTAGTGTCTTCCCACGAACGCAGTGCGCACACAAAGTTGCAGTCTTTCCTCTAAAGCGCGTTTAACCCTCAATCGTGTCTCCGCCTTCCCAAGGTTGACGGAGACGAGGAAACGGCGAGCGTGTCCGTCTCTGGGGCCGGCCACAGAGGAGAGGCCGCCGCCATCAACCTCCGGCCGACCAACGCCTACGAGTTTGGCCAGGCTTTGAACACGGCTCGCTGCAGCGGAAACACGGCGGCCTGCGCCGACCTGCTGGCCTCCACGACCCCGGAGACGCTCCCCCAGCTCCTTAGTACCCAGCTGGATGGACACACCATCGGCTTCATCATGCAGGCGCTGGACTCCCACCTCCTGGAAAGAGACCCCAGCCTGGTGTACCAACACCTCAACCATCTGCACACCGCCAATAGGTTCTCGGTAAGACAGGATGTTGTGTCCAATTCATAGAAAGTTTTGAAATAGGATATTTTCATGGAAATAACCGTTTCATATATTTTTTGTGATTCCACTTCCTGTGGCGATAACCTGTGCTGTTTCTGGTCCAGCTTGTGTTGATGATGCTGGAGAAGGACGAGCGGAACCACATGACCCACCTGTTCGAGCGTCTGTCCGCCGTGCATAGCTCAGAGTTCACTAAGAACGATCTTCAGAATCTGGCCAACAAATACATCTGACTCGTGCGATTATTTGCTCCCCCGCTGCATGCGCCGCCGCGCTACTACAACTCCTGGATTCTATGCAAAGACTCTGCACAAGAACTGAGCACACAAAAAGCAGGAAGCTGCAGAATGTGTCCTGAAGCAATGCAGCAAACTGAGTCCCACTCACACGACCATCTGATCACTGTACATTTTCAGGGACGCCACAAGGAATATATTTTTCCCTCTAGAACGTTTTGCTATGCAAATTTAATTTTGTACCACCACTAACCATTTGCATTGTATAACAGCGGGACCGTATGGACCTTTCCCTTTACTGATAAATAGTCCAATGTACAATGTTATGCAATGACATTACTGAGCTCTGTTGTTCCGATCATAAGTTGATACTAGTCCTTTGCTGAATGAACTTTTGTCAGACACCACTAAGATCTGAAATAATATTCAGTGCACACTGAATACGAACTCCCCAAGGAACACGTGCTACAGAGTGAATACGTTTCAGAAGCATAAAGATAAAGAAACCATTCTATTATGCCCACATGTTCTCTGGGGGAGAAAGGCCTGCATGACGTCTTGTTGCTGTTCAGTGCAGTATGATAGTGGCACCGCTTGGACTGAAATCTACTGAATGTTGTAGGACAAAATACAATTTGTAACCTTACATGCATTAAATACTTTATTCAGCTATGCAGTTAGCAGATCTGGGTTCTAATGTCAAGGCACTCAAGGCTGGAGGATCAACATCAGAGTTTACCAAACTAGCCAGCGCACATCTGCAGGTCCACGGAAATTCAGCCGTGCAGATGTGCACACTGGAGAGAAGCATCTTTCCCAGATGTGTGCCTTAGAGTTCAGGCTAGGGGTTGGACTCTTGGTTGGGTATTTAATTCTCATTTTGGAGTGTGGAGATACTCCAGAAGAGGGTGTTTGTTTGTCCCTCAGTAGCTTTTATCAACATGTTTAATTGTTTGGATTTGTGCATCAGAAATCATATGTATTAAGTTACATGTGTAATTGTTTAAATTCTTCTGGAATGAATTTGCAGATTTAAGTTATTTGATGTGAAAGGGACAGTTCACCCCATAATTAGAAATACATTGGTTCTATCTGCAAAGCTATTAATGCACTATGGTGCCTGGTGTAGGTGTTTATCGACGTATAGAATAGTAAATAAAACCAAACATGCCAGTCACTCAATATGATCCACAGATGTGTGAGCAATTTCATGGCGTTTTTGATTTTGGGATGAACTGCCCTTTCTAAGTTTCTCATTTTTCCATTCCAGTCATCCAAACCTGTGTTTTCAAATGTTTTATCAATTCTACATGAATGTACCAAATGAAGTTCAGGGGGAGAAGTTCGGGGGCGAGAGGCAATAATTTCTCTTCAGCATTATACTCCTGCAGAGATGTAAAACAATTGTAGAGCATTCACAGAGGGCTATTCACTCAACTGGAAAAACATGCTTTCGTCTGTGCAGCGATGAAATCAAGTAGTTCATTAAAAATTTTAATTGAACACCGTAATTATTTACAGCACTTGCATGAACCTGAAAAAAAAAAAAACTCGGGACACATTTCATATAGATTTTTTATTTTTCTGATATGCATATACTAAAGCAAATTACCCAACAAATATACAAATACCTTTCCCCATTCTGCATGAATTACATCTGGGACTGGTGTTCAAATTAGGATCAAGAAACACCAGTTCTGGCGAAGGCCCGAAAAACCAAACCCAATGAGAGGGAAGGAAAAAAATGTCATTTTGCTTTTAATATAGGGGAGGAACCATTGTCGGTGCTCATTCGGTAAGAGACGAAATACCCTTCAGGGTGCTTTCACAGGCTTAGAGGACACGTCTGCTCAGCAGCAGCACCGACTGGCCAAATCAACAAGGAGGGGAACCCCACGTAGCCATGGTAACCCGCGTGGATTGCGGAAGGTCGATGTTAGAAGAAATACAGGTTAACCGGTGCCGAGGCACCTGTACGTTGCGTAGCGTGTAGAAAAACAGCGGCCCATATGTCTGTCGAGTTCTGGGTCTAGTCTTGTCCGCGGTGGACCAAAGGACACGCTGTACTGTGTCCACGGTATAAAATCTAACAAGAGCCTGAGTGCTGTCTTTGGTAGGCAATTGAAAAGTCTTCATTTACCATGTCTACCACAGTATGAATGGTGTGTGTATGTGTGTGTGTCCCTCCTACACAGACGAGACATTTTGCAACCTATTATGAGTCTTGAAGACACAGCGGAGAGAGAGAGAGACAAACGCAGAGAACACAAACAGCTTGTAGAAGGCACCATGAGTTAACGAAGATATCAGAGCCTTCTAGCTCGGCAAGGCCATCAGCCCCAATAAATCACCTTTGAACAGGACAAATCTTTTCTTTTATACAATTTCACAGAATTGAACCAACCCATTGGTTAATTTCTTACTGTAATGACTCAGCATTATCTTTGAAAATCGTGGCCTTCCAGAGACCACTTTCTCAAAATCACGCCCTGCCCCTTAACACATCAGCACACACTTTCCACAGAAACCTGACGAAGACCAGGTTCTCGGAATCCTCTTAGCGTTTGGGGCAACATCCGCCACGGGGGGTAAACTGGTTTCAGCGCTGAAATGACGAGCCCAGGCCTTACAATTATACCTTGGAGCTTCATTTCAAAAGGAACATCTGGGGCGGGAGGGGGGCGTCTAATCATAAATACAGATAAGAATACAAAGGGTCCTCTGTTACTAATATATTGGAGGGGAGAAATAAAAAAGGAAAAAGTGAAGCTGGAACATTAAGGTTCCCACATGGTGTTGCATCCGCGTCGGAGAGCCCAAATAAAAGATCAGATATTAGCAAAAAAAACGGCACAGTGGTTTTGTCTGAACACCCATACCCAAGGACAGGACAACGAGCCAATCAGAGGGCTCTATCCATTACATGTGACAAGTGAGCGAACGAAAGAAAAATAATAATGAGCGTTGGGCGGCACCGGGAGAAGAACACCAGCGTTCACGACCTTAATGCTTCTTAGACACTTCGATTAGTACACAGATGTGTTTTATTCAGGGCACAAAATAGAACGCAGGTGGAACTGGGCTGCAAGCTTACTTCAGCGGAGGAAACATGTGCAGCACTTGAGGCGTTGAAATCTCAGATGTCTGTCTGTATGCAGCAGTTCTTGGGCTGCTGCTGGGTCTGGGGCAGGCGTTGTGCTTGGTGGTTGTCGTTTTCTTTTTGCAGCTCTCTGGTGTTGCTGTGAGAGTCCAGCTCAGCAGGACACACCAGGTTGACATTCTCTGCTGTGATGACACAGAGAGGGGAGAGCTCCGCCCCCTGGCACAGGGAGGAGGTGGTGGGGGAGTAGGGCCCGACGACACCGGCGTGTCCCTGCGAGGAGGACGACGAGGCGGGGCAGCTCTCCAGGCGGTCGTTCTCCACCTCGGGCAGCGGGCTGACGGTGGCAAAGCGAGTGTGGTAGTCGCCCCCCCCCGAGCCGTGGCTGCACGACGTCTTCATACTCTCCAAGTCGGAGCAGCTGAACTCGGAGAAGTGGCTGGAGTGGGAGTCGGCCACAGACGGCAGGCTGCCGCTCAGTGACGGGGAGTCGAACTCAGAGGAGTTGGTGCTGCGCTGCTCCAGCAGCTGGGCGTCCATGTCCTCGCGCGTCTCGTTAATCTTGGTGCCACCGGCGGCGCCTTTCTTGCGCAACTTGCCTATGCTTTTTTTGCCCCCGGAGCTGCAGGAGGAGGAGCAGGACGCCTCTTTGGCCCACTTGGCGGCGAGTCCCTTGCCTTCCGAGGTGGAAGTGCAGCCGGCGGAGGGGCAGGTCCAACCACAGCGGGCGGCGTGGGCACCGTCGTCCATGCTGCTGCTGCCGCTGTGGTGGCGCAGTTTACCGGGTTTGGATTCAATGTCAACCTGGACTTCCATACTGTTACCATCCCTGGAACATGGGAAGAGTGAAGGATGAGAAAGACCAAAAATAACCACAAATAATGTATGTGTGATTCGGGAGCTTCTGGCGACATCACTTAATGCTAAACGCTCTTTTGATAAATACTGGAGTATTTAACCCTTGACACAATTTTAAATTAAAATAAGGTAATGCCCTTCTTTCCTTGCCAAGGACTCACCTGTCGAGGGGCATGTAGGCGTTGAGAATGGATCCAGCCATTGCTTTGGTGCTAGCGTTGTCGCTAATTGTGCCCAGGCTGACGGTGCCAGACTCGCCGCTCAGACTGCAGCGCTCCTTCTGCACATCGGCCTGCACCTCCAGCCTGACAGGTGGGGGTGTGGGGGGGGGGGGGGGGGGGGTGTTGGTGTCAGACAATGCAGGAAAAAGCACAGAGAAGTCAAAAGTGAATTTAGGTACCTGTTTAAGTAGTTGACCATGGCGCTGCCCGACAGGCTGCCAGTGATGCTGGCCCCCGCCAGGGCCGTGGTGGAGGCAGTCTCGCTCAGGTTGTCCCTGATGGCCCCCAGGCGGTCCATGTGGCTGCCGCTGGCACTCAGGCTGCCCGTCAGCCCCCCGACGCTGCCTTCACAGATGCTGGGGTTGTTCCTGGCGTCGGCCACCGACGTGGTATCTGCACAGAAGGTATGAGGCAAAACATTTTAAAAATACAGGGTTCAAAAAACCCGGATTAGGAACAAACACTGCTGTGCCTGAAAAATGAGTGACTGAGGGAATTCAAATGTGCATGATCTCAGTTATTTTTTCTAATAAGCTGAGGGCTTTTTTCTTTCACAGAAGTGGAACAAAGAGAACATTTATCTCGCAAAGAAAGTGTGAAAGAACACTCAAAGTGCAGCAGATTTCATTTATCAGACTCAGTGGTGTTAGTCAGCTGAAGGGACAGTTCTATCGTGAACACTTTGGGGGTGTCAGTGTGGGAGGTGGGACACTGAAACTCACCGGTGGCAGCCGCCCCGCTGCCGACATTCATGTTGTTCTCGTCGTCAAATTCTATGCGGACGCCTTTTCCATTCCCAGCCGAGACGCCGCAGCCTCCACTACGGCACAGCGAGATGGGCACCACGCCGTAGACGTAAGCTAGCATGATGGGAACGCCGACACCTGGGGAGGGGGGTATGTTAGACCAATACATTTCAAATCGAATAACTCAAGAGATTCCTGAAGCTAGCAGCTAATGGAGCTGCTTTCTAAATGTTGCAAGGAATTGTGGGACGGCATCATTTCCGTTCCCTTCAGAAAGTGTATGATGTGCTAAAGCAAGATACCTAAGAATTGAAGCGCCTTTCCTGAGCATTAAGAGAATCCAACTCGCTCCTATCATGGTGGCCACTCACATACGAGCATAGGTCACAGAGATACAGGGAAAAGGAGGAGGAAGTGGACGATAGACTGACCGACAGTGACTGCAGCCACCACTGGAGACACAATGACGGAGAGGGTGACTCCACCGGCGATCACCAGGTTCCTCTTGTGGTTGGAGATATCTTTGCCTTCGTAGCGGTTGTGAATCTGACGGAGAAAAGGGGAGCGATGAGTGGTCCCTCACAACCAGCATCCAAGTTTCTTTGACAAATTTATTTTACATGATCATAGGCTGGAAACAACTGGTCATTCACGTAAAAACAGAAACACCGTCACGCGCTGTAGTCGGCAGGACGGAGCGAGCTCACAACACAGGGAGGCCACAGTATATGAAACAATGGCAGTGAAACCACTTAAAGCACCGCTATGCTAAGCTAGCTGGAAGAGTCGCTAGTTCAACATGACCCGGTGGAATTCTGCCTCCAAGATCAGATCAAATGTGTGTAGTTTTGTGTTTAAAATAACATTAACCACTGCTGTAGTCTGGTCTTGTCAGGGGAAAGGAAACGTTTGTTTGCTCTACTGGCTTCTTCTTGGCAGACTCGAAGGGTGGGGGGATTCCAGAGTCGGAATCACTTTCACATTGGTTGTATTTCAATGACACTCACTCACGCACGCACATGGCAGCCTGCTCATAAGAGACTTGGCTTAAGATAACTAGTATATAACAGATCAGAAAACAAAGTACAGAACACGTGTGCTGCTTTATTACAACATACCGTAGTTATTCATTCAGTCGGTTTCACTGTGATATGGCTGGTTATTTAATGCTTTCATTATCATGCTGTCAATAATCTGCCTCACGCAGGTGGCAAAAGCTCCAACCAGAAAGCGCTACACGTGTTCCAGAGTGCTTCCTGTGAGCCTCACCTTCCTCCCCACATACACCGGGATGCCAATGATCATGGCGGGGATGGCAATGCCCGCAATGAGCGCGATGCCGACGGGGGCTCCCACAAGCGTTCCCAGCTGCCAAAGTATCTTCTTCTTCCTGCTCCACGGCTTTTTCCCCCAGAAAGTACAGCCTGACGGACTGAAATTAAATAGAAAGGGCGGGGGGGTGAGGGGTGAGGGGGGCCCAAGATCCATACAGTAACAGTAAAACCTTTTCCAAAGATAGACCAGCTTCTCTGCCAAAACACAACCAAACCAGCAAATAAAAGGCGCTGCATGTGTGAGGACAAACTGACCTTAGGTAGTGCAGGTCCGAGATCTCCTTCATGCAGAGCCAGCAGAACTCACAGCCGCAGACTGCGCAGGTCATGTGGTTACAGCTGCCGTCGTTCATCTTGATGATGTAAGCGGCACAGCGCGGACACGGCTTGATGTCGTCGGCTGAGGGCAACGGAAAAGACAATATGACTTCAATGGGCATGATACAATATTCCTGACTGCTAGCAGAAAAACAAACTCAGTCAGGTTACTTCCCTAAAACCTCCTCATGGTGTTGAAGGTGCTGCTCTCCACTGTGGCGCAGATCGGCGGTTCAATCCCCAGTTATAATGGTTTGCTTCTAATAACTACGCATGGTGCTGCCCGATATGGCCAGAAATCCATATCCCGGTATTGCTTTTTCAAGTAAACACATTAATTCATTGATCCCGAAAAGGACCGCCGGCTACCCGCACAGCGGTTCGCCGCTTGCCCGGCGATGCCACTGGCCAAAGAGCAACGTCCGTTATTATGGCGTAACACTGGCATGAACGGTACGAATGGTGTGATCAACGGCGTGAGGGATCAGACAAACGTGGGTGGCGTATACAGGGGGAAAGGAAAGCGCAGGCTGACCTGCGGCGCTGCTCTCCTGGCTGTAGCTGAGGGAGGACGAGCGGACCGTCCTCAGCCGGAGGCTCTGCGCTCTCTGCTGTCGCGCCGCGTCACACGTCTGGTTGGGATGCCACAGCTGCTTGCAGTGGTAACAGAACTCTGTGTCGCAGCCCTCCCTGCCGCACATGAGCTTGGGACAGCTGGCGCAGCCGAAAGCAATCACTGCGTACCTGGTGGGAGACAAACCCGGCGTTATCAGGAGTGAACCACGGCACCGTGACCTCGCAGAATCCGCTGTGTCTGAATGCACCGAGGTCACGGGAAAGAATGTTGGTGTATGCAAGTGCACATGAAAAACAATAATGCACGCAAGCCGCTAAATGTGAGTCACAAGCAAGTGTGTGCATAAGAGTATGAGCATGTATACCAGTAAAAATCTATGCATAGCAAATAAAAACGGTGCAGACTAAACTAAATCAGAAAAGAGTCAATGCAGCGCTGTGTTCATTTGAGAAATGCTTCGAATGCGTTTGAAAAACTAATTTTGTTAATTTTGTTTTGCCGTGTCTGGTCACAAAAAACAATGTGCTTGTATAAAACATATGTAATCTAGTTCTAAACAGGACATTTTAAGACTGCTATTGCATATTGGTTCACATCATAAGAGGCACCGCGAGCCAACAGACTGACACAACACCACGTGTGATGATTTCAGCAGACACCGGGAAAAGACCATTCAAAACATATGTCCATCTGCTCAAAGGGCACAGCTGCAGAATACTTGATAGTCGACGTCGTGGGGGAAACCCCAGAGCGGGTGACGTAGATGTATCCAACTGGGGCCTTGCCCCCCCCCCCCGTCACCGCTCTGACTGAACTAAGATTAAGTTTCAATCACAGAGCCTGGGAGACTTCTTCCGCTAAGGATCGCTTTACTCTGCTGAGGGATTGAGTCTAGAATGCACCCGGGCAGAGAAGAAGAGTACAGGCGTGTCAATCGCGTGTCAACCAGCAGCACTAAACGCTACGCAGACCCGGGGGCTGCAGAGGACGGGTCAGATGTTGGGGCCTGAGAAGATCGTGGCCTTGAAGCTGCAACGCGCCCACTGGTGGAGTGTACCCACCCGAGTGTGTGCGTGCATGCATGTGTCTAGATTGTTGTCGTCGCCCCCCCCCTATATAATGGAAGAGGAAATATTATTATTATTATGTATAATGCCATAAGAGCAGATCTACTTGAGCACAGATATTTAGTATATGGTAGTACATGGGCCAATCTTAACCATATCATGAGAGATAGATTCAAGATTATATTTTAGGAACAGATGAGACAATGTGCAGGAGTTCACAATATAGATTCTACAGCCGACTGTGTGACAGCTATCTTCTCCTTTAATACTTGAACACCTAGAACAATACGGATAGGTTTATCCAGATGAAGGCCAGTACACAGGATGATTTCAGCCTCTGCCTCATTTTGAGCCAGGAAACACTTTCTGTATATCTCGGTTATATTGGAATTCCTCATATATTTAGTGTATTATTCCAATACTGACCTGGCCAGTAGACCTGCTCTCACTCCAAGCAGAGTGGGCTAATCGAAGGATAAAGAATATTATTTTATGCTACAGGTATTTCCACTTTTTGCGCCTCTCACATTTTCATCAATCTATTTGTGTCTTTTCTGGTCAAGGTTACAAACAGGACATCCAACAAACAGCTCCAGCTGCCAGTATTCAAGGTCACTATGGCGACATGAAGAAAAGGTACAAACAGTACTTTGAGAAAGTCTGATGGGATTGAAACAATTCCTGGAAGAAAAGGAAATGGCTGTGAGAGACAGAGACAGATATATACAGAGAGAGGGACAAAGGGAGGGAGAGACACACAAAGGTGGAGAGAGAGAGAGAGAGAGAGAGAGATTTAAACATGATAGAGATGGCTCTATCTAGAGGGTTCTGATTCGACCGAATAAGTCAGTCTGTATCTCTGGTTGACGCCACAACGAGACCTCAATGGTTCATGCTTACACGCTTCTAGGTTCCAGCAGCTTACAACTTTATCCTGAAATATTCTTACACGTGTCTGTGCCATCTAGAAGCATCTCAAATAAAATGTGGACCATACTGCGAGCCTCTGCAGATGGTGCGTGAGCTCCGAACGTGGCGAAGGCGTTAACACTCTCATCTTATCCCCCAAACCGCTAGAGGAACAAATAAGAAAATGTGTGTAGTCCACATACATGCCCATAGTATGTAGGCGTAAAAATCAAACACTGTAAACCAACGTCCAATAAGACCAGAAGGGATGTAACTAACTGTAAACTCCTACTCATGGAGTTCTTGAATTGGCCCTATACATCCCGAGACATAATGCTCTCATCACCGAATACATTGCGCATTTTAAGTTTGAAAAAGTCGGAGGTGCACGACAGGGCGTTGCATTATGTAATTTTCTGGCATATGCCTCGAGCCGGCTTCACTGCAGCGAGTTTTATCTAAGCGTACCTGCTGTGAGTGAAGTAGATTTGACTGAGTGGCAGTCACCTTTGGGCCCTGGACAAAGTCCCAGTGCGGTGGTTATACACAGAAACCGTTAAGCAGTACTGGATCATGGGGATTGTAGCCAAGATTAAAGCTTCCAAGGCTGTGAGGCATGCATACATTTGTTCATAATGAGTGCACAATATTCCTGTTGGAAGTTGCTCCAGTGCGGCCCCCTTAAGGGGGTAGCCTTTGTTGTAAACAGGTTTAAGTAAAAATTGTACCGACTTCCTGGCTGAATGCGTTTTATTATGCTAGGGGGCATACTTTATAGAGCATCCTTAACTAAGTTAATGGACCAGGTCTCTCTGCTCATTGGATGTAGCTTCACTTCTTACCCACAATCCGGCGCGGGGCACCAGCGGCAGTCAGGGTCGGCAACCAGCCACCTCCTAAGCATGAACTCCTCGTACTTGTCCATGAGCGCCCGTTCGCCCAGGATCATGCGGATGTCGTGCGGGTTGTAGCGCTCAGAGCACTCGGGGCAGCTGATGTTGACGCGCGACTCAGAGATCTCAATGCGCAGGTACTGCCGCAGACAGTCGATGCAGGAGCGGTGGTGACAGGTCATGATGTCTGGGAAGCTCTCCCTGGAGTGGCGCAGAAGGCACAGCGGGCACTCTAGCAGCTCTCCCACCGCCACGACCCCCAGCCTGGAGGAGGAGGAGGAGGAAGGCCCAGAGGCAGATGAGGTGGAGACGACAGCAGCAGCAGAGGCAGCGCCGTTCCCAGCCACGGAGAAGAAGGCAGAGTTCTTGTCGTTACACATCTCAGAGTGGATGCTCTCGATGATGGCAATGCCATCCACCCCTACCAGCCCCAAAGGTCCAGGGAGCTGGAGCTCTCTGGACCTTGGGCGCGCCGATTTGGACTCACGACCTCTCCGCCTGAAGAAAGAGGCCAGGGACAGGCGCCTCTTCTTCGGGGCCTTCTTCACAGAGGGCAGGGAGATGGAAGACGCAGTGGACTGCAGGTCCCGATCGGAGCCAGTCACCTCGCCTCCCAGCGGCCGGTGCTTCTGCAGGCTCATCTCTGGGGGGGGAGGGGAGGGGTGTGCCAGCGGGGAGCCGGGGCTGGGTAGCCTTTCCCTTGCATGTGCAGGGAGGTCCGGGAGCGGGATGGGGCTTGGGGAAGGGGTGAGGTGGTGGACGGGGGAGGGGGAAGGCGTTCCAGGGTAGGGGGACAGGGCTCCGGAGGGCCCGTCTGCACTTAAGACATGGTGGCTTCTCCTAATCAACCTCGAGGTCAAATCTAACAGCCGGATTTTGGCGGAGGGGTGGGGGTCACCGACGGCAAAACTGATGCAACAGAACCTGGAGAGAGCAAAAGAGAAGGGAGACGTGGAAGAGGACATTTTAATATATGTTCATTCAATCACCTTTATCAGTGTAAATACAGAGGTCAGCTTCTTTGGATTTTCTTTTCAAAGTTTACACAATACAAGAAATGATCAGTTAGCATCTCTGAGAAGAAACATTTTTAATTACGCTTTTCTTTCAACAAATATTCCGAAGCCAATTCATTTCATCCTTCATAAGATTTTAGAGGTTGACCGCTTTTCTGCCTGGTTGATAATTGACTGTTGACCATATTGGAAGCATTGTTTTTTCAAACAACAAATCACTTAAATAAATTGAAAGAATATGCAGCTCAGCGCTTTATCTGGAGCTCCGTAGTTTTGCTCACGGTCTCTTTCACAGCGCCATGTGGCATGTCAGATTGACACAGGTTATGGTCAGGCTGTCCTCTGCTGATAGCAGCAAACAGGAGGAAGTGGGAGATAATGCACGGCCGAGGGTTGGCCCGTTTCTCACGAGGCAGCATTACAAAGACAGCTGTACGGCAAACACCTCTTTGTGTCGTATGGATACTCCAGGTGACATAAAAAGGACATTAACAAGTCACAAGCCGAAGGGTATCAGCTCGAAAACTACACTAAATTAACATGTTGGATTCCTTACAGATCTACTACAAAAAATATAATCTCACGATCATCATTTCACAATTTCCTGGATGACACCGAATGAAACTTATCTAACATGATGCATGTTTGACCACACGCGCACGCATATAATATACGCAGATAATATCAGTAAAGATGGCTTTTGGGACCGATCTGATTAGCACTTCCTGCTCGCTGTACATTTCACACGTTTTGAGTGTGAGATGAACAGAGCAAAAGACGAGGGACTGTAAAGTATAACAGTGCTCAACTGTAGGAGGCCAAAGAAGCTCCAGGCCAGAACAAATGACTGCGTTTGGGAGGTCTATGCATGCATGCATGCATGCATGCTCTGTTTGCATCGTCTGCTTGTTCAAAATGTGCCCAAGAGGAAAAGACCAATCATGCACAGTAGCAGCTTATCCTACAGTTGTAGAACAAACATAGCGGACTGCTTCACCACGGCTTCATCTGTGGCGAGTCAACTCACAAAAGAACGGATGTCTAGGTCTCTCTAACTTTGACCCGGCTTTCCACGAAACTATAGGGGAGTCATTACATCAAGAATGGCCACAGGTCAGATTGAATTAACTTTTTGACTTTCTGTGTCAAACTGTTATCTAGGTATGTTATTCTCCTTAGGGTTACACATGCGAAATGTGTCTGGTATGGGATTGTTTACAATAGATTCCGAAAAAAATGAATTAGACAATAAGTATAGTAAGTCCGTCCAGAATACACACACACAAAGCGTTACAGCAGAGCACAACTGTTTTGGCTACAGATCCGTCGGATACACAACGGCTTGTAAAAGTTGGATTCTTTGTAGCAAAATTAGCATCCCCCTCAGAGGATGATCAGCCTCGATGTGAAATGTATAATGTTGGATTACTTTTACTAAATTTGTGGGCTTCTCAGGATTTGGAGGTAATGGGATTGGCTGATATCTAAAAACAAAACAAACATTTGGACGTAGATAAACACGGCCAGGGTGGAAGCCTTAGAGTATCAATGGGCTTCAGAGGCTACAACCTCTACAAATCAACAAAGCTGTGTGAAACCGTGTTTATAGGATCATCACAAACAGGACGGGAAACCTGCATAAATAGTTCTGGGAGTGATTGACGAGGTTTGTCCCACGGTTTTCCTCGATCACAGACTTCTCCTCACCAGGGGCTCTACATCTGTGCTGTGCTTCCTGTTTGTGGGGAGTGGTGATGGGATGTAGAGGAAGGGTGTCTGTTATTTTAAGGGAGAGTGTTACTACCCACAAATCCAGCTTGCTCACTGGGTGTCCATGCTCATGTGTGTGTTTATCGCTGCCTCTGGTTACACCCTGGCAAGCGGCCATGCAGGGGTTAGACACACAGAGTGGTGCCAACCAACCCACACACACACACACCCCCACACCATAATCTACGCACACGGGCGGGGGCCTGGGGAGCATGAACCCTCACTCCTTCTGTAAAAGGTGCATCATACTTTATAATTATTTACTGTTTCTGCAATTGAGCAACCTCAACAGTCAGTCAATCTGCACTGCTGAACCAAAGAGCGCAAAACCAGCACGGAGCGCAGCACCTCTACGGCTACAGCAGAGCCCCGCTGTGCTTTTCCTCCTCGCTCTAGTGTGGGTTTTAGAAGAGGACGTCGGTTGTGCACTACCAGCGTTTCGGTCACCCTCTTGTTTTGTTTTTGAATCCGGTGAATGGAAGTTCCCATTATTGGACAGTGGGGGAGTTGATTAGAAACAGTGCATCCACAGCAGCCCCGCCTTAAAGCATACGCGGAGTCATGGTCCATCTGCTAAATGAACAGCATCATATTCTTATGACACATAAGAATTCCATTTTAAGACATCCATTCATTTCACTTTTCCAAACCAGAGGTTCTCCCCTGTGTTGAATATGTTTAACACATATTCTTCCTAAAGCATATACAAAAGCCCCTTTATCAATCGCCCGCAGTACAAACAGTGATCCATAGAGCAGCGTATAGACCGGGTGTGACAAAAAGGTCATGTTTTTGACAACAAAGAACCAAGATGCAAAAAAAAAAAAGAGAAAAAAAAAAAAAGGCACAGAAAGCAGCAAAAGAAGGTTAAGAAATCCAGTGGAAAGGTCCTCCTGCAGATGCATTGTACTGACAGTGAGATATAAGTGTGCAACATGTAGTAATCATCCGTGTGAAAGGATTAGGATTTCCATTCAAGAGTGAAGAGACGACCACAGGGCAGGTGCTTCGTCGTGACCTCAACGTCCGTCACAAGGCTACACCTACAATCAGCCATGGGGTGACCACCCGGGCTTATCGCTGCTGAGCAGATGGCTGTGTGGGGGGAGAGGACTGATGATGCAGGTGGACCGGGCCCAGCTGTCTCATCTCAAAGAACCCGGCCGTGTCCCACTGACTAAATGAAACACTTACGTCAGCTCATGGCAGCAGGCTTTCTCGTAAAGTGCCGATTTAAGAACGTTAACTGGATCCAAATTCACACTGTACACGGTGGAACAGGGAGGGAGCGAGAGCAAAGAGGCAGGAAGTGGAGGGGAAGGAATGAAGAGGACTGAAAGAAAAAAAAGGTACAATCAGGATAAACGACAAGAAAAAATGAGCTAGCAAGTAAGAAAAGTACTGGAAAAAAACATTTTGGATGGAGGGAGGCGCGAAATTGTGAGAAATTGTTGACTCCCCAGGACATATTGCTGTGACATGGTAGCTCTCCCCTCTTCCGTTAAGTGACACGCAAAATAAAGTGAAATATGAATAAGAAATGAATGAAAAGACAAAAAGGAGAAAATAGAGCTCCTTTCATTGGCCTGACCTAAACAACACATTCTGGTTTGTCCCTTAAGTATTGGCTAGAGACAGAATTGCATACTTATACCTATAGGGATTATAAACAACATTTTAGCTCAAAAGAGGTGATTACGTGCTGAGGGAAGGCTTGAGATCAGTTTTCACTTTAGGTTGACAGATTTGACGCCGGGAGCCAGACTTACCCTGGTTAGGAGTCACGGCTTGGGCATGGGGACACACCTGGCCACCCAAAGTGTTATGCAGCAACAATGAGAGATTAGTGGTGGACAGACACACGTGGACAGTACAGTAAATGCATGCACAGACATGCGTGACTTCCTGGACCAGATTTAAATGCCATTATCATTTTAAACAAATGCATGGAACTAAAGTCCTCTACTCAACAATCCGATGGCTTTTAAATCAGAGTGCGTTACAAACACAGAAATGGTAAATACAGATTTTTCTATAAACAAACTGTTGACAAACTGTCCTTTGTTGTTGTAAAATAATGTTTAAAAAGGGGGTTATAGAAAATCCAGTGACGTTCTTTGGAGCAAACCATTTTGTTTTGGAAAAACTATCAAATATATCATCACATTAGAAGTAAAAGGTGGGATCGCTGCGTAGAAAGCACTCTGTTAACTTTAACCTTGATCACGTGTAACCGGTTATTTTAATAACATGCTATTTCAGCAGCCAAGAAGCTCTTACGATTTGCTCATATCTTGCATTGAGTTTGCAGATTTAATAGTTCTACATTCTCGCTTCCCAAGCCGGATAATATGAACGAAAAGATAATTTTTTTACATCCCGTCAAAAAAATACCACTCACATTGCTCCTTTAAGGACAACGGACAAAATGTTTTGGAAATAGCGAGAGGGTGCCAACATGAAACAGTGCTGTGATGACCACAATAACAAAGACAAGGGAAGCCGCGACACACTGACACCACAAAGTTTAAAAGTTGTAAACCTAGGGGAAAACTAAACACTCACAGGTGAGAACATTTTTCATGTTTTATTTGTTGAGTCCCAGAAAATAAAGACCATATACCACGGCAAATAATCACTAACAGGAAAAGAAAATGTAAATAGTGTTGTGAGAATTTCCGCACAACAAACCGAGAAAGCCAACCGATGAGAGCCGGCAGACGAGCTTCCCTTGGGGACACAGTTTATTGGGCATTCCAGAGAGAGGATCCAGTGCTGACCTCAGCTGACCTGCTTCAGCAGCCTGGGAGAGTACAACTCGCACTAAACAAGCCGAGAACCAGGGAACACTCCACTCTAAAATGCACCCGCACAGATTTCCTCTACCAGGGATTTATTGTTTATTGAGTTCTCTAGAGTCACCAACATAAATGTGGAAACATTCAGTTCATGATCACACCTCAAGCTATTTTAAGATGGACGGACGCAATGACTAAGGCTTAAGGTCTCACTGAATTATATTCCAACCACGTTGCCACGCTGGTTAAACATAAGCCTGGTTCTGCAGACTCTCAACGAAAAGATAATTACAAAAGGGCTAACCTCTCATAGCCAAGCCTCGTCACTCCTGGCGAAGCAACAAGGAGAAGACCACCCGTGGTGACTCAACGTAATTTATTGCACGTATTCCACACAGTTGATGATAGCATTCTCTTCCAACAGTGCTGCCTTTCCACTGCTCAACTCGATGTTTTTAGGACCGGGTTGCTTTTCCCAAATTACTTTTCCACTGCGGATAGTGCCCCATCAACGCAGGCAGGATTCTTAGCTTGTCGTCATAGCAGCGCCAAGTAAAAAGCCACGCCATCCTCTTGCTGGATCATTTTTGTTGGTTACTAAACAGAGGAACGCCAGAAACCTTTTATTGGACCCGGTAGGGGGGAGCTAGGAGATGTCTATTTAAAAAGGTTGAATTTGTT
The DNA here is from genome assembly GCF_964276395.1 of Gasterosteus aculeatus. NCBI lineage: Eukaryota > Metazoa > Chordata > Actinopteri > Perciformes > Gasterosteidae > Gasterosteus > Gasterosteus aculeatus. Next base: position 18,933,028 of record NC_135707.1, on the reverse strand, counting down.
CTGTGTCGTGCAAGTGACGACTCAAGGGGAGATTCTTCTTAACCAATGAGTGTTTCGACTCCACCTTTTAGTGCTCACTTGGAACGTTGACAGAGATGAAAGCCAAAGAAACACTTACGATCCACAACAAGAATTCCATTGGCCAAACGGTTCAGCATTAGGGCTGTCAACGAATATTCTATATTCGAAGACAAAGATCATCACAGATCTGGAGAAGCGGTATAGCGATGAAAAGGATGCATTTATGCTGCTTAACAAAGCGAATTATCTGGATCCACGCTTTCATCGCCTCATTCATTTAAAAGAGGAGCAGAGACGGCAGGTGCAGGTGGCTATACTGGGGGAGATGAAACAAGCCAATGTGGCCCGGCAGTGAGGCCGCTACCGGACAACCCCGTGATCAGCCACCCGCTGAGAAAACTGCTTTAACTGCTATGGGGTGTCTCTTCGGAGACACGTGCACAGACAGCCCAGACCAGGACATCGATCTGCTGCTTCGAAAAGAGATCTACAAGAGTCTCCAATACCTGCTCAACAAACTCCTCTTATGTGGTGGAAAACTTTGGGCTCTGGGAGATCATCTGGGGGACCCTCACGTCGCCCAGATGGCAAAGAAATATCTTTCCATCCCCGGATCCTCAGTCCGCTCTGAACGCGTCTTTTCCTCCACTGGGAATATAGTCAATAAAGAGAGATTAGCACTGGCCCCTTCAAATGTGGACTGTCTTGTGTTCTTGGCAAATAACCTGTAAGCCTTCAGGCCTGAGACCCGACAATGACCGTGCACTGAAAGTTCCTGCAATCTGTGACAATGGAATGAATTGTATAACTATGTTTAAACTTAAATAAACTACCTATACAAGTAGTTATGTCTCGTTGTATACATTTTTCCTGTTATTGATGTGCCTTAATGCGCAACCAGATATTTGAATATTCGAACGTCAATTTTGAGCAATTTTAACAGCCCTATTTAGCATACACCTAAGCTTAGCCAAAAAGTTAGGTGTGGTAAATGTGGTCACAGTATTTGTTTGGGGGTCACATGAGTGTCGCAAAGGAAAGCACCAACAAACAGGGGATGAGAGGTACACCGAGGGACAGGCAGAGACCATAGGTTCAGACAGGGACAAGTACGTGGGGAGGTGAAGACCCCTTGGGACAAGAGTGATAGCAAGCAGATAATGACACAGACACATGCAAGTGTGAGCAGTGACAAAAAAAATGCAGCAGCTGAGCTGGTGCATTCAGCCAGTCGGTTTCAGTCCGACTGCATTCCCGGCTGGTCTGTCTCCTGTCTCCTGTGTAAGGCTGCCTCTATGCACATTCCTGTGATTGTTTGGGCTGGTGGGACAGCCACTGCATTACTGAGGCTTCCCACTCCATGATGAACGAGGCACATGGAGCCAACCTGGTGGCAGGCCAGCCGAGCACTGACTGACAGATGTGGGGTGGAAGTCACGGCACTCCTCACAAGTGCGTGGAACAAGCGTTGTGCTCGCTGGCTGTATCTATATGAGGGCCTGAAGACAACACGAGGAGGTGGTCACACATTTGGTTTTGAGTCCAACCCTATGAGATAGGATTGAGGATGGTGCAAACAAGTACCACAACGGCAGCAGCAGGAACAGGGGAGGCATTGTTGAGTGCACAAAGAGGCAAGGCTGGCCGACGGGGAGAAGAACTGCAAAAATAGTTTCCAGCCTCAACAAAGCCAGTACAGTTTGCAGCTGCCCCCCCCTCCCACTACACACAAACTTCACTCAGTGGGGAGGAAATTAGGTAAGCACACTGGCATTTCAGCTCAGCTGAAATGCTAAAAGCTAGGGGAGAGGGAGTGGAATAGAAAGGAACGGACTGGGTGATATATTCCCCTTGGTAAGACTTGCTGGCCTGATACACACTCAACATCCTTTGGGGCCGTGTGAATGAATGACATTCGGTGTGACGGCCGTGTCAAATGTTATGGAAATAAAAACATGCCATTAAAAACCTGACAATGGTTTTTATTACTTCAGTACTCTGTACGACCAATTGACAAGTGTTCATGCAAGTCATGTATGTAAGTGCATAGCAAATAGATTTATTCTGTTGTTTTTTTAATGTCATGACCCGAATAAATGATCAATTCACGGAGTCAACCCTGAAGTCGTCCTCCCCCCGTTAAGCCCAACTTACTATGTATCACAAGGTGATTTCTCCTCTTTGTCTATGAGAAAAAGCCTACTTTTGTCTTGATTTATTCTCTCAGAAAACATAAGTGTTTCCCGTAGGTTTACAGCCTTTGAGATGCACGCTATCTGTCCGCTGGTGGGTGTAGGAAAACATTACTTTATGATCTGAATATCTAGTTAATATCTAATCTAAGTCTTCTTCAATACAGCAGGATGTTCATGTGTGTGTCAAATGATGGTTGATGAAGTAAAACAAACCATAAAGTAGCACATACTAGGGAAGGGCTACTGTGATTAACAGGGTGTCCAGATTCACTAAGTCGTCCTCCGCATTCCAAAGAGCAAACACGGTGACGGCTATATTCCAAGACAGCCAAATCAACTAACTCAAGGCTTCATAAGTCAACAAACCAATGGGTGGCATCACAATGACTGTTCACTTCCTACAGCCAATAGGTCGAACAGTCCCTCAGCCTCACTCGCCACAGGACAAACAAACCAGGCAGTCATCTGTCTCCATTCCTTTTGTCCATCAAATACACATAGAAAACAAATTTGTCCGTTCTTTTCAAGTCTGACAGGGTCAAACTCCAATCCCACTTCATTGCATAAATGATATACATGGAGGCAGAGCACAATGAGGTAGGTGCCTGATCATCCAAGTTGCATAATTGCAGGTCATAATCAATGACAGCACCCTGATGTGACCCAGCTGCCACCACCTAGCAGCTGTGTTTACCACGGCCCTGACAAAACACATAGAGCATACAGGCCAGGTGGTCACGCTGGGCTAATGACCTTTCTTTGGCAGAACACAGGTCTGGACAACATGCTGTTAAGCCATGGGAGGTCTTTGACACCCAACCCAAACACCGATTACTCTGAAGGGCTGCCTCCAGCACACACACACAAAAACATCACAAGTGTGGCCTCATCAGCGTGGCGAGGAGTCCATTGGAAATCGGTACTGCATCCAGCAAAGATGGTTGGGTCAATTCTAATCAGATAGACCACCATCAGTCGGGGTTCCTCTGAAAGACAGATCGCTCTTGTTGCAGAAACAGATGTCCGGTTGACATCAGGAACCATTTGGAGAAACAATTTTTGACCTTCGGCTGTTCATCAATGAAAAACCTTTTATTGTGTAAAAAAATAGGGACAAAAAAATGTCTTTCAATATCAGTTGGTTTTAAAAAAAAGGTACCAGTATATATATATGTATGTATGTATCTACATATAAATATACGTCAATGTGGGAGCTATTATTTAGTTGTTTAATCTTAAATATAGTTTGGTTAATTGGACCACTAATTGGGTAATACTCTGGGCACCTGGAGGTTACTTAAGGGCATAGCCAGGTAGGGACCAGCATGCACCTGGGTGACTAATAGTTACTTACCAGTGAGACAGCGAGGCAGAGCACTGCATAGGAAGGCAGCCATGTTTTATTGTATGTGTTTGGTGGATTCTGTAAATAAATGAGAAACAACAAAAAAAGATCGCCTGGACAATACGCTTTCTTACTGCGTGAAAGGAAACAAAACTAGGTGCAGACGTGGCCCTTTGACGCTAAAAGATTTGTTGGTCCTAAGGACAAATGGCCACTACACATCTATAAATACATGATATACAAAAATCACCATGCTGGTACGGCTGTTTGCTGCAAGTAAGCGGTCTAGTCCTCTGGACTTCAAACCTGCTAATCCATATTTGCGTTGAGTGACTTATATGAACTGAATGGGGATCTCCATCTTTATCTGAAACCAGTAGAAGTGTTAAACTCCCACCAATTTCTCATGAAAGAAAGTAGGGATCAAGCACATAGCTGCCCACCGGAGACATTGGTGAACTCAAACACAAATCCGCGTTTTACATTTCAGTTGACCGTGTCGACAGACACAGCGTTACCGGAGTCTTTATACTTTAGTAACATTACATCATAACATTTGCTCTCCTGCTGCTTTTATCTCGTCATGGCAGCAATTTGAAAAAAATCAGCTTTGTATTTCAAGTTACACGCTGCTGCCGCTGGTTAGAAAAAAAACAACTCGTCCTTATATTTACTAATTATATTAACATTGCCAATCAGCTGTGATGTGATTCCAAATGAAACCAACTGTAAAAATATCAACAGTTGGCGTTGTTTTTCTTTAGGTATCAGTTGTCATACCAACAACGTTACATTAATAGCTACCGTTTGGTTAGCTGGATAACGTCAGCGTTAGTTCATTGTGTTTCATCAGCAGCTGGTACGCGTGTCCAAGGAGCAAAACAGGACACATAACCTCAATAAAATAGAGCCACGAGTCACTAGAAATGTCCTGTGGGTCTCCGAGCTAGCCGTTACCAGAGAGCCAGTCTGCTAACCAACGTAAACTGTGACCAAACACAGCGGCCGTTAGCAGTTGGCTAGCTGGGTTAGCAAGAAACGATGAGAACGTACCGTCTGTTGCGGATGCCACTAGTTCCGCAGACAGTAGCAGAGACGAACGGAAACCTGCTGCCTTCTAAAAATGGTTTCCAGTAAAGGAATCGGTGACTCCGGTGCTGTGGGGTGAATGACTTCCTCGCTGCTACTAGCACTTATTTTTCCTGTCTTCGGTCCCACCTCTCCGCTGCGAACGACGTCGCGTCGGCTCCCACAGAGCTCCCCCTGTTCTTTGAGTTCTCGTCCTGGCTGAGAAATTCAAATCGCATCGCGAGATTTGGAGCGAAGTTTCAAAGGCCTCCCTCCATCCCTTAGCTTGTGCAACATTTTCACCAGAACTCCTTTGTTATGTTAAACTATTATTGTAATACCGTACAATTTCGAATTATCATTATCAATACTTCACGTAAACGTAACCAATCATCTATTTTTTTAAAAGCATCCCCTTATACATTCCGTTACTGTATTAATAACTTTGAGGATGAACATTATTTTATGTATTACAATAAATATGTTGCATGCTGAAGTGAATATATACATTAAAGTTGAGTGCTGAGCTCCCTCGTGTCCCTTACATTACTTGCATAGTTGGAAAATAGCACCTTTTTTCAATAATTCATATACATCAAATATTTGGTTGGTTGGTTGGTTGGTTGATCGGCAAACTGGGCAGCCCAAGGCGGACAAAACTGAGCTACAGTGGATTACATCAAAGTAGAAGTCCCAAAACAGACTGTGGAATTCATATGATTGCAGGAATCGAAGGTAAACTTTTTTTTTTTTTTGAAAGTTACGTTAAGTGTGCAACAAAAACAAGGGTCTTTACATTAACTTATCATCAAACTGTGGAAATAGAAGATTTTACTAGAAATCCTCTGGGAGCCAGAAACTGACAAGAACAATGGGAGTGAAAGCTGCATAATCCTGTGGAATCCCTGCAGAAAGTGGCTTCTGGTCAACCTTTGTAGCACCTTTTGAAATATGTTCCACCTTAAATAAGGGCTGATGTTGAACCTGGGAGGGTTTGTGCTACAGTGTGGAAGAGTCTGCAGCCTCTACAGGGATGGACGCTGTGTTACTATTTTAAATGGTTTGTCGGTCAATTGATACAGTAAAATCAGTAAAGGAAGCATTGGTGATGTGAAAAAGATCCCTTTCCAACCTGAAGGGAGTTTTTCAATCACTCAGTTGGAGACCCATTCCAACCAGAGCTTTCCCTCTTATTTCTGCACAGCCTACTTCCTGTTTTACAGCAGTCTGGAAAAAATAATTAAAACGTGGAAAGTCCACTTTATAAATGTGTGAAAAGAAAACAGGTTTGTTTGCATTTTCTCTGGTGTTCTCAGGTTACAAGTCAATAAGCAGCATGAAGCAAGAAGCAGCTTTTCTTGAAGCCAGTTTGCCTAATGAGCCGGTAGCTAACCAGAGCGCCTTTATCGTCATGAAAAACAAGGATTTGACAGACTTTCTGGAGCACTGCTATATTTCTGATTTTATTAATCACTAGCCATCAAAACATTGTTTTTTTAAATCAGCTGAGGGCAATAATAAATTCAATTACATGTTTTACAATTAAACAATGATAAAATAAACTTATTTCATTTATTTAAAACATGCCATGTAATATAAATGTTTGAGTTTTTTTTAATTATCCCAAATAATAAATTGACAGTAAGCTTCAAAAAATATTACCAGAAGTGTAGTTTTGAAATTTAGAAAAAAAACATGCTTAAAATGTATAGGTTAAAACACTCTAGGCTTAGTTTGTTTCTGTAGCTTTCAGTTAGTCACTTTTCCCATAATACCCAGGCACATCATTGGATGGAGCCACGTTTTTTCCATTAATTAGGTTGTATCCAAATAACTAATATTTCAATTTAGCTGACATTTCTTTACTGAATATAATACTAGTCTCCAATTATTTGGTCCAAATCTTGTTCACAAAAAGAAACACTTGCAATTTGAATGATCTATAAGTTAGGTTCCACAGCTGGATGCGTCCACTCAGTGACATGTGCATGCAGTCCTTCTTTGTGTGAATATTGAGTAAGAACTGCATACAATGTAGCCATGTGACCACAGCAGTCATATAATGTAATCACCCAGAGGATATATAGTCCAACAAGGCTGCAAATCACAGGACAAGGGGGGGGGGGCGCTTGCTTCAGGTATTCACACATCACAACTTTAAGGAAATACTTTGTGATGTACTTAACACTAGATGAAAGGGACACCTGGTGGAGGACAACAGAACTGCACTTCATGCGTTGCAAATCAGAGCCGCATTCCAGTAACGTGCTGCATGCAGTCAGCTGGGACATACGGCTTCCTTATAGCAGGCCACCTTCAACGTTGTCACTCTTGCTCACAAGGATTGTGGGTAAGAATAGCCAGAAGTGCAGGATGGCTTGCATGCTGCAAAGTGAGACCAGATGCAGTAGAACATGCTGGACTTTTTTGAAACAATGACAAGGTATTGGGACAAGAATGTCTTTGAGGCATACTGAACAGTATGGACATGCAGTGTGCAGTCACTTTTCACTGCAAACCTCAATAAACATCTGCCCAATCACCAGTGTTCAAGGCTGTCAAAAAGGGCAAGAATAGGAGTGATTACTGTAGATATTAAAGATAACCCGACAATTAGTGGCTACAACACTCACCTTCAACCGCTTATTCTGGGATGGTTCTTGGGGACAACAGCTCCAGCAGGGGAACCCAGACTTCTTTCCCAGCCACATCTACCAGCGCTGACTGCTGTGTGGCGAATCTGCCAAGTCCCGGGACTAGGGAGGCACCATGGGGATTTCCTTACCAGGTGCCTAAACCACCTCCATGTTCTCCTTTCAACGCAAATGAGCAGCGGTCCTACTCCAAGCCCCTCACGGGTAGCGAACATTCTCACCCGATCGCTAAGGGAGACGCCAGCCACACTCGAGGAAACCCATTTTGGCCGCTTGTACCTGTGGCCTAGTTCTTCTGGTCACAACCCAGCAATCATCTTAGGTGTAGGAGCTTTGACTGCCAGCGCAGCTCTTCGTGCAATGCTGCCCCACTGATCAAATTAAATAGAGGCTTGAATTTTGAATGAGAATTTTATTACAGCCAGCAGTTTACAATACAAATCACCTTTCATAATGCTCAGCTATCACCTTCCTGAACACGGCTGATATTCTGAGCACTGACATAGTAAAATGACATAAAACAGAGGAATGCATTCAAATGTATGATCTCGATTTTTTTCTTCCATTTTTCAATTTTTTTTTTCCCAACAAATTTTTGTTTATGATCAAGGTCTAGTTTTATCATCTCTAGACCTGGCAGATTATTTGTGTTCTTTTTTTAAGAAATAATTTATCATTTTTCGATGTTTTCAGAGTTTTAGGTTTTTCAATGTTTAATATTTTTTTCGCTTTTTCCATCGGTGAAGCAGGTTTCAATCTGGGGGACAAAAAGAACAAAGTTTTAAACTTCTGTCATCTATGCATTATCTGATGCCAAAAATAAAAATCCCCAAACGCACCTTAGACGCTGGGAACCCCAGCAGGGGTGGTGGACTTCTGAGCAGCCTCCTTAGCCTGGTGGGCCTGGAGCACAGCAACAGCCTCATCCACCTGAAACAAGACCACCGTGAATGAACCACTGCACAAAGAGCATTTACATGGTACTCGTTCAGGAAGCGGCTAGCAATCAGGCTCGCTCTACGTGAACGATCAAACTTTTTTCAAATGGCTACTCGGGACATCCAACAGCTTTGCAACCAACTGACCTTTGAGCGCAGCGACTCCGGGGACTCGAGCATGTGGAGAAGTTCAGAGTTGTCAATTTCCAGCAGCATACCAGTGATCTTGCCAGCCAGGCTGGGGTGCATGTTCTGGATCAGGGGGAACAGACGCTCACCTGAAGGAAGAACAGCAATTAACGATCGCATTTAATAACAGGATGAATGTGTCGAATAACGCGTTGTGTTCGTTAGTTCCCTGTACATCTGTGAGCAGAGTATGTACTGACCCAGCATCTGCTTCTGTTCCTGAGGAGGGGCAGCAGCCAGCATGGAGGCTGTCAGGGGCTCTTGTCCTTGGACATGGACAGCAGGCTAGATTTGAGTGAAGGGACAAATAATTATCACCATTTCTATACAGAATAATTCAATGAAGTAATGGGCATTGTAAATTATGTACACATTGGCCATGAGCAGTCAGCACAATAGCTATAAATGCTAATGGTCAAAAAGCACATACCTGCTGCATGTTGACCTGTGGCTGGGACGCCATGTGCTGCTGAGGGTTGCGCACACCAGCGGCATACTTGTACTGGGGCATGGCTCGCACTGGAGCGGCAGTGGCTGATGCACCTGTGGGGCGCTGGCCCAGGGCCTGGGTGGCTGGTGGAGAGGAAGTATTTTTAAAAGCTGTTTCTGGGAAAAACAAGCAGTGACAATGTAAGAAAAACACTCAGATCTGAAATACTTACGCATGCGCTGAGACGCCATCATGCGTGGGACCTGGGCGTTAGGGGTGGTGGTGGGACGGATGGTGTTGAAGGCCTGGGGTCTGGGAGCTGATGGGCGCATGGCATTGGGCATGTTCTGGAAGTCTGAAAAAAGGAAACCTCATTAGAGACTCACGTAGAAGAGATCGGTGCTAGTTAACAATTCAGTTACAACACCACTTGGGCCATTCTTTTCACAGAATACTGCGTTTGTACTTACGTTGAGGACGCACTCCTTGAGTGGCCCAACGGGGGCTGGGGCGGAGCTGCGCCAGCTGGTTGGCGGAGTAGTATGCGGCACGGTTCTGGGCCTGAGACGGGAAAATGAATAAAGATTGCGTTTAGAAACACTGGGTAACGCCATGGTAACAACGCAGCTTCACCTCTGCTAAACAGGATTTAAAGTAGGCAGTTACATGGGTGCGAGACTCACCTGAGGTATAGCCGCCATGAAGTAGCCCGAGGGGGGGGCGGGCTGATATGGGTTGAGGACAGGGTTGGGCACAGCACGAACTGTGGCCATCCTCTGCATGTACTGGTTTGTTAGATGGGCTTGACGCTCCTCCTTACGCTGGGCCAGGGCCACATACAGTGGCTTTGTGGCAACAATGCGTCCGTTCATTTCTGTAACGGCCTTTGTTGCCTCCTCTGGGGAAGAGAAACACACAAAGCCAAAGCCTTTGCTGCGGCCCCCCTCCATCATCACCTATAGGAGAATTAACGCATTAGAATGGATCCCGTTGAAACCATCAACAAACATTAACAATGAACATGATTGCTAAAGCCTTTACCTTAGCGCTAGTTATGGTTCCGAATGGAGAGAATTCTTTACGTAGGCGCTCGTCGTCCAGGCCATCATCCAGATTTTTCACATACAGATTGACACCCTGGAGAAGGACATTGGTTTGTTGTAGAACATTACAATGTCAAAGTAATTTATTAAGAACGAGTCAGATAAATCTAATCATGTACAGACAGTCCGAATGTATTCAATGGTAAAAAATTGCAACTGCAAAATGTGACAGGGCAAAACTTGAACTCTCATCTGTTGCACCAGAATAACTACTCATCAGTTCTTTAGGGTTTTGAAGGGTGGTGCTGTAACAAGTCGAGTATATTGTCTATGCCTGAGAGGAAGGCAAACAAACCTGGTATCTGGTCATACGATCCTGTTTCATCTGCTCAAATTTACGCTTGAGCTCATTCTGCCGCTCTCCTTTCTTTTGTGCGCGGCCCACATACACTTGTCTGCCATTAAGTTCTTTGCCGTTCATGTCGTCCACAGCCTGCAATGAAACAAACAAGACACGACTGAAACAGACAGGATGGACTCACAGCATCAGCAGCAGAGGAACAGGGAAAGTTCTCCTTTTAATGCCCCTGAGAGAACAACCATGAGCTGATCCTCACCTTTTGTGCATCCTCGTGTCTCTCGAAGCTGACGAAGCCAAATCCCTTTGATTTGCCACTCTCATCAGTCATAACCCGGATGCTAAGGGCAGGTCCTACAAACAAAACAGCAATGAGAAACCAGATCAATGAACAACATATTTCAGTGTAAGCATGCCAATATCAAGATTATCTCACCATATTTATTGAACATCTCCCTGAGCTTCTCGTCATCCATGTCCTCCCCAAAGTTCTTGATGTAAACATTGGTGAACTCTCTGGCGCGTGCCCCAAGCTCAGCCTCCCTCTCTTTGCGAGACTTGAAGCGTCCAACAAATCTGTGGGTCGGATTATGAAAATTATTAACTGTATTACACCATTACCATGATATTCAACTTTTGCACTGTCAGCGTCATACACAGCTCTTTGATAACTACAAAACAATGACAAGTTACTAGGGTGTTGAGCTACATTACGTCATACGGGTAGCATCTTACAACTACACTTTTCCCTGGTTCTGTCGCCGTAAGATTCAAGGGCATCTTCATTTAGTTGTATGAAAACAAGGACACTGGGTATGATTGCAGGTTGGTTTGTAGACAAGATGCAGTTAAACAAACTGATTAGATATGAAAATAATGTTAATATGACACTCCAAAAAATATGTATCAAAACAAGTTTGATTGTAGTCCCACTTACACTTTTCTGTCATTGAGCAACATGCCATTCATTTTCTCAATGGCGCGCTCAGCAGCCTCGTGGGTCTCAAAGTGCACAAAGCCGTAACCTTTTGAGCCATTTTCATCACAAACCACCTTGGAAAGGGGAGATTTCACCATGCATTTAGAGACACACACACACACACCTTTGGTTTTAATCTTTAGTCATGCAAACTAGTGTTCTGTATGTAAAGCACTCAAACACAAAAGGAAAAGCTGCCCTGGCTACCTTGCAGGACAGGATGTTTCCAAATGCAGAGAAGGTGTCGTAGAGGGCTTTGTTATCAATGGACTTGTCCAGGTTCTTGATGAAGATGTTGCCAACCCCACTCTTCCTCAGGGAGGGGTCCCGCTGAGACCACATAATGCGAAGGGGCCTGCCTTTGATCACATCGAAGTTCATGGTGTCCAGGGCTCGCTCAGCTGGGGGGGAAATGTCGAGAATTACACACGGTTCACGTTTTCCAAGTCAGTTTGTAATAAGACCTGTTATACTGTGACATTAAATGAATAGTGCATCACTTTCTTTAAGGGGGGGGGGGGGGGTAAGATAGTGCTACATCCATCTTAGCATTAGCAGGCATTGCGATACATACTTGAGCAAACTTACCGTCAGCGGGCTGTTGGAAGTTGACATAGGCATAGCCGAGGGATCGGCGGGTGATCATGTCTCTGCACACCCTGATGGAGAGGATGGGCCCAGCCGGGCTGAATTTCTCGTAGAGCATGGCCTCGGTAACGTCTGGATGCAGGTCCCCCACATAGAGGGAAGCCATTGGGTAGCTGGGCGCGCTGGGATTCATGGTGGACGACGTGTGGTCGCAGGCAGTACAACTAAGGTCTTAGCGCGATATATTGTCAGACAATATATGCCTCCTTTATGAAGAGATTCCGGTCTCTTCAATAACTTCGCAAAATGAGCGCAGTCACACACATACACACACACACCAACTGTCTAACAGTTAGCAACGTGGGCAAGTTAGCTTGATTAGCAAAATGTCGGAGCGAGGCCTAAGCGGTGTGGCTCGCGGACTTCACAATGTTGATTCTGTACTCAACCTCAGTGAGTCAGTCAGTAAACTTCACTGGCGGTAAACCGAGCAAATGTTCTCATTCACAAAAATGACAACGGTTGCGAGAAAAGGAATAAGCGGTTGACACGATAATTGGCTAACGGTAATCACCCACGCTTTCAACAATGAGGCTAACGGCTTGGCTTGCTAACGTTTCTTCTCGTTTCCGTCTTTCGTTCTTTTCGAAGGCGGCGTCTTCTTTGCGTTGCTTGAGTTGGCAAATGAAATCCTGCTTCACCGATTTTTTTTTTCTTATAAAAATATGTCTGCGTGTGCTCTCTAGCTTTTGGTTTGTTTCATAATAATAAAATGTGTGCCGAGACTAGCTCCGGAGCACACCCTACGCAGACGGATTACGAGAATGAAAGGAAGGTCGGTGGAGGTTGTTTCCCGATCCTAGTCGAAACCACAACGCGTGTAGCACCAAGGTGACGTCACACATATCGCGATACTTCACACGAGATGTGTTTCAGCGTATTACGGACGGTTGTTCTCGGCATGTTAAATTGGGCCAATTGAGCAATACGTTGATCTAAATTACTCGATGTACCCATTGTATTTTACTGAGTCAGCTGAACTGATGCGGAGGGAAAAATAACTGTCACATCTAACTTACATACTACTCGAGCACTGTCGAATATCATCCCCTTTAGTTTGTCTAGGCTTTAAACAATGTATTTCTCCCGCACATACGTTTGACGTCTCTTAGAAAAGTCTGCAGCGAAAGTGGTTTTACTTGAGTGCATTCTCCCATTTATTCGTATGGGCACTTAAAGGCGTTACTACCACATTCTGTTCGGGCTATGACAAAACAAAATCACATATTTTTATTATGTTTGAATCCATCAGTAACTCATATATCTTTTCAACCCCTGGAAATAAGTCGGGCAAAATAATGCGACATTGAGCTTCTCAGCACCTATAGTTTCACAGTACTGATGGAACGGGGATGGAAATGGGAAAAAAACCTGCTGATGAGATGTGTTGTAATCACATGAGTACACATCTTATTTTTTTACATTACCCACTGAGTACATTCGAACATACCTTGATTTCACGTGTGCAAACGGAGGACGAAGCGTTCTCCGCAGATGGGCCATTAACTGGATCCCTACCATCAAGGGTAGAGACCGGATTGCAATGCCGCATTCCACTGCGGTGGCAATGCAGTGGCCTCCTCCCACGTAGTCATGGCAACGGGGCAGTAAAACCGAGCGCAGTGCTCATTTATTATTTATTTTTTTAGCCTTATTTCTGTTGTTCATGGAAGTCAGTTTACTGGCTTCTTGATTTTGGCACGAGACACCAATGAGGATGCTCGCACCCTCAAAACAGTTGTCCGGAAGGGTTTAACTGCAAATATTAATCCCAGCCTTGAAGGTGAATGATATTTTGCAGTAGTAAACTTTCAGCGTACTGCAGTGTGTGACCGGTGTGCTTGTCGTGCATGATTTAGTTCAAGGGCAGCTTCTCCCAAAGCAACGGAATCAAACCAGTCCACAAGGAGAGGACGTGTCCCTCCCGCCTGCTTGCAGCCTCAATGACTCTATCAGTTAATGACTCACAACAAGAAGCATCTCAGTTACAAAGGGAGCCGACTTTAGCATCCAAATACAGACAACATTGTGGCTTTGAAGGCAAGAAAATTACTCAGGCCTTCAGGTATAGATCACTCCCGATAACAGTATCACACAAGGTTGAAACTTTTAAATTATTTTTTTTATTCCACTTACATGAAATGACACATATCCCCCCCAAATAACAGTTATGCTTGGGTGTCCTGTATGAAAATTCCAAAGACATGAACAAAGCTAGCCCGCCCGACCACAACCATCCATACATCTCCACAAACTAATTCTTAACATGCGGTTGAGGCAAGTATTGAAAAAAGAAAAAACGAGAAAAGACTAAATCAAATGAAAAGTAATATAATATTAATTTGATAAGCAGTCAACGTGGGATTTTATTTTTTATACTGCTGTGCTCAAAAACACGCAAGCGTGCTCTTTTGTTCAATATTTTCTATACCTCATAATTGATACATAGAAATACAAAAGCAGGTTCACCCGAAAACAAAATAGAGTAGAAAGTTGAGCAACTGACAGTAAATGGAATGTAACCGTTGTGTTCCAAATAAACCTCGCCTCCTAACCTCCTCACCGCCACCCTCTATTCCTCCTGCCAAGCACGGACCGACAGCTGCTGTCTCCTACAGTGTGTGTAGCCACGGTGCATCATCGAGACGGTGTTAGTCGACAACAGGGCTGTTAACACGAGGAAGATGCACACACAATAGCACTGGTTTCTTACTATAGAAGTTGCATGATTCATGAGCTTAGAAATGCATTCTTTCCCACCACCTCAATAATGCAACAACCCTATTGCTTCCTCAAAAAAAAAAACAAAAAAAAAAGTTAGCAGACAAGCAACCAAACACTTTACCCTTTGACATGGACCCTCCTGCCAAGCAATTTAAAACTTACCCTCCCTCCCCATCCCCTCCCCCTACAGTTACTAGAAAAGAAGGAATAGTAAACCGACAGGAATGAGATGAGTGTTGGGAGAACTAAATAAAAAAAAGATGGAGATATTTGGACGACAATGATAATAAGGTGGTCTCAGTGTTGATGGACATGTTGAAGATGAACCAGGATGATGGCAGGTAGACAGGGACGACTGTGGGGTTCTGGATCATTCTCTGGTCTCCTCTGTCTCCTCTGCTTCTGCCTGGTTGTCACAGGTCCACAGCTGAGAAAAGACAGGAGGAAAAGCGGAAGCATTAATACCTACTTTCTCGACTGTGGGTGAGTGGGGAGCATGGTCATCCAATAAGGGCGGTTAGCGGTTCGATCCCAGGCCTGGCTAACCCGCAAGTCGCCGTGTCCTTGGGAGACACTTAACCCCAACATTGCTCTTGTAGCTGCGACTACAGGCGCTATACAAGTACAATGCATTTACCATTACCATTTATCTTTTCCCTTTGGTGTTTTAAAGGCATTTCGACTATTCCATTCACAGGTCACTAAAAAAAACAGCAGTTTCAATTAGCTGCAACCATTATTTGTTTCATCAACTGATTAAACAGCAGAAAAATTAATTTAAAGATTCAGATTTACATTCATCTTAAAGGGATTCTTAATAAAAATGTCTGGGTTAATTTCTTCAAAAGTGAATATTTTCTCTCTGAATTGAGTAAACAATATCTTTGGCTTTCCAACTGAAAATAAGACAGTAGAAAAGAGCACCATGGGTAATGGGAAAACAATACGATTGAGAAAATGTCTTATCTTCATTATTCCCGTACAAAATTTGGTAAATTAATCCAAGTTTGTGCATCTAATAAAAAACTTACTGTCAGGTTGTCCCTCAGTAGCTGCATGATTAGTGTACTGTCTTTGTACGAATCTTCACTCAGTGCATCGAGCTCTGAAATGGCCTCATCAAAAGCCTAAGGGATTAAAACACGTTAGTGTAAGAATGTACAATATTCTCTAGTGGTAGAAGATATCTGGTGTTGTGAACTCACATCTTTAGCCAGCTTGCAGGCCTTCTCAGGTGAGTTGAGGATCTCATAGAAGAAAACCGAGAAATTGAGGGCAAGACCCAGGCGGATTGGGTGCGTGGGCTGCATTTCCTCTTTGCTGATATCAAAGGCATTTTGGTAGGCGTCCTTTGAGTCTTCCATAATGGCTGAGAGAAGAAAAAAAAGCATGATCACTATGGAGCATTGAACCTGACAATTGAGTAGTCAACATGTGCTTGTGTGTCATGTCGTTTTATCACGCACGTAAGTGATTGAAGTCTAACCCCCTCTGCAACACACCTCAAATTTTGTCCAACACTGAGTGGCTGATGGCGAACACTATAGAAGGCCCACACCTATGTGTGGTACGAACAAGGGCCTCTCTTCAGTATAGAGCACCAAGGAGACGGCTCGATGAAAGTTTGACATGCTATATTCAGATATATCGGACAGTTTCTCAGAACATAATGTGAAAAAGCACATATGGAAGGCAAACCTAACCTCTGCCTCAATGAAGGGGGCGTGCAAGAGCCTGGAAAATGGACTTCCATTCCAGTGACGTTATAAATAAATAATGGGAGACCAATGCCAGAGCTAAAAGGTTTGCTTCAAACGACGGGACATAAGAACTCGATCGACTACTCACATTCAAAGACAAATTGCTTTGGAAATGTTTGGAACCTCAATAGATTTTGCTTTGGACGAACAGAATAAATATTAGCAAGAGGGAGGGAGGAGGCTTCTCATCCCTCATTCGCTAACATTACATTGATATCAGAGTAAGCCGTTGATTTCCCATTATTTATTTCAGGATTTTTTAATATGAAGGTAAGGTAGGTAAATTTTTTTGTTTTGTCGCTTAGATTTTTCAAAAGTTCCCGAGAAATAGACACTGTACTATCCGATAACAGTTATTGTAACCAGCAAAAATGGTTGACGTGATTTGTGAGGCGTCTGTCAGCCAACTATCTGACATTAGCACGTTAGCCTACGTTAGAAAGACTGACGTTCATGTCTATTACAGTATCGAGGCAGCTATAGACCTGAAGATGACATGATGACACGAGTTGGCCAAACAAACAAGCTTGAAAAAAATATGACAGCTTGCGTTCGAAGATTACTTTGAGGACCGGACCACCCCACCACCACCCAAAAAACATTTTTATTGCAGATCTACATGAATCACACAAATGACCTATTTTGAAACAAAAACGGCGAATTTTGTCGAAAGGTGACAAGTTTGCACCCCTGAAGGAAATTATCTTTTGTTTTTTGGTTACAAATACATCTAATTTTGAAGATATAAAATCTTGTTTGCTCCTGGAGTTCATTAGGTAATTCATTATGATATTGAAAACATATCCATTTGAAGCTTCCATACAAAAAGTTGTGAACACTGCAATCGAAAACAGGAATACCCCCCCACCCCCACAAAGAAAATCATTTACACACATGTAATGATAATGAAATAAACTCTACCAGACAGTTGGAACAAAAGACTCACTTTTCCTCTCTTCTCCTGTGGCCACCTCAGCCAAGTAGCGGAAGTAGTCTCCCTTCATTTTCAAATAGAAGACTTTGCTCTCCGCTACGGCGGCGTTGACGATGAGATAAGTTTCCAAGAGATTCTGTAGCAAGAAGCAAACAAAACATGTTGTGGACTGGTAGAAAGGAACAGGCTGTAAAGACGTTGGCTGTAACATGTCCACTAATAAACACTTATGCAACTGACATCAGAAACAGCAGAGTAGATTTGTATTCTTGGTTACAACTGCAATAAAATATGTACACAACTCATTGGTAAAGGCAATGCATGGATTTCTTCAAGGATCAGTTGATAATAAATCCCATCAAGTGGTCAGTACAACCCATTCAAATAATCATGATCAACATTAGTCACCAGGACCTGAAGTCACCTTCAGGTCCTGGTCAGACCACGTGATGGGGTGGGAAAGGGTGAAGGAGGGTTGAGCAGGAAGATGGGTGCATGGATGATTGATTGGGGGAGGATGCTGAACTCCTGATGAGCTTTTGCTGAGGAAGTAGGTCACTGAGCGCAGCTTCTCCCTCTCAACACGAGCATGCAGCACTTGAAAGCATCTCCCTGTTGCCAAGCTTACTGCTAGCTGGCAGGCGGAACAGAGAACCATACTGTCTTAAGAGGTTGTTGGAGCATCACTAGAAACAACTATTTGCTATTTTAAGACCTAGCAGTGCTGTTGTTCTGAGCAGATGAGTCACTGTGTTTTGCACTTGTGGGGATGCATTTTAGTGCACGTGTACGTTAGGGCTATCAAAAATGCTCAAAAATGACGTTCGACTATTTGCTTTTAAAAAATCACAGTGCGATTTCTTGGTGTGAGTAAGTTGATGTGTGGCGGGAGTGCATGACTAGAGACCGAAATGCATGAGACTTTAGCCCTGCGAAAACAAACAAATGCTGAGTGATGATCAAGAGTTTTGTGCAAGCAATTTAAGCTTACAATTCTTGTCCCAAATATATATTAATAGTTTTATGTACTGACATTGAACGCTCCGAGCGAGCTGTGCCGTGGTAAACATGGAACTTTTCCTTGGCATGAAACTGCAAATAATCAAACTTTGCAAGACTAAGACACATTTTTATTTACTCTCCTCTTTTGGACCATTCATTTTTCAATCTGTGGTCTTGTATATATTTTGTGCTTTGTCCCATATCGGTTATTGGTGACATGTATATTTGTGTGTGTTGTACTTTTTAATGCTGACATATACGGTAGTCCAGTGCCCTTGTGCATATACTGTGGGTTATACGGTAGTTGATGTTATGCGTGTAAAGGGAGACACACGGTGATCCATTAAATCAACTAAGAAGCCTCTAATGCATTTATTTACAAATGCCATTTTAAATGAATATCATAGAACTTGGTTGTTTAGCTGTATACATTTACTTGCACAACAATGATGGTAGTAATTTAATGAATAAGCTTCAAGTGTTTGTGAGTGTAGTATAGAGTTCTGACGTTAAAACCAATCTTAAAATTAAAATTTTCAGTTAAATTTTCAGATTTGTATTTTTTTTTTTTAATGTTCAAGGAGCAACCTGTACTTTCTAAAGTATTTTTGCAATGTGAATTTGCAGTTCTGTTTTAGAATAAAGGGTTTGAAATTAAAGCTTTTTAATGCCGTTTTTTAAATCTGATTCATCAAAGAAATAATCGACAGATTAATCGATTATGAAAATAATCGTTAGTTGCAGCCCTAGTTTACTCCACACAACTCCGTGTGGAGACAGCAGAAGTTTTGGGCCTCTAATGCTCTCGGCATAGAAATAGTACTATAAAAAGAGCTGCTCTTTGGTTGAAGGCAAAAGTGAGATTAGGTCGAAAATTCGGTCTGAAAAAGAATGAAATTGGTACTACTACGACTACTCTTTTTGATACCAATAGCTCAAATACAGGCCAGTGAAAATGGATGAGTGACAAAGCGCGAAAAGTGGTCGGTGGCAAGATCCTTTTTCAGAACGGCACAAGCCAATCTCAGATGGGTATTTACCGACAAGCAAATTCCATGTAACGTTAAATGAGTATCTTCATGACTATGAGTTTGTTGTAAATGATTTTTTCTAACTTTGAGAACACAGCAACTTTGAAGTAGCGCAGCGTCTTGAATAAAGTCATATGTGTCTTAATGCGAGGCTTTAGAAATAAACACAAAGGGATTCGGTATCTGAAACGGGTAATTTGGCCAATGTTTTGATAACCGACCACAGCCAGCGGACTGACTACTTGCCCCGCCTTTCCCTCTATTGTTTTAGCGTTGCCATGCCTCTCTGAATATCGCCATGTTCCTAGAATATGATTAGAAGGTGCCTTCACATTTAGCGACCTTTAGCTTCCACAGGAACTAAAAAGGAGGCTTCCTACAACGCTGTATTTAGTTCTTTACACGTGCTAGCTCTTGTGTGTATCAACAGAATACCACAAAGAAACAAAAAAGGTACGCTTCACTTAGTGTTGGTTCCCCGCTTATGATAATGACAATTTAGAACAGAAATAAAACAATTCTTTCACGTGGTCAGACAACACCTCGGACAAACTGATTCAAGTATATCCCAGCCACGTCCTTGTCATACAATGCTCCTCCTCTGCCCCATTTACATTCATCCCTCCCTATTTTGGTCCCCATAAGGATGCTCAGCCGAATTGGAGGTCAGCGGCTGCCATTACGGGATTAGGACACGCTGAGTCCCTGGACAGATAATTCACTATCTGAGATGAGCAGAGATTGGACAGATGCGTGGCTCTCAATACCACGGACAATGCATTGTCGTCCAATATGAACTCCGCACGCAATTTTTAATGCATTTGCAGTGCATAACTTAGTACAGAATACAGAACGCTTTCATGTACCAGGAGAATTTCATAACACATTTCTAAGCGGAGAACCTTGTGGCGCAAATAGGCGACATGATGCACAATTCATGCCGTTGCAGTACCAGTACTCTGGAGAGGCCAAAAAGGATGTTTCAGCAATAACTCATAATGCCTGATACTATGGCTTGGCCAAAGATTCATATCACGGTATTTTGTATGATTCTGTCCATACCACCGTGCGCCCCCCCCCCCCCCCCCATCATAATATGAATACATGTAACCAAAAGAGGACCAATGGGAGCTTTGTAAAGAATAAATATTATGCTGTATTCACAAAATATTCTGTATTGCGGGAGCTCATTCATTCTGCGTTTTCTTACTTTGTCTTCTCAGAGTTATTTATGTATTACTTCAATCTGCCTTGGACTGCTCAGTGCCAATCAAATTGAGAAGTTGGTCACATATCAAAGAAACGGCTTATGTGTAGTGTGTAATGCATCAGCAGTGAGCATTACCACAAGTCAGCATTAACCCACTTGCTACTTCATATAGTACTGGAGAATTTGGCAAACTAAAACTATGAATCATTAATTACGTCTATATACCATCACACTAATTGTAATACTCACCATGCCTTAGTGAAAATGCGGTAAGCCAAAGCCACCACTTTTAAATGGATAACCAACGGATGACTAAAAGATGGAACATGAGACTCAAGACTGCTAGATGTAGGAATGAGGATCTTGGGCGTGGCACTTATCACGGTTCAACACCATGAGAAGTTAAAGTACGACTGAGGAGCTTATCTCCCCACATTTTGTTACATAACCAGAATGTTGATGACAAAAGGCTGCAACAAAACAACGCTTCAAATGTCGTCCAATAAAAACAAAAAAAGGGGTAAGAATCTCACCAGCACGTCCTCGCAGATTTCTTTCAGCTCTTTCTCAATCTTTTCCCGGTACTCTTTGGCCATGGTCTTCTTACTTTCGCAGTCTGCCTTCTGCTCAATACTGGAAACCACGCGCCACGAGGAGCGGCGGGCACCCACAACATTCTTGTAGGCTACTGACAGCAGGTTGCGCTCCTCGTTTGTCAGGTCGACGTTCTCTTCAGTCACCGCTTTCATAGCAGCGGCCATGTCATCATAGCGCTCAGCCTGCTCGGCCAGCTTGGCCTTCTGCACCTGTTCCTTCTGGACTGCCTCGGTCATGACTGCTCACTGGACAAAGAAAAGCAGAGAAGGAAAGAGAACAGCTCGTGGTCAATTAAGCGCACTCATAGGGTCCTCATCTTTTTATTTAGACAGGTACCCATTTACCAGAAGCAGGAACGATTATATAGAATACGAACAACAATTAATTAACAAATAATCTATGTTGGTTTTACAGACGTAGCACATGATACAATCTCTTGAGACGTGCTGCTCTATTTAAAAAAAATTCTACAAGGAAACAGATGCACTTGATGACTGCAAAGCTGTGTGAGTGAATGCGCTTGCTATTCCTTTCCAATTACCCAATCAATTAAAACAGGGGTCACCAATTTTGGTGGAGCGCTTCCATTTGAATCTTTTTTTGGCCTTTACAGCAAACGTTCAGCAGTACAGAAAACACCAACCATTTCACAGATTTTTAACTGTCTAACAATTATGTTGAGAAAGATTAATATAAGTGGTGTAAGAAAGTTATTAAAAGCGTATACAAAATCATGGCCTTTTGGGGGACATCCATCCACACCTAAATAAAAACCGATACATCCGTTAATTGTACGCCATAACAAACAACTTTCTTCATATATTAGAAAGATTTGACCTTTCAATTTCCCCACATACTGAAGTACTAAATACTTGTGTTCAAAAGTCAGTAGTCATTTTGGGGTTATTAAAATAGGATTTCATACTAAAAAGGAGTACACGGTATAACAACCTAAGGGGGTTGTTTTAACGAGACATCCAAAGTACCTACAGCTGGATAAGCCTACTGACAAGCTGATCCAGCTTTCATCGGAATCAATAGTTGGGACACTACAGAGGAGAGATCATCTTTGCTTGTGTGTCCTACAAGGAAAAGAGGCAATGATAAGTGTGCGGGTAATTTAGCTTGGGATGCACTCCATATTAAAAAGCTGTCAGAAAATAATTTCTTTAAATACTTAATTGTCATCCATCCATCCATAGTCAAACCGCTTATCCTGCACACAGGGTCGCGGGGTGGGGGGGGGGGCTGGAGTCCATCCCAGCCAACTTTGGGCGAGAGACGGGGTACACCTTGGATTGGTCGCCAGCCAATCGCAGGGCCAACACACACATACAACCGTTCACACTCCCATTCATACACCTACGGGCAATTTAAAGTCCCCAATTAACCTGATCCCCAGAGCATGTCTTTGGACCGTGGGCCACTGGGCGGAGTTGAACCCAGGACCTTCTTGCTGTGAGGCGACAGTGCTAACCACCACGCCACCGTGACGCCCTTACTTAATTGTCAGCTACATTTAAATAAATAAATAAAAGTTCTATATACACCTCTCTATATTTCTACAGCACTGCAAGTTGTTATGAGAAAGCTACCAGCAATGTTAATGCAGTGATGTGTAGACTTGACACTCATACAAGGGAACAGGAATAGGCATTGCTAGATCAATAGCCTACATCTGCTTGACCCATCCAAAACCGCCAATGGGGTTCCACAGAAAAAAAAAAATCATTTCATTATCAATTTTTTCCATTCCAGAGTTCATGTAGTGAGGCTGCAGAGAGATTCTTTTTACTACAACACATTTGTACACTCCACGCTTTCCAAGTTAATAAATAAATTTCTATACCTGTGACAAATATTAAAAGGTGCTCAATGATCGTTTGACATTCTTAAGGCTAACAACAGGCACATTCTTAGCGTTTCAGCCCTTGAGGGCCCTGGCCATTTGGTGCTATGTGCAGGTAGGGGCGCGTTTGGAAGCCTGGTATTAAACCTTCCCTTTTGCTAAACTAGCAGAGCATTGATAAGCCCCAGCGTAACTGATGCTTTTCATTAATTTCCAATGTAATTTAACATTTTGCTGCACATTGGCTCTGTCGAGCGGAATTCCTCCATCTACAAACACACAAAACGCAAGCTAAATGGACCGCTATTTGGGGGGGGGCGGGGGGGGGGGGTAATCTTATTGCCAAGAGTTATACACCTGCAATACATCTGTAAACAGGCTAACTAAATCGAAAACTCATTCAATCGTCTACCGCCACCATGTCTGATGCACAATGGGCCAAACCAGGGGTCTCTCTGCTCTGTAAAAAAATCTACATGCGTGTTATTTTTAAATGTTGAAGAGAAGAATATTGCTCTGATTAGCTTCTGACTACTAAACTAAAAACCTTTAGTTAACTACCTGAAGGCCACCGTAGTTAAAGAGGGGGGGTGAGCAGAGGGATGCAATGGGCCACACACCACTAGGTGCCACTAAATCGTGCTCCCTAATGATTAACGTTAGCTTTGTAGAATAACTACCAGCACAAAAATCAAAAACACTTAAGTGCTTAACAGTCAAGTCAAGTCAAGTCATTTTATTTTGTATAGCCCAGAATCGCAAATTACAAATTTGCCTCAGAGGGCTTTACAGTCTGTACACATACGACATCCTCTGCCCCGAAACCCACCATTGGCACAGGAAAAACTCCCCAAAAAATGAAAAAACCCTTACAAGAGGGAAAAAAAACAGGTTGGCAGAACTGTAACAGCTTCAGCACGGAGGAGCTAGTAGTGTACCCGACGGCGAAATGATGCAACCCACGGGCCATGTATTAACAGCAAATAAATGCTACATTAGGTAACGTTAGTTCCGTAGTTACACTTTGAGCCACGTGTGCCTGTAAGACCGCCTGTCAATGTCAAACAGCAATAATAACGTAATACATTTGCAGCATCAGTGGATTTGGTGTGACTGGTTAGCCTCCTCAGGAAACTCAGGAGTGCCTCCCTCGTTCTGTCGTATACACACACACACACACACACACACACAACCACCACACCCATCCCTGTACCTGTGGCTCACCGAACATGCTAGAACACGGAAATGAAAGAGCAAAATTACAGCGGGGCACTGTGATAAATGTTAGTATATTTGACCAACAAGAACACAACGCACCTCCAGTGTATCTCATTTTAGTTCAATCTAACGTGAGTCCAGACGAGAACCTCCATTCAGCGAAAGAATCGCAACCACAACCACTAGGCCCTCGTGACCAGTTTCCACAATGGCGTGGACTATTTCCTGAAACGAGGGGCTTGAAAATTCGGCTGGGAGTTAACGTTTAATGTAACCATTTTATCGTACCTATTCTGCAGTCAGTGTAAAATCCAATAATTAATAGCTCCGTTGCCACGTTCAACGGGTTTACGATTAACGTTATGTGATATGGATCGTCCTCGCGCCATGTCGCGTTAAGTTCATTTAAGCGGCATCATCGTTACCGTCGAGTGGGTGTAATTCTAACAGTGCGCGCAGTTAGCAGATGTGTAACGTAGCAAACGCAAAATTTAGATAACGTTAATTGGCCGAAGCGTAACACGCATTTAGCGCTAACGTTACATGCGACGTTGCGATTCCTCGTAGACAATGAATTGACGATTTAATTGTTTGCAAACAGTTGATGAGCACATTGAACTAATTAACATAACCTCAAAATGTAACGTTAGTTCAACCGTAGCAGGCCAACAGACTATGAAAGATTTAACCTTCGACCCGACTTCCACGTCTGCCCGTTTGATGGGCCGTTGAAGAACCAGCCATTAGACACATCCCAAACTGTAGCTAAGCTAGCCATTGTTCTTTGGTCCGAGGTTTGCCGCTACATGCAGCTCCATGGTCATTCGGAGGCTATGATTCTCTTCGATTATCACTAGATCTCACGATACATTAGAAACCCAACACTAAATGATGTAACTAAGAGTGCAGTTTAAAAAGCTTCAACTCATTTCATACCTGTGTTCTGGCAGATAGCAGTGATTTCGGCGTGCCAAGCTACAGCTGATTCTCTCAGCCCGTCTGTGTGAATGCAGTACACGGGGTTTCCCTCCAATCACACCAGTCCAAGGCAGGGCCAGAGCGCAGGGGGAGGGGGTAGGTGGGGCATGACGTCAACGTAACCAAGGCAACCGAACACGAGACATTGTGGGAGGTGTAGTTTGCACTCATTACCACCGCTGCACAAGTCTTCACGAGGCTAAAAAATGTAGTCAATATCGGCAAATTTTGATGCTTAAATAAAACATTGTTATTCAACCACTAAACCTCAACTTTACACAGTAAGTGATTGTGTGATATTGTCCTTTGTCTGACTGCAGGTGCCACATTTCAAACAGAATGCACCCAAACACAGCACATGGTAACTAACTCCAAATACTGCTCATAAAATGGGTAACAAAATGAGATGCTGTCTTTTTACATGCAGTGGGGATCTGTGGTTTGGTTTTGCTGGAGATGCTGAGGCCACAAACTAGAACAGCGAGCACATTTCTACAGACTATGTCTTGCCTAATAGAAACTACTATTTCTGCATCCTGGTTGGTTTCCAAGGGGAGAGAGTGAAGCTATTTCTGCCCTGTCACATGTTTTCCCTTTAGGCCAAGATTTCAAGCTTATAACCTATTTAAGTGCAGATGAGATCAAGTTGGCTGTAAAAATGCACAGGCGCCAGTGCAAGAGGTGTGGTCCAAGAAGGAAACAAGGAGTAAGCTGAGTGATGACAAATAGTTTAAAGATGCATAACCAGTCGGGCGAGTCCTCGGTCCTTCAACCACATCTAGCGAACTTTGACACACATTGCTGGAATTGCAAAATCGTTGCGGCTGCAATGGTTTTTCACATAATTATTCACTGACACTGGATATCACATTATTTTCAATAAGATCAACAATTGCAGTTCTCAGATTTTGTGTTAAATTGTGATTATTTGTGATTTACTTTAAAATGTAAAAGGATACTCGATGGATTTCATGCTTTTGAGGAAACGAACTTCCAAAGCCCTCTTGGAGTGACTGTTGGGATCATCATTATGGATAGTACGTTTCATGAATGTGGTCCTTCAACAGGGTATAAACTAACACGCTTAGAAACCTCAGATTATTCTCATTTAATTGGATCTGGAGCCCTAACTGAAAAGTGCAACTATTTAAATTGATTCATGTCCTTCATTCATGTCCTTCTTCTTCATCTCACAATTTATATAAATGAGCAGTCGCTGTTCGTAGGATTAATTTAGAAAAGGCCATTACAGTAACCTAACAATTCAATTTTATTAATACGCTGTATATAACATTGTGTGGATGAAGAAATTATTATTACAAAAGTAAAAATATGGATATTGTCAGACATTTGCACAACGAAACAATGTCTGAGGTTAATCACCAGTTAATTTGTGTAAATGAAATTCCCAGCATGCCAGGAAGAAGAAACCAGTATAAAATAAAAGGGGTCATGCATGGTTTCTATACAAGTGGAAATGCAGTGCCCTCCGGTCCAACTTGAACATGAACATAGACATATTTCATAAGACATATTTAGCAGTCTGCTGTGTCTACCCTCCGTGCTGGTCCCACATCAAATTCTGTATGTTCTAAAAATCAAATTTTGTAAAAAACAAAAAACACAGGAAGCCAGTTACTGTAACAACCCTGCATTTGACACTCATGCATCAAAAACTGAATAGTCAGCATGAAGAGCAATTTAATTAGTGCTTAAGATAGAGAAACTAAAACATTGCATAATGTGGAAGCTCCAATGGCCTTATTGAAGGAGAGTTGTATCCATTACGCCTCCACACTGACTAACTCTGGGGGCATTGAGAACTTTGGATGTCTGCTTTCGAAGTGCTGCTTAAAGGTCTTTGGTTTGGGCATTTGTGTCTCATAAAAGTATGGGAAAGAAAAACAGTGAAAAATGAGAAAACTTACATTTTGACAGTCGGTATACAAAAAGCACAACAATAGACGAGACATGAGTTCATAAAATAATATTACGTTAGCCCTGGTACAACAACTTCTACCTCATTAAAGGAAACTTGTATGTTCCGTTTTTCACCTCAGCACATCCCCGACACAGAGTACATGTGTATACTAAAGCAGCCAGAGCCGCTGCCTTCTGGTCATGGCCTTTGCTCTTCTTGATGTCTGCCTGCTTTTTGGGATTCTTCTGCTGGGACTGGAACTTCTGGTGCCCGTGGGCCATATTGGATGCCAAGACCTGAAGAAATTGTACAGGATGTTGATCAATACAGCACCTTAAACAAGGTGATGAGCCATACATTGGGAGACATAAAACCAAGAACCACCCAGGAAAGATGGTAGAGGGGGAAACTACAAGCATAGAGGGGAATGAAAGATGCATTGGAAACAAGTGACAGTGATATCAGCTGAGATGTCAGATGAAGCAGCCTACACAATCATAGGATCAATAGATGTGCAAGGCAGCAATGGTTGTGAAAAAGAACTAGGTTAATTGACACTTTTTTGGGTCAGGGATGAGGCAATTAACTTGGAAATGTCCCCAAAGAAAATCAGACTGCAGAATTTCAAAGTCATAATGGATAGAATACCATAAATAGGTCAGCACTATAATTGTTTAAGAAGTTTGTTTTAACTGACTGATATTCAAAACACTGGAGACAGTTAAGAATCCTTCCAGAAACCGTGTGACGGTAAAGGGTGATGTTTAATACATTAAAATGAATCGTCAAAAATAGGGAGATGTCAATTCAGTCAGTGCCATGCACAGCTCTGCGGCTATCTAACCTTTATCTAACCCTTATCTAACCTTAACTAACGCTCCCTGATCGGTCACTACCGAGCTTCTGGATTAAAGAGCAAAAGTGTCAGTGGGATCACTGGGAAGACATGGCTGCATTGGGGACACAAACCTCACACATTTAAGTACATCTAACGTTTAAGAATAAACAACGTAAAAAGAAAATAAATAAATCAGGTCAGGGAACATTATAGGGTAGTTTGAAGGAAATCAAACGGAAAATTACATTACATTGCAGGTAATTTAACTGACGCTTTTATCCAAAGCGACAATAGGTGCATTCAATTGATTTAGGCTCACCTGGAATGTACATATTGGAAAAATGGTGGATAAATGTAAAAAGGCTTTAAATGTAATGAGATGCTTGGTGGGAACCGAGTGGACTTGAAACTAATCTGAAAACATTGAATATCAACAAATATATAGAAGTGAAGATGGAAAAAAAATATTTATATATAACTGAGTCAAAACTATATTGAACCCAAAAATACTTTTCGTCCACTTATTTTTATTTTTAATACATTGTTGTATTTTTCAATGTTGTTCAACAAAAGAAACTTTCAGGTTCACATTTGTTTTTCAAATTATCAAAACTTTTGACCTATATCTGGCTCTATACATATCAACCATCCAACAAAAAGTGCAATTGGGCCGTGCTGGAAACAGGGAAGATCTTCAGGTGGGTTGCTAAGGAGAAGGCTAGCTGAATTAGGTATATATGATAAAGAGTGTTTCTGCAGCAGTGGTTCTGCCACTGATGGGGGATGAGTGTCATACGTCAGGAATATTTACCACAATTATATACACATTTATATAAATGGATCAAAAGACTCCAACACTGGTTAAACAGCAGCAAGTTCCATTATGAGTTTGGGAAAAGACTAAGCGATGATTTAGCGGTGTTTACATGGCCAAAGTCATGCCTTACAGTGGACAGAGGACGTCAGACCAGAGGGAGTGCTAATTGCTTCAGACTCGTGTGCAGTGCTGACAAGTTCTACATTTTACCATTCGGGAAGCAGAGACGATTTACTTCATGAGATGCTACAATGTTTATTCAGAATCCAGCAAAGAGGATTGCGAATCATTTTATGTGGGTGCCGTTCCATGTTGGAGTCGATGGCAAAGAGGTGGCGGATAAAACAGCAAAGAGGGCTTTGAAGAGGGGGAGAACTATTGGTAATGTAAATATAAGTAAGTCAGAAGCTGAAGGGGTGATTAAGGGACAGATCAAAAAGATATAAGATAAAGATATCAATTGACGATTAAATAAATATGTAATATAATATGTAAATATGCAATATTTAATAAATTGTAAATATTATTACACTAAATAGAATCTGAGAATTATTATTATTATTACTTTTGTTTGTTTGTTTTCGTCTGGTTTTGTACAAGAGACTTACTTTCCGTAAAGGCCACATTCAGATTAGGGGGGCGCGGTAACGCAGCCGAAAGCTGTTTGCCAACCGCCATGAAAAACAAAAGAAGGCTTCAATAAACAAACAAACCGGAAATACGAATGCACCCAGCTTTATGCGCGCGGGGAAGCACCTAACAGACACAAAATATATTTTTAAAATCAACCAACCACATCTTTGGGTGACATATCCGAGTAACATTCTGTCTGCATTGGTGCAAGTTTTAATGGCTACCACAAGGTGTCACGGTGCATACAACAATGAGGCTGCATGTTAGCAGCTGTACAACATCATGATGCATTCTAAACCTTAAACTAACAGCCATTATTTTTATTTTCACTGTGGTTACATTCAGCTCAGTCTCATCATTAACTATAATGGAAGGGAGGGTTTATCAGCCCAAATCACTTGAACTTCGATTAATCTGCCACTTTCCGTCATAAATCTAACATGATATCCGTGTCCCCGCGTGAATACTTTCCCCCCACATCCACCCGATCCCAACAAAACTGAAGAAATGCACCGGCATCGGACAAAGAAGCTGAACTCAACATCTGCGTAACCGCTTTTGGCTCATTTCAGACCACGCCCCTTACTCCTCGTTCACCAATGGGGTAACTGCTTGGCCACCTGTGTGGAAACATCAAGCCAATCAGCCGTGCTAATGTTGTTTCCTCGCTTATTCTGGTACCGCCGACCGCAAGAATTTACCAATCCCTCAAATTGCGAACTTTTCCAAACAGAACCGAAACCTGGTTCCTCCCAGGAACATTGCTCTTCTTTGCCTCTACTCAGCGTTGACCTGCCAGCATAGTAATCCGGTTATATAACTACCGTAGTTCGCGACGTCAGAG
This sequence comes from Gasterosteus aculeatus, assembly GCF_964276395.1. Taxonomy (NCBI): domain Eukaryota; kingdom Metazoa; phylum Chordata; class Actinopteri; order Perciformes; family Gasterosteidae; genus Gasterosteus; species Gasterosteus aculeatus. The sequence continues at coordinate 18,902,804 of NC_135707.1, read as the reverse complement.
AGGATTTCATTGTTTTTTTGATTGACAGGTTGAAAAGATCCCGCCCTCCCGCACGCCTAGTTTTCTCTCTCAGTCTCCCAGACCAATTTACCTGGACTAACTAGAAAGTCCAGTTTCTCAAGTTAGTCCTTGAAAACACCTGAGAGTCCTGTAGGCAACATGGACCTGGACAGGTAAGACTGCGAGGAATAACGTCTGTTAGTTTCTTTCAAACTTAACATTTCTAAAGTATTTCAGATGTCTTTTGTTTCATTGTTCGTTTACACATAGGGAGCAGAACCTGCTTTCTCTTGAGCAATAACCTATTTCAATTGTAAACTTGATGCCTTGAATGTGTATTTGAATAGGGGGCAGTTTCCATTAGTACAGATTAAATTGCAGATATAACCAAAATTAATATAATCTCATCATGATTGTACAATAGAATAGCCTTACTATAATTTTAATGAGATCTAGTTACTATTTTAAATACGAAATTAAGGGAAACTGTGTGTGTGAGAGAGAGAGAAAGTGTACCCTAAATATGGTTTGTCTCCTTTTCTTGCCAGCCTGTGTGAATGATGTCACCAAAATGACATGATATAAAAATCAAATTCACGGCTGAATGCGTAAACTTTGAGCTTCTAAATGTGGCTTACCGGTGTGGACGTAGACTTACACACAAAGTAAAGACAGCCTGGGGTCGATTTGGCGGCTTGGCAGATGCGGCTTCTGAGACAGTTCATGACAGCTCCTCTTCCCCCCCCCCCCCCCCCCCCCTCCCACAGTAAACGACTGGTGGTGGTGGTACCCAATGACGTGATGGGGCCCTCTCGCAGAGTGTCAAGCAGCGAGGACGAAGCATGGAGGAGCTACCTGGAGAACCCGCTGACCGCGGCCACCAAGGCCATGATGAGCATCAACGGAGACGAAGACAGCGCGGCAGCACTGGGACTGCTCTACGACTACTACAAGGTGTGGAGAGCTTCCATCAACTCCTAATGTAATAAAAAACAGCCAACCATGTGCTCTGATTGGTTTCAGTGGAACATAAACCCTCGTATTTTCCACAACCCCGTCAGATTCCCAGAGAGCGGAGATGTGCCGTAAGCGGCCTTAAACCCACGGAGCCCCCTCCGGGCGGGCAGGAGAACTGCGGCAGCCTGGAGATGCTCGATTGCCATCTCCAGGCTCTCCGTTCCATGCCCGTCAACCTCTCCCTGAACAACCCCGCCGCTGCAGGACATCAGGGCTCCAGGCAGGGCGCTGCCTTCCTCGCGGGGGAAGCCAGGGGTGGAGAGGGTAAAGGTGGAGGGGTGGCCGCTCTGGTGAAGACAGAGGGCCTGGCGTCCAACTCTGGGGAGACCTACCGAGAGGAGCCCAGAGCGGAGGTCCGGAGGGCGTACGGACACAACCACTATGATTTGTCCCGCGTCGGGTTCTTGAAGGAGGAACAGCGGGGCACTCCAGACAGCACATATGAGGAGGCTGTCGGAGAAGGAGAGGTGAGACGCGTTATACAAGAGGGGAGTGTCTTCCTGTCTACACTGGGTTTATAATGTGTCCTGTGTATTCCTCTCTTCACAGATGTACCACAGGAGACCCTCCTCTGCAATTGATGAATTCCACTGCAGCCCACAGGGGTAAGTTTTAAAAACGCACAGATGCGTGAGAAGGAATAAGATGAAGCTTTTGACAAAGACAGTAGTAGTTGGTTTGGTTTTTCTTTTCGTGGTATTTGCTGACAAAGAAACATACAAGCAGAAATCTTGTTAAACGTTGTGCTGTTACCTATCGAATGAATGTATTGGCCTTCCTACACGCTTATGTTGTCACAGTGGCAGCTTCCAGTACTGTCTGGAGGCCTGCATGTCGCTGCGGCCGTGGCAGGGGGAAGGACCCATGGCCTACCTGAACCGGGGACAGTTCTACTGTTTGACCCTGTCCAAGGTCGGCTTCGCATCGTCCCAACGTCAGCCCAGAGGGAAAGTGCGGGTGAGTGGACCCACGCCGTCACGGGGGCCCGATGGGGGCGTGTCCAGTAATGCGCAATGCACCATGGGAGGCTCTGAGCTGCAGCGGGACAGTATTGTACAGGTGAGGGAGGGGCTGTAGTTCATGGAGAAGGAGTGTGGAGGTGGAGGTACTGGGTTCTATATTTAGCTTTTTCTCCGACAGCACTCAGAAATGTGGTAATGTTTCTGGTTCCTTCTTACTCTGCTTGGAGCTGATTACACTGCGACCTGTTTTTCCATCTTGGCTTCTACTTCAGAGTGTTGTCATGGTTGTCTTCGGGGAAGACAAGTGCAGAGACGAGCAGCTGAAGAATTGGAAATACTGGCACTCCCGCCAGCACACTGCCAAACAGAGAGTCCTGGACATTGGTAAGATGGATATTGACGACATGCCTGCATGCTCCATTTGGGGGGGGGGGGGGGGGGTTGTGGGAGAAATGGGAAACATCCAAATCCGAACATACTTTGTATTAAACAGCACATCTAGATGCTAAGTAAGCTCCAAAAAAAAGTTTTGAGCTGGAGCTGGCAAACATGCATGAGCCTCCAGGAGGATCATATCCTGAGGAGAAACCCGACTCGATTTGAATAACTGTCAATCCTCGCTTCCCACAGGAGCGCTGTGAGAGACAGCCAATGGGTTAGCATTTGCATAGACGTTAACGGGATAAATAGGCGGGGGCCTGGACTGAAGCCACATCCTGTACCATCAGCAACTGACAGGCCCCGACCTGTGGTTGGAAACTCACTGGAATGAGGCGAGACGCAGACTCTGCGATGGGTTTGTCAGTGGCAAGTTCATGCCAGCACCAAATCTATAAGCTAATGTGTGCGGGTGGTGAGAACGGTTTAGAAGGCGGCAAAGCCTTTTTTTTGTTTTTGTTGTTTATGCAGAAACTTGAAATGATGATTTTTCTTTTTCACAGGTGAAAAATTGACAGATTATGATATAAACTTGAAATGAACGCGTTGTAAATTAAACCAGCGGTCTTCAACCTTTTTAGACTTGCTCTTTAAAACAAAAATGAGTGTCCGAGAGTTTAAAACTGTGCCACCAAGTTTGCTTTGGTTTAACAATTTTAGGAAAAAAGGTCAGCGACCAGTAAAAAAAACAAGAAAGAGAACTCATCTGCTAGTGGATTAAATTTCCCAAAGGTATATAAAGTGACGGTTCCACCATGCCCAGCTACAACAATAAACTACTGCTCATGCTTAAGTACATTGTTTTGTGCTCAATGTTCCAATGAGGGGAGACACAAAACGCTGATTTCTCTGATCTTCTCCTGATCTGCAGCCGACTACAAGGAGAGCTTCAACACTATCGGGAACGTGGAGGAAATTGCCTTCAATGCCGTCTCCTTCACATGGGACGTTGGCGAAGAAGCTCAGGTACAAAAGGGGGCGGGGCTTACGTCAGAGCAGGAAATTATTGAAACTGTTTGTCCTCCGGCCTTCACTTTCTCACTCAAGCAGTTCACAGTTCAGTTTTGTGCCCCTTTTTCTCTTCTTTTGTTAGTACGTAACTCATAACCACTTGTGGGGAAGAGAGGTCTAAATGCCCCCCCCCACCCCCCCTTGTTACTTTAAATCGTGGACATGGCTGCGTTAGATGCTGAAAGGAGCAACTCGGATTTCACCTTTTTGTTGAGGTGGCCTGTTGGATAAAGACAATCGGCAAACACTGTGTGTGTACACACACACACACACGGCTCTCATTGGTTGAGACGCATGATGACACCTCTCCCAAGACAATGCACACATGTCACTGCTTTCAGGGTATTTTATTTGTTCATTTGAATGAATGAATGTGACCACGCTGATGTACAAAATTGGTGTTTTTGGTGAATCTTTTCATCATTTGTTTTTGCCTGTCTCTGTATTGCCAAGCAACAATCTCCATTGTAGTGGGAGCGTGAAATGCGTTTGCAGGGGAGATGAGCTGCTCCCTGCTGCATGACTGTAACTCCTGTTTGTTTGTTTGTTTGCGCCTGGCTGAGTGGATGGCATCAAACAGCCACTTACCAGAGACCTCGTGTACCTTTCTCTTTTTAGGAAGGCATTTGAAAGCTTAGAATGTGTGTGCACACACAACAAGCCTCCTACACACACATCGATGCTAGCAGCAACACGTCCAGTGCTTCTGGAGAAAATGCAATGGCTTGGGTCCGTGGAGGTGTGAGTTTGTGGGAGTGTGTAGGAGGCTCAAGTGTGCTTCAGGCCTTTCCAGCAATCAGCCCTCACCTCTACAGGTTCAGGCACGATGCAGTTGATGCCATGTAGTGGGAAAATGAGTGAGGAATCTCTACCGTTATCAGTCTGCCTACCTGCTGCTCAGGCCGTTGGACCTGTTTAACAGGAGTCTTATGTTGGTTCAGATGTTTTGGCATCATCATTAATCATGGCGGGAATCTGTTCTCTCTTGCAGCTGAATGTGTGCAGACAACTGCAAGTGACATTGAAGTGTGATGCAACTACATCACAACTTGGGAAAATTATTCTTTTTTTTTCTCTCACAAGCATTAAACAATTCATCAGCTCTGCTGCTCTATTTAGCTATTTGGCACATTTCTAGTTGTAAATAAATATTCTGTTCTGACAGATTGGAAGCCTTCTCTGTAGCGTATGAAGTGGTGAGGTGACGGGACAGAAGCTTGTTGCCTCTCTGAACTGTGGATGATTCAGGAGCAGAGATCCCCATGGTATCTGTCTGCCTATGAAACTATGTAGAAAGGTGTACGTTTTTCATGAAAGGCTGAAGGAAAACTCCTTATTCGCTATCACTGTTATTGCTGAGTAACTTTACTTTTTTTTTGGTTTAAAAAAACAACTATTTTTTCCTAAATGTCCCAAGCGTGTGGGATATTTTACATAATAATCTCTTTTCGACAAGAGACCCGAGAAGAACCTCAAAACCCACCAAATGCTCACCCCTACATGACTTATCCCACGCAGTGTTCTCCAGTTCTATTTGTACTGATTTCATTGTACTGTTCTGTTTTGATCTGTTCATTTTTTTTATTTTTGTCTGGTTTTGTTTTTGGCGGTCATTGTAAAGCGTCTTTGGGTACCTAGAAAAGCGCTATAACTATAACAAATACTATTTATAAGAAGGAACTGTATAACCGACAGAAATTCGAAACAAGTTTGCAGTTGATTCCATTCATGGGGAGCACTTGAACCCGTTGAGTATCATCTCGCTCTACTTGTTTTAGGTCGCAATTTAACTTTGTCCTGTGACTTGTTTTTATTTGCCAGGTCTTCATCTCTGCAAACTGTCTGAGCACGGACTTCTCCTCGCAGAAGGGCGTGAAGGGGATGCCTCTCATAATCCAGATTGACACCTACAGTTACAACAGCTGCAGCAGCAGGCCCATCCACAGGGCCTTCGCTCAGATTAAGGTCTTCTGCGACAAGGTGAGGACGGGGAGGTTTTTTGTCTTCAAACCTACTCTTGTGTCTTCTTTCCCGTAAAAACCTTTTATATGTTTGCAGGGCGCTGAGAGGAAGCTTCGTGATGAGGAGAAGAAGCAGCTTAGGAAGAGGATGAAAGGTAAACAAATAATGAAATATGAATGAAATGTGATTTCACCTGCAGAAGTAACCATGGTGCGCTTGATTTAAGAATTGGCATTGGAATTGGCGAAAGACTCAAAAGCCAGGGCTATGTAATCAAAAATGTATCCAATGTGCACAAAGAGTGGTTGCCGGGCAACAGGTGCTGAGTTCACACTCCTCCTCTCTGGTTTAGGGAAACATGGCAACACAGTACAGACCTCTCCCTGTAAGAGGCCTGAAAACACGCTGTTCAAAACCATGATGGACCTGGATTCTCAGCCTGTGCTCTTCATTCCTGACGTCTACTTTGGAAACCTGCAGAGAGCCGGCCAGGTGAAGCAACCTTATGCCTCGTTGTGTAACACACACACACACACACGTTGCAAATGTTGAGTCCTGTAGTGAACCTAATGTGGCCTTTCTACTGCAGGTTTTTGCTTTCAACACGGAAGAGGACAACAGAGATGGGTGAGTGTCATTCTGTTCTTTTCACACCTCCGGTTTGAAGATCTCCATGTGGAAGATCCCCTCGTCAGAGTTCTCGTAGTTTTCCCTTGTATATGTTGATGTTGATGATGATGATGATTGCTGTGTTTGTCAGAAGTGTTCTGGTGAAAAGGATATCCGCTGCCGCTGAGGAAGAGGTCTGTCCACCCCAGCCCAAGAAGTCCAAAGTGGAGGTGCAAAGGAAAGGTTGGTGAATGTGGTTTGGTCTCAGACTATATCATGTGTCTGAATGGATTATAATACCTTGCCTCTATCCGTCTCCCCATCAGTTCTGCTGTATGTGAGGAAGGAGTGTGATGAAGTGTTTGATGCACTGATGCTGCGCACCCCGACCCTAAAGTCCTTGATGGAGGCAGTGAGTGTTAACAAGCTGCTTTACACTGAAATACTATTACAAACATGAATCCATTGCTAGTCCCAGAACAGTAATACAATACGTTTCAAATAGTAATGATACATGTATTACCTGTGTTTCACAGATCTCTGAGAAATATGCAATACCTGTGGACAAGATGGTCAGAGTTTACCAAAAGAGCAAAAAAGGGTGAGTGGGTCCGACTATTGAGTCACTGTGGCGTTGGTTCATGTAAAGAAGCTTTCCCTTTAAAGACTGTTCTCGTGTTCGGTCTCCCTCAGGGTTCTGGTGAACATGGATGACAACATAATCCAGCACTACTCCAACGAGGACACCTTCATCCTGGCTATCGAGGGCTCAGCAGAGTCTTTGCGCGTGACTTTGTCAGAAATCTGACTGATATTGGCCACGGGGCTGCAACGCCCCCCCTGGTCAGTTCAGGATGATCACGGGTGGCAGACGCTTTGGCCATTGCTTGCAGTGTGAGACGATGGGGCCCAATGTGCTCTTTGAGGAAGTGCACGTAGGAGTCTCTAATGTCCTACGTGGATCATTGGCTAAACTCTTTCATTGGGAACGCAGACATGTCTTTGAAACTTCAGCGCTTCTGTGATATTTCCTGGCTGACCGCTGGCGCAAGTCGTGATCAGTCGATTGAACTTGTACACACTTCAGAGGAGAGGCTTTTACTCAGGTCAGCACAAAGCATCCAGCCAGCCTGCTGGGGTTTCACAGGAAGAAGACGACACAATATCCAGGCGTCTAATTGAATTAACAGCAGGGGGCTGCTGCTTGCTTCCCCGGCCCTGTGGGCTCTTCATGTGATTTGAAATGTTTGGAAAGCTCTCGCTTCAAAGCAAGTCAATGCGATGTTTTTTGCTGGCACTCAACATATCAAGGTAAATGATGTGATGTTTTGTATGTAAATAATACTTTTTAGATGTGTCTCAAATAGCTGTCATGTAACGATTGTAAGTCAAATATAATTGCCTTTTCTCTGTGGGTTGTGTATCTTTTTAATCCATTTGCTCCACCATTTGCTGCACTGTCGGATAGTGATGACAGGATGAGACGCTGTTATGGAGCAGACACTGAGTCTCCAGGATGCTGTTAAACAGTTTGCTTCCTCTGTGCATGTGGTTATTGCCTTTCCTTCCACAGAGGAGACTATCTGTATCTGTATATATTCCTTTACACATCCACTGCATACAATCTGTGTTCATCTCGCGGAAGGCGTCGGTATCTTTCATCTGCTCTGTTCACCATGATGTACAGTCTTTGAAATTGATAAGTTTTATAAGCAGTCACTTGTTTTCTTTTTACCACTTTCTAATAACCCTTTTAAAGGTTATATAGTTTGTAATGAACGGCTTTGTTATCAGTAAATATTTAGCTCCTAATATTTATAAATCATGTATACACAACAAGAGCATATTTTGGTTAACTGATGAAAATACATTTTTTTAATTCATTCTGTTTGGTAATAAAGACAATTTATAAATTCGTAAGTGGTCTAGATCAGCTGAAGAGAGCAGTTGGCAGCGACCAGCGGGGGACACAACTTTGGACTTGTACAGTGAAGTGTTAAGAGTAGGTGATAAACATGATGGAACCAACCGTTTTACAATTATGTCGACGTGTCAGTGTGATAATGTTCACATTAAAAACGTTTGTATTGGGTGTAAAATGAATAATGTATCAAAATAGCATATGATAGTGTATTTTAGGAAAGTAATGGCGAGGTCTTTTCATAGCCGGGCACGAAATTAAAATTTTATCAAAAGTCATAATTGTACTGTGACGTTTTACTATAATTTTTAGTATAACAAGAAAATTGAGAGTTGAGAGTCATCGTTTAGTATCCCCAAAAAATCTATGGTATTGTCTTAAAAAATATATAATAATTGAAGTCATGACAAAGTCATAGTATGTCAAGAGTCAAGGAAAAGATAAATGTCCAAAAAAGGTTACGGCAAAATGTGATGAACCAAAAGTTAAAACGTCAGAATGAGATTTTCATGTCAATTTTTATACACTATGTGAAAAAAAGCCATACAATATCATTTTAAATGAGGTCATAGTATAGTGTTGAAAAGTGTCATCAAATAGTTAAAAGTATAGTATTTCAAAAAGTTTTGGTATAGTCTTTTTAAAAAGTCCTATTATAAAATTATGACTAAACTGCCATAAGCCCGTTATGTTGAAATCAAGACATCGTGGTATTGTATAAAAAAATATATTATTCTATTCAGTCTATTAGTCTATTCAGTCAAAAAATGAAAATGTCCCATTTTAGCAAACCAAACTATATTATAGTATTATATATTAAAATGAACCAGACGTGCTTGCAGACAATACATTGTAAATTTAATTCTTGCTTTTAAAAGTTGACCAAAATACAGAATCTTGTGTTCCACAGTCACTAAATACAAGATACCATACAAAACCTACAAAATGCAACAATTACAAACATTTTGTTCAACAGATAATTGTACAGTATAAAGTTTTACAATACTGTTTTGTTTTTATTTGGCACTTGACCACAAGATGCTATTTTGTGTTTTACCGGAAATATTACACTTGACTTTGCTTTTTTTATCTTATTTTTTATCTTTAAAAAATAAAAAAAACATAAAAGTACAATAAAAGCAACACATGGTGACAGTATCATTGTAGTAGTTGTAATTATCTGTGTTGTTTCTTTGCATTTTTCCCTTTACAAAAAAACAGCAGCTTTTCTAATTGAAAACTGATGGATGACTGAGAGGACTGTCCGGAAGGGGCTTCGGTACATTTAGAGGGGGGGGGGGGGGGGTCACACAAGTCAAAGTGGAACTTTCTTAAAAACAGGGAGAGCTTCTTTTTTTCCTGTGACAGATTAGTGTTGGGGAGAAGGAGGGAGGGAAAGGAAGACCAAAATATGAAGCCAATGGAATCCTTCCGTTGCGTTAATGGGCCTCCCTACACTGCTGAGTGTCTTTACCTCACTTGGTACTGAAAACGGCATACTGTAGTTGATAGGAAGTGTGCTGCTAAATAATACACTCCTCAGTGTGCACAATTGGTGATTTAAACGTTGAGCTCAACTGAAAAAGGAAAAAAAAGAAGCTCCCGGTTCTGACTACTCAGCATCCCCACTAGGCCGCGTGTCTTCTAAACGTACAGGTCCTCTGTGCGTGGTGGCCCATTTGTAAAGTCTCCTTGTGTCCCCAGCATGACGCTTTCCACGTTCACCATCAGGGATGCCGCCTTTGGCTGTCACTCACTGACTACGACACCAACGTACAGGAAGTGGGCTCAGGGCCGGACCGGCGGTCCGCTCAGCCTCTCACACGCATTCGAAACACACATGCGCAGAAGTCACATGCATACGTGTTGCTTAGTCTTCCACCCCTACACCCGACTGTTTGACATGCTGTATTTAAAAACATTTGAAGGTGACCGTGAAGACGAGTGTCGCGGTTAATGTGTGGTTTGCATGCTTGACATCTTTTCACCACGTCTGTTATGAGCTGGGCAATCCAAAGCTTTACAAATTTAGGTGCTTTTAATATATCTACACTGTACTGAAATACTTTGAAGACTCCTCCTCTACTCTCCTGAAGCTAGAGCACAGTAACACACCGACACGTTTCAAAAGCTCCCCGTCACATTCTTGCTGGTATGAAAAAAATCACTGGAACTGATGGTGGATAAAAGAACGCCTTTCATTCTTCATTAAATCGGTGACACTAAAACCTAAACTACTGTGAGGGCACTTATCCATGATAGCATACTATTACATATTACATGTCATTTTGTCCCAGCACAAAAAAAAAGTCTATTGAGTTTGTAACATAACACAAACACTTTCTCACAGTAGAAAAGAGGAAAGGAAAATAAAAAAAGCAGTAATTGCTCTACGTGAAGGACAAACTTCACCATCCTCTCTGCAGATTAATCTCACCTACAGTACGTCCTCTTACTCAACACCACTCTGTCCCTCTCATGGTGTCTCATGCACACACTCTGACTATGGTACACATTAAGGAGACAGAGGCTCTGTGTCGCCCCAACTGGAGAACCAATCAAAGACAGGGATACAGAGACTCCACTTTGAACTGTATATACACAACCTACTGCCCGCCCTTCTCTATACTCTGACATGCCGATAGGAGGACTGAGGGATCCTGGTCAACTACAATCAGTGAGGTTTGGAGGGTTTTGATGAACAGCGTAAAAGGGGAGGGGGCGAGGGGGGGATTTGGCTCCTGTGCCCATCCTTGATATCCTCAGTGCAAGTTGAAGGCATGTCGTCTTCATCTTCATACGCTGGTCATTCTTCATCGTCAGTCTGCTCCAGTCTGGGTGGAGAATTCGGGGCATGTGGAGTCCCTCAAAAGAAGCACCTAAGGGAGACGCAAAATGTTGTTTTGTCATGTATCACAAGGTAACGCTAAATTAGGCGCCGTGGGGGGAGATGGCGAGTGAGAAGCCTTACAGGTTGTGTTGATGCCCTCAGGTATTAGAACTGTCCGGCGCTGCTGGGGTCGCACTGCAACAGGCGGACGATGGAGGGGTCGCTCTTCGCCCCCTTGATGAACTCCTCCAGAGACAGCTTACCTGAAACACACAAAAGAGCCGGCCCCTAAGAGGTAAATGACTCTCCTCCTGTAGCCCATTTAAAGGCGTTGACAGAAACTTAAGTGAAACGATAACAGATGATTATTCTCTATTGGAGCCTCCTAACAATGTTCCACTTCTCGCCAAGAGGTGGCGGTGGCGGCTCCTCTCTCACCCTGACTCCTGATTCTCATAAGAAGGAGCAAAAGAAGGAAAACTCGCATCCCTTCCTCCTCCTTCCATGCACATGACTCACTAATCCTGCCCCCGCTGTGCATCTCCCACTCCTCCACCCCTGGAGTGTTGGTGCTGTGTGAGCGGCCCTCTGAGTACCTACAGTATACTGCACACGACTCAGACTGCTCGTGGTACATGAGCTCTGCTGTCGAGGGGGGCGGGGGGCACTCTGCCATGGAAAACAGTAACAATGACAACAGCTGCCGGCTAGCCAGGTGGCAGCGACAAGCTGCTCAATGCAAAGTTCAATTCCAAGGACGGCTGCGTTCCATTTAAATAAGACCAATAAATCACATGCAGCAACAGTTTTCTTGATGTCGTTTCTTTTTCATCGACACCCCCCCCTCCTACGAAAACCGCAGTGGACACGCTGAGCCTACCGTCTCTGTTTGTGTCCATCTGCCGGAAGATCTTCTCTGTCCTCTTCTCAGGCGTTGACTCGTCCTCGGGCATCTTCATCACGGAGGACACCATCTTATAGATGGCCTGCGAAGGGGACACAGGGCAGGACGGATGATCAGCGAGTGATCCGTGGGTTCTACTCAGAACAGAAGGCACCAACTATCAACTCCATACGACCGACTCCCACTCGACGTTCGGATGTTGCATCTGGTTGTGGCTTCAACGCATGTTGGCTGGATGAACGTGACTGAGGTGTGATGAGAGATTCACATGTAGCTTTACATCTGCAAAGAAACTCTTTAGAAACTCGAGCGTTGTGACTTAACAGAACAAACAGCTTAGATGGATCAGTTTGAGTTTCTCAATCAGCAATCAGTCATATTTTATTTTGTTGCAGACGATCAATAGATTATAATGCTTTAGATAAGAAGAACCGTTTCTGACAGGCATGCCTCCAAGAACTCCGCTTAGTGTGCTGCTCAAGCTATTTTGCTTGCATGCCAATCCAGGAACACATCGGCTATCGGTCTGACTGCTATTTAGCCCTGAGGGGCAACAGCCTGTATTCACGGGAACATCCAGTTAACGGATATCTGGGCCAACACTTTGTCTTCCCTGTGCCAGTCGTTGTTTCTAGTCCGATTGACAAATTGAGACTGGAGTTGGAGAGACAACGTCTATGAACCGATGCTTCACCAGGAGCCGGTTTATTATGAAAAAGCGACATCATTACCAGAGGACAGCCGGTGGGTTCCTCCTCTTTTGACTGATTACTTGTGATAAGCCAACGCCCGCTCAAAGGGGACTGGTGAATACCACTCCGACTATAGGCGGGAACTAGAACCTCTTCGGCGCCATACGTCTCATGGGGATCATTTACGAGGTGTAGGGATCACTCGGGCACTACCAACCGAGCTGGAGGACTTCCTGAATGTATCTGCTAAGTGAAGGGCCGGATTCTTTGCGCTTAAAGAAACTTTATTTAACGTGGATCGGTCGCAGCACCAATGGCGGCGCCTTGTGACTGATGACTGAACAAACGCGGTTCAGATGCGCGCATACACACTCCCTCACGCACTATTTACCAGTGTTGTGTCTCCCCTGCTCTCTGGCTGCTGGGCAGTAGAATCAGAAAGAACAGTGGACTCACAGCCCACTCCCTCCGTCTCTAATCAGAAGGCGGATTTGAGGGGAATGGGATGTGACATGTGTACAGAGGAGGGATGCTTGTGATTACAGCGCAGCGGGAGCTTTTAATAGGAGCCGGTTATGCCTCCTATTACAGAGAGCTCGGCTCCTGGGTCGACATGGAGCTGAGGAACGTTTAATATACGTCTTCATTTCAGCCAACGCTGTTATTAATCAGAACCCTTCAAACTGCTGGGAGCGTTTAGTACATTTAGCCAATGTTACATGATGGGGATTTAGCTGTTGGTCTAATCCCAAGCAACGCAGTGGAATGAGATTAAAACTCTAAATCCCCAAATTACAAGTAACCAATAAGAAGTGAAGCAATCTAGAGCTTAAGTCTGCCTGAATATTCCCGACAGCTCTATTATCCCGCTGTGCCGGAGAGCTCCATAGTCGTCCACACACCTTTAGAAACATGTCCTGTCATACTGGCTGCCATGACGGGTTATTAGTGAACTGTTTTACATATGGTTTAACTACATAACAGTAGACAGGAGGACTTGTTAGTGCATTTAAAACGCATAAAAACCAAGATGGCTGACGCACAGAACCTCTACTTTTACAAATAGCGCCGATGCTAAATTGGACAGAAGGTATTATACGTCAATAATAACTGAATGTCACATTGTCCGCTTCCTCCTGTTACAGCGACGCTTCACTAATGTTGACGAGACTTTTTTATTGTCTCCAGTAGGGACCAATGGGTTCGACAGTATAATGAACTAATGAGAAATGGACTTACACACTTAAGCCCTCTCAGGGATTTGTTGACAGAGAATAAAAAAAGGACACCAGCCTTATCCTTCCACATAGCCAGTCTTTAGGTGGCACACCTGAGAGTATCTCTGCTGCGCTAAAGGAAAAGCCAGTGTTATAAAGTTGCAATCCTTCCTTCCCTTGTGTCCACAGACCATCACCGTTCTCTTCATTGGTTTGGTGCTCTTCACATCTGACACCCTGCCAGCTGCTGTGTCCTCCCTGGATGATTGTCTGTCTCCGTCTCCCCTCTTACCTCCTCTTCACTTCCCTCACAAATGCAACAAAGAAAAGGAACACAGCTACAAAACTGAGACTATTATGTGGCCACTTTTCAAATGAGAGTGAGAAGAAAAGTGTCATCATTCCATAAATGTTATTGCTTTCCTTCTTAACTGCATCAATTGACACCCGGAGGGACGTAGAGAGGCAGAGTCTAAAGGGACAGTGAAAAGGACTTGGTGGCATACAGCGGTGTGGGTGCAGACTGCTGTTAACTCGATACCCTTTCCAAGACCTGAGTCTTGATTCTCACTAAATACAAACCGTTTATTAAATGCCCCACCAGAGAGGAGAACACGCTGGATCACTGTTGCACCACAGTAAGCAGAGCTTATCACGCCGTCCCTCCTGCTGCGCTGGGACACACTGACCACGTCATGGTCCATCTGATTCCTGCATACAGGCAGAAACTAAAGCTCTGCAAACCTGTGGTGAGGAAATTTAAGAAGTGGACCAGTGAGGCGCTGGAGGATCTTCGGGCGTGCTTTGACTGGACAGACTGGGACGTTTTCAGGAATGCTACCGACAGTCTGGATGAGTTCACAGAGGCTGTAACTTCTTACATCGGCTTCTGTGAGGACAGCTGTGTTCCATCATGCACCAGGGTGAGTTACGACAACGACAAATGCTGGTTTATAGCGACACTCAACATTCTCTGCAGAAGGATCAGGCATTTAGGAGTGGGGACAAAATACAGGTTTAGCAAGGCGGTGAGAGATGCTAAACATCTGTACTCTGAGAAACAGTTCTCAGCAAGTGACTCTGCTTCGGTTTTGGAGAGGCCTTAAACACCTCCCAAACTTTCCAAGCCCCCCCCCCCCCCCCACACTCCATGAATAGAGTAGAGTTCTACTGCAGATTTGATAGACAATGTCCTGACTCCTTCGCCCAGCCCGTCAGGGGCTCACGCCTCTGTATCACCGCCCCCCGAGCTCATTAAAAGACAAAACCCTCACAAAGCAGCCTCCACCATCATCCCTGTTCCCAAGAAGCCCAGCATCACAGGATTCAATGACTACAGGCCCGTCGCCCTGACCTCTGTAGTCATGAAGTCTTTTGAGCGGCTAGTCCTGTCCCACCTAAAAACCCTCACCGATGTAGGACCCACTGCAGTTCGCCTACAGAGCCAACAGGTCTGTGGACGATGCTGTCAACATGGTCCTCCACTACATCCTCCAGCATCTGGACTCCCCAGGAACCTACGCCAGGATCCTGTTTGTGGACTTCAGCTCTGCCTTCAACACCATCATCCCGTCTCTGCTGCAGGACAAACTCTCCCAGCTGCACCTCCAGTCACCAGTCCGTCAAGCTCCTGAGGTTTGCGGATGACACCACCCTCATTGGACTGATCTCTGGTGGGGACGAGTCCGCCTACAGGTGGGAGTCCGACCATCTGGTGTCGTGGTGCAGCCAAAACAACTTGCAGCTCAACGCTCTAAAGACAGAGGAGATGGTTGTGGATCTCAGGAAGAACAGAGCCCCACCTTCCCCAATCACCCTGTGTGACTCCCCCGTCACTATTGTGGACTCCTTCCGTTTTCTGGGCTCCATCATCACCCAGAACCTCAAGTGGGAGCTGAACATCAGCTCCATCACCAAGAAGGCTCAGCAGAGGATGTTCTTCCTTAGGCAGCTGAAGATATTCAACCTGCCAAAGACAAGAATGGTGCACTTCTACACGGCCATCATCGTCCTCTGCTCCTCCACCAAACAAGGTAGATGGAGGTTAGATGTCGGCCAGGATTAGACACCTCCATCTTTCTCCGGGGGTTTTGCTTGACGATCAATCACAATGAATGTCTCTCCAACAGGCTAATTATGATAATCACCAGTATTTACATACTCCCTGCAAGGGAGAGCATTAGCTAGCTGGAGCGAGCCACAGCTCTCAGTCACTGTGGCAAATGGTTTCTGAGAAGAAAATGACTGTGTGTCAAAATTGATAAATTAATAATTTCCACAATGTTTCTTATAGAGGAACATACAGTAAAGGGTTACTGTAATGGGAAAAATATATGTAACCCATCAAATGTGTTATTGTACCAACAGTACAACAGCACAACGGTACAACATAAACAACAGTTTATAGATTGCGAGTGCTGGGTGTGTGTGGCTATGGGAAAGTATTGAGCTGTGTCTCACACTGATAAGATGTCTCCAGTATCCTGGCTGTAGTGTAACAATAAGTGTCTGTTGATGCCACCTGTAACTGGACCGAGGTATAAGAACTGCCCTACAATAAAAAAAGGTATTCTTGGCAGTCTACTGAGCACGTGCCTTTTTTCCCTTGAAAGGAAATAAACGGAGAAATACATATTTGACATTCTTATTTTCCGATTGTTTGTGTAAATCTTCCACCACACTACGAGCTACGATATTTCTAAAGTTTTGTCAATTCCTTACAGATGAGGCTCGGGATGCAGACTTGCACCTACAGATGGAGCGGCTTGCATAAGAATTCACTCCCCTTGGACTTTTCTACATTTTGTCAAGGTATAACTACAGATTCATTTTATTTTATTTAATCAGCCTTAGGCCTTTGAGTTTATTAGACAGCTTTACTGAACAAAGAGCATCATGAAAACCCAGGAGCTCACCAAACAGCTCAGGGATAAAGTTGTAGCCACGTATGAAGCAAGGTAAGGTTATAAAAAGTATCCCTGGCTTTGAACATTTCAAGCAGCACCATAAAAAAGAATACAATATGGCATAACCGCAAACCTACAAAGAAAAGGTCCCTTTGCCTGTGCTTACTCCCCTCACACTCACTCACATTCACACACTTGATTTCACATACACTCACAACGTGATTGTCTATGGTTATGTATGGTTATCTGCCTGCCAGTGCACTTTAATTTGAACTTTTTAATTAAATTACTTTCTAAATTTGTATTCTATAACCTCCTACCCCACAACCTTCTATTTTATACTGTAGTTAAATTGTACATTTGTAAATTGAACATGCCACTTTGTTATTTGTCTTGTTGTCCATTGTCTTAGTGTCCAATGTTATGCAACAACTGTCATGTCAAAGTCCTTGTATGTCTAATATATTTTGGCAATAAATGTTCCTGAGTCAAATACAGAACTATTCTTAAAGAAAATCTGATGCAGTCTGCAAAAGACTTGAGACTCGCAGGTTCATCTTCCAGCAGGACAATGAGCCTAAACATAAAGCCAGAGCTACGATGGAATGGGTTAGATCAAAGCATGCTAATGGTTTAAAATCGCCCAGTCAAAGTCCAATATGAGCTTTAGCTTTTTCAATGGACAAACATTTCCTTCTCTAGATGAAGCTAGTGGAGACATACCCCAAAGGAGATGCAGCTGTAGTTGCAGAGAAAGGGGATTCTACCAAGTATTGACTTGACTCTGGGGGGGTGGAAGGCAATGTGTGTTCCAAATGTGTGACCTCACAAAAGCACCAGGAGGAGCTCTTTTATTAGAATCATTCTGCAACAAAATAAGTACAGATACGCACCAGGATATCCAAGATATTCAAGATATCCACTGGCTATCTGCCCTCTGATATCGCTGAAACATTCACTGTGATCACATTAAGCTGCAGACTTTATTCAAAGACCCTGAGCTCAGGCTTAATTTCAACTCCGGCAGTCACTCTACAAAAGTCAGCGCTGCCTGAAACTTTCCTCTTAAGCCTGCACTCTCTCTGTGGGGGTGCGTGGCTCTGAGGGGGGAGAGTGAGCTAGCCAAATGTAGAGGGGGAGTAGATGTGCTTCTGTGTGTCTGTCTGAAAATGCACTTGAGCAGTGAGGAATGGGGAGTGAGTCTAATCGAATGAATAGCAACACAGCTCCTGCTGCTGCTGCATTTTAAAAGCCTCCATCGCATCTACACAACATCTCTGAGCCCTTACCAACCCGCACTAATTATGGCCTTCAAAGCAATAACAAACACACTTGTTCGCTCATTAAAGACCGAAATACCAACGGATGAGCCCTGCGCACAGCCAGAGAGCGGCATTTTTCTTACGTAGGCGGCCGTCCTTGGGAACAGCAGCACCTTCGAGGCGAAAGTGGGCAGAGGTTTATGTCATGTAGTGACTGAAGGTGGGGGTGGGAGAGTGGGGGGGGGTAATTTAACCATGGTGCTACGCCAAGTGGGCAAATGTGATGCAGCGTACTTTCATATTGTAATGTATCATAAAAGTGTGCTTGTGTAACAATGATATACCGACCAAGTCAATGGAAGAGCAAAGTATATATAACTACATATATACTAATCAGACAAATGATGAATCCTTATGCTTTCAAATGAATTCAGCATTAAGCACGCTGCACTGTGAATCTGTGGTTTTAAAGCAGTGCAGTCTTACATTCCGACAGCTTGTGTTGCTGCACGTTTGTGGGCGTTCGTCAGCAGTTGGTTGTTCAGGTGACGTACCTCCTCTTTTCTGTCCAAAACGATGCAGCGTTATAATACATCTACAGCCGGTAGGGGTTCAAGAGGGAGATCACAGCCCACAACAATTGGTTGGTGAGCTTAAGTGCTGAAGTAATCTGCACATTAGGAAGGGAAACTAGGTGACACATACGTTATCAACTAGCTGCTCCACAAATGTGGAGCGTACATCTTCATAGCCTGTCTGCATGAGAAGCTCCCCCTCTCCCCTTTTAATAAAGTCCAATGAGCCCTGCTGCACCGCACAGCATTTTTCAAGTCTTAGAGCGTAAACGTTAAGTGTAGCTGCTAAACATTCCATGGACAAAGACATGGGATTCAATCCTGTTAGAAACAGAAAATGAACTAATGTCTCATTTCAAAATGAGCAGGTTTTTATCAAATTGCTTGTGTCAGTTTAATCTTTTTTTCTTCTGGGAATCCGATGTTGGTTAGAATGTTTAAAAGCGCACAGAGGCCGTTGGGCATTTCAGTTGACATTCACCTTTATTAGGTTAATAAATAACAGCAGTTTAGCATGCCGGGCTTTTAACACTGACAGGGATTTAATGCAAAACCTCCTTCCTGATATTTTGAGAATTAGGTTGCATTAGGCCACGACGAAGGAAACCAAGTACCTCACAAAACAGCAGGTTAATGCAGGCTACAAGCTGACCTTTGAAAAGACCCACAACTGAGCAACATATACAAACAGAGATTGAAGTGAAGCTGTAGTTCCATATGGGGAAGTGAAATGGTGGAGAGCAGCATTTTTATTTCCAGTTAAAAGTCACATTTAAGAGGTTATGGAAATGACAGGTTCCAAAACAGCTTTTATTCCATTAATCTTAACACCTAAGTGTCTGTGTCTGAGATGCCTCCTGTCCTTAAAGTGCCGGTACTGCTTTTCCTATTCTATAAAGAGTGTGTCATGGATACAATTGCAGCACCGCATATACAGATGTTTAACAATCAGTGTGTTTGTGTATGTGTCCTACTGCCTCCATTCACACTCACCTGCACAATCTCCAGCATCTCGGCTTTGCTGATGTACCCGTTTCCGTCCAGATCGTACATGCTGAATGCCCATTTCAGCTTCTGCTCCAGCTTGCCGCGCGAAGTCACGCTCAGTGCGATGATGAACTCCCGAAAGTCTATCGTCCCGTCGCCGTTTGCATCGAACGTGCGGAAGACGTGCTCGGCGAACTTGGAGGCGTCTCCGTAGGGGAAGAAGTTGCCGTAGATCTTCTTGAACTCCTCCATGGAGAGGTTCCCGCTGGGGCAGTCCCTCAGGAAGCCCTTGTACCACTCCTGGATCTCGTGCTCGGTGAAGTCGGTGCTTTCCAGGAGGTCCTGCATCACCTCGGGGCGGAGCTTGCTGTTTTGCTTCCCCATGTCTGTCCGTCCTGTCGGTCACTCGGCTCTCAGCTGGGAGACAGAGGGAGGTGAAGTTGTTAGGATGAAGTAAACACAGTTTACAGAGCAATATAGTACTCGGAGGAATTTCTTGGGTCACACAGCTGACAGAGATGAGAAGAAGATAATCTGCTCATGACCCAAGATTTTAATGTATGGACCTTCGAAATAATAATTACTTGCTTAATTCTATAAAGATGTTTCAGAGGGGTTTCCTCCAAACATGCCAAATGAGGAATAAAAATAAACTTCCTTTTGAACTTAGATTAAAACGAGGACAAATGGATCCGTTTTGAAGCCATTGAGAGTTCCTGTGCATGGATGGAATGCATGGAAAGGGCATTATTTTGTTTTGTTGTAATACAGTATTTCTGAATATATGCCGGACCCACGAATATATCATTTCACTGTTTTGCATTAGAGTGTGCTGATTAAATCCTACTTTACTGTGAACCTTCAGTGACTGCTGCTGTTTCCTATAGTGGCTTCAACAATTTATTTTCCAAACGTTATGCTTATCAGGACTAAAATCCGTCCCAATTTACACACTATTTGAACTGTCCAGTGAAAACAGTATTGTGTACTCCAAGTACACACAACAGCATATGCCCAGCAAGGATTTGATTGGTCTATAAAATATCTGCTCCGCTTTCACTGGAAGGAAAAGGTGGTGCAGACGAATTATATTGAAGCCAAGCCTCTCAAGAATCAACATTTGGAATCATCACCACACACGGTTTCTCAATCCTCTTCCTGGAACTAGCGTATCCGTGTTTGTCACATAGATCTTTATGAACAGGATAAAGCTCTATAATCCATGTTTGAATTTTAATGTGATAAAATATGTAATAAAAACCCCTCAGGGAAAATACATTTGTTGCATTAGATAGATAGATAGATATACACTGTATTAATCCACAAGGGGAAATTTGTGTGCAATAGCAGCAATACAGTAAATAAAATGAGAAATGAAAAATGCACAATATATACACGGCACAGTAAAATAAAATAAAATGGCAGAGCAGAACATATTAAATTAAATAAGTGAAAGGAGTATGTACAGTGTGGTGGAATATGTACAAAATACAGGGCAGTGCCCAGTCTGTGATTGGCTGCTGCTTGAAATGGCAGCGTGAAGTTTGAAGTACTACATTTTGAAATGAAATTCAAATAAAAAACATATGGTTTATTGTAGATTAAAAAAAAAAAGATGAAGAAAATATCTTATATATATATATATATAATTATAACGAGTGTCAAAGTTAAATAAGACAGAGGTGGGCGGACAAAAGGGACAAGTGCCACAGTAAGAAAAGTGTCTGCTTGGTATCTGCCGATGACACAAACAGGAAGCGAAACATGTCGCTACGGTGTCGGAGTCGCCGACTACGATCTCGTATAGAGGAATGACAAAACAAGTTACTACACAGGTATTCAATTTACCAACGCCAAGGTTCAACCGCGGCTTTGCCTGTGTAGAAATTCCAGCATGTGAGCAGTGATATTTGAGAATTGATGACTTATCAGTGTGGAATTATCCACTCAGAGTCAGATGGAAAAGCTTGAGTGCCCTCAGATTGTAGAATAAGCCGGCAATCAGCAACGCTCGAGTGGAACACAAATAAATGGAATGTACGGAATTATGTTTAATTATTTAAACTACCACAGACTTCCGCATTTGAACAACAACATAGGGCTGGCCGGTATAGCCAAAAAATAGTTAGCACTGTATTTTGTAAGATTCTGACGGATTTACTGTAAAAAAAAACAAACAAAGCAAGTGGAAGCACAGGGGTGAGTCAGAAAAGTGAAAAACGGCCCTCCGAGGTTCTCAAGTCTAAGATGAGTTCTTTAAATAACTTGTCACTGTCAGTCCAGGTTGTGATATTGATATTGCAATAGCACAGTTTTGAGAACAACTAGTCCTCTCGTGCAAGATGATGAAATGGCATGACTGCAGGGTTGATTGAGTTAGTAAAAGCAACTCTTGACTTTAGAGCGACGACACCTGACTCTTAACTAACGGGATCCAGGACCATGATTCGGTCCAGCGCCACAACAGAAGATCACTCGCTCACAAAGCTGTGATTCCTGACCCACAATGACCATGTTACGATGTCACAATGGCCTGGACACAATGGACGTTACACTCCATTTCCGGTCCCCCCCCCCCGCCCCCCACACACACACACACGCACACGCGCACGCGCACACGCACACGCACACAGTGATGCTCCTGATGACATGTTCAGCCAACTGCAAACCTACTGAAGTGGTGACATAGATGTATTTTTTTCATCAGATGGTAAGGGGATAAATTAGCTACAAGGAAGGCATGAAATGACAAAGAGCTCAGATGGGAAAATAGGAATTTCAATGGGTTTGTAATTGAGCCCTTCAAACTGCTACTTCTAGCACAATATCAATCATTTTTAGCCACATTACTTAGCTCTTGTGCTGGAGGTACAACCTGATGTCTTTCCTGTGCAGCTTCTGCTTTAAAGTAAAAACCTCCAGCTGCTTCAGCTTTACGACGCACGCACACGCACACACACACACACACACACACACACAACCCCCTCCCCCACCTCTATGGACATGCATCAAGGCTTATGTAAAACACACAATGAAAGGCTGAGACTGGGACAAAGTTAATGGTGTGTGTGAATCATCTCACTCATAGGAGAGAGGTGAGGAGACTGAAGCAGTCAGAAAGACATATAGCAGAATGAAGAACAAGACGTTTCATCTCTTCCCGTATTCAGCTGTCATTAATCCCTCCATCCCACTCACATTATCCCATTCATAAACTCTTCCTCCATGCCTGGCCTCATTTCCATCCTCTTCATAATATTTCATCCTACACATGGACAATTTGCTCTCTTATGAAGCGATTTTGCTGCAGTTACCATAGTAACATTCGGCAAAATCTCGCAGCCATTGATACGCTTCCTGGCGGAGATTGCTACTCATACGCATGACTACACAGACCACTTAAATCCACAGAGTCAGAGGCTGTGATGTATGTGTGTGTGTGTGTGTGGGGGGGGGGGGGGGGGGGGTTGTGTGGCGGCATGTATGGTAACAGTGACAACAGTAGACTGTATACAAAGGGAGAAACAAGTAACCAGGTATGATCCCCATTAAGTCTTCACAAACCCTTTACTCGAGGCCGTGTGAAACAACGACAATAATTCAGTTGTATTATGGTCTAATCTGCATGCGTCCTTCATTTGAAGCAAAATAAAAGTATGCACACAACCATGAACACAACAAATAAGTCAAACTTCTCTGATAATGCCCATTTTCAGCCCCGGCTGTCCCACTTTCGTAAACCAATAACACCAGCTGTTGCAGAGGGGGGAATGGGCTTATGGTCAAGCTGCAGTACATCCCTGCTCAGAAGGAATTTCAGATGCAGAAGAGCAGCAATAAGACTGAATGTCTGAATAGTTGGGGTGAAAGTGTTAAAAATATTTGAATAGGAAAAGTAACAATAAAAACTAGAACAACCAATAGCCGTCTCCCAATTGAGGGGCGGAGTTCATTGAGCTCTGTATTTTAGACTCAGGTCTGTTCAAAGGTCTCTTTGTAATGTCTCTAACAAGTTAGACTCAATTTTAAATGAGCATTATATGAGCACAAGCAGTTTCCCTTGAAAATTCATACTTTATGAGTTGACCAAGGATATCCTCTGAAGAATCTACAATTTTGTAGAGTCTTCCCACGTCACCATTTTGTTAAAATAGCTGTTACATTACATTACAGGTCATTTAGCAGACCCTTTTATCCAAAGAGACTTACATTACACTTTAAACCCATGGCTTTTTCACATTTTGCCCAGGGAGCAATTAGGGGTTAGGTGTCTTGCTCAGGGACACTTCGACATGGAACATGGGGCAGCCTGGACTCGAACCACCAACCTTGTGCTTCACAGCACACCTTCTCTAACCCCTGCGCCACGACGACCCGTCGATGTTGACATTTTATGCTGGTAAAATAAATATCTACCCCGTCACCATTTTCTCACTAAGTAGGAACCCAACTAATTCATACAAACAAAGAAATCCAAACAAATAAGTCCAGAAAATAAGTTAGGTGTAATAAAATGTAACAGGGGAAAAGTATGGAACACATGTAAAAAGGCATGGAATGCCAAGACACAAGCTGAAATCAGTAATAAGAAATCACTTCTGCCCTTTGTCATGCAAATGAATATCAGCTCGGTGTCTCATTACCAAGGTGTCCCACAAGAAACATCTCATGACGGGTAAAAGCAAGACGTTGCAACCTGATTGCTGGCATCGGTTACTGTCGTGGACCAAGTTGTCAAGGCACGAGGAAACAGTTTTTTCTGCAGGGTTGTTTTATTCTGGGGCCCCAATTAAAAGACGTAGGCCAAACATAACTGTTGCAGCATGAAGTCTAGCAATGCACAGTATCCCCTTCAACTTCCCCACCTAACATTTGAGTGAAACATATATAGTGGCTGACTAAACCAACAAAAACATACAGGGGAGGGCAACCAAAGATATGACCTACAACACAAACCCGCCCTAATTCCCCCATGCTGTCAAGGCGTTTGGTATGGTCTGTGGCCCAGGCCTCTTGCATAAAAGCCAACTCCACAGCCAGCCTCATCTTTTGTCCAACCAGGAAGGGAACTCAACCAGGTAATGTCATTGTGGGGCTTTGGCCGTCACAGTTACATTATATTACAGGTCATTTAGCTGATGCTTTTATCCAAAGACTTACATTACATTTTTAACCCATGGCTTTTTTACCATTTTTGCCCAGGGAGCAATTAGGGGTTGGGTGTCTTGCTCAGGGACACTTCGACACGAGACATGGTGCAGCCAGGGCTTGAGCACCCTCTCTACTCCATGAGCCACTGTCGACCGGTTACAAAAATATTTCTGCATGTTCCAGTGAGCATTGTCATAATCCGGAAGTGGAATGAACATTATGTCATCATAAACTGGCCGCGACCAGATGCTCCGTGCAAGATTTCTGATAGAGGAGTTAAAAGAATTATGACAAGAGTCCAAGAGCCAAGGACGACTTGCGGAGAGTTTCACAAATACCTGTAATTAGCAGGTACAATTGTTTCAAAGAAAACAATAAGGAACGCACTCCGCCGCCATGGCTTGTGTGCACGCTCAGCACGCTAAAATGTTTGCTGCACAACATTTAGACAATCCTGTAATATACTGAGAATATGGGCTGGTCAGATGAGAGCTTGGGGGTGCCAATACACACCATGTTTGTGCCGATGTAACCTTCAAGATGTGAAGACGGTTTGTGTGGACAAATGGGCCAAAACCACAACCGAGCAATGTATGCGCCTAGTTTCTCCACGTAGGAGCCGTCTTGAACAAAGGTTTTTGTACAAAGAGAGAAGACCCGCCCAGAAGTCCCGGCCAATCGGAGGATGGTCATATGGCCTAACGGATCGCAGCGGAGGGCGGCTGCCAGACCACATTGTGGAAGAGCATGTTGGAGAGAGTGAGAAAGCGGTCCCAGGAATAAGTTTAAAATTACTGATCCCAACTTTTGCATTTAACAAATTTTTGTTATCTAGTCCCATTAGGTTCAGGGGTGCTGTGTATATTTTTTGGTTATTAAATAATTAAGTTAGTGAGGACTTTTTTGTTTAACCTTCTAAGATAGACTAGGATCTTCCTTTTGAGGATCTCTTTTTGTTGTATTCTGTTTTTGATTTCCACAGCACCCATTCTTTTTTTAAGCTCTGTTCAGTTCTGCCCAATTCAAAAATAAATATCCTTTACAAATACCAATTACATATGGTTTTATGTTTATGTCTGTCTACCCCTAGCTACGGGACGTAACACGCAAAAATTCAGTCAGGAAGGCTGGACACTGTGCCGTTCCCTGGTGGCCTCCTCTCTCCTTGTGGGTGCACGGCCAGCTGATTAGGGGCGGGGTCGGGTAGTACCAGCCAACCAGACGTGGGTGCCGTTACCGTAAACAGATTGCATCGGTGCAGGCAAACGTTAAAAACTGTTCTCCTCTCTTTTGCTGTCAGTTGTCATTTCAGCACGCACCAAAGACGACCCGCCACCACCCCTGAAGCCTCCAATCTACAGCAGAACCTGGCATATTTATTTCCTGTCTTATTGTGTAGTTTTCTGCTTCTTGTCTCCCTGGGTATCTTCACTTCCTGCCTCGTCCTGTCGTCCCCCTGTGATCGTCTGATTGTTTCCACCTGTGTCCAATCACCTGCACCTCCCTAGTGTATTTAAGCAGTGTGTGTCTCTTGTGACTTGTCGCGTCATTGTCTATCGTCCTGGATGTCTCTAGTTCCTGCCAGCCTTTTTTCCCCCGGTACCTGTATGCGTTTTTGCCCCTTGGCCATTTTGTGTTGGAGTTTATGACTATTAAAGTCCCTTTGCTTTTGACGTCTGCGTTTGAGTCCTGCCTTCCACCCACCCTGACAATATCAGGAGATTGAAGCATCTTATTCTCTACCACCACCACCAGTGTCTGGACTCCCAAAGGATATCACTCATCTCGGCTGGGCATCCCGGGCCCTGGTCTATCCTGCAGCAGGGTGAGTCCAAGCCCCAAACAACATTGCAATATCAATATTATGCCTGTTGTAATAAAGCAGTGTTCAAATTTCAGTCTCTCGGATAGAAATACATTTCAGTAAGTCAATGCCTTTTCCCTGTGTTATTCCTTGTTATGTTATTATTAATGACATATTTGTTTGGATTTCTTTATATGTATGTTTGTAGATTGAAAATTTCATGTAAAGAAATATATTTACTGAAAAAAATGGTGACGTCTTCAATACTATTTTACCCACTTGAAATAGAGCACTTTCCTGTGGAAAGCTTCCTTTGCGAGAGAACTGGTTGTGAATATGCTATGTAGCGCCTGTTTTGTCTAGTTGAGCCAAAGCATCCAAGTAATGAGAGCCAATATGTGCATAAACATAATCGTAATTCAACTTTACTTGATTGGGCTCATCCTTCTACTCCCTGTAGTATTTCTTAATGGAAACCCAAATGGTGATGCTAAATATGCACTGGAAAAACCAAAGTGGTTTTGGATGTAACCCCAGAGTAACATGAGCGGTAACCACATGAGGGGAATAATGCACAACAAAAACAATGCAATACATTTGGTTTTCCTTTGTGCATGAAAGCATCTTGCGTCTCCACAACAAAAATAAAAGCCTATATAACCCCACATCCTGTACCTACAGGAAAACCCTGAGACAATATAAGCCATTTAACAACAATTCATCACTGAAGCCACTCAGTCAGTGTAAACTTCATACTCTTTTCTGTTTTGAGTGCAGTCCGACCGACACAATGCTGGCTCTTCCCCATCAAAATGTTGAGCTAAAACCAGCCTCCCATGTGTTTTGGTTCCAAAGAGGCGTCTAAGAGGAGAGCATCTCTCCCCTCACACTTCCTGAAAATTCTCTGGCACTGGGAAGCAGGGGGGCAATGAGACAGACACTGGCAGGCAGCCTAGCAGGAGTGGGAAAGAGGGGAAGATAAGTTTGCACTACTTGGACTAAAGCCAACCTTTCAAGGCTCTGACTCCTTGATTCTTCCCTTTTTTTCAGCAGCAAAGCTGACGACAAACCCATCCGCACCAAACCCGAGAGGGCAGACAAACGGTGTTGATTGCAGGTCGTTTAGCTGGTTAGTGAGACACTCCCCACAATCAATATTTTCAACCGTGTTACTGTTAAATGGCCTCCATTAGGTTGCTATGGCAACAGACTTAATTGGAGGGGAGGGAGGGGCACCACTATTTGTGCTTATTGATTCAGGAGAAAAAGAGTGCACCAATGAGGAGCACAAGATTACATATTTTCACAATCAAATGAAGGGTTTAATATTATTTTATCTATGTGACCACAGTCACTGTCGTTGCTGTGTCTTCAAAACTGTTATTAAAAACAATGTTACCACATCTTGTGGTATCATTGGCATCTCTAAGAAGAAATGTTCTCAGCGATAACCATTTGGTGGACTGTTGCGATAATCCTTCTGGGTTGGATGCCTAAATGGTCTTTCTTCTTCACTTCCACTTTGTCCAGCAGAAAAGTACCACTGCATTTATCTAATTTGTTGTGGTGTCCTAAATGGCGGTCTGTGTCTGCATGACATTGGACCCGTCTAATTGGTTGGATGACTAACTCATGGGATCCAACATGGGGTTGAACATAATGAATGTGATTCTAGTTATTATGGTATGTGTATTGGACCATTTGCTAACCTTAACCCCCAGTTTTGCAATGTTGCTCTAGCTATGCAATTTACAAGACGTTATTATAAATTACCACTCAATTATTTAGCAATTTAATTAGGAGAGAAAGGCGAAAGAGGCTTATGCTTTCTTTGTCAGCTACAAAGGGCAATTGTCGCTAGCAGAATTTATGTAGTTCAATACACTAAATTATGAATTATCAGAGACCATCTAAGGAGTGGAAATAGTCATCATCACATCACCCATTGGTTTGTGGAATGCAGTTATTACTTCCCCATCTTGGAACGCTAATTTTCTGGAACACCAGAAAATTAACTAAGAATTTTGCTGTGTAAGAGCAGCTGGAAAATGGAGTATGCAAGTTTCAAAATAAGGACACAGGCTATTCTGTCCTTATTTTGAGACATCCAGCGGTGAGGGTGAAGACAAGAGGAGGAGAAAGACACAATTTGAATCAGACAGAGATTGAGGCTGGAGATGGTTCTGATTGAAGAATGCCTCCCGGGATGCAACAAAGCTCGCCCTGCTTCCTGTGGTCAAGGAAAAATATAGAAACAGGATATGACAGCACGGAAAATAACAAACACAGTGGGAGTTACGTTCCAGTCGAGGTCAGGGGTCGGGATAAACCCTGGGACATGGCATGTGATCAGAACTGTAAATGTTCTGGAGGGTTAAAGTTTCCCTTCAGACGTGTTTGAAAGTGTGACAAAATATTCTGCTATGATTCACATTTTATTCCACACTATTTTCCCTCTAAAAACAAATCTCTATCAGAAGCACAGTGTATATGTGCACCAAGTATTTGGGCTCTCATTGAGAAAACCAGCCATATCATTCATGAACTTCAGTCAGATCCAGAACCAGACAAAACATCTGCTGCGTCAAAATGGGCAAATAGAAGACGAATCAGAATGTTTAAGTAGTAAAGCCTAGTTTATGCTTCTGCGTTTTCGAGACGCAAGGACACACACACGCAAGGCTGTGATTGAGTCTCACATTTCCTCCACTTCTACAACCAGTCATGAACCTTGAATTGAAACAAATGTTGAAACACGACTGGGCGTAAAGACGCAGACGCAGAAGCATGCGCCAGCCTTTAGAATATTTTCTTGTTTATGCGGTTTGTTAACTTGTTCTAACTATCTAATCTGGATTCACCAAAGTCCGTTTAAATCCCTGATTTCAGTACACAAATGTCTCCCCCTCAGGAGAGGAATGTGAAAACACTCCTGGAGCACAGGTACAAGTCATTGTAGTCCAGGCCAGATATTCTATCCGACATGAACATAGGAAACCTTAAGGTGACTTAATAGATATGCTGGTACTCGGATGTGAATGAGTCATTTCCTGTGCTGAGCTTAATTCAGAACTGTAATTCATCTACAGTCAAGTCTGTTTCCACGTGTTCAGCTTGGAGTGTGTATTACTTTTATTGTGAAAATCATCATCACAGGGAGGTTTTGTGTTTATTTGAGCAGCCTCACCACCACAGACTTGTAGAGGCGTTGCAATGTACCGCAATACGAATACAAAAAGCGGCATCTAAAAAGTTAAAATATTGATAACCTGGTAATAATGCAAAATATGATCATGCAATGTAAATAATGTTGAATTTCCTATATGTAAGTTCAGAGGACAGCACTGGAGCCTTAAACCCAACCCTTCCCCATTACACAGAGTCAGAGTTCACACACATTGTAGAACGACTAAAGAGGAAGTCCCAGTCACTGTGTAGACAACTAATCACAGAGGAGGAAAGTGTTTCATAAACAATGAAGGAAAGTCCTCACACAGCATTTGTCACATGTGTGCCAAAGACATTCAGAAGCCACTTGGCACAAAGCTGCCTTGGTAAAGGGGGGCGACATTTTCAACGCCCGTCATCTATAATGAGTGAACGGTGTCCACCACCAAATGATCGGCCATGAAGTCTTCATGCCCTTCATGTCCTCTGGAAAGGGATCGTGGCTGGATCTGAATAACAATAGAGGCTTGAGGAAATGCTTTTGCAAGGAAGATTACTTCAATCAGATCGAGAGGCCTAAATATGCTAGGTATTCCTGTAAAAACAGAAGGGGCCGTAAGAGACAGGGCGTTTACAGACTCAGTTATTCATTTAGTTTCAGGAATCAGGAATCCTTTATTGCCATAATATGTCAGACATACAAGGAATTTGACGTGGCGGTTGATGCGTAACAGCAGACAGAACGACAATGGACGACAAGACAAGAGTGCACAAGGAATAAAATAAAAAATAATAAAATAATAAATAATGCTATGCTATGCTATTTCTCATTAAAAACATCTACAGCTGATTTCATGTTTAAAATATTTAATATCCAGCTTCCTTTTATCTGTGTAAAAAAAGCCACATACAGTTGTGCTCATAAGTTCACATACCTTGGCAGAATTAAGGATTTCTTGGCCATTTTTCAGAGATTATGAATGATAACACAAAAAACGTTCTTTTACTTATGGTTAGTGGTTGGGTGAAGCCATTTATTATCATTCAACCGTGTTTACTCTTTTTAAATCATAATGATACCAGAAACTACCCAAATGACCCTGATTAAAAGTTGACATACCCTGGTGAGTTTGGCCTGACAACATGCACACGAGTTAACACAAACAGGTTTGAATGGCTACTAAAGGTAACCATCCTGTAATCAGTGTGTGTGTATAAAAGGTCAGTGAGTTTCTGGGCTCCTGACCGACCCTTACATCTTTCACCCAGTGCAGCACTGACGGTTCTGGATTCGGAGTCATGGAGAAAGCAAAAGAATTGTCAAAAGATCTGCGGGTAAAGGTAATTGAACTGTATAAAACAGGGAAGGGATATAAAAAGATCCAGAGAATTGAGAATGCTAATCAGCACTGTTCAAACTGTAATCAAGAAGTGGAAATTAGGGATTCTGTTGAAACCAAACCACGGTCAGGTAGACCAACCAAAATTTCAGCCATAACTGCCAGGAAAATTGTTCGGGATGCAAAGAAAAACCCATAAATAACTTCAGCTGAAATACAGGACTCTCTGAAAAATGTGTGGTGTGGCAGTTTCAAGATGCACAATAAGGAGGCACTTGAAGAAAAATGGGCTGCATGGTCGAGTCGCCAGAAGAAAGCCATTACTACTCAAATGCCACAAAGTATCCCGCTTACAATACGCCAAAAAGCACAGAAACAAGCCTCAAAACTTCCGGAACAAAGTAATTTGGAGTGACCAAAATTGAACTTTTTGGTCACAACCATAAACGTTACATTTAGAGAGGAGTCAACAAGGCCTATGATGAAAGGTACACCATTCCTACTGTAAAACATGGAGGTGGATCGCTGATGTTTTCGGGATGTGTGAGCTACAAAGACACAGGAAACTTGGTCAATATTGATGGCAAGAGGAACGCAGCATGTTATCAGAAAATACTGGAGGAAAATTTGCACTCATCAGCCCGGAAGCTGCGCATGGGACGTACTTGGACGTTCCAACATGACAACGATCCAAAACACCAGGCCAAGTCAACCTGTCAATGGCTACAGCGGAATAAAGTGAAGGTTCTGGAGTGGCCATCTCAGTCTCCTGACCTCAATATCATTGAGCCACTCTGGGGAGATCTCAAATGTGCAGTTCATGCAAGACAGCCCAAGAATTTACAGGAACTGGAGGCTTTTTGCCAAGACGAATGGGCACCTTTACCATCTGAGAAAATAAAGAGCCTCATCCACAACTACCACAAAAGACTTCAAGCCGTCATTGATGTTAAAGGGGCCAATGCACGATATTAAGAACTGGGGTATGTAAACTTTTGATCAGGGTCATTTGGGTAGTTTCTGTTGTCATTATGATTTAAAAAAAGTGAACACAGTTGTTCCATAATAAATGGTTTCACCCAACCACTAACCATGAGTGAAAGAACAGTGTTTGTGTTATCATT
Organism: Gasterosteus aculeatus; assembly: GCF_964276395.1. NCBI lineage: Eukaryota > Metazoa > Chordata > Actinopteri > Perciformes > Gasterosteidae > Gasterosteus > Gasterosteus aculeatus. The sequence continues at coordinate 18,870,924 of NC_135707.1, read as the reverse complement.
CATATTTTTTGAAAAATGGCCAAGAAATCCTACATTCTGCCAGGGTATGTAAACTTATGAGCACAACTGTATGCATACAAAGTATTAAATTGTGGACTACTATGCATGCCTGTCCATATGATCACAAGGGGATGATCCGCAACTATTGAGTTTGTAAAGTGTGTATGTTGATAGTCTTCTGATCCTCTGACTGGGAGTGGTGACGTTTGCTGTAGTGACTTAAATGCTCAGGAACAGCAGCAGGGGAGTTTTGTCCCATCAACAAGTAAAAACTGGAAAGCAACAGCTCACTCTTTTGTCGCTTGTATTCAGCACAACACGACGATGTGTGTGAATTCTTCTCTGATGCTATAAATACAACATGTTTCCCATAGTTTCCTTCCTTACCCTCTAGCTGGGGGACATTTCTCACAGACACTCTGCACCTCATTGGGGCTCAATGACCTTAGACCCCCCTCAAAAAAGAGAGTGACAAAGGCCTGGCTGACCAGCTGGCCCTCTGCAAGCTCTCACAGGAGAAGAGGGTAACATCTTTTATGTGCTGATCTTCTGGGAAACTCTTGCTTTACTTTTTACTTTTTATCTTTGCTATTTCCAGTTTCAACTCAATCAAACTACTCCTAAAGAAATGGTCAAAGCGCGTATGTCCCATTTCTAAAGGTTCTTTCCCCTCTTCACTTATGAGTCTCATGCCAGATGCTGGAGGCCACGCAGGCTCCTTTCCAAAAAATGTTGCATTTGTTTTTTCCAGGGATAATGGCTATGACGGCAGCATAACAAGTTTTACATAAAAGAACATATAACATGCTGAATTGAAGCTCATCCTCCATTTAAAAAAAAAAGCGTTGGGTAAAGGGTGACTTCTGCGGCGTCCCGTTGATTCACGCTCACTCTCGCAAATATATATATATATGTATATTCAGAGCATTTAAATCAAAGCAAAATCATATTTGAAATGTGAAGACATGGCAGAGCCGGGCCGCAGGTAACAATTACAATAGTTCATTAAAGCTGCGAGCAGCGTTGGACGGGTCCTCGCAACTCCGCACGTCGGGGCACCGGCCGGACGGCTAGATACTCAGCCAAGAACCCCTGCGGCCGCCGGACAGAGCATCCGAGAGTCAATCGTCGTTAACCCTGTGGAGCGACGCCAGGAATCCAGCTTTTCAACTTTAACATTATTAAGGTCTTAGGCCACTCCCCAGCCAACCTCTGGTCAATTTTAGGTTAGAATTAAAAGGAAACTATCAATAGTTACATGATCATTTCACTTCAGATGGAAAGGACCCATCCCCAAGGTGTCACTCAGCGATAACCAGGACATTCTGATGTACCATTCCAAAATTAAAGCCTCTTAAAATACCATACATGAGCAAACTTCCTTCAAAGTCTAATTCACAAGACTACTTCAGGTCAATACAAGATTATAATTAAAAGGAAACTATCAATAGTTACATGATTATTTAACTTCAGAATGATAATACACATCCCCAAGGTGTCACCTTGGGATAAACAGGATATTCTGATTTACTATTCCAAAATGAAAGCCTCTCAAAATACCATACATGAGCCGATTTCCATCACAAGACTACTTTTGGTCAACTTCAGGTTAGAACTAAAAGGAAACTATCAATAGTTACATGATAATTTCACTTCAACCTGATAGTACACATCCCCAAGGTGTCACGCAGGGATGAGCGAGACATTCCGATCTACAATTCCAAAATTAAAGCCTCTCAAAATACCTTACATGACCCAATTTCCTTCAAATTCTCCATCACGGGACTACATCTGGTCAATTTCAGATTAGATTGAAAAGGAAACTATCAATATTAAAACGATCATTTGACTTCAGGCAGATAGAAAACATCCCCAAGATGTCAGGAAGGGTTAATCAGGACATTCTGATCTACCATTCCAAATTGAATGCCTCTCAAAATACCATACATGAGGCGATATCCTTTAAATTCTACATCGAGAGACTACTTTTGTTCAAATTCAGGTTAGGATTAAAAGGAAACTATCAATACACAGTATTTCCGCTTCAGACTGATAGTACACATCCCCAAGGTGTCACCTATGGATAAGCAGGACATTCTGATCTACTATTTCAAAATGAAAGCCTCTGAAAATACCATACATGAGCCAACTTCCTTCAGTATCCTTCACGAGACTACTTTTGGTCCATTTCAGGTCAGAATTAAAAGGAAACTATCAATTGTTACATGATCATTTCACTTCAGATTGATAGTACACATCCCCACGGTCTCACCCAGGGATAAGCAAGACATTCTGATGTACTATTCCAAAACGAAAGCCTCTCAAAATACCATACATGGGCCAATTTCCTTCAAATTCTCCATCACAAGACTACTTTTGGTCAATTTTAGGTCAGAATTAAAGGGAAACTATTAATTTTTACATGATCATTTCACTTCAGACTAATAGTATACATCCCCAAGGTGTCACCGATGAATGAGCAGGACATTCTGATGTACTATTCCAAAATTAAGACCTCTTAAATTGCCATACATGAGCCAAAATATCACTCATAAGACTACATCTGGTCATTTTCAGATTAGATAAAAAAGAAAACAATAAATAGTTACACAGTAATTTCCCTTTAGGCGGAGAGTACACATCCCCAAGGTGTCACCCAGGCATAACCAGGACATTATGGTGTACTATTTCAAAATTAAAGCCTCTCAAAATACCATACATGAGCCAATTTATTTAAATGCTCTATCAGAAGACTACTTTTTGTTCATTTTCAGGTTAAAATTAAAAGGAAACTATCAATAGTTACACAGTATTTCCACTTCAGGCATAGAGTACGCATCTCCAAGATGTTAATCAGCAATAACAATGATATTCTGATGTACTCTTTCAAAATAAAAGCCTCTCTAAATACCACCTTCGTTTTTTACTGGATACTAGAAAATGTGACTTCAAGTTACCAGTAGGTAAGCAGGTATCTCTCCAGGCCCAGAGTCTCATTAAACATGTGTAAATTAGAAAGAATCCGATGATGTCCAGTAGAATTACAACGGTTTAGTTGTTCTTGGCGAAGGATCAGCTTTGCCGATACACCTTCTCGCCACCGATTATCGGATTCTTATCATTTTCACACTGAAGCATTATTCAGGTCTTACCTCTCTGCTAGGAAATTTTGAGAGGGATCAGATTAACCTTTGAGGAGCATAACCTGTGAGGAGCAGGGTGTAAAATAAAAAAACAATCAACTTCCTGTTTTCCCCAGGTGGCGCTATGATTAAGGTTAAAAATGATCTTATGGATGTCTACAGGGTGAGAAGTTCATGCTATATGAGAAACATGGAGCAGATTAGATGTAGTATGGTCAAGTTAAAACAACTTCAGTTTTTCAAAAATGCTTCCTACACACATAGTTTGGAATTTCTTCCGGCAAAATGCAATTCTTAGAGCCTAGGTCCTCAAGATCACACTGCGTGAATTTGAAAAGAATCGGGTTTAATCCCTGGGAGGAGTTCGGTCTTTTACAACTCTAGGAAATCAGGAAAATAGGCCAAAAAGACAGATTTTCAACGATTAATTGCAGCGCGCCCTATTCTTCAAATCTTCTAAAAAAATCAGGGTGTGTTCAGGGGCTGAATGTCCACATGTGGAACAGGTTTAGTGAGGGCAGGCCAAATAATTTGGAAGTTATGACTCTTGCAAGATTAAGCCCCACCCCTTGCGAAGTTCATTAGCCCATATCGTCTCAAAACAAGAAGATATCAACACGATATTGAAAGGGCAGGGGTACATTGATCCAATAATGATAGACAGAACATTTTGTGACAATCGGACATAGCGTCTAGGAGAAATGGCCCAAAACGTGTTTTTCACTAAATTCAAAATGGCGGAAAATCTAGTTCGGCGCATTTGCATACCATTATTGACTTTTTTGTAGAGCATGTCCAAGAGCACATGTGTGCCAAATTTCAAGTCAATCAGACATTGGGGGCGGAAACTGGCCTAGTGGGGTACTTTTTGACCTTTCTAGGTGGCGCGTCGTTGCGAGGACCCTAATTACTTCCTCAATTAGTCGATTAGAGGTTTGGTCTATAAAAGGTGTCAGGTGGAAGATCAACCAGTGCTCAGCTTGAGCGGCTGCTGTGTGTTTTTCCCCACGTCTGTTTGTTGGATTGATCACAGAGGTGTGCGAAGCCATGTTGCCTTTTCCAGAATCGCATGAGTCATCCATCACTTGTAGTGGTGCTGCGACCATCAGAGAGAAGCTGTACACTCCAACCAGCACCACGCCTCGGCAGACAGCTGTGCTTGTGTTTAAAGTGTCTTTTTTGTTCTGACCTTTGTGGTGATTGCAGATTGAGTAGTGAACGATGTCGCAGCCCTCTGAGCACAGTTGCCACAGTGATCGACATTTCTACACTTCAGTCAAACGAGTGTTTCGACACCCGCTCCGCCAGGGATGCTGGGGATTCACGGAGCTCAAACACTTGGAGATTCGAGAGCAGCATATCCTCTAACAAACTAATCTAGCAGAGGGCCATTGGCCTCGCTGAATGTGCATTCATGTAAAACGGCACAGGAGGTCTCACAAAGTTCTCAAACCCTGTGCGTGACAGGGTTTGAGTACTACAAGTTGAATCCATGTGTTACAGAAACTTGTGAATTATACCAGGAAACTGCCTTTTCCCTTCACTAAACATATTCTAGGTAAAGAAAAGCGTGAGTGAATAGAGAATGTCAGTGCGTTCCCCTTGACGACTTTGACTTTGACATTGAATTGGGCAACAATCACTTTTAATAAATAAGTTATTCCTAGGCTTGTTTATACGTCTCTCCTTGTTTGCTTCAACACTTCTAGTCACCATTAATAAACAACTGAAAAAAGATTACTATCCAGTCAGCAAACAGATCCAACTGCCTCCTGGGTGTCTGCCTATTCTCTTATCTCCGGACATCTTTCTCACTTCAAACTTTCCATTTTCCTCGGTTTCTGTCTCCCTTGCTGGCTCTGGTCGTAAATCCACTTGCATAAACTGCCTTCAGGTTGGTTTCCACCAGTGTTACATGAGACTCCCCTAAGTACTGCGCAGGATGTTATAGAACCCTGCGTGGTTCAGATGGTTCCGCTCAGATGTGTAGTAGAAAAAAAACGTTTCCACCAGGTCTTCTTCTCTTTTAAAACAGACAAGGCAACAACACATCAACGGTGTCTATGGGCTCCAGAGCAGGAGGAGTCAACTTTCTCCAAAATACAACTATCTTCAATCATTTTAGACTTTTATTTAAAAACACAATGCAACACTGCCTTCCCATTTGTTTCACATATTCACACAGAAATAATCTGCATTCATGTGTAGAACCGACACACACAGTCAGAGTTGCTGAGGCTCTTACAGAGACACGTACGGCAACCTGACGGACATCCAGTTACACCGGAGAGGCTCTATGTGCAAAGTATTACTTATGTATTAGTATCTCAGTACCCTAAAAGGTAGTGGTGATGTCTCTTCCTCGTCTGAAATGCTGCATCACAGTAAAGTGGGTGCATTTCTATTCCGGACTGTCTTGGTCGTTCTATCATTTTGCATATGGCCATAAAACCAATCGCAACCAATAAATACAACAGATCCAGCTATCTGATTCAGTTCAAACGGATATCTGATATCAGTATATTGGTCCGTCTGTCATCGGCAACAGGAAGTGCTACGATGGCTTTTACGAAAACAGCAACTCGAAAAAGCTAATGGTTATGAAGACATTAATGAGCTCAACTCTGCAGTATTTCTGTATCAATCTCCGGCCCAGCAGAATGCCATACATAAGAGTGTTTCATATGATCCATCTGCAGAGAGAAAAGCTGCATCAGCGACAGACCTGAGTACGGTGTGTGTTCTGTGCAAATCAAAGCCAGCCAACTAAATGAGCAAATACCATGGTAACCAACATGTCGCCGCACTCAGTCATCGCCGCTCACACATGAGTTAGTGTGAAATGAACGATTTGAAGAATCAAATTCAACTACAAACGGCATTTTCAAATCACCTGTTCCCTGCTTAGATCCAATGCTACAGAGTGTATGTGTGTGTGTGTGTGTGTGTGTGTGTGAGTGCCTCAGGATCTTTCTTTCTCACTACTGAAGATGGTTTCAAACACACCAAGAAGCCTTCAAGTACCAGTACTTTGATACATTTGACATGAAATAAACATTACATCCTGTCATGAGGTGCAGAGTTGTAACAACTTAGATTGTTTTATATTTGATCCCCTCCAGCGGTCCTGTAAAAATCTTGGAATAATACAACAGCATGCTTGCACACAGACACACACACACGTCGAGAGAATTCTCCATTGCTGCAGGATGTCAGATAAAGCTACTGGCCCCATGCTAGAGAAGTGTGTGTGTGTGTGTGCGTGCATGCATGCGTGGCAGTGGCTCTTTTTCAGGGAATATGCTGCCAACCTACCCTGCTTATAACACACAAACATTGCTTGTGCACAAACAAAGTACTATTTTGCTCAATAGACACGAGGAGATATCTGAACTTAAAATGGCTCCTTGTAATATTCATGCAGCTCATTTCACAAAAGGAAGGACTCATTTTGTAATCGTTTAAACTGTAAAAGGTGGAAGCGGTGGTGCTCATTTATTTGGCGTTCTACAAAAAGGACAAATACCCCGAAGAAATGTATTATTTATACGATTACGTTGTGAAATGAAGAGACACGGCCATTTAGGGTAGATGAGTGCAAGATCACGACTACAGCACACCTCCTCCAAATCCATTGTGTATTTGTCCACTGATGGGTGCAATCAAATAGGGCATGCAAGGTATTATGTGACAACAAACCCTAACTCTAAATCCAGTCTAATCGGCACGCCAAATGCAAATTGGTGCCCTATTCTTAGCATTTAATTGGATGGAGTTTGTAAATATCTGCGACTGGAATACTTCACGGTGACAAAGACCTGTTACATGCTCTTGGCTCGTCATTCATTAGGTTGGGGGAGGGAGGCACCGCTGAGGAGGGGATGAGAGGGAGGGATAGTCTCACGGCAGATGAGTAGCAGAGAAGTAGAGGGAGAGCAGGAGGAGGAGGAGGAGGAGGAGGAGGACAGTGTGGAACATCGAAGAGGAGAGCCAAACCACTTGTTATGCACATTTCCCTTTTCTTTCCACACGATTTGGGTTACAAGTGGGCTGACATGCTATTGTGTGAGGCACGCAGGGAGGTGTTCATGTGTGTGTGTGTGCAGAGGAATTGGGGGGGGGGGGGGGTTCTAAAGCTAAACAGTCGTCCAGAAAATTCCTTAAGAAAAATTCCTCCAGAATAATAATCTCACCACATTACTGAATTTCTTCAGAAAAACATCTGTTGAGAATACACAAGTTACATTTTTGCAGCACATACATTCAAGGTTCCCCCCACCCCCTCAGGCAGCAGCTGCTATGCCCCCACCCCCACCTCTGACTCTCTCTGGCAGAGGCAGCAGCTCCGGCCCCCACTGCTTCCTCTAACAGCAAAGCTTTGAGAAGAATAGCCATGTAGAGGTGGCCATCACTTCTAAAGGCATAGTACATAACACACACAACCCCCGTAATGATCAAATTCTCCTTCTCCCTCTCACACACTCACTTCCTGCAAGGGGATTGAAAGCCGATCTGGTGTGAGAGCAAAGGCAACTAGTCCTCAAGATCCCACCCTGATCAGGGATCTCTCTCTGAAAACATCACGCCGGGTTCTTGGACTTTAAAGTTTAGCTTCATAATGAAGAAGAGTTTCCCAACAATCCCTCTCTGCCACGGAATTCATTTAAAAAGCAACTCAAACTCTTCTCCTTACATCCAGCTTCCACTTGACTGCACAGCCCCACAGGAGGCAACCCCTGCACGCTAATGCACACAATTCATGCACAAAGAGAAAACACAGGAAGCTCACTCACTCACTTGGTAGCGATGCGGAAGACGTTCAGCAGTCCATCGCCCACAACTCTCTCTGAAGACAAGTTTGGGGAAGCCGGTGGCAGACGCACAATGGGCGAAGAATAGCAGAAAGCAACAAAGATGAGAGCGACTGAGAATGTGAGAGACGGGGTGAAAGAACAGCGGAGGAGGGGGGGGGGGGGGGGGGAGAAGACGGACTGAGTGACTGAGATGGAGCTGCGCTGGCTGACAGACTCCCAGAGACTCCTTCTCTGAGCTGGAGCACACACTCACTAACCGGCCCCCTCCGCCTGGCTGCCCCGCCAGCTTGACGTCAGAGCAGTCACATGACCCCGCTCTGGTGTGGAGGGGAAATGAAAGGGGCGGGTGGGGAGGGGTTGAGAGAGAAACGGAGAAGCCTGTGTTGCCGTGGTAACAGGGACACAGCGCAGACATGCGCTGTATTTTCAATAGGTCATCCGAAAAGCTCTTACATAGAGAGAGAAGCTGACAAAAGACAAGCTCGGCGCTGCACGCGGACTAATGAAGAGAAGATGAGCGCTTCACAGGGAACATTAAACAGCCTTTACACAAGGAATGTGCACCACAATAACTTTTGAACTTGTGCTTTGACTCCTTGAACCCCGATATGCAACATGTTTGTCTCTTTTTCAAGCTATTATCTGAGCCCCGACCCGCGGTGCCTTGTCTTGTGTGTCTACGTGATGATGAAGGGACGAACATAGCAGGGAGGATGGTTTCTTTCCAGCTCTGTGAGTGTCGGTCACTCTCGTTTCTCTTCTTCTGGCAAAGACTTCTTGTCACAACGATGTCAAGATATTTCAACAGTTGAAAGGATATAAGAGCTTATGTTATCAGAACACAACTTAGTTATTAGAAATGGACCTTATTTCTATGTCTGAGAAATAGTTTATTGCTTCAGGAGTCCAGCGATTTGTTCAACACATGACTAATAAAACCGGGAATAGGAAGAAGAAATGAATAAGAATGAAATAACCTTCATTACTTTGGGGAAGTGGCACGCCTCAACACAAAGATCGAATATGAAATATAACTGTATGATTAACCGCCACTGGACAGTGGGCATAGAGGTATGATCAGGTCTTGATGTGTCATTAGCACACTGGAGACTAAAAACATGAACTGAACTCTTTAAGGTACTGGAGCAGTATTAGGAACAGAGATACTACTCGATACTAATACAAAGGACTCGACAGAACAATAATATCACCCCCATGATATTTAGCCTTAACATAAAGAGCAGAAACAACAAATGATTAATATTACGGTTTCACTTTGTGTCCAAAAACTGTTCCAAACTCCCAAAGTCCCAGATTTGACAACCAACATCTCAAATTGACTTTGACTCTTCTTAAAAACGATAGTTTCATCATAAGCTACTTATTATGAACCATTTATGAGCTAACTTACGTCACTCCATCAACTCACTCTCGACCTGCAAGGAAGTTCTGATGTTTGATAGGTCATATTTCTTGACCTTTGAGGCTCAATAACTATGTTATGTAGGAGAGGTAGTGATGCAAAACTGTAGGCTGGTCCAGTCACTGCCCTGAGCTAAGAATACACACAATGTTGTTTTTACACTGTGCTGTTCGTGAGTGACTAATTAGTAGGCACATTTCCTCACTTTTCTGCTAAGCTACGGTGTTGGCCAGTTATAGCGTTAAAATGCGTCTAAAATGCAGTGGGAAATATATAGATATTGTTAATAAAAGATAAACAGATGAAATGCTTTCTATCGTACATTTCTATAGATGAGATAGAAAGCATTTCACGAGGCAAGAAAAATGCTTGGGTGACACTGGGGAATTGTGAATGAGGACCCCTGTTCTAACCCCTTTCTTCCGCTGACCCCAGCTAAGAGCACGGGCAGCCTTGGCCTGATTACGTTCATCTGAACAGCATCTGCTGGCCGGTTGAATGGAGCTCCGTGCGGCCCAGATTGGGGTGGGGCGGTGTGGGCAGGGTCACCCGAGCTAACCGCCCACCAGTAAGGGTACGTAGAGCGGAGTGAGACGCATATGGGCGGAGAAAAGTGCTTTTAGTAAAGTCTGCAGATATATATATATTATATATCTGTATTTACACATGACATGTCTGTAATGATACAGCCGGGGGGTTAAGCACAGGTAAGAAGGAATAGAAGAGCAGATGACAACGAGACAACGAAATTGGTTGAGGAATACATTTCTATTACATTTCTTCGGGGGATTAATGGGCTGACTGGTCATGCCTTAAGGTTAATTCAGGGTTTATAAAATAAAGCTTGGGAGAAACATCGTCCACCAAAAAGGCCAAGTTGTGTCGGTGTATCCTGTTTTGTATGAGCAGCATTTGAAGGTGCTGAGATTCCGGTGAACAACAAATGAAAGGTTGGGGGATGATGAAGTGGAAGTAGTGGTTGCCAAGGGATACATAAGAAAAAAAGCAGAAGAAAGGCGGACAAATTGCATTTCAATCGTCTGTATTGCATGCTTCATATTTTAAACCTTGTGCATAACTGTCAATCACTGTGGAAAGTGGGATGGACTATGCAGCGTTTCCCCTACCATTGAATAAGGGGGGCGCCCCCCCCAAGAAAGTATTGTCTACAAATGTCCACTCCTCGCTGCACACGGCAGTTCCACAACGAGGTCGTGTACCACCATAGGCTGTATTTATGAAGTGAACCTAATCTAGACGACGTCACACATTGGTTCACGGCCTTGAAGCCTTGAATTTGGCATTTTGGCTGAAGCCATTTTTTCCAAAATTGACTCGAGACGGACAACCTAACAGAAGACACAATTTTTAGTCCACCAATAAGTTTAAAATAAAGTTTCATGAAATGAAGTTCCTAACCCAAAACAACAACTCCATGTTAACGACCTGTCAATCACAGGTAGCCCTGTCCTAACGCATGCTTTCTGTTTTAATTTGACTCATAATGGGCCATCATTCACAAAACAAACATTTCCCTCAAAGTACGACCTGCAGGTTGGGTGTTGGGTACTGAAGGACCATCTTATATAACCTTTTGAAAGGGCTTTTTAACAACTTTTAGACACTCTGCACAGCAGTTCTGTAGAAGCGCGTGACCACACTCATTTTGTGTGTGTACTTGAGTCTGTGTGTGTGTGTGTGTGTGTGTGTGTGTGTGGGGGGGTTGGAATGCAAGGCGGGTAAGCGGCACTAGAGGAACTTCCTCCTGATGAGTCAGGAAGCAACGGCATGGGCGGAAGAGAAAACAACTTCTCCTTCCAAGGCAAACCTTTCAGAAGTCGTTCCTTTGGGAGAGGAAACTCTCCCCACACTGTGTCACCGTTCCAAGCTCACTTCTCTTATTGTCTGCTGCAAAAAATCTACTGAGGGCGGGACAGGTTTGAGTATGAAGCGACAAAGTGAAAACCCAGTGTATGCACAATGAGATACAGTAGAAGAGGGAAAACGGTTATTGGTCAGTGAGACTTAGAAGCAGAAGGCTGGACATGCATCAGAGAGACGTCATGTTAATCTCAGCAGCTGGGCGGGAGGCCTTACATAACAACAGATTATCAAGAGGATAATCAGCAGAGTGTGTGGGGAGGTGGGCAGAGCTCTTAATGAGGTTTGAGTGTCTTAACTAGCAAGTTGGAAAACGCATAGAGGCATGTACATCCTCACATCCACTAAACGTGCTTGTTTTTGATGCCGACAGGTTTCCATTGTTTCATGTGATTGTGCCTAGAAAGGTTGCAGTTCCCTCGACGCGTCATATTTGACTGGCTAGTGGGACTCACCTACAATTAAGCTAACCTCTTTGTATTAATTACATGCCTTTGTTAGTCATTATAAATCCAGCACTCTGGTCTTCAATTCCCGTTTCTTTATTTTTTGTATCAATATTTCATGTTTCCCGTCTTTATGTTTATATCGAGACTTCTCCCGAGCAAGACTGAATCCGATACCGTAACATAAATTTCTGATCAAACTAAATGTGTAGTGTACGACAACCTGAGCCTAACAAAAATAAAACACCCAATGGATTAAATCCACTGGATGGCTAAAAGCTAAATCCAGCTGACAGGTGTGCGGCCTTTTGTGTCTTGCCTTGTGTCACAGCTGCTTTCTATGCATAAATAGAGGCTGTGTAGAACCTCATTTCACAGTCTGGTGTGAAGGTCAACGAGTGCATATACACGCTGGGTGCAAGCCGCTCTGCGCTTTAGAGGAACTCTTTGGACCGCGGAGCATTCCTGTGAGCACAGAAACACGGAAAAGACGCAGCACGCAGGGACCGCCATGATGGCGACAACGTGGTGTTGCGTAACTACAAGTCTACTGCCAATTCCAACACACCCAGGAGACCAGCAGAAAGATGGGAGTTCATCTCCCACAAACCATATGGTTAGCAATATAACGATGAACAGTCACGAGAGGACAGCGGGGGAGGTCAGTAGATAGACAGTACAAGTACACTTTATTCATTTCTTGTGTGGTAAACATACAAGATAGTTTTCATTAGCTGCCGCTGAGATGTATTTCACGTGATGATTGAAGATTGATCTAGTTGAGCTCAGCTCGGGTGGTGTATAAGCGGTTAGAGAAGAAAGGCAAGGAAATAGAAACATAATTGTTTAATGGAAGGCACTAAAACGTTTACTGTAGCGCTGCTGGGACACTTATCGCTAGTTTAGCATGGTAGTATTCTCAGGCGCTCTCATCTCTTTTGTTAGCCATACTCGTATTATATCAATGCATATGACTCGATCTTTGATGTGTCTTCACAATCCAGTGAGAGGAGCATTTGTTGTCTACCTAATCCCTGTTTATAGCTGGGGACGTGGGCAAATTGTAGATTGTATAACAAAGAAACCTTTTTTTTTAGTGTCTCAAGAGTTACTCAACAGCATTACAACCCACTCTGTGATTCAGACGCTATAAACAGAAAACCAGAAGACAAGAGCGGACGACCAGTCGGTGTCTTCTATTCCTCTTCATGGCGAACGTCAGGCGGGATGTGGGCCGAGGATTAACCAGAGCCCGCTGTGTCAGTCTCTCTCTTATCAGAAAGGAGCAGTTGGGAGTCGTGAGAAAGACACACCACCATCTCCCCTATGAGTCACGCTCTGGTCCTCTGCTCACTATTCCTGATAGGCACACACACACACACACACACACACACTCCTACACGTGCATCAATAACATTCATACGGAAATAGAGCCGTTGTCTCTGCATATCGATGACTGTCTGCTGGCATGGAGGGGATGGACAGATGGAGCCTGCCTATGAAATGTCAGCCCCAACTCGAAGCCAACAACTTCCTGTGAGTCACAGAGCTTTGGTCAACTTCGGAGAACCCCTTTTGCTTGTGAAACGATTACAAAACAAAAGAAAACATGAAGTAATATAAAAATCCCTGATTGGATCTGGAATCAGTTTGACCACACATGATGGTCCAATAATCACGTCACAGAGCTGAAACCATTCGTTTATTAATCAATTGATATCTTTGGGGTTTTTAAATGCAAGGAACCAAACAAGACATCTCCTGTTGTGCTCTGGTACAATGTAATGGGAACAGTTTTCCATATATTATATATTTTATATGTGATAAATCCCCCAAAACATCACAAGAAGATCAATTGATAATAAAAAAAACAGCTACAGCCATAACTGACATAAGTCAGCATCTACAGTCCAGTTGCCCATGCAGTTGGTATGAATACATAATGTAGGGATATTCAAATGATGTTAAGTGTGTCAAAATGTAATCATACATGCGAAGAGAATAAAACAGATACTGCGGCCCTGGGAAGGGGTAACGGTGTATGCGGATGCGGCTTTGCTGGCGTCATCAGAAACAGACCTTCCATTTCTCCAGAGACTTGTTTATCCTCCACTCAGCGGGACTAAAGTGATGGAAACATGGATTCATGGGATTCAGGATGTGCCCACTGCTTCATTTGAACGGTCTAAATAACGTTTTAAAGGAACCATGGAAGATTAATAATAATAATTATATCAGTCAGCAGCAGTGAAGCTAATGCAGACGTGTCTTAAACATGCATCCTCTCTACTGTCCATAGGGGGCAAAATGTCCCAGGTCACAACAGTCAAGAACCAAGTCCAAAATTCCAGTAAAGTAACTCTACAATAGCCTTTTCTCCTCCAACTCCACCAGAGCACCTTATTGAAACACACACACTACTGTAAACCCCAGCAAAGATGAGAGTTTAGCATGACCTCAGGACAGGCAAGAGTATGCTTCAAATAAAAATATACATAGTCTGAAGTATGTAATCAAATGATTCACCAAATAATAAGCTGTAAAAGGATGTGTGCAGATGGGAATTGTCTAGAAATAGCCATTTTACGGGTGCAGCAACATACCATACAGCTGCCTGTTCATTAATGAACATTTGATAAACAAACACCAGACAGAGAGGAAATGACAATCCAAGATGCAGCTGTGACTCTCTTCTCAGTCTCTATCATGCACACACTAGACCAATATTCAGAGGTGGAAATGACCGAAGCAGAATAGAAGAGCGAACAGCAGCTACAGCAACAACAAAAAAAAACATGTACAAAAACCAACCTCCTGGTCCCAGAATACAGATCTGCTAACGTTAAGTCAACATAGCAGCGGTTAGGTTAGCCAGGGAGGTTCTGTTTAACTAGCACATTACATTAGTATATTACATTATTCGGTAAATTCCTACGGTAACAGTTAAATTCGGTTATAATAAAAAGTACGTACACACAAGTTAATAAACGTCTCGGCTGATACTTACTGCTGCGGTTGATTTTATTGACTGCATTGACTGATTGTCTCTGCCTTAAGATTACCACATTACGTTTAGCTAAAAGTTCATGGCCTAACCATTTGAATTTCATTTAAAAATAGTCAAAAATGTTTTTCTCTCAGCCTGAAATGTATCATGCTTCGTATACATTGTATACGTTTTCGAGTTATAGGGCTTTCACTGACAAGGGCAGCAACCGGAACGGCGGAGGGAAAGCTGGTGACGCAAGCGGCCAACCCCCCCTTAGGCCAGACCTTCTCATTTCATGGGCCGCTCGTTTCAGCCTTAGCAGATGTCAAAGGAGCCGGCCCACCTCGGCCATGAAGGCTCAGAGGCAGTAGGACACACAGCTTGTGAAGCAGTTTGGCCAATTGCTGATTGAATGTATAAATGTGTGACATACGATTTAGCCAAGTAGTCAAGTTCTGGGAAACAGCTTGCATCACAGCTCGTCTCTACAAGCAACGACATGACATAACGTGACATAACATGACATGACATGACTATGGCGAGCGCTAGCACCACTGTTGCAACAACCAACGGTTTCTCTTTTAAGTCTCTCCTCCAGGAGCCATTTGAGAGAAGAACGTTTGGGGAGAAACTCCAGGTAAAAGAGCTGAAGATCAACCTGAACACACAATAAGACAGCAGACGGGCGAGAGGCTTCTAGAGACTGGTCCACCAGGAAGGTTTGGCCAGCTGGATGCGCTCAGCTTTTCATGCTGGCTTTATAAAGCAAGGGGACAGGGACAATTGCAGGGGTGAGGGACCTGAAGCGCTTATCTGATGAAATAACAAAACATGAGAATACCATTGCACACATGGATAAGATAGCCATATTAGGCAAAGGGAACATTGCCCCCCCAGCTGGACGACACAGGACTGCGGAGAGGAAACACAACGAGGAGGGGGCTAAAAAACGTAATATTAAAGATAATGGATTGTGTAAAGTTCTGTGGGTCTTTGATCTTTAGGGGATTGGGCGATTTGGCTGCCTCCCCAATAACACAGCTAGCATGTTGAAGGCTGTTGGACTGCATGCTGTCGCCTATAATCACATTCTTAAAGAAGCAAGAGCGCGGGTTTATCGCCATTCACGCAGATGAGACGACTGACATTATCATACGTATATACATATAAATTCATATTAGCGCTAGGCAAAGATTAAAAAAATATTTAATAAATCGATTAATCGCATGACTGTTCTGTGATTAACAGCAATAGATGGCATTAAGCGCCACCCCGCCAATGAATTGACTGGTCAGGCCTGTGTGACATCAAAGTGGACAGTATGTGGCCCCCTACCGAAAATGATTTTGACACCCCTGACCTAGAACATTTTCCAGTTCAAAATTTCAAGTTAAGTGGGTGTCACCGTAAGGAAGTTCCAAGGCTACCCTAAATGCAAGTGACCTGAAGTGTGAGTGCATGAGGCAGAGTTTAAGTTGGTCCTTGTTTTATGCAGTGGACCTCTTAAGTGGACAAGCTGCAGCTGTCCCTTAAAGCAAGAGCCCTGCAGCCCCGAGTTAGTGTGTGTGTGTTCATAGTAGACAACTCAGGCGGGGTAAGTGTGTATAAAAGAGCAAAGGATGATCCAGCAATTTATCTCTTTTACTGTTTGTTACTCGTAAATCAGGGACAAGCATGTGTGTGTGCGTCCTTTTGTGTTACTGACTATGTAGGCCTGTGATGGAGGTGTTGGGGGAATCTGGGGGCCCTGGGAACTGTAAGGCTTCCTCTGGCTCATCTCAAGAGGCATGGGAAACAACACCGACCAAAAACAACAGGGATGGAGCGGGCTGCAGCTTGACTACCCAGCATCCTGCTGTTTGGACTGGACATCGCACAACGACCCCGGCGGAGTCTGCCCTTTAAACCAGCGGTTCTCAACTCTTGATGACGCGACCCAAATCAAGGAAAATGTTCAACTTCTCAAATGTATCCAATGAAAAGATGGCGGGCGCACTTTGAACCTGAGAGACACAGAATGTCACGGTGTGATTTGGGAATTGTCAAGCTAGTGAAGTTACTTTTTTTTAACCAGGATTCCAGTTTTTCTATGCGCTGACCTCGTCTCCCGCTTGTTTTGGGTGTCATGAGATTCCTACCTTCACGCCTTCCCAATGTGCCGATTGCCGCTCCCTTTCCCGATTATGACCACCTGTGTCTCGATGACTCACCCTCCCTTTGTGTGAGCTTTGCCGTTTGTCGCCAGAGGGTCTTGTTCTGTTTGTTAAGTGTGCCAGCAGCCTTTCTTCCAAGTCAAGTTTTTGGATTACGTCTCGGGCATTACCCCTTTTGTACGTTTGCCACTTTTTGTGTACCAAACACTGCCTGCATTTGACCTGTGAATAAATCCACCTGTGACTTTTACATCCCAATAGTCCTGCATTTTAGTTCTTTTGTCGCTATCCGTGTCAATGCCAACACAAAATAAAACTCTGTTTAATAGTCTGTTTATTGATAGACCGAAACGACCAGCTAGGGAGAGATATTCCATTTCACACTCAATGATACAACCTACAATGTACATAACAATTCAGTAAAGTCAGCCTTTTTAACAGACTCAATAGTGCTTCCATGCACAAACATGAAATAAAAAGGTCCAACTGAGAAGAAAAACAGCCTAACAGCCTACTCACTCACCGAATCCATGAAAACCACCACTGCACTTTGGAAAAAACGGAACGGGCCATGCGTTGGCATGTGTAGCTGCTCGCATGGACTACAGGGCCGGGACGTTGGCGGGACTAGAGGTTGGAAGGCAGCGAGAGGCAAAAGGGAGACCCTTCAGCTAGGAAGACGGGCAGCGCTGTGCAGCCCGCACGGCCCGGCAGGCATTAAGCAACGATCCCTCCCCGTTACGACTATTCTCGATTGTCAAGTTGGAACTTCTTCTTGGCGCTCCGTCAGGGCAGTTATTGAGAAAACCATTAGATTAAAAACGGGATCCGCTCCCGCCTACTGTTGAGGAAGTGGAAGAGAGTAAACTAATGTGTTTCTGCACTTTACCTGCCACTAACAACATGTGACTCACTAGTTAATTGGTGAGTCTAAATTGCCCGTTGGTGTGTGAACGTGTCGGCCCTGTGATTAACTCTTGATCAGTCCAGGGTGAACCCCATCTCTCGCCCACTGCCGGCTGGGATTGACTCCAGCCCCCCGCGACCCTGTCTGACTGTATAGAAGAAGGAATGGAATGTTATAAATTTGAGTTCCAAGGCACATGGATTAAAATTTAGTTTAAGATTTACTACTTTTTCTGGGCTCACAAAGCGCATTTCTGTCCTTTTAGCCTGCAAAGAATCCGACCTGTAAAATCATATATCTCAAATAGTAAAACAGTATCTGTGGAGGTTGTGCAGTCGCCATATGAGGGAAATTTTTCCAGGCAGCTGGGGAATTTAACTACTGTACTTTTCACAGAGAAATGACCTATTAACCAGGAATTACTGGAATTAAGACTGGTCCTTGGGTCCTCTATATTTAGATTCGAGTAGGAGAGAGAGAGAGCTGGAAAAAAGCTCAAATCTCATTTCAGGCCAAAACAAATGCCTCTAAAGTTAAAATAAAGTACATCAGCTAAGTGCTAAAACAGCTGCTCCGTTTAGTCTGTCTAATAGATTATTATCAAACATTAATATGTGATACCTACTGACATTTTAAAAAGTAAGGAATTTCTAAGAGGGAAGTGATAGTGAAGAAAGGAAAGATTCATAAAGGGTTTGTCCAGTGAGAGGACATTCCGAAATGATGCAAGTCTGTTTTAATGCACTGTGATCAAAAAGATAGCTGTAGACAATGACATGTGAAGCCAATTAAATCACTTTTCACAGTAATTACCCTTCAATTATAGGTGTTCTTTTCAAACACAGAGCTATATGAGCCAAAGCATGAAAGCTTTTCCCAGTTAGGTAAAGTATGAGGAAAGATGTAGCTTTACACAGCAGCTCCTTGAGGGCGCCCTCCTCTCACCCCCCCCAGCTCCTTCACATTACACAACTCGACAAGCAGCAATTCTCCGGGCAAACTAAAAACCTGTGCCAGAAGGAGCTCTGATAACTATGCTCAGTCCCCAAACATGATCCCCGTGAAACTATCGGTGACAGTAAACAGCTGGCTGCACCAGTAATGATTTAGGTGGGTTGTGATAAGGGGGGAGAGACGGACGCCTGCTGACGTTCACATCCACTAAGGATAAATAATAAGGATGCGCTTATTGTTTCTGCTCATGTAAGAAATTGTTGGAAATAACCATGTACTTCACCACATTTGCTTATATTCCTTTTTACTTTGAACTGCCTGACTTGACGCAACACTTGAATTAAAAATAACAACTCAGATTCCTTCCAAATGGAACGTTGTGATTCCTCATAGCAATAACTTCAAGTGTTACGAGTTTTTGTGATTTTCTTTTCATTCACTCAGACAAAAAGCATATAAGCTGCAGTGTAAATGTGTGTTAATCATGTTGCCCGAGTTCTTTGTAACCAAAGTTCTTCCTTGTCTTGGGTTGTTTAACATTTCTACCCTGTAACGAATCGCCCAGCAACAGTCATGGCTCCCAGATTATACATCTTAACACAATGAGCTAACTTTACACTTTCCAATGATCCCACGACTTCTGTGGCAGCTGGATCTTGCATCCAAAGCAGTAAGGTGGGAGAGATACTGCTGCCCGAGTTATCGTGGTCAACAGTCAATCCATGAAGTAACTTCCAACATACCACAGATGCCTTTAAATAAAACAGGTAGTACTTCCTCCGCCTGTGTGAGAGCTGCGTCGGCTCGAGACAAGCTTAATAGCCCCATTAGTGAGAGAACTAGTGTGTACATTCGTGCCCTCACACACAACACAGATTGTCCTGGGCCTCGGGCGTTTACCACTCTCCATTTGTGAAACTATACACAAACAATCCTGACCCAGTCGGCCTCTGTGACGACCAAATATGGAACGCCACTTCTGGCTGAATAAGAAAATGAGTCAACAACTTTGATGTTACAGTGCAGGGAGATGGTGGAAGGAGTAAAACTAAAAATAGAACGACTTGTCTGGAAAATTCCAACTTTTGTTTGAGATGGTGCTCAACGCGATTACATCACCTCAAAGGCGTTTCATCAAGCAAATAGCGAGCATGGTATTAAAAAGAAGGTATTACAGTCAGGCAACTAGATTTTTTAACAGGTCAATTCTACCATTTTGTTTATTGGGAAGATGATGTCATTTCTTACTAAAAGAAAGCGGTCGGCTCCCCTGTGGAGACACATGGTTTCAGTCTCAGGGTGGAGGAGAGAGAAAGAGCAGCGTTTTTCTCTGAACAAAATGGAACAACGGGGCAACTTCAACCTATTACCTGACGCCATGGCAACAAGTTCTGTGTGTTTGGTGCCTTCGAAAAAACAAATAAAATCAGGAGCAGGAAAGGAGAACAAGATTGGAGTTGCAAAACCTGTGTGTGCGTGTGTGTGTCTACATTGATGCAAAACATCAAACACCAGCAGCGTCTCAAATGAGCTACTCCAGTGACATTCAAGAGGCTGAAACCTCCTTATATACAGAAGCAGACAAGTGTTTCCAAACTTTTTACTGCTACTGTAAATATATTTATACATACATTTTAATTGCAATAATAAAATAATAACATAGAAGCAGTTCAAATATTTATTGTAAACCTCAACTTAAAAATATATTTTATCAAATCAAAAGCCTGCTGGTGTATTCAGAGCGAGTGATCACAGAAGTTACAGAATGAGATTAAATAAATAAAAAACTATGTATGTTATAAACAACACAAATGGAAAGAAAATCAAATAAAAACCCAGATTAGTGAGTCAAATCAATTACAATAAATAAATAAGTAATATAATACCTAAATTAGGCAGCTGTATTTTTTGAAAATCACTAGACATTTTTTACCACAAACAAAATGAGCACTTCCATAGAGGGGATTGCATTCGATTCCCCCGGCGTAGCTGGGACCACATCTGACATAATCACAGGTGGTGTTTTTTTGAGTCAAAATGAGACAAAAATAAAGATAAATAATTATAAACCGCAGACGAAGCCAGACCAAGTGTCGTCAACCTTAAATAACCACACTAAGAGAATTATAGCCTCCACTCTTCTCAAGAATCTCCGTTTGAGTCTTTACCTTGTTTCAGTTAAAAAACACAGGTTTATAAAGCACCCAGGGGTTTATCCCTGAACAGTCCTGACGCCTCAGGTCTTCTGGAGCAGGTCTGCTTTATGTCAAAGACAAACATGGAGTGTTTATGCTCCATGTACCTGGTCCAAACTCATAGAAAACGTCATGGCTTTTGTAATTATTTTTAAATCAAAAGGCTTTTTTGAAATAGTTTAACTATTTAATTTAACTTGCTTTATGAATAAACTGATCACACTGGCTTGCCCTGCAGGCCGTGTGGTTGGGAAACATTAAATTAACCTGAACTACAAAAGAGTCTGTCGTGTTTGTCACGCAGGAATAGAACAGAAGGTTTCACAAGGCCAAAGTAATATGGATGTCGAGTGGAATTTGCAGGGTATTAAAACCAAGCGAAAGAGCAGAAGGAAAGCCGGAGAAAGCTGTTTCAGTGCGCCGCTAATCCCTGCGGACAGCAGCCGGGGCAGCACAAAAAGAAAGCGGGTTGCGGCTGCAACGTGACGTCTTCCCACCATACTTGCCGTGCGGTATACTGCTACAAGTGGCCCCTTCCTCTTATTCACTCTCCCTTCTTGCAGCAAACCAGCTGTCAAGGTTTCCCGCCCACTCATTACTGTTCCTCTCTCATGTAGCTGTCGCTCCAAGAAGCTTTGATCCTACCTCTCTACCGCACGCTGGCTGGCAAACTGGAACATTACATAAAGACAATGTGGGCCCAGATTGTGTACGTGTGTTTGTGTATTCAACTGCACTACATAAAAAAGGTTAATCCATGTAATATATCAATTAGGATCATAGATGTGGCTTAAATAGAACAAACTGTGCGGACAAGAAACAACTGACTATTATTCATTGTGACTATTATTATTGCTGACTGTAATTACAGCTCCTGAAGAGATACCCTCCTATGTCACCTACTCAAGGGGTCAAAGTGTTACAAATATTCATTCATCTATAAAAATGTGCTCTGGAAAAACTTGAAAACTTCTTCATGATAATGAGTAACAGCAATAAATCACACAGTCCTGAGAGAAAGCTACAGAACTAAGCTCAAATAATCAGGAAAGACAATCTCGAGAGTAGTGATGAATACATGTTTTATGATCCACAAATATAAAGATTAATGATGATGATGATCATAGTGCTCAGGGTAGAGACCAGTCGACTGTTGTGCGATCACATTCATATTGTCACAACCGCAAGTGACAATAAACAGCGACAAGAACAACCTCAAAGGTTTTGTAACAACTTACTCATCAGACAATTTTGTATTTCATTGTCATGCAGAGTGACCGACTCGTATGCAGACAGTTAGCTAACAGCTAACGTTAGCGGAGGGCATCGACTAGCAACACAAGGCATCGAGTGAAAACGAGCATACATTTAATCTTGTAAGATGACATGGATAAAAAGAGTAGTTTGAAGGAGATGTTTTCACAGCAATGTTAGCGAGGACATTAGGATTACTTTATTACTACGCTTTAAGCTCGCCAGAGTCTGTTCAACCTAAACATGTCAAAGGTCAAAGGGGGATGTTTACCAATGACTCTACACACACAGGAACCCGCCCCCTTAAAACGACAAGCGATTCTACAGCCCCGATGCCCCGCCCCCTTCTGACAATCCGCAGTGTCTACATGTGACTGGGAGATATGGAGTGCGTGGTTTAAGGGTGCTACGTTGCACACAAACACTTTTAGCACTTCGGTTCAAAAATGAAGTAGCTGTTTGACAAAGAAGAAGGAAATAATACAATAAGCACGTTGTTTTGAAATGACGTGGCAAGTGAATTTCAGTATAAGAGTGTTCATAGAGAAAGACAGCAGGGACACAGCATGCAGTACACTTTATGCATTTCAGTTTAGTTGGTTCACTGCTCAGAGAGTGATGCAACGTGTCCACTGCATTATTAATGTAGTGGGTTGATGATGGTGGTGTCAGACTATTGGCGGCAGCATACAGCAGAGCATGTTTCTACATTTTAACTTGATGCCATGCAATACACATTGCCATCGTTTTTATGTTGTGATATATCGTATGTATGGTTACGCTAGTATTGCGATATGTATGGTATCTGACCATTTTGTCACAGCTGTAGTATTTCTGTGTTTAGTCCCACTTACGAGATATGTGTGCATTCGGTTTCTGTTTCCTTGTGTTAGTCGATCTCAGTCTATGTGCGGCATGGAGACCAACTAGCCTCAGAGTGATACTGAGCAGCTGTTTTAGAAGATAACACACACATCCAATGTTAGCAATGGAAACAAGAGAAAACAAGGACAGTTGACTTTACTCTGCCAAAGATCGTTCATCATGGAAAAAAATATCAAAGTGCATTTCATACATGGAGATTGTTTCACGTCTAGTGACTGAGAACTCCTCTCTAGTGGAGCTGGGGGGCTGTTCGGACACCAACAACGGCCTTACTGTCAATCCTCAGCTATATTTCCATAAGGTGAAACCCACCGTGTGCCGTGCTGTATACATACGCTTGAAGACACATATGGCAGCAAACAGCTGCTGCCCCGTCAAGCGGTTCATATACATGGATGCACCATGGTAC
The DNA here is from genome assembly GCF_964276395.1 of Gasterosteus aculeatus. Lineage (NCBI taxonomy): Eukaryota > Metazoa > Chordata > Actinopteri > Perciformes > Gasterosteidae > Gasterosteus > Gasterosteus aculeatus. The sequence continues at coordinate 18,847,471 of NC_135707.1, read as the reverse complement.
GTTGTCCACTGAGGAAGGTAGATGTGCCACACTGAGCACCCAGGTGATCTTCACACACGATACTTTCCATTTGCGTTGACCTCTTTGAGTTACTGGGGTCCGTTTGCTTCATCACAGATCTCAATTCACGCCATCATTCCATTTCAAAAAGTTGTTTTGTGAGTCTCACAGGTCCTCTTAGGAGAATATAGAGTCTGCTTTATTAGTTAAACATGTTAAAATAAATATGAGAGAATTATCTTGTGCTGGACGTTTGTGCTGTAAACACGACGCAGACATATAAGCTGATGTGACGAAGGCCAACAGTTGCCTCTAAACAAGAGTCTTGTCTTGTGTGTTCGTGTGTGTGTTTAGTGTTTGACGTACGTCCGACATTCCCTCTCTTTTTAGCTTTGTTTAGCTTTCCACAAAGTTCTGGAACATATCGGACTCTTTTATCTGCTAAACAGTGACGGTTGTAGGAATTCTTCACTGGGGTGGCCCAGCAGTTTTTTCCCTCGAAAAGCTGCATGCAGCTCAAGTGCTTGCACGTGTTTGTGTTGTTGCAAAGGGAGTTTTGTTCCTTTAAAAGGCAAAGCAGCAATGAACCATGCTGCACCCAAATGCTTCTGATGTGTAAGTTAATGGGATGCTGTCCATCAGTGGTCTGTAAGGACCCTCCCGCCCCCCTTGGTTGGGGGCAGAATTCAGTAAATCAAGAATGCAATCATGGCGTCAGCATTGTAGGAGTCGCATTTAAGTTTATGTATTTAAATACCTCATTTTTGTTCTATTATGTGTGTTTAAAAGCAAAGTGTTCCCCCTACAGTTGAGGCGGGCGCTCCTATAAGTTGGTGGGCATGGCGCTTAGTTGGAGGAGAAATGGGTTACAGCAGATACCGTCTTTGACCTCGGCCCCAGCCCTGTGATGGTGATCCAGTTCTGCAAAAACTAATGGACATTGAAACAATTGCATCTCATTATTATGTTGTATTTATACAACAATAAATACAAAGCAACAAGTGAACAGCAAACTTCTTCTGGGTTTTCTACTTGGAGGCAAAGTCAGACAAACTGGACCCGAACCCAGAGCGTGGTTAAAAACAATAGGGCACTAAATAGGGGCCAAAGGGAAGGAAAGGCCAAAAAAGGAAGACGACTGTGCCGCAACATTGACAAACCTAACATACCAACTGGGGCAAATGTACCGGAGTTCGTGTGGACCGAACCAAACATGTTAGGTGTGAAAGCGCCTCAAATTTCAGTTTATGGTCAGTTTGCTGATGAAGACTGGTGTGATATGCTCAAGGAATTGAGTTTACTCCCCAGATGCTTTAAACAAACCACCTTACCCTCTTTGCCATGGTGTTTGTGTTCAGCAGTACACATGGTGGTATTTTTGACTAGAATGTAAAATAAAAAATGCTCGACAATGTCCCACTGGAGAGATAAACTCAAACCTTGACTGCTTCACGTACACTGCGTGGCTGCACACAGAAATGTGGCTCTATTAAGCATCGGGCCCTGAGGGCCACCATTGTTAGACACTTACTCTCTTCTTAGTCTTTCTATCTGACATCCGTTGAGGGAAGTCGTGCCAGACAGACACAGACCCACAGAGTTAAAACCACCATCTGAAGTGTACCACTAACATATGGATAAGAGGCCGCAGTGCCCTTTAAAATAAACCTGGTCAACTGTAAGAAGATGATTGTGTAAGATCAACAACCCTAAACCGCTTAGATAAGAAAACAGAGCAGCGGTTCTACAGTTCTACAGAGCTACTAGGAGGCTCGACCTCACGGTCCAGACCGTTCACTTCACAGTGAATGTAACTGCCAACCGGCTACAACCGTAAACGGTTGTGTCATGCCTCAAAGGAGGAGACGGGATGCGGGCGCTCAGGCCGATGGGGGGTGTTAGGGTTCATTTTGCTGCACGTGTCCTCGCTTGGGCTGCAGGCTCGCTGTGACTCACCAGAAGAAATCAACAATCCCCACCTAATCGATCAGAACATCTTAACCTCATCGCTGATAAAGCTTCAATAACAATGTGCGGGTTTGTTCGAAAGGAAAATAAACAAAGTGCAGCAGTAATCATTTTTACACCTTTATACTATTGTTGACAGTTCATTTAAGTTACTACTATTCTATTTTCTGTATATACTGTGCATTTTTATATCTCATATTTTACATGTGTATCAATATATATATATATATATATATATATATATATATATATATATATAAATTAATTACCCACTGTTTTATTCCTCCGTCACCACATCAAATTACAGTTTACACCCACGTTTAATTCATAATTTTATCCTATTAGACATCTGTTTGATATTGTCACAATTGGCATAAGAATGCTTTTAGACTTAGTGGAGGCTAAAAAATAGTTTTGAGAGGTCCAGCCTTGAGTCCATGTTTGTGTCAGGTGTAATACAATTCCCTCCATGTGCCCATGGCCTAAACTACCAAAATCTGATCAGGGTGACTTTTGCACCAATTTTGATGAAATTCCCTTCAAGGGTAAGTGAGATATTGGGTTCTAGAGTGTGGACATAGTGAAAACATAAAGCTTCAGGGTGTGGGATAGAAATAAGCGAAAATGTACAGACTGAAATGTACAGAATAAAAAAGACTAAAATATGTCTAAACCTAAAAATAGCTGCCAACAACAAACACTGGACACCAGCCCTTCTTTCAATAGACCAAATGTATTGATCAGAGACACAGTAAAAAAACATGGCTTTTCAAGGTCCAATCCCTGGGCACGAAGAATGTGAAGAGGTAAAAGGCAGAGAAGTTGTGTTGTGTTCAAGCTACCTGGGTGGATGAGATCCGAGTAATAGCAAAATGACAGGACATAACAAGAGCAAAACTCTTTTTCCAATGAAACTAATTTTCAAATTGACATCTGAGACATGCGGCAGAAAGAACCGAAGCCTTCCACCACCTACAGTGGGGCAAAAAAGTATTTAGTCAGCCACCAATTGTGCAAGTTCTCCCACTTAAAAAAATTTGGAGCGGCCTGTCATTTTCATCATAGGTACATGTCAACTATGAGACAAAATGAGAAAAAAAAATCCGGAAAATCACATTACACATTATTGGTAAATTATGGTGGAAAATAAGTATTTGATCAATAACAAAAGTACATCTGAATACTTTGTTATATACCCTTTGTTGGCAATGACAGAGGTCAAACGTTTCCTGCAAGTCTTCACAAGGTTGTCACACACCGTTGCTGGTATTTTGGCCCATTCCTCCATGCAGATCTCCTCTATAGAGCAGTGATGTTTTGGGGCTGTCGATGGGCAACACCAACTTTCAACTCCCTCCAAAGATTTTCTATGGGGTTGAGATCTGGTGACTGGCTAGGCCACTCCAGGACCTCGAAGTGCTTCTTACGAAGCCACTCCTTCATTGCCCGGCCGGTGTGTTTGGGATCATTGTCATGCTGAAAGACCCAGCCACGTTTCATCCTCAATGCCCTTGCTGATGGAAGGAGGTTTTCACTCAAAATCTCACGATGCCCCCATTCATTCTTTCCTTTACACGGATCAGTCATCCTGGTCCCTTTACAGAAAAACATGATGTTTGCACCCGCATGCTTCACAGTAGATATGGTGTTCTTTGCATGCAACTCTGCATTCTTTCTCCTCCAAACACGACGAGTTGAGTTTGTACCAAAAAGTTCTATTTTTGTTTCTTCTGACCATTTGACATTCTCCCAATCCTCTTCTGGATCATCCAAATGCTCTCTAGCAAACCTCAGACGGGGATGGACATGTACTGGCTTAAGCAGGGGGACACGTCTGGCACTGCAGGATTTGAGTCCCTGGCGGTGTAGTGTGTTACTGATGGTAGCCTTTGTTTCTTTGGTCCCAGTTCTCTGCAGGTCATTCACTAGGTCCCCCCGTGTTCTGGGATTTTTGATCATGTTCTTGTGATCATTTTGACCTCACGGGGTGAGATCTTGCGTGGAGCCCCGGCTCGAGGGAGATTATCAGTGGTCTTGTATGTCTTCCATTTTCTTATAATTGCTCCCACAGTTGATTTCTTCACACCAAGCTGTTGACCTATTGCAGATTCAGTTTTTGACAGCTCTTTGGTCTTGGCCATAGTGGAGTTTGGATTGTGACTGTTTGAGGTTGTGGACAGGTGTCTTTTATACTGATAACAAGTTCAAACCGATGCCATTAATACAGGTAACGAGTGGAGGACAGAGGGGCCTCTTAAAGAAGATGTTACAGGTCTGTGAGAGGCAGACATTTTGCTTGTTTGTTATTGACCAAATACTTATTTTCCACCATAATTTACCAATAAATTCATTAAAAATCCTACAATGTGATTTTCTGGATTTTTTTTCTCATTTTGTCTCTCATAGTTGACGTGTAGTGGTAAATGGTAAATGGACTGTACTTGTATAGCGCTTTTCTAGTCTTCCGACCAGTCAAAGCGCTTTAACACTACATGACATCATTCACCCATTCACACCCATTCATACACTGATGACAGGAGAACCACACACAGTGACACCTGCCCATCAGTCACTAACATTCATACGCTGTAGTCGCAGCTACAGGAGCAATGTTGGGTTAAGTGTCTTGCCCAAGGACACATGCGGGTTAGCCAGGACTGGGATCGAACCCACAACCCTCTGATTGGAGGACGATCGTGCTCCCCACTCACCCACAGTCGCCCACAGTTTAATTATGATGAAAATGACAGGCCGCTTCAATCTTTTTAAGTGGGAGAACTTGCACAATTGGTGGCTGACTAAATACTTTTTTGCCCCACTGTAGGTGGTTACTATTGTTTTTTGGTCATGTGAGGAGAAATAAAAGGTTTGATAAGAGACTCATCAGCAGCTGAGACTGACCAACCTGGGATGTTTTCATAAAAAGAGCTGTGGTACATAGGATTCAAAATGTAGCGTCCTGCAGCCCAGAGTGGTGCACGGTACGTGTATTCAAATCTATTCTGAGATTCTCACAATCTAGCAATGAATGAGAAAGCTTCACAATGTACATCTGAGACAAAGCTTTTACCAACAAATGCACAGAATCACCTATTTAAGATGCATTCACAGCGGTGACTCTCCAAATGTACGCTGTTTTCTGATTCCAAGGTGGAATTCCATCTGCTGATGTCGCGCGTTTACACTTCGATTCTTGTAGACGGTATCTCATAACTTCAGACGAGCTATAAAACCACGGCTCGGTAGACCACGGATCTCTGTCACGGGGGTCGGCATCGACCATATGTCGTCAGACACTCCTTCTTTTCTAAATATGGGAAGCACATGAATTGCCTTGAGTGAAAAACTCTTCAATTGTTGTAGTTCCATCACTCACCAGGTGGAGCGCGTGCACACCTGCAGCCCGGGGGAGAGTTTCTGACTGTGGACACTGACCACTGAGTCCCTCCGTGTAGAGTTCGGGTTCGCGGCGTCCTTAATATCCACCAACGAGACGAAAGTTCACAGCACCTGAAGACACATGGAAGGAGAAACATTTGTCAACTTCAGTTTTAGTGCACACGTGTATGTATTATATGCGCTGTAGAGCATGTTTGTCTCCAGAAGGGTTGTGTCCTGCACAGGTCAGGGTTCATGACCTGCACACCCAGCAGAAGCTTGACCTTCCATTCACACACGTCAGAGGAAACACTGGCTGATGCTCGAGCTTGGATAATGTTACTGTTGGACAGCCTCTGTTTACACGCTCCATGAAAGCTGCTCACACGCACACAGACTGCTCCACTCCACACAGGCTGAGGGAATGTGCTACTAGTGGGGAAATTACAATTACACTAATTTATCAGAAGGATTATAAAACCCAACATTCCAAGCTCACGCTGCACCGCAAGATCGACAGCTGAGTTTGCAATACCACTACGGGTGCACAATTAATCAAAATGATATCAAATCCATGATATGGCCCGTTTTCAGATTTACAGGGTGTAATATTTGTGAAATGCGTAATGTGTGTTAATATTTTAAATGTAATATTATGGTGCTGCAGAGATGTACTGGCCTACACATTTATATTTAATAGTTATACATGTTTTTCAGCACAGCAACGTGGGATACTGTATGTCACAGCATCCACAGCAACTAACTGTAACTATGTGACCCAAAAGCAAGTTACTGAACTGGTTCATCCAGGACATTATATGACTGTTAAGACGGCAGTCTCATACACTTAACTGGTTAACTGAGGATTATACTGTGTTGCATGTGTTTAAACACAGATGTCCCCCTGTGGGAGCGTCATCGCTACCCCTAAAGAAAAATATGATTAGATGATACACATTTTCAAAATAAGTGTATCTAATATTGTTTTTATTTTTGGTTTTAAATGAAGGAATCATTTAAAACAAATGAGCAACACAAAATAGCTGAACATTATTCGGCTTAGTTTAACAAACGGGTTATTGAAAAAAAAAAAAAGCTTTATTCCTCCATCATAATCCATCCATTATCTGTAACCGTTTATCTTATTCAGGCGGGTAGGGGGCCGGAGCCAATCCCAGCTGACATCAGATGGAACATCCTGGACAGGTCACCAGGCTATTGCAGAGCTGACCCCCCCCATCATAATCCCCCCATGGTAGAATTTGACCAGATGCACCACTAAGCCCCAACTCCCTCCTGTTGGTCTGCTGCATCTGTCAGGGACACGGCGCTGCCTGATGATGTGTGGCCCAGATGTGGGCTCATCTGGCTGCCTGTGCATGTGATAAGCAGGTTGCGGTTGGTTCCATCATAAAAACACACCAATACCAAGATCTTACAATGCACAGTGGTGTGGCCATTATCCTCAGTAAAAAAGAACACGTAGAGTGATATTTCCAGCAGACATCGTGGATTACTGACTGTCACTTCTATCATGGGTGTTCCCATTAGTTACAGTTGTTTTTACATAAAATAAATGATTACTCAACTCATTGACTAGTTGGCTGATGAAAATGAATAAACCATTAAAGACATTTTTTGAGTGAAAAAGACAAATATTTGCATGTTGAAGCATCTCAAAAGTTAAGACTGGTGTTCATTCTGCAACTTGTCTTGCGTCATAGTGAACTGAATAAGCGTGTCATTGTGGAACCCTAATATTTTAGTACTTAATACTTACTCACTTGTCCCTTAGTCTTAGTCAAAATGCAATATATAATAATCCTCTTGATCTTTTACTGTCTTTTTAAAGAATTGTGACAAAGTTACAAAACAACCAGACCATTTTACAGTTGCTCTTTGGTGGACAAACAAATGAGGCATCTCTGTAATGCAGTGATCTGCTAAATCTGTGGAAGGGATGCATTTACCCAGAATGCACTTCAGCTGCCATGTGAGTAAAATGGGTTCATCGTCGCCGCAAAATGATGATTGCTACCTACTTGAAGGTATAACATTAGGCAAAGATGATTCGGATTTTACTTTAATCTCCGCAGAAGTCACCTGTTATTCTGACAAATAATCACCGGCATTTCTTTGTGTGGTTCTAGTAGAGAAGCATCTTTGTGCTAAAATGAAAGTATTAATAATAATAATAATACACCTTCTGTGAACTCTGCCCCCAGAGCCCAACCTGCGGAAACGTTAAGCACGTGTGCACATGTGGCTCAAAAGCGGCACGCGGTGACAACCGCGGGCGGAGCGCCGGGGACCCGGTGTTATCATCACGGCGCGTGAGACGCAAGAGAGCTCGTGACGTCACAACCCAATCCTGGACTAGCATAGCAAGCTAAAGTGATTCTGTTGGTAAGGACGTGTCACGGCAATGCGACACGCAGCATGCCGAGGGTAACAAGCTGCAACATACAAGAGGCACCGTTAGCTAGTTTATCGGTTTAGACACGCCAGCAGACGGGGAAGAATTATTTACGAGACTGGTTTCATTTCAACATGGAAATGAAGATGTTAGCTACCAACGTAGCGTTACATGTTAGAGAGTTGACCACAACGTAACACGGTTATCTCAGTAAGGGTTCGTACGAGGACACAAGCCAAAATAGCATCAGACCATGAAACGTCCTAACCTGTGTCACCGAATGTATCCCCTTCTTCATTTGCCGGTTAACTGCAGAGCGACTCTTGCAAACACATGGATCTCCAACAAGTGTCAGAGAGTGCGCGATTCAAAGATAGCATAAAGTGAGGATGTGCGGCGTGCGACAGAAACTGGCTCATTTTCCGTCACTGCTAAAATTTCGCTCACAACGTATGCGCTTGTTGGACAAGACAACAAGTTTGCCACCAGACATTTTTTTAAATAGAAGGTTGGTAGTGGTTGTTCTCAAAAACTGATATTTTAATTAATTGTTAATTGTGGTATCAGGAAAAATGAGTGGAGTGAGACCTCTGTCTTAATCTCTCTGCCACCGCGAGCGTAATTACATGACAGTTTCTTAATAGGATTCTGCCGCCATCTAGCGGACAACTATGGAAGGTTCGCCTATAGTGATTTAATCCATATTCACAAAACTGATGTTGCATTAACCAAAACCACTGCGACCATTTACAACTGTAAATTCTAATTGTAGTTTGCCCAGAAATTCCCATAAATCGCAAACAATAGAGATTGGTTATTTAGCTCCTGAGTCCCTAACCAAATTCAATCTTACATTTGTTTTATCTATCTTTGAACCATATAATGTTGGTGTGGGATTTTTATATTGACTTAATTGTATTTGCACACAAAACAACCCATATAATCCAGATAATTATTCCTCTAACTAAATTCGATATCAAACCACACCAAAGTGGAAGGTAATCCAGCTACACAAACATATTCAATAAAATAGAACAAAAAACGGCAACATCAGGAAGCACGCTAATTATCTTGTGAGTCTTCAAAGAGAAACTTTCAGTTTGATTACCAATAGTGATCTATTGATACGTACAAACACATTTCTTCTTTCAACAGATTAAGCATGATCCCTTCTGGGCTTTGTGTATCCAGAGCTTCGATTCACTCAAGTCCTATTGAATGTCTGTCATGCTGTACACCAGCAGGTGGTGATCGAGCGCTGTGCTTTACAGTGCGTCCACATTGTGCTGCCCCTTCATCTCATGCAAGTTAAACCTGCCACAATGACATTTATCCCCTTCATTGTGTTGCATCCATCCCTTTCTGCACACATCTTTCTGTGCATGTAATCAGTTAAAAGATAAAAGGTTTAAAGCCACATTTAGCTGCACAACACATGCCAATGCATTTTTATCAACTATATATACATATGTGTGTGTGTGTCTGAATTACAGGCCTTTTGGTCCTCAGATATGTTGCTGTGTTTTTTTTTATTTTGGTTAAAGCAGGTTACCCCCACGTACCTCTGCCTTCTATTTAGATCCATATAATAAAGCTTAGTAATCCTCTCTGCCTTTTTGAGAGAACAACCACATTGCGCTGGATCTCACATATATGTATATATTTATCACCCACCCACCCCCACCTACCCTCTTCCTCCACCATACATCAGTCAGATCTGTCTCTAGATCTGCTCTCACTTTAATGAGTAGAGAGGTAATCAACAAGAAGTGATGCCAGACGTGCTAATAAATTCTGCATGAATACTTGCAGAGTATTGAAGGGTCAGAGGACTGTGCCTGTGACATAAAGCACACTGTCACATGCTTCTCTCACACACCAATTTTTATTCCATTGGGCAAAGAATGGATCAACATCAATAGATTTGAACATAAAAACATATATTATTTTACATGAATATAGTTGTGTTGTTTAGTTTGAAGACTTGTATTTAAATATTTGATTTTATCTTTTATTCTTATTCAGAGCATAACAATGAGTTATCATGGAATGTATCTGTACTGCTTAACGGTTAAATTAAAACATATTTGCAGAAAACCTCTGCCAGATGTGGTGGAAGAAATGGAAAGATTTCATCATCCATTGTTCCAAACCACAACAAATTCACCTTTTGTTCAGCTTAATCTTAATTACTGTTAATCAAAATTAACCACCCAGTAAAGTAGATGGAATTAATGAAATCGGGAGCCGAATGAATACTCTTTACCCCAACAAAAACCCTGAAACCCAAAGACGGCAGAGAGAGTTCTACAGCGAGAACGGCTTGGTGATCAGAGGAGAATCTCGAAATGGCCCCCCAAAAAACAAAAGAAATGTGTCCAGTGGGGAGGATTACATTTATGGTGCAGACAGAGACGGGATCTGAGGAGGATAACTCACAGAGAGCAGGCTTAGCGGGTAGGGAGAGAAAGAAGCAGAGGCAATCTGAATAAGGAAAAGAGCAAATGCATGAATTAGGACAATGACGTTTTATTTTTTATTGTTATAATTTTAGTTTTTATTTTCGAACTCGAAATTGCTAATTATGCCAGCAATGATTTTGTAAAAATGTTATCTCCTCCAAAAAATGCCCGCGTTTTTTTTTTGGAACGGCGTGCAGCATTTTTAAATGAATTAATTAGGCGATCATAGCAATTACTGTATGCATTGTTGTTAATGAGCCCAGAGGCAAGCGAGCTGCACTCATCCAAATTACACTCACGAGGCACAGAGCCAAGAAAAGGTCCAAAACCGGAGTGTTAAACATTCCCTGAGTGAGAGCTAACCCGGAACACACGGGAACCTTCCACTCCCGCTGCTCAACACATCTTTCCCTTTATTCTAAATACAAACGCAGAGCCTCTAAACCTCACTGTTCCATCACAGCTCCACTGATCCGCCACACAGTATACATATGCACAAAGCACATCACAATCACTTGGTCTCTTTGCTCATTTTTATCATTTCACTTTGCACTTTGTCTTTCTCGGCCTTCTGTCTTACCCCCCTCTGCCAAAATCAGTGTGGCATTTACTGTCTGCATTCGGAGAAGCACAATAGCTGAGCGTTATGAGGGAAAGGTCTTATTGTCAATATGATAATTCCATCAGGTGCTGTAATCGGGTTTCTGAGTGAGTGACACGCACAGATCCCTGCTGTCGCAGAAATGCCCGTCCTTTTTGTTTGTCACTGGCGAAAATGTCAGAGCTGCGGAGTAAACAGTAGCGTGGTACCAGAGAGTGTGTAGTCTGCAAGGAGGTCAGAGCACTTTGACCCCACAGGCACACACACATTAGAGCAGACAGTGTGCGGATGAATGGATACCGTCTCTTACATTGCACATGGCCGGTATGAAACGTGCCCTTTGGTACCACTTTCGATTTTTACAATACATATACACTCTTACAACGCAATATTATTTTTGATTATAGGTAGAAGCATCCATGAGAGCTTTTATAAAGCATTTTGTTGGTGGTCAAAGATATAAATATTTGATATAGTAGCTGGTTAACCATGAAAGATCGCAGTGTGTTATTGTAATATCATTTCTCTGGTAATATATTCTTATATTCTACGTTCCGATATATTTTTTATACTGCATTATAACATCATAGTTCTCTTTGTGAATCTATAAATTGCTCACTGTTTACACTTGGTAGTAGGAAAGAATCTATGAAGAACAACACCCACAACATTGTAAACTTATTTTGTCTTAATATGTGAATGCGGTTCATAGAATCTCTAAAAATAACCCATAGTTTCTCATCACATAAGAGAAAACTCCATAACATCCAGCGAATGTTCTGTCAATCGATCAATTGATCCACTTCAGCCCTATGCACATGGTGAGGGTGTGTGTGGGCGAGACAGAGAACCAATGACAAAAAGAGAATATGTTATACCTGTGCCACAGGGATTAGTTAGTAGTTAGTTTTGCAGCATGAATTCAGCACAATGAAAAAATACTAGTTTATGTCGATCAAGCCAGAAGAGACGGACCAGTTAGTTAGACTCCAAGAATGTCTTGGAGACATCAAAACTTGGATGACCGGCAACTTCCTGATGCTAAACTCAGAAAAAACGGAAGTTATCCTGATAGGCCCAGAGTGCCTTCGAAGCCAGCTGTCGCGTGATACAGTTTTTATGGATGGAATTGCTCTGGTACCCAGCAGCACCGTCAGGAATCTGGGAGTTCTCTTCGACCAGGATATGACCTTCAACTCGCATATAAAGAAGACTTCAAGGACTGCCTATTTCCATCTACGTAACATATCAAAAATCAGGAACTTCCTGTCTCAAAGTGATGCAGAAAAATTAGTTCATGCGTTTGTCACTTCCAGACTGGACTACTGTAATTCTTTGTTATCAGGCTGCTCTTGTAAATCTCTTAAGCCTCTCCAGCTGATTCAGAATGCTGCAGCACGTGTATTAACAAGAACTAAGAAAAGGGATCATATCACTCCTGTATTAACTTCTCTGCACTGGCTCCCTGTTAAATCAAGAATAGATTTTAAGGTACTTCTCCTCACCTACAAGGCACTTGCTGGTGAGGCACCGTTGTATCTTCAAGAGCTTGTAACACCGTATTGCCCTACAAGGCAACTGCGCTCCATAGATGCTGGGTTACTTGTTGTTCCTATGGTTTTAAAAAGTAGGCTGGGGGCCAGAGCCTTCAGTTATCAAGCTCCTCTTTTGTGGAACCAGGTTCCACTTTCAGTCCGGGGGGCAGATTCGGTTAGCTCTTTTAAAGTAAAACTTAAAACGTTCCTCTTTGATTCTGCCTATAGTTAGGGCTGGCTCAGGTTAGTCCGGACCAGCCCTTAGTTAAGCTGCTATAGGCTTAGAATGCCGGGGGAATTCTTAGGACACACCGAGCTCCTCTCTCACGCTCTCTTTCTACCATAATTCAAGTTTTATTAATGCACATGACTAATTCAGCTTCTTTCCGGGAGTTTTTTTTGTGCTTTCGCCCCTATCAGGTCTCCATAGATCGTGGTTCCTTCGGGACCCTGGTCCTGACACCTACCGTGGCCATGCTGACGCCTGCTGCTGCCATCATCATCATCATCATCATTATTTTAGATATTAATCATATTACTTTACTCATAAACCAACATTACCCTCTCCTAAAATCTCTGTGCTCTCCCTCCCCACAGGATTCTGTGGATGGTGGTTCTATCTGATGGTGGTTGCCTCTGCAGTGGTCCTGCTGTGCGCCTGGCTTACTACTCACAATTACTTGAATCATTTCTGTCATAGGAATTGCATGTATTATACATTGTTCATTCTGTACACATGGCATCCATTGTAGTCTGTCCATCCCGGGAGTGGGATCCCTCCTCTGACGTTCTCCCTAAGGTTTCTTCCCTTTTTTCCCTCTTGTAAGGGTTTTTTCATTTTTTGGGGAGTTTTTCCTGTGCCGATGGTGGGTTTCGGGGCAGAGGATGTCGTATGTGTACAGACTGTAAAGCCCTCTGAGGCAAATTTGTAATTTGCGATTCTGGGCTATACAAAATAAAATGACTTGACTTGACTTGACTTGAATATGTATGTGTGAGATAATAGAAGCTCTGAGTGAAGTCTAATTGTGTGATAACATAATTTTCTTTTTTCTCGTTTGTTTTCTCCACTTTTTGCTGCATAAAAACCCCCAGCATGCACTGGGAGAGGTTTGTCATGAGGCAGAGTGTGTGAGAGCAGAGTGTGTGAGAGGTGTGTTATGAGGCAGAGTGTGTGAGAGGTGTGTCATGAGGCAGAGTGTGAGAGCAGAGTGTGTGAGAGGTGTGTCATGAAGCAGAATGTGTGAGAGGTGTGTCATGAGGCAGAGTGTGTGAGAGGTGTGTCATGAGGCACAGTGTGTCATGAAGCAGAGTGTGTGAGAGGTGTGTCATGAGGCACAGTGTGTGAGAGGTGTGTCATGAGGCAGAGTGTGTGAGGTGTATCATGAGGCAGAGTGTGTGAGAGGTGTGTCATGAAGCAGAGTGTGTGAGAGGTGTGTCATGAGGCAGAGTGTGAGAGCAGAGTGTGTGAGAGGTGTGTCATGAAGCAGAATGTGTGAGAGGTGTGTCATGAGGCAGAGTGTGTGAGAGGTGTGTCATGAAGCAGAGCGTGTGAGAGGTGCGTCATGAGGCAGAGTGTGTGAGAGGTGTGTCATGAAGCAGAGCGTGTGAGAGGTGCGTCATGAGGCAGAGTGTGTGTGAGAGGTGTGTCATGAAGCAGAATGTGTGAGAGGTGTGTCATGAGGCAGAGTGTGTGAGATGTGTGTCATGAAGCAGAATGTGTGAGAGGTGTGTCATGAGGCAGAGTGTGTGAGATGTGTGTCATGAGGCAGAGTGTGTGAGATGTGTGTCATGAAGCAGAATGTGTGAGAGGTGTGTCATGAAGCAGAGTGTGTGAGGTGTATCATGAGGCAGAGTGTGTGAGAGGTGTGTCATGAAGCAAAGCGTGTGAGAGGTGCGTCATGAGGCAGAGTGTGTGTGAGAGGTGTGTCATGAAGCAGAGTGTGTGAGAGGTGTGTCATGAAGCAGAGCGTGTGTGAGAGGTGTGTCATGAAGCAGAGTGTGTGAGAGGTGCGTCATGAGGCAGAGTGTGTGAGAGGTGTGTCATGAGGCAGAGTGTGTGAGAGGTGTGTCATGAAGCAGAGTGTGTGAGAGGTGTGTCATCAGGCAGAGTGTGTGAGAGGTGTGTCATGAAGCACAGTGTGTGAGAGGTGTGTCATCAGGCAGAGTGTGTGAGAGGTGTGTCATGAAGCAGAGTGTGTGAGAGGTGTGTCATGAGGCACAGTGTGTGAGAGGTGTGTCATGAGGCACAGTGTGTCATGAAGCAGAGTGTGTGAGAGGTGTGTCATGAGGCACAGTGTGTGAGAGGTGTGTCATGAGGCACAGTGTGTCATGAGGCAGAGTGTGTGAGAGGTGTGTCATCAAGCAGAGTGTGTGAGAGGTGTGTCATGAAGCAGAGTGTGTGAGAGGTGTGTCATGAGGCACAGTGTGTGAGAGGTGTGTCATGAGGCACAGTGTGTCATGAGGCAGAGTGTGTGAGAGGTGTGTCATGAAGCACAGTGTGTGAGAGGTGTGTCATCAGGCAGAGTGTGTGAGAGGTGTGTCATGAAGCAGAGCGTGTGAGAGGTGTGTCATGAAGCAGAGTGTGTGAGAGGTGTGTCATGAGGCACAGTGTGTGAGAGGTGTGTCATGAGGCACAGTGTGTCATGAGGCAGAGTGTGTGAGAGGTGTGTCATGAAGCAGAGTGCGTGAGTGGTGTGTCATGAAGCAGAGTGCGTGAGTGGTGTGTCATGAAGCAGAGTGTGTGTGAGAGGTCTGTCATGAGGCAGAGTGTGTGTGAGAGGTGTGTCATGAGGCAGAGTGTGTGCTGCTCTCAGCCAGCAGCACGAGGAGCTCCGACTGAGACGCGGCCTCAAAGCGGCAGTGACTGGAACCAGCTGGGGGTGCTGAGGCCCAACTGCAACCGAAAAGCATGTAGGCTGCTTACATGCAATTGTGGACTACTGTGAACATGCAGACACAAATGCACATGTGCTCATACATAACAGTGAAAAAAAGATGTTGCTCCCTCAATTAACATTGTCTCTTCGTCCATGCCTTTTCAACCACAAAGAATTGAGGAAATATCAGAAGGAAAATGTATCTGCGAAAGTCAACGGTGCCTTTTTGTGTGCAATTATTTTCATATAACATATTAATAAATGTCCTTACACTCACCCTGCCCGCCCCCCCCCCCCCCGCCCTTGTCCTCTCAGACGTTTATCTAAATAGATGCTCTCTAATTACTGTGTCTGGCGGCCTTATTATTCTTGGAGAGTGATATTTTACTGTGATGAAAGGCGGAGAAGGTCAATCGTAACAGAGGACCCGTGGGAGAGAGCAGGACACCCGGGCTCTGTTTGTTTACCTGTGTGCCTTACATCCCAGGGATCGGACTTAAAGGGACAGTGCGCACAAAAATACACATTTTTGCTCACACTTGTAGTGCTGTTTTTTAATCTAAACTGATTGTTATAACCGGATTCCAGATGCATGTTTCTGTGTAGTGATACAGTTGGCGAGTGTAGTTCTGTAGAAAGAAAATAGTTCCAACATGAATCTGCTCTCAAAGTCTGTGAATTATTTTAAGAAAACCAAGCATAAAAGGCGTAAAATCTGTTCTTCATGCCGTGATCCAAGATGTCAACGCCGAAACTCAAGTGTTTAAAACGGCAGTCCACTGAGCCATGGCCATCATCATTATGACTCCACCCACTTATTTTAAGTGAAGTTACCCGGGGACACGAGTGGCAGAAAACTACAAAATAAGACAGGAAGTGAACCACACCGTGACAGGCTGGAGGTTTCCGTGCGTGTGCCAGCGGCAGAAACACTGTCATTGGTAGGACCTGTTTTTCAGTGGCTGACTTGGGCTTCCATACATTAACCTACAAAAGATGCAGATGGATAGTAATTCACTGCACTTGTATGTGTATTTCCACCACTTCATAAAATATATGTAACATGCAGTTTTAATTACGGTAGTCTGCTATTATTGTAAATTGACAGCTTTAACTGTTTATTCATGACATTGGCCGTTAATTTACAAGCAAGGGATGGAAATTTAACTGTATGTTACAGTTATAAGACATACTGTAAGATACCGTTAGAAATGCACCGTAAATTTACAGCAATTTGTTACAGTGCAGATACAGGACCTGGAGGCCAGCGTTCCCATCCTGGAAGCAAACACTGACCCCACGATGGCTGGAGGCCCGGGCCATGAAGGTGGGGCCCCTTCTTCCTCAGATCATTACGCAACAGCGAGAATTGAAACAAACCCTAACCCTAACCCCCTAATGGAGGCGACAATTTAAACAACATGAAAGTTGTAGCTTCGGAGAATGTATCACATCACACATTACTTTGTGCATATGGTAAATGGTAAATGGACTGTACTTGTATCGCTCAAAGCGCTTTAACACTACATGACATCATTCACCCATTCATACAGTGATGATAGGAGAACCACACATAGTGACACCTGCACATCAGTAACTAACATCAACACACTGTAGTCGCAGGACTACAGGAGCAACGTAGGGTTAAGTGTCTTGCCCAAGGACACATCGACATGCGGGTTAGCAGAGCCTGGCATCGAACCGACAACCCTCTGATTGGAGGACAACCATTCTCCCCACTCACCCACAGTCGCCATAGTGGTCTCATAGCCACAAAACTCTTGGATTACGGCTGTCGCCATCTTGACTTTTTTCAAACCGATGAACAGGAGTTACAATATTTGGACAGTGAAGGAGTGTCAATCAGTAGGTAGCCCGGCGCTAAAGCATACTCTAAGCCAGAGGTGCCCTCACTAGTCATAGTAATCTACCCTCCCCTCCCCCGAGTACCGGCCGGCTGACCGACAACAGCACAAACGAGTCGATATGAAGAAAACAACAAGCCTCTCATCTGTCAGAAGGAGGAAAACGTCACAACCAAATTCTTGGTCATCACCTTACTAGAGTCACCCTGGGTTGCTCTAGAATGAAATTAAATGCGTCTATTAGCAAGCAGGGATTGCTAATTAGCATTAGTTTCGGTCATCTTCCGTGGTAGACCACACACGCGTGACGTGACTTTCTTTCTTTTTTTATCGATTTTATTGACCTATTGGGGACCCCTGGTGCTAGACTATTTACCTCTAAAAGATCTTCATTTACTAAATAAACATCAGGCTGAATTGAGGAAGACTTGAAACTAGATATTTGTTCACAGGAATGAGTCTGCTGTATTTAGTCCAACATGACGCAGAGTAGTACAAGCATTTTTATTTAGGGGTCATGCAGTACCCCTCACTGCGTCCCTAGCAGCTGAAAGTGCGCTGCTGTGAAGCTGACCTGACCTCTGAACCTCCACCCTCCTCCACTGACGTGGAGCATCGGGGAACTGTCCAATAAGGGTCAATAAAATACATCATTACCACGACTCGGGTCAGATATACCAGCATAGCCCGCTGATCCCCGGAGCACCTGTATGCCCTCTCATTCACGCTGTACGTGGTCTGCAGTTACCACTCACTGTTAACCCCTGAACTTAGATGCTGTGATGGTGGCCAAGCTGAAACCTGCAATAATTGAGACCTGCAATTAACACTGGCTAATCAATGGGGTAATTGCAGATCAGGGCCGCTGGACTGTGAGGGGAAAAAGAGGAGTTTACTGCAGACACCATATTGATTTTCCTCAAACCAATTAGTTGGTTTCCACCACTTTGGAGTGTTGGTCCCCAGCCATCTGCTTCTGTAACACAGAGTGTTGCTTAGATTGTACGCTGCACGAATCCACTTCCTATTTGTGTTTGGTCTTGAAGTGCCATTTTGTAGGATTACGCGGGATTGGTTCATAGCTTCATAGGCTTCATACAATCTTCCCGTAGTCCAATATGTTGCACTGCCATGTTTCCATGGTGGCCCAGAATGGACAAACCACAAAAAGTGGGTTTTTGTTTGGTTTTAACTTGCAACCTCACCCAACTCAATACTATTAAATCCTCTACACTGTTTCTTTAGGGTGACATACATGAGATTACTGAGATTCCAGTCGGAAGTCGGAAGTCGCTTTGGATAATACCTGTAATGTAATGTAATGTAACATGGATAAAGTTATGTGTTTTCTAGGAAAATAGTCCGGAGCACAGCGGCCCAATAATACATGATAATAATTAGAAGCATTGTGCCTGTATTGCAGACGTATATACGCTTGTTTAAATTATCACCACATCAAAGATTAGTATAAGGATTTAAGTAGACATTTCCAGTATAATTTTGCCCTTATTTTGAAAAAAACAAAAAAGCACAACAGTGGCGGGAATTTTTCTGTTACATTGATAACTGAACAGACATTGATAACGGTCAACGCACGGCATAGTTATGCAGTTTGAGGGAATTGGCCAATTAATCTGGAGACCACTTTAAATCGAAATTGGTTTGCTTGTAATCAGGTCACCATGGTAACATAGATGTACACATCCTCAGGTGTGTTAGCAATCTGCGTAAGACTCTATAAGCTGGACTCTGCTGCCCTATAATCAATTTTCCTAAGATTACATGTGAAGACTTATTTATTTTTTTCATCAGCTTCCACTCTCGACGAAGTCCTCCTGCGCTCATTATCCTCGCTCCTCTGAGGTGAACACACAGACACGTGCACCCGATATTGATTTGGAGAGCTATTTCCGAGATGTCTTTTTCCATTCATGAGCCAGTAGTGTGCGAAAGGCCAGTCCTCCTCCACCCCCACCCCCAAAGTGAAGCCATTAATGCATGCAACCTGCCCACCCAACCACAATAATAGCGCTACTTGAGATCAGCACTACAGCCCCCCCCCTCCCTTTTTCTTCTTCTTGCAGGGACCACAATCACAAAAAGATGTCTTTCGTGCCTTTTCACAGAAAAGCTAAATGGATCTCTAATTATAATGACCTTCAGTGAAAAGGTTGGACCATAATTGGAAAACAGCCCTGGAGTACAGGCCATCATCTGTGAGAGTGGCTACGGTAGAGAGAGAGAGAGAGAGAGAGAGAGAGAGAGAGAGAGATGAGGGATTTCTTAAGGCAGGTCAATTCTGGCATCAAATGGCAATATGCTGAAAAACATAAGAACCATTCTTTCCCTCTTTGTCTGCTTCTTTTGGGTTATTTATTCAAATACTCAACCAGCAGTGCTGATGGAAAAGAAAAGGAGAGAAATGATGATGATGAATGATTGATTTGACAATAAATATTTCACTGAGGTTTAGCTTGTGCTGTCCTACTTTTCAAAAAAGCAAAAGCCTAATACTATAAATCAACTGTCTTTATAGTGAAAGCTAATTTAAATTATTTGCCAGTGAAGAGAAACCAGACATATTTCTAAGGGAAGAGATGGAAAAAGGGGAAAGGATAGTAATTGCTCCAGAAAATTAAAAAACCCTTTTTGAAATTAACATAGGGTGACTGTTTCCACGCTTTTCATTACCAAACTAATAGATTTAATCTATTGTTCTATGCATTCTTTTTTCTCAGACTCATCAGAACGTGACACACACACACACATACACACACACACACACACATCATGCTGTCTGTGCGACGTGTACCAGCCATCCTTCTCCCTTTTCTTCCTCTTTCAGAAACCATCACAATTGAGCTGCTATAGCGAGAAAAGAAAAACTGCTTCCTCAAGCACACTCTCTCCTTTCCTTTATTGTCTTCAACAAAGCCAGTTTATTAATCCAAAGGGGAAAGAGAGAAGAGGAAGGGCAAGAGAGGAAAAAGAGGTAGCGGGGGGGGGGGGGGGGGGGGGGGGGGTGCAGAAAAGGCAAGTCAAAGCAGTTTTGAGTTTCATCTCATTTTTCTTTGAGAGGGTTGGGGAAGAAAAAAAATCAATTATGGAGCACACCTGAATATTATTTCCAGCACCCAGCCACCCACTCGCATGCCCGTCCCCTAGAAAACCAAATTACTCAGCAAACTTATCGCTTGCTGTAGCAGGTCCGGTATTAAAGAAAACAATCAAGCGGGTCTGGATTAATCTCTGACAGGCGCCTTATCTTTAACTTGCACCTTTGTTATTTTCTGATGAGCTGCTCTTTTTTCTTTTTTTTTTCGCCACATTGTACCATACCTCAATGCCCCCTTTCATTTTCTCTGCGGGCCACGCTGGAAGACCTTTCAGTTTATTAAAAAACCCTTTATTTGTGAAGAACAAAGAGGAGGCGAAGGCAAACAATAAGGTCAGGCAATCTTCTTTCAGCCAGCAGTCGCTCACCTGTTATGCTGGAGTGTTATCAGTGCTGGGGAGGGACTGCTGTAGGTGAGAGAGACAGACAGGACGCCAGAATGATCCCGCTGCCGCGCTGCTTGATTGACATATATCAGCCCTTTGGCTGCTATTCATATCAAAGGAAAGAGGCCTTTGGCCAATCCACACCTCTGCTGGATTCTTATACAGGAAGTAGAGACTCAGAGGGCAACGATCCAGAGCACACATAGACACATACATTAATATACTCATACCCAGAAATAAGTGCAAAAATAGACAAAAAACAACAACAACCGGGAAAGCATTAAAAACACATCTCCAGTGCTGGTGATGTGTGCTCGGTCAGCCCTGGTTGCCAGAGTTACGGCAGCCTCATTTAGCCCGCGGCTGATGGAGCTGAATGGAGCGGAGATGCCGCGAAGATTGCTTTTCATTACTTACCACTGATGCTCCTGTCTCGCCGCCATTTGTCCATGACAGCCCAAACACAGAAAACACCTGCTATAAGTGGACACGGCCACACGTCTGAAACACAACTGCGCAAGGGGCGGGATGACGGATGGGTATTGATTGCAGGGGTGAAATACGGGCATGCATAACAATTGTTTATGTATTTAAAACACAGAGTGATGAAGACACTGTGACCTTGCAACAGAGGGTTCGTAGCTGCAGCTGAATTGTAGACTTTTAAGTGTTTGAATGGACACGGAAAACAATTGTTCATTAATATTACTCACACTTTAATAACGGCATTTCAGTTTGATAAAAGCGAACGTCAACTCGCTTCTTTTCTATGTCAGTATAAAGACTTCACTGAAAATCTCACAATAACACGATAGGCAAACAAACGTTTTGAATACATTTATGCTTTCAAATGTGATTCATCGGGTGGCCACACAAAATGACAATGGGTATTTTGTTCCTTTTTAGGTGCAGTTAATGTGTAACCTAACATCACAGCCAGAGGTCCCACCAGCTCCTTTCCCCCTGAGCCCATCTCGTTCCTGCCTCGGTTCCACCCATCCCAATCTGAAGGGTTAAGGTTAGTGACAAGTGTTCATGCTCGCCCGCTTATCTCCCTCCTTCCACAGAGCCGACCCCGCTTGCTTTGCACGCTCACTCGTTCTTATCTCCCTCCTTCCCGTCCTGGAATCTTCCATGATGGAGAGAAGCAGCAAACAGACACAAACACACTCGCGCGAGCACATTTATACAGATGATGCACAACTTAACATGCCAATAAAAGATAATGAAACCTCAGTCATTGCAAACATATCTAAGATAGTGTAAATGAACAAAAGGCGGGTACATGGGACATATCATCATTTTAATAATGACGTTAATGAGAACGGAAAAGCTATTTGACATTTTCTTTTCAAAGTGGGGCAATACTGTACTGTACATACTATTCTCTGAACAGGGAATATAACCTCTCAATTGTGCAAGTCAAATAAATATATTTTTTCTTACAATTTTAAAATATATATAGCAATTTGGACAATAAGTACATGTCCAATCAAACTAGAAAATTTGAATAATAAACGTTGCAGTCTAACTCTCTATTTGTGCAAGTACTATTTTAAGTCGCTATCAAAATCAAAAACGCAATTTTGTAACCACAAAAATGTAACGTTCAAATTCTTAACTCGCACACGGACGTCTACTTATGTTAAAAATATCTGATGCTGAACTTTTGAATTTTTTCTCATGAAAAGGAACCACACCAGAGAGGGCACAATGAAGCACGGTTTCCTAATTGGGTCTCGACAGCTGATTGGCCAATGAGCTTTGGCTTTTGACAACTTTAACGAGGAGACAGGCAAGCCAGTTCATCGGTCCAACAGTCATTCAGCTCATTACTGTAACGCTGCTCCATGAAATATTACTTCTCCAGGCAAGAGACTAATCTGATGTGACACATACTGAGAAAGCTGCAGAATAAAAAAATGTTTTTTTTGCCAAACCTCCTAGAGCTGCTGGAAACCAGTTTTTAAAAAAAAGCAGAGCTGTTGGTTCTCTTCTTCCCTTCAAGCTCCTTACAAAACTACAAATGATTTATCCTTAATTATTTGCATTTTAATCTGAACTCCTCTGATTTAGTTGCAGCGTTTGTTCCACTATGACTAACAAATGGAGGATTCAATTTGCATTCACTTACACCCCAACACACACCCATACACGCACTTTCCCCCGTTTCCCTTGGAAGAACAATGGTGCAGATTGGTGTGAAGACCGAGGCAGAATAATGAGACGTGTCTTCCTGGCTCGGCTGTGCTCTAATGAACCCTGCAGCGGACCCCACAATGTCCTCACAGCGCTGCTGATTCACGCCACTCCGGTTTCCACGAGGGCTCTTTCCCGCTCTCTTCTCCTTCCACTCTTTATCTCCCGGCCTCCACCTCTCCTCCCCCCGTAGTCATTGTGGCCCCCCTCGTGCGCATTGTCTGATGTCGTTCTCCGAGTAAATAACACTTGACACAGTTGTTAAACAGAGAGCATCTAAATGTCTCCTAACTCGACATCAAACGCCATGCTAATGTCTGTTGCATTAGTGATAGGGCGAGGAGGGAAGCGCGCGCCGCTCGACACGGCGCCGAGCAACAACGCACTCCGGTACACCACAGAAGAAGATAATGAACAAAGAGGAACGGCATGAAGAGGCTCTTCCTTCATGCTCTCCGTGTGTTTGGAGAGCGGAAAAAGAGCTACATCAGAAACCAGCTTGCTGGCTCCATCTCAGTGTTTGACGGAGATGATTGGTGTACCCAGTGGGCTGTTTGTTCAGACAGGGTGATAATTAGACCGCTGTTCCCACTGCAAATAATACCGCAACAGTGACAACCTTTAAGAGCCCCAAAGCCCCTAAAAAGGAAATATCCCAAATAAGCTGTCTATTTATCTAATGAAAGTCTACCATCCACAACCATTGCTGTTTACTTTCCGCAGTGCATGTTCACGTACAACAGCCCCAACGGCATACTGTGGCCTCACCACAGGGGGTCACTGAATACGTTTATACCTTCAACCACCTTCTCCAAAAGTTGAACAAACCTGTCGATATCGGAGACTTTTAAAATGATTTAAAGTGGGGTTGTTTTTCCTTCCGACCTTGTTTCTCCTGAATTATTGTCTTGCAGGGTCTTGTCCAGCGTACAGAGCTGGTTGTAACAAGAGGCCGCTCAAACCCCTGTTGAAACCCATGTTCAACCAAAGAGTCCAAAGATAAAACCTGCAACATTTTAACACATTCCACTGAAGCGTTCCATTGGTAACAAGGCCCAGTCAGAATCTCCAAACAGGATTTTAACGTGAGTCCTATCAAATACGGAATAATAGTGTGAGTGTAAATGTGAGCATAGTCAATGTCTCCTATAAAACAAATGAATATACTACTTATTACAGTGAATACACAGGTCTCTTCAGTGTTTGGCCTGAAAGGCAACCAGGATTTGTTAAAAGAAAAGTTTTGTTTACTACAGTGTGTCCATCAGCCTCTGTTGACCCTGGTGTTTTCTCCTCCATTCACGTGTGTCTTCCTCAGACAGGTCCCACTGAGCCGTCTGCTTTGATGCCAGTACGTGTGTGTGTGTGTGTGACAGAATTGATGACATCCAGAGTGATGGTTTGACAGGATCTTCTTAAAGGGCTGCTGCTTTCAGACCCTGCTGTCATCCTCCAAGAGGAGTACGGGCCCTCTGCCTCCATCCCTCTTTGTTTCTCCCTGTCTGTTTACTTTCTACTTCGCCTTTTATTTACTGCTCTCTCGCTATTTTTCTTCTGCAGCTTCTTTATTTCTACGTCTCACATGTTCTTTTCTTCCCTCTTTGTCCTGCGTCCCGTGTTTATTTTCCTCTTTGGAAAGGCCATAAAAATCCATACAGGCTAAGACAAAATCCACTTTTTCTTTCTCTACTTTCTTTAATCTAACAAAAGGAAGAAGGGAAGGTAGTACCCAAAGACAAAAAAATGGAAGTGACTGAAAGTCCCTTGACTGCTAAGCTTCAGATTTGCAGTTCTCATTACAGTTTTTGATGGAAGACTGTTGGTTGGTAAAAGGGTATCATATCTTGTCAAAAGGAAATTCCTTTTGAAGTTCTCCGCCGTGTGCCGTTGACCTCACTGTGGGCTCACATGCTCCGTTGTCTCGTGCTCATGAACGCAGTGGGCAGAAGGCGATGGAGTAACCAGTCCATCCACATACAGCAAATAATGTTTCATACGCACGGTGCATCAAAGGGAGCATTAAAGGGCGACCCATGTGCCGACCAAATGTTTTTATTCTCTTTGAACAAATGCACAGACATGATTGACCCTCAACCATAAATAATTTTTCATAATTTATTCACCACTCACAGATGTATCTACCCGATCGGCCTGGTCCATCACAGGGTCCAGGCAGATCAGCGCTCCGTTTCCGCCCCGAACTTCCGTGTAAGATATGTCATTACTCGGTTGTTGAAATGGCATTACATGTGGTGGACACAGCGTTATGACTTATTTATGATTTAAAATAATTAAAAAAAAAGACCTGGGACCTGACTCTGGGCTTCTCAGGCTTCGGACGGGACGTACTGAGATAATTGCCATCATCTATCGCAAAAATTGTATTTGAAAATAAAAACAGAAACCAATAATGTGTCCGTAGTGTTTGCAAGCTCTGTCCTACTTGCATTTTGCTTGCAACAACATAATCGCACGCTGAGAACCCTTTTTAGGGACACTTCATTACCATTCTGCCACTTTAAACTCGTTAATTGTTTTTCAT
Organism: Gasterosteus aculeatus; assembly: GCF_964276395.1. Taxonomy (NCBI): domain Eukaryota; kingdom Metazoa; phylum Chordata; class Actinopteri; order Perciformes; family Gasterosteidae; genus Gasterosteus; species Gasterosteus aculeatus. The sequence goes on along the minus strand of NC_135707.1, from coordinate 18,822,125 downwards.
GCGGAGTGTATTTAAAAAAGATGAAGGATTCAATCGATCCCTTATGCTTTTATTCTTCCTGAAGCTTCAACCAGTTTTCTTTATGCAAATCAACTTCTTTCAACCTTATTTCTAGCCTCGTATCTAAAATCAACTTGTTCATCACTCTGATACAGACTTTAGTCTTTTATGATTCTAAACAGTTTTTTACAAGCATGTTGATTTAATTTAAATACAGAAATGTTTGAATAGTCTTAATGGAAGGTTTTAGGACCGTAGTATCAAAGGAAATCAGTTCGGAAGGGACCAGAGAATAAATACTTCTGTAACACACAGCCTCTCCGTTTAAAAGTATCAATCTGAACTGTTAAAGAGTGCTGAATGCCCTCCATGTGACCGAGTAAGACTTCACCGATGACCTCTCTTTGTTTGTTATCGTAAACCCTCTCATGAACAAACAAACCAACGAACCGATTTGAAGGAGCCGCCTCTCTTCTGTTCCGCTGTGTGAATGAAGCCCCCAAGTAGGAGTCTGTTAGCTGTCTGTCACCTCCTCCTCTTTAAAACCTGCCCTCCTCCTCTCCTTTGCATCTTATCAGGAACAAAGTAGCATTTGAGACCAGTTTGTTTAATACTTTACCTTACAGAAGTGAACCAACCAGCTTTACCGCATGAATCAAATGAAACAATACATTCTTGTATTTTAGCGCACCAGAAACAACATCACACATATAGTATTGGATTAGGCCAACATCATTAACTTTACAATTTTTATGTATTCAAAATACACACGTTGATGAAAACAAGCAGCTCGTAGATTATCATACAAACTCAGACATTTTATTTTGTTGCTTGCTGATGTTTGAAATGGCGTTTCTTGTGTCCCTGTCAGTGTTGTTTCTCTTCAACCAACTACAAATGACATTTTTCACAGATATCGGGCGACGAGCGGACGGATGGAGAGACAAAGGGTGAGAAGGATGGACAGAGCGGGGGGGGGGGGGGGGGGGGGCGAAGGAGAGAGCCAGCTGGTGGGAGAGTTCAAGCACACACACAAAGACTCTTATTACAAACACAAACTAATTAGTACGCACTCACCAACACTAACAGGCACGCGTCTCGGCAACGCCGCCCACACCTGAGACCCACCATTGGCCGAAAAAGGAGGGCTAATTTCAGCCAACGGGAGGTCTGCAGAGAACCGTTAATAAGGAACGATGCCCCTGGATTCAGACGCGTGCACCTGCACCAATTAACAGCTGCTAATTGGCCAGTACGAAGCAGCGTATGACAAAGATGTCCGCCCGCCTCGGCAGACTGATTGATCCACAGGGGAGAGGAAGCGTGTGCTGTGTTACTTTTTGTTCTCTGCTTGTGCGTCAGTAGAACAAAGTATCCTCATTGTTTGTTAAATTTCAGGTATTTATAAGCGAGCTATTGTTAAAGCGATAGTTTGACGTTGTGGGGAATTTGCTTTTGTTTTCTTTCTCAGGGCAAATGGTGTAAGAATAAATATATAAATATATAAAAATATATTTTATAATAATGTGGTGCAGCTCATCTTTTGGGGGGGGGGGGCCCAAAACATGAGCTCCATCCATCCATCCATTGTCAAACCGCTTATCCTGCACACAGGGTCGCGGGGGGTCTGGAGTCCATCCCAGCCAACTTCAGGCGATAGACAGGGTACATCCTGGACTGGTCGCCAGCCAATCGCAGGGCAACACAGAGACACACAACCATTCACACTCACACTCACACAACTACGGGCAATTTAGAGTCACCAATTAACCTGATCCCCAAAGCATGTCTTTGGACTGTGGGAGGAAGCCGGAGAACCCGGAGAGAACCCACGCAGACACAGGGAGAACATGCAGACTCCACACAGAAAGGCCACTGGGCGGAATCGAACCCAGGACCTTCTTGCTGTGAGGCAACAGTGCTAACCACCACGCCACCGTGCCGCCCCAAAACATGAGCTGCACCACATTATTAGAAAATATATTTTTATATAGGCCTATTTATGTATTTATTCTTCATCTTTCTCGGCTGCTGAAATGCTCAAAATTTCGAGGATTCATATTATAATAATTGTATCTATATATGTATACAATATGATATATATAATATAATAATTGTTGCTCTATATTTGTATCTCTCTGTGTATCTGTCATGGCTCCTTGTCCTTATCCCCGCATCTCTCATTCTGAATCCGTCCTCTCATTCTCTGCAGCACCTTCCCCATCTTTCTCTCCTGTTTCAGTTCTTCATCTATCCATTGATCCACGATCCATCGATCTGTCTTCTACCTTCTTCTATGTCTTTTTTTCTCTCACTTACCCAAACTCTCTCTCCCTCTCCCGTCCTTGTCTTTCTCTCTGCAGCTGCACACTTAAAGACCCTCTTCGCATTATCCTTTTAATAAAAGCCCGAGCAGGAAGCATGGTGGCAGAGGACTGAGACAAAGACAAGGCCGCCGCTGCCACAGCAGCCTTCAAACCTCATTAACTTTTGTCTTGTTGCGGCAGTAACACACACACCCACACCACACATGCACAAACATACATGTACTCACAAACAGAGATGCACACGAACACCCAGCCGCCCACTGCTTTACTACGTACAATTACAAACAAATTCACTGTGTTTACCAACACACACATAGATACGCACACCCACAGGCAAGCTCACACACACACGCACACACACACACACACGCACACACACACACACACACACACACACACACACACACACACACACACACACACACACACACACAGCTCTTGTTATTCTGCTGTCCATCTTTACCGCTACCAATTTCGATGATAAACCCATCGCAATACTGTATGTGGCATCAGACGGGCTTCATCTGCCATTGGGATTATCTTTTTTTTCTTCTTTTACATCACTAGTCCATGTTTTTATTAAATCAAACCAAATAAAATGTTCACTAATAGCAACATTGCAGAATGATGAGACTTACCCGGGGCTTTACGCAATTAGTGACAGGCCAGTTTTGCGTGTTAACAAACATTTTCATACGTTGACCTCCCTGCCGGCTGGCTTTCCTCCAAAAAGTGGGCAAAATCAATCACGGAGTGACACTGTTGGATTAATGCAGTTCACTGTGCACCGCACACTGTGTGGCTGTGCAGCTCAAGTGCAATAATTGGACTGGATGACTAATTCGGGAAAACAAGCAGGGACATGTGTCTGTCACAGTTTGAATAACAGACACATTCAATCCCAATGCTCAACAACTTTGTAGTTAATAAATTACCTCAAAAAATCCTTTGATGTAGAAAAGAAAGAAACCTCAGAAAAGTATGTGGTGCGGGTGCAGATATAGGCCATAAAAAAAAAGTGGTCACAGTCATCGGGACTTAATTCATTTTTTTTCTAAGCCTTGAGTTTGTCAATTTTCCCGTTGTCATATTTCATTTTACATTCCATATTTAGAATGTAGAGGAGTGATGTAAAGATGCCTGATACGTATCTGGTAACCACCTCTAAATGGACCATCATTTACTAAATGAACGTTATGCTGTATCGAAGAAGACTTGAAACTAGTGATTGAGACCATAAGCGAATGTTTACAATCTTTACTGGGGGAATAAATCAAGAGAGGAGTCATTTTTGTCATGGACTGTGTGCAACAACAGTAGTCTCCCCGTTTCTGGTGCAGAGTAAGCAAGGATTGCTAATTAGCATTAGCATTAGTTTCTTTTAGTTCCCGCGGTAGACCGCGCATGCATGATTTTTTTTTGCCTGTGACACTTTGGAAGGAGAGCGAGTCACTGAGAAAGGGACAGGCAGTGAATGCAGAGGATGAGAAAGAACAGGAGTGTGACATTTGCTTTTATTTGACACACGCATTGTCCAAATTTATTTGCAGATGTTTTATCCCACCTCACCTGCAGCCTGTTCCCTCATTAGTGCCTCGCTATTTAGGTCCAGGTCGAGGTCCTGATTCTGACTCGGACTGTGCCTGTTCTGACTGCTTGCTGCTGGTTTTTGACCTCTGCCCCCTCAGCTTTCTTTGCCTGTCTGACAAGCATCCTGGTTTTGACTCCCAAGTTAACCCACTGAACATGCCTGAAGTCTGTGTGCGTCTTGTGCTTTTGGGTGTGAGTACTGCTGAACCCTTATGCTGGTTGTGCATGCGCACAAGAGGAGTTGAACCGCTGCATTAGTTGGAGTTGAGGCAGATGCAAGGTGGTTGTAAGTTGAAGATTTATCAGCTGGTGTTAAAAAAACACAAGGGTGAAAAATGCTGCATCGTGAATTCGGATAGCCTGACGTCGGTGCAGGCCGGTCTCTGCTGCCACAGTGCACCCTACAGCAATTACAAGTGCATACAGTAAAAAAATCACAGCAGGGGAATTTAAAGGGGGGTGCCTGGGTTGTTTGCGCCACTCAGTCACCCGCTAATGAGTAATCAACTTTCACAGCTTGAGTGTTGGGGTGGTAATTCGGGTTGCGCACCATGTTCCCGAACCGTGGAGTAGCGATTCATTATCATGAAGATCTGTATAATCAAACAATTAGTGAATTTCTTCTCATCAACAAGGCCCGCTCCCTGTCTGATGTGCTCCCTGGTTGGGGTGCGGGGGGGGAAATCTAGTTGCTGAAATCTGGCTGCCTCCGTGACGTTCCCTGGCTGTTTTCCAGCACGGGGGCGTTGCGAGGGTTAAACAGCTCTGATGAATGCTCACACACTCCATGGATGCGTCAGACTGAGGAGGAGAGCCACTGGGACAGAAATCGACACAACGGGGGGGAAAAGAGCCTGAGAGGGGATTGTAGGCAGAAAGAAAGGCATCTAAACGTGTCAGCCCTGCTTCCTCGTTAGGAGGCATTAATCCTCAAAACAAATTAATTTAAATCCTTAGAATGTAAGCAAAATGGAAACATTCCCACAAGATTGAACATTTTCAATGTGTCTTGTCATTATTCTTGCCCGTGGCTTGGAAGTCTTTTTGACACAAACTAATTCATTCACAATCAACAGATTCCTTGGATGAATCAAAGCTGTCTTCTTTTAAATCTTCATCATCCTCTGTGCATAGCTGATCGTCGCGTGCACGAGACGGGATTCCTTTTATATTTTTGCCGCTGCATTGGTCATTTGTTTGAAATGGAGAGTAAAAGGCACAGGAAAATATGATACAGTCCTATCCATGAACAAAGATGATAATTTTCTAGATTATGCAATATAAAATCAAATCTTATAGAAAATGTAAAGTCTATGAAGACATAGCTAGACAAATGAAATTCAATGCAAAACGTCCATTTGCCCGCCACTGTTTTCACACGAATGCATGCAAATACAGTGCAAAGTGTAGCGTGTTTAATCAGATTTCGCTGTACATATGACGGGCCTGACTAGTGATTAGACAAACACACGATGCCTCTGTGTTGGAACCGGCTCGGAGTTAGAGGGAGGGGGATTAAGGTAAATGGGTTTGTGCTAGTGACCATTATGCTCAGGGTAATATGGTCCATTAAAACTACTCAAGTAACAAAATATTATTTTTTTTCTTGATTATATATGTTGGCACAAAACCACTACAGCTAATGTTCACTATTGGATAAAAGGCGCAATGGACAATGTACGCTACACATTACACACTACGATATTTATTGCCTCCAAAAAAAAGAGAACTATCTCACTGTAATGGAATATTTGTAATGCAAGGGAAAAAAACCTGACTTATCTGTATGTCACATTTAAATGTCTACAGATGGTGCTCTGTTCATGCAAAGTTCTGAGGTCATCGTCACGCTAACATTATCCTCACTAGCTGAACTGCAGCTAGAGTTTCTATTGCTCAACTAACTCACATTTAAGTATATAAGCACATCTCTGAAATTGCATATGTTATTTAGCATATTATTTATGCTTAAAAATGAATATTTTCTTTAGAAAGAAAGATACTTTAGTGAATGATGTGGTTGGGATGAAATAAGGACCTTTGCTATTTGTATGACAATCAAAACTATGGAATTTATGAACACAAGATATTAAGAAGATTTTAGAAGATTCAAAAATCTTCCATTACCCTCCCGGGGACTTGTTCTGCTGCTGCTGGCACTGGAGCATTGAAACCCTTTCCTTTATGGCCAGATGCCCCTTGTTGAGCAAGGCAGTACACTTGGGCAGAGCGAAGGGAGAGAGGGGCGAGGGACCAACGCACAGGAACACGTACAAAGTCAACGGCGTGCACGGGTTAATTTGGAGGCTTGAAAAAAAAAGTGGTGGCACTGACTCATTTACATAACAAAATTCTGCTTTCTTTTCTCATAGGGACATTTCGCTGCCTTTATAACTGCTGTTTTTACTGCCAATAACAGCCCTCACTTACTCGCTCACTAACCATTGATTAAAGAAATTTAACTGACCAGAATGCATTTCTTTGCTGCAATAGTTTACACAAAACAATCTTTTTTTTCATTTTACATCAATGGTTCAGATTATTCAGTCATTATTTAGTTGTTTTTCTGCTACTTTTAACTGCGACATTAAAAAGCCAGAGGAATTTGCCATGCTGTACACTGATTCAGTCATAAGGCACTGGCGCACTGGAACCAACTGTATTTGTGACTCCAATAATGTAATCAAAACCTTCACATGATGCTTCTTTATTGGCTTTGCATGAAAACAATATCCATCTCCGCCTGTGAATAATCCACAGCCCAAATCAAATTTGTTTGTCTCTGTTGTGATGAATAGTGTTTCATAAAGTGAACAAACCTCCACATTATTCCAACTGCAGTGTGTGTGCCAATGACATTACGCCGTATATTACTTATCTGGGGGAAATAGGCTAGCTGGGAGACATTATGCATATGATGAATAATGCATTCAGTCGGAGTCACCGTATTAGGGTTTGCCATATGTGGTGTGTGTGTGTGAGTGTGTGTGTGTGTGTAAAAGCTTGAGTGAGGAACCAAAAGGCTGTGTGAGAGTTGTTGAGGTTTACAGTTTTTTCCCAGAATAGGACAGAAAAGATGTTATTTATGTATAAACAATTGGGATAAGGTTAGGAAGTGTTAAAAGGTCAAAAATCTGCCACGACCTAAAATTATTTTATAATATTTTCAGGCAGCAACATGAATTCAGCTGCATATTCTCAACCTTTTTGAAGATTTTTTGGAGACGGATGCAAACTATGGCTGAGTTTCATTTGGCTGCTTTGGTTTCAACCCCCTCCTCCTGCTGCATTGTGAGGAGATGGCACAGATGAAGATCATTCGGAATAATTGCATGGAAATACACTTTGACTTCTTTAAAAAACACTTTGAAAAAGTTCCTTTTTTGCAAAATATTTTTCTCTGTATACAAATGAATGTTTAGAAGTTTACTTTACGCCACTTTTCTTATACTATTTAACTAATTAGGATAATAATTCAAAAAGTGAGGTGTTTTTAATCAACATAATGATGAGTGTTTTTGTAACATGCATTTTCATTTGCGTTTATTCCTGATTACGATTTGTATGCTTATCTGCAAAGCACTTTATTAGATCCTGGTTATAAATTGAAAAATTCAATACTGGCTTAAAGCAAATTACTTTTTCATTTTGTTTACCCAACCCTTGCTAACTCTTAACCAAATGTTTTATAGCCGAGTGACATGCAGGGCGTGACACCCAAAGACAGAGGAACCTCATCAAAATCAAAAGGTTCCCACATTACTGTCATTGTTTACAACGTGGTTTTAAACCTCCATGGAGTTTGGGAAGATCATTCGCTGTCCTTGAAATAATCATAAGTTGTAACAAAAGTTAATTATAATGTACCTAAATACCCACGGGTGAGTACACGTAGAGTGCAGCCTCTGCAGCAGACTCAAGGAGGCACCTTCTACCAGTTATGTGTGTGTGTGTACGTGTTTTATCTCCTCAATAAAAGTTTTGGTTGTATCAGCACAAATTAGCATTGATGGTACCTAGCTAATCTCTCACAGCTGCAGAATGGAGCATGAGGGAGAGGGTGCAGGGCCCCGGCCCATCTGTGGAGGGACCAACTGACGGTCCCCTGAAACCGACATCGCTTTGGCATTGTCAGATGGTCCCGACAGTGTGGCTTTATTGTGTGTATGTGTGTGTGTTTTTGAGAAAGAGAGAGAGAGAGACGGAAAAGTGCACGTGGGACAGCAAAAGCTGGATGCAGCGGGATGCTGTAACTCTCTGAGGACGTCTCTCCAGACCCACACAGCTGTGACAGAGGTGCTTTTAACAGAGAGGAACACTTGTTTCGCGGGACATTTCTCCCACGGCGCTGGTTATTCTCGTCAAGAGCCACCTTCATGTCTCCAGTGTCGCTTTCTGCTCTTAAACCAGGTGGCAGTCTGCGGTGTACACGTCATCTGAGCCCCGTCGTGTTGCAAACCGGACAAGAGCGAGGCGGTTTCCAAAATGAAGTTCACATTGCTGAGTGGCTGTTTGATGCTCTACTGATACACGCATACTTTATGATGGACGGTTTGTTTTGTCTTTACACAATAATGAATTCAACATCCCCACACCAAGAAGTGACCTCTGGGCCTATTCCACATCCAATGCGGGTCTCTTAAGCCGCCTGCTGTGTCTGTCTGAGTGAGTTTCTCCATGTCCAAACCGCCTGGGAGCGGCGCCAGCCCGGGACAGTCCAGACGATAGCTGCTGATACACCGGCGACCTTGTCACCATCTCAAAGGGACTGTGAGTGCTGCTCAGGTACACTGATGGAAAGTGTTTCAACTGCAACAGGGAGGAGGAGATACAAATTGGGATTTACCAACAAGTCATTTACCAGATTACATGTTTGAAGTGTTTCCACAAAGCAACTGGTCTGGCAAAAACATTAACTGAGTGATTAAAAGGTCATTCTGAAGCTCAAATCAAGCAATGATTGGTTGACAGTCAGGATATTATCAGCACATGCCACAGATGTTACGTCTAATCCCTTCGACCTTTTAGCATCGCTGCGTCTTAGATTAAAAAACTAAAACAAATGTGCTACTGCCGCTGGACTGTTTCTTAAGGGGCTCAAAATGGAAACATTTTGTAAAATAAGTTATACATAAGCTCTAGAGACAACTTTCAGTGGACAACTGCATTGTTGTACAATTTTATTTGAGCGCCACAAACGTCTGTTAAAGTGCAGCACAGACACAACGTGTAAGCCTCCATGTTCTACGGTGAAAGACCCTCAGCAGACCTGCAGTACCACGCAGGGACACTTTGGCATGCCGCACATTATTATTGTTCTTTCCCACGCTTACCCAAGAAGATTAATCTAGACTGCAGCTGGATCAAATCTTCCACCAATATTGGCAACATGGATTTGCTTTGATTGCTGATTGTGTGCTAAAAAGTTCAGTGTTAATGAAACGTCCCGTCGGTGTGCAGACCTCGATTACCGTAAAGTATCTCCTCTCCTCTCCTCCCCCCTTTGCTCTCCATCCTTGTTCAGCCCTTCACCATCCACAAAGACCATTAACTTAATGAGAGCTGCGGTTGGGTCTGCTGCAGCAGGCTGCTCCCTCCCTTCCATCCCCTCTATCGCTCTCTCTCTCTTATCACGTCTCTTATTCTCGCTCTCTGCCTGTTGTTGTTGCCAAACTTGTGCCACAGCAGCAAAAGCTTCGCCACTCAGGGCGACTCGGGGGACAGACATTTCATTTCCGCCCTCTTAACGAGTTGGCGTTTAGTGTGTGTGTGTGTGTGTGTGTGTGTGTATGGGGAGAGGGGGCGGGGGGAGCAAGGCTTCATCGTTGTCCTCCTCCACACTCTCAGACAGAGATAATGGGGGAGCTGATAGCAGCCTTGGAGACTGCTGCGGCTCCAAGCACAGATATGGACTGATAACGCCTCCGCCATCTTGTGTGTGTGTGTGTGTGTGTGGATGTGTATCGCTGTAGCATAAGTACAACCAGGTTTATACAACTGCGTGTCTTTGAAGGAGTTTTTTCTGTATTAAATATTTCTGAATTTGTATTTTTTTTTGTATTTGAGGGCGTTTGAGTGTGTGTGTGTGTGTGTCGCACATCTGCTTCTCCGGAGCATGTGGCCCTCCCTGTGCCTCTTTGCAGCCTCCTTCATCCCACCAGACATGCCTTCCTCCGTTTTTATGGGCACAGAAACAGCTGGCCCCCCCAGTAGGGCATTATCACAATGAGACAATCACAATAGATGAGCCCCAGTGCCGCACACACACACACACACACACACATGCACAGAAGGCTGAGGCCCACACTCTGGTGGATACTCCTTCCCGTTGGGCTGTTAGGTCCCTGTACTCGTGCTCGCCTTCCTTCTGGAGATGTGATGGGGTGAAATCTCACTCAGCGGCTTCGCCGTCGTGCTCCTGCTCTGACGCTGTCTGTTTGTTTTTATTCGGGCCATGTGACTTTGATGAATCGCAAAAGGTGGATCTTTTCGCTGTTCTTCGCACAATCTCCTCGTACGACAATCACTTCCTGACAGTTCAAATGAGAAAATGATTAATAGGGCTCGTTATTAACATAATGAGTTATTATCCAGGACAGAGAAATGATTTCATCAAGCGGGGCTATATTTATCTTTGTTCACCTATGCACCTGTTCCTCCATGTGACATTGCAGCAGGTTTCTCTCCATTTTGCATCATGTGCTGATTAGTTTCCCAAAGCCACAATGTGATTAGCTGTAAATTGTTTCCTTTTTGACGTGGAAATGCATATTTATGAGTGCTTATCGTGAGCATCGAAATATTTGTCAGAGAATCTTGGAATTGAACGGACTGAAACATTGAACACCAGGACATATATTTGCTTTGCTGTTACTTACACAGCATATCGGAAGGTATTTTTTTACAGTACAGGGAAATGCCATTTTTTTTGTTTCTATACAATGTATGCATGAATGAAAAGTTGTTTTAATAAGACATAATCTGGATGTTTTTTTTTTCTAATTTAACACCAGAAGGTTAGTTCATGTGCCATCTGACCTTTAAAGTATATATTTATTTATTGGAAATTAAGGTCATTTTTGACCAATTGGACTGAAAACAATGCTAAAGTCCTAAACCTGGGTTCTTTCTAACGTATGTTCCCTTTCCATTCACTACATGCTCAAGATGTACGCTATATTTTCTATATATCTATATATACATACATTATATATATATCTATATATACATATATTATATATATATGTATATATACATAAATTATATATATATCTCGTGCCTAGTAAAGGGAAATCTTATATACACTTAAATTGGAAGATTATTTATCACAGATTTCCCCCAAGGTTATGAATATTTACAAACTTTACAAACAATACATTTCTTTTGAGTTGATTTTGTTCTTTTTCTCTCTCAGAAAACGGACTTTCAGACACATCCTAAATCTAGATATTAAGTTTGTAGAATGTTGAACAAGTGATTTATATTTATAAAAGGTCATTTGAAGACATTATTAGTCTGTGTGTGTGTGTGTGTGTGTGTGTGTGTGTGTGGTTGAGTAGATATTCTTGCCTGAATCCGTTCATTAGCCATCTACGCACTCACAAAGCTGAGACATACCCAGAATGCCTTGTTTCTGGGGAGCCATGCGCACTTGTGTTTTGTTAATGAGCACATCCAGGGAACACACACACACACACACACACTTATATCTACACAGGAACTGACATTCTCCTTACACAACAGCAGAGACAATCTCCTGAGAAAGATTGCTGCCAGGCACAAGAATGGCGAGCAAGAAGCTGAGGGAGTGAGATCGGCGGGGGGAGGGAGGGAGGGACGGAGGGTTCGGGGGGAACAGAAACGCTGCTTTCTTTTTTCCCGCCCCTTTTCTCTCCACAAGCCGGAGATGTTTTGTTCTGTGCGTGCTCGTGCCTTCACTCCCCGCTCCGCTTTGATAGGTTTCGGCGCACTCGACCGTATTGACGGCGGTCTTGGCAAGCACAGTGACAAATCAATTAAGAGCGTTCGACTGATACAGCGTCTGAGTCCCCCCTCAAGCCCCATTCTCAATAGCAAATAAGAGCAATTAAAGGCCGACTGTAGCACATGATGTGACAGTAATGGCCATAATGGATCGCCGTCAAGGTTCAGACGCCAGATAATGTTATTGTTTATCTAGATGAGTGTTGTTGTTTATTCATAAGCCCACCCTCTTGACAACCCCGTACCCCGAGCCTAAACGCAAACAGACTGTCTGTGATAGCGAAAGGTGGCCATCTGTCCAATCAGGGAATCAAGTCAATGAGGGGAACCAGTTTGGGGGCGAGACCTGATCTGGAAGACATTAGCATGTGAATTAGTTGTTGACTGGGTGCCAAAGCCAGCCGCCTAATCGCTGCCAACGAGATGACAGCGTTCCACTAATCGATGGCTTGATATCTATATGGCAACATATGGAAGCATCAGGCTCGCAGCCTGTGCCGTTTTGTTTTGATCAGGTTCGCGCTGAAATTCCACTCAGCTTGCGAGTAATTTGTTTTTTCTGTCAACAGAAAACATTAAAGGAAAATTTACATTTACTAAACACGGCAAATGACAAAAATAAAGTGTCATTTATTGAATGATGAATCTGTTGAAAGAAGAAATTCTCCCTTTCTGAAACAATATAGTTAATTTGTCGCCACACCGTAAATGCATGAAAGGCCAACATTTAGTATTCTGTGAATATTTAGATAATTCATGATTTGGATTTTAAAAAAGTGAAAAAGTACACAGTAAGAATAATAGCAGAAAGAAACTCGCTGCCCTATTTGGTCTAGATGTATGATGCATTTGCATTTAGGGCGTGTCCAACGCCACTCTTGCTAGTTAAACGGCACATTAACTGGGGGCAAGGACAGCGCATGTGTTCATGGGGGGGTGTATTTAGTCTTTTAATTAACGTGTATGGTGAATAAAACCAATCAGGGTGTCAAATCCCATTCCCTTTGAAAGCCAGGTGTGCCTGCAGTCTGAAACCTACAACCCTTTGTATTACGAGATCTCAGTGTTTGACACAGTCAACCACAACTCATCACTAGAACTAGACGGTTCTTTCAGGACCGATCTGGAATTCCCGACAGGAACATATCGAGTCGCCCACGGCTTCCGATCTTGGACATTTCATCCCCGTTTGGGCCCAAAAGGATGCGATGATGTTGGTTTTATTGGGTTTGTTTCCAGTTTTGATCTGTAGTTCCCTGCCTCGTGTCTCCTGTGACAACTTTGCTTCCTGGACTTTTGTATTTCCCACCAGTGTGATCACCTTACCAGCTTCACCTGCCAACACAAGGCTTCAAACGCCATCAAATGTTTTCCTAATGAAATTGTAAAGGATCTATATCAAAACACGTATCTGTGGCTAGATGCAATCTGTAAGAAACTGGAACATTTCAGTGCAGTGAAATTAATTTTTTTCCATCTCCAAATAGAAGTAATGCAGTTATTCAAGGTCTCCATTTGTCATTTCTGTCTTCAATGTGATTTCTGTGTGGTTTCCCCCTCAGGCTCGCTGAAATAAAATTCCCATTTTAGACTTGGTTTTCCCACTGGAGATAATTCCATTTGAGGAAATCTGATAGCTCACATTTGAATCCCAGAAAGAATTTCCAATGGCAGAATAATGTGGCGCAACGTGTCATTTTGAATCAAGACAAAAACATGTTAGACGGCGGTTCCTCCTTTGTGAGCTTGAGATAGCTGTCCTCCATTCAACCATCTACTGGCGATGGTCTACAGGAGAAGATCACGAAAGCTCAACAACGCTTGACAGATATATTGTCAAATAACGTGAATGCATTTTATACACATATTCATATCCATCTACACATATCTTGTCACACAGTTCACATTTTTAACAATCCTTAAACTGCGCCGTGCTCAGCTTTACTTTTTGTTTTTAATGTGTCTGTTACAATATCTGTTACAGTATTATTATGTATAAATAAGTAGAATCCCCACCAAAGGCATGCTGTTGGCATGAATACATCTGAGGAATATACATATTATAATGTAATGTATGCTGGTGGTTTTGCTCTGTGCTGCAGGGTCGCAGGGTTGGTCCCAGTGTAGAGGGATGGATATCTTGGCTATTTACTTCTGCTTTCCCTATATCTTGACTGTGTAATGCTGAGCAGCTTTAATGATGTAGGTCAGGAATTGGAATCACCTCACTGGTCACCTCTGACCTCTGGTAGTCATGTAATATGCTGCCCACTACTTTATTTCTGCTATCTTTTATCGTCTATTAAGCTTGTGTCCAGGCCTGGCTTGTTGTGGGATTTACCAACACTGGACGTCTGTAGTCAGTGTCTCCACTTGCAATGGTAAATGTGCTTTTTTAAAGATTCAGCCCATTCCGAGGGCCTCCACAGGACTGTCATCATGGTGAGGGCGGAGCTGGTGGGATGAGGCTTACGACCATAACGGTGCAAACCACGGCGACAATCTTTACCGAGCTAACCGCTTTGCCCTGCAGGGGAATCTGAAGGTTCATCTTTGACGAGGATGTTGTCGGTAAAGGCGTCATCAGCTGTGACTGCATGTGCACCAAAGCAAGGAGAAGCTTAGATGCAACACACACTGACCTCATTTACATGTTTGACGCCACATTATTCTTCTGAAATTGTAACGTTCCTTCTTTCTGAGAAAAGAAGGATGAACCAAGCCTCATTAATTAAGCTCATTAGGTGAACACAAACCTGTTTGGGGGAGGCAGTTGGGGCTCTTCCACTCCGATGCAGCAGCGGCATTTAATTCGTCATATTGGCTGACTGATGGCTGCACCTCGGGGCCATGTTCTGTGACATGGTTGTTGTCCCAGTGCCACCCTTACACACACACACAGACCCTTAAACGGGCTTGGCAGACTCCTAGTTCCCCCCCTCTCCAATCAGTGTGTCCTCGGGGGGGGGGGGTGGGGGCAACCATTCTCGCTGCTCTTTGGAAAAAGCTTGGCATTTGTCAGATATTCCTGTAATTCATCGGCCGTCTCCCGGGATTTGCTGTTGGCACAGCCGATGCCAAGTCCCCTCCTCCTCCTTTGACCCCCCTTCATCGCTCTCACCCTCTCCATCCCTATTTCTCCCCTCTTTCTGCATCTTCCTCCCCTGGATGGCCGCTCCCAGCACAGATCCCACAAACGCGCTGAGAGTCCGTCTTCCCTGACGTTCTCTCTGAGTCTGGAAAGCACGGGATGCAGTAGGATTATCTTCTTCACATTTTGCCTCTAATGTTCGGAAAACGTGAGCACACACGGCCAAATGAAGGAATAATTAAACGTCAATTATCGCTAGTGATATGGATGTGGAAAATATAATTGAGATTAATTAAGCGTCAGTGAAAATGTACATCTGTTGCTTATTTTAAAAAGCAGGAGGGGGGGGGGCACAACTCTTTTTTTGTTTTTCTGGGAGTATTCCTCAATGAGTTGAAAATGTTTAAGACGTTCCCGTGAGTCCGTAGCTGTTGTTTTCCAGTTGGAGCTGTACAGGTAAATTGCAGCATCTCACATTTTGTTTATGAGTCAACGGCTGTTGGGTGGCAGGCATTTTAAGCTAATAGCTGCTTTAAATAGCTGCAATTAGAGGCAAGCATGAGATATTTAATCACTCTAGACCAATTAGTCTGTAATCAAGTAGTGTCCAAGAGCGAGCACGTTTTTGTCCTCCACTGTTCCTCGGCAAGCGGCCGTCATATACTTCTCTGTGTGCCTGGAAGAGCGGTGATTAACATGCGGGGATATAAGCCCCCGTGGAACGCCGTAATGTGGAGTTAAATCAGGGAGGGAGGGAGCTTAGACACGACAGCCAAACCTGTTATTGCAGTTTAACATATGCAGAAGGTTAATTCAAGGCAGAGACGGCTGCGTGCGTCCCGGTTTTTATCTGTTTGCATCACGGCGCGTTATACAGATTTGTGGAAAATTCGGAGCCAGTGTGTTTTCCTCTGTATGAAACCACACTAACAAGAAACAAAAACACATTTTACAGTCTCATTAGTTCTTTTCTCCTGGATCAGGGCAGAATAAAAAGATTAGAGAGCAAATGGCATTCAGATTTTGTTATTTTCGGCTGCGTTAAAACCTCTGGCTGGGGACAGGAAATAGAAATTAGCCTCTCTGGCTAACTGGCTCACTTACGGTGCAACTGTTGATTGGTGTACATTGTCAGTGCAAAATCAATCAATAAATAAAAAATCTGAAATTGCTAAATCTCGCAGGAAAAATTGCAAGAAATAAAATCAAATAAGGCCTCATTTTAATATTTGAACACAACATTTCAGAACAGTTGTAATTTAGAAAACAATTCTTAATGTAAGCAAATAACTGATGAACTTTCATGGGGATATTGAGTAGTTAAATATATTTCACAATATTCACTTGTAGTGGCATCATAAATGCTAAAGGCCGTTTTCTCTAAATGAGTTTCTCAGACTTCAGAAACCTCCTCTTACATAAACCAAATTATACAGTTTAAATCCTCTATACTCTGAAAGTTTTTTCACATTTCTTTTTACTTTAAACATTATAGATTTTTTTTTAAACAAGACTTATAAACCTTGCTTTACACAACATCCAGACATATGTTCTGGAACTCCAGAGCGTATTTAATAAGAATGAATTATTTGCATATTTGAAAAAATGTATTTTCAGAAATTAATAAATAGTGTTTAATTGACTGGAAAAAATGTCATGGTGGCATCTATTGGTTAATTTGTTTTACCTATTCAACTGTAGTGTCTCATCTTAATGAGCCATATGGAGCACACAGCAATGCATGTACAAGGAAAGAGAGAATTGAATGAACGTGCACACACACACACACACACACACACACACACACCTGTGCAAACAGTCGGCTCCTCTCAGCCGCGGCCGGTCCCATGTTTCAATAGTAACAACACTGTAGTCATAATGACATTTTGAGTGACTGATCAGTTCCGCCACATCCACGTCCACTTCCCTCGGCCGTCTCGCCGAGGTGGAAAAAAACGGTTGACGGCTGAGGTTTTGGCCTCCTTATCAAACAGGATGTGAGGCTTTCCCACGGTCCTAAGCAGGGAGGATGTAGGATGAGAAGGACGCAGGTCGGAACTCAACATGAGAGCAGAAGAGTTAAAAGAGCCATAAAGAGATGGAAGATGGAAGTTTCCGTAGAAGGAAAATCCAGAGAGGGATCTGCGAGTCCACATAGTCCTGTAGGTAACAGGAGCAGTGATGAATCGTGTATCTATCTGGGGATGACAGCCGTTTTGGCTGCTGACTAGATCAGAGAATTGGATTCCCACACAACGGAGGTGTAATGGAAACGTGTTACTGTAACACTGAGGGAGGCACGTCTTTAAGGAAAACATCATGTGATGGGATCAAATGTGCAGCGACGTGTAAAAATGAGCGTGGCTGATTGGCTGCTGGATGAATGCCATTTGTCTTTGCCAGGAGGTGTCGTGTTTATGACATACTATTGTGATAAATGTGTTTTCACGATTAATGCTGAAGTAGTTTTTCTGTCAACGGCCTGTAATGGAGCAGCAGGAATTTTGATTTTGATGTGCATGGGGCTCAAATGATGAGTCGGGATGGTTTTTCTACGTAGCTGTGTAGATTTTGAAGGCGCACAGGCAGAAACATACTGGTTTCATGCACCAGTTGCTTTTGTATATGCTTCTGTAGATTTCTCCTGTTTTTACAAAAAGGTTATCACCGAAGAGGCCTCGATTAAATATATGAATATAACATTTCAGACAACTTTTAATACAAAAAAGAAAATTGTCTCAATGTAGAGTAAGTCATTTCTTTTCATCGTATTCACTTGAAGTGACTTAGTGTATTTAACTTTATCGCTGAAGGCCGTTTCCTCTGAGCGAGTTTCTTGTCAGACTCGGATCCAGAAACTTCCTCTTCAGTAGCTCTTAAACAAACCAAACGTTACAGTTTAAACCCTCTTACAGTGGCGTTTGTTCAGATATCGTTTGTAGCCTGATTCATTTAACATTCCTTACTAAATATATGGAAAAATGTTTAAAGGTTGACATCTAAAATCCACTTTTTCATCTTGCATCTAGTCAAAATGTTTCCAATTCCCTTTTGTGGAAGTTCATGCAAATCAGCACATATTTGATTAGAAAATATGTTATTTGCATATGACCAAAACCAGAGAATTATTCTATTCAGCTGGGGAAGCTTCAAGCTGTCTTATAGTTAGACGTTTTCCCTCAACCCAAATGATATTATAATTACTTGTTTTCAGTGAAGAAAATGTGGAAAGTAAACCTGGTGATACCTGGAAGTTCTGACAATACATCGTTTCCACATAATGTTTCAAGTTAAGGGGCTTACATTTGGTTCCACTGTAACACCGTTTAATGGTGATGCCTTTGGTTGAAATGGGACGAAAAGTAATCCCTGAATATATTTCCAGGAAAGACTGCATTCTCATGACCTCTCGGGTCCGCGTTGGGCTCGCTTACCGAGAGCCAGAACCTCTTTAATCAAATCAGGAAGGTCTAACTGTCAAACTGGCCACCTGCGCCGCAACACATTTTTTCTTTTTTTTTTAAAAACCTGTTCACGCACACACACATTTAATATCACAAGGACGACGCTTGCCAGTGCAGTGAGGCCTCTCTTACCATGGACTATAAGCACACGCGCGTGGCCTCTGCTTGTCCACAGAGGTGGAGCGAGGCGTCTGAGAGGCATCTGCGGCCCCCAAAGGGGCCCCTCTCCGTGTCCGAGCTCGTCCCCGTCCAAACGGGTCTACCCGACACTCAGAGTGACGCCGGGGTCTGTGAGAGGACGCCGCAGCTCCGTGGAGAGGAGGGAACTAGTTTAATTAATATCTTTAGAATAAAGTACGGATCCATTTGCATTTGGAAATCGAGAAGCAACATTCATCACCTTTTGAAACGTTCAACCCCTCCAGCTGTTTCTCCTCACACACCCATAATCCCGATGAGGCCGCAGTTAGAAGTGTGAACAGGATTTTCTGTTGGATTTCCCTCGAACGATTCGGTTGCCTGTTTGTGTTTCTAACGTTCTACCCGTGTGCGCATCGGGGAGTCGTACTTCCTGGAAATGCTGAGCATGTGCTGCCTTGGCAGTGGTGTTTACTGTTTCATCTTTCCTCATCAAAGGTCACTTTAGGGCTCAGATGGACGCCGAACACGTTGACTAGGCACATTTAACCTGAACGCTGTGAACGCTCCATTTGTCTCTTCATTTTGATGTATGAAGGTAGGACGGTAATCTTATGATTCACCATTCAGGCTGTTTTATTAGTATTATTGTTCAAACCAAAGTATGTCTTTTCTACCAAGTAGAAAGACATAATTAGCAGTTTGCTTCAATTTAGCTCAGATCGGACTTCTGAGCTGTCGCCTTCTATTTGTGTTGAAGCTCATCTTACACACAATCTCACAAATTTACCAAAAATACCAAAATATTTGAGACGCCCCACCCTGGAGACAAAACTTGAGACGACACACAATTCTTCCTGGAAACTTTAATTGTTTTTGACAACTCCTCACCAGCCAGTGAAGGTCCAGTCCAACAGTGCAGCTGACGGAAACGTACGAGGGCCCTCTCACGCTGGCAGGAGGGTGGTGAGGTAAAGTCGGCGTTCGATGTCACAATAACAAATAAAAGGCTTCTTTCTCTTTCGCTGCGTCATTTCACTTCTAAAGACACCGCCCGCCTGGTGGTTTTCCAGAAGGAGTCTGTTAATGTTCACATATTTCATCGATTCATAAGCGGAGCTGAATGATTTTCCCCTCGTCAGTCATTAACCGCTCAAAGGAGAAGCTGCACGAAAAAGGAACAGAGACGTTGTTTTAAAAAGAACACTGTCAGAAGTGCCGTCACTCTCAAGATTTCTTTTTTTTTCCTTCTTTTTTACAAACAGTGCAAAGTAACGGAATCAATACAAAAAAAACAATTCAGCAGAGCGACCGAGCGGGTCAAAGTCGTCAAAGTTAATGAGTACAAAACAATTGACGAGACAGCGAGAGCGAGAACGTGTGTTGAATTCCACCACTGGTCTCCGGGATGAGGGGGGGCTGCTTCACATTCAGCGTCTCCGCAGTGAGCCTGACATGCTACACATTCAACTATTCCAGAACAAACAATGACACACTGCAAATGGTTCTAACTGATATCGTGATGTGAGGACATCATCGGCAGAGCGTAACCTTCCACGAAGAGACTCTAAAGGTCGAAACACCATATTTACATAACGATAAACAAAAAAGAAGGTTTTAATAAAAAATATCTTATAATTACAATAGTATATTTTGAGCAAATACGTCTTCCTTCCCCATACTTTAATAGAACATTTGTGTCTTTATATATGTACATTCTTAATCATCTCGAATCGAAAATCCTTCTTCTGTACAATATCAAACATTTTACAGCTCCAGGGGATGACGCCGCCTGTTCAACACAAATCATCTATTTGAAACAATAGATATCCAAAAACATGTACAACCATTTTCTTCTTTTTTAGCAGTTTAGTAAAGCTTTGGACTGGAGTCTTTTTTAGTAATTATTTAAGCACAATTCATGGACAGTTTTTGTTGCCGTTTCCAACGACAACACTTCTTCGGCATGAGGACTATGTTTGCGCTCTAATTGGAGAAGATTTTGAGTGACAGGTGGAGGAGACTAGGAGAAGTCTACATACTGACTCCTGTTTTCAATAGAACCAAAGGAAAAAAAGATGAAATAAGTGGTGATTTCTTTTTTGGGGGGGGGTTTAAATTCCTCTTTTCCTCGTTTTATTAGTATTCTTTTTTCCAAATCCCCTTGTGATTGGTGCCTCCAGTTGGGTGTGAGTCCCTGGCGAAGCTTTGCTGGCTTTGGATTGGCTCTGTGCGGCCTACACACCTGTGGAGGGGGATGAATAGGGGGGAAGAGGAGGAGGAGGAGATGGAGGAGGAGGAGGAGGAGGAGGAGATGGGGTGAGCTGCCGAGCTGCAGACTGACTGGCGCCACCGACAAAACAGAGGCCATGCTTGATCAACAACCCCAAACAAACCAGGTCAAACAACAACGCGGCTCCGCTGGACTCACACACACACACACACACACACACACACACACACACACACACACACACAACCAGCTTTTTTGGCCTTGGTGTGAGTTTGGACTGAATGCTAAAAATCAGTAACTTGAATGGGCCTGAGAGGGACAGACTTGGGTGAGAGAGAAAGAGGAAGCAGTGGGAGAGCGAGAGAGAGGGCAAGCTGAGGTTTTAACCCTTTCTTCTTGCTACACCACTGACAGTTATTGCGCAAAAAGCACAGCTGCCTCTGAGGTCGTTGCCAATTTTCGTGTGTTCCTCAATTATTATTTTCTCTTTTTTTCCCTCCCCCCTCTGTAGGGACTGTCAATTCACACCTCACATAGGCTACAATAATTAAGTTAATGGGGATGGCTGCGCGGATGCGGTGTTTTCGACTGGGATCCCTCATTTTCTTTGTTTATCCAAACTTCTGATTATAAACAAAACAAAAACAACAAAAAACATTTCATATAATCAACGATGTTATTAAAGTCAACTTACCAGTGTTGAGGTGCTTGTATCTCAGCGGCATAAAATAGAGTCCTCCGGCTTTTTGACTATTGACGTCCTCTACGAGAAGAAGAAGAAGGAGAAAAAAGGAGAAAATGTCATTAAATAAAGACTAAATGATACGCGGCTACATCTCCCACAAAAGACGCTCTTATGAATAACAAATTGCCGTCATTGTGCGCGGTGAAGTGGGCTGAAGGCTGAGCTCCTTCACCGGCCGCTGGGATAAGGTGGGCCCGTGACACGCAAGTCATTATCATGCAAATCGAAAAAGCCTGCAATCAAATGCGCAATCTAACCCAATGCGTATTTTTTGTATGCGCGACTTTTCAAGGTTGTGCCGTCAGGTGTGCGGAATTTCGATTATTTGAATGTTTTCCCCCCACAGTGAAAGGACAATGACACATAACGGGCACGACGCGCTTTGTCTGCCTGGCGGTAAAACGGCGGTCTGGCACGCAGCAAAATCAAAATAAAGTCCCGGTTGGAGAAGAAAAAAAAAGAGCAACCGGTGAAGAGACGATGTCCGCCGGGTTTAAAGCTTTACTCACCTGGTGGTGATCGACGTTGAGCGGCGTCAGCGGCGTGCGGCTCGGGTTGGAGGCCGGCGCGGGGCAGGTGCCAGTCCGCTGTGGCTGCTGTTTGTGGAGCGATGGGTGCGTCTCCAGGGCCAGCTGCAGGTCCAGGATGTAGTCTATGACGTGCTGGAGGATCTCCACTTTGCTGACTTTCTTATCTTGCGGAATGGTGGGCACCAGGCGCTTCAGCCGGCTGTAGCAGTCGTTCATGTCGTACTGCAGGCAGAACAAGTCCTCGTCCTCCACCCTGCACCGGGCGATGTTCAGGCTCTCCTTCGACAGATAGTGCAGCGACAGCGGGCTGCCGCCGGAGGAGGAGTCCTGCGGGTGGACCGGAGTAACAGCCTTCATCTTAGAAAACCAACGGCTCGGAGACGGGAGCAACGAGCTGGAAACAAATACGGCTCCGGTGACAGGTGAGGTTTTTAGAGACGAAGCGGTGCTGTGGATACAGCCGCAAATAAGCAACGGGAAGGGGGGGGAAATGTAGTCTTGTCAACACATCCCGCGGAGCCGCACAGTTCCTGGTACTTCGGCAGGCTCAGTGTGGAGGAAACGAATAGATTCCCTACATTTATAGAGGAGAGGGGAGGTGCCAAGCGCGACGGCTGACGGATCGAGAGAGAGGAGCTGGTCAATCACCGGCAGCCCGCTGCCCACCGACCCAACAACGGAGCAGAGAAAAAGGCGTGTCTCCTTCTGTGCTCGCTGCGGTGGGCTGCCTGTGTGTGTGTGTGTGTGTGTGTGTGTGTGTGTGTGTGTGTGTGTGTGTGTGTGTGTGTGTGTGAGAGAGAGAGAGAGAGAGAGAGAGAGAGAGAGAGAGAGGCGAATTTAAAGCAGTCAATTGCGCATTACCACCGCTGCACAAAGAATACAACGCAGTTCTCGCGTTTCT
Organism: Gasterosteus aculeatus; assembly: GCF_964276395.1. NCBI lineage: Eukaryota > Metazoa > Chordata > Actinopteri > Perciformes > Gasterosteidae > Gasterosteus > Gasterosteus aculeatus. Next base: position 18,799,123 of record NC_135707.1, on the reverse strand, counting down.
CTTACGTCGAGTCAAGTCTTTCTTGGCAATTTGGCGGATTATATATATATATATTTCTACGACATGTCGGGGCGATTAGCGTTATGTTGGGGCCGCGGTCTTTAATGCGTAATTACGCACGGCCTCGCCTACTGGTCGTAGCCGCTTTACCTGGACACATTTAATCAAAACCACACCCGCTTAACCATAACTACGCCATGAATAAATGGCATGGACATATTGTTCCAATTTCCCGTCATCTCAGATTAAATAGACGTTCATTATGACTGCAAATAACACATTGATTTCGTTGTCAGCGCTTATCGCATCTCTAGGGGAGCCGGGACGGCCCGATTTGTTGGCGGCGGTGCCTCCTCACCGCTCCTTCCTCCAGCTGTGTGTGTTATTATGTGCCTCCTACATTCCTCCACCTCTCCGGGATGCGTCGCCCCTCCGCTCCCTTCCCTACCCGGCACCCTTTGAGTCTCCCGGGCCGGGCAGACGGCCTGGCGCCACACACGGAGGGCTCTTCCTTTCACACACACGGCTCCTCTCCCCTCCTCTCCATTTTTCTTTCTTTCTTCCCTTCTTTCTTTCTTGTCAGGCCTGTTGCCAAGACAACGCGGAAGCTACACTACTTCAATTCAGCATAAACCCTGTGTTTTTTTTTTAACCAAGCGGGATTCATACAGGGGCCCCCTGATGTCCAAGTCTAAGCGATGACACCCACCTCACTGCATCTTTGGAGGTTTAATGTCCCAAAACTTAAACTTTATGGGAATCACCGTGGTCTGTTTTATTGTGAATATTAAAAGGCTTAAATAACTTGAAATGGGTATTTTCCCCTTCTGTCTCTGTCCCTCTCTTTCTGTCTGTTTTTTTGTTGCCATGGGAAGTGACAGCTGTGCCCAGTAATGCATTGCAACAATGTGTGGTTGGTTCAGGGACAAGCTCAAAGGGGTCAGTGAGTCGTCGATGGCCTTTCTCGGCGTGGATGCGCTGCATGGACTCTGGTCCATGGCAATGAAGTGAGGAGGCCTGGGGGGTAAATATTAATGATCTGACCAAGTTTTTGGATTTTCAAGCTTTCGCCTCGCTCGCTGAAGGCCACAATGGTTACCTTTCGGGAACGTAAAAAAAGGTTTATTCGCTTCTTTACATCTACATTTGAAATATGTTGAAATACAGAACAAAACAAAGAACAAAACAGAAAGTAATCTGCAAAAGTTGCTATATCAATAAGTACTCATGCTCAAGTGAATCAGATCTCATCTTGTTGCACCTTCTTCTTCTGAATTGGTCTAACAGTCCCCTACTGGAGAAGTACAGCCCTGTATTTTAATGTCGTACTTTGAGATCAATCTTTTTGAGCTCAATATCAGCGTTTGCAACAACTTGAACAAATGTTTTCGTGTTAATTTAGGGTTAGCTTTTATGGGAAAATTTGCACCATTTTTCTAATACAGCAAAAGGACTCCAAGGACTCCAATAGTGTAAAGAGTGAGAAAGGGGGTTACACACTGGGCCTTTAAGCCCCGCCAGCTAGCCTGATGAACTTTTGTCCCCCTATCTCTTTTATTTTAACTGGATGAGGAACTTAGTTCACCAGGGCATGGAAGCGTTAGTGGAACCAACCTCTCTCTCCTCTTTGGTACAAGTTGTGGTTGATTAGAATAACTTTGTCGAAAGCACAGAGTTCAGTGTCACCTGTGTGTGTTTGCAAGAATAAGGTGCACTTTGACTCTTTGCGCTCGGTAACCTTGTTATAATTCTATTATTGTCCGTGTTCAGCCCTGTAACTAGTCCATGACGCATGGATCAACCTCAAATTTAACATGAGTCGTAATTCAAAGTTGGTTGGGAACAAAGGAGGGAAACACAAGTGTGCATTATCTATTTGTGTGCGTGTGTTTGCTTTCTCGTGCTTCCTTTGCATGAACTTCCCTAATTGTGGCCCTTCTGGCCCTACTTCCCTGAAGGTTTATGGCGGCGGTGGCTGGGGACCGGAGCCAGGTAACTAGAGACTCGTTACTAGATAAGCCTGCGAGGTGAGAGCTCTCTGTTTGTTGTGGCTACACAGCGCGCAGAGACAAGCATCAGGCCGCCAGTCAGACTCGGCCGCATGTTCAGTCGCTGTGGCTGGGGAGAGTTTTGCATTGGTAGTGTTTGAAACAGGGGACACGAAAGCCGCATTTGGTTCCCCTGGACGTGGGGGAAGTTGCGATGGGTGGTAACACACACACAGCAACTCTGGAGTGACGGAGGCGGCCCGACGCCTCTAGTTCCACACAGGAGATCAGCTTATTGAGCGTGTTATGAAGTTAACACTATATAACGTCTTTTGAGGATGATAATTTAATCTAACATTTAATTTAACATGAATCTTTTACAGTACAAAATGAACAAGGAACATATGAACATATGAAGACATAATTATAATAAATAAATAACTGAAGGCATTTAGGAGTGGGGCGAAATTCACTCAATTCAATATTTTCAAATCTACGAGCTCACAAGGTTAAATGGGGCCTGAGTAATTAGACAATATGTTTGATCCCAGCGTACACGTCGCAAAATGTTGGTGTATGAGGTGACACGATCGCAAAGCTCATCTATCTTCCCATGACAACATGTTTATACTCGAGTGATCCGGTTCAACACTTTGAGCAGAAAACAGAATAGAAACAAAGCTGTGTTTACAACTTGTACTGACCTCCATCCAGTTGAGGCTTATCCAGGACGGCAAGACAGAGGACAAAGATCACAGTACAGAAACATTTGATCTGTAAAACACACTTTTGGAAAGTTCAGTCCTGTCCAGTACACCTGGGGACAATTTAAGATAAATACACTTTGGGTTGTTTTGTGTGTCTGTGATTGTTTTGTGTCGTTTCGGAGCAGTTTATGGTCTCTTTGCGGCTGCTGGGCTTCTAACTGCATATGTTTTGGTCGTTTTTTGAAGGTTATAGCTGTGATACAGACCCTTCCACTCGTAAAAATAAAACCTCGGTTAGCTAGTCCCACAACCCGAGTCCCCGGTACCCACCTGTGGGTGCCGTCGCCGCTGCAGCTGAATCTCTCCCCCAAACAGCTCGCGCTGGCAGAAACTTTCCCCGGCCCCAGTTGTGCAGGTTGGTTGTCTGTTTGTGGTTTTGATGGAGGACAGAACAGTCTCTCCAGATGACGCACTTAGCCTGACAGTTCTTACAGTGAAACCAGGTAAATAACCCCCAGCCGGTGGATTGGCTCGCCCACATTGGGTCTGTCTTTTGGATCTGGGCCAGAACACTCTGAGGGGCACGGCCCGCATAACAGTTCCTGATCCCTCAAAGTATACCCGACATTTGCATCCACTGTTTTTACTGTTCAACAGGTGTAGGAAAGCTAGTCCTATCTCCTGAACCCAGACCTGTCCGCGTCGGCCGGCTCATCTGCGGCTGTGACGGGTGGTGCTGCATTTGTTTTTTCTCTTTTCTTTCCTCTTTCTCTCCAGGTGACACAGTTTGCACAACATGCCTCATTCCCCGATGGCCTCCCAAACACAACAGCTCTCTCTGTGTCATTTACACAGGTGCATTCACTGTTTACTCTGTGCAACCTGAGTAACCATCCATACACACACATGCGCACACACACACCTACTTATAAACACACATAAATGCATCATGAAGGATACCTGAGAAGGCACATTAAACATAAAACAAAAGAGTTGCGGCTAAAGTGACTTTTTTGCTGTAAAAATAAACTGGAAACTCTACTTCAATAATTCTCTCCGCAGACATGCGGACCACGTGCCACCACCTGTGGGGTTTGTGTTTAGAGGCTGGGATCTATTCTCATAGTATCTGTGCTAAAAGGGGGTGGGGGGGGGGGGGGTTCTGCACTCATTTAGGTCAGAAGCTGTTCAGTCGGATCCAAAAGCATTAATCACTGCCTTTCTCATCAGCGGCCACTGGGAGTTTTTCAGAACTCCCCCAGCTGCTCCCCCCCCCCCCTCTCCCGCCATGGTCACCTCACTCCTGACCTGGCGTTTTGGACGCTCGCTATGATTCGCAATGTCCTTTTTGTACTCCAAACTGTGGAGAGACCCAACAGCAGGCAGAGAGCATGTGTGCGTGTGTTTGTGATGATCTCTTTCTGTGTGTGGGTGTGTGTGACAACAGGTGCACCTTTGTAGCATCCGGTTGTACAGCTGCTGCCCTGCTTGCTGTCTCCAGAACCTAAATCCTCACTTCTTCAAAGTAAAGCTTTGCACAATATTTTATTAACCGTTGAAAAAGTACTCTGCAGAATTGAGTACAGCCCAACAGCTGAGCACTTGCAACAGTGAAGTAAGATGAGGAACCTTCGCTAACAGTACACTACTGTTCTTATAATGCAATAATAAGTCAACGTTGACTTCACACAGGTTTCCTGGGTGCAGATCCTGTGTTTCCTGACTTCCTTCCTTTACTGAACACCTGAACAGCTTATCACGTGACTTTCTTCTCCACTCTTTCAACAACAATGACCACGTTAAACGGCATATGTTTTAAACCAGGGCCCATATACCGTGTGTAAGAGATGGATGTAGCTGCAGGGATCTCACTTATTAGTTTGTTTTTGATTACCGTAGTTTCTGGCCATTGCCACAGTGTTTCCTTGCAGCTAAATGTGACGCGGAGGGTGGAGTTAACCACAATGAAATACTCAGAAACACATTTAGAGGGGAACAAAATGTTGCAATTAACTTCTGTGAAATGAAACAGCGTGGAAGGGTTACACTTTGATGAAAACAGGAACAACAATGATCCAAGTTGCTGTTAAGCGCCCCATCTTCACCCAGTCTTTGCAGATCCATCCTGTTCATAAACTTATCTAACAGCCAACACCCCCACTAGTGTCTGGACTCCACAGTGGGGTTTATCTTGCTGCTGCTCGAGGAAGACGGCCCTTGATTTCAAATCTTCCCGTCCAATCGCCAAGGACTGTGAAGACTTTATAATCACAAATCCTTTTTTAACAATATACAATCATCTTCTCTTCATGAGTTGTCTCTCCTAAAGGAACTACTGATAATTTGATAGCAAACTACTAGCATTGGGTTAACACTATTCTCTATTAAGGATTTGATAATCTGTATTTTTCTTTTCGTCAACAAATCCAATGAGAATGCAAAAATCAAAAACAAATCGGTCCTGCCTTCCAAAAACACGTCCGTGAGACACACTGTTACACTGGCTGACATGTATCTCCAATACCATGCAAACACACTGTATTTTTTTTCAACTCAATTGCACACAGACACCAGCCTACTGCCAAGGGGAACCAAATATGTGGATTAATCCGCACCTGAAAACCGCCTACAACCATTTCTCCCAATTTCACCATAAAACAACTACATATGATAAAAAAGTACAGCTTTCTTTGAGTGACTTTTTCTTTATTCAGTCACCGTATGGGAAGTTACAGCAGACATTTACACCCTCCAATCACTTTTTAATGTCCAATGGCCAAACCAGATACACTCTGTCTGTTCCTCTACGAATGTTTAATCCACAGAAATGGGGATGAGAGAAATAAATGTCTTAACTCCATAGAGAATAGAGACTGGTGAGGAGTTAATGAGGGACTCGACCCTGTGACCTGCAGGGTCATGAGGAGTTCTATGATGCAGCGTGGGGACAGATTACAGCCCTCGTGTTGCTGCTTGCCTACTTAGCACAACAGACCGTTGAACCTTAAAAGGCAGCCGCTGATGGACAGATAGATTGATTTGTCGATCGCTTTAGACAGCTAATCAGATAACATGGTTTAGTCATTCTATAACATTTGTGTTTTTTATGTTCTGGAATGTGGAAATTCCAAAGTTAACCCTTGGCCTCTCATGCTAGTCCCCATAAACAGCCTTAAAAACCTTTACGCGCACTTTTCTTTCCTTGACAAAAAACCTCCCTTTCACTCCGTTCTTCCAGGAACCTCCCACCCCTCCAACCTACCCCCCCCCCCCTTCCCCCTTTAAACTTTTTTACTTGGAGGGACTTTCATGAAGAATGTCATTCAACGCATTCAGCCGCTCACCCCCCAAATCTGTGCAGCAAACATGTTCCCACTGACTCTCTCAAAGAATTAATTGCTCCAAATAATCTCACCATCTGGTTGCGGAGGTCTGTACCTACAAGGCTCGCATTGCGGTGGTTGGGGCCTATTCAGACTCCGGCAATGCTGCTGTGGTGCAGAGAGAGAGAGAGAGAGAGAAGGAGAGAGGTGGTGAGGCTTGCCAGGCGACTGAAAAGAGGAGGGAATGACAAAGACCACCATCTGCTCCTTGTCTTTCTCGTTGGCGACCCCGGACGTCAGCGGAGACCCTGCATCTCTATGATCCGACTGCAGACCACTGAATGGAATGTTATTGAGAGAGACTATGGGGCGAAGTAGTAAGGCAGTAAGTGAGAAAGAAAGAAGAGTCTTGAGAGCTGGAGGACCCTGCTTCTCCCATCATATTTCAAACTGTCTTTTAAATGTTCAGCAAACGTCTGTCCGCAAATGATGTGACTTCCCAAGCTAGGTTGTAAAAAACCATGATAAAACCTAAAACTATAATTCATGAAAGTCAGAAATGCATTCTCGCTTAGAAATCTCTAGATTGGGACGTATTAGGGGCATTAAGCTGAAAACAATCATAGACTAACAAAAGTGACATTGCGTGTTGTAAACAAGAAACAACGTTTGCAAAGTTAAATCAGCCGCAAACCTGCATTTCCCTCCAATGTCCAATGTAGTTTTAAGTTTATGATTTTCTTCGCTATTGATTTATACCCACAGTAAACATAGTAAACATGACTTTATGATCTCAATCATAGTCTTCTTCAATACGGCACAATGTTGATTCAGTATATGGCTGATTTAGAGTCAAATAGCAGGGTACGCTTAAGGGTGGGGCCACCTTGTGATTGACAGATCACAATCACATCGTTGTCTATTGTGTGTAAGGTCATCTTGTAACTTTCTACATTTCAAAGTTAATTACAACATTTTGGCTGCCTTAAAACTACTTATTTAGTCACTTCAGGACTTCAAATAAAATATCACAAAATGCAATCATATGTGAACAATTGCCATATTAAAAATTCTTGAATTCCAAGTTTTTTTTAGCATTAAATCTGTTGGGTTCCATTGTTTTTTTTAAATGTATGAAATTATAGTTTAAGTTTACAATTATGTCCCTGAAAAAAAATCAATTTCTGTTCAAACATCAAACACATTTCCCTCCTCTTTATTTGAAGTCCTTTTTGCAGAATGTAGAGGTTTGCTGGTAAAGAAAGATAAACTTTTGTAAGATATGAACTATTCCACTTTCTGATTCAAGCTGCAAGAGGTATGACAAGAACCCCCTGTTCTTGTCATACCTCTTGGGAGTGTGGGGGTAACCTGGATGGGGGGGCCCATCCAGGTTACCCCCACACTCCTCAATCATTACTTATCCTCTCTTCATCCGTTTACACCCCTTTTCTCATCCCTTCATTCCAGCACCCTACAGGAGACGATCTCCCCATTTAATCACTGAATACATTTAAAGAATTCATTCACATTAATATTTTCCCTTTTTAACCTTGAGCAACAGAAACCTCTCAATCGCGTCTCCAGAATACAAATTAGTTTTTGTTTAACAACTCCTGGATGAGTGGGGAGATGGAAGTCCAGCTCCACTTGTGTAGTTGGAATGTGTTGTATTATTGTTGGAAACAATAATAGCTGAATGAGTGTTTCGGGCCCTGTAGTGTGCGCAGTGTGGGCGGCTCCTATTGCTGCCTTTCTTGTGTAAACTGTGTGTGTGTGTGTGCTTTGCGCTGCAGGGTGTTAGTGCCCTCTCCACCTCTCCACCCCTGGGAGAGTGGAACGGGTAGGCTTTCCAGTGCAGCGGCGGCTAGAGAGCCGAGAGGCTGAAGGTGGGCGGACTGGGCTCTCTGGTCTCCCTCTCGGTGCTGCGGCTCAGCATGCATCCTGTCCATAAAATCCGTCCCTTACCCCCCAGCCTCTGGCTCCGGCGGCGTATCTGTGGAAAGAAAATTCTAAGAATGTAGTAGCTAATTACCACATTAACATGACAATCGAGCAGGCAGATCACACACGTACAGCGCAGAGAATATAGTTTCACGGCGAGGCTGCGAGCATCCCCCTTCACTGCTTTTTGCCTGCTCGCTGTCAAACTGCAGTGCACTTATTGTACGCCTTACTAGAAGAGTTTGAATCATGGTCGCCAGAAGGTTACAGTTTCTAGCTTTTCACAAACGTACAATTCAATTAATTTTATTTTGTATAGCCCAAAATCGCAGATTACAAATTGGCCTCAGCGGGCTTTATAGTCTGTACACATACGACATCCTCTGTCCTGAAACCCACACATCGGCAAGAAGCTGAATTAGTCATGCGCGTGAGAGAGGAGCACGCTGTGTCTTAAGAAGTCCCCCGGCAGTCTAAGCTTATAGCAGCTTAACTAAGGGCTGGTCCGGGCTAACCTGAGCCAGCCCTAACTATAAGCAAAATCAAAGAGGAAAGTTTTAAGCTTTACCTTAAACGAGCTGACCGAATCTGCCCGCCGAACTGAAAGTGGATGCTGGTTCCACAAAAGAGGAGCTTGATAACTGAAGGCTCTGGCTCCCATCCTACTTTTCCCAGCATCTATGGAGCGCAGCTGCCTTGTAGGGCAATAAGGTGTTACAAGCTCTTTAAGATAAGACGGTGCCTCACCAGCAAGTGCCTTGTAGGTGAGGAGAAGTACCTTAAATTCTGTTCTTGATTTAACAGGGAGCCAGTGCAGAGAAGTTAATACAGGAGTAGAATGATCCCTTTTCTTAGTTTTTGTTAATACACGTGCTGCAGCATTCTGAATCAACTCGAGAGGCTTAAGAGATTTATAAGAGCAGCCTGATAACAAAGAATTACAGTAGTCCAGTCAAGAAGTAAAAAACGCATGAACTAATTTTTCTGCATCACTTTGAGACAGGAAGTTCCTGATTTTTGATATGTTACGTAGATGAAAATAGGCAGTCCTTGAAGTCTTCTTTATATGCGAGTTGAAGGTCATATCCTGGTCGAAGAGAACTCCCAGATTCCTGAGGGTGCTGCTGGGTACCAGAGCAATTCTATCCATAAAAACTGTATCACGTGACAGCTGGCTTCCAAGGCACTCTGGGCCTATCAAGATAACTTCTGTTTTTTCTGAGTTTAGCATCAGGAAGTTGAGGGGCAGTTTTGATGTCTCCAAGACATTCTTAAAGTCTAACTAGCTGGTCGGTCTCTTCTGGTTTGATCGACTATTACAGTTGAGTATCGTCTGCATAACAATGGAAGTTTATGCGGTGTTTCCTGATAAGATCGGCCAAAGGAAGCATACAGAGGGTAAATAAAATCGGTCCAAGTACAGAACCTTGTGGGACACCGTGACCAACATTGGTGGTCTTCGAGGATTCACCGTTTACAAGCACAAACTGGGATCGATCCAATAAGTAGGATTTAAACCAGCTGAGTGCAGTTCCTTTGATATCAATTAAAAGTTCTAGTCTCTGCAACAGGATACAATGATTTATGGTGTCAAATGCGGCACTGAGGTCCAGCTAGACAAGAAAAGGGATGAGCCCTTGGTCTCGATGCAAGTAGAAGATCATTCGTAATTTTCACAAGTGCTGTTTCTGTGCTATGATGCACTCAAAATCCTGACTGGAAGTCCTCGAACAAAGCATTGTTTTGTAGAAAGTCACATAATTGATTTGCGACGGATTTCTCAAGGCACAGAGGCTGAATTTTCTCAGTTTCATTTAATTGGAAAGTGAACCTCTTTTTATTCCATAGCTGTCCGAGCTGCGCTGCCATAGAGCCCGCAGTGTCACTAACTGCATTATCTGAATAAATCTTATTTCTGGAAAAACAAGAAAGGTGACATAGGGTTCATCCAGCATGTCAAACTGACTCACCAGTTGAAACGCGTTAAAAAAAGACAAATATTGAAGCTAAAGCTACAGATCACAGTGTAAAAGCAAGCCTCTAAATCATTTGAAAGACAAATGAAGTTAAGGAACAACACTATTCTTATAAAGGCGTGTAGGTTGTAATGATCTCCTCCGCTAGTAACGAGTATTGCTGTTACACAACGTGCAATAACTAGCTCATAACCCATTTAACCAGCCTAAACAAGAAGAACACCACATGGATCATCATCATCATGGGTCTATGGAACAGAGTCAGAAGGTGGTTGGATATGGTCAGAACGAGCCAATCCTATGCTGATTAGCCAGTCTGCATTCGAGGGGGTTGTGTATTTTCTTAATCGATCTTAACCGATTAACCGTTCGATCGAAACACGTAACTTACATCCGTGATGAAAATGAAACAGGTGTTTCAAAATTGACCTACTTAATTTTTACGCATCTGCCACAACCTACTTGCATTAAAAAATGGAAATATCATTAGAAGCTATACACAATCCACTTTATTTCCCGGTCTCGTGATAAGAGTGAGAGTGAATGACAGTTTGATGTAGTGTGGCGCCTTCCTCCCCATCTCCTGGAGTTTAAATCCAACCATGCCACTCGTTTGCTTTGGCAGAGCATCCACAAATAATCACACAAGAACCCAGTTTTTTTCAAAACGTGGACTTGTCATGGAAAATTGCCTGCTTGGTGTTGAGCCCAAACAGCTTTATTTGGACGGAGGGAGGCTATCTGAATGTTTTAATTTTATTGTGGCGTAAGAAAGGCTTATTTCCAGAGGCAGGGCTCAGCTTGGGAGGCGTGAGCAGTCTGAGCTGCGGGCGGCTCCTGCAGTCATGTTTGCAGTGGAGGGAGAGACGCCAGCACAGATGGTTAGGTACCAAAGGCGGCCGACTTTCTCATGCCTTTAAATGGGAGGACTCTCTTTCTTAGCTAATAGCTAGCTCCTTCAAATGCTAATGGGGTGTCTCCGGTGGCTCCAAGGTTAGCATAACAACTATGGGAGAAGTCTTTAGATCTCAGACATTTGTTTAGCCGATGAAAGAGCGTGCCCGTGGTACGTGAGTCTGGCCCTCTCAGCACTATATCTCCTAAACTATATCCGGACTTTGAGCTGCACGATTTGTACCATTTTCTTACAGTTAATTCCCCCAACTGGTATTTCCCCTCTCTAATGACTGGAAGGGAAACTGTGTCACGCTTTAATGTTTTGTCATGTTTGTGTGTTTATAGGAAGTTTGGCTTCTATATTATAATAAATAAAGGCTGGGCGACAGTTTCAGAACTGGAATGCACTGTTGTGATCATGAAATGGTTTTTACATCATTTATTTATATCACATTTTATTTTATTTTATTTTTGACAGGAGCAGGAAACAGTGTGCTACGACTTGAGATTTGAATTTTATAATGGTAAAATCAGTAAAATGTAGTTTAATTCGAAAGTTGTATCCATCAAATGCTCAGATTCCATTGTTGAGTTGAAGAAAATGTGTATCACCATAGAAACACTAATAATGGGCACAAAAAGAAAACCAAAACACCAACAAAGTTGTCTTAATAAAATCCTATAACCCTGTGCTAGTTCCACAACTTAAAACAATTCTCCTCTATGAGAGATGACTCTGAATTATTAAATATGGATCAGAGAAGGGGGTGGGGAGAATTGCCCATAAAAAAGGTCCACAATAAGTAGCAGCATTTCCCCTGCTGAGCCGCTTCAGAGGAAAACAACTCATATTATACTTATTATTATATTATTAAAACTGTAATAAAGCACTATCTTTCCAGCATCTCGCCAATGCATTATTCAGTACTGGAGTACATACTCCAGTTGCCAAGAAGAGACTCTAGAGGATGGTTAAGAAGCCACTACAATATTTATGTAGTGCAGTGCTGCCACACGCACGCACACACATATGCAAAACCATGTCTTTGCTTAGCCTAGCGTTGGCTGCCAAAAATCCATATGGACCCACCTACATCTCAGTGGATTAATGACAGAAAACTCCTTCCTGTATGTTGGCAAAATGTATCATGCCTTTATGTTCCCTTTCACGTCACATTTCCCTTCCAGTTGTTGGCCCACATACTGTGGATTGTTGTCTGTTTCAGGTTGCAGGCCAGCCATGACTTCCTTCACTTCTAGGAGCATTTTCAGCAATGATCTATTTGGAAATGGGAGATAGAAAACATCTCTCCTTGGAGATGCTAAATATAGGCTCCGTAGTTGTAATACGCCAGGCTCCTCAAAGTAGCGGAGCGAGGGTTTAACTTAAGCAGATCATTAATGATAATGATGCGTGCTGTTCTGTGGTGATGATAACGATGGCACGGGTCTAAGCATCGTCATGATAGTGGTTGCTCCCCTCGTCTGATGAGACACAAAGCTCAGCATTTCATGGATGTCCAGCCTGATCTCCAAAACCTGTTTGTAAAAATGTATACGAAAATATTGAAGATACAAACTCGTAGTGATACATACTAAATAAATACAGGCAATACTGGACTGGCAACTGATGACGTCACTGTATTCAAAGTGAATGGGGACCTGCACCCCGTAAACACACTTCGTGAAGTCCAACGATGTAAAATAAACGTGTTATGATTGCATTTTTAACGAGAAATCAATGTTAAATTGTAAGAAAACAATACATACCCTAACCCCCTCAAAAAATCCAACATGGCGGAGAGACGTTCATTCAAGGGGGGTGGTTAACCACCGCCAGTTATTATGTATTGTTACGAATTTCTATGTCAAATATTTCGTATTCATTTTTACGAACAGTTTTGGAGATCACGTTGGGATGTTGATTGCATTTTTTTCTGTGCAGTACAGCAACACAGACGTACCTGAACCTGAACGTGTTTACAGTAGCAACGGAATATAGGGGATTTGTAAACAACACTTCTGTTTTTATCCATTCTCTGTTTTTATTATTTTTTTTTAATAGATTATGGTCATGTTTTGGAAAATGACTCATCATCAAGATAAAACTGTAAAAAAAATGCATAAAGGGGGACAAACAATGATAATGGTAACTTTAACAGATGTCTCCCTCTATCGCAACATATTCCACGCTGTCGCCACAACCGTGGAGTCCTCGGTCCCAGTCCCACAATGCCAGTCTGCCCTCTTCACGTCGTGACGAATCAAAGCTCTGAGTCCAGATCGAGTGGCCTGATATTTTGTGACCAGGAAGGCTATTTCAGCGTATTTGAGGTCACGACATTCAAGGAGCTGTCTGCTCGTGGCTCCTCGAGTGAATGAATAAGAGGGAGTGACGTGGAGCTGGAGAGTGTGTGTGTGTGTGTGTGTGTGTGTGTGTGTGTGTGTGTGTGTGTGTGTGAGAGAGGGAGGCAGGGAGATGGATAGATAGAGAGAGGGTGCACACACTTTCACACACGGACAGAGAGCGGTAGATGGGGCTCTTTTGTGCTGATGTGTTCAGTGACCTTGCACTCTCAGTGATGGACCACTATCTCCACTTGCACAATGGAACAGCAAAATAGGATTCTCAGATACACCAGCGCACAGTGGAGCCAGAGACCGGATCTCACTGATGCAGTGTGTGTGTGTGTGTGTGTGTGTGTGTGTGTGTGTGTGTGTGTGTGTGTGTGTGTGTGTGTGTAAATGGTGCGGTGGAGGAAACAGCAGACAAGGGAATGTCATCTATCACAAAGGCATGGAGGCCTTGGCGGAGCCTCCGGGTACTTATTATTTGTGTGGGTGATGTGCAAATCTTGTGAAGCAGGCAATACATAGCAGGGCTCACATTAACTTCTAAAAATGATTTGAAAACCAGGCATCGGGTGTCCATTAACAAAACCTTACCCACTTTGATCCACTGAATAAGTGAGATACTACGCAATATAGCAGTAATAATAATATAGATGTGACTGAATAAAACCTTCAATACAGAAAGTGAACAAAATTCTTTGCAGTTTTTTACGATTCTTGACCGACATTGTGGAATTTCAGCAAGTCACTGTTCACTTATTAGTCTGTTCTCTCTCACTTCACAATGCTGGTTAGCTGGACCAGATTCCCTCCACTGATCCGATGAGATCTTTGATTGTGAGTCCCTCAAGTGAAACAAACGTGATTCTGCTCAGACAGCTAAATCTTTGGTTAATTTGGGGATTTCAGACAAAAAGTATTTGGTCATGAAAACATAATGGTTCACAAACGTAATGTATAGACCACAGAAAGAGTACCGTCAGAAACACGCTGTCCCTTTTTATTACTACTATGTAAAAGGTTAAACATGTCTAAATATAATAACTTTTATTTGTAACGGAATAAATATGTGTGTTTGGTGATGTGCATTTTATGTATCAGTACAGTTATTGGAACCTGCCTTTTTCTGATACTACTATATTACTAGATAACTAAAAACACATCTGTGTTCACTTTTAGGGATCCTACTTATCTAATGAAAATAAAGACAAAAAAACTACACCCTAACGTGTATTCATTCTCTTTTCCCTCCAATCTGTATAAAATAGAAGTAGTGTGTCCGGCCCCCTCTCCTCCCGTGTGCGCCGCACCACCTCCTCCACCTCCTCCCGTCATCTGTCCGTTTAGCTGTGATGCGATAAGACAGGTATGGCTACTCCCACGGCAGTTACATCTTGATACGCGGCTGGCTCTGTGGCGCGTAAACCACGAGGTCTTTGTGCTCCTCACGTTGCGCAGATCAATCTCCCAGGCAGGTTCCCAGGAGGAACACAAAGCCCTACAGCTGAGACACAACTGTCCCTCAGCAGCGCTGAGACGGAGCGAGAGAGAGAGAGAGAGGCAGGGGCATCGAGAGAGCGACTAGCAAGTGGAGGAGGGAGGTGGGAAATTGGGGGGGGGGGGGGGGGGTTAGGGATTAAGTCTTTTCTTCCAGGATAAGGACCTGTCTCTGAGAAAGAGGCTGTCTTGGAGGAGGAGAGGGTTTGATCTGGCTCTCCCCCTCCTCTCTCCCTCCCTCCATCCCTCGTCTTCTTCCCTTTTGTGTTTTTCTCTCGCTCTCAGTGTAATCCAACGTGACACAGTTACAGATGGTCTATCAATGCCACAGCCCATCAGAGCCCTGTTGAGGGGCCTGCTGGGGGCCTAATAGGCTGTCCAGCAGCCTGCATGCCTGTGTGCATGTCCATGTAGGCATGTTTGAGTGTGCACTCGCCGTTATATTTGTCATATATGCACGCTAGGCCACATGACACTGCAGCTCAGTGCAGCGGAACTCTGCCTTCTCACAACGGATCCCTTTGGAGGCAGGAGAGGAGAAACCAGGCAGAGACTTTGACGGATGGATGCCGAGTGGCGTGATTGTGCAGCGAGGGCCTCCTGTCCCACCTTCGCTGTAATAGTGTCCCAAAGGAAAGGCTTTTGACTATACGTCTCATCCCATATACCCGCTCCAAGTCTCAGATCTTGTCTCCGCGTACCTGGAAAGGTGCGGCAACCCTAATTAAACCTGAAGGTAGAAAACACATAGCTCTTTCTTATGCTAATTTGCAGATTATTAAACAGATGCTATGTTAGAGGCGTATAGAATACAACCTCTACAAATAGACAATGTAATATCCCTGAATATGGTAATGAATATGGTAATATTCTGAAATAAGTATTTTTTGTGTTTTACAGTCCCTCCTCACAATCAGAGATTGAGGGTACCAGACAGATGCTGCGGTGAACTCCTCCTCCTTCTTTACTGTTCAGAGTTGGTTTGTTTAAAAAAAAAAACTATGAATGTCTATAGCAGGTCTCTATTCTTAGATAGACTGTGAATGAGTTGTTTAATACACTGTTCTTGATTCTATGTTAAGTAAGTGATTTTATTCAGTGTTACACTGTGGATGTTTTTTATGTATTTAATTCAGTGTCTTTGGTTATGGTAGATCAGTTTAGTCAATACTGATTTTAAGATTGTATTTTTATTCTTTCAAACATGCAGTACATTTTAAGCGTTGATAAGTAATACAAATCTCCCTTTATTATTTGTTTCAAGGACATGTAATGTGTGTATAATGTGATGTGATAATGTGAATTTGTTTGTTTCTTTTAAAGTAGTATACAATCACTGTAAAAAGCTGTTATCCTACAGTAACATCGTAATCCAAGACTGTAAAACTAAATGAAACACAGAGATTTACTGTTTTTTTTAATGAAATTGTTTAGTGTAAATTACTCAGGGACAGCGGGTATAGCTTTTCTAGCAGGAAACACACCGACCAATTTCATGCGTTAGGAATCACCTCACGTGTTGCTGCTCAGCAAATCAAATATGTAAATTAACATTAGCTTCCTGACTCGAGTAAGATTAACACACACTGGGGAGACTAAGTCAGAGAAGTTATCTCACCTGGTTTTCCCCAAAATAATAAAAGTTGTGAGTGAGACCAGAACCATTAACCAAGAATGTTCAGAGACTGTGGCAATTATTAAAAGTGAATATGTGAACGCCACAATGAGATAAAGCACAAATATTCTATGCAAATGTACCCACACACATCTGAAATAAAGGCACAAAACGTAAACCTAAAAAAAAGCATAATATGATCAGAATCCTAACACAGTAATTCACTGACCAGCATGGATGTTAACAGAGCGCTCCGAGGTCCTTGCCCTGACCCACAGTGGCGGAAGACTAATATGAACCCCAGATTAACGCGGTTAGTTGATGGTGAAAAAAATAGCTGGGTGTCGACCCGCCCCCAACACCGCCTATGTGGTGAAGGTGCGATTCACTTCAAAATTCATCGGGGGTGAAGGCTAAAGAGGAGTGAGGAGATAGACAGAAACAAGAGAAAGGAAACCTCAGTGACACCGGCATGCGAACTTCTCACACTGTGTGTATGTCCTTACCTTGAGTGCAGTACAAGTCCATTTATTTCTGCGTGTGTATCTGTCACACCGAGGCGTGGGGCGTTGTCTGCCACTCGAGGCCCCTGTCGTCGACTGCTGGCATATCCCAGAATCCTATTAGGAGCGAGTCACACTTGGGTGGCACATTCACCATGGGCCCTGCACATTCAGATTGCTGTTATGAATGTAATTAGAGAGGAGCACAGAGGAGATCTTCAGGGCACACACACACACGCAGACACACACACAGACACAGTTATGTCAGTGCACAAACACATATGTCTAAACACACACATACACACAGAATGTGTATGCTGTATATTGTCGTGCTTAGAAAACATAATCACTCACATGCTTATGTGAACTGACATGTACAGTGTAAATGAAACTTTTCACGCTAAAGGTTCTCCACCCTCGACTCCATTTTTCTGACACACAAACATGGTTTGTCGCACACCCACACACACCTATCTCGTGATGTCAGAGACTTCATTTTCACCCCGTTGCTCAGCATGTCTCGCCTCACCACTTCAAGTAAGGACCATCCAGCTCAGCTCAAACTAAAAAAAACAATAATAATAGATTTTTTTTTTAGATCCCATGTTTTTTATTGTAGTATGTTCTCTTTTGAATTCCAATTTTTGTTGTTATTCTTTTTCATTCTTTTCCCTTTTGTTTGAGTTAATATAATTAATTATTGCCCTGAAATTACGTTTTTAATTTGAAGTGACTCTGTATATGAAAGTGTTGCATGGATAAGATTATTATATTGTTCTCAGTAGAAAAAAAATAAGCTCGTAACTGAGAACAACAGTCGGAACATTTTGAAAGATGGGCTGTATAGAACAGTATCAGCTGTATCCTCTTAGCTATTTCATGATGGTTGATGACGTGTAGGTTAATGTTCCAATTTCATTCTCAACTGCACTGCCATAAACACAGAATCTCATGATAGGCCTACGCCATTTGTTCCATTTCATCTCTGAGACAAAGATTTAAATGTATTAAAATAATAATAATAAATATTTTTTGCATCACTTGAAGTGTAGCTTCTAAATCGTAAAAAGGACTATTGGACTTGAAAGAGGCTGGTGATTCAATGCCACACAAAATAATAAGACAAAATAGCAGCACTAATGTTCACACCAAATGCGACGCACATTTTTTGCGACACAGGATTACATACAAAGTCTAGGCACAGACGCGATGAGACTGGAGTGTTGCGAATCTGAGATAGGGAGGCGTGTTTCTCGAATTTGTTACGTTGAGTTTGCAGCAAAGTCACAAAATTTCGCGCCAAACGGCCAAACGCACCAAAACGGCCAAACGCACCAAAACCGAATGTTGAAATCTTACAACCTCGGCGACCAAGTGGAGTGACGCTGTGAGCGCGATAGCCTATCATCGTTGAGATTCCGAACAGTACGCAAAACATCTGAGGCGACACACACACTGCGTTTGGTGTGAACGCAGCTTAAGGCAGAAAGAATGCTACAACATTTTAAACATTTAAGCGCGGTTGTTATTAGCTGCTTAACATGTATAAATGTGTAACTCTTCCACTGCACTAACAACTGTGGTGTAAATACAAAAATACTCCTTTAAAAAGCACTTGTTTTAACCAGAGATGTACTGGATAAATGAACAATGGAACTAAAATGATCTGAGTGTGTGTCTTTGTTGGCTCACACTGGGGTTTTTATCTTTCTCTGCAATGTGTCAACGGTCACCTCAGCAGCATGCTGCAAACTAATTCTGTAGCTGAATTCAATAATTTGAATATGGATATTACACGTGTAAACTGCCAAGAATATTAAATAATAAAGATGGCCTTTGATTGCGGTGCTGGTTTGGTCAACATACACACATTCACTTTACATGGGGACACCAGCTGGCAGGGTTATGAAAATGACAAATAGACGCAGTGCCTGTTGGACTTAGTTCAAACATTCCAGCCTACAGTTTGTTGTTGTTTTTCTAATTGAGGATGAATAATGGACAATTAATATCTACATTGTCGGGTTTTTTGTTTTTTGAATGATTTGATGGAGGTCTTCAGGCATAAATAGCACAAACCTTTAAAAAATATTTAGTGGGTCATATCATCAATTTTAAGCTTTTAGCGTATTCACATTGTACTTTGTGTTTATTGGCATGATGAGTAAGTTAAAAAAATAGTTTTATAGTTTTTCATACCGGCAACAATACCAATTTGTGACAGTTTAGGACCATTTTCAATAAAACGGTTTGAATAAATTTAAGCAGGAGATAAAAACACCACTATGTTTGTGAAAACTTCTAAATGCTACTGCAAAAGTTACTACACTGTTTAGAACTTCCATACTTTCTAATGTCCGGAAAGTGGGACGACTCCCCTGGTTGCATGAAAGTCTATGAGAAAATGACCCTACTTCTCTTTTGATCTGTTCCCTCAGCAAACGTTGTAAACATAAATTCAAGGTCTCAATTTTAAACGTCCAAGTATTCAATACAGCGGGATGTTAATTTAGTTCCATTTAGAGTCATATAGACCATAAACTGGCGTTACTTTAGGATGGGGCTACCGTATATTGACCTGCAAATTTATCGCATGAAAACCAAAACAGTGTGTAACAGCCTTTGAGGCACAACATATCCTGGCCGACAACCAGCCAGCCAAGGGCAAAAGGCTTAATTTGTCCACTTCCGAGATTTCTCATGAGGCCAACGTAAAGCTCTAATTAACCGTGCGATGGAACACTGGACGTCTGCGATGGCACGCTCTCTCTGATTTCCTTCCCTCCCCCCCCCCCCGTCTGCCTCTCTCTCTCTCTCTCTGTCTCACCCCTTCAATGAGCGCTAGCAGGAAGCTGGCCAAGAGTCTTGGAGAGCCAGCATGTGTTTACCACCCTCTGAATGCGTGCCACGTCGAGAGCTCTGCCTGCCATCTGAATGCTCTGTAATATCAATAATTGATGCTCTTGAGGAGTAGTAATTAAATTAGTTAATTACACCGGTAAAATTACATATAATTATGAGACTGGAGGGTATGTTTAGTAAATTAGTCTCATCCATGCTCACTGTGTGTATTGCTGCCAAATTCTATTCCTTGATGATTAGGCAATTTTGATACTCCTCTCAGTTTTTTGGAACAAACGCATCATTTACACACAAACACAGTCTGATCTGGATTAGCCTTAGTCACTGGAGGTATTCCTTTCTCTTGCTTGAAAAACAAAACAAATCTGCTGGATGATAATATAATGAGTGCTTTTGGCAACAATTTCAGTGAGTTTTACTGAGCGTAGCGAGTAATGGAATAACTGTGAAGATTTTGTTGACATGCTTGTAATTTTCTTCTATTTGCTAATAGCATATGTTACACTTCCTAAGGTGAATAGGCGGAAGCTGATTGGCTGGAGAGATAACAAGGTTGATTAAGGGCAGGTGTGTAGATGGCCAGAGGAGAGTAAGGCAAGAAAAATAGAGCAAACCTTTTTACTGACTTTCCTGTAGACTCTCTTATGAATAAATAGGTAAAGTGTGCAGATATTCCAGAGAAAGGGGGATATTGCCGGAACATCTAACCAGATGTTTCTTGTTTCTTGTTTACTGTTGTAAAAAGAAAAATTCTCACCCGACACCAGTGTAAAATCATCAAAACAGGATATTTAATGTTTGCAAACCAGAGACAGTTGACACACATACAGGTCATGTGCCAGGCCTACTCAAAGGTTTTCATCTTCAGAGCAGCAATATATAGTTGGAAGATAAACATGCAAAAACAGGGTGGGACTCTACGCAAAACCCATGTGTTGGTAGTCGACCTCGGATATAGACAATCATCTTTAGCACCACAAGATTATAAACCTGCACAAGCACAAAACATCTTGATTGTCAGATGACCCAGAATACCATTTGTCGTACTAAAGTATGTATTGCAGTTTTTCCATCAAACACAAATATCCTTTCCCAGAAAAAAAACCTTTGTGCAGGTATAATAACTGGTTAAGAAAGGTTGCTTTAATGAAAGATTTCAAAAATATTTTTAAATTGATTTATTTAAGAACAGGTTTTTAATTTACTTTTCATTCGAAAGCAACACTGATGTCACATCCAGGGGGGTATTGCACTGAAGTAGAATAAAGAAATCCAGGATAACTGAAAAATAGCAGGTTGACTTAGTGTGATCGGCTCGTTGCGGCTTAATCGTTTGCCGAGCCGGTATGAGAAGGGGGAGCTAAGTCAATCCAGATATCGCACGGTCACAGCTTTCTTAAGTAGACCGCAGTATCGATCACACACGCACTGAGATGTCAGTCAGACATGGCAGAGCAAATGACGGAGCCGAGAGAGTTGGTGTAGAGAGAGATGAGGGGGGACCCAGGACGGAACCCTGAGGAACTCCAGTAGTAAGAGAACAAGGTTCCGACACAGACCCGAGGAACTCCGGGGGGCGGCCCGGAGGAAGAACGGGCAACCGGGGAGGCAGAGGCAGGATCCAAACGCAGACTTCACAACAAAAATACTTTAATAGTCAATCAAAAAATGCCAAGGGGCAAAAACGGAGACAGGGAACTCACACGACATACAGGGAATGACATCCAAGCATAACATGCATACATTCAATGACGCGACAATGGGCAAAAGCCACATAGCGCTTAAATACAATGGGAAGGTGCAGGTGATGAACACAGGTGGACAGAGGTGGAAATATCAGAGACACGGCAGACAACCTACATTATTTTCAAGGTAAAGACCGTCATACTGTATGTATGTACTATATTATTCAATTGCAATTATATTTTGGGTCGCAGTTTTTTCGAGTTGCATGAATTATATTTCACACTCTAGTCCACACTTTCTTTTGTTTCACATGTACTTTTTTTAAAATGAACTTTTGCTTGGTTGCTTGGTTTTGCATGCATTTGTGACTGTGATTTGTGTGTGAACTTTCTCTTTGACTTGCCACAGCCAGCACCTCATTTGGCACCATCTGTGAAAATAAAACTCTGCTAATCTTCCTGTAAAAAGCTCTTATAAACGTGTCTGTGCAGAGCGGAGAATCTGTGTCGATAACGCTGTGTGAAAGCCTCTAGGCCGTGGACCAACTCTCTCTTGTTAGACTTTGCTCTACGCAGACTGGTTTATCCGTATGAACCAGACATATTGCAGAACAACATTTCCCCCAAGATCTCATAAACAGCTTGTTGGGCCTCTGCCTGTAAAAATAGACGGCATATTGTCTATAACAGGCTGAATGCACATACAAATAACAGCTTCAAAACTACACGTGTACACCTCGTTAATGAGATTAAACTGTGCCAGTGTCCTTCCGCCCTTTAATGAGTGTGTCTCTGAGTCCCGTCCCGGTGTTTCAATATGAAATTATCTAATTGATCTTGCTCATCCGATGCGACACCAATGGTGGTGGATGATAGAGTTGAGGAGGAAGTCATGTTAGTAAAGGAACCAGCTACACAGGGTTTCATGTCATTTCTTTCCAGCTCTTTTACAGACAAAAGGAACCTTCAAACATGCTTATGTCTATATGTCTAACAATATTCTATATTTGTTTTTAACAAATCCCATAGAGATTAAAACCAATTGAAGTCCCTGTAAGCATTATGTCAGGTTGGTCAGATGGATGTGTCAACAGGGGACTCCGTAGACAGTCATTTCTGTCCTGCGCAAACCTAATTTAAATAATGACAAAATGATGCACACGCGGGTCTGAGTGGGTTCTCTCCGGGTTCTCCGGCTTCCTCCCAAGACATGCTCTGGGGATCAGCTTGATTGGTAACTCTAAAATTGCCCGTAGGTGTGGATGTGAGTGTGAATGGTCGTTTGTCTCTGTGTTAGCCCTGCAATTGGCTGGCGACCAATCCAGGGTGTACCGTTTCTCGCCCGCACAGTTGGCTGGGATAGACTCCAGCATCCCCGCGACCCCCCGTGTGCAGGATAAGCGGTTTGAAGATGGATACACACACAACGTTAAAGTTGTAAATGGTAAATAGACTTTCTTGTGAAGTGCAATGGGTGAGGTACAGATCCAGATGCAGTACGACAGACAAGTAGCAGTTCTAATCAGAGTACTTTATTCTCCTCAATGCAAACAATGAGTGACTGGGGTTTAAATACTCAAGGGAGTGAGTAGGGTAGACAGGTGAGTGTGATGTGACTAGCAGGTGTACAGAAAGAACTGATTGGGTGGAGTGAGGGGGAAATGACAGGGTAGGAATGATACTGGTTCGGAAAATTAGGATTCAATGTATCTGTGATTTTAAGTAAGGTACAACACCAACATTTTATTCTGGGGACTAGATTACACAGTGGCAAGCCATCAGGGCCAGCAAGGGCCCTAAATGTTATAAGAATATCACTTTAATTTTGGATTTAAATAATCCATAAATATGTATGAAAATAAATTATTCCCCGTAGTATATTCTCTTCATTTCATAGCTTCCCTCTTGTTTTTTTGGAGGGCCGGCCTTTATATTAGCGCTTTGATTCAATTATATATTAGGCATCATGTGTTGCCTGGGTCTAAGTAATTTGCCCTTAGGCCTTCAACAGCCTTCAGCCTGCCAGCCTACAGGCGCCCCCACTGCGGTGCGCTCGCCTTCCAAAGTCCGGGCCACGTCCCACTCCTCTTTCCATGTAAAATTAGCCGACATGGGGCATCATTGCCTTGAACCAATCCCATTGATGCTGTCAAACTTTAAAAACTGTTCTTCTCTATGCTGCCGTCAGTTTTAATTTCAGCGTGCATTAGATGCAACCGGCCTCCACTCTCCTCCACACCACACACCTCCATCAGAAGCAAAAACACTCATCACAGGGTTTGGCTGATGCTTTAACCCATTTCAATTTACAATGAACAGTTTGTCTCAGGGACACCGCGACACATTATGTTTGATGTAATGAAAACGGTTCGCTAAATTGGGATCCAGAATTACATAGTTTGAAGGTAAACATCAATACAAACATAGTACTCATCAATATAAAACTAACATGCTTTAAATTATTGTTAGTATGGACATAAACTTGTATATAATGAGCTAAATATTTAAGTACAGATAATTGTTATTTTATACAAATGTATATGTAATTTCTGAAAGCAGTAAAAATACTGTATAAATAAGACAATAAATCTTTAAAAGAAAATGTAATTTGTCATTATTCATTAAATGCTTAAACTAACAGTTGGGTTATTAATTAAAAACTATTGTAAACATGTAGAATTAGAATAGAATAGAAAGTAGACAATTCATGTTTCTGTATACGCATTTGTTGTTGTTCAAATTCTAAAGAAGTCTCTTATTGAAATTAATTTGAGATTAAGGTTGCGGCTTGTCATAAAGGGCTGATAGCGGCACACAGAAAAACCAGCTGCTGAAATGACTTACGACAGCACCACATGTATATAAATCACTGCTGAAAATATTCCCCAATAAATGCAGTATTTCCTTAGAAATGTTAGAATAATGTTTGCAAAATAACTTGTGACCAGTTGCTCAAGGAGATAACTGAGTGTCTTTTAGAAATTGAATGGCATGTTTGTGACCCTTTTTAAACATGCAATAGGAAAAGATAGAATACTGAGAAGGATAAATGGATTGCTAGTTCTCTCTGTACTTTTGACAATAAAATATATAAGATATCATCAATGCTATTCTTTAACATGCTATTCATTAATACAACAATCTATTCCTTATTAAAACCAGATTATGCTGCTGTCTTTAATAAGTATTCTGAGCTTTGTAAGCCCTGGTAATTATTCAGAATTGTCAAATAAAAATTGTGACATGTGGCTTAAATGATTATTAGATCCCTCTCGCTGTGATGCCCTACAGACTGTGCGTCTATGTATGTGTACAACTGTGTGTGTTGTGTGTGGCGCGTACATTAAAGACAAGCACATGCCTGCGGCTTACACACGTGTAATAATCGTGGACTTGCGTCCCTTTGACTGTCACCATTATTTCATGAATAGCCCTCCCCTCACAAACAACGGCAAACATAAAATAACCCCCTTAATAAAATCCCATAATCCCCCCATGATCCACCTTCAGGGATCCTGTTATGAGGCGTCGTGTTCGCTGAGGAAACCCTTCTCTAGGCAGGTTCCAATTATTCTATTAATCTTCAT
Organism: Gasterosteus aculeatus; assembly: GCF_964276395.1. Classification (NCBI taxonomy): domain Eukaryota; kingdom Metazoa; phylum Chordata; class Actinopteri; order Perciformes; family Gasterosteidae; genus Gasterosteus; species Gasterosteus aculeatus. The sequence continues at coordinate 18,774,187 of NC_135707.1, read as the reverse complement.
GGGCAGTATTATAAGCCAAGGTTTTGATTGTAAAATCATAAAATGCCAATAAATAAATTATAAGGGCTTTTGTTGTTTCCTCATAGCTTTTTTACTGCATGGGGACAGAGGATCATTCATCTCTTGCATGCAGCTATGCCCGGATGTACGATAGTGGACAACCAATGTCTCTGTGTTGTGCACCCTGGATTTTTAACACTAGAAAGGGTTTCATTACGCTTTTCATCCAAAGAACCACCATAGAATGGGGAAAGGTTCTTTATTACTCCATTGGCTACTGGTTGTTGTTCCCCTTTAGAAGGATGACCCTTTCATAGCGTTCCAGGTAGGTCAAACCTTCGTAATAGTTGTACCAGTAAGCAAAAGCTGAAGAACCCACAGGGTTCCAGTGCTCACCTATATTTCTGAGAGAGTTGGCAGTCACTTCTTGTGTGTGATTGAGTGGGGCGAAGGCTGACGAAGTGTTAAGGGGGGGTTGAGTCCATCTCGACCGCTGTCTAATGCTACCACAGCTGTCACTGTTTGTTGTAGTGCTTGGTGAGAGGTGGAGAGGTGTGTATTTGTGTGTGTGAAAAAAAAGTGGGAGCAAAATAAAAAAGGAGACAAGAGTAATGGTTCCAAAATAAAATCCTGTCAATTTGTCAGAAGTGCCGCCATGTTCTTCTCCAGCCAAGCAAAGAGCCATCGTGAGCCAATAGACTGGCCTGTCAAATATTTAGCATGTGTGTGCGTCTGTGTGCGTGTTCGCGTGCGTGCGTGCGTGTTGCAGGGAGACAGCTGACAGAAATGCAACTGACAGAGGATGAAAAGAAACATTACTCTCAGTAAGAAATGGAGGTCGCCCTGCTGAGGACAGGCGAACGGCTTCAGCACGGTTAACCTGCAGAGAGATAGATGAGAGAGGGAGGGTTGGAGAGGGGGGGGGGCAGCCATCAACACACACATTGTCTTTATATTTTCAGTTTTAGAAGGACTTAAAAGTGAAGGACAGTCATAATTAGTTTACTGAGAAGAATAGGATACACCAGCATTTGAGATCTTATCTGAAAAAGATGCAAAAATAAGCAACAGATCAAAAGAAGGAAAAGAACGTTTCCTAGAGATTCTCTTCGACATTACAGGTGTTCTTGAAAAGTTAGATGAAGAAGTGACAAGTCCTATGATGTAATGTTGTGAAATATGTCCTTAAAAAAGCTGACAATGGACGGCTGTGACTGGGCTGCTGGGTTTGAGAAGAGCAATGGGAAATTACTAAATGCGTTTAAATCTAACTCTGGTGTAATTAAAGTCATTTTAAATCAACTAAACTATTAATAAGACATAACTAACAGAGAGACAAAGAAACAATCACAAACGTCTAATTCAAAGCTTTAGCCGCAGAGAAAGCTGATGAATAATGAGCAAAGCTCCATTTTGGAGACGGACAGAAACGGTGAGGAATGAAGGGAATTTCATAAAATGAATCGTCCAAATGTTGCCCTCTGAGAAAGAGTTATGAGCTGGGAGATGTGCTAATGTTGCATTGCTTAAAATCATTTAAATTAATGTGCCATGAAATAGGCCATTAATGAGGATGCATGGGCCATACATGGAGACAGACAGATGAGGAGGATACTGCTGCTGCCATCATGAAGCAGACACCATTACAGTACACCAAACACAGGAATCTCAGGAATTACACCAAGTGAGGGTTAAAAAATATGTTATTGTTCACCTTCATTGGTAACTAATCTGAATGAATTACTACAATAGTTTTTTTATTTAACATTTTGCCCATCCGACAATATAAAAACATATACAAATCGTGTGGGAGACAAACAAAACAGGAATAACTCCAGATTATCGCATGAAGAGCTTTTCTTTATTATACCAGTCTTTTTCAAAATAACTAGCAAATTTATGTTTGACACGTGAAGAGCAATCTCAATCTTTGTGTATCATCCATATATAAAAAAAATCAATATGTATTTTCCTTTCTTACTAAACAAAACATCAAACTATTTCCAGTAGAAAAATAGCATATCGTGTTGCCGTTATATTAGATATGTCTGTGCAATTTAATGGAATAACTTTTAATACTGACTAATATTCATTACAAATGCCTGTAATTATTTATTATTTGGGAAATGTCATTAATAAACCCAGTTAATTGTTATAATTAAGACCATCACTAAACCCCAGGCTGGCAAAGTACAGACTTTTTACCCGAGACAACCTTGTGACCTCTCCAACCGTCTCCTCAAAAGGATGTTCCCATACAACAATCTGCATTCCTAATTACGTTTTCCATGGATATATACAAGTCCTCCCTATTATGGTGCCAACTGTAAACTCATCGTTAACATTGTTGAATGGAACAAGGTTATTAGGTTGTGAAGAGGCAATTTCTAGGTGGTTAAGTAAAACATCACGGTTTAGCTTCAAATAATTACATTTGTGCCGTTATTTTTTTTGTTTGCAAGTTAAAGACATATGTAAAAACAAGTCAACGTTGACTTCCGGTTTCGCATGGGATATAAACCACAATCTCCTAGGTGAAAAACCCGAACCCGAACCCGCCTCCTCCCTCAGCAGACTCCTGTGGGCCATTATTTAGAAGCAAGTGACAGTTGACACTTAACTCTTAAAGAAATACATTAATCATTTCTGTTTATTCACCAGATTATTACATGTCCATTTACCAACAGAGTGTTCTTATAGACACTGAGGGGACTGGCGCAGCATTTCTACAAACATTCAAATAGGTCCTCGCAAGTAGTTGCACAGCAATAAATTCATATAAAAACCCAGGTTCCAGCTATAAGACCCACTTTAATTGGAGCACATCTTTGTTTGTATGTCTGAATGGGGTTTTGGTAGAATTTGCTCCAGTCTGGAAATGCAATAACCAATCTGCTGCTGGGTAAATTATGAAATTCCAGGTAGTAACTCGTAGAAATGAAAATCTATACTTCAGCAGTGTGTTCTGTAATCACCAGAAAAAACAATTTCCATCTGTTTTCAGCCTGTACCGTTAACCGTGAGTGTGTTCTTTCTTCCTCTTGGCCTTCCTGTGGAGCCGGCGTTAAATTTAACAGTTAAACGCCCTCCTTTCGCTGCTGTCCAACCAGTGTTTTGCGGTGAGTAATCACCTTCCCACCCGCAGACGGGCTCACTGTATGGAAAGGGAGTGTGAGTGTGCGTGTTTGTTCCCTGCCTGTATCCTTGTGTGGGTTTTTGTTTGATTTATGAGTGCAGATCTGGAAAAATGCGCTCTGTTTTTTACCTCACATGCTGCCTGTTGCCCAAGCCGCTCCACTCAGTCTAGTTTAACCCAGATGTCCAGCAGTTGTAATGCTGGAGGAACAAAAGGGTTTCTGTGGTAGTGAAATATTGACTGCACACAACATGCTGCCGTATGCATTATGACAACAGGATAACTGCATACACCAGCATGTTGTGGCTACTTTACGCGTCATGAAAAGATCATGCATTTTCCTACAAGTCTCCAGGGGCACAAGCTACAGGACGTGCATTTAGCAAGCAAAGAAGTCATGTGACAATTAAGTCAGCGCTTGTCTTCAAATAGTTATGGAAATGGTGTAACTTGAGAATGGAAGTAACGAGAGGATAATTCAGTGTTTCGGATAAAATACAAAATAATTCCCCTATAGGGGATGAATGAAGTAACTTTCACAATTCCAGGGACAGGAGTCAATCTACTTTCAATTTAAAGTAGTGAAGGAAACGCAGAGATACCAAGACAACGCAGACACACCAACAATGATTGGAGGTGCTCACGGTTTAGGAATGTTGTTTACCAATCACAAAGAGCATAGTATGTCATATTCTGGCTATGCTGTGTATGTTTGTTCATCAAATATAATGGAAAATATTCTAAAACATTTCAGACTTAGAAAATACATACCCTATCATTACCTGGCAACAGGATTTTAGATGAATACATGTCTTGTTGTGTGAAAATAAACAATGAGACCAAGGGTAAAAATCAAGGATTGGATGAAAAATGCCTTTAGTGTATAATGCTGCATATCAACACTGTAGACTCAGTACTAATGATTATTTTCCATATTGTCATTATGTCAATGACCAACACATCCAAGGTAACACTTCTTTTGTCTGATCAACATTCCAAAAGCAGGAGGTTAGCAGCTCACACTGATTTATTTACCTATTCATACTGCGTAGCTGGTTCATTTCTTGTCGGGGTCCTAATTGAATAAAAGATGTATAGCAGTAGAGCAAATAAGAGAAGAGGCAAGATTACCAGAATATCTGCTATTTGTCTGTTTGCCTCTCTTGTGTTAATCAGGATCAGCTGCAACAGCTGTGCTCTGTGGATGGGGCAGCTAAAAAACCTGGCAAACCAGACAATACACACACACACACACACACACACACACACGTTTCCAATGTTGTGAAAATGCTCTTTTCACCGGTAGTCAGAAGAGGCATCTGTGATGACAGGACATGTGATGTGCTATGACATCGCTGCCATTGAAGGTGTTTGAGGAGAGTGTCGCAAAAGAGGACGTGTAAAAAAGAACACAACTGTAGGAACAATCGCAATTGTAGTCAGAACCCGAGCATATATTATTTACTTTCAAATGACTCTTTTCTGCTTTGAATATGAATGAGGCTTCGTCTCATCTTAATTCTTGGTGAATTTAGAAGAGATCTACAGACGCCATAGAGAAAGTATTCAAATAAACCCCCTCAATGTGTAGTGTGGATTCCTTTGTTCCACAATAAGAAATTACATTGCAGGAAAAAACTACCATGCAGTAGTGCTGCATTTTTGCCTGACATTTTTTATTAAAGGGACACTTAGGATGTTTAGGAATGGGCTTGAATAGGTTACTATCACAACTATCACAGCTGCCGTGTTTAGTTACATTAGATGACAGTCTAACGGAAAAGTTCTTCATAAAAACTTTACTTCAAATAGTCCAAACTATACCTACACAAGTTGTACACAAACTCATTTCCTTGTTTCTACCCCAGTAACAAGTGTGCTACAGCCACTTTTTGGCCTGACAACACTTCTGATACCATCCTATTTTTTTTATTTAGGCGGTTCGCCACATGCTGCAAACCGCTGAAAACGCTCTTCAGAGCTTTTACATTAAAGTCCTCCAGTCCCATCCCGGTATTATACAGTGGGCAGTCATCACAAACGTCCTTAAACTGCTGTATGAAGGACACGTGCACATGTCCCTTTTGCTGCTGTTACTTAGCACTGATATTGATATGTCACAGCACCTCATTCCCCATAACAGGGATTGTAGTGTGTACATCACATGGTTTTGAATTAAACAGTCAGCCCAAATGTTTTCACTACTTCACTGTGGAGTATGAGCCGTTACGCAATCTAATGACCACGTAAATCACTAATCTGTCTCTAGTGCGCGGCCCTAATTACATGAAGATATCGCGCGCACATTGATGGCAAAGCCGCAGCAGAGGAGGCATTTGGGAGCAAGGAGGGTTGAAATGCAAAAAAGGATTACGTCAAACTGTTGCTAGTCTTTTTCTGGGATTAGGGAGACTTAAGGCAGGAGAGAAAACCCTAAGGGTGTCTTCTCCTGGTTCGTGTGTGTGCATGATGTCTACTTCCACCTCGGGAGGCACGCAAAGCTGCTACACACACACACACACGCACACATATATATTTACAGAGGGTTAGGGTCGTTTTATATCGCACAAAACAAATCATCCCTTTCCCGTGAGGCTTCCATGTGAAGATCCCAATGCACGCATCCTCATGTGCTGTAATCAAATCCCTTTGTATGTGTTGGTGTGTGCTTGTGTTATTGAGGTGTGAATAGGTTGTTCTGCCTCCGACAGGCTTAATCTGCAAGATGACCCCGAAGGGTCAAACCGATTCTCTCGGACGTGTCCCTTATTGTAGCCGGCAGTTTAGAGGCTCATCCGCCGTCAGGCCCAGTTAAAGCGTGAAGGATCCGCGGGGCTATCAGACGCTGTGCCATCACATCACGTCTGTCTCAGACACGGAGCGAGAGGGACAGGGAAAGCTGGCCTGACAGCTGTCAGACACGTAGTGCAGAAGTGACAGGACGGGAGGACAGACAGGCTGATTAATGAACAAAGATATGCGGGTGCAACCATGTACCAGCAATACACACGACGCACACTGTGCAGGTGCATCAGTTGTCGCTATAGTCCAGTCGGGTGTGTGCTAAAAGAACAATAGTGCTGGCTTGGAAAATGCCGTGGAGAAGGCAGCCATTACAATGAATGAAAAGCTCCTAATGTGCGCCCTGGCGGACGCTGGAGTTTGCCCAGGTGCTACTCTTTGTCAAAATCTGTGTATGTGTGTGTCTGCGTTCCGAATGTGTTTGCATTGGGACCATATCACAAAGTCATATTCATGTGAGAAAAGCTTTGTGTCCCATCGGCCGCTGCACCTCCCAGCACAGTAAATATATCGAACTGAATCACAATCTCCATGGAAATGTAGTCCGCAGTCACATTTCATTCCCTCTGCTTTCCATCTTTTCCTCTGTCTTTCAGCGTTCTTTTCCCCTCCTTCCAGAGTACCGATGCTTCATTTCGGCTGGCAGCGGACAAAAAAGCTTCTGAGCGTCTGCGTTAGTTTCCCCAAAGCCTTCCCTGATAGAGACAGATGGTGTCTATTTAAAAGGTCCCATGAAAGTGTGTTATTTCTGGTGCCAGCAAACATGCACTGATACTGAGACACGTTGGGAAACGCGCACTCGACGCATACTCTCACGCCCAGCGGTGTCTGCATGCATGCATGCAAATACACACTTACAGAAAAAGAAGTGTGTCTCTGTGTACAGTGTGTTAGCAGGATACTTTGCTGCGTGTGAAAGTAAAATATTGTGTCTTTCATGCTGCTCCCTGTTTTGGGGACCGGGTGTATTTATCTGGGTTCATGGAAGCCCTTCCACCCCGTTTTTTTTTCAGCATTCGAGCCGTGAAAATAAAGGCAAACGAAATTCTGCTGATGCATAAAATGAGGATGGGAAAGGCACACAGTAGCACCTGGTAGCAAAGCATCAATTGGTGGCTGTTAAATAGCTCCCTGTTTGTGCCAGCTGCTGCATTGTTGGACTGAGACAATATGAGAGTTCCAGTAGCAGGGCTCGCCACTGGTTCGTGTGTGTGTGTGGCCTGACCTCAACCCCCCTCAGGGTATTTTAGTCAGTGGTGTAGTCTACGTGATGCGCAGGTATACGCCGTGTACCCACTAACAAAAGCGCCATCATATGTAACAACATCATCGCCCCCTCCCCGGCTGTGGGACAGGCATGTATAACGCTGGGAGAGTAAAATCACAGTATACTCACTACAAAAATATAGACTACACCACTGATGTTTTCCAGAGCTTATGTGACCCGATGAGGAATACTCAGCCCACAAACAGTTGCATTGAAAGTCAAATCCCTCATTCAAAACAGCGGGTTTACCTGAGGGGACAGGTGGACGCACGCCGGCCATCGGCGGCACCAAGCTGCCCTCGGTCAGCTGAGTTTGGATCGGTGAGGCTGCTGGTGAATACTTGCGTAGACACGGCGACGTAGATGTGCACTGAGCGGAGTCTCTGCAGGGGCCGTGGGAGGAAGCGGTAATTGGTGTTTATCAATGCGTGCTATCACGCTCCAGTGGTTTGTCATTTTTCAAAGTATAATATTTTCCCTTTCCTGGTGTGATCCACACGAGAGCTTTCTCCACAGACAGTGCTGCTTTCTCTGACTCATTCACCTCAATATAACTGATGATGGTGATGATGATGATGATGATGATGATGATGATGCTACAAATGATACATGTCAGATCTTTTTTTTTTCAACTAATTTTAAATCCAGCTTATCTGTATTGCACATCTTAAAATACTACACACATTACATTACAGGTCATTTAGCTGACGCTTTTATCCAAAGCAACTTACATTGCATTTTTAAACCATGGCTTTTTACATTTTTGCTCGGGGAGCAATTAGGGGTTAGGTGCCTTGCTCAGGGACACTTCGACAGGGGGCAGCCGGGGCTTGAACCGCCTCGCGGTTCCCGGCGGACCCTCTCTCCCTGCACCACGTCGACCCACTACACAGTTGTGTAGTTAAAACATTCTGACATGGTACGCAGTATAAAACATATATGTGTACAACTATAATGTACAATATGTATACTGTACAACTAAACTGCTGCAACTGCAAAAGGTTTTTTGAATAAACGTAATGTGCGAATGATTAAACTACCTGCCATTATCTACCCATCCACACACAACCATGCAGTGATGGCAAAGCCTATCACAAAAAACTGATTTACATTATTTCAGAGCAATTTGGCGTTTAGCACAAGGACACTTCAACATGGGTACTGGAGGAGCTGAAGTTTCGACCGATTGGAAGACAACATCACAAAATTAGGCACTGTAGGATATTAGAAATAAACTGACGACCCGGTTCATAAAATTAATAAAATGCATATAGTGTACACCAGAATACACCTGTACCTGTACCTGTAGGAACCATTGTTCTGGAGTTTGCTGGTGGAGGCGACAGACGGGCACTATGGATGGTCAAAAGGACTGACCTGGGGCCTGTTGGTTGCTGAGACCAGCAGCTCCTCAGCTGAGATGTTCTTTTTTACCACAACACCATATCCTTTATTAAATACATTTGATTTGAACCTTTTGATCTGCGATGCCCTTTGTCCGTCGGGAGTTTCTTCATTTTTGAACACAACAGTACTTATTCTATACCGAACCATAATCTCATACCCATTAGCTTTTGCCTAAACTTAACCAATCAGTCTTTGTTTCAACCGACAACAACTTGTTTTCCCAAACCTGACCAAGAACATTTTCAGTATTCTAACCCAAACCACAATATTTTCCTAAACAAGCAATATTATTTCCATTTTGGTTGTTGCCTGGGATCTTCCACGTTGAGATGCTTTGCTGGGGGTGTTGGCTGTGTCCCCTCAGTTCGAACCATTAGCATTGACTAAGAGCACCCAATGCACCTCCAAATTACGCCCACCCCCAACCACACATCTCTTCTACTTCCCTAAACCCCCACCCACCTTCTCATTAGTGTTCCCCAACCGACTTCCAACAACACAGACTCTTCCTCTGCCCGCTATTAATGAGGGAAGAGAGGATTCCTAATAAGCAGTTTTTCTTTTAATTAAAAAGTCTCCATAAATAATCACCTCATAATCCATCTGTCAGATTCTATCCAGCTCCTACTTAGTTAGACTCCGAGATTAGAGAGCGGGGCAGGAGATGAGCCGTAGAGGAAATATCTATCCATCTATCTACATATCTCTGTCTGTCTGTCTGCTCTACTATCATCCTTCCATCCATCCACCTCCCTGCAGCCGAGAGGAATATGCTAATAACGTTAGTGCTAATATGCTAATAACGTTAGCGTGTGTTAATAATTGATGGTCATATAAAGATTTGGCTCTGCTTTGCTGATTCGGCAGTATCAGCAATGCCGGCCGGCCTCGCTAAATGATTTATCGAGGCCAATATTGTTTCTGGAGGGATTTGGAATTCCTAACGAGGAAATATTTGTCCTGCGCCGGTGTGTATTTATCAAAGAGTGGGCTGTTTTCCGATAGGCCCAGCAGGCTTCTTGGCTTCCACTGCAGAGACAATTTACGGGCTCCAGTCACTGCTTACTTAATATTTCTGGGAATTTCCTTTCAAAACTATTTTTTGTGATCCCTTCTGCACAGGGTTTTGAGTTGACGGTTTTTTTTTAAGCAAAGTAATTGTCACTGTAGACAAGTTAGTCCAATATCATCTTCTAATTACATTATTACGTCTTCATTTCATCATTTCAGATACACATTAAAAAGCACCAAGAAAACTTTGAGCTTGGAAAGGACGCTTGTGAACAATAAGATACCCTGCTCTAGGAAAGTGGCTAATACGTTTGGCTCCGAGGACAAGCGTCGCCTTTGAACAACGTTCATCGTTTGTTTGCGTATGTGTGTGTGTGTATATGTGTGTGTGTATGTGTGTGTGTATTCCCTGTACACGGTGCTCCATTCTTCATTCCGGTGCAGGTGTGGTGTTGGAATGTGTGTATTTAGCAATGTTACAGTGAGTAACGCCTTTTGTTTGTTCACAAGGGAGGGAGAGTTGGAAAGAGAGAGAGAGCACAGTGAGAAACAAAGTCACATTCTGATAAGAAAGTGTGACTTTTTCATCATTTTCCCATTGCCTGCTGCATGTTTACCATAAGGTTGTTTGCACAAAGAACAAAAGACATGTGAGCGATATTTAATGATTGTTAAAAAAAAATTACAAAATGTTTGGTCAGTCACAACTAAGAATGTCTCCTCTGTGTCAATCGGTCCCTTGAAAACAATGGTGTTTGCTGAAGGTGAAGTCACACACTGCTTTAACATTAACTCACGACACGGGCTCTTTAGTCACATTGGGTACAGAGGAAAGGCCTCACTCTGTTGACATGCGGATCAACTGCTGCTATTGCATGTAGCTGAAAAGTAAACCAGCTCCAAACAGTGGTTGACATAGGAAAGTGATAGATGTTGTGCTAAGGACCTGGTCTAAAACTAAATAGTTTTATTATCTAGGAAAGACTCAATTATCTGCCTGCATTTTACTAACACATGAGGTTTTCCAGATATCGATAATGGGTTTAAGCTGCTGCCATGATATGCATTATTGTGCAAAACTGAAGGAACCTGAGGAATAGCTTTAAAGGGTCACTCCACTGTTGTTTCCATCGGGCCCAAAGACACGTTTTTTTGCATGGACTTGTATTAGGAAAGAGACGTCCATGTCCAATTTTTTTTGGCTTAAGAATCAAATATCCAATAACAGTAAAATTAGTTTTCTTTGACAAAGTGTCTTGTAAAGTTATCTTGCTGTATGTTTGAATTTGCACAAATACTTGAAATGAATACTTAGATCCAAATCTACTTACACCACTCAGATGGAGAACAAGGTTCCATCATACCTGCTCAACATCCACATGTCACTATGAGCCTTGTAGGTTTGTTTCATAGCATTTTAGGAAAACACTGTTTAGCCTGTAGTCACACAGCTCTTAGCATATCTGTAGACTCTTTCACAAGGTGACTAAGAATTATGAGGTAATCCTTGTAACTACTAGAACTACACCAACTGCTAGTACGTATTCTAAAAATGTATTCCTGACACTTCCTGTATATATGTTAGGGTCAACATAAACGCATTAATCTATGCGATTAATGTGGCCGATATTAATGCAACAAAATATTTTAACGTAGTTAAAATAAGTACGTTTGTTTTATTGCGGTTTGTCGTTGACTGCGGAAACGAAACAGCCGCTAGCTGCAGTCAGTTACATCAAGATGGAGAACGCTTTTTGCATTGGAAGTAAAATAAAACAGAGGCACGACATACAGTGGACAACTGTGCAGAGAAATTACTCCACGTGTAAAACAGAAGGGGCGAGAGTGGCAAACAGACTACTTAAAGTACTGCTATGTTAAGCTAGCTGCTGGGCTAGGATAGCTGCTATGCTACTTGCACTACGCAATAACGTTATCCTGTGCGGCACTGTGTCCCTAAAAGACCGTGTTTTGAAAACGTTCTGGCTAAATGTGGGGAGGTGGTTGGCATTTCAAACACAGCCGTTAAATTATGGAGAGTTGAGAGCAAAGTGGAAGAAAGAGTCGCTAGTTCAACATCTTCCACCAGGTGGAATTCAGATGATCAAATGTGTGTAGTTTTGTGTTTAAAATAACATTACCAACAGTGTCTAAAATACTTTTAAAGTGATTACTCATTATTTTTAAGCTTTAGTCTTTACAAGAAAAACAAACATTCATTAAAAACAACATTGTAACAACAACCACAACAACATTCATTAATCGTCATTAATCGAGATTAATTGATTTCAAAGTGTGCGATTAATTTTTTTATTTTTTAATCTACTGACAACCATAATATAATAGTTATATATAATATATATATATTACTTACAAGTTTTTGGTCCGCTGCAGGTATCTGTTATTCTAAGGACGCCAACACAAATTCTAGTTCTGTATCGAATCTGTTTACTTCAGATATTCCAGTGTAAGTCTAGTCCAATGGGCTTTTCTTTTGGGGATGTGAGTGTGAGCTTGTGCGTGGTTCTTGTGGTAAAATGTGCTTGTCTTGCTTTCGCCAATACTTCCCAGCTTGTAACAACAGACCAGTTCCCTCTCCCAGGCGTCAGTGTAATCTTTTTTGAGTGAAACACAGCTGTGTTACAGTGGATGTAACCCAGCGCTAGATACACTGAGCTTATTTCCACCTCTCACAATGCACCACATATAAATAAGATTACACCGTAGGACACAAACGCACACACACTGTACATATCCTTCTCCAGGTCCCAAACCTTTCAATATGTCACTGCCATTTTCAAGCATACAGTATCTATCTGCACAAACTGTTTGTTTGCGTTTACATGCACATTATATGCACTTACACACACTCAGTGTTTAACCAAGGTTACAGGAGTCATGCCGGGCCCTCCCTCCACCCACACCTGTTCATCTCATCCTGACCCCACCCTAACTGCCCCGGACTCAGCACCAGTCTACGAGCTGACTGACAGGAGCTCCATCTGCGACCCTCAAAGGTCATCACACTGCACATGGGTAACTTTTTCAGAAGCTCAGGAGGAGTAATGTTACCTTAATTAAGGATGGGAGGAGTTTTCATCGATAATATTAGTATGAAGGACACGAATGGAAAATGCTTGTTGGGTCACTGGCAGGTAAATTGCTCATCCACATTGTAAAAACATTACAGATGTTAAAATCTATTAGATACTTCTCATCTATCTTCATGTCGCCTCACACAATGCTACAAATACAAATACAATTGTCAACAGGACATTTTACACACATACATTTCTGGATAGTTGACATCGGTGTCTCTTTTTAATTAAGAACCTCTTCCTTGCACCTTAAAATACAAGAATTTATTGTTAATACTCAATACTTAGTTAGTTATAGTTATTTAACTGACATATGTCAGAAAATATTAAAGCTGGACATAGACAACAGTCTCCTGGGTGAAAGTCCTGTGTTGACCCACCCATCCACCTACATGTTTGACTTTGCTCTTTGTTGCACTTTGTTAATGTTGCGTCAAACTAAAACGTAATCTGTGAGTTCCCAAATAAGTGACAAAGCGTCACATTTAATTATTTTAGGAAAACAAGCCTTTAAGAAGTAAAAATAACATAATTAGTGGGAATCTTTTCCACTACCTGCTGTACTAGTTCTTTACATTCACACTAGGGAGCTGCAGAAACCCCAACTGGCTGCTGGATAGGGATTCACTTAACCATAGTGAACCAATAAGGAGTAACCCAACCCCTCATTAGATCTGTGATACCCATATTAGGCATTATTCTAAAGGCGCTTGAGCATGAGCGGCCTCGCTTAATCCTATGGCGTTACAAATGCTATTATTGAAGTGTGCGCACATGTGGCATCCATATTTATCTCTCAGAGGAATATACGTCCCAAAGATCCATAATGAAACGTAACAATAGCGTTGCCGAAATATGCAAATACCTTCTGTTTCCCATTCAGATTATGTTAATTCATATCCAATAACCTGGTATCTGCAGTGTGCACAATGTTCCCGACTCTGTCCTACAATGTGTCCTGTGGGTTTGATATGGGAGGAGGCGGTATGAATAAGAATGCAAAATTGCTGTAAAAACAAAGTAGGGATTATCATTGCAGGAAAATAAACCTTGCCTGGACACACAGCAATAATAACAGGGCCCTTTCACTAATTCGCACTGGCTTCCCATTGGTTGGGAATTCGGTTTTAAGTTCAATATTGCAAAAATATTCAATATTTGGGCGTTCCATTCAGCACACAAGAGACTGTATGACATCTGGCTTTCAGACTTTTTGAGTAAAAAATACAAACGGAACCCAGATTGTTGCAAAAAAATCAATTTCCTTTCGGCAGTGGGAACTTGGGGGGGAGGGATATCACAGCAAGGGCCAGTTCAGTTCGCTGCAGAAAAACTTAATCAAACAAATACGGCCGCACTATAAACCAGTGGGATATTTATTTGTTTAGATGAAAAGCCATTTCCCATCCAGATCCCATCAATATTACATCCAGTGGGTTGTCTTTCCAGGCCGGGCCCAAGGAAAGGGAGTGCAAAGTGGAGTTTAGACTGAGAGTTCAGGAGAGGACGCATGATGGGCCTTTTCCCACAAGCGTGGTCCTTTGTGAGGAGCAAAACACCAAGAACCTGTGAAAGTAGAATTTTTATCTCTAGAAAATATTCACACACATTATGACGTCGCAAAGAAAAAAAGTTTTAGGATTTTTTTTTCTCTCTCTCCCACAAAATCAGCACAACAGCTCCACCTTCTCAAAATCCACAACAGTTTCCTTAGTAAACGTGGTGCAAGACACATCTACACACCCTGGTCCATACATGTAACTCTTTCTCTTCCACAAGCACAACACGATAGTTTCTGCTTCACAATTGAATTTGGCAATGGGAGGTACTCACTAGCGCAATATTTGACCATGGACACGTCAGATTTCTATCTGACACAAATAGAAGTGTGACCATTTGCTACAACTAAAATTTCTACTGTCACAGCTGCACCGATGTTTTACTGCAAAAGGACTTTCATAGATCCTCTTCTTATTTGGAAGAAGCGGATCTGAGTTGGCAACCAGCTGAAATTTCCAGCTCCGCTTTCACATGCACACCTGCTCGTTCACGCCGCCTCTGTAATCTGGAAAGATTGCATTCAAGAGTAGAAAAAGAGAGAACAGGCCCACTGGACCCAGTGATTATCAGGTTCTGAACAGCAAGCTCCGCCTGCGGTCCCTCCTCTGATCTGAGCGCTGCACACGCGGGACCAGCCGCTCGCTAATAGAGACATTTACACCTTGGTAAAAAGTTGGCAGGTGTTACCCCGTCGTTGTCGAGAGCAGACGCATGCCGGGCATCATTAGGCCCCGTGCCAAGCCTGATTTGGCTGCAAGCCTTGCTCGCCCGTGCTGCTGTAAGGACTGTGTGTGTGTGTGTGTGTGTGTTGCGGCGGAGGAAAGGGTTCTCTGTTGTAGCGGCATGCTACGCAGGGCCCCTCAGTGCGGCGCATTGCGCTGTAGGGATCCAATCTGATGTATCCGTCCACACAAGGATCGGCAACCTGCTTGATACAAAGTGCCACTTTTGAAATAGTCTTGTTAATCAGTGTGCTGTGTAAACATCAACAAGGTTATCATTAAATTATGACATGTCCCAGATCTCCGACGGATCTGTAATTGTTTTACCCTTCCATCAAGCAGCATTCTACAATCAGAATTATAAACAAGTAGATTGCCACGTATGAAAATCACTAACCCACTCAACCCTGTGATCTTGTTCATCACTAGTACACTTAATTAAAGACAAAGCCAAATGTATTTTGGATGTTCTTTCCAACCACTCGTCTGACTAAGAAAACTAATAATAGGACAGCCGAAAATGGCCAAACTGACAGTCGCTCTGCAGCCAGAGATCTCCGGACCAATATCTACATTTTGATACACACACGGCGTACACTCTGAGTAATGAAGTATTGGTGATGCAGTCACCCTCTATTTACATATAGAATGCATTAGTGGGTGGTTTATATCATGACTCCCATTTTTGGCAGCGAGATCCAATAAATCCTGCATCCACGCGGCGCCGAGGCCCCTCAGACGGGGAGCATAAGAAGTGAGAGAACTAGAACATGAAGGCGGGAGGGGAAGCGATGTCGCAGAGACGCAGACACCGCTCAAAGAGTGCGATGTAAATTGACTGCAAACAGAAAATCCATTAATAATGATAATCGCAAAAATAATTTAGGAGCAGGGGATACACACATTTAGCCAGGCAATCAGAATTCCATCTGTGGAGGTGTTAATATTGAAGAGATGCTGATGGCACATAAAAAAAAAACGAACAACACACGAACAACACACCAGCATCTGAATATGTAATGACAACTGGGAGGCCAAACCAAACAGTGCTTTTATGTAGCGAGTATTACTTATTAAAACTGCATCTTAAATATGTATCCCTTTATAGATGGCCCCTGTCACCGTTTCCTTATTTGTATCCCCGAAGATTAACGTCTGAGGCGGAGGGATTGTATTCAGATTATCCACAACCCCCCTTCTCTTCAGAACAGGCCTGATTAACATCAACTGCCACAGACAGGGATGAATTATGCAGACTTTGGAAAGAAAATGAAGCAAAAGGCGGTAGTTCATTTAGGAAATGTAATCTTGGACCTCTTAGGAAGCTGTTAGAGTGTTGCATATTGATAAGGTGTTGTTATTAGCAGTGTGTGCAGTGCTGTTTGACGGGTGAAACGTCCGCATAGATGTGCCGCCCTGGTTTGTCTCTGTCAACAGCCACTTTGACACTTCGGAGCAAAGTTGTTGGAATTCGTAGCAGAGAAGCTGAATGATCATTCTTCTCTGCACTACTCTGTCACCACGTCTTAAGCCTTCAGCTTACTTTGTAAAGGAGATGAATCAACATTGTAAATTCGTACGGTGTTCAGGATGGAAGAACAATGATGCATCATCGTTACTCTACCTCTAAATGTGATGAAGTAAAGAAACTTGGTGTGAAAAATCAAACTGCAGCCTGCGTATTAATCCTGTCCCTTCATGTTGGGAACAGAGACGGTCAGAGAAAGGAAACACATTCTACAAACCAGTGTTGAATGTGTCTAAACCAAAAATAAGTTTACTAAACAGGTTTCAAATCAGCCTTGTAGAGGCCCAACACACAAAGCCAGAGGGTTAACATTGGTTAAAACATATCACAGTGGGTATTAAAATAATATCATAGCCACACAAATGAACAGTGCATGAAACAAAGTGATGTAGTGTAATAACATAATGTCATAACGTAAAGTATAGCCTTAAAAAGTTGCATCTGTCCTCTATGGTCGTGACAAATGCAGCATTCAAACCTCTTCTGTCATTGGAGGACTCCTCCATCTATACTTTTCAAATCATGGAATAAATAAAATGCAATCACCTTCAAGTAAACCATCTTTTCTGTTCCATCAGAGAGAACAGATCTATCTTGTCAGAACCATGCAATTTAAGTTATTTTTTGTGCTTTTTTGTGCAAAACATTGCTTTTGTTTTGCACAAAAATTGTTATTGTGCGTGTGTGTGTAAAATATTAAAGAGTTTTACACCGCATATATTTTTAAAACAACAGTAATGTGCAACCTGTGCAAAACAAAACTGAATGAATGCAGATATGTGGGAGCCATTTCATTCTGAGAAAACATATTGTAGTGGCTGCAATGAGACTACTTTTCACTACAAACCTTTTCATAACAAGGTTGCAGACTTTTCAATTCATTTTCAATGTTGAGCTTGGATGTGTATTTAGTTTTGAGAGAGGCAACAGCAGTCTGTTTTTTTCACTAGTGTAATATGGGAATTTATCAATATACTGTAGACCCATCTGTAATACCACTGCTGTCGCCCACACACCCAAATGTGGGTCTGTTACAACACAACTCGATAACACCCAACTGAATTGCGCAATTCATTTTGCAAGAATTGGACAACTTAGTCAAGAAAAATGTGAATGGCACAGTTTGGCGCAAAATTATTCAGAAACCCAAATTCTGGAGATCTCTCTAAAAATGTGTCCTTCACAGAGATAATGTTAACATATTGTGCTATGATCTGGCAGAGGATCCATAATAGTATAATTCCAAAGGGATAATCATAAGTAGTTTTTATTAAAGGCCAATATTAAACTTTCATTTGTGCAGTGTGCCATCTTTATTTTGTCTGAAGCATACGTAATGATTTTTACACATCTTGATATAATCTCACAATCAATTTGATGTGTTGTCTCTGACCAAATGCAAAAATGGAGCAGAAATGAACAATGCAAACATTTTTTCATGATGATTAAAAATAAAACTAACTTTTGGGCTAGTGAATGTATTACTGAAAAGAGTAATTCGAATAGCCATGAAAAGGTTCCTGTAAAAAAAACAGGTTTTGTTATACCTTTTGAAAGAAATATGAGTGTCAAAGCAAGGAAAATGTATTTTTTACATTGCAGGGACTACGAACCCCAGATATCTGCCACCAATGACTTCTCTACACGGCAGTATTAGAGTTTGTTCACGGCGGTGTGAGTGTTATCAGAGCAAAGAAAGCCAGCAGCGGGGAACCCTTTTTGCCTCAATATAATGACTTCCAAGAAGCGCCACAGCTCCTTTATTTCACAGGTAGGACCAGATTTTCATAACTCTGCGTGCTCCCTCTTTCCCAATTTTGTGTTTTTTGATCAGGCTATAATGTCACGGGTGCTCGTGTCTCTTCTCTCGGTCTCCGTCCTGTCCACAGAAAGCAACACAGGGCTTTTAATGAGATCAACACAGAGCGCCAGTTACATTGATAAGTAAATACTACAGCCCTAAATGCCTCTCGCACTCGATTGGCTCCCTGCTATTGTTGCCGGGTGTGCGCCTCAGTGAACACTAAATTTTCACTGTCACACTTCAATAACCCTAATTGTCCAAAATAAATGAGCTAATTTCGGAAGTTCCATTTTCATACGCGGGAGATAAGGGAACTTTGCTGATTGATTGGATTCCTTTGTGTGGCTGGGAGTGTGCGCGTTCCTGAGCTTGTGTGTGTCTGTTTGTGTGTGTTTGAAACTGCCGCACTCATAATTTGAGTGAAGGCTTCTGTTTATAATGCCTCTGTTATTCACTGCAAGCATTTCTCTGACCCCTGCTGATATTCATCCGGCTTCCTCTCCCCAAAGCGAGAAGGAGAGAAGGAATAGATGGATAGAGAGAGAGAGAGAGAGAGAGAGAGAGAGAGAGAGAGAGAGAATAGGAGCTGGAGTTAGTTTGCCTGGTAGTATTCTTGTGTGTTCATGTGTTCATGTGTGTGTATGTGTGTGTGTGTGTAAGGGCTCCCTATGGATTTGGTGCTGTATCCAGCCTGATCATTTGCATTTTTTCATTTGAGCTGGTATTTGCAGCATTGCGTGCACCACAAACCCCTGAGGGCCCACCGAGTAATTCAGTAAAAAGGCAGGTAAGACATAAATTAATCATAAGACGTCTGAGAATGTATTGCACTAAACTCACACAGGCGTTCATGTGCATGTGTTTGGACGGACATGTATATCTAGATATAGATATAGATATGTGTATATATGTGCCAAAGTAAAGAACACACACGAGCATCTGCACACACAAACAGCCAGAGAGAGGGATCACACGCACACATGCAGAATACACCCACGCACACGTCGTTGAGACTCCCATCGAATCTGAGAGGAGACCAAGGTCGAGAGAGAAAGTTTTCAACTCCATCAAGCAGAACTACCGAGCTGGATGGAGGAGAGTAACTTTTAATAGACCAATGTTTCAATCCAAAGACTTTTTCAAACTCAAACACGACTTGCATATCAATATGATGATTCGTTTTTCTGTAATTTCTATTGGATTTGTCAGAAGAGAAATGGTAACTCTTTTATATTTTCTTTTTTCCCGTAGCCACCAGCCAACACAACAAATTGTGATGTTGGGAATAAGAAATACAGTTTCAGAATCAATGAATGTGCATTTGTTGATTATGAACTTGTAGATAGACAGTATGTAATAGACCTTTTTATAAATACATTATCAAATAACCCGTTTTAAACATATAAAATAGCAATAAAGCAATAAAATAAAATCGCATCATCTAGAATAATAATTATTTTCTCATTTATCTTGTCATCATCTAACAACTAACTGTGAATGCATCCAAATTCCTTTTCATACATTTTGACTAAAGACCATAACCTAATGAGACAAAGCCATTTAGCATCTCAACCAGCCTCTATTCAAGTCTACAGTCACACTAGCAACCATGTTTAGAACCATTCATGTTTACCTTCTTTTCTTTAGTAGCTTACATATGTATTTTTCAACATTCAGTTTTACTTAACTCAACTTTGCTGGCACGGCAAAAACCAAAACGCTTCAAAACCATAAACAAGTGGGTCCCCCACAGTGACTACGTCCACTTCTTAGATGCAGTCTATGGTAGTTAGTAAGGAACATTGTAGTATCTGGAGAGAAAAAATAACATTTCACTACATTTTATATTTGTTCAATGGGCCATTTCAATGATAGAGAAAATTAATTGAATTACTTTCACCACTTTTTACTCAAAACCAACGCAATACTTTCAGAAATCAGTTTCTTCAACACGGACGATTCGCAACAATACAGTGGGCTACATCCTTTATCTGGATAGACGTTTCTTTATTCCCTTAAATATAAAGAGTGACCATTTTTATTATTCAGTTTGCTACAGCTCAAGAAAATAAAGGCAAATTATTATTATTAACTATGAACCCCATCCCTTTCTGCACAGCAATTTGCAATATTCAAAACCTCCGTTCTCTTCAAGACTCCGTTATTAACATATTAACACAGCTGCCAACACAGCCTTAGTTGACAGATGTTAGTACACACACCCAGACTTAAAACCTTTATTGTGTAGCTGTTGAATTCACTTTTGTAACGCGCGTTCCTTGGGGGAACGTGGAAAGACGAGGAAACAGCGTGGCGTTTTAACAGTCTTTATTTTGCAGGTCTCTAGGAGACCCAAGAACAGCAGCTCTGCATTGTCTTCTCTCCGTCATGTTGTGGTAACCGTCTCATAGAATTCAGCAAAGCTTTGAATATTTCACAGCAATTGACAAAACATATGCACGGAGGTGAACTAGTTTCTTTTTTTTTTTTATGTTTTAAATCCCCTGCAGTCCTCTGCACTTTACTCATCAGAGCCTTTGTTCCTGAATCCACCAATCTGAGGCACATTGGCTCGTCAATACACTATCAGAGAAGGTAGGCTAGATAAGAATTCTGCTGCTATCCGTCGGCTGTGAATAAGCTGCCCAAAGGTCTCCACAGTCCAGGTCAACGCACATACACTAACGCGTAGGGAGCGGGCCTTCACACACACACACACACACTGAATAAACTGTCTACAGTCTCTATGGTGTAATCCAGCACATGCACAGACTGCACAGCGTTATCAGTAAAAGAGGAGAGATTCAATGAAGCAAGGAAGATGTTACCACATCCACTGTATCTCAGCTCCAATTTACATACATAATCTCCACGTGAGGCAGTGTCCATTAGGCAAGAGGTGGACATGGTAACCGTGAGGTCACCAATTGCTTCGTGGACTGCCATCTCGAGGCAGCGCGTTCTGCATTTTCCCCGTCCAGGTTATATTTTATCCCCATCGAGATCACATTATATATATCTATTCACCCATAGAAAATGAACACCAGGTGTCCAAGACTAATGCACTATTCTGGACCCATGCCCAGATGTTAAGAACATCTTTTATTTCCGCTGGAAAATTTTGAGCTTAGTCATCAAGGTGTCCCATCTGTGCTGTTTCTTAACTAAGCATCCCGGGAATGTGAAGGTTAGGAGACAATGAGTACTGTCCCACTAGAGCCACAGATCAAAAAGAGGGAGGCAGAGAAAGAG
This sequence comes from Gasterosteus aculeatus, assembly GCF_964276395.1. Lineage (NCBI taxonomy): Eukaryota > Metazoa > Chordata > Actinopteri > Perciformes > Gasterosteidae > Gasterosteus > Gasterosteus aculeatus. Next base: position 18,752,600 of record NC_135707.1, on the reverse strand, counting down.
TGAAACATAAGACAGCAAGAGGCTGATTAAAGCCAGTCAGGTTGTGTTGAACGAGGGAGTTGCTGAAAGGGGGATGAGCGAGAGAGGAGAAATCAATGGCACTGACCTGAAACTGCTGTTTCTCTGCGGTGCAATGAAGATGGATCCTCATCCTTATCCATCCATATCTTCATTTAAGATAAAGCTTAAAACTTTCGTCTTTGATATCGCTTATAGTCAGGGCTGGCCTCTGCCTGGCCCCGCAGACACCTACCAATTCTAACACCATTGATTTTCCCATTTCTATTGCTGTAAACATTAACGTGCATCACTAACTTTGTTTCTTCAACGGAGTATTTGTGCTTTCTCACCTCACAGGTTTTCATGGTTCTATCTGGACCCTGTTCCTTTCTCCTACCGTGGCCAGGTGTACCTGGCTTACTGCTCGCAATTATTTGAATCATTCCTGTTATAGGAATTGAATGTATATTACGTCTTTTGCATTGTTCATTCTGTACACATGACATCCGTTGTATTCCATCCCGGGAGAGGGATCCTCCTCTGACGTTCTCCCTATGGTTTCTTCCCTTTTCCCTTTTTTCCCCATGGAAGGGTTTTTTTTTTTTTTTTTTTTTTTTTTTTGTGTGTTTTTTGCGACAGAGGATGTCGCATGTGTACAGACTGTAAAGCCCTCTGAGGCAAATTTGTAATTTGCGATTTTGGGCTGTGCAAAATAAAAGGAATTGAATTGAATCCTGCCACTACATTCGTGTGTCCCGTTTACTGTCTTCGGAGGGACAGAGATGTTCTCCTTCCCTGGGGAGGGGAGGAAAATCAATCCGCCTAAGCAATCAAACACAACGATGGAGAGCAGTGTTTTACAAAAGGAGCGCCGTCAAGTTCCTCCTTCTGCTTTTATTTTTCAAGGACCTTGACAGAAACGGGAGGTGCTTTTCCGTATAGATTCTCAGGGATAAAACCGTGGCAGGATGTTATTCTGATGCGTTACATTTGACATTGAGCCGAAACTCTTAGCTGGGCTTTTGGTGGTGATGGGGAGGGTCTGGTCTGTCATTGGCAGCTGAAGACTCCCCCCTGCTCACCACAGCTGTCACGCCAAAACACAGGGAGTACACGGGAGGAGAAGAGGAGACAGGAGAAGAGAGTTTACAGGGTGAAATAATCGGGAGGATGTTTCTCTTTCTTGCTCTCTTGGGTCAGAAGCACAGCAAGAGTAACTGTGCTAGAAGCAACTGAAACACAATCCTTTGTTCCCTGTGTCTTTCTCACACACACACAGACACACACACACACATGACCCGCCCTTCCTCATTTTCTAACAGCAGAGTTTGTACATGTTAGCACTTTCTTGAGAAGGGATGGGATTGGATTGGAAAATGGCCAAAAGAGAGAGAGAATGAGATAGAAAGCGATGAACATGTTCATGTTGTTTTTATTATACATCATGTTAACTTCATTTAGAGGCTTCGGCCATGAAAGTGTTGATGTCAGGTTGTCCTGGTTTGACTGGTTTCCAGATATTTCCTGAAACTGACCTAAGATGTTTTTTTTATGGACATGTTGTCTACACATATGCGCTTCGAAGCACAGAACCCCTAAACAAATGTGAAAAAGTATATTATAAACTGTTTATTTTATGGGGCTAGTACAGCATTTATGATCATTACCAACCACATCAATCACCCCGTTGTCAAATTAGGCCGAATACACCACAAAATACAATCTTGCGTTCCATTGTAGACATGCTGGTTATTTATTTCCACATATAATTCCAACCAAAATTCAAAGCTACAAAATAAAGGTTGCCAGACAACCAGCCCAGTCACAGTGTGTGTATTTGCAAACTATGTTCACATTGATGCTCAGATTTTCCTGACCAATGATTCCATATAAACAGATCTACATACTTGTAAATCCCCTTTGCAGTGTTTTACATGGTTCAGTTTTGTGGTAAAGGAGATGTTTCAGGTCAAAATGAACACATTGTTTTAGTTTAACACGTACGTGCACATGCAGCTACCCAGCTCTTCATCCGCCTGTAACTCCTCCCTTCCAAGAATAAGGCACACTTTATTTCAATGTTTTTGTATATGTCAAATACAAACAATCGATAAGAAAATGCTCCCTTCTAAAGCATTATGTCCCTTTTAACATAATGGACATTGAGGTTTTGTTGTGACGGTTTAGCCATGACCAATGGTGGTGTTATTCTTGCCTGTGTATTTATGTTTGAACAGTAAACTAAAAAGTGGATCCATCCGTGCAAATGTGGACCAAATGAGCACTGACCGATACTCAGTACTGAAGTACCAAGGAGTTGATAACATCTCTACTATTAATACTACGAGGAGATACCGGTACCAGAGGGAGGGGAGTAAGGTAGAGGAAAGGTAAAACAAGAATATAAATGGGAGGAGGTTTGGAGGAGAACGTGGAAAAGGAGAGTTAAAGGACAGGGCGATGGAGGGAAGGGAGACGGGGCAGAGCGGCATATGACTGGTCTTCTGCAGAGGTTGATGGCCAGCCCCTGTCAGTCAAGCTCACACAGAGAGAGCGGGCCCTGCCATCTGCTCCAAAGTTAATGGGAAGGAGACAAGGAGGGGAGGTGTGTCGACAGCCCAGAGAGCCTGGAGGGAGAAAGGACGACGAGAGGATGGAGGTCTGAGTGAGAAGGTGGATGGAGCAAAAGTGAGGTGGACATCGAGGACGGGTTGAGGGGGAGAGAAGACCATGATGGATTAAATAAAGGTGGAAGTCAATAGAGCGAGCAGGACTTTGAATGTAGACACTATTGATTCTCATCTGTGCAGTGGGTCTTCTCATTAATCTTCATGTATGCCATTAACGTATGGGTAAAGATGTCCACATTGGATTGTTTGTTTATATGTAACTACTTAAGTTATTTCAACCAAAACTGCAGCATACGTCTACTTACATCCTCAGGTAACACCCCTCCATACTTACTTCAAACTACTATCTTTTCCTGAACCACCTTGGTCGTATCGTCGGGCTGACACGGATGCATTTTCCTTGTTACTGGATATTCGTACCAAAACAACCAACCAGGATTACATTTCAGAAAGTAACCTACAAGCTGTTGTAAGAGGATACATCATGCAACTCCTATCACTGAAGCGACACCAGTCATGACGAATGGGTTGGGGCCTGCCCATTCTTCACAGACTTTTGGGATGTTCAGCATTGTGTAGTGAATGCAAGCTTAATGTCCAATCAATTACTGTTGTGATCCTCTAAAGCTTCTTAATAGACCAAGTAGTTGAACCAGCCCCCCACCCCCCTATTCACAATGGGGAAGATGGTGACAGAGCGAAAATCAGAAGGACGGGCCGCTTAAACATCTGCTTGGTGTAGTTTATGAAAGCATGAATGAAAATAATGTTCATTGCTCTGATTAACACTCACACAGGGTGCTCGCTCTCAACTGGGTCACATGGTCAGCGTGTGCACACCGATGGTCAGACGACCACAATTCTGATCTACATATTGAAAAATGGGAACAGGGTGGAGCCCTATTAGCACATATCGAGGCGGAGGCCACCTGCTCAGGGAAGTAGGAACTAGGTCAGAGTAGGAACTAAGTCAGGGGCAGGGGGGGGGTTTAGCTAGGCTTGGCTTAGAAACGTACTGGTCTCAGTGCAAGGATCTCTTCTCAGCCGTCGCAACCAACACTCCACCCACCCCCACCACCCCACGCCCGCTGTTGGACATGCGCGATACTGGGCGTTTCCCCCGGAGGTTCACTTCCGCCACCTCACCCTTTTCCCTCCTCCCCCCTCAGGTTCACCTTCTGACTGGACAACAGATGGACTGTGGTAGAGCCCAGACAGCAACACCTCCTGCTGGTGTGTGCGTGTGGGTGTGTGTGTGTGTGACTGGCTGTGTGTTGTTAGGTCAACATGGCTGCGGATGCAGGTGTGATCCTTCATGTTTCTTGTTGACACCGGTCATCAGTCATTGTCAGTGTGCGTCGTATTCGGGGTCAGTTGAGCTGTATTCCATCAGATCTGAAAGTTACAGTTGGTTCACGTTATTGGAAGCTTTCTCAGATATGCTTTTAATTGTGTCAAGTTGTTATTTGTTTTGAAGGAATATCAGTTTTGTCTGCGTTTCTAGAGACGTAGATAAGAACAACACAATGTAGTATTAGTAGTAGTAGTGTTGGCATGATCTTGTTTTTTCTTCAGTCAGTGCATTATGAAAGCTGTAAAATACAGTAATGTGTAATATAGGACTTGAAGAACCACGACGCTAATAGAGCCGCAACAGTCTTAGCATTTAATTTGGGGTCTTGACAATAAGATAACGCAGATGCCTCCAGACTGTAACATTCTGCAACACCGAGAACGAGGGACTGCAATTAGACAGTTAAACAATGAAGCGAGCGACATGTCGCTGCCTGGCTCTGCTGCGACTCCGGCGGCTCTCAGACTTTTGGGTTTCTCCATTTTGTTGCGTTCTTCTCCCCTTGCTCCCCTGCTCATCTCCACACCTGCTCTGAATCTGCCTCGTTATCTTCCCAGCCAATCAGCCCCCTGTCTGTTTTCCTGACTAATCACCTCGCTCCTCTCTCCTGAGCTTCCCCCGGCCACGTCATGCCCCTCGTCCAGTTTTAATTTAAGTCCTGGTTTTCCTCTTATCTCTTTCAAGGATCCTTTTTCTATTTTTTAATTCTCCATTTACTATGCAAAGTAAGACACCTCACCACAAAAAACCTTTACAAGACAGACCGATGACGACCGCTGTGCGTGATGAATGGAGACGCTGGCTGTTCGATGTGCCACTACTTTGCACGTGCAGTGAAAACAATCACACATGTACTTCTTGGCGTCGAAGCCGCCGTCTATCAATCAGCCCCTGTCGGCGAGTTCATCGGCTCCTGCTGTGTCGCCGCTACAAGTCGAGAACGTTTGCAGTTTGGAGCTTTCGTAACGACGCAGCACAGTCTTCTGCGGTCTGGCATTCATCATCATCACTCAGCAGCTGAAGACGAGCATATGTTATGGCAACAAATTAGACATTCAAAAAGAACAACAAACATTTAGCACCTCGTCAAACAGAGCGTCCCTGTCTGCACCGGCTCCTGCTGCGTGGCGCTACTGTTCTCAAGCTGCTCCGAGGCTCTGCTTCATGAATGCCACACACACACACATGCAGGAAAACACATTTCCACTAGCCAAATGTGCACACTCGAATGCTGTGGCACAAATAATGTGTGCACAAACACACATAGACAAATAAAAACACTCCCACACACACACACACACTGGTCTCCAACAGTGGGGATGGTCTATCAACACTTAGTAACATCTGGCCGGGATGCTGCCTTGTGAAGACAGGCTTGTTGCATTCACACTGTGTGTGTGTAGGTGGGTGAGTGGGCAGGCCTGTGCTGGGTTATGTTCTGCCAACATCTGGAGTCTAGACTACATGACTATGTGAGTTTCTGCGAGTACTTGTAGATCTATCTTTTTGAGGACCAGCCCGAGCGTTTTTGGGATGCAAGAACGATTTGGTCAGTCCTCATTTCTTCTTCAAAGCGCTGTTTGAGGGTTCAGACTTGGTTTTAAGCTTCTTGTTTCTGGAATTAGGTCCCGGTTGATGTTATAACAGTTGTTGTGTAAACGTACTCAGCAATGCTGTTGACAATCAAGTTAATATTTTCAAATTGAAAGCTTTTCTTTCTGGAACAGAGAGAACCACTGAGTAACAGTGAAGGTTAGGCATTTAGTCCTGGTTATGGTCAAGCTATGCAGACTAGGAATGCATTATGTCAATGAGTGTCATCACAAAGATGGAAATACAAGAATGTATGTGTGAGGACGTGTTGAAATATAACTGCTATATGGTTACATTTATTCCATGCACACAGTTTACAAATTGGGCTTTAATGTGTAAAATACACACAGCGTTAACTAACAACATGAATGGCTCAGCTGACCTTTAAATGGAATAGGCAGGAGACAGCAGTCCACGCACCATTGGTTTGTGAGACCTGCACGTTTCATCCTGTACAGTGGTGGGGGCGGGGCTTCAGCAGTTGGTCGACCAACCACATGCTGTTTCTAGAATGGGCCATTTGTTGTTTTGCGTCTACCACCGTATTTCTACTACTTTCTTTAAACTTGGAGTTGGTGAAAGTTGGTGGTTTAATATTCTAAAACATTGTGCTTCACGGCTGACTTTGTTAAATATTAACACAATCTACAGTATTGGACATGGACCAAGTGCTTTCTCCTAAATGTTCGAAATGCTGTATTTAATTCCAGGAGCGAACATCTTTTAACCGTGTACTTCGCTGCCCCCGTGTACTGATTGGTAATCAATAGAGAGGAGGACAGGCTCTCTGGTCTCTCTGTCCCCTCCAGTCAAGCACTTGAGTTAATTAAGTCTTTAATTACACAGCGTTGTGTTTGTTTACTCTTCCAAATACCAGAATTAGGCAAGTAATTTCAGGGCTCTCTGAAATGTCATGTAATGAGCAGGATCGCTGACATTTGGGAATTAAAAGTTTTTGCTTTAGCGTTAATCTGCTTTTTCCCGTTAGTATGTGTGTTTATGGGGGTGTGCCCACGGTGATCTGCTTCATCTTACTGGCATAGAATGGGGAAAGGCGTCGGTCCCGCAGGTTTTTATCAAAATCCAATCAGTGGTGTCAGAAACGAGGATGATTTAGAAAGTGTTGCAAAACTGTTGTGAAAAGCATCATTATGCCAAGTTTCATCAAAATCCAATCAGCAGAGACTTGCTTTCCTATGTGACACATTTGACAAATAGAAATGGGCCTCATGGGGTTGTTTGCTCATTTGTTCCTCTGTTTCTCCTTTTCAATTCTTTTTTTAATCCATATTATTCATATGGATTGGTTGCCAGTCTCTCATTACTTTTTCCTTCTGTCATTGGGGTGTCACTGTAGGGGGTAAAAGATGGTAAAGTCTTCCAGGGTGGAACATTAGAGCGTTCGATCGAAATATGTGCACAAACCCCAAGTGTGTAGAAAATTGCCAGCGAACGGCACACGACTCCAACAATATGAACTCCATTGTTTTTTACCTCTCCTGTTTCAACAAAAGCACAGTTTCTCTCTATTTCCATGGGAACAATTTGCTCTTGACAGAGTGCAAAGGCGCTGCGATGGAGGAAGGCAGCGAGGGAGGCGGCGTGCTGGCAGGCAGCAGGTGACGTGTCTGCCTCCTGAATGCCGCCACATGCTCTGTGTCCGTGGATTTATGGCCGTGCCACCGTTGGCCCGGATCCCCCGCCAGGCCGGGGGAGGGTCAGAGGGCACCGCGGTGCCCTGTACAGCCGGCCAGCTGGTCCTGCTCGGCCCTGCCACCCACCAGCCGCAAAGCTCCACACACAGGCTTGTAGTGCACTACCGCACACTCACTGTCACGTACACACTCCTGGCCAGATAACCCACACAGATGCCCGTGCAGGGCAACCATTGGCATTGATACATCCTTGAGCGAGTTTAAAAAGGCAGAGCACTGGGAGGAGGGGGATGGGGGGGACAGGCTGGTAGCAGACACACAGAACTGTCGTCAGGGCCTCAAACTTATATTTCCGCGTTGTGCGTATAAAATGTTAGTTGAATGGCAGTTGGAGCGCTTCAATACCTGGACAACACACCTGGATGTGACATTATTATTCTTCATTAATATATGTATTTATTTACACAAGCAATGATCATTTTCCTAACCCAGCCTGGTAAGGTTGTCTGAACAAATAACAATTGTTCACAATATAAGGCATTGTTAGTGTGGTAAACCAATACGAACAGAATTTCCATTAGTTCAAAGCTGCCTGTTTCTATTGGAAATTTCTTTTTTCGTTTTATTCGGGTTTTCACACCTAAAAGTAGAACAATTGTTTTTGTGTTTGTAGAGAAAGGTGAAAGATAAAGGGATGAAACTGTGCTCTAATTTGGCCAAATTCACAAAAGAAAGATCGTTTGCAAATGTTTCTGTCTGTTGCCAAATACGGATGGAATTTGATCATCCATCTATCCATCCAACTTCAACCGCTTATCCACAGACAGAAGATGCCATCAGGACCACATCATCTGCAAGAAGCAGCGATGAAATCCGCAGCCCCGCGTAACTGTAGACCCTCCTCTCCACGACTACGCCTCCATATCCTGAAAACGGTCACACTTGTATGTCCAGTTGGGTTTTTGTCCTGTCTCCATGTTTGTTTTGTGACTTTTATTTTGGAAATGAACCCTCCTCTCGTTTCACGTTCCTTGCCCCTCCTCATGTGTCACCAGTCTGATTGTCTTCCCTGATTCCTGATGGTGTCCACCTGTTCCCACACTTCCCTCATGTGTACTTATAGTCTGCGTCTCCCCTTGTCCTGTGCCAGTGTGTCATGTCCTTTCGCCTTGCACACCCGCCCCAGGAAGGATTCAAGCCCAGGTCACAGTTTTTGTTTGTACCGAGCCACCTTGTGGAGTTCTTAGTTTTCCTTTTGCCGTTCATGGCTCCACAGCTCTTCGATTTAGTTTAGAGCCTTTTTTCATTGATTGTTTGGTTATTTCCTCCGTAAGAGAGATTTTGGTTTTACTTTTGTTAACTATTCAGCTTAGTTTTTCCAGAGCTTTTCCCCGTTCATCTCTCTTCGGAGAAGTTTTTTGGTTCCCAGGGACTTCCCTGTGTTTTTTGTTGGACAATAAAAGCGTCAGCTGAACCTCCACTCTGCACCGAGTCCTTCTCAAGAGCCCCCCCCCCCAGTGACAAAAACCACAAACAGGATTGGTGACAAAGCGCAGGCCTGGCGAAGGTTAACCCCCACCGGAAACGCCTCCGACTTACTGCAGAGCACCACAGCTCTGGCTTTGCTTTGATCCTTAAATATATATCATAAATATTTTGGAACCAAATACATTTGACAAGTTTTCCTCCTTTCTGTATCTCTGTCCAAGCAGCTAGAACTTGGTTTCCTCCCTGGAGAGACGGGGACTACTACCACGTTTTAAATGACTCACCATTGCAACCACATTCACAATAAACCATTTATTCTCATATCCAGGAAACGGTGTCAGTCAAGTTGTTTCATGTCCTGTGATTTCCTGTTTTATTTTGAAAATTAACCTCCCTCTCGTTTCAGGCAACTTGCCCCTTCCCCCTGTGTGCTGGTCTGATTGTCTGCCCGCCCCTGATCGTTTCCACCTGTGCCCCTACTGTGTGTGTGTGTGTGTGTGTGTGTGTGTGTGTGTGTGTGTGTGTGTGTGTGTGTGTGTCTCCCGTTGTCCTTTTCCTGTGCCAGTTTGTCTTGTCTCACGTCAAGGAACCAGTGTTTGTATGCATCGATAACTTTATCATGTTTGTGTTCTTGGGTTTAGTACGTAGTGTTTTCCTCGACCATGAGGGATTTTTATTTCAGTGGCGCTTGCCCGTTTGTTAATAAACTTTGTTTCTTTTGGAACTTTGTCTATGAGTGGTGCGTTTGGGTTGAGGGCCATTGTCCGATCGTGACATTTATAAATTCTAAGAAACGCAAATTCATGCGTAAATGAACCTTTCTGGAATGTTTTACTCAATTCAGCAATTAAATTGAATAAATCACAACTGAGTTTTATGCATTCATTATTTAAGACAGTTACACGTATTCAATATCCAATCCATCCGAATAAATCATTTGGGGAAGATAACAGTCTTATTTTTAGGATCTTTCATGTGGCTTTGAAGTGTTCTGCAGGTATAAATGTTGAATAAAAGTCTATGGCAGAATTTCATCTTATTTATTTACAAAATCCACTGCAATCCCCCTGTGCGCCCCGACCCAGCAGAGACAGCCTCTCACTCCTCACTTCTGACTAGAATCAGTTCAAAAGTCAGCCTGCCGTGAACAGAAATTAGCGGTGGATATTAGAAATGCGAAACTGGGGTATTGCGGTGTTACACACACTCACAAACACACGCAAACACACACTAATGTGTATGAGATCAGGTTGCCCCCACGGATAATAAACGAGTCTCCAGTTATCAATCCATCAATGTGTGTGTTTTTACATCTGTATGATGAGTCACCCCCCCCCCACACACACAGGTCACTGTCTTAACCCCAGCATAATAAACAGCGTCTGTGTGTATCCACTTTGTATGCCGACACCCTCCATTCGCAGCGCTGTCATCCTGCAGCCAGTTATCGCCTCCCATAGCGTTCGGCTGACAGACATTTTAAATTAGACTAATAAATTGCCTCTCGCTCTGCTTCGTGCTTTCTAAAAGAGCTCCGTTACCCGCAGAAAAATTAGCATGCTGCAGGTATGAAGCCATGTTGATGTTGTTCTTCTTTTATGGCGAGGGCTAAATGTCTGAATGCGGACGTGAGGGTCATCCGAGCGGGGTCGTCTTAACAGAGAGCGGCGGCGATAAGGACGACAAGGCTTTCATGTATTAATGAGGTGTGGGAGCGAAGGCCTCGTCACTTCAGTGCAGCGCATCCTGGCTGATAGGATGGATGTGTGTTTCAAAGTCAGTAAGAATGTGAGAAGATATGTTTTGCATTGTGATCTGAAGCCGGGGGTGCTGCTGGCTGCCTTCCTGTCAAAGCAGCGGAGAAGCGTGAAGCGGTTTGAAATGTCTCTCCGCCCGTCGCTGCGGCGCCATAGTCTTTGACGACGCTCGTTCTGCAGCATTCTTTCAACTCTCCGCGCAAGCCTTAACGCCGCTCTCCAGATCAATTGAGCTGCACTTAAAGCCGAGAGTAGATGGGAAATTAAGCCGCTCCACAAAGCGTGGGCAAGCCTGGAAGTGGAAAAGTGTTGTATTTCAAGCCGTATAATGTCTCTCAAAAGGGAGGCGTCGCTGCCAGAGCACAAAAAATTAAAAGTGAAGAGAGGAAAGGAAAAGAGAAGAAGAAGCTGTATAGCTGGCCGGATAATTGACACTCTGGGAAAACAAGCCAGCACTTCTCCTCGTCCCCTCGCCGGCTGATGCTGTGCTGTTGGCGAACTTATTGTGCCCATTGTGAGTCCACAAAGCGGGGCGGAATGTTTGGCCGGCTCTCTGGGAAACGCCACTTCGGGGCCCACAGCTGTCACAGCCTGGGGACTTGAGTTCTGCCACAGAGAGGTTCCATGGCGGAGCTGGCAGAGGGGGATATTCTTCTTTAACTTAAGGGTGGCAAGCTGCCAGAGGACTGGATGTGAAACCAAGAATTGTCTGCTCTGATATTCAGGTAACCTTCTTGCTCACCTCGGCCGCACACCCGCGCCGCCATCCAATCCCAAACTCTTTAAAGCTGCTCCTCCAACTCTCTCGCTTCCTCTTTCCAAGGGCATAAACTTGAATAAACAATTGCCTCTCTGTGGCGAAAGCTTCCCATCCCGCTTCCTAAAGGAATGCTGCATCCCGTCCTCCGCCTCACCATGGTTACGGGGAATCTGCTGGGAATCACATTTTTGGCACAGAGGTGAAAATGGGGCACTTACTTCAGAGAGTCTCTGAAGGCTGCACCACTGAGCATTTTCATAATCCTGCCTGCGTCGCGTTTGAATTCAATCTTAGAATAAATTAGTCATGTTTCTTTTTTTGAAGGAGGGCAAAACCATGAAAAGACAACATGCAGGTGCAGAGTTGATCTACCATCAATTCACTGGCATCATTGCCCACAGAGAATAGGGTTTAAATCACTTTGACACATTTAAACATTAGCTTCCTATTTCAGTGAATACAATTCAATTCCTTTTTTTGGAGTGAGCTCTCACTATTAGTCGGAAACTGTTTATCTTTTATCAAAACAGGACTATTTCTGGGTGAAAGACTCAAATTGACTCCAAAGTCAGTTGAATAGATGAATAGATTTATGTTTATGTGTAGTGTAGGTTTTGGGATTTTCCTTTGACCCATAGGGCGTGTTCGGCCCTTTGTCATCGCCATCTTAGATTTTTGGGTAATTTTTGCTGATTTGGTGGATGTATTTACGGAGGGATTGAATCAACAGAGTAGAGTCATTTGACTCATTTTTGTAACCAGAGGGTTCGACCTCTGATGGTCAGAGAACGCATGATTTAAGGCTTCCCTCTGCAGGTTGCTGACTGCTTTCTTCACACATGATCACCTGAGGACCCGTTTTTTTCCAAACTTTGCCCGATCAACAAAGAGAATAGTCCCTTTTTATGCAACCGCATGCGAACAAATCAATTTCAAAAACCTTTATTCAATCACTGTGTCCACAATTGGCTCCAGAACTTGTGTGTTTGGTTTTCAGTCTACATGTTCATCGCTCATTTATCCTGTTTGTTGCATTGTTCTGCCAAACTAGAGAGCCCTGGAGATCTATAAAGTTCACTCACCTCAGGGACGACAGGGGAATCGGAGGGCAATGGAAACATCGCGCTACGCTGTCTCTGTCTGTTTGTCTCTGAGCAGCCTTGGTTCGCTCTGCTGAGGAGACGTCGTCTGTCTCCGCTTTAATAGCCTGGCAAGGTCGTTTCCCCACATCGCTCCTCCACCTACCAACAATTACACCACTGCTGCTGCGTGCCCAGATGTGTTTGTGAGAGATAGAAATCATTAACAGGCAGGAGCTCAACACGTGTGTTACTGAAGGAGGAGAAATACAAATAAGCATTGGATCTTTCCTTAAGAAAAGGTTATTATTGAGTCATTTGAATCAATAGAATTGCAGCATTCTAAGAAACGCAGTCAAACACTACCAATGGTTACACAAGACCTATAAAGAACAATTACATATATGTACATGTTAACAAAACAGCAACATTTGAAAGATAATTATTTGTTTAAGTCTCTCAAAACTGTATTTGAGTAAAAAATCCTCACTGTTTTATTTTCAAAATCTTTACAATAACAGAAACAAAGACCAAGGCCAAGACTTCGAAACCGCTAATCCCAAATGTGCACAGGTTTAGAACCATATTTGTTTTTCAATGAGCTGCACACGCTACCGGAGTGAACAATTTAAATGAAGGGAAACATAAACCACTCAAGTATAGAAATCATGCACACACTCTACATAAACCCCCCCTCACAAAATACACTTGCATATTTCTCTACAACAAAAATGCAAATCTAATTTTGTGCACTTCCATCTCTCCTCTCTCCTTCCTTCCCTCACCTCCCTCCCCCACCTCTAGCTTTGCCATTAGAGCTATTTGCATCTGACTGAGAGGCCATTAGAATAATAATTAGCCTGACCCACCAGAGAGGGAAGGCCTTCGTCAGCTCTACACCAGCCTGAAGGCATGCACACACGCACACAAATACACACACACGCACACACACACACACACGCACGCACCACACTGGCTAAGAGAGAGAGAGAGAGAGCAGCACACATGTAATTCCATTAGCCAAATACATCTCCACAATCAATCTGCAAAAACAAGGTTTCTGGGGTTTTCATTTTTCCAGTGGTGGCCTTGTGTGTTATACGTTTCTTTTCTCTTTTTTTGGGGGGGTGTGGTATTGAATAAAACAGCGAGCAGGAGAGCTTTAGTTTAGTTTCCAACGCGGCCGGGGAGAAAGCAACAAAAAGGCGGATGATTCGTCACAAACTCTCCCTGAAATCATTAATATATACTTAACTGCGTGGTTTATTTAGAATCTCTTTCATAAAATCACTGAGCTAGTACTCCGTATGGCAGCTGAACACACTCCCGGCAAATCAGATGAAAAATGGGTGTCACATGCTTTTAGCCGCTATGTGCTAATGTACCCAATTGCCAGGCTCGTTATGGCAGGAGTGTCCAAATACGCTGGCCTGGGTGGTGATTATTCACATTAAAGCCAGAAAGAATCTCTGATAATTAGCTGTGTTTGAGTATTGCAGAGGCTGGAACCATGTTTTGATGGAATGTCATCATGTGCCCGTGAAAGACTTTGAGGTCTGACTGGTTGTGTGCATTAGATGCAAAGGCCTATATAGAAGAAGCCTTTTCTATTGGCTGCCCCTATATATATATATATATATATATATATCGCGACAAATGATCACGTAACAGCTTGCATGATCTCACAAAGTACTCCTATCGTAATCCTTTGACAGGTCAGACACGCAAAGCTTCAGTCGTAGCGCGTGTATGAAAAAGGTGGACGGGTCGAAACCCAGAATGTTCATCCACAAACCTAAACCTAAAGAAATATTTAAACTCATGTGGGCTACATAACATGTTACAAAGCTAACGTTATTTTAACAGAATATTTTCTTTTCATTGCTGACATGGGTTAACATTGTGGTGCACAGTTTAGGAGCATATCACCAAGTATGAAAGGTAAATGACTGTCATCAAAAGCATTATTAATATCAATAAGATCATTAACAACATAACAATAAATAAAGTTCTACCGCGGATTAGGGACCAAAAACCAAACTATAAATTGAGTCTCATAATTGATCACACAATAAGAGCATACAGGGAAGGTTCTGAGGCTCCAGCCCAGGCTACATATTATCATGGTACACATGGACAAAGCCATCAGCAAACTGCTCTTTGAGGTATAACAGAGTTTATTAACCTCTGCCGATAGGGATCAAGCCACTGCTGTCTGAAATTAACAACAACTACAATACAATTACAAGCCTACTATCTAAACAACAACAAACAACCATTTGTGTGGGAAGAGAGAAAGCTAATACCTGATCCGAGACGACGTGTGGCTACCAAATGGCCGCATACGCCACGTGTGTCGTAGCGCAGGTAACCCTTTTGTGTTGGTTAATCTACGTGTGTGTGTAAGAAGGTGTTTGTGTGCAAAATCGAAAACGGGTTTGCTCATAATGACAAGCTAGCAAGTTCTCCAAATGAAATAACATAAGAGGTTTCTGTGCCTCCTTTGTGATTTGGCCCTTATTGATGGGACTACATTGTCTGTTTCAACAAACACAATTGGTGTTTCAGCTGGAAAGAAAAGTGGAGTATATAGCTAAAGATAATATTTAAACCAATATTAAATATGCGTTGTCAGCCGCATATAGCGCTTTGGTTAGGTTCAGGAGATTTCATTAGGTTAGTAACATTAAATATAAACATAAAATATTAATGTTTGTGAAATTGAATGTCATAAACATAAAATGTCCCAATTTAAAGTCTAAAATAGAACATAAAGAATTATTTGAATTAGGTCCAGTGTTGTGATTTGTTAGCAATGAGCAAACCCTCGGGGAATGGAATTTGAAAAATGTAAGATTGGAGTTGTAAAAAGTATTTAAATGTGGATTAATGGTTTTAATATTTTTTTCTTTGGGAAGTGACCGTAGTCACTTTGTAGAAACAACAAGCATATGTGTGTTTTTAGTTATAGTATAAATAATTCAGGAGTGTTTGAATCTGCTGCTCAATCCCGCGCTAAGACCCAAAAGTAGGACATACTTTATTTAAATTCCCACACGCACCTGTCATGTCCTTTGGCATCGTTAAATAAAGAGGATTGCAACCCGGGACCTTCAGTGAAGTCGCCTGGATATGGAGGGAGCCAATCAGAGCGTCCCTCACAGGCCTTCTCAGGAGGGATGTGTGTGCGTGTGCAACGAGAGCCTCCGTCTGTCTTGTGGCTACTGTGTCTATACAGAATGCCTGCATGAATCCTTGCATATGTTTTTGTGTGTACCGGTAAGTCTGGCCTTATGCTGTCTGGCTGCATGGCCACACAATTATGAGCCGTGTGTGTGTGGAGTAAATGCACAACATTTGCACGCATGTGTGTGCACATTAAGTATGTAAATGTGCAAACATCTAGTGAGTATCGTTTCCAGTGTACACATGCATGCCTCTGTGTAGCAGACTGCTGCGGGTAGTTGTATTTGTGTGTGTGTGCGGGTGTGTGTGCGTGTGTGTGTGTGTGCATGGTTGCTGCAGGCAGGTTGAAAATTGTCTCCCCCCCGAGGGCCTCTCTCTCCCTGCAGCATGTGGGAACCGTGGCTCGTTGCCAGGATACAAGCCCCTCGTCTGTACTGACAAGAAGACATGAAGAGCAAAGATTAATTATTTACAAGCAGACCCCTGTACGCCTCGTCTGGCTTGGCACTTCTCCTGCATTAAATGTCACTATCTATGAGGTCGTCCGTTTTATTGCTTATTCTGGTGAGGCCCTGTCGAAAATCTGTTGCGCTGCCTGAAGGATGTCATCTGGAATTCACCAATTATTCAGTTTTAATAAGGCTGTTTTATGTCGCAATAACAAGCTCCGCTGGCTTTTTTAAACGATGTACAGTATCAGCACAAAAGTCCATTTTGAAGACCTGAATGCTCCTTGCTCTCTCTAACAGCTGTTCTCAGTGTGGTCCTACGCTGGGATCAGCAGCCCCCACTTCATCTAATATTTATGCCGTCTATACACGCCTCTGACTGACTGTTTGACTGCTATTTAGCAAAACGTACCCGAATCATTCATTCACAGTCGCGATTCGTCCTCAGCGTCCCCTCGGCCTCCGGAGGCACCGGCAGGAGACTTTGAGCGAGTTTTGAGTTTATCGCTCTGGTGATTTTTTGATATTGTTGTGGGAGAAACAGATGAACGTGTATAAAAATGCCAACTGAAACATAACAATACTGCATCAACAGATAAACAGTATCAGATGTGCACATATTCCAGTGCTATTAAGGGTTTGTGGCTGTGACAGAGCTGGAAGTGAAGGCATCTGAGCTGCTCCTTTGTTCCCTTCCACCTCTTTGTTGTGCTGCTGACTGTCTGTCTGCTTGTCTGTCTGCAGCTGGCCACGGTGTATTTGCATTCCTCCAACACATCCATATTCATGATGGAAGCGGGTCACTCCACGTGGAGGTGTGTGTGTGTGTGTGTTTGCGTGCAGGATTTAATTGGGCTGTGGTCAGAGGGGATCCTCCTCACCGAGTCCCAGGTGGAGAGGGAGCAGGGATCCCACTGTTCAGAGCATTGTGCATTTTTTCCATTGTTTCCCTGCTCGCTGCTCCCGCACGCAGCGGGCGGCACGAGGCTTCTTTTCATCAGGCTGAATTCAGTCTGATCCGGCGCTAATTCCACTCATATCCCACGAATTGATTTCAAGGACCACAGGCTGAGAAATATGTATCTTGCTGTGTTGTTCAGAATGGGAAGGGGGGGGGGGTGCAGGGTCAGTATGGTCTAATGGCAATACAGATTTTAGTATGTCAGTTATTTTATTGCAGTATAAAAACTGTGGGTTATTATCGGCTCATATGCAATTATTTTTCTTTGATGTGAAAGAGAAATGATAAATGAAAATCTCGTACTGTACTGCAGAAATTATTCAAATCACAGACATCAATAAAGCAAAGCTACCTTCCTGCCCTGCAAGCATTTGTGGCTTTGTGCAAGGTCTTCTATTATCATCAGCAATGTAATTGGACTGTTGTTGTTGAAGGACAGAGGACAAGAAGAGAAAAAGGATCGGGCTCTGAGATATAAAGTAGGCTACGTGCCGAGCATTGAAGCCAAGCCACTTCTCTCCTTTCTATTTCCCCGTCAGTCTCCGTGACTCCCTTACATGATGGGGCTATTGTATCCCCTTAACCCCCCACCCCCACCCCCATGTCACATGTCAGGAGACACAATCGCCGCCGCTGCCTCCTCCAACCCCGAAGGGGAAATGAGCATTAACACCGGCTGGGTCTGTGTGCCAGAACAAGGAGGTCAGCCAGCTGACGCTTTCAGATCAGGAATTTGTCCGTTTTGTAATATTGATAAATGCTCAGATATAATTGAACCCGCTGTCTTGTGCGATGCTGCTGGTAGAGGCTTTACGGAAATGATTGCAAGGAGAAAGTGGCCAAAAAGGGGGTTGTGTATCTTCTTTTTTTGTGTACGTGTTGAAACAGTGTTTGTTTTTGTTTTCAGACAATTAAACAGAAGAGGAGAGCAAAATGCACACACATTGGAATTAATTGCACAAATTTGCTATGTATGCAGAATAAGTAATGAATAAATGTCCTCCACTACAGATCATAGCCAGCCCCTCGTAACCTAAACACGGACTCAGGACAAGTTCATTTACAGCTCAAACATAAAGGCTCGGAGCAGAAAGGTTGATATCCACACTTGAACGGAAGGCCCGAATGTTGTGTCGATCAGTGGACACACAATGAAAACAAACCATTATTACCTTATATCATATCTTTGTCATTGCATAAACACATCTAGGAATGGATATGAGCTTATTTTTGTTGTATTTTTGTTCACTATTTAAAGACTTGCAAATGCTGGTGATCTTTCATCGTCCACATTCATGGAGCGGTTATTGATTTAAATGGTCTCCTGTAGATATCTCTACTACGAGCTGCTGCCCGTATTAACACATGTTAACACATGGTTCTTATGAGAGCAGATTATTGTGACAATTCTGGATTAATTCAGGCCATTGGCTTCAAAGCAGTACACCATTTTTTTTGTTTTAGTGTCAAGATGAGCGTCTATTGAACTTTTCTAATTGAGCTTTATTCTGAAAAAGGGGACAATATGTCTCACCGTCCTTTGTGCCTGAATAATTCCCATGCAGTCCTTTTATCAGGAACTCACTTTCTCTTAGAAACACAGCTGTTATCACCCTCAAACTTTGACTGTGACAAAACAAAAAAACAGACAAACGCACGAGTCCATCTCTCACCTCTCCCCCGCCAAACACACAAGCTGTGCATATTATGACTCCGCCTCAAGGTGATCTCACGTGAAGCGCTCACAGTCGGTCCTAAAACAATTAGCGGCTTTTGTTTGATGGGAGGAGAGAAGAAAGTCCACGAGAACTGATTATTGCGATGGGATTTTATATTGCTTTTTAAAAACCAATTAACTCCTGAGAGCTTAGTGGCTTTTTGTCGACAAACGGCGCGTCGTTAAAGTATTGTTGAGAAACATTGTTAGGCGTGATAATTGGCATCCATTCATTGGCAGACTGTTAGAAAAGAGTCTCACCGAACAATCTAGACACTCGCAGACAGAAGCCTGAGTTGGCATTTCTCTCATCGCCGTCATTTCTCAAGCCTTATCGCTGCAAACGCTCACACTCATCGAGCAAAGAGCAAGAATACCTGAGGTGTAGCCGTTTGACACACAGTGCAAGTGACAAAAGGTGCACGTACTGTCCATTCCCTCTTGACACTGAATTTTAAAAGAGCTGTTTGAATCAGCGCACTGTTTCATACATTTCCAAACCAGATGTCCTCGTTGTCCGGCGAGATCCCTGCAAATCGCACCATATTTTCCTTCTTGATTAAAAAAAGTCCTGATATAATCTATGGTCTTTGGGTTGCTTTTCAATTGTCTATAGCGAGTCGTTAAAAGGCACCCTAACATAAAACCCATTAATGTAAATAACGGCCGGCTGATCAAATGGAGGAGAAGACGATTGGAAGCCGTTTGTTCGTCAGTCAGCTGTGCAGCTTTTCACACTATATAGAAGATGCTGACTGACTGAAGGTGATACGATCTCCTCCGTTAACCCGACTGCTTGTTGTTTGTCTTAATGAAGGCTTGGAGTGTTGGGGGGGGGGGGGGGCATTCAAAATTCTCAAAAAAGGACAAAGATCGAGTTTCAAGGTTAATTTGTTTCTCAGTCCACAACACAAAGTTACACAACGACATCCAGTTGTTGTCCTTTTAATAATCCCATAAACGATGTTACATGAAGGGTGGAGGATGAGTTGAGTCTCACGTTCTGAGGGAAGAAGCTGCTCTGGAGTCTGCCGGTCCAGCAGGTGATGCTTCTGTATCGCTTGCCAGAGAGCAGCAGGGTGAACACGCTGTGCTCAACGTTCTTTACCAGGTTTCTTCTTCTCGAATAACACTTATTAAACAACGCTCCAATCAGCTGACCCAACACAGCTCTTTGATATTTAGGAGATGGGAGGATAACGCATGTAAGAATCCAGGCTTTATACTGTTGGTGATTAGTAAACGCTGCTTCGGCACAATGACGCTGATTGGATGCACGGAGAACACACACACACACACACACACACACAGACACACACAGACACACGCATGCTGAGTTGCTATCCCTCTCTAATCGAACGGACATGTCAAGCTGCTCTCTGGGGCTCTCTGAGGCCCGGACTCGCTCTCTCTGTAGAACATCAGACAGACAGTGAGACAGACAGACAGACGGACTCCTGGGAACTCTGAGACACAACAGAGACACAACAGCACTTCCCCCCTTTTACCCTTGATGCACTTTCAAATGAGCCTTCTCTAATTTAACTGATGAACATATCTATCCTTGTAATGTGGATATGAAGGGGTTTTCATGGTCTGTGTTCCTGGAGCATTTTGTCCATATTGTAATTTATTTTCCCCAAGAATATACTGTAGTTCAGTTCATCTGATATGTATTAAAACCTGTTTCTATCCAAGTGTAAATACATCTCCACATGCCACCTCTGATCTGCTGCTGCCGCCCAAAAGGAACACAAAGCATGACTATATAAACCATAAGCAACATCTACATACTCACATCCGTACACAGACAAAAAACACCCCAACAGAGGGTTGTGCAGTATCTGGATATGCTGTGCATTCCAACGCACAAAACCGTCCGTGTCTGCGCAGCTCGTGTGTGTTTGCACAGCCGAGGGCGCTTTGCCGTCTTCATCTGTATTCGGTTCACACTTTTCTAAACGTTTTCTCCTGCTTCTTTCCTGCTCTGTTGACTCATATTAGTCGCGTTCCTCTAGAGCACATTTTTATTTCTGTGTGCTAATACCTTTAACACTGCTTGCTTGAGTGGGTTGGTCTGCTTTCACTTGCATGCTGAAGGAGAATCTAGTGAGCATCAAAAAGGGGAGACGGGACTTTAACCACCGGCATTCAAGGTGGAACGACAATCTCATCATGTCATAAGAAACAATGGTCAGAACCAGAGTAAATGTTCGCATTACACCTTGCTCTGTTATATCCAAACCATTTGAATGAAGCGGTCGTCTCGTAGGTGTGTTGTCTCGTGAATCACAGAGAGAACTTCATCTGGGCTCAAGTAAAGAAAACAATATTCCTCTGTGCTGCAAGCACTGTGTTATGAAACCATTGTGTTTTCCAGTGACAGAAAGGAGATGAATAAAAGATGAAGATGCGGGAAAAAAGAAGGAGCAGAAATAAGAAAGAAAAATAACTTTGAACACGGCAAAAGTTTGCGTTAAAGAGTCTTGCATTAAAAAGACATGACAACTCCTGTTGTTTGCTTGAAGAAAATGGGTTCTTGTTTTTTTTTTTGATTACAGCTTTGATCGGGCTGACACGAACGGATCCAGCGAGAGAAAGAAAAACAACAACAACAACAAAAAAGAAACTGATTGACAGCTTTAATTAACAAGAGCAGTGCATTTCCTCTCGCAGCCTCTGGGGGCCCGAGCAGCAGTAACAGGGAGAAAACAATACCTGACTTTTCAAACTAATTATCTATTCTCTGAGCGGTTGCATTCCTGAATGTCTATGTAGGAATTTTTCCTTAATGAGGACTTTCATCTGCTGAGCTAAATCAAACTGGAATCCACGAAGTGTGGATACGGAAATGAAAATACTCTATTCTTCTAAGGAAATATGTGAGATACCATGTGTTTCTCCCACAGTTTCCCAGTGTTGTCTACGCAGACAATGTTCAACGTCAATACACATGTGAAATGACAGCAATACGTTGACAATTCCTTCTCACATCTCTCACTCCCTTATTAGTGTCATTTAATAGTGTAGAGTAATACAGTCCTCCAACCTTTATATAAGGCAGAAGAAAACCTTTTGGAATTAGGGAGAATTAGGATTCACTCTAATCCTGCCGTCAAAGAAAAAACCTTTAGAAACGAATAGAAAAGAATATCTAATATTTAACGACAAGCTTTAACTCAACATAAAGCTTTTCATGTTCATTTTACTAGGAAAAAAAAATGTGACTTGCCTTGATCTATATAGATAGCCACTTAAATGTTATGTAAACTGATGCTCACTGCTAACTGAACATTATTCTGGCTCCAAAATATGTGATTTCATTTTGGATCACGTGTTGTTAGTAGGTTTTGTGTGCCGCAGCTTTCCGTCGACGGGTCATCGTGGGATTTCTCTGAGCGGGACCATTTCAACAACAGGGAGTGATCGTACAAGACTCGCGAGGCCCAATAAGTGGCGTTACACACGCGGCTCAGTGATGTACGAGGTTATAGCACGATGGAGACGCTGTGACGACGGACTCCTGTACGTACTTGCAGTGCAGCATCCCCTCCAGAGCATCGCATGGGGGTGAGGGGGGGTCACCGATTATGTTGTAAGGGAGCGGAAATGGCAAGCAGGCATTAGCACACAGCGACATTAGCGTTGTCCCAGACAGCCTGTTAGCTGAAGTGGGTTTTAATTAGCTATTTTCCAGTTAGTAAATGGTGGAATTATCGGTGGCCCCAAAAACAAGACAGAAAACCAGTGTAAGCAGCCAACACGGAGCGCACAGTCGCTCACATGCTGTCACCTACTTGCACGTGCACGCCTGAGCCCAGTCACACACTCTACCTGATACACACACACACGTATACAAAGGCTGCAGAGTACAAAGGCAAACACTCCAAGTAAATGACAGATACGGGCGTATCATATTAACATAATGCGTGGCTCACAAATGGAAAAACACATTATCTAGTTTTAGGGACAGAATAATTTTATTTTCACCTACCTCAGACAATTCCATGCTTGCTATGTGTACAAGTGTTTGTAAATACAAGATTGCTTTCAATTCCAGCCCATACAGCGGGTGAACGGCAGGCACTCCTGGGTAAATTTTCCTCCTTTATGGACGTGCTCCAAGCCTCCATGGCCAAGGCCGTCGCATCAGGATGATAACAGAATGCTGAGGTTATTAGCGAGCTTTTTAATTATATTCTGCCCTTCCAACCCTGTCTTGTCCCCTCTTTCTTTTTATATGTGGGTGCACCACAGAGGCATTATTAATATTTAGATGAGAAGCCCCTGCCTCTAGCAGGCTCTTGGTGGTTGCAGCCTTCCCCCCCAATAGCGTTGGATGGTTGGATGGTTGGATGGAGGGAGGGATTAATTCCCCCGATGGTCCTTCATCTCGGCTGCCGCCACGGCCGTGCAGCTTTTCTAAAAGGGGAGACGTGTATTCAGGGCTGTTTGCCGTGCAGCTTTACCATGCTGCTATGCAGGAATACTTCTGCAATGCTGTTTAAATGTATTTATGGGTTCACTATATGCTGTGTGTGGGTTATTCCTCTGGATCACTGGCCCACATGTCATGACGTCATGTTGAGATACCTTTTGATAACAAATAACATAAAAAAGAGTCATATACAGTATATATATATATTGTATAATATGTTTAGTGTTTTACTGTTTATATTTTATTGCATAATTATTATTTCCACCAGGAGATTATGTTTTTGGATGTTTGTGTGTGTGCATCTCTATGTCTGTCCGCTGCCAATCTTGCATCATAGTGGACCCGCCCAATATTTTCTTTGCTCATCTATGACCGTATGCAAAAGGACCTCTTGAGGTTGCTGTGATTTAGTAATTTATTGGCTCCCGACACGTGACGACTCTCAGTCGGCCAAAAGGTGACACAAGTGATCAACAACCGTTTTAACTTGGACATCTGGACAACGAAAGACTGTTTAACACTTGTTTAGTGCTGACTGCAAGGGACCATGTCTCGTGTTGGTTGGAAATTTCTCATGCATTTGTCTCCAAGAAATACAATATTTGTCTCTGAAATCTCATTTTGGAAACCAAGTGGAAGCAGCATAATACGTAATAATACATATCAAATTGTAAATATATATATTTCTATAAAACATTTTTGTGTTTTTGTAATGTATCCGACAGATAATTAATTTAATTAATTAATTTATAATTTAATATAATTTTCTGGGCTCAAATATATTGTAAAAACAGCTACATGTGTTGAAGAGAAGGGGACTTAATATTCATAAATACCCATAGGCAGTCCGACAACCCAAAGGCATTTCGATTCGAGTAACACTGAGGTGTGCTAATCATGCAAACAAACACTGTGTGTGAGTTCAAAGGAACCAAGTTTGCTACTAACAGCAGAAAGTCCCGAGGCTTTGTCAAACTGTAGAGGGGACTTATTGGAGTGTGGGTAGTTTGAGGGAATCCAAGCTGAGCCAACATCTGAAGCCTTTTCAAAATGAATAACAATTAGGTGATTTAAAGAAAAGAAGTGTCCCGGTCCAAATGGTGTGTAGGAGAGACATCTGTTTGTGCAGGTGAGTGGAGGTGAGTACAGCGGGATGGAGACCGACTCCCCGACGTTACACTGGAGACTCTCTTGTTCCACAACTTCGCTTTTACGGGTGATCAGTGGTTCCCAAATGCTACCAGATGCTTGGTTCCTGCGATACCCTTTTATAACAGACGTTTGCAGACAGAAACATCTAATAATAAATAATGTCATGTTCTACGTCTAAAAACTTACTGTGTGTCAATGTACAGCAGTTCAAGGCTCACGGTTTGGAGGTGGGAATGAATAAATAAGTGCAGTCTGCAACACACTCTTTATCTGCAGCGGGGAACAGCCGTCGCCACGGTTACCGGTAGGCGCCTTACTCGACCAGCTGTTTTATAGCCTTTTTCCATAATCAAATGATAGCAATTACACGTTTGGACCCAAATAGAATTTAGTATCCAGACTTAGTGTAAGTATTCCTAAAATCCTTCCCTCCGTGAAAACAGTGTTACAAATTTAGCATAGCTGCAAAATTAATAAACTAATCATTTAATTTAATCTAGCAATGGATTAAATTACTTTGTGTAGTTTTGAAATGGCTACTTACAGTGGAGCGAAAAGCTGTAGCTTTGATGATGGAAAACAAGGACGTAGTTCGACGGCACTCCTAAATCCAATGAGTGACGTCAAGACGACTCTGTCCAGTTATACACGATTTCTGGAGCCGACCTCCAGCGAGGGCACAACCTCCGTTAAATAGTCATACCACTGGAAAAATGAGCAACAGCGTTACGTCTTGTTGAGCATTATCACAGACATGTTTAGTGGGCTTTATGATCTGTGGTCTGACCAACAAATAGCTAAGATCAAATACTTCCTGAGCTACAGTTTATCAAAGTTTGATTCTTTGAATCTAACAGTAACTTGCTGCATAAATAAGCTGCAGCGGCCTTGAGAAAGTCCTGCAGCGGAGTCATGCGGTGAACTCTCATCGACTGTGACATGTCTATGATTTAAATGGAAGACCTGTGTACCTCCCAAGTTTACCGCCATCAAATATAAAACAAAACAAAACCTCCCCGTTCCAGCGAGGCCGCTTAGCTGCTAAATATTTCAAAAAGCTTCCCCCTTTTTCCTCTTGCCGGCAATCAGGAAACAATCTTTCCTTGTCTCTCCCCAGCATCTTCGGGGACTCTGGGTACAGAGTGTGAGGCAAGACGTCTGAATGCGAGATGACTGCTCCAGATCCGATGGCGGATGGGTGTTGCCGGTTGGATGGCGCTTTAATTGGAGAAGCGGCTGGCTCCTGCTCCAGCCGAGGGAGAACAGGAGCAGAAGTGGCTCCCAGTGGCTCGGCGCATCGCATAACCAGTGACCTAGAAAAAGGAACGCCGATCACTCCCCGGAGTTGGCGGCGGCGGAGGAGCCGCGCCTCTAACAAACGCGCCAGTCTGCTGGTGATCAGGGCAAACTGAGGCATTGTGGGTACGCGGGAAAGACAGCGGTGAATGTGTGACCCCCAAAGCGTTGAGGAAGAGCAGACGAAGTGAGTTGCCGTGGACGGCTTTGTTTGGATGAAAGAGAGTCAGTTACGGTCAATTCCAATTCATAGAATTTATGACAAGACGGAAAATTGTGGACAGAGATGGACATTTGAGGACGTAAACTGACAGGATGTAGCAGGGACAATGAAACGTCAAATATGACCCAGACTAAAACAGATGACACTTTTTTCATGGCATCTGATAAACTTTTTTATTTTATTGCAATAATAATTATTTATCCGCCTCCAGCCTTACAGCAATAGAACAGTGTGTTATAAAGCACTTATTAATCATCAATGCAGGGTTGAAGTAAAGTGTTGGCGAGAAGTCTTGAAAAATACTTTTAACTCTTGGCTCCATCCTGGTCTTGCTTCATCATCCCTGGGTTCTCCGCCCAGCCCTCCGTGATACCATCTGATGATTCCAACCATCCTAAATTAATGTTGTCTAATCAATTAGTTTGATAAAGCTGCTGAAATGTTTGAAAAGTTATTTAAAACATGGATCCCCCTGATGGCTCAGGGCCAATTACACAGTTAGACGTTGACCATCAGAATGAAATATTCTTTTACACTTCTGATCATCCCAAAAACAATCAGATCATCGATATCTGATTATGTCACATTGTAAACAACCATTCCGTGTTTGAATCAACACCAGGAAAGCGAGTAACGCTAGCAGCTAATAGCCAGGAAAAAAGCTTGCATTGAGTTACGTTATGATGTGTTCAAGCTCTGGTGAAGGAAGGAAATTATTATATATTATTACATAATTATGGATCATATTAATTCATCATTAAAGCTACAAATGAAAAGATTTAGATCTACAGATGACTAAAGCAAAATAAAAGGAGTGTGTGAACGTGGAAAGCCCACAGAATGGTATCGGTTCCCAGTCCTTGGAATATAATGTTACAACATGAGGCAGAACAGCAATCAGTACATCTTTCATTTCCAAATGACAAACAATACAATATTGAAATGTCTCAAAAGGCTGCATCTCCAGCTTCGATTCCCTATCGAATAGTTTGGGCACCACTGCCTTTATAACGATGTGAATCAAAGAGAGAGAGAGACTCTCATTAGTGCCGAGGGGAGAAGACTCCTGCATTTTTTTCCCATCAATTAGCACTGCGGCCAAACGGGAGCAGCGGCGCTGATCGTTGAAGGAGCTGCAGCCAGCCAGCGGAACCAGCAGCTCGGTTACTGGATGACTTCTGATCCGGACCCAGACGGGGCCACCGCCAACCCCGGCTGGAAATCACTCACACGCTTAACCACGAGTGCTGCTCCTGACGTGCAACTTAGTCCGTTAGCGAGGCCATTAGCCATTCCCTCACGCTCCGGATGTTTCTTTACATCGGGAAGTAAATGTGAATAAATTAGACAACATAAAGCAACGTGGGGTGATTCTGGTTCCTGGTTTGCAGGATGCTGTTAGCTGCAAATTACATCTTGCAGTTTGGAAGGAAGGTTCCAAATTTAGATCTTAAAGTGGTGACAATTAGATTAACTATGAATAAAAGGAATAATTAATATTTCACAAAATCATTCTCTTTAGTTCTCTGTAGTCTTTGCCTTTGTACTGTTATCATTCTACATGTTCAGTCCTCTCAGGATAATTCAGATAAATCAAGTGGCTAGAAACAATGTGGACAACACGGACATATTTAACCACAGGTAGCCTGTTCTATTCGGGTCACAAACCCAAAAAGGTCAGGAAAACACGGGCACCGCGTGTACGGGATTTGTCGAGATTTGAGAGGGAAATGTTGGACCGCGTCCTCGTTTCCCTCCTCAAAGAAAGAAGGTCTGCGCTTCCTTTCATTTGTCTCCTCGTCGACGTGCATCACAGCCTTCACATTAATCACCAGTCTGTCGCTCGGCGCTCTCCTCCTCCTAGTCTCAATTTATTCACATTCCTCTCTTTTCCCCTTCCTTTACCGTGAATCACGCCTAATTAGGCGCTTTCTAGATCTGATTTTCATAAAAGGCCTGGGGGGAGGGGCGGGCGGTTAAGGGGGGCGAGATTTGGTTATGACAATTATTTTTCATATATGAAACGGGGACAAAGGATAAATGGTTATTAGTATTCTGCACCCTGAAAGAAAATCAGTGAAAGATCCCGCTCTTGATTCTGCTATTACAGCAGGACACTACTATTTTTTGGTTGTTGTTTTTTTTTGTACGCGAGAAAATGAGACGTTTGATCAGAAAATCATCACGTTAAAATGTCATAAGCCATAAGCAGCTCACTAAATATCCACACAGCGACAATTGACTGGGGTGTTTCTTCCCTTCGTGCAGGACTGATTGCGTCTGCGTCGCCTCAGCTACGGTCCCCTGCAGTTGGTCCCAATTACTGGCTACCATGGTTGCAGCGAAGCCGTATCAACTGGCAGAAACAGAAAGCTGCAGAAAATGTGACCGTCTTAAAAGGTTCAACGATGCCATGATATACGTATTCCACACACACACACACACACACACACACACACACACACACACACACACACACACACACACACACATACACACACACACACACACACACACACACATGTTGTCCGGCTCTTTCTATGTACTGAATAAGTGAGTCTCTACATTATTCAGAATGTATTAAGAACAGCAGCACCTTACAGCCTCGGGGCGGATGCAGGGGGTGAGAAAACATTGGTTTAGGTGGTGAAGATCCGGTGATGTTTTTTTTTGTATTAACAACACACACACACACACACACACACACACACACACACACACACACACACATATTCCCGTACACTGATGATGCCATATTGAGTGGGCTCTATTGTTTACGGCCCCCTGGACAGGGTCTCCAGATGGCAGGGTGCCTATTACTGCGGCCCCTACTGTGAGGGGCCCCACTGTGTGTGTGTGTGTGTGTGCGTGTGTGGTTGCATGTGTTCTATGAGATGCTAAGTGTATAGATGCAAATACAGAGAGATATTCACCTCTATATTTGTGTGCATTGTCTATATGACTGTAGGGCAGGTCGTGTGTGTGTGTGTGTGTGTGTGTGTGTGTGTGTGTGTGTGTGTGTGTGTGCTGGCCGAGGGTGAGCCAGAGGCGACGCACAGTGCGACACCGGTGTGACATTCCTTCAAAGGCCTCATCAGAGCCTTTTTCGCCCCCAAAGGAGAGGCCAGCGCGTGTTCCTCCGGGGGGATTAGCTTGGGCATCAGTCATTAAGGCCTCAGTGAAATGGCCCAGAGGACACGCTTTCTGGATCTATAGCATGAAACACACACACACACACACACACAACACTCGCACAACACTCGCACAGCCATGTGGTGGACCCAGCTCATGAATATCATTATACAGTAATGGAGGATGCAGGGATGAAGCTGGCGTCACACAATATGATTTGCTATGCAGTTTTTTTTTATGCTTAAAATTTAAGAAATAATAAACACAAATGTCAAATGGACAGTTTGCTACATTTGCCAAACCGAAGAATTGAAAAGCGTGGGTTGTTTTTTCCGTCTCCATCAGCTCTCATTGACGTTAATCATCCACCTCTGACCTTTTACCGCACATCAACAATACAACACATCGATCAGCAGAGAAGAGCCGCGGCGTCAATTTGTCCACAGTTCTCTGTGGGTCACTGAGGTTGGCCAGAAACAGATTGCTTGTGACAGGATTATGAGAAATTGAATTTAAATAGATTGGGGCTTTATTAGCGTGACTGAAATCAAGGAAGTTCAATGGTTGTAGTAATGGAAGCGGTGAGATTATAGTACAATAGTTTTATTCATTTTGACTCTTAAATATGTCAGAAGGAAATTAAAGTTATTGTTTTGTGAAGAGCTAAAATGAAATGACAAAATTAATCATCAGCTTCACGTTCTCAAACATGCTTGAATATTAGCTTGGTTTATTATTTTGCTATTGTAAATATTTATATTTGATAATTGGGTTTGGACTCGTTCATTAAACATTTCTTTAGTTTTTCTTACATTTTAAGAAATGTTAAGGATTTGAAAAGATGACATCTAGAAAGTAATACGTATGAGATTCAATACGGAGTATAAGCAGTAGTAAGTAGTGTTTCCTTATTTTAGATCTTTGTTATTGCAATAGTTTTTTAAAGATTATTTCTATATATTTTATTTACACTCAGTTTAATTTATTGTGCCTCTCTTTTATTTTAAATGCACTGATCACTATGTCATTTTTTTTAAAAGCTTAATTTCCTGCCTTGACAACACCGTGATGGCCAACTTCTTGAGTAAGGACATCAGAAATCTAAAAAGTCTTTCTGATTGTTGTTTCATTTGTGTGCAATACCAAAAAATTACAAGTGACTAGAATGGATCTAGAGAACATATACAAATATCTATCTCCTGCCACCCCAGTAACACATGTGAACTTGCAAGGGAAGCGGACAGGACAAGCTGCAATGCTTCCTTCAGCATACTGCACAGAGACACGCTGACATTTCATCATAATGGGGCCAATAATACATTTTGTTCATCGTTTATGGAGCAGCGGTCAGGACTGATGTGATATCACGATGTGTACCTCAAGCTGCCGCAGCATGTCTCATACTGGGAAGCGTTTAGATGAACAGTAGATTGACTAACAGCTGAGATTCATGTTACTGAGACTTTATTAGCATCTATGACATGTTGTCATCGCCTATAATAAGCTTCCTATCCTTGCCGTCGACTCTCCTTCTTCTCCATCATCGGCATTCTTTGCACACCACTGCTTCTTCGGTCGGTGATGCATTATTTACACAGTGGTCTGGATCTACGAGCTCTCCGCCCGTTGCCGTTGCTGAGCCACGCGGCCCAGGGGCGGAGGAAGGGGGTGGGAAGGATAGGTGGCCCGGTGCGTTTTTTCTTTTTCCGAAAGAGCGAGCAAGCGAGGCAGAAATGTAGCGCTCTCCGAAAGGTCATCGCCACCCACTGGGTCTGCTGTGATATTTTCATTATTAAGGTAAAAAAAAAAACCTCTCAGCTCTCTGTGTCTGTGCACCACCTTCAGGCCTGCTGCAGTAATCCCCAGTGGGCCAAACTATGTGATGGAAGGAAAAGGAAGAGGGATGTGATGGTGTTGTGTGTGTGTGTGTGCGGGGGGGTAAAGGATGAAATGTGAGCAGAGGAGAAAGGAAAAGAATAAGATGTGGAAAGAGAAGAGGAAGGAAAGCAATTGTAAGGAAAAGGAGTGAGACAAAAAGGTAAGTGAAAAAGAGCAGAGACAGAAACTGAAAGACAAAGATGGAGGTATAAGGAGATAAAGGAAGGAAGAGAGACTTCATTACAGGGACGTGTCTCTTGCTAAAGCTGGGAATCAGATAGGCTCTGATTGTTTTTCTCAGATACACTGTAATCTGGCTGATCTCCAAACAGGGCTGTAATTGGATTCTTCTGGGATGATCAGAAAAAAAGTCCTATTAACTGTCTCCAAACAACAGGACCAAGAGAAAGAACATCGATGACCTCAATGATGGATAAAGGTTTGGCTTTTTGACAAGGAATCAGATTATTTGATAATAACTAGGCTCCAAGATGTTTGATATAGTTTGACCTGTTTCGATGCTGAATTGTTTTTATTTATTGCAGTAGAATATTTGCTGTAAGACAATTTATTTATGTGAGATCTACAGATATTGTAATAAATGTACGCTTCCTTAACCAGTAAGGATGTCCCCCATTGGTAATGTGAAATGTTCTCACAATGCTGTTGGGTCAACGGGGCAAATTCAATCAATGGAGCAACATATTTTCTAGTTACGTGAGAGAATCGACACCAATCTTGATATGAATCACAATTAGCCAGCATACACACAACAGTAAGCCATGAAGGTTCTGTGCAAAACAAAATGTTTATACGCTTATACGCTGCGCCCGTTATGCTGCAGTTTTATTGTTTTCACTTTACGTATTATTTTCCTTCATTTTTTGCTAGATCTTATGCAATAAATGCTCAATGACAGTGTGTCATCCGTATGTTTGAACAAAACAACAAGATAAATAAAAAAAGGGATCAGATTTCTTTTCTCTCAGCTGGTGGAAGCTGAGATCTGTGTTTCTGCCCACCAACCAACCACACACACACACACACACACACACACACACACACAAATAAATGCATAGATAAAACATCTGGCACGAACGCACACAAGAATACTAAAATAGAATTTTCTTTAAATATAACAAGATATTGTTGTCTGAACATATTTTGTATAACCCTGAAGTAATTACTGTCACTGAAGGTGTGTGAAATTGGTGTAAAAACGCCAAAGCTGACTGTTAATTAGTTTATCCTTTGAAATGGCATTAAAACTTCCATGAAAATATAAAGCTCTAATTGCCGTAGTAAACTCTTCCAGGGAGACTGAGGTGGATGTTGCCAAAGCAAAACAACTTTGCCAACAGGCTCATTTGAAAAGCTTTTCATCCACTAAGGTTGTTTTTCATGTGATTTCTTCTCCGCTGCCTCCGGGTGGGGAAGTAGAGAAGAAGGCGGAAACACTTTTAACATTCACTTTCCTCAACAATCCCAGCTTTTTTTTTTTTTTACCTTTTGTCTCTTTCTGCTTATTTCCCCTCCATCCATTTCCACCACATCCCTCTCTTCTCCCGTCGACCTGCTTTATTCTGCAGGCAAATGCTTTTATAGGTTCCATTACAGGCTCAAATCAGCGGATGCTCCTCTGATGCTCCTCTGACGTCTGTTGGAACTTCTTTTAAGGGCTTGATCCTCCTAGATATATATCTATACATACTAAAAACATACAACTCAAAGTTTCATGAAGCAGTGTTTGACCCCTCACCTTCATTCACTTGATGTTGCTATTATCATAAAACAGTACGACTGTCCTTAATACAGCTTTCCTGCTTTTATCTTCTATTTCCTTTTCTTTTATTCTCGTCTTTTCTTTCGGCCCGTTTCTTTCTTTTTTCGCTCCCCTCTGCTGCTTTCTTTCCCCCTCCAATTCTCCCTCTCTCCGCTGTCCTTTGATTCACCACCATTTTCAATAGCAGCAGCCAAGGTTATTTGGCAGCCGCCACAGAGCCCATTTGTTTGTCCCTCTCTGTGCCTGAAGAAGACACTCTGCTATTCTAAATGGACTCCAGAGGAGAGAGTCTTTTTGAATTGGTTTAAAAAGGAAGGCCAACAGATTCCCCCTTTCTCCCTCTCTCCTTCTCTGCCTTTGTGGACCCTGACAAAGGAGTCTCTCTGTGTTTGCCACGGGACCAGATGCAGCCAGGCAGTGGACAGGATGCTGGCCCTGGAAGTCCGTCGGTGTCCTCCTGCTGAAGGAACTTGGCGGTGTGCGCTGGAGTGACCTGATCCTCAGTGAGAACATTAAGGTGATGTCACTAAATCGCGCCCCACTTCCCTTTCCCGACAAGGTTGAGTTTTGATATAATGATGGAAACACTCCAAGTCTGTAGATGTGATGGCACAACATTGAGTTTGAGGTCTGGTTAATCTCAGACACAAACAAATACTTGTTTGGCGATGAGAGCTCCGTCGTCGTGGTTGCAAAAACATGCACGTTGTTACGGTTAGGGAATGATCATTATTTTATAGATAATAGAGATTTCCCGAGTCTCACTACAAAAAAGTACATAAAATGGACAAAATATTTAAAATTTTATTTTTCATTTTAAATCTATTTAAACCATTTTCTGCTTTCACTTAGTTGAAGCTTACAAACAGCTTCAGTCCTGAACATAAAAACACGAATATTTATTCATTTTCTGAATTTGGATTTAGACTTTTTATTTTTTGTGCATATGTATAAAATCCACCCACTTATTACCTTAGAGGACGGGCAGCTAAGCCCCTTGTAGAAACCAATATAATATAATGTATTTGCCACTTGAACATCAGAAAATGACAGTGGAAAATGTGGAGGAAGGAGGTAAAGAATCTTGATCGAAAGATAAAATAGAATACATGACTTTATTCTGGGATGAAATTATGGTCAAAACTTAATGAGTATAACTTAATTATAACATTTTGTAGCTGTACTTTAGCCACACAGTTTCTTATGACCTCATTATGCCACCTGAGTGCCGTGTGCATTTTGTGGAACCTCCGTTGTCCCTGACCTCCTCCCTTTGCCACCATCATAGTTACAACCGCGCTGCAGGTTTCAGTCGCTTAAACAGATGTTTTTCACTTTCTGAAACCACACCCAAAAGTGAAGGGACTGAACCTTGATTACTGCATTTCATGGCAGCTACTACGTCCATGCCTGATTGACCTGCTGATTGATTCAGCAGCAGGGGACACCCCTGGGTGCCCGTTCTGCCGCTGTGCATAATCAGCCTGAGATCTCAGAATGCTGCACATTCCAACAAACAATATAGAGATTTTGTCTATTTCAAGTGTAAAAGTCTAGACGGTCCCTGAATTGGGATATAGAAGTCTGAGTTTGTGCATTACAAAAAAGTCTTAATCAGAAATATTCATGTATGCTTAAAAAAATCAGCAGTAATTTCCTAAATGATTCCGGCAGAGATAAAAAGACATGCAATAATCTCATTATTTCAAATGTGTTCCACGGTAGAATTGCTTCCCGTCTTGCGTTGCATTGCAGCGCCGCGTTAAAGGCCTCACAGTGCAACCTCGTCTCCCCGCTGCTCCAAGGCACTCGATGCAAAACAACCCGGAGCTGGATGGAAGTCGTGCAGGAGTCAGCGTCTCCCTTGTGAGAGGAGAGCCAATGGGTTTCTTTCAGGCTGGCGGGGGGGAAGCAGAACCCCATGAGGGGCCTCTATATGATAAAGATACAATAGCAGCACAGAAAACTACAACTAATTACTGGATTTAAATGCAATACAATGGTGGTAACACAAAAGGTAACACAAAAAGGTAACACACGCATGAACAAAATGTTCATGCGTGTGTTACCTTTTTAGGTCCATAAACAGCAAAGTAATCAAAACACCGGGGTCATATTCTCGTCATGTTTATTTCTCCATGAACGCCTTTATTTCATTGATGTTCAATGTCTGACTTTTCAGCACGCACTACGTATTCATGTGTTGATTCATTTGCTGTATTTAGGGTTTTTCATTCTGTGCAACCATTATTTTTGGGGCGACTGTCCTGTAATCCCGAATAGCTCTTGAAGGCCGTGCCATCGGTGTGTGAAATGTCTTTGGAGATAGACGGTGCTTCCAGTATACCAGTACGGAGGGTGGAGCAAGCGCTGCCCTGTTTACACTCACGTCAACCAGCTAGCGTCCTCGCTCGGGGGAGGACGGGGCGGCCGGGGGGCGAAGACGCTGCGTGTCCTGTTGCTCTATTCCTTCTTGCCGTATTCGCTTGCATCCAACAACTAGCTCATTAAACTGTGGTGCAGACTGACAGTTCACTCTAATATATATCTCTCTCTCTCTCTCTCCCTCTCTCTCTCTTTTTTCATCATTACGTTTCGGTGCCGGGCTCAAAGGTAACCGGGCAAACCCTTTGAGGGAAAGCAGCGTTTTTGATGAGCATGTCACTCCGTCACCCCAAACACGCCTCATTAGCAGTTCAGTCGAAACACCTCCCTGCACCACCAACCGGCCCCCACACCTCCACCCTCCCATCAAACACACACACACAAACATTTTCTTTTGCTTTTCTGTCTCTCGCTCCGTCTCCCATCTCCCTCCCCCCTCTGCTGTTTTTTTGCAGCACTAATTAGCTGGCTTCTCCCTCTCCTGTGCCTCCCCCAGTCACAATCTCAAAGGGAGACGGATATGATTTTTCTTTAACCCAAAGGCCAACTTAATCAGCTGAATTAATGACTTTATTACCCGTTAGGCTCCGGGCCATGCAACACATTTCCCCTCCAATGCCCGACGCTGTCTTCCTCTCCCGCCCCCCCCCCTGAAGGATTTCTTTACATTTCAAAAATAGAAATAGTAGAGAATAAAGAATAACAGTGAGACATGGACGTGGTTGTCGGGAGCGTTATGTGATATTTCCTAATATGTTCCTGCCAACCACCTCCTCACATACATATAGTGTATAGTAATTGATCACAGCCATGGATACATGTGCACTCTAATGACTACAATTAGCTCCTAGTCAGTTATGTGTGAGCATTGTGTGCGTGGGTGTCATCATCACCATATCTGGAGGTAAAACAAGGAATATGCGCCCCTTAACAATTTTTGTCACATCAATCCAATCCAATGTTTAAATATGTTAAATTAAACACCACCTGTGTGTGTCAAGATGGCGACACACACACACACACCTGCTGTAACAATGACAATCCCTGCTTTCTTTTGTTGTAAAGGCTAAAGCGCTGTAATGAATTGATACCTTCGTGCCTCCTCAGTAGATGCATTACCACAATTGAAAAACACCACTGATAAGGAGATGCGCCATTAGTCTTCTCATTTACTTGACACACTCTAACAGAGCCCAGAGGCCTACACACTGTGAGAGGTTCACGCTGTGACAGCCGAGTAATGAGTTGGTTCTGCAGACCAAGAGGGCCGAGCCTCGAGGAGACTGGACACTTGCATCTGTAGTGGATACTTCAATAACCAGTTAGAAGCTTAAAATTATTATTAATTGTTAGAAACCAAACCAGCACCTTCAAGGTATCTTGGAACCTCAGGCAGCTAAAACAGCATTTGCTCTTCACTCACATATTTGGTAAGAACTTCAGTGTGGTAGCCCAGGAAATTATTTCTCAATGAACTCTGTCCTGGACTGCGAAGCATGATGAAACAAACAGGCCACAGTTGGCTCTGAGCTACAGTATAGATTCCTCCCAATCAACACCATCACTGCCGTCTGATGTTGAAGTTATTGGCATCACCTGTGAACTGCAAGGGGGTTCGTCTGCGGATCCTCATTAGCAGCTGATGCCACCTCAGAGGAGGAACACGGCTCCGCGGCATGTGTGAAAAACAACGTGCGCTCACGATAACTCAAACGGATTCCCAATCAGACCTTCCACCTGCAACCTCCACTTCACCACTAATTCCCACAACACTGTGAAGCTGATACTAAAAAATGTATTCCTCTTTATGTGTGACGCACACAGACCCACACACACGCAAATATTTAAGGCGATACACTGCAGGTGAATACTGTGAATATTTTAACTAATAGATGATTACTTACATTCAGACAAATATTAACATGTTTGCTGAGATTTTATGTTGAAATTTGCAAATGCTGTGTGATCTAAATATCAGTTCATTTGCATTTATTCCCAGAATAGGAATCTGTAGATTGAATGAAGCCAGGTTCAACATTCTGGTTTCATCTTGTCAACATATCACAGTAAAATGATTTAATTAAAGGAGACTTTTCGTCTCCATAAATAATATAATGTAACCTATTAAAAGATACGGTCACCAGCCATGAAAAATATAAGTGTCCCCATGTTTTTAGTAATAAATGTTAAATAAATCAGGCTATGATTGAAATCTGAACCCCCCCCACCAGTAAAATCCTTCAGAATATAGAGAGGATTTAAACAGTAAAGTTTGCTTTATGTGAGAGCCCCTGATGAGGAGGCTTCTGGATCAGAGTCTGAGAACAAACTCCGTTGGAGAAAACGGCCTTCAGCGAATTCAGAATTTTTAGGTTTTTTAAATTTAACTACTTGACACGACCATGAAACTTCCTCAGGTTTTTGAATGAGAAGATATCTGAAATACACATTTTAATAATGAAAATGAGGCATTATCGACTGGTTGCATTTGGTGAATTTAGGGGAAATCTACCAACACCAATAGACAAAGCTGTCAAATAAATATTACACACAGGACAGTGTTTGAATCTGTCACCTGAATGCAAACTGTTATCGGCAGTGTTGGGACGCACGGTCTGAATGATGGTTTTGTCACATTATGTAAAAGCCAGCACCCTCTCCTGCGGTTTCATGCAGAGTCCCACAGGACCTATTACTGAATTACAGCCGAGCGCTGTGGTTTAATATGGGCTGAAAAAATAACCTGAGTTCCCAGCATCAAACACTTCCTGTGCTGCGCGGTCGTCCTGTGGTATGTATATATATATATATATATATATATATGTGCAGTAATGAGTGAAATGGAAGTGCGTGTGTGAGTGGCATTCGGGAAAAAAAATAAAAATTGGAGGAATTATTCATTAGCTCTCCATTTTGCTCTTTCAGCCTCCCTCCTGATCCTCGTGTTCAACAACTCTGGGGCAAACGCAGAATTGTAAATTAGCTCCCGGAAAGAAGAAGAAGAAGAGGAAAAAGGAGTTAATTGGCCATCCTCACAGGCTTCTTGTCAAAAAGTTTGGGGCTGATGTGTCAACAATTCCCTCACAACCTTAAGAAACAATATGCACGCTCCAGAAAACGAAATCTAGCCCCTGTGTGTCAATTAATGAAACACTTCAATCAGGGCAGGACTTCCCCTAACAGCGCAATAAGTCAATCAACCAGGCGGCTGTCACTTCCCTCTCTGCAACCTCCCAGTCGGCCTTGAATTAGGAGTCCGAGCAGGAACAATGTGAAAGGCAAAACACATCTTCAAATGTATAATAAAATACATTTCTATCCTCGCAGTGTGCGTGTGTGTGTGTGTGTGTGTGTGTCTGCCGGCTTACGCGTCGACTGTTTGCACCCTGCAGCTGAGGATGGAGCAGAAGGCCACCTGCGCCATAGTCTGTCTGAACCTGCCATCTAGTGGCGTGTTTGCGTTCTACATGAAAAGGATCTGACAATGGCTTCGTTTTAGCTTCATAGAAAACTTCGTAAGTCTGCAATATACAATATTCAGAGCATAAAAAGGAGCCGTATTCAGCACTCAGCATTAATATGGAAACTTTTCGATATGTAAAGATATGATTACAGGAGTGTGGACCACTTGCTCCCACGGCAGTTATAGCTGTTTTAACGTACATTTTTTCTACCATTAAGGGATTACTGTAGCTCAACAACAACAAACTTTGTGCCGCGCTTTGATACAACAATAGGATCTTCTGTATTCTTTTAATGTTTTTATTCCAAAATCTTTGCAACATATACCCAGGGCTACAATGTTAAAATGCTGGCATGTTATTGAACTGTCTGCTTCACCTGGTGTAGCCCCTCCCCCCACCAGGTTTGGTTATGTTGCTTCAGATGTGGCTTTGCTTTTGTACACCCACGTGTTCCGCTCATGGAAAGAACACACTACTTACTCAATTTCCACTACCCATATTTTAATTATGTAACAGGACCCTGTCATTTGTTAAATGTTCACATTCTTTATCACCTGAGCCAGGTCGAAACCATCTAATCCAAGAATTTTCTGGATATTCCCATTCAATGCAGCGATTTTGTCAAATAAATGTCCTATTCCTATCCTAATATGTTGGTTATTCTGGACACACATATGGTTGGTCCTGGAAGGATTCTCCTCAGATGATCTTAATAGAGCTTCCATTTTTTTCTCTGTACTTTTTTTTTCTTGGTTTAGGCTAAAATTTAAAAAGTACACAGTAGTTATAAAATTAGTTCTGTTTATTTACAAAAATATATAGGTACAATTATGTGTAAAATGAAGAGTCTATAAATGTATGCAAGTTCCTGTCAATTCAGTCTCCCCGGGGGCCCAGGTCGCGGGCCCAGGTCGCGGGCCCAGGTCGCGGGCCCAGGTCGCGGGCCCAGGTCGCGGGCCCTTGGCCTCCATCCTGTCCGAGGTCCCGGTGCAGCATCGGCGGTGGACTTTGTGGGGTGTGTGACTGGCGCTCAGAGTACAGAGCGGTATTTACATGCAAACATGAGCCACACTGCACATGCGTTCTCTGGGTAAGCGAACACACGGACGCGTACCGCGAGCCTCACATGGTCGCCACGGCAACACACTATCTCCTCACAGAACACAGACCTGCACAAAAAGTGACAAGAGATCAAAGGCATGGAATAGGAAGTATTAAAATGTGTTTTTAATAAAACTATACTTTTAATCTTAAAGGGAATACTGGATATCCTGGACCTGTTAAAAGCCCTGCAGTGTTTGGTTTGTCTCTCCTGGGCTACTGTAGCGACGTGGCAACGGCCCCCCAGACTGGGTTCTAAATAAACACTTGTCCCTTTCCTAAGAAGCCCAAGTTGTTCTAGTTAGAACCTTTTAGTGCTAAGATGTTCAGTCAGCTAACACGCCACACGTATTTGGCAAATTAACATCAAAGGAGATTGTGTTTGTGAACCAATTCAAAGGATTAATCAACTTGCTTACGATGGTCCAAGGTTTGTTTCAACATGCACACAATACGCAGAATACAGCCCGAGCAAATAAGCCCTTGATTGATATTTTACCTTTGTTTGCCATTTATTCCCTCCTTTGATAATCCCTTGACTTTATAACGAGCAGGAACATCTGCAGGGCCAGAGTCCACACTGGACTCTGTCTGGGAAGCCGCAGCACTGTGCGTCCAACACGGGCAGGATTTGTAACGGAGACGTGGAATGTTGCTCCTATAAGGAGATTTACGTCTCCCTCTTGAGCTCTTAGTTGAGGATCTGCTGCAATGCGCTGCAGCTGGTGGGGATTTGCTGCCTTAAGTCAAGTATAGTGCAAACAAGTGTCTCACGGGGCAAAGCGGCTGTTTGCAGTGCTGGGCCTCGAGCGGGCTACTTTACACAATCTCCCCAAATGTTTCCACAGCCTTCCCACTGAATGGGGTTGACCAATCAGATTGAGGGATTCTCCCCCCCCCCACCCCCACCACCGGCTCACCTGAGGCAGGTAGCAAAGGCCCTGCGAGCGTTGCGGTGCAAGAAGTGGATGGGGAAGCCTTTGAAGGTGTGTCCGTCTGGCACCGCCCTCCTCACGGCGTCCTGGAACTCCTCGTTGCCGCACGAGACGCCGGTGCAGCGCTCCAGCTCGTAGGCCGACAGCGCAGAGGACAGCAGATAGGACAGGTGGTCGTCCCACACCGTCGCCAGTTCCAGGTCCTGGAGTGGGGACACTTCTCGGTCACTCACACATGAAACACACAGGCATTAAATGTCCTCATCCCGTCCAGCTCGGAGTCTTACCTTCCTGTGCTCAGAGACCAGCAAGCGCATCTCCAGCTCCAGCTGGTTGCTGGCAGCAGCTGGATCCAGAGATGGGGCACAGAGAGGAGGCAGCGGGGGCAGAGATGTGGTGGAGCCCGGGGCGCAAACGGTCTTCAGAGCTTCTTCACTCATTGCCTTCCACCGAGACTGATTCTGGAGGAAAAAAAGCTCTTATCTAGACTAGAAAAAGAACCATTTCAGTGTAGCCGCTGCCTGCCTTCAGGCGAACACGACAGGACCACCAGCTGCTGATGAATGGAACTGGTGCAGATTTAATTTCCCTGGAAACCACTCACTGCTCCAGGCTGTCTGACTCACGCTGTCCATTCCAATTTGGGCGACTGTGGGTGAGCGGAGAGTCGTCCTTCAATCAGAGGATTGGCAGTACGATCCCCAGCTCTGCTAATCCGCATGTCAGCGTGTCCTTGTAACTCCCTTAGCTGTGACTACGGTGTGTGGATGTTAGTTACTGGAGGCAGGTGGCACCGGGTGTGGTTGCGCCTGTCGTCAGTGTATGAGTGGCTGAATGAGGACGCGCTTCGAGTGGTCAGAAGACTTGAAAAGCGCAGTACAAATACAATCCGTTTACCACTCACTAGATCTCTCTGGCAGTGTTTGCAGCGTCAATATCACAAGACTCACTTCACCAAACCCGGTCGCTGACCGTTAGCTGGCAGAGGAAACGTCTGTAATAACCATCATGCGAATAATCAATAAAAAACAATGGACATATAAGATGTGAGCGACGGCGTTCTCCTACCTGCAGGTCAAAGACACAAAGCTCCACGGCGTCGGACGGCTGGCAGTTGGCCAGGAAGGTCAGGTGGTTGAAGACGCAGCCCACGGTGCGGTAGGGGGACGAAGGTTTGGGCTGGGGGGCCAGCGGCGGGGCGTCCGGGTCTATGGCCCGGTGCAGGTATCTGAGCATACGAATGGGACATGGAGGCTGATCAACAGATTAACAAAACAGATAGAAGATCATTATTATCATCATCATCATCCTGCGATACTGTGGCTCAAATTTATTCATTTACCAGTGATTAAATTGCCATTATCAGTACAACTCAACAGCAAAAACTAGTGCAGCACGATAAAATACAGAAATACGGACGCTCATCCTCGTTCAAATCACCCAAACGTTCAACCATGACGATGAAAATCTTTTAGACAACACTAGGCTTTCTGTTCTCATCGGATTAAGCACTTTCCCACAATCTTGGGATATTTCGGTAAGTCCTGACAAGCCTCTTTCCGTATTGACACGTATGATCACAACCAGAGCCTCTCAGTGGGTAAAACAAGCACTTTTTAATCCACGAGCAGCTGTTTGTCTTCAGACACAATGCCGAGTCAGAAAAACATAAAGAAGGATTCAAATGAAAAAAGTGTCACAGTAAAAGTGTGTTTTGAACAGGCATGTCAAATTTCCACTAAAATATTTTAGGATATAAAAAAGCTCGTGGATGACACCGCTTGCTAAGTACCAAGTGGATGTCACTACTGATAAGTAACAGAAAACCAACTCTATCTTCATGAGAGGATCAGTGAGTAAAGGACAAAAGAACATTTACTGGACAAAACATTCCAGCCAAGAGAATGTTTGAAATGTGTGAAATGAATAAGAATAAATGCAATGCAGTTCACATGATCCCCCACACAGTGTACGTAGTACGTGTCGCGTCGACATGTGAATATGAGGAGGAGCAGAGAAAGCAGCTGTGAACATCGACGTAAAGGAAGGAGGACCTGTGTGCCGTCAGACTCTCCCAGAAGGTGATGCTCCCGTCGGCGCCGCGGGTCAGCACCCAGGCGTGCGGCGTCCCCTTGGCTTTGGTGCCCACGCACACGTACGCATCCAGGCCGAAGCCCAGCAGGAGGCTGCACAGCAGGGCGGCGTGGTCCTCGCAGTCCCCCTGGAAACCAGTTTGAAATGTGCAACTACATTACCGACTGTGTTTTAAGTCAATTGGGTTCAGAGCTGCACAGCTTGCAAAATGTGCAACGGCGTAGTCGAGCATTAACCTAAATGTATTTTATTTATTTTTTATTTTAGGATTTGTTCATGAGATATTCAGATTTGATATGGCAAATGCTTACTAAAACCTTATTTTCCATATTTCCATATTACAAACCACTGTATTTACACAGATTTCAAGCATCCTCATCCCATCTGCTTGTCTAATCCATAATGTCACTGCATGATGAATTAGGAGTCTGTTTAAAGAGAAATACAATATCCGCTTTGCTCGGCTCTGTTTGCCTTTCAAGTGTTGAACGCAGACATGAAGAGTCTGCTGGAGATGGCTTGTGGCAGTAAGCAACTCTCCTTCCACCCGCACAGCTTTTCCGGTAAAGAGGCCGGGTTTGTGCTGCTGCTGCACGCCGCATGCTGGCTGGGCTACTGACAAGTCCCAATGATAGATGTTCCCCAGAA
Organism: Gasterosteus aculeatus; assembly: GCF_964276395.1. Lineage (NCBI taxonomy): Eukaryota > Metazoa > Chordata > Actinopteri > Perciformes > Gasterosteidae > Gasterosteus > Gasterosteus aculeatus. Next base: position 18,709,442 of record NC_135707.1, on the reverse strand, counting down.
GTGCTAATATGGACGGCAGCCTCGGAGCAGGCTGGGGACTGATGAGGCTAAATTAATTTTCCCCCGGAATGAAACTCGTAAATCACAGCTGCCACGGGCCACTTTGCCAGAGTTGCGTTGTGTCTGTCCTGCCAGCCGCTCACCGAGAAGAGGCGGGGAACATTTATCCTGTGGTGGGTCTGGGAAATTCCCTGCTATCTCGCGGAGATGAAAAGGCATCAGTCAGTCGACTCGGCCCAAATCCCTCTTTCTCAGAAATGACAGCGTCGGCTGTGCTCAGAAACGGAGTCAATGTAAACGCAGCTGGGCCGAGTTTGATGTGACGCTTTCTGACTCTTGGAACAAATCGCTTTTATAATAGCTAGCGGGGGCAGGCAGAGGTTAGATGGGGGTGTGTTACATTGCATTCATGCATTGCAGATCTGTATCATGCGTTCATGATTATGGTTCTTTTTACACTATTCTAAACCTTTGATTTGAAAGTTGGAACTGGGAGTCTTTTCAGTGATGAGTGTGATGTTTCCCGTGTTGTTTTGGACATTGCTAGTAGTTTAGCCTTCTGTGAACTGCTAAGGTTAAGCCTTTAGCAGAAGGCTTAGCTGGAAGAGACATGGAGAGAAAAGGTTGCGATAGTTTAGCCTATTGCTAAACAATTCCCATATCCTTGGGGTACAAATACAAACATCTACACTTGTTTATATCCTCAACAGCTGGCGCTCTGGTTATTTTGCAAAAGGACAAAAATAAATCCTACCCCTGCTTTAATGGGAACTTTTGTGTTGTCATTGACCATCCAGATCCAGCAGCAGTCGGTGCATTCTCTTCTCCTTACCTTCCCCCTACACAGGAACGCCATTAACGTGCACCACTGCTCCTGCTTGCCTCCTCCCCCCACTACGGGGGCCTTCTCGTGGGCCAGCAGGCTGACGAAGCGGGCCGCCTGTCGTGGGCTCTCCAGAAGTCGGCCGGCTCGCAGGACACGCACGTAAGAACAAGTCGGCCTGTTGATGCCGTTCTCGTCCTGCGGAGAAAAACACACACAGGGAGGAATTAGTGCAGATATGAATTTGAGAACTTCAGGATTCAATAATCCTTAAACTGGTTAAGAATATGAGCAATCCTCCCCCCACACCACTACACACTAAAGCAGGAAAACCAATCCATTAGGTTGGTCTGAGGAACAGCGTCTGCACATATCTGCAAGTCTGTTCTTATCTGCAAGAATAAATAAGTCGAGACACGAATGTCCTTCAAACCACGCAAAATCGCGTCACACCGCGGTTCTATTTGCACCAACCTGCGCAAAGATCTTGACCATTTTGGATTGGTTTGATGGGCGGATCTCCAGAAACTCCCTCCACCACTGTTTGGCATAAACCAAGAAGAGCCTCTCCTTCTCCGCCGTCCTCTGCCTCTCCAGTGATTGCTGAATGAGATTTACACAGTAACGTCGGTCACTACATGCAGGGCTTCCCTTGTCTCTCTTACAATGCTGGCTCCACATCGGCGCTGCAGAAGATCGAGGCTCAGCATCGATGAGTCCTTATTGCATGCGTTTGTTTCAAGAACACAGAGGCGGGCGAATAGAACGCAGTGGCAGAGATTCCGGGCTGCTGACCTGTGTGCTGATGACGGCGGCGCTCAGAGCCTCAGTGAGAGGAGGGTAGAGCTCTAGACTGATGGTCAGAACACCAGCTGGCACTTTGCATTCACTTCCTGGAGACACACAGGTTACATAAATGGTAAGTAGCTACATATATTACAACCATATGCAGACAGATTTACTGCTGCGAAACAGATACAACTGTTAGTGTTGCACAATTTTTGTAAAATATTTTTTTTGTTCTAGCAAGCCCCAAATTTCCCCTTTGACTGGGGGATGCCAAGGTGTTCCTGGGCCAGTGTAGATATATAATCTCTCTACTTAGTCATGGGTCTTCCCCGGAGCCTCTTCCCAGCTGGTCGTGCCTGGAACACCTCCCTAAGGAGGCGCCCAGGGGGCTTCCTTACCAGATGACCAAACCACCTCCACTGGCTCCTCTCCAGGCAAAGGAGCAGCAGCTCTACTCCGCACCATCTTCCCCTCACTCGCAAACAAGACCCTGAGATATTTGAACTCCTTCACTAATTCGGGTAGCAATCCATCGGTTTCCTGCTGAGAACCACAGCCTCAGATTTAGAGGTGCTTATACCACAAATAGAATTGGTGACAAGGAGCAGGCCAAACACCACCGACTTACTCACTCTGTGAATAAACCTATTTAGAAACACATTCATCGTATAATCGTTACACAAAGGAGAACTTAGGGATTATGATTACCATTTTTTATTATTGATTGTAAAGAAAGTTGTGACCCATCTTTGATGCAACAAACCTAAATGCAAGGTTAAGTGATGCCGGTGTGTTTAAGTGCAGAATGAATTTTAAGCAAATTTGATCAATTGTTTTGGCCAGGATGACGTCGCAATTTCATCTCGTCCAATCCAAGAGAGATTCTTTGTTTCGAAGTAATGTTCTTTTAACATTTGACTCTGGATTATGAATCAGCCAATAAAGTATTATTCTCCAGCAGTGATCTGAATCATTCGCACTCCTTAACATAGAGACAATCATTTTTTCTTCTTTTAAAGCACATTAGTAATTCAGCATTCACTGCAGTAACCGTTCCTCACCAACGCCCATCAGCTCCACAGCAAAGCAGGTCTTCCCGTTGGGCGAGCCGAGGACCGCCCTCCAGTCCAGGAAGTAGGACGAGACCAGCGCCGTCTCACCGGAGGTGTCCGTCCTGATCAGCACTATGTGAACCGGGTCACACAGAGACAGCATGGCGGTGGCGTCGGCCATTTTACTGCCCTCACCTAAGCTCCCCAAAAAAAAGGTTGTATCACTGACAAATTACGCAGCACCACAAGATGCCAGGCGGACTGACGTACCGGTTCCATCTCTTTGGACCTCCAGGAGGAATCCCTCCTTCAGGTCAGGTTCGCAGGCGCAGGGCACCGGCTTTGAACGGAACCTCTGGTTGCGGAAGTGCAGGTAGAGCGTCAATGTGGAGCACACTTGACCGGGTAAAGGCTCTGGTTCCTGGAAATGCTCCAGGAAGGCCTTACCACCAAGCACTTGGACATACAAGTGCCTCCTGGACGGGTCAATAACGGCTGAGAGAATGAAAAGTCTTCAACATTAAGATGCACAACTTGAGAGAAAGGAAATGGGCCGTGCTAGTGTGTTGGCTTAATACGTTTCTTACTTTTTTCAAGCAGAGTGATATTGTTGTTATCAAGGTGAGGAGCAGCCTTAGGACGGGATCCTCTTTCGGAATCTGTTGGGACTTCCTACCAAAGCAGACCAACATGACAAAAATAGCTCAGTCAGCTGGTGATTGAACTCATAACGATTTCTACAGTTGAGAAATTGTTATCTGCAATCGGGTTTAAATTAATATGTCACTATCTAAAAAAACGGATTGCAAGGATTATTTACTTTTGGTTTAGAATCCAATAAATCTGTGTGCGTAATTGTTGAATATGCAACTGAGTGACTAATTGTCCATTGAGTTTTGCCCAACCTGGGTAAGGTGTAGGCCCTTCATCACATCCTCAATGATGCCCCTGCGCTGCAGAGCCTGCAGGAAATCCGTCTCAGACAGGGGTCGCCCTGCCGGGCCCTGCTCCTCCCTCACAGTCGCGGCCAGAACCTCTCGGATCTTTCCGTGGATGTCCATCTTTTAGACAAAGGAGACCAGATAAACCTCCCGTTCACGTACACGTTTTCCTCAGCAGCAGTGACAAGCAGATGCCTGAGAGCTCCGCAATTTATCAAAATACCTTGTTAAGAAAGACGGTTCCCCACCGCCACGACAAATATGATTAATATTATCGGTAAACTTGTAAGACGGTACTGGTGCAAGGTTTTCATTCGGGATCTTGTGAGAGCGGAGATTGTGGTCACACATGCATGTAAAGTAAACAAAAGGAATATTGGTCCCATCGTGATACAGGTGCTGATAACCAGTCAGGACGGGTCCCAAACCCGGTGTCGTGTTATAAAATCAATTTAAAAAGTGTCAAGAGGGAGAAGCGTATGTCATTTTCACAATAACAGGTCAATTGTCACTCTCTGTGGCCCGTGGTTGGGGACCTGATCTGTTACATGCAGGCAGTATTGCCCATACATGTATGTGTGCATCTCTACTCATCTGCTAACAGGGTGGCTTGCAGGGGGGGCAGCTAGAAAATATCAATCAAATGTTGTTAAATAATGCCATGCTATGCTGCAGCCAAACTTAATAAAAGATCTATTTACGTAATGCAAGAACTTACAATATATATAATGTTGACACAATATTCAATGAGCACGAAGACATTTTGCTAGAAGGTGTACAAGTGTACAAGTCTCACATGACGTTACGTGTAATTATAAAAGCGGGTCTCAAGAAGTACCGCACACAAAGGCCCATTGTTTCATAACATAAAGAGAAGTGAAGCTCACCTTGAGCAGATGGTTGTGAATGATTTGTTTCAGCTCGGAAGCTTTCTCTGGGGGCAGAGACATCACAGTGAGTTGACGAGCGTTAGCTCTTTCGAGCTAACAACAGCTAACTACGTTAGTAAAAAGGTAACTTAAAGTTACTATCCGACGTTACACTTGGGTTTGAGCAATACAAGATCCTTGTAAACATATTTGCCGGGTGTATCACGACATTAATCCAATGTATGTGTCGGTGGATGACAACCACTCATAACAAACGCGACTGCCAGTTTGAACTGTGGCGGAAAAGCAAGCGGCAACGCGGCTAAACTGATGCCTGACTGCGGCCTGTGGTCAATATGCTTCACGTCAACCAGTCTGCCCTACAGCAAACCACGTATGTCGAGTGAAATATCACAACATGTCCTTTTTCATTTGAAGGGACGTCTGATTTAGTTTTATTCTATCTCGTTGGGAGCAACATGACGTTTTATTCAGGCATCGTATTAATTACCCTGTTGTCACGTGTGCATCAGTAGAGGACCTCTTTGTAGTTCAAATGGAAGCAGCCCAGTTTGGTCTATGAACCTATTACTTCATATTACATTTTATCACCAGTTTGTATTTTGAGTATAATTCAGATTTTATAATATTAGCATTTTTAGGATTATTATCATTAGAAGTACTCAAAATCAAATATCGTGGACAACTAACACAACCAATACAGGACTTCTTCTCCCCGTACGCCAATTTCATCCCGCTGACGATAGAAAATTAAATTACTACAGTAGTCAATATGAGCAAGGCCTCTTCTTGAAATATTGAATCAATTCCTGGAAACCGCGGTGGGAGCTGCAGTCTGGCTGCATTGATTTAGCTCATGGTTGAAATTACAACTGGAGCCCAGCAGTGGAGCGAAGGGGAGTGAAGCTGCGTCCACTGACACAAGAGATAAAATAAAGAACACAAGCAGACAACAAGGGTTTGGTTAAAAAAAAATTATAATCAAAAAAAAAAAGAAAAAAAGATGAATGCTTTATTTGAGGAAGTATTTCATTTTTGTATGCTCCGTCATATTCTGTCTGCGGCTTTCAGCAGGGTCCAAAAACTCCCCTGAAATCTTCATGTGGAAAAACAACAATGAATGGAATGTTACGGTCAAACGTTTCTCTTCTGGGTCAAATGAGTCAAAGCCACGTCCAACAGCAGCCACTGAAAAAATCCCCCACTTCATCGCAACGGGTCCATTCATGCTTGACACATTTGGTGTAGCATCACCTCTGGATACATCGCTACTACAAACCGGTCAATGTTAAGCGGGAAACAACTGATCTCAAACACCTTTATCTGATCGGGGTGGGGAATCTTGAGAGCACAGCCCTTTTCTTCTTCTTCGCTTCCTCCTTCCATTTAATTCACGTCAAGGCACATTTAAAGCTATCTCCACCAGCGGACGCACACACCTCCTCACTGCTATCCCCCGGTGCTCTGCTCCGACTTCTCAGTTGCACGGTTATAGCTTTAGATTGGTCCCAGTCAATTCACAACCAATTCTTCACCAATTCTTTGTGTTCAAATTACAAGCCACAGGTAAGGTTTGTGTCAGTTATATCCAAGCGATTCCAACAGAAAATACATTCCACGACAATATTTCATTAACTTAACAGCTTCCCTGGCTGTTATGGATACCTTTGCTTTGGTTTTCCTAAAGAAATAAAAAAGTACACACATAAACCCATCCAGTGGGTAAACACACGCACCAAGCAGTGACCAACTTTTATGTTGAACGCGACACTCAAAGCTTATGAAAAAGGTGCTCAGATAAAAGAAGAAGAAAAAAAAGAGGTTAGGAACATCAGCAGGGCCGTTCTCAATAAAGTATCCAGTAACACAAAAATATAGATCTGGTTGTATCAGGATGCCCTGCTAAATGTGAGTGGAAGAACAAGTGAAAAACCTCTAAATGTGTGCAGGATATGCACAGAAAAACCACAACTATTTGGCTCTAAGCTCTGGGGTCTGAACAAGACAACTTATTTGAAATGTTTAGGTGTCTACGGATGACCGACATGCACCTCACCGTTACAAATAAGGAACAAACGACACGCGGCAGAATTCTTCTTTTTTTCTCTTGCTTAGCACTGAACCTTTTCGTAAGGTTCCTCTCAAAGCGGTTCTCTATGATACAGTACATTCATCGAGTGGCAAGAAGGAAATGAAATCGTCGTGCTGGCACCAATATCCTGAGATGTTACTAATTTTTGTTTGTTTGTTAAGATCTTAACATGAAAAATATACACACACAATCGTTTTTTTTGATTTAGCGCTCCCACAATTTCTGACCTTAAGAAATAAATACCCTCAGCTATGCATCTACATCTACTTAGGGAGGTCCCTAACCCCAGGTACTGGTGCAAATTAGGAGTCTGTTTTTGTGTGTTCACTGGAAGAATATCCAGCACACCAGCAGGCCGACAGCCACGGCCGCCCCGGCGCCGACGTTGAGCAGGATGGGTTTCCAGTACAGCCACGAGTCTCGTTTCCTCTCCGAGTGGCTGAGTCTCTGTTTCATCTGCTGGACCTTCTGCGAGGTGCAGGCGATCCGCTCCCCGCGCTGCCGCTTTCGGACTCTGAAATAAGAGTTAGGTCAGCGGGTAAGTGACACTGGGTTTAATTATTACAGAAGGATTCTGTCACAAGTCAGAAAGGGGACATTTGATGAGCTGACAAGGAGCTCGCCACTTACTGCCCCGACTCCTCGGCCACGTCCTGCTGCGGGTCGTCCGGCTCCTCTGAGGCGCCCGGCATTTCCGGACGGGTTCCTGGCTGACCGTTGGGCATGCTGTCGTTGAGGTGCGGTCGGGGTGGAGTTTGTGGGCGAGGTGGTGGTGGTGGTGGTGGTGGAAGGGGCAGATCTAGCTCCTCCTCCACATTGTCTCCGGACGCCACTTTCTGCATGTCCTGGGGACACAGAGACGCACATAGAGTTGTGAAGGAGAGGAGGACGCTGAAAGAATATTTTGGACTAGCCAAGATTCAATAACGCCTCACCAGTGATCGGGAAATCTCCAGACAACCAAATCCAACTTGGTGTCCATACAATTTGAAATACCAGACCAGAAGCTTAGGAAGAGCTAAACTGAACTAAGTGTGTTGTTGCTTCATGGAAGAGCCAGACTGCACTGCAACAACATTGCAAATGGTAAGAACACACACTGCGATGTGGTGGTTCGCTCAGGAAGGGACAGCGTCGTTGTTGCAGTGTCAAGCTGTCTGCTTTGTTTCTATCAACAGGAGCAGGTAGAGCAAAGAGCAAACCACGTACTGTACACATTGCTCAGCCGCATTATGATAAATGCTTTTAAGGGGAAAAACTAGACAAAAGAGTAACACAGCGGCGACGCCCTCTGTTCGGCGCAGTTGTAACCACAAGAATTCACTTGATCTAATAATAGTTTCCAATGAGAGTTTAACAAAACTACAGTTTAAAATGAGTAAATGCAGATTTTGGAGCACAATTAAAAACAAACGTCTGTTTTTAGTGTTTGATCCATGTGACATTTGGTCTATAAGAGAGGAGGGGAGGTACGGGCTGCTCCGTACTGCTCTACAGGAAGTCAGCTAGTCAGCCCGGCCTTACTACAGGGACTTTTCTCCTCCTCAAAAGAAAATAAAGTTGGGCCGACAATTTGAGCAACATGTCCAAATATAATAATATGTATACCCCAGAGGTCCAATCTTCCTGCTTCCGCTCCAGAAGAGTTTTTAAAGCTTGTGATTCTAAACGAGCTGCAGAGCTCACCGTGGGGATGAGCTTGACTCCCTCGATGACGGCCATGTAGGAGAAGCGGAGCTGGTCAGGGGTCTGAATAAGGCCCATGCGGTATTCCCTCATGTCCAGCAGGACCTTCTGTATGGACACTGACGACTGGTTCTTCCTCCTCGCCATCTGCCAAACACATGGACGTGGTGAGAATACAGATTCAGAGAGGAGAGGCTCTAGTGGGGGGGTTGAAAACAGGACCATTACTTACAATAGGACATTATCCTACTGCTTTTACTTCAGTAGAAGGATGTGAGTACAGTCTATCTCGCTGCACTTCCTCCATTCACACCCAAAGTTATACTGTTCTAGTTCTAAAATTCTTGAGGACATGAATCTCAGGTGTTAAGTTCCAGTGCTGATACACAAAAACCTCCCTGCGTTTATCGAGTATAACCCCACTAACATGCAACAACCTCTGCCTGTACAGCCTCGCTGAGTGCAGTCAGAACAGTGTTTCCCATAGGTTTACAGCTTAGAGGGGGCCGGGGGGGTACACGTATAAACACTTGAATATGAACGAGCGTCGGTCCTCACCAACACCAGGCAGGTGTCCACCAGGGCAAAGGTCCCCGAGCGTCCTATGCCGGCGCTGCAGTGCACCACAGAGGGCCCGTGCTCCGGCCCTAGCGAGCCCGACTCCCGGACCTTGAAGAGGAAGTTGAGGAAGGAGGCCGGGGATTCGGGCACGCCGAAGTCAGGCCACGTGGTGTAGTGAAAGTGGTAGATCTCCCTGGACTCCCCCATCTGCAGCGGAACGGGATGTCGGGTCAGGTTTTAGAGCATTGTGGAGACCGGTGTCCTGCATGTCTCGCGGCTGATTGGTCACTTAGAAACACATTCCCCAGCACTTGTCGATCAGCTGGACCCCATGCAGAGGTGGGCCCAGTAAGGCTCCCACAAATCATCAAACTCCCATCGTTTTCCTGCCACACTGGAGCTTTTCAAAGGCGAGAGAGGAGGAAAACTGTGCGGAAGCACAGCTGAGACCCGGTGTGTTCCAATTCACAAACGTTTCCTCCTGTACTCGTGGGATCAGTTGGGACCACGCGAACTGAGACGGATTAAGTGAACATCAGCGGGTAGCTGTCTATAAAAATAATAATAATATTTTCTTTAATACGGTTACCCGCTGCAATACCAGAACCACGGAGCCTCCGGCAAATACTGCACTAAAATTAAACTTCTCTGCATTAAAACAGTAGTTCTTATGGACTAGTTTGCCTCTGGTGCTCACCACTGTGTTCTGCAGTTGCAGCACTCGGATTGTGTAGTAGGACCGGTCCTCCTCTGAAAGCAGCCGGACCACGAACCCCGTGTCTGTGAAGGACATCTGCAGCTCCTCTGAGGTGGGCCAGTACTGTGCACACTTCTCCTGTTGACACAAAAGAATGAAGGATAAGGAAGCCATTTGCTCTCTCCGGGCTTGAGAAGGATGAAGTCTTGCGGGATGAAAGCACTTTGATCGGACTTTATTTCTTCACTACCGTTGTAAAGGAATGTGTACGAATAACACTGGAGATCACGTAACTTCCCTGCACGGTCATTACAGTCAATAGTGCTGAAATACTTGGCTTGGCAGCCTGTTTACCACAAGTAATAAATAAGTAGTTCCCACGAAGCATAATAACCCTGATGAAACCATTTAAACATTGAGGGAACTTGTATTGCTCCGTTGGCTGGAAGCTGTGTTGAACAGGCTTTCTCTGTATTTCTGTTTAACAAAACAAATTTTACATGCAAACTTTTAATACAGCAAAACGTCTTTGTGGTAGACTTATGGAAGACAAAGTCAAGTTATCATAGACAATGGATGCAAAGTGCTCTGGAGCAGGAAGATCTACAGCGAATACGATCCATCCAGATCTCACACTTGGAAACAACAACATCAAAGAGCAGCAGGTGCTGAAATCTACTCACAGATCCCTTTTCAATGACTCTGTTGAGCATTATAATAGCTTTCGAACACTGTTCCCAAATCATCAGCCAGAAGTGACCGCAGGTGTTCCTCAAAGGCCCCTGCAGACGCAAAAGAAAGACATTTACAGAAGAAAATAAATCCTTTCATTGTCAAAAGCTCACAAAAAAATCTGTTTGAAAAGCTGCATAATATTCTTAAATGTATCCACAGGTTTACTGAATGTGTCCTTATGCAGCCTGAGTTACCTGACAGAGGATGTAAGCTCGCTGGGCTTCTTTCACCATCACTGAACTAGCGTTGATGTAGTCATTTTCAGAGTTTTCGAGTTTAACCCGACTGTGGTCGTCTGAAACAGGGTGGAAACAACAACGAGGCAATTACAAATCAGAAAATATGCTCGGCTCACCCTCGCAGGGGGGGAAATTCTCATTAGCAACCTAGTCGGCCTCATGACTCACATGGGCTGACGTCTCTGTAGCGGTTCAAATTCCGGTTCGCTGGAAGTTTTGCCACTTTGTAGGGAAATTCACTGGCTTGGTTACGGATCTCCTGCAAGAGACCAAATGAAAAAAGGAAGTGGGAAGTGAGGAGTATCAGACCGGTGTGAAGCAAAGCGGTGCACATGTATGACATACACTGACTGCCTGATTGAAGCGGAAGTCAGTGGTAGAGCAAACATGAGGAAAAGGTCTTTAGTACAATATGCATGTTGCGATTAATCCAAACCACTGATGTAATGTATGAAATAATCCTGGGTACAATACCCATCAGAGAAGATAGATAGCTGTTATAATAAGTTATGATATATTTCAACCTGAATAAAATATATCATGTAATCGCACAGTTGTAGACAATAGCATTTGAAATGACCTACTATATGAGAAATAACATGAGCTGTGAGCTTTTCAAACAATACATTTTAATTCTGGGGAATTAACATACACTGTAGATACAGCACGCTCACTTATGTCAAGGTGTTACTCTTATACAGTAGATATTTTACAAATAATTACATTTTCTGAGAATCCGGAATAGTTTCAGCAAACTTGAGAAAAGCAATTCTACTTCTCATGATAGTAGTTTGAGACCTTTGATTTCATTCGCACTCCATCAAAATATATTTTCCATTTACAAGTCCCGGGAGTTGATCTAGCATTAGCTTTCTAATTGATAATCGTCTTTAATCTAGTGATTGTTTACTAACTCTCTCTCTCTGTAACTTCCAACCAGAGCAGCGTTTTAACTGTCAACTACGAAACCTCTCCAACGGCTACACGTCCTCTGGTTAGTAGCACATTATTACACAGCCGTAGCCAAAGTTCAACCACCGGAAGAGACATAATAAAAACGCCGGGCTCTCTGAGACAGCTGGTGGTGAGACACATGCGCTTTTCTCTGGAAGTCCCGATGAGTTCTCAGAAGCTGCAGCTGACGTCTGCTAGCGTCACTGAGCATTAGCTAGCCGTTAGCTCGCCGAGCTCCACTAAGCTGCACGCTTTCCTGCTAACGTTACAAGCGTTCTAGCTACGGAAGTCCGGGACTACTAGCGCGGACTGCTAGTTTCTCATTCACCCTCCATACGTGCACGGCTCCACACATAACCTCTGCATTATGCGGTGAAGTCTAGAAGTTTCCCCAAGTGACTGAGTCGATTAGAGGGCTAAAAGTAAACCAAACACTGTGGAAAGAGTCTAACGGTTGAGCTATCCAATTAGCTAGCCAAGTCACATCAGGTTAGCAACCGATTGTCATAGAAACACGAGAGGCCCAGGGTCCCGACTTACATTGAAAAGGTTTTGCCATCCCCCGGATGAATCGATATCTTCAAATTCTTCCTCCATTGTGTCGTATCTCGGGCCCTGGGACACTTTGTAGATGATCTCAGAGTGTTTGCAGCACAGTTTACGAAGTTACTCCTTTCTGTCAGCCATCTAAACAGCAGTGTGTGTAACGCTGGGATCCCTGCGGGGAGTCTGCTGCTCGTGCAGTTGACGATGATTTGGGTTGCCAGTTGTTTTTTTGTCACCGTACCAAAATAAAAAGACGTAAAACCATATTGCTGTATTAAACATATTATGTTTTATTTTATTTTACATATTGACACACGTGTCAATACACACCCTTACAGTAAGGTATTACTAACGAAAGAAATAAAGACAGAAAGCTAGTTATTTCAACCCAGATTTGTTCACATTATACAAAAGGCATGATTAGAATGACAAATAAAAGACAACACGATGCCAAATTAACTTTTAAAAATATTTCTGACACAAACCTTAAAGTTCACTGAGTGAATACAAGTATAGGTAAAAAGAAATACACTAAACCTGGCAACCCCAGCGAACGGCGAAGGGCAGTTTACCTGAAAGTGGAGCTCAAGTGTAAATTATTGGAGTGAAATAATTTGAATCAGAATCCTAATAATCGTTGTTCGCCGTCAGCTTTGCAATTTTCAGAATTTTCCGGAATTAGCTAGTTTCCATTCAGTTAGACACTGCTCGATCTTATATCATCATAAGTAACTCACGATGAACCCATGTGAATAATCTAAAACTGGTTTGACTGCGCCCCCACGTGGTGGAGTTGCGTCATACACTCACACATGCGCACAAGACGAAGACCCGCCAAACGCTACACAGACACACGCGCGCGCACGTAAACGTTGAGACACATGACAGGCCTGCTAGGCAGCAAGCTACTTTGCTGCTAGTCAGTTTTAATCATGTTTGTAGCACGTAGTATCGCAGCAGATCATAAAGATCTAATCCACGATGTGTCGTATGATTTCCACGGCCGCAGAATGGCAACCTGCTCCAGTGACCAAAGTGTCAAGGTAACGTTGCATTGTTGTAATGTGACGTTGTAGTCAGCTTGCTAATGCTAGCTTTAGCTGCTACTGCCTACTGTTATCAACAGCCTTAGCTCGTTTTACTGTCCCTTTTTCCACCACTTGCTGACATACGTTGACATGCTTAATCTGTTGTTGAGTCTTACTGTCGCATGCAACTTCACTTTATTAAATGTAACTAGTTTGACTCCAGCACACACGCTGCGGCAACGCTAGTTTTACTTTAGCTGACGTTAATTCTGTAACAGCTGTGTAGCTAATGTAAACAACGTACAGTCAACTCGCATTCCCGTGCATTTTAAGTAACGTTGCAACTGCCCTCTATTTATTTAGTTACCATTGTTACCAATAATCGTAAACCTTAGGAATGCCACTGAATGTCCCAGCATCGCAGCAGTATTTCCCTACACTGTATCTCACGTTCTCTCTCAGGTTTGGGATAAAAGCGAGAATGGAGAGTGGCATTGCACGGCCAGCTGGAAGGTAAGTTGATTCATTTGAACCACTGGAGACTGTCCTGGTAAAATCTGAGTTTATTAGCTAGCGTGTATGCAAAGCAGCATGACGATGGATGTCCTGCTCTGTCTCTCTTGTGTGTGTTTTTATATAACATTAGATAACGTTATATCTTGAAATCGAACTAAGACTAGTGTTGTGCTTTATGGAGTTGATAAAAGCAGTGTTCTCCTCTGGGCAGACACACAGCGGATCGGTGTGGAGAGTGACCTGGGCTCATCCAGAATTCGGGCAGGTTCTGGCCTCCTGCTCTTTCGACAGGACAGCCGCTGTGTGGGAAGAGATTGTAGGGGAGTCCAACGACAAGCAGAGGGGACTAAGCCACTGGGTCAGTGCTCGCTCACAACCAGGCGCTCATCAAACTCTGTACTTTTATTAGTTGACTAGAACAGTTTATTTTACTTGAAAGTTCATTTTACATGAACATAACAGTTTACTTTTATCTATGTTCTTAATTACATGAAGAAACGCATAAAAATACTATTACTTTTTCAAGTATTTAAAATCACACAGTCATGCAAGAACCGGTTACAAAGATACCATTAGTTTTTATTGAAACACATATTGTGAGCTCTCATTTTTTGCCCTTTGTTGTCCCTATTTTGCATGCTTAAAGTAGCCAAGAGCAACGGTTACTGTCGGGCCGGGTCAACCATTCCATCTGACCCAACAATTCCAACATTGTTCCGTTTTTAGATAAAGAGAACCACGCTAGTGGACAGCAGAACCTCAGTGACTGACGTGAAGTTCGCCCCTAAACACATGGGCCTGATGCTGACCACCTGCTCCGCGGACGGCGTGGTGAGGATCTACGAGGCCCCTGATGTGATGAACCTGAGTCAGTGGTCCCTGCAGCACGAGATTTCCTGCAAGCTCAGCTGCAGCTGCATCTCTTGGAACCCCTCGAGGTTAGATCGCAGTCTTACTTTGTGTGTGGGTACGGAGGGGGAGTAGAAGGTTTATGGCTCTTTGTTTCCAGTCGTAGCTGTAATGTATCTCACTTTGTAGGTAAAATCAGTACCGATTGGGCATTCGCGAGAAGAAAGGACTCAAGTAAAGACTATCTATCCCCTCTGAATTGCAGGTTTAGTTTGGTGGAGTTGGAGGCTGTGGGTGATGCAAAGCTCCAGATTTGCTACTACTTTGTTAATTCAACGTTACAACGAACTTTGGTCGTTGTTGCTTTTGAATAACTGTTAATACATTAAAAAGAGTGTATGGTGCAGGTAAAAATGGCTTTGGGGAAGTAGATTTCTTACAGATTTCTAACCCAACTTGTGGAATGAAAGTATGACAAAGTGCTGCTGTGTGTTTCTGGAGTTGGTCATTCAATGGCATCATTTGTCTCATGAACTGTGACCTTATTGACACCTAACCTGTGTGATTCCACTCTACCACTCAGCTCTCGAGCCCACCCGCCAATGTTCGCTGTGGGGAGCGACGACAGCAACGTGACGTACGGGGGTAAAGTTCAGATCTACGAGTATAATGAAAACACGAGGTATGTACTCCAGATGTGTTGTCCTTTTTATGAGCAAAACATCCCCCCTAAGGAGTCGATGATTGTTAAGATGTTGTCTCAATCAATGTCGTTAAGGAAATACTCTAAAGCCGAGACTCTGATGACGGTCACCGACGCCGTCCACGACATTGCATTTGCCCCAAACCTGGGGAGATCATTCCACGTGCTCGCCATTGCTACAAAAGACGTCCGAATCTTTAAGCTTGTTCCTATGAGGTGACTAATTCCACATGCGTGCTCGCTTTACCAGAAGCACTTCTGCATGCCGCCGATGTTTTGTGAAGAGTTTCCAAATGACAACCGGCCACTGAGTGAATTCGTTTTGTGATCCATCGGACAGGAAGGAGAGCACCTCCACGGGACCCACCAAGTTGGAGGTGCAGATTGTGGCTCAGTTTGACAACCATAACTCCCAGGTGTGGCGTGTGAGCTGGAACATCACCAGCACCCTGCTAGCCTCCTCCGGCGATGACGGCTGTGTGCGCCTCTGGAAAGGTAATAAGCTGATGTTCGCTCAGGTCGCCGGCGGCTCATCGGTCTTTTCGGTTTTTCTTTTCCTGGGCGACATGTTTACAATGCAGGTTGAGGTGAACTCTCGCAGGCTCATGGTGACTTTGGCCGGTAATACATTTTTACTTTTACCTCCCGCAGCCAACTACATGGACAACTGGAAGTGCACGGGCATCCTGAAGGGAGACGGCAGCCCGCTCACCGGCTCCTCCGGTCAGCCCACCGCCATGAGCACCGTTGTGGGCTCCTCGGTCCAGACGTCCCAGAGCACACTGAACGGGATGTCTGCAGGAAGGTAGGTGGTGTGGTGTGTCCGCCGCCACTCACCCAGCCCGAGCCGAGCCGGTCACAACTGACAGCTTATCGTGCCTCACACTGACCAGGACTGTAGCCGCTCACTGACCAAATGATGAGCTCATGCAAAGAGCTTGGCTTCCCAGCCTGTGGAGTTGGATGTGCTCTGGAGTTTTTGTTTTTGTTTTTTCTATTAAGCGATTTTCTCTTGACTTGTCCATATGCATACGAGAAGAGTTTCCTCTTTGCATTGTCAGTGTTAGCGCTAACCATCTTCATCGAATGGAAAAAAATAAAATAAAACGCTTTTATATGAATTTGATATGTGATGATTATTTGAACTGATGTTTGGGAATATGCAGCATAAACGTTCTGGTGTTGGGTAACATTGTTTTGTAAATCATTAGATTGTGACCGCAGTAATTCTTCTCATCAGTTCACTTTTCGATTTGAATGCATCCTTAAGCAAGAAATGCCAAACTCTTTGCTAAGCAAAGAGACTGCTTGAATGAAGCCCATTAACCAACCCAAATAACAAGGAGTGTGAACACAGATATGAATACAGCCACTTACATTTAGCCAGATGATGTAACTTGAAGAGATAACGCTGTTTTTTTACAAATGACACTTTGAATTCGTAAGAAAGCTCCTCCGGTATGACTGGTGACTTTCTGTCTCTATCTGGCAGAGTTACAATTAATGAATATTTGATGCGTATATGAAATGTTCTCAAGTATTAGAGCTAATCATAGTCGATATGTGGCTGTATTTATGGACAACTTTAACAACTCTTAATTTTTACAAATCCTCTGTATTTAACAGCCTTGCAGTTTTCAACCTAACACTCAAGTCCTCTCTAAGCTTCCTAAACCCAGATTAGAGTGTTTTCTAAATGACTGCTTAAAGATTTTCTCCTGTTCCGTTTGTGAGGAATAATGTGTATTGTACTGCTTGTTGCATGCAGGATTGGCAAGGCCGCTCCCTTTGCCCCCCCCCTGCGGCAGCTGACCTCTCCAAAGACAAACCAGCATCCTGCGTATTACTAATGTCTCTTCTGCAGCAGCTGCCACTTTCCCTCGTGCTCATGTGTTTGACAACACGTCACGTTATCTGAGTGCTTCCTGGTCGAGGCTCTGTGACGGAATTGAAACCGCGCGGTTCTTTTCTTTTTTTTCTCTCACCTTCACCCTTTGTTTTGACTCTCATAATGTCTGTTAGGTAACAATGCAAATCCACCTTTTTATAGAATAAATCCATGTCACTATTGTCTGCCATTCTCCCCTCTTTTTTTTATTTCAAGCACACTTGCATCCTCTCTGAATCTCTCATGTCTACTTCTTTCTGATGTGTCCCCACCCTCCCCATTCCATCGTCCTCATCTCCTCCCTGTCTGTGTGTTTCTCGTCTGCGTCTCCATCCATTCTTTTTTTTTTTTTTGTGTTGCTTCAGGTATTTCTTTCCGCCTCTGGATCCTCCCAGAGCGGGGACCAGGTACGGTCACCTGCTGCCCCCCTCCTCCCTCATAGAGCATTGTGATGCTGAGCCCACTCAGCCTCTTCCTCACAGACTCTACTCCAGAGCACTGCTGCCTCTGCCAGAGGCCGAAGGGCTGTGATGTAGCTCAAATAACAAGGGAGTTTGCTTAAGGGAGGTGGGCGGGAACCCCACGAGTGCCATTGATTTTGAATAAAGATTCGTTTTTTCTAAGTGTTTATTTTTTCCTTCATGGTGTTTTTGTGAACTTCGCAAGAAGCGGCCAGTGAAGCCGTCTTGATAAACGTTTCAATGTTGATATGTGAACAATCGACTAAATATTACCCAGATCCACTTTTGTATTCTGATTTCTTTAATTATATGGAATCTGCAATTAAAAGGTAAATGACCTCTGACTTTCGGTGCCGGCAGAGGAAGTGTTACTGCTCGGCGGTCACACAAGTTGGTCTTCTGAGTCTGAATAAACATCACAAGATATGAAAATAGTTATTTTGGGCTTTTTTTCCTTCCACGCAGAGGAAAAGGCAGCATTCATTCATGAATGCGTGACTAGCATGCAAGACAGCTCAATAGTGGGAAAATAGCTTTTCTTTTGGTAGCAATTGATCCACTGTACTTTTTTTACGCTGAGTTCCACATTATTTTTGATACTTTATGAATAATACTCGTGAGTCGGATGTGGTCTTTTCATGAAACTGAAACAATCTGGAACATTCAGTTCTGTTTGTAGGTATGATTGGCCCTTCTGAAGTGTCTCTGTGGAAATAAACTGATACCATTTCCAGGGCTTTTGAGTTGCTGAGAGCTGAGGATTCCTTGTCGCAGCTTCACTATGAATTAAGGAAAATGCGTGCTGTGTTATTTGTTTTGACTGGAAGTACAACATCTCATTCCATGGCTCACTCGTATTGATGGCTACAAACCTGGAATCCTCGAGAGGCAGCTGTCTGCTAACTAAGACTCTTTGCAGCTGCCTTTGAGGAACACTTGATCCAACAAACTCAGACACAGCCGGTAAATAAAATACTGTACGCCTTGGTTATGTCCCTCTGAATGATACACAAACTAATTTTCAAATGTTTCAACCTAATGGTAGATTTTATAATTGTTTACAGTTTATAGTATGTTTTTGTATTCCTTATTGCCATTACGTTATGGCTAAAGTCTAAAATGAAGTAACTCCACCCTCTTTCTTTCATTCGTCTGATAAGGACAAACTATGAATGGGCCGATGCCCAAAACGACCCAAGTGTCTAAAGGTCCTACGGAATGACGGGCGTCCCATCCTATCAGAAAATACAGCCCCCTCCTCCTTGGTTGTTTGTCCAATCACAGTGGTTTGATGTGGTTAAGTCCCGCCTACGCGACATGGACGCTAACGCGGGCTTCCTGTGGTTCCTGGGCGCTGCAAACAGTTGACCGGTTTGTTTGTTGGGTCTCCTTTTAAGAAATAATGACATATTTCAGTGTTTGAGAAGTTTCTTTTGGGACTTGAATACGCCCGGCAGCGTGTTCGCACTAGCTTTTGGAGGCATAACTCGAGTGAGGTGAGAACTGTTCTGGAGCGTCGGACGTGAGTTGAAGTCCAACTAACGTAAACGTTATGATTTGTTAGCGCCATCGGTAACTAAATAAAGCAGAAATGGACCGCGGCTTTGAGGCGAGAGTAGCAAACACATCCAGCGAACCTACCCGTGTCGCCTGCAACGAGTGTTTCAACACTTGTTAACATGGTAAATAAAGATGACGTTAGTTCGCTCACATTAAGAGCCTGTTGATGATTTTGGAAAAAAAAACCTCAACTAAGACTATCGAGCTAAGTATGCTAACCTAGCGAAACTAACGTTAAGTTCACTAGTTAACGTTAACCGCTTTCTAGCTAACTGTTTTCTACCCTTTTTTCGAGGCCAAACTTTACACCCGTTGAAACAACATACACGGAAATATTCCAGAACAATATTCGCGCTAAACCGCTCGGTGCAGACATGTCGTGTGGACGGTCCCGTCCCCGCAGCGCTCTGTGCTCCGATGGTCTCGGATCTGCTCCGAGCTCCCAAAGCAGCTTCCAACCTTTTTCATGTCCTTTTTAAAAACCCAACAGATGGTCTTCCCCCTAAACGAGCCCAGCCCCACCTGGCTGTGACCCCGCTCCTTTCCTAAGCATGGCGGAGAGTTTCTACAAGCTGGAGGATGAAGCCTTCCCGAGTTTCCTCTGCAGGTCGCTGGACAGCACCGGCGGCCGCGCCACGCTGGGCAACGTGACGTTGGGTTCTGGCCCGGGACTGCCAGTGGCGGCCTCCACAGTGGCTAAAATTAAACCCGGCTGTGACAGGTGGGAGCACGCTGACGCTCGGGACAGATGCATGCATCGATCTCTGACTCATCACACAATCGGTTTTGTCTAGTGTGGGAATGGATGCTGAAATGAGTCACATTGCTGTTTTGGAAGGTTGTTGTTTTACTAATTGAGGCGTTCAAATGCTAAGGGGGGTCAGCGGGGCTATTTATAGGCTGGAAATAGAAGGTATAGGAATACATAATGACAAAACACTGACAACTCCATAACGGACATGATCAACAAATATAGCACTACACAGTGAGTCAGTGATCTGTTTTCATGTCACTAACTATGATGTGGAGATGTTTAGCATGTTACCAACTATGATGTGGAGATGTTTAGCATGTTACCAATCTGTTGCTTTGTATCCGCATGTGCTCTTGCTTTACAGAGAAGATCGTGTTGAGGCCGACTTGCAGTCATCTGTACGAGAACAGGCCAAGTTTGCCCTCAGCTTCAAAGATGACTTGTGAGTATATACATGCATGTATTTCACACTGCAGATACATGCTCTGCAATGTTGTCAGTGAAAAAGAAAAAGCTTGTGTGTTCTAGTTCATAGAATTGTAGAAAGAAAACCTGAGCCATGTTATGAAATCTAATGCATGTGTTTCCCAATGTTCATTTATCTATTGTACTTTTACAGTTATGTTCTAACGACTGTTGAAATAAAAATAAAGTGAATCATGCTGAAAGTAATAATCCATAATTATATATGTTGTGTTTGTTTGTTTTGTTTGTTTGGAACTACAGAGGGATGAACATTCATAATGTCTAAAACTATATTTATTAATACTTTTCCTTGTAATTTGTTATCCTAATGATTTACGTCCCCGCCTGCATTACAGGGACAATGCAGATGACTTCATTGCAGCCCACCGTCTTTCAGACATGCTGGTGAAGATTAATTTGGATGAAAGCACATCTCAAACCCGAGGCGCCATGCTGGGACTCCCGGCTGAGTTGGGATCGGTCCAAGGCCGGCCCACGGAACTTGGGACCGGTAAATGTTTACGCACTGATCATTCTTTATTCTTTTTATTGCTGATCTGTTGTTGGGCAAGAGCTTTGTTCCAGGTTTACTTCCAGCTTCAACTTCAGCATTCACAAACACAATCACAGGAAATACAAAGGAGTCCGTTTTAGAATGTTTATGGTGTCAACTGTGAAAAGTTCAATGGGCATAAGAATGTACCATTACGGCCCAGCCTCACGATCAGTCCTTCTCCTTTCCGTTTGGAAAGCTTATCATAGTTTGGTTCCCCTTATTCCCCACGGGCGTGCAATACCACAGTACCAGTCAAATGTTTGGACACATCTTCTCATTCAATGAGACTTTTGACTGGTACTGTATTTCTACATATGTTTGTGCTTTCTGGTAAACAAAGAAGATGTGTTTTTTTAATGATATGTACGTTGTTCTGTCTCTTCTGACAGATTTGTCTTCAGGGCTTCTGACGTTTGCTCATTATGGATATAAAGATTCAACAGATGCACAGGTACACATTTTGGTAGCACTTGACCAGACTTATTTCATCTGTGATTTGCTCTTTTTTGCAGTAATTCATAGTCACAAAACTGGGTCATGTCTTTTTTCATGTGCATAACAGAAGGAGAAAGCCACGAGGCCCATTTTGAGGTTCAAGCCATATAATTGAAAACCCTTTACACTGCTTAATTTTCAGTGCAATGTCTTTTTTTATAATTTGTTTTATAATAGTCTATCTCCACCTGGGCTCCACATAGGAGACAAAAGACTTTCAAATAGTGGCTGGCAGTTTGGATTTCAATCAATGATTCTAGTGTATGAATGCTGATTTACTTCTACAACATAATGATCAGGCCACTGGGAATCCGTTCCCTTTTCCCGGGCCGTTCGCAAAGGCTCAGCCCTTACCAGCCACGGCCGAGGAGGACCGCGTGCAGAGCGATGGAGAGGACAGTGACCGTTTCAGTACCAATTCAAGCTTCCTGGTGAACGAGAAGCTCATGTCCATGGACAGCATGAACAGCGACATCACAGGTTCATCTGTCCTGGATTTGAAAATAAATGATTTTTAAATTAAATTTTAACAATGGATTGCAGACATATTGTCAAAGCTTGAGTCATTAAATGAACGTGTGCTTCATTTCCAGATGATGATGACGACATTGACTCAAACAGCTTGCCCGACGATGAGCTGGAGCAGTATTTCAATAATCTGGTGCCTCCTGCCATGCAGAGAGGCAAAGTGGAGGGCCAAGAGATTCCTGCAACTGTAAGTCGTCTTTGGAACTCTTCATCTTATACATGACAGGCAAAAATTCAACAGGCCTTGGCTTGATTGATCATCCACGTTCCCACTAATAGATATTTCTTTGTCCATAGGGACTGGCCGGCCTCACTGTCATGTCAAACCCAAGTTCCACAGAACCAGACCCTTACAGACACCAGTTTCTGGATGACTACAATCCGGTGAGCACATTTGCACCTTTACTGTGCTGTTTATAGTGTAGTGTAGGTATGTAATATTTTCCCTTCCAAAAAGAGGCCTCCATTTCTTTCTTACCTCTCACTTTAATCTTTTTAGGATGACTTCCAGATGCCGGATGTGCGTCTGGCTGCTACAGGGATGGACTCGTGCCCTGCCAGCGATGAGGACACCGAGGATGAGCTGGAGTCCATCACAAGGAGCAGCAGTAACACCAGGACGCGGCTGCTGCCCAGCACCTCCAGACAACTGGTCAGAAACTGAAAAACAATATTCTCAGACTAATTATTGTTAAAAATCCTACATACTGCAGCTCACTCATTTCGGGTCAAGATGTGCTTTAGCACAGAGTTTAGCTTGATGCAACTTCTGTTTCCTCCCACATGTGTGCACAGGTCGGAGAGAGTAACCGTCCCAGTTTCAGGCCGGGCTTAGAGGGTGGTAGTTCTGATGACGAGGCTTCCAGCGGCCGCGGCGGTCCATCTCAGTCTGGAATCGAACACAGGAGATCTGCTGAGGGACAAGTCATCAACCCTCCAGTCACAGGTAAAATACTGTCCTTCACCACCACTCCTTTCTTTTTGGTTTTTTGCCTGGTTATCCTGCTTTCTTTATGTATTAAATGGAGAGCTGCTTTTAGGGAACGGTTTGTGTCTGTGATCGGCATTCCTTCTGTCATGGCGTAATTCCAGGGGACGGTGGGGATGGGAGCAGCGGGAGCGAGGAGAGCGGAAATGACGGAGGAGTTTCGACCATCCCCCTCCCGACAAGCATCGCCCAGACCGCGTATGATGTCCTGCGGGGTCTGGGGATCGTGGGTAGCAGCGCTGCTGGTTGGGATGAGCATGAGACTGATGAGCTGAATCTGGCGGGACATGGAAGAAGTGGCCCGTCCAGACATACGGAGGTAAGAATGAGGCTCACTTCTGGAGCAGAGAGGGTTGCTCGTTTGAATTCCAAGAAACACCGGTGTTGTTAACGTTATCAGATACTTCTTACACACTTTAAATCATTTAAAAAAATCTTATTATACGCCTCACATACCCCACAGTTCCATCCATAGTTTTTGACTGTTTCACCTGAGCAGTTAATGACCCAATGTTCTACAGATGGGTGACCGTGTGGGTCCTGTAGGAATAGGAGAGGCCAGTTCTTCATCAATGGGACCTCCGAGGCTTCCCCCGGTCAACTGGAGCATGGTCCTGGACCGACAGGAGGCACTGGTGAGTACAGATGCACCGGAACCTCAAACAAGCCCGCTTATGGGTCATTTTTAATCTGGCCTTTTGTGATTTCATCATATGGGAATTCTTTATTTTTATTACTTTTGAATTGTTTTTGATATTTGCATGAGGTCAGTGAGAGAGATGTAGGGTTAACTATTGATTTAACACAAGCACTCCACAATAGAACTATGTGTTAAAGCTGAAAAGTCTTAATACCAATTCATATTCATTGTGGTTCTGATTTGAATGGCAGGATGCTATGGAGAGCACGGGTGGAGCTGGACTTAGGAAACCTCAAGACTTGACAAATCTAACTTTTTCGCACCTTCAAGGCACCCAGGGGAGCTTCCACCTCTCTCAGGTTCAATACTGTCAACATGTCACATTGCACATTTAAACATGTTTTTAAAATACATTGAGATGTCAGAGACAAGTATCCAAACTGTCATTTTTATACAAGCTTTTATACTTTTGTCAACAAACCCACCCTCAGGTGAAAATGCCAGAATGCATTGATGACGATGAAGTAGATGAGCCTGATGGCTCCCGGCCTTCCTTGGGCCTAAGAGGCGGGCCTTGTGGTGAATTGACGGCTGCAGAGGCCTCAGACAGCACCAGTGAGGACGGCAACAATCCCCTGTCCACCTCACTGGAACCGAAGTATTTCTCCCAGAGCATCCACCTGGACCCGGAGGATTCTGAGGACGCCTGGAACCACTGTCCAGAAAACCTGGAGACGGAGTTTCAACAAGGTGGGCTCTTTCTGTGACCCCCTTTTTAGGTCTAGGTACTTCTAGCTGATATACGAGCCTAATGCAGCAACATTCAGATTATTATTTATTTTTTTAGGGGAAGAAAGTAAACTGCAGATGTACAAAACTATTATTACTAGTAAAAGGGAACTCCAATACGACCAAACCTTGTATATGATAGAAAAAGGAGCTCATCCATCACTTCCTTCATGAATGCTAACCGCTTTTCTTTTCTCTTCAGGGGCCAATGGCCCTCATAGTGTGGTGTACCAGAATGAAGAAGGGCAGTGGGTGACCGACCTCGCTTACTACTCCTCCTTTGAGAAAGAGCTTGACGGGAAGACCTCAGACAATGTTTCCCAGTTTAAGGCTGAGGACTTTGTTCCTGCCAGTACGTATACAGGCCACCGCTCTATTTACTGTGCTATCGCTCTGAAGTAGTGTTGCTGTTTGTCCCAGAAGGCTTCAACTTTCAGCTTTTCATTTTTTGCAGGTGACGCTATGGAAAAGTTAGTTAAGGATCAAGAGGAATTTGAGAAGGAGCACCAATTCATGCAGGTACCCAACAATCTGGTGTTGTGTCACTAACAAACTCCTATAGAAGTTTTTTGTGAAGCACAGCTTTTTATGGTTGATTGACAGTATTGCTGTTCTCGCAGGAGGAGCAGATTGAACCAGCCGGCAGCAACAGCACCTTCCAAAGCGACTCCTCTTGGAAGGCCCCCACCAACAGCCACATCCTTATGAGGGCCTCCCAGGTCTCCTCAGAGTTTAAGCAGGGGGACCACAGCTACTTGCGACTGACTTTAGGGCAGTTTTTTGAACAGCGATCTGAAGCCCTGGGCTGTCTCGGCAGCACCGCTGATGATTGGGTGAAACGAGTGAGTACATTTTTATTTATTCATTTTTCTTGTTTGGTGACCTGAGAATAATTATGGCACGTTTAAACCAGATTTTTTTTAACGTTTGTCAGACTGTTTCATGTATTAATAGCTCTGTCTTTGACCCTCTAGCCGTCCTTCGGCTACATCATCACCTCTCCAGAGAAGAGGGAGCCGTTTCCACTCATTCACCCCTCAGAGTTCTCGGCTAGTGACAATTCTCCTCACATTGACCCCATGGAACGCAGTGACACAGACAAAACCCTCAACCCAGGTGTGTTCACAGTATCACGCAGGCTCAAGAGTCACTTCCTTGGCTCGTGCAGTAGTTGTGACTGTATTACATTAATTTATTGAAACGACTGCTGTTACTCGTGTTCATCTCCTTGCAGAGGATCTGGACAAAACTCTTGAGGCACCCGGTGAAAGGGTGTCATCGAAAGTGGTTAAAGATCCAGAACCATGTGGACAGCAGGTACAAGCCTTTTTTTCTTTTTGAACATGTTGATGTTTCACATGTATGGCTTTCTGACATGAAATCCCTTCTCCTTTTTAGGACCACGCTAGTAGACCTGCACTGCCTGACCACAGTGACGCCTCGGGTTCGGATTCAAGTCCTGACAACCAGAGCTGCGTGTCCCCAAACAATAACAGCAGCAGCCTGATGCTAAGTATCAGCACCATCGCCTCAGCTATTGCCGACGCCTCCATCAGCACCGACCCATCGCAGCTGGCTGCCATGATCGTGGAGCTGACCAAGCGGAGCAGGGCGAGGAACCGGCCCGAGTCGGTTGGACCTGCCGTCAACAGCACAAAGGAACCGCATTCTGCTGAACACGTACGGCTTACCTTCCGTTTTCTTCACCTTCAAATATTACTTTTATTTGGTCATTACCAGAGTTACGTTCCCAGGTCGTTAATAAAAAAAATCACACTTATTATAAAAATGAAAATTATATTTTAACAATATAAATATTTTAAATTTTCATGTCCAGAACAAACTGGAAAACAATTTTCTAAATCCTTCCTTCCACAAAAATGAACATTTTTCAACAAAATATATATTTTTTCCGCTCTACACAGATCCTCTCTGAGCCAGAACAGAGCGGCATGCTGGACACACTGCAGAGGACCACCTGTGTGGGAGAGCTAAGTGCCTTTGACATTGAGAAATACCTGAAAAGGGCCGACGTGTCGGGCAGCAGCGACGCCTCGATGGCGCAGACTACCTTTGACCTCACCGGCTGGGCCAACGACCTCAGCAGCTGTCACCGGAACCCTGAGGCAGGACGTCCCGAGGAGCAGGGGAGCTCAGCTCAGCAGGCAGAAAGGGTGACTCTACAGACGCCCTCGAGAGCAGAACCCGAGCACAGAGGAGGGGAGACTGTGGACGCAAGCTCCTCTTTATCTCCAGGTTATAAGGGTCACTCGAGAAGAAGCTCTATTCCTCGCCCTAGTACATCTTTCAGCTCTGCCGGAAGGTCTGTGGGCTCAGGGCAGACCTCCACTGCGCCGCCTCCTGCAGACAAAATGACAGCGCGCAAGAACACATGTGCTTCCGCAGGCAGGACCCTCACTGAAAAAGGTGTAAAACCAGGAGAACTGAACCCAGAAGCGTCCAAAAATACAAAGTCTTACTCAGAAACATCACGGAAGAATGATAATGGACCTGCCGTCTCATCTGGGCTGCCTAAAACCCCACCAGGCTCGAAGAATGGTAAGGCGAGCCTGCCTTGTTTTAAGGGCTCCTCTTCCCCGCCACACAGGGGAAGGAGTGCAGGCCAGCAGGACCGATACAGTCACTCTCCAGAGAAGAAACCAGCTCCAGCCAGGAATATCACGGCTGCTCCTCCACCTCGTGGCTCTCTGGAGAAACGGAGTGTCTTCTCACCGGTGGACTCGGGTGAGTAAAGGGCAGAAGTCACCGGGCGTGTGATTCAAACGGCACACATGCAACAGTTGTCTTGTTTTTCGACATTGGGTAACTCCGTGTTAAGTAAACTTACGGCATCGCAGTATGTCATATTATAGCGTTGACAACGCACAGCCTTTGATGTGTGTCTATGTTAATAATAACTTTATTCCTCAGAACTGCCGAAGGGTTTCTCTGATCCCGGTGTGGATGAGACGCAGCCCAACTTCAGACCGTCCACCTCCCCGCTCACTCACTCCTCTCCAAGTCAGACCTCCATTCCCTGTGCTGATAGGTACTGCATCACACAATATATAATATGTATCCAATAAAAAAACAGGTTGAATGTTTGTGGCTTCTGTTTCAACTTTAACCAAATGGGAGAAATTATGACTTTTATGATACCAGAGCATAACTGTCCTTAATCTGCTGCGATTGCAAAGTTTGTTGGCATTTGGAGTCCCTGTTCATGACACTTTTCCCCATTTGGTCTCGTCTAACTAGTATGGGGACCAGCGGTGGTCCGGCAAACAACCGTCCAGGTGTTGACCTCTCACCTGAGTCGACCTGCTCCAGTCCGGGTCTCAGTCGGCTGACCTACATCTCAATGAATGACGGCACTCTCCTACCTGCGCCTGACAGGCAACCGGTACGATATGATAAGGTCAAACTCGTACCTAATACCCGCCGTGTCGGCACAGAGTTCCGTTGTTGTTGCAGCATGGGTATCGTATATTCTTTCTTTTTTTTTTTCCACTAACACAACTACTTCAATCAAAACTCTTATTGGATATCTTTTGTCACAAAATAGTCGTCTACTCATGTTCTCTTATCATTCCACCTTCTCCACCCGTACCTCAGCGTGTATCGATACTTCCTTCTTTAATAATTTGCTACCGATGACGCGAAGATCTGTTCTTATTTAATATCAATGTTTTAAAGTCAGGTCACTGTCATGGGGGCGACACTGTAGAAGTCTGGAG
Organism: Gasterosteus aculeatus; assembly: GCF_964276395.1. Lineage (NCBI taxonomy): Eukaryota > Metazoa > Chordata > Actinopteri > Perciformes > Gasterosteidae > Gasterosteus > Gasterosteus aculeatus. Next base: position 18,681,480 of record NC_135707.1, on the reverse strand, counting down.
CTCTGAGGCAAGATACATATCAAACGCTGAAGTTTGGCAGTAATGTGAACCTTGCAGGAATGTTAAACATGTATTTTCCAGGAGTACATGTGCACTCTGACCTAAAAGGATGAAAGCCTTATTGGAACAACAGTTTATTTTATCTATCATGGTCGTGGTATGTGGCGTCATGGGTTGTTCTCCTTGTTCCCGTCCACAGACTAACTGCACCATGGCACTGAGCACCACCATCATCAGATTCAGTCCGACTCCACCCGTTGGACCGGATGCTCAGTCCGACCTTGACATTATCAGCCGGTCAAAAAGCCTGGACCAAGTGCAACCACAGCATTCTAAAAGTCTGGACCCGCTACCGGCAAAGCCGTGTAAAAGCCCGGAGCTCGCCCGCACTGCGTCCAGCCTGAGCTGCACGCGCAGCCAGAGTGAATGCAACTACCACTGCCGCGAGGACCGACCCGTGGAGCTCCACCACAAGAACCTCTCCGAGTCCAACGCCAGGCAGCTCACTAAAGTGGACTCTGGCTACTGCAGTAACGTGAACATCCAGCAGAGCTCGCAGCAATGGGGAGCCGCTGGCTCGGCGTCCTCAGCGGTGTATCCCGGCGGGCTGGGCGTGCCTCCGGCCTACTCGTCAGAAGGACTTCACTATGTGCCCATCCCCAGTTTTAAGCCCCAATGTCCAAGGATTGACCTTCCTCACCAAGCGGATATGCAGTCCCTCCTCGCCGGACGCCCCTTCTTCAACTCCCAGATGGCTCAGCAGTATTTGGGACCTGACGGTCCATTACATTCTGGTGGCTACCACGTGGGAGCAACAGGAAATGGACTCTTCACTGTAGCCTCCACAGGCATGTCTTTTCTCCCAACTTTCATCAATATAGATGCTGAATATGTTGCTAAACTGTAAAATAATGCAGATTTTTTTTTTTTTTTCCTTCAGGCATACCGAACAGTGACCCCACAGGGAGGCACGTCCATCCCGCATCAGGTCAGCTGGGGATTTCTGGGTCTGCTCCGTCCCATCACCTCCCCAGACCCCACCAGGGCCAGCAGGACTTGAACATGATGGGGAAACCTTACGGTCAATATGGTGCAGAGCCACTTGTGGCAGGTGGCCTTGAGGAGCTGAGAGGTAGCCGTGGATATGGTGTTTATACAAGCGCTTTCTTCCATTTCCCATTTTAATTCCCTGCTTCTAATATTGTTTGTCATACATCTGAGCAGTTTAAAAAAAAAAAAAAAAGAATCGTTTTCTTATGCAAGTCAAAGAATTTACACAACTAATTTATCATCGTATTTACAAATGAAATCTTTGCGTCTTCTAGGCGATAAAGCTCCCACTGTTCCACTGTCGTCCTCAGGCCAAGTGGTGGTGCCAGAGGAGCTGCGGTTCCCCCACGCCTGCTGTGTTGGCATCGCCTCGCAGACCTCCCTCAGTCTCTTCAACCCCTCCGAGAGATGGCAGCAGGTGTCTATCACTGTCACCAGCCTGGCCATCGATGGAGAGAAGGTGAGCAAAAAGAGTGGTGATTAATCAAAGCGTACGCGGAGTTTTTTTTCTCCCAGTGTTTTTTATCCAAGTATCTGACAAACGCACATTTGTCCTTAATGCCAACCCCTCCAGGTGGACAGCCTGCCGTACCAGTGGCTTATAGTGAAGAACAAGACGATAATTGCGCCCAAGAGTACAGAGGAGCAGAAGGTGTTGTTCATCCCTCCACAGGCGGGCGTGTACCAGTGTGTCTTCAGCGTTTGCTCCTGGCCGGCGTCTGCAGAGACGGAGGTCGCTGCCAGGGCCAACATATTCGCTAAAAGGGTGGTGCTGTTTGCAATAGCAGAGAATCCTGCTCTAGAGGTGAGGTCCACTGGTCAACGGCCCATGGATGACTTGTCAACATGCTGCCTTCTACCTAAGGCAGGATCTCAACTCTCTTTTGATACCCAGGTAGAATCTGGCTGTCTGGATTTTGGAGACCTTCCTGGAGGCAGCGCCAAATCCCTCCCTCTCAAACTGCTCAGCAGGACTCGTGCCACGGTGCCCATCCGGCTGGTCATCAGCGCGGTAGGTCAACAGTTCCACTAGAGACGCAGTCTTTGCCTTGTTCAACCCCCCGATTTCAATCATCTTTCTAAGCACTAATATTCATAGAATTCTTTTGTCCTGGGAAATACATCTGCCTTCATTAAAAATTAGTAAACGTATACATGTATGTTTTAAGCCACTTACAGCTAGTGTTGGGAAGTAGAACCAATCAGAATTACCTGCATTTTGTGAACTGTGAAAACATCTTCTCTTGTTTGTATTGTAGTACAACGTAATGTCTTCATCACTCAGTCCTATTTGAGACTTTCAGTTGTGACAAATTGCAGCTTTGTCTCCTGTCACGGAAATATGAGAGTCACCCTCAATAGGTGCATCTCTAATCTCCACATATTCCAACGTAAATCTAATCTAGGTTATCTAAACACTGGATTAGATTGTTTCTTCATCCAACATAAATCTTGACTCTGGGGAAATGAAATGGTTTTGCTATGCATCGCAGCACATCCCCGGCACTGTGCTGAATGAGAAGCATCTGAATGGTTCACATTTGGCCTCATTTCTCCAGAACGCTACAGCTTGGGGATGCTTCGCCTTCTCCACGCAGCCTGTTTCCATAACATCCGAGGCGGCGCTGCAGGCTGGACACATGACGCCTGTGTCCTCTCCATCGGTGATGAATCACGTGATGCATGCCAGCTACGGAGAGGTTAGCAATGCCAAAGGTCCTTACACCTCGGGTCGCTTAGAATATTTTTTCATGTTGTATGGTTCTAAAGCTTGCTGAGGGGATTGTGGTATTTTGAAATGTGTTTTGGATTGGTAGAACATTAAGACGTGGGTAACAGACACACACACACACACACACGCTCTCATTAAGTAGTGAAACTGGTTTCATCAGTAATGTGATAAATTGTATTTATCAATCATTTTTATTTTCAGAACCCCCAAAGCTTCATGGTCTGGGTTCACTTCAATGCACCTCAGAAGTACGTTGTTTCTTCAGGTAAGCAACCTCCTATCAACAATAGATTTACACTAGAGTAAGTGGGCGTTGTTAACTATTTAAAATGTCACTCAATATAAAAGTGTGTGCTGTACGGGCAATTTCCAAGGTGCTAAAAACGGGTATTACTATAAACGGTTAAGAGCGAATGTAAGTGTAATACACAAGTATTCGTGGTGGGAAAGGTACTTTTTGTCTTTTATCCCTTGAAGACTTGCATCCTTTTGGCTATAGAGCGCGTAAGGAAACGCTGTGCAGCAACGCCTGTGGGCAATTGGCCTGTCTCACTCTGCAACTCAATGCATCCTCTAACTTTTTTTCTGCTGTGGTAAAGAATTTCCTGTAACAGTCTGACGGAGTGATTGTCTGCAGGCGAGAGCGGGAGGTCCTCAATTAGCCTGATGGGAGGGGCTTAAGGCTGGCGCATGCTTCTGCGTCGTTGCGTCGACGCACTCGTTTCAATTCATGGTTCTAAAAGTCTTTAGAGCAATTCACCTCCAACAACAGGCGGAGTAACGTGTTTTTGTTGAAGACGACCTAGAGAGTCACGTCTTTGTTTGTGGAAGTCATTGGTTTGTTTATTTATTCATCATAGACTTTATTGTCTCGTGCATCGACACTGCTGCTTTTCATCGCGGACACATTTGTCCCGTATTTTCCTCCAACATTGTGCACCTCTCGACCGGCGTTTGTGGAGATCTCCCTCCATGAATCCAACCCGCTGTTTTTTTGTTTGAAGTGTGGGCCGTGGTTGGCGAAGGGAGAAAGCCATTTAGAGAGAGTTTGTTTTTAAGTGTTTCCTATTACTGTAATGTTGCTTTGGGAGAAGCACAATACATTTGCACCACTTCCACCTACGACTACGCAATCGTTTTGTGCTGTTCAGCAAGGACTGCGTTTGAACCCAGTCAGTCATTTCCTGCTAACCCCAAGCCGCCTTTCTACTTGTCAGGGGAGCTTGGTCCAGCTGACGAGTACAGTGCTCGGGTGGACATTGAAGTGGACTCTCCTGGTCCTAGTCATGTGATCAGGAGTGTTCCCCTCAGGGCCAGGTCTGGAACAGCAAGAGTCCATGCTCCTAAAGACCTGCAGGTAGTCAAACAACCATATGGCTTTCCTTGTTTTGTTTTCAGACTGCACACAAATGCATTCATTATTTATGCCATGTGACAAGTAAGTGTCTATATTTGGGAGACAGTTTTCTTCTCCAGCGTTTTTTTTCTTTTTGCATTAATCATCAAATGTAACTTAAAGACTACCAGCACAATGTATGTTCAGCGATTCATCTGCTTGTCAGGGATCGGGTCGCGGTACCACTTTAACTAAAAAAAAAAAAAAAAAAATGTAATCTGTAAAATCACACACAGTGGATATGTGGATGTTTGGTAAAAGGTTAACCTGATGGGATGCAGATCTTGAATTGTACTTATCATGAAGTTCGAGGTAAATCATCATGCTTCTTTTCTTTTTTTTGTCTAGACTGTCAGCCTTTCCGCGCCAGCGGGTAAATCCAGTCAACAGACTCTGCCGTTAAAGAACGCAGGAAACATTGACGTGCAGCTGAAGCTCAAGGTAATTTTGACCTTTTGTTTTCTTATTAGATTTGGTTAAGCCTCTTGACATTTGGGGCTCAGACTGTGGCAGATATAGTTGGAATGCAGTCATTTTTCCCTCCAGTTTTTATTGTTCTCTCTCTTAGTGCTGGACGATGTGGCCAAAAACGAAATCTCTGCTATTTCCATTATTGTTTTCTTGAAAACCAACTAAGGAGACAAAGACAATATAAACTTTCATCAAACTTCACTTTTAGAAAGTCGAAAAATGTGATGGATTCCTTTTTAAAACCTAAAACGAGATTAAAGACGTTTGCATGATGAATTAGATTCCATTCACCTCCCCTGAACCATGGTGGTTGTGTAACTACCTCATGATTTGTAAAAAATCAATTTATGCCCACCTCTATTTTTTATGTAGCATCTTTTCCTCCTCGTTTTGCGTCTTGTCCATAGGCTTGCACTCTTCTCGCTTATGGTCCCTCTCATTGTATGTCGTTCCTTCCCGTCTTAAAGGGCAGTGATGCTGAAGACTGTTTCTCTGTGACGCCTGATGAACTGTCTCTGCGGGTGGGACAGGAGCAGAGCATCGTGGTGTCCTTCAAAGCACAGGGCAGCAGGAAGTGTCGAGAAAGGTATTTGGATTGAAGCAACAAGCCGCACAGAAGTCCAATAATTGAGACATTCAGGATAAACTGATTCAATGTCACTGCGACCACAGAACATAACCAGGAGCCCAACTCCCATTATGAAAAGTGTAGCCAATGCTGAAGGGCCGTAAAGCATGATGTTCACGCAGTAAATGATGGTCCATTTAGAGTCCAATCATTTTGTCTTATAACTTCAACATTTCCCCAAGATGGTGACTGGCAAAACACCAAACTCAAGAGATTTGAACCTTATTTTTGTCAGATTGAGTCTCCTAGTTCATACTTTATGAAAAATAACTTGTCTGTCCGTTTTGCGGTTTCCCCCCCAAAACCAATCGATTCAAACTAAAAGAATTCTATTGTGTGCTTTGATGAATTGTTGAACATATTCCCTCAAACCCTGTCACATATCCAGTGGAGCGCTCCACTCAATAAATCACTGGTGTGGACTCTGTTGTGTTGCAGCCTTCTCACCATCTTGGTGCTGCCATCGGGTCCTCAGTATGAGGTAACCCTGAGAGGAGAAGTGCTCCCCGAGGACTCTGGGAAACCTGCCATTCCCCTTGCTGCGGTCTTCGGTCCCGGACTGGCCAGTGACGTTCCGCCAATTCTCTCCAACAAGCAGTTCGTGGCCTGGGGAGGGGTCACCCTGGGACGAGCTGTGTAAGCCCCTTTTCTGTTCCTCATCTATTTCACTTCTTCTTGGTGGCAGGCTTTTCAAGTTATCAATTATTCATTGGAAAGTAATCAATACAAAAAACCTGAGGCCCAATGGGCCTTCTATTACGGCTTGTATAATATTATTCATGACAAGGGGATCTTTGTTTGTTCTCGTTGAAGTTAAGTACAGGCAGCCGTAAGAAGGCTCAATCCCTCATAGAATGGATGCATTCTTTCACGGTTTAACTGGATGAGGGTGTCTTAAACTCAGGACATTTCCATAAAGACTCAAATCGCACATCAAAATGTCAAAGGCATCATGTTTGACACCATACTCTGGCAAACCAACTTTGAGCAAATAACCAACCGTTGCTATTATTTTCCAGCCAACAGAAGCTGGTTCTACGGAACAACTCGAGCACCGCCACACAGCAGCTGCGGCTGCTGATTCGTGGTCAAGACCAGGACTGTTTTCAGGTAGGTTGTGAATGGGGGGGGGAACATTTCTATTCCTCCTGGTCACAGTGTATTTTTCTGCTTTGACACCATGCTGGGAATCCCATGCAGAGTTTAGCTTTATGCCTACAGAGCCTGGTGCTTTGTTGTTCAGCGAGATTTGTGATTGGGGGAGGAGGGGGGTTCTATATTAGGACTCTTTGTTTTTCACTCCACAGATACATGTAGAGTGGAAGAGGCCTACAGAGGTCTCCCTACTTTCAATCTTTTTTTTTTTTTTTTTTTCAACACTAGATAACAACTTGGGCACAAATGCGCCTTCTCCTTTTCTCTGGCTTGGAGTCAATGCGGAAGCACCTTAGTGACAGCAAGAAATGACACGACCTCTCCCGATTTATTCCCTCAGTAAACATAAATGTGTTTTTTTACGATCTGGAGTTTCAAGTGTTCTGATGGTCCATTCAAGCCATAAAGCAGGGTATGCTTTGGGCGGGATTACTGTGATTGACACGTTGCTGGGGCTACCAAAGCCGTATACAGCGTCTCTACTTTTTTTTTCTCTGTGTTCTAAATATGACACTTCTTTTCATTGGTTGTTGAAAAAAACAACAAACCTTTGTTATTGATGTACCATAGAGTAAAACAAATGTAAATAAGCCCTTTTGTGACGATGCAAATTGTATTCATTTTGTCCCTCAGCTGCAGAGCATGTTCAGTGTTGAAGAGCGTCTGACCCGACACGGGGAGCTGTCCATCCGCCCCAGAGAGGACGTTGCCGTCCACCTGCTCTTCGCTCCCACCAGGGTGGCGTGCATGCTGGCCAAGCTGGAGATCAAACAGTCTGGAGTGCGGCCCTCTCAGCCCGGGGTCAAATTTACTGTGAGGATGCAACTGCTCTTGTAGTCTGCTCTCTTAGAAATTCCAACACTTCATTCTTTTTTTTTCTTTACCTGACTTGCTATTTACTTTGTATTCAATTTCTATCGAAATGAATGGGCTTAAGTTGCAAAGGCCTCCTGTATTTTGCCGCCCTCAGATTCCACTGTCGGGCTATGGCGGGACTAGCAACATCATCCTGGAGGATCAGAGGAAACAGGCGGACGGCTACGTGGCGACGCTGAACGACGTCGCCGCCGGGCGCGTCAGCAAGGCGTGCCTGTGTGTGAGGAACACGGGCTCCAGAGCAGCGTACATCAAAGCCGTGGCCTTCTCCAACGTGCAGACCCGATCGGTCATGGAGCCCTCTGTCATCAGCCTGGCCCCGTCACAGTTTGTACTGAAGGAAAGAACACAAGAGGTAGGAGAGCAGTTGGGCTGATGAAGGAACAATTGAATAAACACTGCCCCCTTCATTCAGTCTAGTAGTTGGTACTTTTTCTTCAGTTACCCCTTGTTCTTATGGTGCTTGTCACTAACATTCTGTGTGTGTTTCCAGGTGATCACTGTGCTAATGAAGTCCACCCACAGAGAACAGACCCTGTGTCAGTCGGCCGACGCCCTGCTGGCTACGGTCTGTCTGTTTTGTGGAGACGAGGTCTCCAGGCAGCAGTATAGAAGGTGAGACTTTTTGCTATTAAAGTTGTAGTGTTCTGTTGGAATTATTAGGCAATCATAGCTGATAATTAAACCCCTAAATCGGCATCTATACAATTTCCAAAAAGGGCAGTTTGCTCTGTTCCCCACTGTTGTGTGCAGTGAATGTAAAGCAGAGACACGGCAGACATAAACCTGTTTTTTATATGCTGTTCAATTTCATGATTTTGGGCTATTTAGCATCCAAAATGTGTCTTCATTCAAACGTGTGGTAAGAAGATCCACAAGTCACACATTAAGTTGTGGATTTTACCACTTTGAAATATTGAAATGTCCCTCTGTAAAACCCTTTTTAGGCTACGGTGTGTCAACATAATTAAACAAACTTTATCCTGGCTTTTTTCCAATGTCTAGGTTTACATTTAACCTTTTAAAAAGTAAACCTATTCTATTGACATTAATCAGACCAGCAAATCTTGTAATTTGTAATTTCCACAATAACATCATGTATCATATGGTAAGTCTTGTAAGGCACAGATTGGTATTTGTGTGATACACCTGCCTTTTTAGATGGTTTGTATGCCAGACTAGATATTCATTTATTAGCAAATCTTTAAAGGCACCAATTTATTTTAGTTAATAAATCCCGTGCTTCTTTTCAGATTGCTTCAAATCAAACCAGAGGCCGTGCGGAAGGCTCTGTCTGAAAACAGCCTGCTGAAAAACATCAACTTCAATGAGACGTTCCTGGAAGAGGAAAACGTCACAGAGGGTAAAAAAAATATATTCTTGGTCTTAGAGTAAAAAAGGTTTTCCTGTTATTTATTGAAGAGGGATTTGTACCCTGCAGGGAGTTCTTCAAAGCTTCTATATTTAGTCCTCCAAACACTGATGTTGTTGAACCATTTATTTTAAAGGTACTGGAGAGCTGAACTCTAATTCTTCACCTCTTCTGTAGGCTACGACCTGCCGCAGCGGCCCAATGAAGCGCACCTTTTTTATGGGAATATGAGCAAGGTGGTGGTGTCTCTGATGGGAAGCAGGAAGAACCCAGAGTGTGAGCAGAGTGACCTCACTGAGCTGCTGCCCTCCTCCAGACTCCGGTCAGCGGCACACGGGTACCGTCCGACTCCCTTCTACGACCCAACAGACGCTTACTTTTAAAAGCATACCAGACAAGGCCAAAAAAACAAGTTGCGTTAAATATGCGCATTGATTTAAGTAGAAATCTGTCCGACTAGGTCCGTAAACATTCTTCATAGTGAATAGATGAAATAAAATGCATCATGTAAGAATGTACAATCTGACATTGTTGTGTCATTTCCAGCAACTTGACAAACAACAATGTGTCTCTGGACGTGCTGCCGGTAAAAGGTCCCCAAGGTCCAGCACTGAGAGCGGCTGAGCCCTCCTTAAAGGTACCACAAGCCCCTCTGTAATGGCCTTTAATGGTTTGTGTTGAGTAATGAGATGCTAGTTCTACTGGATGAGATGAAAACATTTGTTCCACTGCATTTGATGTAAACAAAGAAAATACTTTTCAATGCAGAATGCCTTTTTTTTTCCCTTTTCCTTCAGGCTGCAGAGCCATTACACAGGCAGTCTGAGTCCTGGACCATCCACCCAGAACAACTTGTCCTTTCAGCTCCCACTATCAGTGAGTAGAATCTACATTTCTAAAGCATATTGTGTGCAATTCGATCACCTTTGCTTTGAATTCTCTACACATGGTGAGTATCCACTGGCCCTTAAGTGAATGACACCGCCTCTAGCAATAAAAAAAGAAGAACAATCGTCTTCCTTTTTGTTTCTAGACGGCACAGCCACCACCAGTCAGGTTCAGATCCGGAACAACACATCCAGAGAGCTGAGCTTCGATTTGTCCTGGCCCGCTCACTGCCTCACCATCACCCCTCAGCATGGCCTCATCGAGCCCCAGTAAGAATACACGGGCTGCTGCTAGGGTTTATTTACCAGTCTGTATATGTCATCCCAGAACTGTTGGAGTAATTGGTTTGTGGCAGTGCATCACTCTATTGTCGTCATAGCTACGCTAAATGGACAGTTGGAAGAAGTCCAGTCTAATGTCATCCTCATTCAAAGAGTATGGAAGCCCATTTACGCCACAAAAACAAACTAATTGTAGGCAGTCTTTTCATCGTATGGTTTCAGCTTGGTATCCCTTTTTATTTATTTTTTTTGTAGCTGTAATTGGCCATATATGACTGTGTGTGTGTGGGTGTATATGATTTTAAAGAGTCCACTTGTGTCCTGTTAAACAAGGTGCCACCTGCAGATTTTGATCAGCCCCAACCCGTCACTGGCAACTAAATCCACCCTGTTGCCGTGGAGCGGACAGATTTATGTCCAGTGTGACAGTCAACAGAAGGTATGGGACACTTTGGGCACTCAGCTTTTCCAAACTGAGGTTGTATGAGGAACCGTAGCCGGTGTATTGGCTACAGTAGATTAGTCAGCACACCCTCAGTTTGGAGAAACGATGTGCTTCTGTGTTTACACGTGGAATCATTTCACTGCTTTACCCTTACCAATGAGCAAACTGAAGTTCTATCAGTCTTTGTTTTCTTCAAAGCCACAATATTACTGACAAAAGCATTTTCCCCCTGAGAAAACCAAAGTTACCTTTTCCTTGTGGCCTGGAAGTGGCTTGTGTGTTGTGTTAAAGAGTGCGCTCATATTCTCCAAGTTGCAGAATAACGTGAAGTCAGACCATCTTTATGGTTTCATTTTCTTCGATGAATATTTTTCTTTTATAGATCCAAACAAAAGCCTTTCACACAATTGAACTAGTAACTGAGTATCTTGAAGTTACGTAAACACTGGTAGACCGGCAGTGCCCTTGTCCTGCAGTAAAATTGCTGTTTTTCTGCTTCCAGCTCGCTGCTTTGAGCCTGTTTACTACGGTCACTAATGCGTAGACTTTGTATTCAGAAGCTCTCACAGCCACACCATTGAACTTATTATAATTTTCTTTCTTACTGGTTCAGCTGATTAAGGTCCAGATTCGCAGGGACCTGGCTCTGGATGTGTCTGCAGCCCCGGCAGACACCACCCTGTCAGCGCTGGCCCCTCAGGCTGCCACGCCAGTGCTGCCTGTGGCCCGGCTCGCTGCCAGGACCTCGCTGCCGCCACAGACCCCACTGGCACCTCAAGCCCTGGTGGAGATCGGCAACAAGACCATCATGTTCCCCACCACGCCCTCAGGGGAAACCTCAGGTATGAGGGGGGGGGGGCGGGGGGTGCGCGCTGAGCGGAGGACAGAAGTGTCTCTGGTTATGTCTTTGTAATTTTGATCTAGAAGCATAAAGCCTCAGATTGTTGTAGTTTTATGTCCCACTTTATATAGCAAAGGGTTTGCCACCTTTTCTAACTTGAGGTTTAATTGTGATTCTGAGGACTACCTCTCCAAATAAATGAAAAAAGGCATTCCATGGCAAGAAAGGATATTTATTAGGGGTGTAACAATTCATTTTAACAACGATTCGATTCGAAACGCGATTCATGGTTGCCGATTCGATTCATGGATGATCTGGGTTCATTTAGAACGATTCGATTCAGTGACTTGAAATCGATTCAGTAACTTTACTGGACAGTGCAGGCAAAGTTTCTGAGATCCCTGTTGTTTCTTGTAAGGAAATCAGGTTTAAATTAATTATGGATATTATAAACAAGCAAACAACAATTAATGGAAAATGTATTAACCTTTTATTTGAATCAATTGCCATTTTCAATGTAAACATTACACAATAATTACACAGTGTTTGGATCAATTTACAGAACCCCTGATGTACCACATTGTAGGGTCGCATGTCTTTACAGATAAACTTGGTAATTGTTACTGTGATGTTGAGTTTGGTGCTGGTGAGGCCTGAGGCGTCTGCAGAGCTGCAGTTACCTGCTGCTGCTGCAGCGGTGACGCTGCTAGAGGTCCTGACTGTCGCCGTTGTTTAATCCCATGGCGCCTTAGTAGACGGCCGGAAAGATTCGTTGTGTTTCTGTGGTTTTTATTTGGCTTCTACATATTCTACAAACAGCGACCGACTTATTTAGAACACCTCCGTGTTTGCAAAAGCCAAAACGTTTCCACACGCTGGATCGATAAGTTGGTTTGTAAATGTCTCGCTCGCAGTCGTCTCCTCCACGCTGTGTTTTGTTGTTGTTCCGAGTTTCGCGCGGCGGCCGCTGCGTACTGATGACGTCACAGACAGGCAGACTGAATCGAGTAACGTTTAACGTGTCTAACGTGCTAACAAACAAACAAACAAACAAACACACATCCATACCGTTTTTGTACTTTAATCCAATGTGCAGTTTCCAAGTATCGATACAATCAATTTATGTACCATTTTAATCGATATATGTCGTCCGGAATGCCGATTTGCGGAGCACAGATCGATTCAGTTGGATCGCAAGAATATAAATCGCTTGATCGATTCAGTGGACGAATCCTTACACCCCTAATATTTATATATAGAAATAACTATCATTGTAAAGTGTGTGTGTGTCACATCCTGTGCTAGACAAACACTGTGCTCCTCTACTTTAGAGGCCCAGCTGGAGGTCCAGAACAGAGACGGTGAAGTCAGGTGGTACCTGTCATCATTTGCTCCTCCATATGTCAAGGTACTTTTTTTTGTTTTTCTATTATCTTTCTTCTGTCATTCTTTTTCTATTTAATTAAAATATAAATAAAACGTATCAACCTTCTAAAGGTTTTTCGAAATTCTTTTGAATTTAGTTTTTAACATAGTGCGTTCAGGTAAGCTGTTCTTTCTTGGCTCCCTTTTTAACGGGTTTATTTGGTAGCTTCGCTTGTTGTCGTTTTTTAATATCTGTTGAGCCGTGATGTCAGTGACTCGGACCAAGCTGTCGCCCCTTCTCTCCCCTCAGGGCGTTGACACCACTGGAGACGTCTATCGGGCCACTTACACCGCCTTCAGATGCTGCAGGATCTCAGGCACTCTGGGACCTGACGAGAAGATGCAGGTAGGAATGCTCATTCTTAGATGGGGGGGCAAGGGAACATTAGCCCGTGCTCCATTGACTAAGTCAAGACTAACAGATCTACACAGTTTACACACCAGGTCCACATAGAAACCATATTCAATGAAACATCATTGAATCTTGTCATTTTCAGAGCATCTGGGTTAAAATAAATTAGTTTTTGTTCTAGATATTGAACTGTAAAAGCACACATACTAGTGTGTGTATATACTTTATTTACCATGATGACCATGATATTAATTCATTGTTGGTTTATTACTGTTAATTGACAAATGAATCCTTGTGGTAAATGTATTTTATAGTGACTGTTCTATTCTGTGAATAAGCCTAATAAAATATGATATATTATTTAGTGTAGGCCACTTCACACGTATCAGGCTTTAGTACTTCTGAAATATTAATCTAGGTTTTCAAATACTAGTGACATTTTTAACCTTTTGTTTAATACTTATCCTTGAGTACATTTGACCTTTTTAATACTTTTGGTTTTAATTACAAATCAAATAACAAAGTGATTGCATATAAACTTGTAATACGTAGACTGGCGTTGCTAGGTAACAATGTGGGTTGATATAGTCACTGTCCACTTATGTCGTTCACATAGACAGCGGTATAAGCTGCTGTAGAGTGATTAATGGCCCCTTTTCATTTAGGTGTGGCAGTCGCTGTGCTAGAGACTGTTCCCAACTCACATCTCTTTAGAATGTAGCCATATCCTTATATACTTTTTTATTTTTTTTTATTATTTTTTTTTATTTAGAAAAAAAAATCTATTATTGTGGTGCAATTTCACAACTCTATTCTTTTCAAACATCTTCTGAGTTGTAGTTTCTATATATTGCGGCAGTAAAACTATTTTAGGGGTCTGTAACAATCCTTCCTACCGTTAAATGGATAGTGGTCATTTTCTCTAATGATTCTTTTGCTCTTCCAGGTGCCTTTTATGTTTCTTCCCCGGGACAGAGGGGACTATGCCCAGTTTTGGGACCTGGAGTGCCACCCCGTGTCTGAACCCCAGCAGAAAGACCGGATCCGCTTCCAGCTGTGTGGCACTGTGAGGACTCCTTTTATTAGTTCAGAGGGAATCCAACCCTGCAGAGAGCGAACGTCTTTCTGACTGGGCAAAAGATGTCAGACAACACATGTTATGTTTCATTCAGGTCAAAATACTGCTACTTTTGTGTACTTGGGTTGTTTTACGATGATCTATTTTTTTCAATGGGTAGTTTGTATTTTGTGAAGTGTGGTTGCGTTATCCACAGTGAACGACTGTCTGTATGCACCCAGAAAACAGAGTTCTGGCAGGCAACCAGAGCGATGTACTGCTGTGGCCGGGGACTGAAGCAAAAACCTTTTCTAGCCACCCAGACAATCTAATTTAATCCAACTGCATGCTCAATTTTTTGTTTGTTTTTGAGGAGCTCTCTAGGAACTCTTAGCCGCTAGCTACGTTTTCTTCTTCTTCTAACCGTTAACAAAAACCGTAGATGTACCTAACAGAGCATCGGCATGGTCGGTCAAACGCTGTTTATTTGTGTCACTGCGTACCTGTGGTTAGTTGCAACATATCCGTTTTTAAAAAGCGGCGAAGTCGCACAATGACACAAACAAACCGGCTAACCAAGGTAGCAGCCTGCAAGATATCAATGCGGTTTGGTGGGTGTCGTTGAGGCCAAGGATGGATATCACGTCTCGAGTTCCCCTTTGGGACCACCCAAACTGATCTGTTGATTCTTGTGACGAACCTCCGAGAACTCCACTACGAAACCTACCAACTTGAACCATGTCTACCTTCCTGGTAGATTTGCAGTGTGAAGCAGAAGAGTTCCAAATCTCTGCTACACAAACATTTCTTGAGCGTATTAAACCATCAACCATCCACTTTTTAGTGACTACTCAACTTGTTTTTAGTACCAAACCAGCAGCACACGTTTCAGCGTAGCGCCTTGACTGTGTCTTTTGTAGTGTTCTTGACAGAATCAAAAATGAGAAGTGGGACGATGAGGAGCCCCTCCCCAATCTTCCCCCTCGAGCGGGGGCCCGCAGGCTTCGCTTTAATGTGAAGTGTTATGACAGACCCAGTTAACTTAAGAGCGCACACACACACACACACGGCGAGTGGGGGAGGGCGGATAGATGGCTTCACATGAAGCAGGTTAAGTGGTGCCTTTGTTGTCGTCGTATTTCTTCAATGCTTTGTTTTAAAAAGTGAGTGCAGAACCCCGTGGTGGTGTTAACTGCTACGTTTTGCAGGCTTTGATTTATACACGCACCTGTCAGTCTGGTGGGGAACTGAACTGGGTGTGCTGTGTTCCACATTTAGTTTAGGGTGTCTACAGAGTATTAGCAGAGGATGTGCTAGGGATGCATCCCCCAATCAGCGGTTATGCATGATAGCCCTGAAAGGTGTCGGCACACATGTCTCCTCCGTTACATTTTACCAACCGGCAAGTTTGGAAGTGAAATGCAGATGGTTTTTTATTTTATTTTTTACTTAAAAGCCGGGATCTTAAAGCTTTGTCTCTGTCCAAAGGGAGTGAAGTGTGGACCAGAGGTAGGACCACAGGAAGGAGACTGCTCCCTGGTGAAGACCGAGGCCACGGTCAAGACCAGGAAGAGAGCCGATGCCTCGCTAGGCAAGACCAGGTGAGACCAGGGTCACATGAGTCATCCCCTCAGTGAACATGAGTACAACGTGGTGTTCATTTATTAAATTATTGTCCATTTAGTCAAATACACAAAGTAGGCTTTAGGAGGGAGGGGTGGGCTGCTGTGATTGACAGGTCAGTGCTGCAAACAGAGCCTTTACGTCACTCCTCTCCTTCCAAATATAGTATATTTTGTTTATCGGTTGCAAAACCGACATGGCCCCTTTCACGCTCTATGGCGGGGGAGGGGGAGGAGGGGGTATAGCACTTGTCCTTATTTTATATTGGACATTCTTTGAAGAGTTTCATGTTCCGTATGTGGTATTTATAGTGGATTGGGCTTCAGACGCTCGTCCATCTTTCTGTTGATCCACGTTTCGTAACCCAGCCAGGAGGAGACTGCTGTGCGGAGGGGTGTGTACGCTCCTCAGGACCTGTACACCTTCCCGGCCACGCGGACGGGTCAATCCAGCACGCTGAAGGTGAACATCCGCAACAACTCGTCCGACACACATGAGGTGAGACGCACTTATTCTCCGGGAAATAAATGTTTGACTTAAGAGCTGTATACACATGAAGCACTTTCTATTCCACATAATAATACGCTGAGTTACAGCAAATGACCCTTGCTCTTTTTTCATTATATTCAATGTTGCCAGTGCAGATTGCACGACTGTTTGTTATTTTTGTACTAAATGATGAATATAATAACCCCTAACATTTGTCATTAGGCTTTGCATGGATTTGGTATTTGATGTGTGGCATCTTTAATTGACTTGCAGCTGAAATTTGTAAACCCTGCGGAGCCCTTCCACATCAAGCATTCCAAATATTCCCTGAGGTGAGTTCACTCCCTCAGACACTCTCTCTTTCCACACGCTTGTAGCGGAGTGCTGCATTGGGAAGATAACTCGTGCCTCCTTTTGTTTTTCTGCCTCAATTTGTGGGATTTTCGGTGCTCTACACCAATTTCTCTCAAGTATCTGTCTAATAGTGTGAGACGTACTCTGTGAGGGACACACTGGAGATTACTGCTGTTTTTTTGCCCTAACTCGGGCCTTTGGGGGGGTCGCCTGGCCACCAGTTACTAGTTGTGATTGCAGATGAGGGATGTTTGGAATGGGCACAGCATGCGTGTTCATGTTATTGAGATCGGAATAACTAAAAATATCAACTTCCTAGACCAAATACTCCCCTGAGCGGCTCTACAGCAGGCGGGTTGTGAGTCCCCTGGCATGTTGTGGATCTTGTCATGTACTCTCGTTTCCACAAACCACCCTGCACAATGTCTATTTAATACATGCATGTGGACTGGAGTTCAACATTTTTTGTTTTGTTTTTAAGCCATTTCTTTTTTTTTTTTTTTTTTTTTTTTACATTTTCTTGCTAATCAATCCCTTTAGTTACACATGGACATCAACTTGAACATTTAAATTTAATCAAGACCAGGTTGCCAAAGGGGCAGTAAGTTTGCAGAAACCTTTCATTTGAAGTTAAAATGTAGAGAACAAGACCGGTGAGCTCAGCTGGACCCTGGATGCTCCTAGTTGGGTACATTGTCTGCCGTATATTCCCAACCTGTTAACCAATCAGAGGCAGAGAAGGGGGGAAATGATGATGGGGCAATTCAAAATTTTCAAAGCGTGCTATAGGTCACCCGGTCCAGCACCGCCTCATTGACTCAAGCCCAACTATTTCCTTTCCATGTGAACATGCATGTTTCTGGTGTCTATGTTGCATAATCAAGCTCAACATTCATCTCGAAATCCTTTTTAGGTCTCAGCACTACCTGAAGCTCCCCGTCCAGTTCAAGCCCAGTTCAGCAGGCAGACACACTGGCCTGCTGCTCGTCCAGTCAGAAACAAGTGGAACTCTGGTTATCCAGCTGACCGCTGAGGCATTGCCTTGAGACCCCACCCTGTCCATAACTGCAACTTCTGTGGATCAAATAAAGACTCAAATCCGTCCTCCTCGTCTCATCTGTAGATCTGATGAGTGGTTGATGGACTGGAGATGACCAACCCGGCTGCATCTGGAGGTGGCCCAGGTGTCCTCAGCTGGCCTGTAGAAGACAAATAAAAACACTTTTATGCCGTGACATTTCTCAGAGCTAAGGATTTCTGTCCTTTTTAGTCCAGATCGGGTGTCTTCCCTTCCACAAGCCCTTTAGGTTTTTCTACATTTTAGAACCTTTCCCTCATCTTCAGCACCATTGTGGTTTCCATGGTAATGGCTCTTCATCTTGTGGAGGCCCCCTGCACAGTGACCCTTTGTTGGCGGCGCCTCGTGACGACTTCCCTCCACCTCCGGGGCCAGCGGTCCAGATGTGCTCCATTTTGTCTGCATCTGTGCGGCTACGTCGGGATGGTTAATGATTGTTATTACAGGCTAAAAGAGTCTCCCTCTGGTGGGCTTTTGTTCGGCAGCTCACCAGGCCCGCTCAGTATGGTTACCATGGCAGAGCGCTGTTAATCACCGTTCCAGCCACAGAAAATTACCCCCTTGCTTCCTCTTTTGGCTCTGGGGCAAATGGCCAAAATTGCTTGGGGTGGATGGGGTCGTATTGGATTCACATCCATAATTAGTTTTAGAACAGTAATAACATGGGGGGACGGGGGGAGATGCAGTAAACTTCATCGAGGATGTTTTGTTAACCTGTTGGAAGTGAAAAAACACTAGTGGACCCCGTTGTGATATGTGGTGTCAACCCGATAACTTGGATAACAACTTTGCACATTGCTTTGAATAGAATATAATGTAATATATTGTATGTACACATTTAAATAAAGTTTTGTAATAAATTGATTCGACTGGCTTTAATAATTTAATGATTATCAACGTTACAAATGGGCTCACAAGACAAAAAATAAAAATATTCCAATAGATGATATGAATAAAAATCATGAATTGCAAAAAAGTAATAAAACACCTTGTTGGAGAAGACTATGTTTAAGAATAGATTTGAAAGTAGTGGTATGTTAAACAGACCTGACATCAGCAGTTCCAGAGTTTTGGGGCCTGCGCTGCAAAAATGTGATCGCCCTTAGTCAGCAGTCGTGCTCCGGTAAAGCGCTCAGAGGGCCACTACAGACCGATGGAAGGGGGTGCACGGGGGGGGGGGTGCACATGACATGCAGTCTAACAGAAGTGTTCATGACACTGCTGCTGCCCGGGCTGTCATGAAGTCCATCCCCACATCACTGACCAATACATTCAGTTTAAGGTTCTATTCACTATGTGTCTATATGCCTTTCATTTGTGGTCTGGCACGGCTCTAAATTTCCCTGAAACGCCTTCATTTTCATGATTTATCTGATCTGCAAAACTGGATTCGAAATGCCTTTGAATCCACGATAAGAGCAGCAACGCTGACCTGAGGCGTCCCGCTGCCGTGAGCAACGAGGCCTGCAGGTGTCGCCAAAGCGGCCCGCTCAGCCGGCGCCGTGCAGCAGCGAGGCTCGGCGTTTATTTCGCCTCCCCAGACTGGGAACCACTACAGCAGTGGGACTGGACGTCTAGCGACACGACCGCGGGCAGACGCGTCAGTGACAGGTAGGCGCTGCCTCGGACGACTCTTTCCCCGCCACAGGTATCCCTGTACATGTATTTTAAATGCATATTACTGTAGACGTGGGCGGCTGGGGGGTGATGTGCTTTTGCTAGCTGATGTGGGTAGACGCTAGTAGGGGCTTTCTGCCGGGGGGGGGGGGGGGCTTTGGGTCGGCCGGTTGAAGTTGTTCTTCAGGAGTTGGTCTTCTTTTCAAGCTGCGCCAGAAACGCAGAGCTAAGCTAACGTGGGCTAAGTTAGCAGCAAGCGGGCTAGCCCCGAGTCCCGTCCGTCCGCCGGGGCCACGGCGCCCCGTCCCTCCTCTCCCCGGCGGGTACCGCTGCCCCCCCGCCCCCCGAGTAGGAGACAGACGCCAGAGTGTCCATTCTGTCTGATGTGTTGTCCTGTTAGGAGGTGATAAACAAGCTAACTGGGAGGCTGTGTGTCACACCGAGCAGTTGACGTTACCTCTGACTGCCACTCACTTCTTAAGGCCCGGGGGTTACCTTTATGCAAATGAGGCACGTGGTATATATGACGACGAGGTGTCACCAATTGGCATCACCTGCGGCGAAGTGGTGCAGATCAGGGTGGTGTTAAACTATGTCAGGGGGTGGAGGAGACATCATTTTACCATGCTGGGTAAATACAAATAAAAAAACTCTACTATTGCCCCTCTACTCACTCTAGGGAGTGATCATCATCTGGAGAGGAGGAGGAGGAGGAGGAGGAAGAGGAGGAGGAGGCTAACCCTAACCCCGTCCTCATCGTTGACCTGGTTGGACTTAGCATCCACCAAGTCTTTGCGTTGCCATGCAACCAAAGTTGAAACCTGACTATTAATCTGAATGGTGGCAAAGCACTAGTCCCACTCATTGTTTTTACATCAATTTCAATACTGGCTCTTTTTAAAAAATGTGATTGTTCGGTGTGAGTGTGGTGAGGGAGAATTGTGTTTTATTTGCCTGTATATTAGTGCCTTGTTTGTGTCTTAGTGTAGCGTCCACAGCGTGTGCTGTTTCCTCTGTCGGGCTGCTGAAACGCCGGCGTGGTGAGCTGTGATGGTGAAAGCTCGTTGGGTTGCGTGCAACGAGAGGGCGGCTGTTGATGATGATGATGATGATGATGATGATAGTAATGGCTGCACTTGTTTAGGTGTCTCAGAGCAAATAACACATTAACTTTGCTTTGCGAGCCAATCATCTATATGTTGATGCTTTTCGGTGCACTGTTTCTGCTGGTACGGGACAGGCCCAGCCCTCTGCTCCAATCACTGGATCATTTGATATTAGTTATATTAATATTATTTATACATATAAGTTTGATACAAGTTAGAGATGGGCCTTTTGCGCTACTCCGCTTGATTATTAGTTACAATAAAAAAAACTTCATGCTTGAATTTCTGTCTAATAATTTCATAAAGCTCACTTACTTGCAAAATAATGATAAAATACATAGAGTTCTAAAAATTGAAATAGTTTAGATTAGCTGTAGAGAGCATAACTTCTTCTATATGGATCTTTCTAATCCACCAATACCCTGTGGAGGTTTTAACTGCTAGTAGCACTAAAGAGGGACTTTAGCCACACAAGTTCCTTCTGACAGTTGTGCCAGTATTCCAAAAAATGTCCTTATATAATGTTGTGTTTTGACGGAGATTTCCAGAGGTTTGACTTGCAATGAACCATCCACACAGATCAACACACACACGTTATTGTCAAATCTATAATGGGGACCAAGAACTAAACTATTTTTGTAGAAGTTTGTTAAGATCGTGTTTATCCGAAAATGTGTGTCACGCAAATGTGTGTCTTAAACTTGCATTCTCTTACTAGCGGGGGGTGACTTCTCCTGAGGCAAAAATATTTTTTAGAAGTCTGAAAAAATGACTTCTCTCTTCATTTATTCCCTCAGTAAACATTGTGAACAATGAACAATTGTGTCTCAATCTTCAGTTATAAGTCTTCTTCGATGCAGCATTATGTTCATTGAGTTAATGATGGTGCATTTAAAATCAAATAGACCATAAATCAGAAAATGCTTTGGGGCGTGGCTACTGTGATTGACAGATTGCTGTGGCTGCAACCCGAGCCACATGCGCCGTCTCTACAGTAATCTAATCAATTCCAAATACTGTAACTTCTATTCATTCAACATGGAAACGGCCGTAATCCAAGACGGCAATTTGTTAATCTCTTATGCTAATTGCTAGTGCTAATCCTAATTTCTATCATACACGTATAGCCTCAAAAGCTCGGTTTTCTTCACTGTTGTCACTCACTATTATTTCAGTATAACGCACACACTAACAATACTCCCAAAACCGTAACAATAGTCAACATGGTTGGCGGTTTTCTTTCCTTGTGCAGTGACCTGACCGCTGTATCAACGGTTCATCACATCTCTGTCATCGGTCAGGTGACACCACAGCAAGTTTAGTTCTGCAGTATCAGTGTCCTGTCCTTACAAGCTTATTAAAGCTTTTGTTTTATGTGTCTACCTACTTACAGAAACGTGTTCAGAAGATAGAGAATTAGGGTTTGTGAAGAGACACCACGTCTACTGTTGAGCATGGATCAAAAGGAAACCTAAAACCGCCTATAGGGGCAAGTCAAAACTGACTTTGGGCAAGTAGAGAACGCGCAAAGTGATTATATAACAAAACAAAAAGGTATATAGGCAAAACATCTTGAATGCCATATGCAAGATAAATGCACACACAGGAAATAGTAAACAGAAGAGTTCTTTTTTGTGCATGAACTAATCCTGTGGAGCTCGTGTGTGCTGTCTCTTGTCTAGTTTAACTTTAGTTAAGACCAAAGAGCAAACTCTTTAAGCTCTGATGTCACTAAGCCACGACGGAGGAGTCTATTAATACACAAACCATCAAAAGGCAGCGCGTCCCCCAATTATAACCAGACCCCAAAGTTGAATAGAAAGTCAGTGAGCAGTGCGCGTATATTATTAGGCTACGTGGTTCCTCTGGAAGACAGACGTCCACGTCCATCTGTCCCTTAGCGTGTCAGTTTCTGCCTCTCCTTCCAGTGTGTGCGAGAGGGTCACTGTAACACTCCGCCGGCCGTCTGTGTGCGCGTTTCACCCGTTGCCAATTAGCGGCTTCTCACCTCCCGAGGCCGAGTGAGTGTGAGACAGAGGGGGGAGAGCAGGGAGAGCGTGTGTGAGACAGAGGGGGGAGAGCAGGGAGAGCGTGTGTGAGACAGAGGGGGGGAGAGCAGGGAGAGCGTGTGTGAGACAGAGGGGGGAGAGCAGGGAGAGCGTGTGTGAGACAGAGGGGGGGAGAGCAGGGAGAGCGTGTGTGAGACAGAGGGGGGGAGAGCAGGGAGAGCGTGTGTGAGACAGAGGGGGGGAGAGCAGGGGGAGGGGGGGGGGGGCTTGACTGGGCTCGTCTGCAGCCGACGGCTCATCCTCAACCTGAACTCTTGACACACACAACTTCTGAACGCACACACGCATACTTCCATCTGGCTGAGCCATCAACTCCATCTCTCTCTCTCTCTCTCTCACACACACACACACAGACACACACAGACACACACTGGTGCAGGCTGGCACTCGTCTTTGCCCGTCTTGCGTCATCGCTCCACCGACACAACCCTGCGTGTTATTGCCGCGTACGCTGGGAGACAAATGAGGCTGTATTATCAACAACTGGCTGCAGCTTGTGTGTGTGTCTTTGTCTGGGTTGTGCATGCGGGATGGTGTGTGTCTCTGTATGAACAAGTACATTGTGTGGAGTTGCGTACGTGACTTCGCAGGGTCGAGTGTGACGTGACCCAGAATGCCTCACTCACATTGGGCTCCGCTGGCTTTTCACCTCGGAGCCGTTTCCTTCGTGTAATCGTCCGAAATTGATCGTTTGCGCTGCTGTATAATTAATCACCAAAAAGTTCATTATGTTTACGCTAGCAGCTCGGTTTCCCAATCTAATCCGCTCTGCGTTAACTTGAAAAGTGTCTTTGGGGGGAACAGCTTGTTCCGAAAATTTCTTTATTAGTCATTTGGCAATCCATTAAAAGAACAAGAAGAAGAAAAACATTCCGTTTGAAAAGCACCAGAAGATTTTTCACGCTGCAGTCAGAGAAAGCAAAACGTTTCTTAATGTTTCCTTTCCAACTTCACGATCATTTAGATTTTGTTTTTTCCATTTCTTCTCGGGCTGCTTGTTTGGGTTCCGGCTGAATGCATCCGGCGCTCAAACGGCAGATCAAAGGGCTCTACGCGGGGACCCTCGGAGGAACGCCGCGGCCTTATTTTGAAACCCCAGTTGGCACACCGTGATAAGTTGATCAAAGAAGTTATTTGCCAAAACATGATGTGTTCTTCTGTGCTGCAAAAGTCGGCCCAGAGACTTAATCTCGCTCATTCTGTGACAGCGAGCAGCTTGTTCTCCCACCTCGGCGCTTTCATGAGCTGTACAAAGTCACAATGCTGCCATTTGCAGCCCTATAAATAGCAAACATAATGGGCTTTTAAGAAGATGCTAGTTAATGCCAATGGTAAAAAGTACTTTTTACTTTACTTTAAGAAATGTCCAAGTTATTCTTGTTAATAAATGCAATGCTTTTATTTTAGTCTACCCTCAAGCAGCAACAGAATAAAAAAGAACATGTTCCCAGTTCTCACTGGACTAAATGCCAAACGCTGGAACATGACATGTCTAACACTTTATATTTGGTCCCAAACTAAAAGTACTGTGAGTAATGTTGGAGTTGGGACGAGTTCACAGCAGTAAAACACATTAAACACAGGTAACGTTTACTGTGCGTTGCTGCAGGTTTAAAGATGTGCTGACAGCAGAATGAAAAGCAGGTTCTCAGTATCCACACTGTCCATACGTTTATGTTGAGTGTCTCCTTAAGGACCCTTGAAACACCTGCACGGCGCGTGGAACAGTGCATCACTACTCATGGTAACACGTACACACTTTGGTCATGTCCCTGGTAATGAAGAGTCCCAATATGTCATTCCCATGAAACCCAGTACGTTTCAAACATGTGATGTCATCAAGCTGTTCCATATGGCAGATGGATTTAGTTTGTTCCCTTTTTATGCCCAAAGGAGCCTTATTGTGTTGTGTCCTTCTCCGAGTGCTCTCAGGCTACTTCCACTCCACATTTTTATTAAAAACACTAACTATCTACGGCAACGTCGCAAAGGGAAAGGATACTAGCAAGCCTGGAAAGGAAATATGACCAGACTATTCCCGTACACAAGGCCTGTTAAGTATCGGTTGCTTGGTTACAGAAAATAGAACATTCGTATTATACTACTCTTGACTAATGAAAGATAGTGCTTGATACTCTCTTTTACTCAATGAACTTGAATGGATGAATTTCGAGTGGTTATTTTTCAGAGTTAAAAGGCTTTAGGTTCTGCTATATACCTTCCCTTTAGAAATAAACCATTAGAAATCAAAGTTTACAACATCACAGATCAGTAACCCCTCTCGGTCCCTGTGCTGCCGGAGAGCATAATGTCTACGCCAGCGGTTCCCAAACTCAAGAATGCCGCGGCCCAATTTGAAATCTGAAAATCTTTTGCGGCCCACCCAAACCTTTAATCACAACTCTGATCAAAACATAAACTAGGGATGATTAAATTAATAATTTAACCGATTAAAAATGTATTAACCGACAAAGTATGTTTTGTACACCATTTTCTCCGGAGCTTATGTATATTTACTTTAATACTACAAGAGGGCGCCCTATTTGACAGTGTTTTGTTTGGCGGCGCACAAACAGAGCAGCCGTTTCCAGCGAGAGCCTTAGTTTTATTAATCTGTTCGTTTAAATTGTTTGTGCTTCATCAATTCATGTTTCACATAACTAATGTGCCGCTAGAATTGTTCAAATAATACTTAAACTGAGAAAAATATGTGCATTTTGTATCTTATCAAACGTTTTAAGTAAAATACAGAAATTGCAACCCTAATGTTACGACCAGGTCTTAGCAGGAAAGAGCGAGACCACTATCCAACTTTTTTGGTATTTTTGTAAAACAAAACACCTTACTTTTAAAAGGAAACTAACTAACCCAATCAAACAAAAAATATACACCGTTCTTCCATAACTTCCTATCTAACAAAAGCAGGAGACAAAAAGAAAGAAAATGTCGTCAAACTCCCTACTTCCCTGCACAATATATACAATTTAAATCATAAATAATTTTATATTATTTTCAAACTTTTCAAAATTGAAAATTACATTTTTATTTATTTATTTATTTATTGTATATGACCTCTCGCGGCCCACCTGCAGTACCTTCACAGCCCACCAGTGGGTAACGTGGCTAACTAGGCCCTTCAACAACAACTGCTTCCTGCTAGTGCAGACAACACCGAGCGATGTCTGTGATCCACCGTGCATGTCAAATGAACATGGTAGTCAATCGATAACCATCTGCAGCCAAAGGCTCGGGAGAGGAGGGACCACTGAGGGAAGGGCGCAGCGCGACATCCAAGACCCAAAATAGTTACACACATGTTGGCTTCATTCTGATATTCAGTTTGAGTCTAAAAGTCTCAAAACACCAATAAATAGAACCAAATCAGAAGGTGTAATGCTTTCCTTGGGGCTAATGAAACTCCTGACTGCTCTTTCATAAGAGTTCTGCTACACGGTTTCTCCTTTGAATCAGTCTGGGGCATTAACACATTTGATTGTCCTCAGTAATATGCAGACTGGCCCTCGGGGTGAGCTACATTATACCAGACGTACCACATGCAGCCTCTCAAATAAACCAATAATTGTGATTGTGTAATTGATTCATATCATCTCATCTCTGTTTGTTTTCTTGTAATCACGCGCACTGATACGCATGCTCCGGCCATCGGTGGGAGGAAGTGGGGCGCGTGGCTCCATCATTCATGAGGGAGAACTTGTTTGCTGTCGCTGTCTTCGGGATGGTTATCATGAATAAAACACAGTTGTCTTCCCACCAGGACTCGCTCCACTCCCCTCATTCATCTCGCCTTTTGCTTCTCTGGGAAAAACCCACTCGCCAGATCTCACTGCCCTCCGGCTGTCGAGAAGACAAAGTCCCCGGCATTTGGCGAACTTCGGCGCGGTTCCCACACTGATTAGGCGCAGTCTTTCAACTGCAGCGTGAATTCCTTGATTAAGTTGTTAAGAAGCTCTCGAAACGACCAGAATGAAATTGCTGAAAACAGCGAATTGATGGTGTTTTACTCTCTAAGCGACTTTCACGACTTTAAACCTCGGATCTTTCTAATGAAGTTCCCCCTTGTTTGCATAGCTTCATTAAACCACAAAGCCTAAGTAGTGATTTCATTATTCAGTTCAGTTCCTGCACAGAGAGAAAGCTGCACAGGCAGTTAAACAAACACGCTTGTGCGTGTACATGCATGACCGTGTGTTAGACCGTGCGTGTATTTTATCAGTAGCGTGTTCCGGGGGTGTCGGTACGAGCCGTCTCCAGCCGGCCTTTGTTTCAGCGTCGTGTTGTCGGGCAGACCTCTTCGCTAAAGGCTGAGATGTTAGCAGACTGTGGTCTTTGCATTATTGATGCGGTGTGTGACCGGCCTCTGCGGAGCCATAGGCTAACAACCTAAAAAAAAAAACGACTAATAATAAAGGTGGAGTGAACTCCGGCTGAACTCGCAGGGCATTCAGCAGGAGACGGGGCCTGTCTGCCGCAGAGATTGTTAAAAGCAGGAGACGACCTGATTCCGGTGACACGAGAGCACTTTAATGAGCCGCGGGTCCCAGGGTGAGACGTGGATGATTAAATCCGGCTCATGGGCTGAAAGACTAAGACAGTGTGCCTCAAATCGAGGCGGAGCGGCACTTGTGTTTTTAAGTGGGGACAAAGACTGCTTGATAAATGGATTTTGTGATATGATTCATATGTTCACACAGCCGAATATGAATCTGGATCCTTGATTTGATGTTTCCTCCCAGACTTTGTGACCCTCCCATGACGTGGCTGCCTTCGTCACAGGCAGAAGAGGTGACGTTTTACGTAAAAAGAGAGCGATCTGATGCCTTGGCATACACAGAGTTGTTTAGTCCAAGGACAGGACAAGATGAGACAGCCTCAACGCTTCTGCAGCATGCGGTTGTTGCTCCAGTTCAAGAAACTCCCCCCCTCTCACTCTTGTTTGGCTGCAGGCACTTGAACTAAATTCACAGAAAGACACAATATGACTTTTTTCCAGAGAGTCTGCCACAACAAGGTTGATTCTGAGCTTCTCGTTCAGTTGCTGCGCGTTCACGGAACAACTAAAACATTTACCGTATTTTCTGCACTACAAAGCGCACCGTGATAAGGCGCATAAGATCCTGCAGTCAAACGTTTGACATCGCGGGAGGATGTGGGGAGGTGGAGACGGTGCTTTCAGGGTCGCCCCCCCTCGCCATCCACGTGTAGCCGAGTGGTTCGGGTGCGCCTATACTTCGTGTCAATAACAAAAGAAACAACCCGGAGCTCCAGTTCGGCGCCGATCCGGCCGCAACTTTATTTTTAACTTCAACTTTATTGATCCATATATATAAGGCGCTCCGGATTGTAAGGCACTGTTGTTTTTTGAGGAAATTAGAGGCTTTTAAGTGCGCCTTGGAGTGCGGAAAATACGGTAATTCAGCAAATTTCTCAATGTTGCATTTATTTATTTTTTTAGACTATTTTTGGACACTACAATGTTGAGGTGTGCCGCAATGCTAAGTAAGTCGTCTTTACAACATCTCTCAAGTTGCTCCACATTAGGACCATTCACAAAATCCTGTAGACTGAATGCCATTTTTTCACAGATTACCCACTACCACAGTCACTCATCATCAATTCGGTTGAGTTGTTCATGGGAATTCAGATCCCGGACGAGCCCCCATTTGTTACGTCCACAAAGTGAGACAATAACTTTAACAACAACCAAATTAAACAGAGTCAAAGTGATGTTCATAAATTAACTGTTTATTAACGGACAACTGAAGATTCACAAATGTGCTGGAGGTAGGAACAATATAGTTGTGCCAAATAATCCAAATTAACAAACCAAAACGAGGCCTAACTAAATCTGACTTCTGAAAACACGACAAAAGAAAAGGCTGACTGAGTTCTCTACAAACAGCAGTTTACAAAACATACAGGGGGTGGCAACAACCACTAAACCTAGTGTTTCTAGACATGAAAAGTCGTCATTAGAAATGAGACGGCTCCCCTCATTGAAAGACCAGAGTGTGCCTCTTTTGTGTGCAGCCCACGACAGCGATTGGCCGATCCATCCATCCATCCAACTTCAGCAGCCTATCCGGGGTCAGGTTGCGGGGGCAACGGCTCCAGCAGGTGACCCCAAACTTCCCTTTCCCGGGCCACATCTACCATCTCTGACTGGGGGATCCCAAGGCGTTCCCAGGCCAGTGCAGAGATATAATCTCTCCACCTAGTCCTGGGTCTTCCCCGGGGCCTCTTCCCAGCTGGCCGTGCCTGGAACACCCTCCTAGGGAGGCGCCCAGGGGGCATCCTCACCAGATCCCCAAACCACCTCAACTGGCTCCTTTTGACGCAAAGGAGCAGCGGCTCTACTCCGAGCTCCTCACAAATGGCTGAGCTTCTCACCCTATCTCTAAGGGAGACGCCAGCCACTCTCCTGAGGAAACCCATTTCGGCCGCTTGTACCCGTGACTCCTTCACTTGGGGTAAGGACACATTCCCTACCTGGAGTAGGCAATCCATCGGTTTCCTGCTGAGAACCATGGCCTCAGATTTAGAGGTGCTTAATCCTCATCCCGACCGCTTCACACTCGACTGGGAAACGCTCCAGTGAGAGTTGGAAGTCACAGACAGAAGATCCCATCAGGACCACATCATCTGCAAAAAGCAGCGATGAGATCCGCAGCCCCGCGAACTGTAGACCCTCCTCCTGACTACACCTCGATATCCTGTCCATGAAAACCACAAACAAGATTGGTGACAAGGCACAGCCCTGGCGAAGGCCAACCCCCACCGGAAACGCCTTCGACTTACTGCCGAGCACCCGAAGACAGCTCTCGCTTTGGGCGTACAATGATTGGATGGCCCCGAGCAAGGACTCCCGCAGCACCTCCCACAGTTTCTCTCGTGGGACCCGGTCGTACGCCATCTCCAAGTCCACAAAACACATGTAGACTGAGCATACTCCCAAGCCCCCTCCATGATCCTGGAAAGAGTAAAGAGCTGGTCCGTTGTTCCACGACCAGGACGAAAACCGCATTGTTCCTCTTCAATCCTTGGTTCGACTATCGGCCGGACCCTCCTTTCCAGCACCTTGGAGTAGACTTTATCCGGGAGGCTGAGTAGTGTGATACAGCTGTAATTGTTATCTATCCCTTTTTTTAAATAACTTTTAATTAGCTGGAGCTGAGTGGAGTTCAGTCCCACCATATGTAATTGACAGCGCTCCACCTCCTGCACGAGCTCTAGCTCCTTTCCCACAAGAAGGGGGCCATTCCAGGTCCCCAGCACCAGTATCTGCCGCCCAGGTGTGGTCCGTCTAGACCCCCCCCTCTCACCGCCACCCATGCAGCAGCGCACCCCAACCTATCACCACCTGTGGTGGGTGTGGCCATGGGAGGGAGGGTAGAGGGGGGCCGCGTCACTCCGTCGGCATAAGCCCGGCCACCAGGCGCCCGCTGCCGAGCCTGCTGCGGCCTTGCTTGCCCTCTGGGCCACGTAACTTGTTCTCTTTTTGGACCATTCTTCGTCTGGCCCCTCGCCTGAGGTCACTTTGCCATGGGTAACCCTAACAGGAGCACCAGGCTCCAGGCAACACAGCCCTCAGGTTCATTGGGACACGCAAACTTCTCCACCTCGATAAGGTGATGGTGCCCGGAGAAGATCTATGTGTGTGTCTTCATGTGTTTATGTCATTTTTGTCTATGTGTGTGTATTTATGTATTTTTAGTCTGTGTGTTTATGTATTTGTTGTCTATGTGTGTGTGTTTATGTATTTGTTGTCTATGTGTGTGTATTTATGTATTTTTTGTTTATGTGTTTATGTATTTGTTGTCTGTGTGTGTGTGTTTATGTATTTGTTGTCTGTGTGTGTGTGTTTATGTATTTGTTGTCTGTGTGTTTGTGTTTATGTATTTATTGTCTGTGTGTTTGTGTTTATGTATTTATTGTCTGTGTGTGTTTATGTATTTGTTGTCTGTGTGTGTGTGTGTTTATATATTTATTGTCTGTGTGTGTGTGTTTATGTATTTGTTGTCTGTGTGTGTGTGTGTGTGTGTGTTTATGTATTTGTTGTCTGTGTGTGTGTGTTTATGTATTTATTGTCTGTGTGTGTGTTTATGTATTTGTTGTCTGTGTGTGTGTGTTTATGTATTTATTGTCTGTGTGTGTGTGTGTGTTTATGTATTTGTTGTCTGTGTGTGTGTTTATGTATTTGTTGTCTGTGTGTGTGTGTTTATGTATTTGTTGTCTGTGTGTGTGTTTATGTATTTATTGTCTGTGTGTGTGTGTTTATGTATTTGTTGTCTGTGTGTGTGCGTTTATGTATTTTTTGTCTGTGTGTGTGTTTATGTATTTTTGGTGTGTGTGTGTTTATGTATTTTTTGTCTATGTGTGTGTATTTATGTATTTGTTGTGTGTGTTTATGTATTTGTTGTCTATGTGTGTGTGTTTGTGTGTGTGTTTATGTATTTTCTTCTTTTTTTTTGTGCGTTTTAGTGCACTTTAGGAGTTGACTGCCCTCACAGCAATGCGTTTTGGTGTCTGTGTGTGGGGGTCATTGGTCTTGATCTGTAGCCGGGCCTTAGAATAGCTTGTACCACTTTTTCTTTGGCTTGTTGATCTGACATTGAAGGGCTTCCCCATGAGACCTTAAGGAGATGTTGTTCTCCTGGTACTCCTCCTCCCTTGCCATGGATTGTTTTGAGATCTTAAGGAGGTTGGACCTCTCCTGGTTCCATTCGAGACGTTTACTCTCTCGGTCATCCTCAAACTTCTTGATCAGAGAAGCTAGGAGGTTTTTGTGGTCCTCCTCCTGCGTCTCTTGCTTGGTAACACAGTTTCTGTTGGAAGTTTCAAGGTGTGATATCATGTCCTGAAAGCTGAGGCGCTGCCTTTCTAACGAGTCATCTTTGTCTTTACGAATTGTTGAGATCAGCTGTTCTTGGGATGCCTGGTTTCTTTCAAACGTCTCCGCAGCCTCCTTCTCCATTGTTTGAAAAAGAGTGACGTTCCTCAGCAGGGCATGTTCAAGGTCCGTGGATGTTTTATTCAGCCTGGCTGTGAGGTGATACCTCTCCTGCTCCCACTCAATAGTACGGCTTTTGCTGACTGTGTCTTGCGTCTGCAGCTGTGCGGTGAGGAAGGAATTTTCCTGACGCTGGGTTTCTAACCGAACATTGATAACTTTCATAGCTAACAAGGTCTCGTTGGACTTAGCTTTCTGTTCTTCTAGCTGGCCTTGATGGGCTGATATGATTCTCTCCAGCGTCTGCTTGGCCTCTGTCTCTGTCTTCACCTGGGCTTGAAGAACGTCACGGACTTCTGTCAGGGAAGACCTCTCCTTTTGCCACTCAAGACGTGCATTATGCAGGCAATGCTCACTCTTAAGGAGAGCAGCCTTGGTGCTTTCGTTGATTTGAGTCTGTTCGTCCAGTTTAGCTTGGCTTGAGGCCTTGAATTGTTGCATTTCACCTTGGTTGGTCGTCATCTCCTCACTCTTGAGAAGGTCCTGTGATGCTTTCAGGGCTGCAGCCATCTTGTCTCTTTCCGCTCTCTGTTTGCTCATCGTGTCCTGTTGGAAAGCCTGGAATAATTCCTTTACTTGCTTTACTGCCTCCTGCTGGTTTTTAAGAGCTTCTGCCAACGTTGATATTTCAATTTGTTGCTTCTTTGTTTGAGCCCTCTCAATTTCCAGTTGACTTTCCAATTCCAACTCCACGTTAGTTTTAGCCAGCTTCAATTCAGCACGGACCTTCAACATCATAGCGTCCATGTCATTTTCAAGGGCCTGTTTTTCTCCCTTCATCCGCTCAGCTTGGAGCTCGTCCTGTGTTGCTTTCAGGGTGGCTAAGATCCTGATTGTCTCCTCTCTCTGTTCGTCCATCTCTTGATCAACTGCATGGGTCTGCGTGCCCATGTGTTGGCCCTCAGAATGAGATAAGTGGACACAGTGTTCTTTGAGGGAAACCTTTTCCTGTTGCCACTGGAGATGACCGGCCTTCAGGTCCTGCTCAGACTTTTCCAGAGCGGCCTTGAGCTTAATGATAGCATCCCTCTGTTCGTCCAGTTTAGCTTGGCTTGAGGCCTTGAATTGTTGCATTTCACCTTGGTTGGTCGTCATCTCCTCACTCTTGAGAAGGTCCTGTGATGCTTTCAGGGCTGCAGCCATCTTGTCTCTTTCCGCTCTCTGTTTGCTCATCGTGTCCTGTTGGAAAGCCTGGAATAATTCCTTTACTTGCTTTACTGCCTCCTGCTGGTTTTTAAGAGCTTCTGCCAACGTTGATATTTCAATTTGTTGCTTCTTTGTTTGAGCCCTCTCAATTTCCAGTTGACTTTCCAATTCCAACTCCACGTTAGTTTTAGCCAGCTTCAATTCAGCACGGACCTTCAACATCATAGCCTCCATGTCATTTTGAAGGGCCTGTTTTTCTCCCTTCATCCGCTCAGCTTGGAGCTCGTCCTGTGTTGCTTTCAGGGTGGCTAAGATCCTGATTGTCTCCTCTCTCTGTTCGTCCATCTCTTGATCAACTGCATGGGTCTGCGTGCCCATGTGTTGGCCCTCAGAATGAGATAAGTGGACACAGTGTTCTTTGAGGGAAACCTTTTCCTGTTGCCACTGGAGATGACCGGCCTTCAGGTCCTGCTCAGACTTTTCCAGAGCGGCCTTGAGCTTAATGATAGCATCCCTTTGTTCGTCCAGTTTAGCTTGGCTTGAGGCCTTGAATTGTTGCATTTCACCTTGGTTGGTCGTCATCTCCTCACTCTTGAGAAGGTCCTGTGATGCTTTCAGGGCTGCAGCCATCTTGTCTCTTTCCGCTCTCTGTTTGCTCATCGTGTCCTCTTGGAAAGCCTGGAATAATTCCTTTACTTGCTTTACTGCCTCCTCTTTGTTTTTAAGAGCTTCTGCCAACGTTGATATTTCAATTTGTTGCTTCTTTGTTTGAGCCCTCTCAATTTCCAGTTGACTTTCCAATTCAAACTCCACGTTAGTTTTAGCCAGCTTCAATTCAGCACGGACCTTCAACATCATAGCCTCCACGTCATTTTGAAGGGCCTGTTTTTCTCCCATCATCCGCTCAGCTTGGAGTTCGTCCTGTGCTGCTTTCAGGGCCGCTGCTGACCCCTCCTGGTTTTTAAGAGCTTCTGCCAACTTTGTCAATTCAATGCGAAGCTTCTCTGTTTGAGCCCTCTCAATTTCCAGTTGACTTTCCAATTCAATCTCTGTGTTAGTTTTAGCCAGCTTCATTTCAGCACTGACCTTCAACATCCATTCCAGTTGACCCTTCAATTCCAAGTTCTCCTTAGAGATAGTCTCTTCAAAATTAGGCAGAAGCTGTTTTTCTCCCTTCATTTTCAAGTCTACACACTGGATCTTGGTCTTGGGTGTCTGTCCCTCGACATCACCCTGGGTCTTTTGCAGCTTGGGCCGGCTGGCTTTTAGCTGCGTTTTTTGGCATATCTCCTTTTGCACTTCTCCAGTCTTTTTTTCAGGGAGAAGATCAAGGAACTGTTGCAATCTGTCCTCGTCAATCTGAAGGAGAACTCTCCCCTCACATTGAGTTTGGGTGAGCATTGCATTGCTGTCCAGCTCAGCTCTTACTTGTTCCTCCAGCGAACGGAGATAGAAATTCACAGGAGGATCAACCTCCTTGGAATTTAAATCCCTTTTCTCCACCATTATCTGTTTTTTCTGGACGTTGGACATACTTTTCTTTTATCTGTTGCTTTCTGCTCAGTACACCTTCAATTCAAACTGTCAGAGTGGTCTTCAAACCGGACTGATGTCTGCTAAGCTGTGAGTGAGTGAGTGAGTGAGTGAGTGAGTGAGTGAGTGGAAGCAGTGGAACCCTTGTAATGACACGTTCCATGATGTCATCGTTCCTTTTGATCTTTCTGTTGCTATGGGATACAGATATGTCATCGTCGCTGGGATACACATATGTCATCGTTGCTATGGGATACCGACATTATTTACATTACATCATCTAGTTGTTGGATAGCAGATTGAATGTTTTCAATGTAATGTCCAAAATATGGAAGAGTAAAATTAAAATTTTAAAAATGTTTATTTAATTATTTTTATTAACATATATTCTGACACAACATATGTATGTGTACATATGTACATACATATTTGCACACATATAGATATATATATAGAGATGTGCAAATATGAAGGAACCTGTCTGTCAGTGTAATATTGTGGCTATATTATATATATACACACATATACAATTTCAACGATTGCAGATGATCAAAGTTGGGCAGATAGGTCTGAAATTATTATTGTGGCACGGGCAAAAGAGTTGTAGCCTTATTATCTCTCCAGTTGAAAGATTTAATATCAGCCTCAACATGTTCGTCAAGCAGGGTGTAGGAGCCATTCAGGATGTTTGTGTACCACTTGGTGTTGGGAGCCAATCTCGGGTTGGCCACGGGTGGCAGTGTGACACAGTCTACATATGGGGGCACAGGTGCAATTAGTGCGGGTAATGATGCATGGGTGATCGCACGGTTTTTACCGCTACCAGGATGCACAGCGAGATCAAGAACCAAATATAGATGAAGTTGTGTTTTATAAATTATATAACTTATAAACAGGCATTTCACCCAGAAAACAAGAAAAACAAAAGACTTGTGTGTGAGCGAGTGAGGAACAGGATCTTCTCCCTCACCCTGCTGATTGGCCAAAGAAAATCTGTCACTACACAGGGGATGTGTGTGATCCGTCATTTGTTGGCTGAAGAGCATTGGTGATTGTATGAGGGGCCGCTTAGGACTTAACTACTGAGACACTCTTACGCATACTAATGAAACTGAGACACTCTAAAGGCTGGCGCATGCTCCTGCGTCTGCGTCTTTACGCACCGCACTCGTTTCAATTCATGGTTCAAATAGGCTTGCGTGTGTTGCAGAGCAATTCACCTCCAGAACAACAGGTGGAGTAACGTGTTTTTGAGACAACTTAGAGAGTCACATCTTTGTGTGTGGAAGTTGTTGGTTTGTTTATTTATCTATCATAGACTGCTGCTTTTCATCGTGGACACATTTGTTCCGTATTTTCCTCCAAAACTTTGTTCACCCCTCGACCGGCAAACCGACGTCTCCCTCCATGACCGCCAATGACGGGTTGTATAAGCGGTCATATTTCTTTTGCCACAAAAGTTCTTCAATCTGATTCGTTCTCTTGTAAACATTCTTCGTTTTAATAATGGCGGTATCGGGCTATGAAAACAGAAATGTGAGACTCCGTAAAGGATGTAGTTAGCGGACCAATCGCAGCCTTGTGTGCTGCAGGAGGCTTGCGTTGCTCTAAACCCTAACCCTTTCGACGCAAGCCCAGAAAAATGCGTCGACGCAAGCAAGGAGGTGTGAAAAGGCACGCAAGGGACACGCAAGGGGCTCTTGCGTCTGCGTTTCCTTGCGTCGCTGAAGCATAAACTTGGCTTTACGCGTACTAATGAAACACTCTTACGTTGCGCGAGAGCATTTCAATCGTATTACATTCCGTCACTCCGTGACGGAATGTAATACGATGTAATAGAATTTCAATAGCAATTGAAATGCTCTCGCGCACACTACTGAGACATTCTTACGCGTACTAATGAAACACTCATGCCCATCTCACTAGTGTGCGTAAGAGCATCTCACTGGTGTGTGTGAGTGAAATCTCACTAGCATACGGAAGGCATCTCAGTTACAGCGTAAGCCGGAAGCAAAGAAGGCGGGTTTTGAACAGCGAACAGCGCCAATTCCACGTCCTTCCTTAATATGCTTTTAAGTCCGGACTCGCTGTCTTTATTTAGGTCCACGTTTATAAATACTACCATATTTAAGTGACGGAATGTCATTTTAGGACTTTTTCAGACTGGAAGATAGTTGTTTAGGCAACATTTCTGCGGTCGGTTTATCAACATTCAGCCTTCGTAACAAGTTGCTCCGATGATGTTGGAGATGTGAGGTCTAGTTAACGGGACCGCCTGACTCCTCCAGCACCGGGCGGTCAGCTCATCTCACGCCGCAGAGAGCAGCCTGTTCTCAGCCCGACGTCTATGAAATTATCCGCTTGTATTACGGTGACCAGACGTCCGGGTTTTTAATGCCCTGACCTGACGCGTATTTGTCCTTATTCGAGTTGCGCTGGGACTGAAGAGTTGCCCCCCTCCCCGTCTGGCCGTAACGTCCGCGCCCCCCCCGACTCCCCTAACCTGAAAATATTTTGACCCCCATGATTTTCAGCCTCACGAAATACTGTCTCTTATGGTGTTATCGACATGGTTACACTACCTTGTACCCACTTTTCCGTAGTGGAGACCACGCATGTAGATCTTACAAATAAATATTCAACAAGTGTATTATCCTTTGAAGTCGCATCAAGTCGCTTTGATGCTGATGTCGTGCTGCCGGTTTCAATGTCTGTCTCCCCACAAGTCCTTTAATTAAAACACTTACAGTGCATCCGGAGTATTCACAGCACTTCACTTTTTCCAAAATGGATTAAATTCATTATTTTCCTCAACATTCTACACACAACAACCCATAATGACAACGTGAAAACTTTTTTGCAAAATTTTTACAAATCTGTTAAAAATAAAGAACGAAAACATAACATGTACATTAGTATTCACAGCCTTTGCCATGACACTCCAAATTGAGCTCAGGTGCCTCCTGTTTCCACTGATCGTCCTTGAGATGTTTCTACAACTTGATTGGAGTCCACCTGTGCTAAATTCAGCTGATTGGACATGATTGAGAAAAGCACACACCTGTCTGTATAAGGTATCACAGTTGACAGTGGAAATCAGAGCATAAACCAAGCCATGAAGTCCAAGGAATTATCTGTAGACCCCCGAGACAGAATTGTATCCAGGCACAGATCTGGCGAAGGGTACAGAAAGATTTCTGCAGCATTGAAAGTCCCAATGAGCACAGTGGCCTCCATCATCCGGAAGTGGAAGAAGTTTGGAACCACCAGGACTCTTCCTAGAGTTGGTCGCCCAGCCAGACTGAGCGATCGGGGGAGAAGGGCCTTAGTCAGGGAGGTGACCAGGAACCCGATGGTCACTCTGTCAGAGTCCAGCGTTGTTCTATGAAGAGAGGAGAACCTTCCAGAAGGACAACCATCTCTGCAGCACTCCACAAGTCAGGCCTGTTTGGTGGCCAGACGGAAGCCACTCCTCAGTAAAAAGCACATGACAGCCCGCCTGAAGGACTCTCAGACCATGAGAAACAAAATTCTCTGGTCTGATGAAACAAAGATTGAACTCTTTGGCCTTGTTAGGGATTCAAGCCAGAAGTGCACCCCTAGTCAGGAAATTATAGTACGTGTAATAATGTTTAGTGTTAGAATTATAGTTTGTGTGTTATTAGATATTAGTTATTACATTAACATGTTGGATGAAGTGAATGCAATTTCAATCAAACACAATTCATAGTCATTTAAATCATATAAACACTGTACACATTAACATTCTGTCACAATGTGATGTTAAAACCTGGGGACGGATGCCAATTGCCGTTCTTTTATGGATTTCTCCCACTTTTATCCCCAAAGAGGGTTTTTTGGGAGTTTTTTCTCCTGTCAGGTAGTAAATGAACAACTTAATGCGAGGCAGCCGACTGAGGCAAATGTCTTGAGAATTGAACCACAAGAACTGTCTTTAATCTTATGATGAAGTGTGATGAACGGTGATCATTAATGATGGGTTGTTGTAATTAGTGTACTAGTTATAAGATGAAGACTTAAACAATGTATGCTTTGTTAAATTCACTCATTGGGGCATAAAGCCAACTGAATCTACATTGAGTGCATTGGAATGTGAGGGACAGATAGGACAGAGAGGTTTCAGGTTACAGCTGCAGCTTCACACCTCGACGTGGAAGGGACAGTCCAGGAGGTGGCCCTTTGGAGAAGTAGCCAATGACATTCAAATGCACCAAAGAAAACACACCTCAAGAGTTTTCAAAGGACCAAAGCGGGGAAAAGGACTGGAGAATCTGACCTGCAGCCGCCTTGAAAAGTAACTTTAGACTTGCTCAGAGGATTCTCTATTTCGCGAAATATTCCACTGTTCGCTTAGTATTTCACTTTGTAATTGCATTCCTTATAACGTTGTTTAGTTATTAAATACCTTTTGATTTTTGAATTTAAACGAATTGACTCATTCGTGTCCTCGTTTCCGGCCGGGACGAGAACAAAGGAGTGAGGCCTCCCTCGAGAGCTTTCCGAAACCCTAACAGACTGGGGTGACGGTTCAACTTCCAACAGGACAACGACCCGAAGCACACAGCCAAGATAACAAAGGAGTGGCTTCTGAAAATGGCTGTGCACCGACGCTCCCCATCCAACCTGATGGAACTTGAGAGGTTCTGCAAAGAAGAATGGGAGAAACTGCCCAGAAATAGGTGTGCCACGCTTGTGGAATCACACCCAAGAAGACTTGAGGCTGTAATTGCTGCTTCATCAAAGTATTGAGAAAAGGCTGTGAATACTTATGTACATGTTATGATTTTGTTCGTTGTTTTTAACAGATTTGCAAAATGTGCAAAAAAAACTTTCACTTTGTCATTATGGGTTGTTGTGTGTAGAATGTTGAGGAAAATAATGAATTTAATCCATTTTTGGAACTGTTAATTTTGGCAGCTTAATCCTTCTTAGTTTTAGTCTAGTTTTTGTCGACGAAAACTAGACTAAAATGTAATTAGTTTTAGTCACATTAAACAGCCACATTAAACTCCTTTTCTTCCCTTCTCAGGCCCAGGACCCCCTGTGTTGTGTCTACAGCTGCATAATAGTCTAGCTTGCAGTACTTAGTTGTCCATCAGATGTCCCTCCTAGGACAGGTCTATAGCAGGGGTCGGCAAACTTTTTGACTCGCGGGCCACAATGGGTTGTAAAATGTGACGGAGGAACCGGGCCAAGAACAAATGGTTGAAGTGTTTGTGTGAGCGAATATAAATGACATGTGAAAAACCATTACGTGAAAGGATTTGGATTTTAACAAATAGCAAAGCATTTATTTGCAAGGCAATTTAACAAATTGGCAAAGGTGTAACAACTTCATGAGGACCAGGGATCTAAACGCAACACTTTGTTGTCTTTGTCTTTTGTTTACTTGCAATGCTTTTGACACTTTATGGTCCTTTATTGTTTCCACTGTCCCAACAAAAAAGACCTTAACGTCCTACAACCGTTGCAATACATTATTTTCTTGGCTGCATCATAAACCAGCCATTCTAAACTGGACCCCCACTTTTCATTCAACAGTGTTTTCTTTCTCTTTGTCTCTTCGTTTATTTGTTGCTTTCATGACCAGTTCTTCTCTCTTGTGTCCTGCGGGTTTTCCTCCACCTGCTCTTTGCCGCCACGTCCTTCACCTGCACTGCGCACTTCTACCAAAAGGATCCACCTGTCACGTGTGCGCGCGCCTCTATGTTGCTTAGTAACGAGCGTACGGTGGCCGAGACGGTTTAACAGCGTCTTCTCACGATGTGGCGCGTGAACCACAGTAGAAATGCGTGAGGCTTCAGAACCTGCAATGAGTTTATTACGTTAGACGCGTTTGTGACGGAGCGTCTCATCCTGCCGAGGAAACGCTGCCTGCCGTCGCCAGAGAACAGAGCAGAAAGGTCCGACAGTCTTTAAACGCGTCTTCATGTTTCTGTGAAGCAGCGCGGCTTCAGCCTGCTAACAGTCAGCTAACCCGAGACAGCTGAGCTAAACTAACGAAGCCACATTCAAACTCGCCGAAGCTAAAATAGTCGTCGCGGTCCGTAGTCGGTCCACAAGAACCACCGCTGCACCGCTGCGCGCGTTCTGGGTTCGTGGATGACGTCATCATGACGCGTTAATATTCGCCGTACTTTGCCTGTCTGTCGGCTGCGTGCGAATTTAGGGGAGGGGAAAGTATTGTGACTTCGTCAACCACCAACATTTTTGTCGTGTCTCGTTAACAAAAGTTTGAATAGATGTAGTCATAGTTTTTATTTTTTAAGATCGTTTTCGTCACGTTTTAGTCTCGTCTTAGTCATGGAAAAAAGGTCGTTAACGAACATTTTGCGCCTCGTTTTGCGACTACTCGCCGTGGAGTTGGCCGTGACGGCCGCGAGGGAAGAAGCTAAGGGAAAAGAGCAGAGCCGCTTTGGTGTCAAGGACCTTTTGTTTCAGTGGTGCAAAACATCGTGCTAGTTTGGTGTTTTTTTCATGAACCAACTTAACACAATCTTCTGGGGAAGGAAGGAATAGAAAAGATACCCAGCACTTCTATCTTCATCCAATGTCATTGAACTATTTACCGGCAGTTTTTCCTTCTATTGGAATTGTCCGCTTTGTGAGACTCATTCAAGGAGAAAAGCTTTTTCTTTTTGCCAGAACTTTTCATTTCAACTTTTCCTTTCACAACCACAGGTCGCTCGCCTTGAAGGAAAGTGAAA
Source organism: Gasterosteus aculeatus (assembly GCF_964276395.1). NCBI lineage: Eukaryota > Metazoa > Chordata > Actinopteri > Perciformes > Gasterosteidae > Gasterosteus > Gasterosteus aculeatus. The sequence continues at coordinate 18,640,740 of NC_135707.1, read as the reverse complement.
GAGGTGATTTCGCAGTTCCCTGACTGATTGCTTGCGATCACCAAACCTGTGCTAACGTATAATCTAACCTGGTTTCCAACTGTGCCGCAACTAAATGAGTCTGCAGGCCGTGTGTGTTCACTCTGTGCCTCCGGCAGCACTTCGTACAAGACCATTGGGTGATTTATGTATTCAGACATTTACTATTCACATAAGTAGGCACTTGAATAGTGTTTAATGCCGGCTCTGACTCCCCAAATGTGAGGCTTAGACATGTTTTGATTATATTTAATTCTTGCTTGGAAGTTCTTAGACTTCGGGTGACATGCAGAAGCTCTGAAATCAGGTCTGCTGATGCCACACAAATGTAAATTAGCACATGACGTCCTCTTACCCCTGAGGACATTTCTAAATCATGAGACAAAATCTGCTAGTTATCATTCTGTAACGTGTCCCTCACCGCCGTGTTTTTAATAAATGTAACATTGGACAACGGCCGAACACCGAGGCACAAGGAGCCGAGCGGGTCAATCCTCTCACAAGCTGCTTTCGGTAATATCCCGTCTCCCCCCTCACAAAGCCCTCCATACCCCCTGCCGGGCTCCTCCTGCAGCCTGCAAGCTTCAGGACATCTCTCGTCCACCATCCAGGCTCAAGCACCTCAAGATCTCTCTATGACCAGCCCGTCCTGTGCACGTAGCTCCCAGCTAAGCCTCCTCTGCTGGCCCAAACACAATCATAAATTCATTTGTCTATAAATATTTTTTATTTTTATAAAAATACATTTTCATTTTTTATAGCTTATTTTTTAGTTCCTCCTTTAGCTCCTGTGTTGCTCTGCTGCTTCCGGTGCAGCGTGTTTTAAAGAGAGCTTTTATTTAATCAGATTCAGCCCCTCTGCCTCTATGTAAAAGATGTGTGAAGAGTCTTGTGATTTTGCCACCATCTTGGAATACTGCGATCGCCATGATGGCTTTTTTTTTCAGCCAATGAATGGAAGATACCATATAGATATATATACCATATAAATACTCAAACTCCGGCTCGCCAGGGTGTCCGGTGCAGCCCAGGGGGCTGTCAGGGGGTACCGACATTGGCGTACTCCCCCCCGTCGACCGTACCGTTCGCCGCCGCCCCGCCCCCCCCGTCAACCTTAACGGTCAGGTCCGCGTTCGGTCGAAGTGGGCTGCATCTCCCCCCTAAAGCATACTACCTTGCTGTGTAAAGGGACCAGTTATTAGGACCATAACTTGGTAAATTTACATAATGCTGTACTGAAGAAGACTTGAAACTAGAGTTGAGACCATAAACTCATGTATACAATGTTTACAGAGGGAATACTTTGAGAGAAAAGTAGTCATTGTCTGCCAGACTTTAATACAACCAGAGGAGTCGCCCCCTGGTGGTCAGTACAGTCAATGTAAGTGCAAGACACTGCACAATTCTTCACCTTTTGAATTCTTCACGGCTTCACCTTTTGAACCTGGTTTTAAAATGTAGATATAGATATACACGGGCCACCAAGCTGACAGCATACTGCCAAGTGCACTTTTTTTTTTTTTTCCTTTTAGCATGTGGAGACCTAACATCCATCACAGAGAATCGGCTACAACTAAAAAGAAAAACCTCTTAGTGCAGCACCTTTAAAAATGCTCTTTCTTCTTGCTCTGATGTTGGCGTGGTGTTGCCGTGTCTGCCATACATGCCACTGCTTAATAAAATACGACTCATCATAAAACTTGTCTAGTTGCAGTTCAACTGATTGGTAACAGCATGTTTCCACCAGTTCATTAGAATTCACAGACTACCAGTGAATTCAATTAATATCTCGTGACTGAAAGTATATATCTATTTTTTCTATTAAGAACCGTTACCAGGCAGCTGCACAGAATGCAGCCTGTTGGTCTAATGTCGGTGTGTAAATGAGTCAGCCGTGGGTTAGTGTAGGCCGACGTAGGACGGTGTGTGCTAAAGTGAGATAACGCAACCGCTGTGGCGTAGTCCGGGGTTACGGGTTGGTGTGTGTGTCGGCGTGGATGAGGCACAGCGTCCTAGTCGCTGCCGAGACCTTCAAGGAGCTTTCCTGGGCTGTGAATCACAGCTCTAATCGCAGAGAGTCTTTGTGAATACCAAGGAACAACCCCTCTCCACCCTCCCCACGACACCCCACCTCCTTTCTGGACCTATCAAAGAGTCCAGGGGTGTCTTCGTGCTTGACTTGAGTGGCGGCTGGTGGTGCCTTTTGGTGGTGTTGGTTGAATTGTTCTTTTGCCTCATCAGCTGGTCCACTCATGGAGGCCCCTACAGCTGTAGACTTCCTGCGAGCAGACACAAGCTTCCAAGTTGCTGAGTCACTTAAGCACTTTGTTGTGGAAACAAGATAAATAAGATAATTCTAATATCCTTTAGGCAGGAAATAGTGGGTCAGACTATTAGGCTGTCAAAATTGCTCAAAAATGACGTTTGAAAGTTCACTTAAAAAAAACACATATATTCGAATTCGGTGGCGCATTAGCCGCGTCATTAACTGGACAAATGAATACAACGGGACATAACTACTTGTATAGGTAATTTATTTACGTTTAAACATATTTAACAATATATTATCTACAAAAAAATAAGTTAATCAACTAATGGCCAAGACCGCAGATCTCTCGCTCTCTCTCTCCTGCACCGTCGCGCTCTCTGCGTGTTAAATGAACGACAAAAGAATTGCTGACTCCTGATCAAGAGTTTTTTCCAAGCAATTTAAGGTCACGATTCTTGTCCCAAATATAGCAGGCGTCATTCAGTGATTGTAACTGAAAGTTTTACAGAACCAACACTGGATGCTGCGAGCGAGCTGTGCTGTAAACACGGAAGGAACTCTTCCTTGGCATGAAACGGAAATAATCAAAGCGGTGCATGAAGCTGTTGTAGCCTATTTTATTCATGCAATATATAGTCAGTAGTCAGGCGCGTGCCACAGTTTTTTTCTTTTTTTTACATTCGAATGGTTGTTTTAACAATTCAAATATATATTCGAATATGGAATATTCGTTGACAGCCCTACAGACTATGATGTAATGTAAACATTGAGACGATTCCACTACGGTACAGTCCAAGTAGCTGTTTTCATCCAAAAAGTTCTAGAAGCCCGCTGTGTGCTGCCGGCCCGGGACCCCCACTGCACACAGACAGTTAGCCGTTGACCACAGTGGAACATTTAGTAGCTAAACATCCAGGTGTTTTTCTCACGAGATGGTCGTTCCTGCTTGTCTGCAACAATGATATCTTTTTTTACAATAGTGGGATGAGCGGAACAAAATCAATTATGTTAAGTACAGAGCTCTGCTCTGAGGTGCGCAGCATAGCTTAGCATACAGCTCTGTGGTAAATATACAGCAGAAAAATATCCGAATCATCTGCAACGATGTTCCAGCACTTCTGGACCCTGTTCCTTGTACGTGGTTCAACTAAGTTAATCAAATGTCCGAGTATCTATGGGGCGCCATTTGTCGCAAGTTCTAAAATCCTGCGCAGTTTTGCTACATTTAGCATAATCATATGAACAAAAATCCATGACAATATTCAAATTCATATATTCATATTCATAGTCACTTTTTCAAACATTTAGAGAGAAATTCATGTAAATTCATGCAATAACCTTTCCAAGGATAATGTTTGGCAGTAACACAAAGTTGTTAAATAATCTGAATGTTTAATGTAAATCTAAATGTAATATGTAAATCTAAATGTTATATCTAAATGTAAATGTAAATCTTAAATGTAAATGTAAATGTTAAATGTAAATGTAAATGTTAAATATACATGTAAATGTTAAATGTAGATCTAAATGTTAAATGTTCACTCTACATATCAGACTCAGGAGTAGTTTTTCAAGGTGTTGCTACGGTGATTTAGACAAACCTGCTTCGGGGAACCGAAAAGCCTGATCTACGTCATCTCATCCTGAAAATTATCCGGCTAACTCAGTTAGCCACGTACGAGGAACAGGGCCCTGGGACGGGTGTATTCTGTGGCCCGAGCCTCGCAGCATTGCTTCTTCTATGTTGATAGGAGACTGAGGTCAGGACTAAGATCTCCTGCATCACCAACAGTTTCCTCCCGTCGGCAGTCGGGCTCATCAACAGAACCCCGTTCCCCACTGACTGACTGACATTCCACACGTCACTTTATTTTTTTATTATTATTAATAATTAATTAATTATAATTATTTATTATATAATTGTTGAATATTTTTAACTTTAACTTTTATTCCATTATTTTAAACTAACCCATAGCCTTATACTACGAAGCCATAGCATTATTTTTTATGTGCTGTTCCGCACCAACACCAAGTCAAATTCCTTGTATGTCTGACATATTATGGCAATAAATGTTTCCTGATTCCTGATTAACAGCTGTGATTGCTGAACAGTGCTCTGTCCAGGCAATGAATGTCGGGGCAGCGGCTCAACTGTTTTACCGGTGAGAAGGCTGCACAGATATGTGACACAGACACACGGCCACGAGGGCTGTTACTCCCTCTAACAACTACAAACCCCAAGCTAAACACATTACATTTGATTTCTTTCATTCATTAATGAGATTTAGAGTGGTTGGGGTATTTATGCTAAGCTAGGCTAACGATGAATCAATGCGTACACAAAGGATTTCACTCAACCTTCTCCTGCCACCCTTTTGCAAACACAAATCATTAGAAGTTTCCCTGTAATGCATTTGTACATATTCATTATTGTTCAGATACGAAGGTTTGAATGCCTCCAGTGAGTGACTCACTCACTGTTTTAGCTCAGACCTGAAAATAATGCTGGAGAACCATCTATTCTTTGGCAGGAACCTCATCACCTCTGCATTGAGCTGGTGTGTGTGTGTGTGTGTGTGTGTGTGTGTGTGTGTGTGAGAGAGAGATGCCACTGGTTTGTGCAGAGCACTGCAGTCTTGTCTTGCCAACCGTTCTGGGGTTGGCACCTGGCCAGCTGTGACAGAACTTGTTGGGGCGTCAAGTTGAACACGGCACACACACACAAAGAGGTGCGCACAAGCCAATTCAGACACACGAGGTGATGGAAATGCCATAAATCTGTGAGAGAGGCTAGAATGAGCTCAGTGGCCCCAGAGGGGTGTGTGCTCCTCGGCGACATGTGCACCATCAAATCCCACCAACTATAATAGCCAATCCGCTGTGCGGATCCATGTGTGTACCTCTCTGTCTGCGCATACAACGCGCTTTGGAAATATCCCTCTCTCACACACACACACACACACACACACGTGTGAAGTGATCTTCTGTCTTTGTTTTTGCAGTCTCTCTTATCAGTCTGTCTAGCTCTCTGTCTATCTGCATTCAAGAATTATTATGTAAATTGTGATACATTGTTACAGACGATATACATACATATATACACATATTGCCTGCGTGATTCACTGCACCTGTGAGGGACAACCAGTGACACCTGGGGAGGGGGAGGAGTTCCCTGTGTGGATGGGGGTGGTACCGCCCATCCAATAGCATCGCCCTCGCCTGGATGCACCTAGCCACGTGGGTCACTGCTCGCCGGCTGGGCCATCAGTATAACGTGATACATGTTGGGTAACATGCAGCCATGATTTAATGTAAAGCTTTGTTAATCACATGGCTGCACATGGCTGTGTTCATATGTGATGTAATTTAAAAATGGTGATAGCGTTGTTTCAAACCAGAGGTTACTGTTGTGACCTCTTGGATAAGCTGTACCTTATGAAACCGTGCAAACAGCATCCAGAGAATCTATGGCTCTCTGAACTATATTCAGTTTATGAGCCGTTTCCACAACAGAAGTGCTCCCATCCAATCACTACTGTCTAATTGTGCTACTTTAGTGGGTTTTTAACCATTATTGCCAAAAGCGGCAGTCGACAAATCAAATCATATCAAAATGTACATGGTAGACATAATGGAGCAGGAGAATGGCCGTCATATGTTTCAATCATAATGTTTTAAGCCCTTATACGCTATCACAATTTAATTTAATGAACTCATTATTTGTAATCCGTATCTAAAGTCTTCACTAGAACAAGTTTACATACAACTGCTAAGATCACACCACGTATATGTGGTATTCTGCTGTGGACCACTAGCCACCCCCTAAACAACGACCAAAACAGGTCTGGGTTAAAAATGGAAGAGAGATATTTGTCTTACGGACAGTGTACAGAGAATTAGTTAGGCAGAAGATGGATGTTGATGCAAATTACATACAGATTCATGTTGTAAGTGGGAGAGAGAGAGTGTTAGAAAAATGAATACTCGACACCGGTGTAAAATCATCAAAACAGGACATTTAATGTTTGCAAACAGGAGACATTAAATGGTTCCTGTCTCCTACTGGGAGGGATGTGAGCCGATCGCATGACCTGCAGTCTGGTTACCTGCCAGTCTCCTCCCTGTGTCTACCTCCCTCCAAAGTCCCTCCTGTGTGAGTGTCTCTCCGGACCAGCTGAATCTCAGCCAGGGTCATTATGTATTTGGTTCTGTTTTTGTTTGAAATGACAAGTGAATTGTCATGTTTAATCTTAATTTTGGAAAACTAACCCGGATTCTCGTCCAGACTGTCCAACGGCTCGTAAGCGCAGTCCATGGTCATTGTGTTGGATGGTAGCTACTGTCATCATCAAGCCCACTGTGTTTACTTCATCTTGACCACTTCACTTTACCAGTCGCCAGATTCTGTTGCACATCATGGCAATTTATTAGCCGCGGGTAGCAAGCAGGCAACTCTTATTGATGAGCACTACAATATTGCTTATTAATAATGCAATTCAAGTTAGATTCGGCACTGTGACGCCTTCGGCACGGGTTGCTGTGTGTTACTTTTTTATTTTTTCATTACAAAAGCCAATTCAGCAGGTTTGGTACGGGAACATTGACCTTTGGGTTGTTTATTACCTGCCTCTCCAAAGCCCTCCTCCACCCTGCCAGTCACACCACCCCATAATAGGTCAGCTCAGTACGGGGCAGACCAGAGGACCGCTCCGCCTCACGCCAGTCTCAACCATGCCCAGTTTGTGCCTGTGTTCATGCTCCAGCAGCATATGGCGGTAACATGCTGTCAGGGGGGCTCGTCTCCTGGCCCGGCCTCCCCCAGCCCCGGGACAGATGGCGGCTCGCTGGGTCTTCACCAAGAGTAACTGTGCTGCTGGAGATACCCGGGCCCCGCTCCGTCCTCTTACCTCGGCTCCTCCTGTTCTCCCTGGAGCGCCTCCTCGCATTGCCAAGGCTCCTCTGTGCGCCGGTGGACACTGATTTTGTTGGATTACCATCCAAGTGGAATGGGAGAGGAAACACGATAAACAAAATGCACCCTGCTGTAATGGTTTGATCACTCACCTGCTCGTTTTGCTGGTAATAGGGGCCCCGGAGGGTTTCGTTATACCACAAAGCCCAGACACACCATTGTTATGAAAACGTTTTATCTATCATTCAAAGAAACCTGTAAGTGCAGGGTGTACATTTCAGCCATTACATTGGTGTTAAATGTGGTATGACCACAGTAAACATGTTATTTCTGAGCCTCGGTGTTGTTGTTTACGATCCCTGGTTGTCCTGGTAATGAGCCAATGAACCTACTGCTGTGATCACACCCTCAGTATCTTCTGAGCAAAGACCGGCCTGTCTGTTTTGCTGGTGTATTTCAATCTGTGCCTGAAGCCCATGCTGGCTTCCAGAGCGATGCCGTCCAACTGCATCGTTGGGTGCGGTTCAAAGCAAAGATGATCATCTGCCCAGTGGTGCGTCTCATATGAGTTCTACAATGACCACTCTGGGAAGCAGCACAAGGTGTCTATGTACCAGGCAGAAACATTCGGTTCTCACGTGTGAAGCCGAGGCGGAAGTGGCTTAGAGCTGTACCCTCTCTAAGGACCATCAGGGGTCTGACTCCTCTGGTTGAATAGCAGTCTATGAGAAAATTATTTCTCTCTGATTTATTCCCTCTGTAAACATTCTCAATCTTTGGTTTCAAGTCTCCAATACAGCATGATGTTCATTAGCCCGGTGGTTCCCTTTTTTTCCATCCCCCCCCTTTGATCATACTGGAACATCGAAGGCCTCCCGCCGCCCCAAATAGGTCATACATTCTTTGTTTTGAATTAATTGCATTATTATATAAATACAAAAAAGTACATATTATCTCACTTTTCTTTTTTTTGTGAAAAAAAAGGAATACAATTAACTAAATCTGTGCAAACCACTCAATCGCCCATAGTGCTTGTAAAGCCTTAAGGGACAGATAAAACTTGTTATATTTTCGTACCTTTTTTTGTGCTTTGTTGTGGTAGTCACGTTGCCTGATACAGACTGTCTGATTTTAACTTTACACCAGACACAGGGACCTTATTTAGCTTTTCTTTTCTTTTTTCTTCTCTATGGTCTTTCGGTGATTGACAGGTTGCAAAAATCAAAAGATGGGCTGTGACAGAAATGACAAACTCGAGGAATCAAAAGATCCGTCTACAAACAGCATTTCCTGTTTTCTGTTTTTCTATGTTGCGGTTTTAGCTGCAGCGATAGCTATTCAAACATTTATTGAATTTTGCCTCAGAGTTTCCAACAGTAATCTGCCCCCCCCCAGTTACCATTGCCCTGCCTGACAAACTTTTACCATATAAACTTCTCAGCCATGTTTGAGAGCCACTTTGTCACGGTGTGGTTCACTTCATGTTATATTTTGTAGTTTTCTGCCACTCGTGTCCCCGGGTAACTTCACTTCCTGCCTTGTCCCGTCATCCCCTGTGATCGTCTTAATAGTTTCCACCTGTGTCCAATCACCTGCACCTCCCTTGTGTATTTAAGCCGTGTGTCTCCTGTGTCACTTGTCGCGTCATTGTCATTTGCCACGCATGTCCGTGTCTCTCGTCGATTGCGGTTCCTGTCTCCCGTTTTGCCCCTTGCCCTTTTGTTTTTGCTGTTGACTATTAAAGTCCCTTTTCCTTTTGAACTCTGCGTCTGAGTCCTGCCTCCCACCCACATCCCCTGACAGAATGACGCGACCTAGAAAGGACTCAGCAGAGTTTTTTCCCCTGGACGAGTTCAGGGAAACCCGTCTGGCAATGGGCGGTCCACGGAGTCTCCAGCGGGCTGCCCGTAGTGGGGGAACGGTCCTCCCGGGGGTTCCAGCTGGGTACTTGTACTACTCCGTCTCCCCATCTGGAGCCCTCAGTAGGCATCTGGGTCACCATCCACCGCCCACCACATGGTCCCCAGAAGAGGAGGCCATTTCGTGGTCGTCCGGCGGCGATTCTTCCTGGGAGCGGGTGATGGACCTTGCGGTCCGGCTCCAGGCTACCTACGGTCCCCACGCTCGGCCGCAGCGCACAGTGTCCAGCGCTGGGCCGCGACGACGTTCCGACCCTGCTCGGTCTCGGCGCACAGTGTCCAGCGCTGGGCCGCAGCAACATCCCGACCCTGCTCGGTCGCAGCGCACAGTGTCCAGCGCTGGGCCGCAGCAACATCCCGACCCTGCTGGGTCGCAGCGCACAACGTCCAGCGCTGGGCCGCAGCAGATTCCCGTCCCGGCCTCCCGACCCAAGCCCATGACCCCTGATCCGACGCCCCGATCCATGCCCCCGACCCCCGAGCCAGCGCCCCGATCCATGCCCCCGACCCCCGAGCCAGCGCCACGATCCATGCCCCCGACCCCCGAGCCAGTGCCACGATCCATGCCCCCGACCCCCGAGCCAGTGCCCCGATCCATGCCCCCGGTACCAGTGCCCCGATCCATGCCCCCGGTACCAGTGCCCCGATCCATGCCCCCGGTACCAGTGCCGCGATCCATGCCCCCGACCCGACCAGTGCCGGCCCCGCGTTCCATGCCCCCGACCCGACCAGTGCCGGCCCCACGTTCCATGCCCCCGACCCGACCAGTACCGGCCCCACGTTCCATGCCCCCGACCAGTACCGGCCCCACGTTCCATGCCCCCGACCAGTACCGGCCCCACGTTCCATGCCCCCGACCAGTACCGGCCCCACGTTCCATGCCCCCGACCAGTACCGGCCCCACGTTCCATGCCCCCGACCCGACCAGTACCGGCCCCACATTCCATGACCCCGACGCGGCCAGTCCCCGCTCCGAGACTCTCGGCCCCGACCCCGACGCGGCCAGTCCCCGCTCCGAGACTCTCGGCCCCGACCCCGACGCGGCCAGTCCCCGCTCCGAGACTCATGGCCCCGACGCCCCCAGTCCCCGCTCCGAGACTCAGGCTCCCTCCCTCCCGTCCCATGGTCCTCACCCACCCTCCCGTTGGTGATTTGAGGGCCGTCTGGGATCCAGCCCTTGAGGGGGGGGCCATGGGGTGGGTTATGGGGGGGGCTGAGCCGCCGCCGACTGCGGAGGTGTTCCGTGTTCCCGAGCTGGAGCCGACTACGGAGGTGTTCCGTGTCCTCGAGCTGGAGCCGACTACGGAGGTGTTCCGTGTCCCCGAGCCGGAGCCGACTACGGAGGTGTTCCGTGTCCCCGAGCCGCCGCCGACTACCCCGGAGGTTTCCCGTGTCCCCGAGCCGCCGCCGACTACCCCGGAGGTTTCCCGTGTCCCCGAGCCGCCGCCGACTACCCCGGAGGTTTCCCGTGTCCCCGAGCCGCCGCCGACTACCCCGGAGGTTTCCCGTGTCCCCGAGCCGCCGCCGACTACCCCGGAGGTTTCCCGTGTCCCCGAGCCGCCGCCGACTACCCCGGAGGTTTCCCGTGTCCCCGAGCCGCCGCCGACTACCCCGGAGGTTTCCCGTGTCCCCGAGCCGCCGCCGACTACCCCGGAGGTTTCCCGTGTCCCCGAGCCGCCGCCGACTACCCCGGAGGTTTCCCGTGTCCCCGAGCCGCCGCCGACCCCTCCGGAGGTTTCCCGTGTCCCCGTGCCTCCAATTCCAGAGACGTTCCGGAGCCGGCCAAATGGCCGTCCGCCGGGCCGACCATCGGAGGCTCCCCGGCAGTGTGCCTGTCCGCCGGGCCGACCACCGGAGGCTCCCCGGTCGCCTGGCCGCCCGCCGGGCCGCCCGCCAGAGTTTCCCGGGTGGTTTGACCAACGTCTCGGGTTTCCCTCCCCCCCACCCCTTGTTTTGCTCTAGTGTGAGCCGCCTGGAAGTCGGCCCTTGAGGGGGGGGTACTGTCACGGTGTGGTTCACTTCATGTTATATTTTGTAGTTTTCTGCCACTCGTGTCCCCGGGTAACTTCACTTCCTGCCTTGTCCCGTCATCCCCTGTGATCGTCTTAATAGTTTCCACCTGTGTCCAATCACCTGCACCTCCCTTGTGTATTTAAGCCGTGTGTCTCCTGTGTCACTTGTCGCGTCATTGTCATTTGCCACGCATGTCCGTGTCTCTCGTCGTTTGCGGTTCCTGTCTCCCGTTTTGCCCCTTGCCCTTTTGTTTTTGCTGTTGACTATTAAAGTCCCTTTTCCTTTTGAACTCTGCGTCTGAGTCCTGCCTCCCACCCACATCCCCTGACACACTTTCTTCAGACAGAGCTGAAGAATTTGACTACATCTACTTCATTATCGCGACTTCAAGCCCAAAAGACAGTTTGGTTGAAGGATCCGGGCTCCATGAAGCGTAATCTAAATGTCTCATGTCTTCTCGATGGACAAGTCCAATACCGCCATCGGTCCCAAATGTCCTCAGTAGGATTCAGATGAGCTTGGGTTTGACGACTCCTCCGCTGTGAGGGGACCACAGCCACAGGGAACGAAACCATCCTGGTTTCCACAGTATCTGCGCTCAAAAAAACACAATCTTCTCTTAATCTATCTTATCTATCTAGTCTCCCACACACACACACATAAACACAACCATCTGAACTCGCTCCCACTACAGAGATTCAAAGGTGTCTTTTTACACCTGTAGCAGAACCGATCCGTTGAGCCATGTATGATCTAACATACACATGCAAACTGCTGTAAAGGGACGGAATGTTACCCTTTCACTTTCTCTCTTGCATCTCTATGACTCCTTATTTCCTCTCTCCTGGTGGCCTGGGATGAGTGAGCAAATCGATAGCTCCCTTTGGTGTTTCAGTCCAAATCGAAAGGAGAATCCCCTCCTTTTTTTTTTTTTTTTCATTTGCTTGAGAATATTTCTGAACGTATACGCGGAATCTCAACGCGTTGATTTAGAGGAACGAATTGAAATTCAGACGGACCCCAGTCGGCTCGGTTGGCCGTCAACGAGGCACACAGAGAGCTCCCTGCTCACTACCTTAATCTCCAGTGCTGCCCATCAGCAGCGCCACCTCGAGCGGCGTACATACATCACTGGCATGCAGCGCTCTCTGTCATGTGTGAAATGGGCTGTGGTTGATCTCTGCCCCGGGAGAGGAGAGAGGGTTTCAGCAGGCGAGATGAGAGCGGCTCTCTGAAGACGAGGGGAGGACGTGCGGGGATAAATAAAAGAACAGGAGATGCAGAAGGGGGGGGGGGACAAGGTGAGCATTTTAAGAACAAGTTTTTTTGAGCAGAATAAATGAGGAATGAGTGATGGAGAGAGATCAGAGGAAGGTACTGTGGGGAAGAGAGGAGATGAGCTTTGAGAGGAGGAGTTCAACAAATACAGGGGAAAAAGGAAGAATGACATTGAGGAGGAGGACTTTCTCTGCTCACTTTATCAGTGACGAGCTGGGGACAAGGACAGCGGCATGGCTTTAAATGAGAGCGTACACACCTGGCCAACATCTGCATTCTGCTGAGTGCACTGATCTAGCTTCACTAAATACGTAACACTGGGCTCTTCAAATCTCTGATACACATTTTAAACAACTTTATGTCTTTTTTATAGATCAAATGATTAAACTAATGATCAAAAAAGAATAAAGAGATTGTCCGGGGCGAGAACATTCATTAGTTGCAGCGGCTCTAGGTGGAGAATGGATGGGACCCACATAAAGTCACAAAGTGTATTTTCTCAATTCTGAGTAGCTATTTGCAACTGCGAGACATGTCTGTTGGGTGGGCATGGGAAATACTAATACTAAAACCGGGGTCACAAACCAATCATATTAGATTAAAATAAACATATTAATTTGAGGAAGGTTATAGTCTTCTCTAAGCCTTGGAAGTTATCCAGCTACAAGTCACCCCAAATCTATGGATAAGATGAATGAAACGTTTGTGTCCTGGAGCCAGGTGCTCCCAAAAGAGCTCCTCCCACCTCGCAACTTTATGCAAAAGTAAAATGACATTCAGTCATTGAGGGAAGGAAAAAATGAGACAGGCGGCTAAATATAACGGCGTTGGAACCCAAAAGGGGGAGACGAGGAGTTTGGACAGTAGCGCGGAAGATGACAAAGACAGAATAGCAAAAGGGAAGAAAAAGAAATCTCAGACAAGATGAAAGCAGATCTAAGGAATAGAGGAGGTGCAAATGTGGGGAGATGAGAGGAGCCGGAGATGAGGTAGCAAACAAAAAGGATATGAATATGGAGGAGTGAAGGACAGGAGGGTTTTTTTTAGAGGGTACGAGGGGAGAAAGAGAGTTGGATGGAAAGGACGGACGGCTATACAGGAAGGACAGATGTTAAGGGGGGAGAGAGAGAAAGGGAGTCGGGAGGGGGAGCACTGCACCACTCTGCAGCAGTGGCGCTGACTGACAGCCATAGGCTGTCTGTCTGTCTCTCTGTCTGTCCCGCTGTCTGTCCCTCTGTCTGTCTTGTCAGTTCTGGCTTGCTGGATGCATCAGTGCCCCGACAGCTTTGCCCTTCTCTCCAACTCCCCCCCTCCGTCTGCCTCCCGCCCTCCCTCCCCGTCTCTCAGCAATGCAGCATTTATATGGCGTTATATTTGTGCCACAATCCTGAGCGCGTAATTTTAAGTTTTGAGCACAGAGAACTATATTTTAGCAAAGAAAAACATTCCGTGCGCGCAGTTTACTGAGGTGCCCTCGCCACAAACTGGTTTTCTGCGCGCAGGCAGCGGTTGCTGCGCTCGCTCCACCTCTTCACGCTGCGCTCGCTCGACGGTTCACTCACGCGCTCGCTCGAACTGCAGCAGCGTTACATTTGTGCCACAAAACCAACCAATCAGAGAATTAAAGAAGGTCCATTGTGATTGGCTGTTGGTCTCCAATCACAACGCTAGTAGAACTACCTACAGCATCGCGGAAGCTCAGCGAGTTGTTGAAGTTTGCAGTATTTGTGCTAAATGCTAATGGCCTGGATTAAAACACTTGCTGTTCTCATCATTTGCTTCGGTCATGTCTGATGGTGGCTAGTCGGACTTCTAATATCACTCGTTTTTGTCTTCTTTAGGAAGCGTTGTGATTGGAGACCAACAGCCAATCACAATTGACCTTCTTTAATTCTCTGATTGGTTGGTTTTGTGGCACAAATGTAACGCTGCTGCAGTTCGAGCGAGCGCGTGAGTGAACCGTCGAGCGAGCGCAGCGTGAAGAGGTGGAGCGAGCGCAGCAACCGCTGCCTGCGCGCAGAAAACCAGTTTGTGGAGAGGGCACCTGAGTAAACTGCGCGCACGGAATGTTTTTCTTTGCTAAAATATAGTTCTCTGTGCTCAAAACTTAAAATTACGCGCTCAGGATTGTGGCACAAATATAACGCCATACATTTAAGTTGCTCTGGATTCTCAGAGATTAGTTATGATTTGACCATTTTAGAAATGGGAGGAGCTTGATGAAGAAGCTCTCAGCGATAATGTTTCTACAGGCCTTGTGGTTCTACCTCATGCTGGAGACATGCAGCATTGCGCCGTCTCATTGTCTCATTGTCTCATTGTATCCTCATGTATAAAATCTCACATGCAGTTTTTTAGACAAATCTTCCAGCTGTCTGTAACAGTGTTTTACCAGTTATCATGACCCCCCCCTAATGCTTAAAGAGCGTAGGGGGAGACATAATTGACCACGAGATAGAGCGGTGGGTAAGGGGGGCAGTAGCGTGTGTGAGCGAGCGTCCTCCTTCCTGGGGGTGGGAGGGTTTTAGATCTCTCTCTAAGATCCGGATCGCCTCGGCAAAAAGAAACTCATTGAAGTTGTAACACAGTAACACAGTCAGCTGTGCTGCAATGCAGGTCCTCTCTCCCTCCCTCTCTGTCTCACCCTTATCTCCCTGCCATAGCACAACACTACTGCTTCACTTTCCCAATCCTGTTGTGGTCTGTTCATGGAAATAGGAGTGTAACGTTGTAGTGTGTGTAGGCTGAGTGAAATTGTGCGTACAAGGTGTAAGCTGGCTTTTGTCTGGGAGTAAAATGCACCTTTCTTCCCCTCTTTTGGTGAATATCACCACGTCATGTTAAATCAATGGGCGTCCATCTTCTGCAAAACTTAAAAAAAGAGAATGATCTGGGAGACTCTAAACTACGTTAAGCAGTGAATGCTATCAGGGAGGCCGCAGGTAACGTAATTGTTTGAGATGCCAAAACTGTTTGGTGAGGGCAAAGCTATCACATCAACATCCACCGGAGGTCCAAACGGACCTCTCTCTGTGTTTGTCCGACTCATCTGTCCATTGGTCACGAGGCAGCGTCCACTTCCTCAACGGCAGTGAATGAAGTCTCAGATTTGATTGAATTGTAATCCATAAATTCTTGCTTATTTCCTGGATAAATTCTCTTACGTTTCTGATGTGTTGACTGCGGCGTTCCTGTATGGTTTCAATTCTTCCGAGCACCAGAATCCCGGGGGCGACCTGCCGAGTGAAGCCAATGCAGAAGTTTTTTAAACTTGATTTATTCCCTCAGTATTTATGGTAAACATGAGTATATGGTCTTAATCTCTAGTTTCAAGTGTTCTTCACTAGAGCATGCTCTTCATTTAGTAAAGAGACGAGTGTGAAGAGGTTGCTAAACTGAAAGTAGTGGCTAATAATACCTCGTTGGACATCTCTTCTGAAAGCTGCTATTGCATTGCCACTTGCTTACGATAATGCAACGTGTCAACATTTCATAGATTAGGACATTAGAGACGCACAGATCTCAGTACCAACACCGCTCACTTGAACCCGAGCACTGATCTGAAACCAGTGTTTATTTAATGATCGATGCATGTGACTGCGTGGAAGAGACAGATCATCATTGTATGTATTATCGCACAACAAAATGTAACAGGTAAACAAAAATTAATTTATACTGAATACAAATAGGATGCCATTTCAAATGTTGCAGTGGTCGATGATATTTCTGTCTGGCAGGTGCAGAGAAGGAAAGACAAATACACTGAATGGTGCACAATCTAGTGCATGTCATATTGGTGCAGCAGCAGCATATGTGTATGGGGTCAGATCAGTCTCAATAATTGCAAATGCACACAGAAAGATTCACAAATGCGCACAGAGCAACTCACAAATCTATTCGATTTACAAACACACACAGAGGGATTTACAAATACATTTCAATGCACACTTAAATAAATTACAATTTATATTCATATTTGTATTTTTTTTGCGCATTGCTTGTGTGTGGGTTTTTAGACTCGTCTGAGCAGATCGACAAATGCGTTTTTTGCAACATGGGCCTGTCTGTAGCCAATCAAATGTCTCAATATAAATGGTTTCGGCATCATTGGAAGAACATCCTTTTCAACCTGTAGGCTTGAAGAGTTTAGACGTTTTAGAAGTTTGGTTGTGATCAAGCAGAAAGTCCTCTGCTGCGTGCTGGAGCCCAGCTCTGCTCTTCCTTCCCTGCTTCGCGCTCCCTTTGCCGCTGTCTCGCTCGCCTTTTTTTAACTTCTCATTATCTCTCGCTCCGTCTCTGTCCGTTTCTCACTCTGTCACTTTGCCTGCCTCTGTCATTATTCTGCCTAGACATGACATGAAGAGGAAACTTTTCCCCCAGCTTGCGGGTATAATATCTGTGTCTAGCCGGCGTGCGTCTACTCTCGTCCCGTGCCCGTTATTCACCAAAAGTACAAATGCATTACCAAAATAGTGTCTTTATATACCTTTTGAAAAGTGATTAAACAAAGATTTAGAGTTTTGAAAGGCTGCTGCCTGCCAATTAGAAACAGAGCAGTGTCTAGTTGAGCCCGGCCGGACGCACAGTCCCACGCCAAGTGATGCGCTCAAATGGACTTCCACGGCATTCCAGCGTGCACCACAGAGAGCGGCCATGTTAGCGCTGGTGAAACCAGGTGGAAGGGCCCCCCTGTTTTCTTTGTGTCTGCAATTTATTCTATTTTCTTTTACAGCCATATGAAAGCAGTTGGATTTGTGGAGAAAGTCAAACTACAACATCGCCAGTGAAGGATGAGAAGTTCATGCTGAAACATGTAAAAATCAGGTAAATTATTTAATTAGGTAATTATTATGTGTTAAAAAGTGGTGGAATATTTTCAAAGATATAGGATGGATGCTATAATTGTCACTTGTTTACCTTCACTCCAGCACTAAAATCAATATACAATATTTTATGCTTCAGTGTTTTTTGCAAATAGCATCGGAAGATGAGCACGACAAAATAAAGATAGTATTTAGAGCTTTTGACGGGTGACTTCGGTAGAGTTGGAACTATTTTTGTTGTATTTGGTAAATTACACATCCCTGTCTTCTGAAGGGAAGCCTGTATCTTCCTTCACATTCACAAAGCCCCGAACTATGACCTGCCATGTGTGACTTGAAGGGCCAGCTGTAACGTAGAGGACCTCTGCTTTCTTTTAAGTTATCCTCAAAAGAAAATGCATGCCCTGAAATCAATGGCAAGAAACAAATACATGTATCATCGTGCCGTGACATTTATATGACTTGTCTGTTTGTGGTAGATTATGAAAATCGGATTTACTTAGGGTTAGGGTTAAGGTTAGCCCTGCGATTGGCTGGCGATCAATCCAGGGTTTACCCCATCTCTCGCCTGATGTTACCTGGGGTAGACTCCAGCCCCCCCGCGACCCTGTGTGCAGGATAAGCGATTTGATGGATGGATTTACTTTTGTATGAGTGCGCTCAGTGAACTGCACCTCTCATCTCACACAACACGTTGCTTACCTTTGGCTATCTATCTAGCTTAGCTAGATGCACAAATATAGCATTGGCCTATCCGATCAAGCACAAAGTAGAGGAAGAACGAGCGAAGACCGTCGTTGCTGTGAGTTCATCCTGGTACGACCTCCTGTCAGCGTAACTTCACCGAGAGACACTCCCAAGAATCTTAGGCTATTATTCTTTCTACTTACTAAAGTCTTATATGGCAACATTTCTACGACAAAATGCAACTTTCTCCAAGTGCAAAATTTGACTCCAAGTGGATGTTATCAGTGTAATGTTGTAAATGTTGTGTTCCCTACTCATAGCAACATCGGCCCCTCCAGCGGTACAGACAGGACCGTGTGTCCATGCTGTGCGGTTTTCACTGTGGTCTACACATTCAGACAGGACGCTGATGAGAAATCTGACCTTCAATGCATTAGCTAGTGTATGTGTGTGAGAAAGTGTGTGCGTGTGTGTGTTGTAGGTGTGTCTTTGGCAAGATGACAGCACAGTGTGTCTCACATCTCTCACCTCTCACATCTCACATCCCTGACATCTCATCTCTTACATGTCTCACATCTTTCACATCTCTCCCACCTCATCGCTCTCATCTCATCTCACACATAGGTGAGGGGGGCGGGTTGAACTTATAGTAAGTCTCCACAGAGGGAGGATGACTGCGTGTCCATCTCCATTACGGCCTGCACCCCTCCGGTTAGCCTCCGCTGGTCGCGCTGGATGGCTCGCCGATCGCCGATCATCTGGCCCAGCGCCATGATCGGTTGGGCCGGTATCTCCTGCCGGTGATCGTCGTCTGTCCTCGTCCTCCCCTAAACCCTCGTTGGGGTTGTATTTTTAAGAACTTTTAACCCTGCTTTGAAAGGTGCTTTACAAATGAGTTATTATTATTATTATACAGTGCATCCGGAAAGTATTCACAGCGCTTCACTTTTTCCATATTTTGTTATGTTACTATGGAATGCCGTTTTAGTCAAAATTAAATAAATGAATAAATACGTAAATACATGAAATATGCATTTGAAATACATCATGAAATAAATAAATGAGGCAATAAATACATAAATATTAAATACATTTAATTATTTCATGGTACTCTTATTTCATAATGCAATAAATACATAAATATTAAATACATTTAATTATTTAATGGTACTTTTATTTCATAATGCCACTTTTCATTTCCAGTCTTTAAATGGTGGTTTAAATTCATTATTTTCCTCAACATTCTACACACAACTTCCCATAATGACAAAGTGAAAACTGTTTTTTTTACAAATTTTTGCAAATCTGTTATTTGTATGTCCGCCTGAAACACTCAACTGTTTAGTTCTTATACTGACGCAACTGCATCCAGAGCTGCACACCTGGTTCCACTCCTTCTCAGTCATAGGGACGTTTTGAAGATAAATCCATATCGTCCCCTCCTGTGCACAACCAGATTACAGGCTTCCGCATTTCCCGAAATATGCTGCGGCTGCACAAAGCAACGCCAGTTCATTTTCACAGCTACACTGATAAGATTTCCTTTAACTTGATAAGCCCGATCGCCATGACCTGCCGGCAAATGTACTCGTATTCTGAGGCTGATCATTTAAGAGCAGACGTGGTGTGTTTGTGTGCATGTACACACATGTGTGCGTGCACATATTCTTTTGGATTAATAAATAAAACAAATTAATCTTTTGGTGTTTTTCTGAATTCAGGGCATTTAACTTTCCATTTTTGTAGGCTGCTGATCATCCAGGGCTTTTGTGTTACAGTGGAAGAGCAAACCGTATGAACTTAAAACCGGACATTGTTTAACGCTTTTGTGGTTTTCTGTCTACTCGTGACCAGTTGCCTCTTTGCATTAAATTTTGTCGGCTTCACATTTGGTGTGAACACAGCAAAAGGCTGGTAATATGTCAGAAAAGCAAATCAAATCTTAAATGCTAAAATTCCAAAACAAATAGACTTAATTATTAAAAGTTGAAACTGAACCCTTTACCTTTCCTCAATCAGCAGTTTTAATCAACACTTAATTATTACAGGAACAGATACTGTCAATCCTGGAGGGTTAGAATAAACACCCACTCAATCTTGTTATAAATATCATCATTTACCGTAAGTCACTTTGATCCACTGTTCTACCTCGTAGCTACGTCTCCCAGCTCCTTTAACAAGAGTAAGAACAGATGTAGCAGAAACCTGTGCATTTCACTGAGCGAGTGTATGAAGTCTCTTTGTTGTGCCGCAGATGAGAGAAAACATAATGCATTCAGACACATCTGGATATGCAATGATCTGATTCTGATTCTTGTCTTCATGTTGTCTGAGGTAGAAAAAACAACAAAAAGCAAACCTCTGTTTTCTGCAGATCTAACATGCCAGAAATGATCAATTTTGAATTGAGTTTTAATAACAAAGATATTATGAATAACAAATTAGAGACAAAGGGTAAGATCATGAATTTATAAAATACAATATTTTATTTCCTCATGTGTTTTATGAATAAGAAATACAGGTGTACTGATTGCAGAAGAGTTGAAATTATTTTTTGTTTGGATGGAGACTTGTGGAGCGGCTGATTTATTAACAACATGTGTGTATGTATATATATATACTTATACTTTTCCAAAAACCTTGGAGTGAGATTTGGTCGGGGGTGACCATACGGCCGACAGGGGGGGCGCCACCTACCGTCGGGGAGGTTGAAGAGGAACGAACGCGGCTCGAGGTCCGTTTTTTTGGGAGATATTGGATGTGTGGGCTGAGTGCGTGTGAAAACATGCAAAAGTGTGTGTCACACGCCGAAACAGTGAGAGTTGGCAGCTCTGTCACTGTGAGTCACGTTAGTGTCCTTACGTTAGCATTTGGCTCACAGAACCGTTGTGTCTAAACACAGCCGCATAAAGCTGCACGCAACACAGGAGTCGTCCATCTTTGGGTCTGACGGAACAGATAACCTTCTCTTTGGATCGAACCAGCTGTCTTTGCAGGCCCACTTTCATCAGACGTTGACGTCTCCTTTTATGACAGTAATACATTAGCTTTTGCATTAGTCTTATTATCCAGGTAATTTCCCGTCAGTCATTTTTTGTTTTTTTTAATAATTTTATTTAATTAAGAATAATGTTTGTTACTGCTTGTCAGATACTAAATGTATTACTACCTAACCTTGGCCAGTATTTTTATTAAAATTTTTTCTTAACTTTACATTAATCCTAACAATGGTTTATTTTCACATAAAGAGCACACGCCAACAATGCTCATGCTCACAGACAAGATTAGTGTGCAAATAGCCTGGTTGCTGGTTTTCTTTCAAGAGATGCCTTAAAATACCAAAAGCATATATATACTTAAAAATTAGGTTATTGTGTTGGTAACCTATATAATTGTGCTGCATAAGGTCAGACAGAAGACACCACACTGACTGTAAACAACAAGATATACCCAACATACAGGCAAAGGGACGGAGAAAGTCTTTTAGATCTCTTATTTCTCTTATCGAACAGACACTTACACACACACACACACACACACACACACTCTTGCCTCTGTTGTCTGCTGACGAGTTGACAGGAGTTACTATCAGTCTGTAATCAAACCCTGAGAATTGTTCCTAGTCTTACACACACAAACACTATGCGTTCCATCGAACATAACTGCAAACTATATCGCACAATATGTTCATTGTGGGATTGGGACGGTGCTGTCAGGTGTGCATAGTAAGCAAAACAGGATCCCACACTCATGTAGTTTAGGTTTGTGAATTTGTGCAAAGTCGACAGTCTTGAGGTTTTCCATAATCAACCAATGTCTATCATCTCTTCTTAGTCTCAGTCAGAAGCATAAACTAGGCTTTAATCGACAACTTTTTTCCAGTTATATTTTTTAACCAGTTGTTCTTCAACAGTAAGAATTTCCGGGTATCAGACGTGAGCCACTCAACTGCCCCACAATGCATTGTGTATATGTACTTTGAATGAGGTGCTCCAGTTCTGCTGCGAAGAGGGAGGCTGGGTTTGAATTGTCAAATTTGGAAGGTTCCTGTGTGAAATGACCCGGACGTAGTGTAAGTTGCCCCCATGATGAGAACTGTTTGTGCTTTAATGCTTCCCTACTTTTCTATGCTACTTTAGCATAGAAACCACTGGACCATCCTTAACGAAAGGGAAGACGACAATTCCAATTATAATTACAATACAAATTATTTGTGATTTGAAATAACGATCATGATCATGAAATGCAGATAATGCAAGTCACTGTTGGCATAACTCATTTATACAGCAACCATGTTAATGAAGTAACACTTGTTTTATGTGGTCTGCATGACAGAGCAATGTTGGAACGCATGGACTGCATGAATCTAAGATGCTTCTTTGTGCTCCATTTTCAGGGAACTTGTAGCTTCTCCGCCTGACTGACGCCATTAACATGCATCTTCCCCCAGCAGAACTACGGAGCTTAGTGGAAGTGGAGTCAAATTTCCCAATACACCCCAGTTTTCTTTTCCTAAATCCTCATAAATTCTCCCAACCATCTTTCCTTGACCCCATGACGTTTTCCCCTGTGTTTAGGAATACTTTGCAAAGGGGCGGAAACTACAAAATCAAGTGTAAGACACTCTGGCATTGTCATTACTTTTCACACCAGTAGGTCTTTCTTTGCCAAAACACAACCTCAATCTTCTTTCCGGCCTGGAACATAGAGAGAGGAAAGGGAGAAAAATGATTATTAAAAGAAGGAAGGAATGAAGGTGCCACACATGGAGAGAAGCCTCATTAGATATAGAGGGGGCAGTAGAGAGAACGAAGAAGGCATTCAGAGGGGAAAAGCCGCAGAGAGGAGGAGGTGTGTGAGGAGACAGAGTCGTTGGCGTCGGCGTCCAACAGATGGTTGGTGTTATCAGTGCAGGCAGCTCCGCTCGCTGCTGTCTGCACGAACACAGGAGACACTTGATGGCCTCGCAACGCACAGCCTGTTTTACTGGCTGTCCATCGATGTTTCAAAGAAATCATTAGTGAATAATAAGTCTGTCATTTGACACGCTGAATGAAAATAGTTTGTGTGTATTTTTAATCAATGGATATTTTAAATCAATCGATTGCACCATGTCATCAATCAACTTTCTTTCATTATTATAGAGCACCATTAATAACAGAATTGCTGATCCAGATCCAATGAACACTTAATTGAGCTACACTGATATTTCTTTGTCCCTAAACACCCTTTATTGTTCACATAATGTGTATGAGTTGATGATAAATTATTGAAAAAATAGATTGACCAGTGGATTTAGCTCCTATTTGTGAGTCACAAACTCAAACCAGTTTTCTGAGTAGGTGGGACGACTGTGATATTATCCGCCCATTGGTTGATTGGGGATCATTTCTCCTTTTTGGGGGGCCTTTTACAACAATTTGACAAACATAGTGGACAGAAGCAGTAAATGTGATGTCATCTGTTTCTGCTACCAGCTGACTTGTAACTCAGTTCAGTACGCTGCAGGTCGGCTTTGTACCTCCTGTTCTCAGAATTATCCCACACTCTTTCAACTTAAACACCTGCTTGTTTGGGATTTCTGGTGGACAAACTGTTCGATGACCTCAAATCTAGTTTAGCAGTTCTGAGCTGCAATTTCTTGTTCATTATTGGCGAGTCTCCGCTGGCCCTTTGGACACGCGAGCAGAGTTATTACACTTTTTATCAATGGGTGTGTCATTTTCGGAGCAAAGGCCAAAACAGAGGCTGGTCTCCAGAGGTTTTTAATAACCTGTCATTGGCTGTGTACATTACATGGGCACACCACTGCTTCCTGTGCTGAGCGCCACCCATTGTGATCCGTTTAAATAGAGAAACAAACAAGCTCTAACCTAATGGGTGCAGCCGGACCATCCTTAAGTGCGGGCACAGCCATGTGGAGATGAGTTTGGCAATGCAAGCCTCTTCATTGGCTGACTTACACTGACATACACCGATACCGATATGTCTGCAGTGAGCCGGTGCTGAAATAATGAGATCTTTTGGATCAGGACTGGCAGCACTGTTGGAGCGAGGTGTGATGGGAGAATCATGGGTAATACCATGGTTTATACGTTTTCCTTATAGATCAATGACTTTACAATCTCACAAATGTGTGACTTTTCTCACATTGTCCCTTTAAGCATTAACAATCGGTCCCCTTCGCAGAGATTAAATCAACCCTATAGATTATTCTTTTCAAGAGGTTCGCGTTAAAGATTTGTTCTGGACGAGCCAAGGTCGTTCTCGCATACATCATCAGTGGTTTGCGTTGTTTTTATTGTTCTCGCACATTCTTGTGGGACATGCTGTGAAAAAGGCCATTCATCAGCTCTTCTCATGGTGGTTAACACGCAAAAACGTGAAACTGTGTGTTCATCTCTTGAGAACCGCAGAAATTAAATAGTTCCTCAATCCCCAACCAGCATAGTTTATTTTAGCTTCATTCTCCGGAATGCCGAATCCCCTTCAGGCGCCGTCTCCCCGTCCTCCTCTTGTCAGAGCGAACCCGGGGACAGTGCATGTCAACCACGCTGATCTGTAGAGAGAAAAAATAACTAATACATGGCATAGTAGAATTCAGGATCATATCAATATCGGCGTACCTTAGTATGAATCCCTTCTTTGTTGTGAGCTTCTTTGTTCAATGAATTGCGGCTGCAATTGAAAACAAATTGCTATTGGAGATTTGAAGGGAAACGTGGCGTAGCATGTAGATGAGATATGAAAGAAATTATGAATCATATCCACTGGGAAATTGCACCGTTTGCAGAAAAGCGCCAAATGGTAATCGAGAATCAACAGATGTACAGTGGACCCGGCACATGCAGACACAGCAAAATGAAATAAAATATGAATCACAAGGGTGGTGTGGTGGTTATCGCTCTCGCCTCACAGCAAGAAGGTCCTGAGTTCCAAACCACCTAGCAGCCATTCTGTGTGGAGTTTGCGTGTTCTTTCCACGTACCTACTTCTAAAACCAGGGACTGAGCCTGTATAGAAGTACTGGTCTTAGTGACGAGAGGGTGAAGCTAAATACAACCGAATGCTGATTTTTACAATTATTCCTAATGAAATATCAACACATGTGAAAGGGTTAAAGTTCTAAGACAAAGCACGACAACGCTCAGCTACAGTAGCGACGTGTCAATCACAAGGTAGCCTGCTCTATGGTCTGTGACTCTAAATGGACCAGCCTTTACTGAATAAAGATAAATGCTGTTTTAAAGAAGACATGAACTGAGGGAATAAATCAAGAGATCTTTTTGAAATACAAAACATATTATATATATTAACGCCATCGTTTTAACTTTCCGTTCAAACCTTTTGCACATCCTGGTTGTATGCAGGATCTGGAGGTTTCAACCCTACGCCCCCATTCAAAATATTAATATAATATTGTGCTCTTAAAAGATCAGACAAAATGCACAATCTGTTTTGTACGGCGGGACATTTGAAGCAGAACAGCTCGTCAATTCTGAAACCAAACTTTTCTTCATAGTGTTTTCAGGGCACACACACAGGCACAAACACACACAACTCGTTGTGTCTGTTTCCCAACCCAAGCCACATTCGTGCATCTGGCTGCCTGAATCCTCTGATAACAGCGGGGCGGTGGAAACCTGCTCATTTCACTACCGCTTCCAAACACACGATTACTGTATGGAGGCCCGTCTCCGCGCTGCGAGCCTTTCGTGACCACATTGATTTGCGAAGGCGTCTCTCTGGCTTCCCGGCCCGGCCCTATCAGATCTACACTTGAACCTGTCGAAGGCGTACGCGACTCGGGGAAACGCCTGATAGCAAGCCTTCTCCCCTCTTGGTTATCTTTCATGAATATGATGCATTCCTGCCCTTCGGGGGGAACAGATCTGCAGAGACGCTAGACATCTCTGAAGCATTCCTCCCCCCTAATCGTTTTTCTTTAATATGTGATTTATCCAGTCCAGGAGCCACCTTGACAGAGCCGAGGGTTCAGCCGCTCATTACTGAAGCGGAGGAAGAGGAAGGCGTCCAGGGGTCTTTGACTGCAGAGGTGAGGCACGTCCGCTCCGGAAGGACACTGACTGAACTCAGACAGAAAAAGGATCCCGTGATGTAGATCGGTGAAGATCAATCAAAGCCGTGACCACTAGTATTTAAAATATCTGGGATTCAAGGATTATGAATTGTTAAGCAACACAAAACTATGCAAAACTAAATGAAATGATAGCAACACATGACAAACAAAACAAAACACGCTTGCCCCAGGACCTAGCTTGGTTAGCTCAGCTTCCATCTGAGCTCTTCTCCCTCTCCCCCCTGGGGGGCCTTTGGTCCGGCAAGTCAGCCAGGTGGTCAACGGTGGGAGTTGGTTATCGCTGCAGCTTTGCAGATGTTCAGTGTACTCTGTTATATTCCATAACTGTCCCGTAATAAACATGACAAAAGCCACTCAATAGACACACAAACAGACCAGCTGCTCGCAAAGTCAAACACACAAGGCCCTTTATGTAATTGATTTGTTTTTTCAAATCAGAGATGAAACATGAAAGAAGGGGGATAGAAAAGGGGTGGGAGGTAGAGACGTAGACAACAAGGGGTCAAAGGTCAGGCAGCGTTGTTTAAATCAAAGCAGGAGGTGATAGTTCTTCAAAGGATTAAAGCATGACGAGGCTCTGGGAGGAAGAGAGCAGAAAGAGGGGAGAGGTAGCAATTTGCCGAAGGGCGGGAGAAGTGTGAAAAAAGGAATCGCCAGAAACAACTAATGCTGCATATCGAATCTCAGGCCCTCAGCGGCGCGGAAATACTTTTAGATTAGCACAGACGTGTGGAAAAAATAATGTGAGGAGGGAAGAGGAACAGATCCAGGGTCATCTTTATTCTCACATCTCCCTCACTCGCCAAATCAAAGATTGAGGCTTAAAACAGTAAACTTGATATTTTTTCGTAGGTCCTCAGTTGGACATGATTCATCTTCACCGTGTTATAATTCTTGACTTGAAGAATTCTTGAAGATTTTGCGCACTCCAACTACTCAAAGACAACAAGGAGCCATAGATTATGTTCTTTACTTCTACAGAAAAAAATCAATATAGTTTGAATTATAGGGGTAAAAGCAGTTGTTGACGGATGTATTTCATCAGCCCTGTAATGTGCTAAACCATGCTGCACGTTACTGTGAGAGGACAAATATGTGTCTTCTAGGGAAAACTGGTCCTTGTGTCACCAGTAGTGCTGGATGCACCCTGTAGCGGTGTGTCCGTACCTTGACAGGGAACACGTGCCATACTGTGGGAAAGGAGTGGGGCGGTTTGTCTTTTCTCAAGAAAAGTGCCCACAAACTGCCAAAAGACAAAGCAGACGGCAAAGGGCACGCCACCGGAGGTGAGGAGGTGATCAGGATCCCCTCAGATGGTCACTGCCTAACGCCAGATCTCAGATCGCTAACGCAGTCATGAATGTTTCATCCAACTCTCGGGGTTAATTGAATTCACCCCGAGAGGCCGGGGTTTCTCCTTGGTCACGCGCCTGTAGGTTTTGCCCAAAGAATCTTTGATCCGCTGTGAAAATCAAGGGAGTTCTGCTGTCCTGGCTGATCAATAGCTGATTAACAAGCAGGGGGGACACACGCGAAGGTGACTTTCAGTCCACTTTCACACACACACACACACACACACTCACACATCTACTGAATAAACTCAAGGCAGGGGAATGTACACTCATCATCAAAGTCATCTTTCACGCTGCCCACCCGGGGATGAAGCGTCTCTGATCTGAAGACGCGCTGCGTGAACGTTTTGTGGGTCTGGCAGACGACAGTGTGTCAGGTAGCAGGATTTAATATCAAGCACCTGTCGGATGTGGCGCCACCCGCGCACGCGCGCACACACACACACACACACACACACAGACACACACGTATGCTCAGCGGACAGGATCATCGGCGGGGCGAGCCCACAGCGAGATGTGAAAGAGGTACCCAGTCTCTCCATTACACCCCTCCTTTCTCCCTCTCTCCACTCCCTCTTTTGCTCCCATTTTATTCCTGGCCTCTCAAAGATTTTGTCCCCCTTCTATCGCCCTTTATTATGAGCCCTCCTTGGCGGGCCAGAACAAAAAGGCAACACACACACACAGAGACTGCGGCTCCAGGACATGCTGGCTGGCTGGCTCTGGCTGGCTCTGGCTGGCTGGCTCTGGCTGGCTGGCTGGCTGGCTGGCTGGCTCTGGCTGGCTGGCTGGCTCTGGCTGGCTGGCTGGCTGGCTGGCTGACTCTGGCTGGCTGGCTGGCTGGCTGGCTGGCTGGCTCTGGCTGGCTGGCTCTGGCTGGCTGGCTAGCTGGCTGGCTGGCTCTGGCTGGCTCTGGCTGGCTGGCTCTGGCTGGCTCTGGCTGGCTGGCTCTGGCTGGCTGGCTGGCTGGCTGGCTGGCTGGCTGGCTCTGGCTGGCTGGCTCTGGCTGGCTCTGGCTGGCTGGCTCTGGCTGGCTCTGGCTGGCTGGCTCTGGCTGGCTGGCTGGCTGGCTGGCTGGCTGGCTGGCTGGCTCTGGCTGGCTGGCTCTGGCTGGCTCTGGCTGGCTCTGGCTGGCTCTGGCTGGCTGGCTCTGGCTGGCTGGCTGGCTGGCTGGCTGGCTCTGGCTGGCTGGCTCTGGCTGGCTGGCTGGCTGGCTGGCTGGCTGGCTGGCTCTGGCTGGCTGGCTCTGGCTGGCTGGCTCTGGCTGGCTCTGGCTGGCTCTGGCTGGCTGGCTCTGGCTGGCTGGCTGGCTGGCTGGCTGGCTCTGGGGTGAAGCAGAGGCTGCCACAAGGGCTTCAGCACTTGTGAAATATTTGTATGTGATTTATTGTGCACGGTTTAAGAGCGTGTTTGGTTGTTCACCAGTGTGGACTAAATGAATCGTAATAATAGTGGGGCTCTACGCTAACATCAGGGCCAATAGTTGAGGTGCTATTTCAATAGAGAGCAAAAAATGAAGGGTTTTTGGGTTCAAGCAGACGATGCTATACTATAAAGCTGCGCCTATCAAAAGGTACACGGACCACGCTACACGGACATTTGCTCACAAGCATCAACCTGATTTGCGCTCTCTAATTTTGACAGTGATTTGCCGCCATAGCCGTGAAACATGCCCAAAATGTGTAACATTACAGGAATATTAGTTGTCAATTTAGGAAGACTCACCAAGCAGTGATTTGTACCAGTAGTGCCGGGCTGGGTCCCGGTGGTCTGTGGTGACATCAGGGAGACGCCCTTGTGTTGAGGGCATCCCCAAAGCATTTGGTGGCTGTGTCTACTGTGTACTGCGTGGTGCAGGTACATATGGTAGGTAGACGCCACGTTAGGTCCGTCGATGGTGTAACAGTCAACTGATTTTTGCAGCGCTTACTTTTTAGTTTGAATCTACAAACCTCCGGCCGTGATGCCTTCACCATGATGTCGACCATGACGCCGTTACCCACAGCGGATGACCCGCCGGCGTTGTGTCGCATTACGGCACATTTCACCAGGGAGACAAGCGCGTGTTGAGGTCCTGGTTTACTCACAGAAAACTCCCCTCTGCGCTTTCCTTTCTTGTCTGGGAGGGAAATGGTGGGAGAAGAGTAGCGGCTTGAGAAGGAGGCCCTGTTGTAGCCAGACAGGACTCAGACTACCTTCCTCCGTTTCCCCCGACCCCCTCTCCACCTCGTCTCGCTCTGCGTGTCCTCCCCTCCCCCATAAACGTTAAATTGCCGTGTGTGTTTGGCTGCATGCTTCCACACACAAACAGGAGCCAGACAGCGTGTACGGAGTGCAGCTTCACTGAGTCCATCAAGTGTAATAATTGCAATAAATTCCCTCCTGGCTGCTTCTCTCAGCATCCTCTCCCTGCCTCCCCCCGCATCCCTAGCAGCGCTCTCTCCCTCCTTCCGAACATCAAACGTTGTCTCCCGACCTCCATCCCAACCTCCTATCCATCAGGCCCTGCTTCTGCTGCCTTGTCAAAGCGCTCCCTCCTTCCATCCCTCCTTTTGCTGTCTCCTTCCTCGGGTGTTTCCGCGAGATGTCTGGACCGTCTGGCCTTTGCTTCTCCTTTTTCTTTCGTCCTCATTTTCCTCCTCTCCTCCCTGTTTATCTCATCTTCTTTCTCCCGTCCTCCCACTTCTTCCTGCCTCTCATTTCCCTATTTCTTTGCTCTTGTCATCCTTCCTCCCTCCTTTTCTTCATTGTCTTCTCCTCTCTCATCTTTCTTTCCTTGTTCCTTCTCCTCCTAACGACTTCCAAGCCCTGCTGGTGTGATAGTTGCAGCAGATGTTCGATATGTGACACTTTGCTATAAAGTTGGTCGCTGTGACAACGACACAAGTTAAGAAAGAGGCATACTAAACCTTGGTGCATGTGCTGACTAGAGGGGAAACTAAATAAAGATAGAAGAAATTAAAGTCTTGTTTGTGTTTTAAAGTCCTAACAATGTTTCATTTTATTGCAACGTCAGGGACACCTTGATGAATTCATTTTTTTTTTTTATTCATTGAAAGAGTATAATGCCAGCAGGTTGGTTTCCCCTCCCCTCTTCTCCTCCACGTCTCCTTCATCTTTCAATCCTTTTTCTTTAATGCCGCTTGCACTCCCTTACAGACACACACACACACACACACACACACACACACACACATCTCCATCATTTTCTTCTTTGTGGGCAGATAAATCATCTGCAGAGTAGCGGAATCTGCAATGAATCATCTACCATCTCAGACTACCACAGCAAGGGGGAGACAGCCATGAAACAGAGAGAGAGAGAGAGAGAGAGAGAGAGAGAGAGAGAGATGGAGAGAGGGCGTCCGAATGGAAAACGAATAAAGTGAGAGACGTAAAGTGAAATGAATGACGTCAGCTGGAGGGGAGATCTCGGTGGAGGAAAGGTGCAGAAAGGGTTAGGAGTCATGAAGCCCCCCACAGGCATGATAACGTGTGTGTGAAGACAGACAGAGTAATGAGGAGGGTAGAGGGGATGATTGACAGTTCTGCTTCTGACAGACTTCCACAACAGCTGTCTATGCTGTATTACCTGTGCGCTGAAGTCTGACACACACAAGCCATTATATTTTTGTACTGTCCATCGGTGGCACTATTAAACACTGTCGCTAACCGTCATATACGGTTAGAGAGATTTTCTCTCTACCTTTGTCCTACGTCAACGGCATTAAAAAAGACATGTAGGAAAAAATGTATGGGCAATACTCCAGGGAAGTGAAGGAGAGTTCTGTTGACTCAATTTCTCCAGGTTCAACACTGCGCGTCCTTGAGTGCCTTGAGTACACCCACTAAATGTGAAGTAGATACGATGAAAGGGCTCCAGATATGCGAAGGGCGCACAGACAAAGATTGCTGCTTCGCTCTGAGATCTCAGACTTCACCGCATATAGTATGACATGTGGCAATAAGGGTTTCCTTACAGCAAAGCATTTGCTTATGTGTTGATCCACTTATTCATACGTGCATCAGAGCGGACATGTAGCCATAGACCCGTGGGAGTGCAACCGGAGTAATGAACATCCAAAGCTGTAAAACCAAAGAAGGATACGTGTCCACCACACACGTTTAACCTGCTCGCTGAGGATATGTTGTGTGAGGATGTGTTTACCTGAGAGAGGAGGAGAGAGGGCCGCCGTCGATAAAAACGGTTGCGTGACGCTGGGGGCAAAAGTTGTCGAGGAGATGAAAAAGCGCAGCCCCGGCGGCTATTGCTCCGGGAGACATTTTTGCCTGTTTTGCAATGTACAGTTAATGAGATTTTCAGCCGGCCCTCTGTATTCCGCTGTCTTGTCTCTGCAGCCACATCTGTTATCCGGCTGCAGTTCCTCGTGTCTGAGCCGGGATTGGCTTGTTTATTCAATAGCTTACGGATGCAAACCCCTGTGTTGCATGCTTTTGGTGTGCAATATATTTATCTCTACACGTGTGTAAATGTACATAGAATACGTACGCAAAAGGAGTAATGGTCCTGCATACGTATCTGTTGTGTCTTGTGGTAGCCGGGAGCATCCACTTCCACTCACATCTAAAAGATATGAGAGACTTTTCCCTATTTATCAACAAACCAACAGACTCCGATGCAGCAGCTTCCTCTGTGGGAGGAAGTGGAATTTTCTTTGTTCATCTACCCCCTTGGTCCGTTCATTGCTACTGGTTATCCTCTCAGTTTAAGCTGATAGAGGCGAGGAAACAGAACTCTTTGGTATCCCAAATGAAAATACACCAAAGGGTCTTCAATTGGGACTAGTGGAGAATTTCAACTTAACATGTGAATATGCCAATGCAGATGCTCTGGTCATCGAAACTAACCGCACATTAGCGGTGACTCATTTGTCTGAAGGTTTCCAACTTCCACAGGAAATGTCAACTGGGAGACTGATATAAGGGGTCATGTGATTTTTGGAGTACCTTGGTGTTATGTTAATATCATATTGTTGTTTCGAAGACATCTATGATAAAAACTGGAACGTTGAGGCATGTCATCGCCACGTCAAGGTGCATGATCAGCATCACGGCAAAGTGACAGTAAGGAAGATAAACAGGACGTTCCGACAGCAGCAAGGCGGACGTGCATTGAGCATCATGGAACAACATGAGTGGTGATAAGGCGCAGACGCCTCACCGGCTCAGTGGGGAAATGCCAGAGAGTGGATAAAACCCTGATGTTTAGCAGCCCACGGATCACTGCACTGTTCTGGCGCATAGATCCCCCAGAAAATGTTGCGGGTGAGAATGCAGTCTGGGTCAACCTGCTGCCACCGTGACCCGATACGGAAAAGCAGAGGAAAATGGATCAATGCCTGGATGCCTCTCTAGCTCCGAGGCGTTTTTTTGGCGCCTCCTCAGAATTGCAGCACCCACACTAGAAACGACCATATCCAATTATAGCAACTAAAATGTTTATCTGGAAAAATGTTGGAGACTTGTGAGTGTGCTTAGATGTTTTCAAGTCCAGCCCCTCGTTGTAAACGTCAGAGCCAATGGAATTGAGGCAGACACACGTGGGGAAGAGCGTCAGCTAAGAAGAGAAAACGTGTAGAAAGAGGGGTGACGGTCCACTCTGATGCCGAAGTGCGAATGCCCCCCCCCCCCCCGAACATGAAATGATTGAAGGGGATGTTTGTGAGACGCACGTGTCCGACCCAGCATTAATCATTTGAAAAATACCGGGAATAATTTTTCTGTTGAAAACGGCAAAGGTAAGGAGCATCGATGATTTAAAAGCGATAATATGATTTGGGTGCTGTTTGTTTTCTCATAACTTTAGGACGGTTTGTCTGAGAGAATGAAGGCCTCTTATTTGAACAGACATCTGAAAGTTTGAAACCGTAAACCCAGATTTGGGTCTGTAAGGCTAAAGTGGGAGGATAACGTTTAGTTGTAAAAAATGTAAACCTTTACTTTATTCTTGTTTTACTCAATGAAAAAGCATCTTTTCTTTCAATCAAGTTTTTGTCGTTAACTTTATTAACTCATAGATCAGTCGATTCTATTTAAGATATTTAATATGAACAGTTCCTTTTCACACTAACATGTTCCACATGTGCTGAGACGAACCTACTCTCCCCTCTCACTTTCTTTAATCTGCCCACATTAAATCTGTTCTATTCAAAATGAAAAAACTCTGGACGAACAAAGGATATCTCGGATTGAAAAGTTCTAATCAAAAGAATTGAATAAAGAATAAGCGTTGGGCTACAAAATGAACACCTCGGCCGAGGATTCGCAGGCTTCCCCAATCCACAGAATCACGGTCAAGAGTTCTTCTATGGTGATTGGGTTGGAGTGGGTGCGTAGGCAGTGTCCATACCTCTGAGCACATGACGTGTTCAGATGCGTTCAAGGTGACTAGCTATTTCGGAGTGGTGTAATGAGGTATTACACTGAATGCTGCGTTGTTGTTACTTGGATTTTGAATGTCTTTCGGTCAATGTAGATGGTTATATTACTATTACATGCATGCACTAGCTGATCACATTACATTTAATACAATAATATTTATGCATTGTTACTGAATTGATTTGTTTTAAAATTACAGTTATACACGGGCATTACACCGTTCTCATTTCTTCATTGATTACATAACTCCTTCAAAAATTCAACTGTGCACCAGTGTTACACAATATGCATTTCTTTATTGATTACACAACTCAAGTAAGTGGGTTATTAGTTTTTGATATCCTACAAATCTCACAAAGAAGAAAAGGCCTGAAAACAACAGCACAACATCTATAGCGACGCCCAGCCATGCCATAGCCTTGAGTTATGGTATCGCTGTGGGAATTTCTCAGAGCACATTATCGCTAATAACACATCTCTGAACCTTTGTTATAGGCACACTGGCTGGGGTTTGTTTAGAGTTTAATGACACTCTGCTGATATATATATACTGTGTGTGGGTCTATGTGTGTGTGCAGGGGAGATAAACAATACTGGTTTATGTTTGTAAGAGGTGATGTTTATGATTCAGACGTCTGGGGCAACCTGTGCATTAGTGTGTTCTCATGGAGGTATTTGTTTCCAGGCACGCATGCTGTATCATTACCAGGGTCCTCAGAAGGAAATAGGTAACACATAGAACCATCATTCATGATGTGACAGCAGTGTGATAAAGTACAACCAGAACCCTAGGCCAGGCTACACTTCATCTGTCCTTCTTGTTTATTTCCTTGCTCCTTATTGTACATAGGGAACATGTCAGACTGGTTGCTTGTGGTTTGGTTTGCAGAATAAACGGGAATGATAAAGGGAGTTGCGCTGAAATTGGTCTCAATGTAAACAGCTTTTAACTAGAGCTGCAACAACGAATTGATGAAATCGATCAAATTTGATTATAAAAGCGTTGGCAACGAATTTCATTATTGATTCGTTGTGTTGCGCGATTATTACGTCACTCAATGAGTTGCGGATAATTTTATCTGTTGTCTAGTATATATTCCGTGCTTTGTTCCATATTGGTTATTGTTGACAAATATATTTGTGTGTGTACTTTTTAATGCTGTCATATACGGTAGTCTTGTGCGCTTGTGCATATACTGTGGGTTATACGGTAGTTGATATTATGCCATTAAAGGGAGACACATGGTGATCCATTAAATCAACTAAGAAGCCTCTAATGCATTTATTTACAAATACCATTTTAAATTCATCTCATAGCACTTGGTTGTTTTTTAGCTATATACATTTACATTTACTACAGTTCTGTTTTAAAATAAAGGGTTGGAAATTAAAGCTTTTGAATGCTGTTTTTTTAATCCGATTCATCAAAGAAATAATCGACTGATTAATCGATTATGAAAATAATCGTTAGTTGTAGCCCTACTTTTAACCTGCCATGCTAGTTAACTATGTTGTTTGTTTTGTTTCTTACTGGTGTGATCTCGCTTCTTTGTATTGTTATAATGCGTATCAATTATTGAATCGCTTGACAACCTTTTAGAGCGCAAAACAAATCAAATGTATTATTTTTATTATTATCAAGAATGTGTGTGCAAGTACTAAGAATCGGCAAGTTTTCAATATCTTAAACTTTGCCCCCCCGGTAGCTAACCAGCTAGGGAAAGCCGTCAGTATCAGCCATCGGTAATGCTCGTCCATTTACTTCATGAATCAGAATGTGGAGCGTGTTGACTGTGTTCCAGTTCAACGAGTTGGAAAACTCAATGTGGTTTAGTCGTTGTTAGTCTCGGTTACCTATACCCGTTGATAAAAGCGCTAGTATTCTTTGCATTTAAACAGCTGAGCGAAATGTCCACATGCGGAATTGAACAGCACACTTTCTATGACTGATTTGATGGGAAACAAATAAGACAGAATTGCTCGTAGAAGACCACACCCTTATTTACTGTTGATACACTGTTGAGCAGCCATCTTGGATTTTTAGGACCGAGTTGTCGGGGTTGGTTGGACTTTCTGAGTTGGAAATGTTACTTAAGGCAGTGTTAAGAAAACGGCAACATCCCAGTTCTAAAGAAAGCAGCATTTGTCCCGTCTGTAAATTGAGCACACCCTACAGTACTCATTGACAGTGCATTTCATTACACATGGTAATTTAATGTTATTTGTATTGTATTGCGTCCTTAGTGAGTTGTCATTTTCAATCTGAAAAGAAGCAGATATGTTCAATAGTTTATGGAGCAAAAAATATTCTTCGTCATAATTTAAAAAAATACACAATAGCCATAGTAATGTTATACTGTAGTTTGTATTCCATACAGCCACTCAAAGCAAGAATACCATTTCCAGTTGAACTTAAAATAAATAAAAAGGTAAAGGAAGTTAAAAAACAAAAGGTGGTATGAGAAAATAAAAGTTTGGTGGCAAACAACAGGGGGAGCCAGAAGGTAGACTGACAGATGACGGTAGAGAATCAGAACGATCAGACATGTACAATTAGCCCATGTGATTAGTTCAGACTAAAGCCTCGGGATACAATGGCCTAGTTGGCACGCACATGCACACACAAAGTACTATCACAGCTTTTAATACTAGACAAGTAATCTGGACTTATGTAATTGTGTGCTTATCACCATGGACAGGTTGTTGAGCTGTGTAATTGTATCTACAAGATGACAACAGTAAACTGCAGTCAATCAGGACAGTCATGTTCAACAATCACCCAAATGAGTCTGTATTGTCAGCCTAGATTACACTATGAAAGAAGTAAAAACCTCTTTCAAATACATCAAGCACGAATAACAAATTTGTCTGAGTATTATATGTTAGCTGCTAATTTGCAGCTGAACGTCTTTTAACAAATATTTAATTATTGCTTGAGAAATTAGGCTTACATGGCTTTGTACTCGCTTTGATTGATGCATGCTGATATTTCACAAGGGGTCTGTCCCTCAAGATAATAACCGCTCTTTGGATTCGGACTTGAGGATTGTCTCATCCGTGGCCTTTTCAAAATGTCTATCTGCAAAAAGAGGAGAAGCTGCAATCACATGTCAACACAATGTGATTCAGTTGTTGCTGATTATTTGAGGGGGGGATAATGTTGCCCTGATTACTGTCGGTCGGTGTTAATTGAATGCGGTGGAGAGTGACTTCACAGGAGGGATAACCATGTACTTCAAAATCACACAAAAAGTACACGTTCCGCCAAAGATGGGTGCAATTACGGTCTTTTAACAGGATTAACTATACATGGATTTTATTGTTAATTTCTCGGAAAAAGTCTTCCCATACATACAATGTTTTTTTAAACTGTAAACCTTCTTTTGAACACATGTTTTTCATATTTTAACCTTTTTGGAAGTTTCTTGGAACTTTCCGCCATATCTAGCTACTGCTCTGATCCTATGTTTTAGTCCAAAAGATCAGCAGTAATTGATACCAATTCTAGTACATTTGTACAATACCTTATGGTCTATTTGACTCTAAATGGACCATCATTTACTATTTCAATAAGGAGAGACTTCTTGAATTTAACAATGATTAATTTAGTAGGCATAAATATAAAATAGTGCAAAGTTGGGCTCCATCCTGCCGAAGGATAAAACATGGCTGGGATGCCGGGATAGAATAAGGTATATCCCCCCCTGGAGTCCAGACAATGGTGGTGGAGGAAGAGAAAAGGTTGCTCCAACCTTTGATACGACAGGTTTTGCTGCTGATTGGATTGTCAAGTTGTCCAATGACACCTGAAAGCGCTGAAATGACAACTGACAGCTACAGAGATCAGAACAGTTTTCTCATAAGACTTCTATACATCAGAATTCTTTTTGCAAACAGAGGAGTCACCCCCTGCTGGGAGAATGAGAAAGTTTTGAGAAACCTCCCCATTGGCTCAGCAGAACTGGAGCAATTTAATGCTCTATACTGAATCTCAATGCAATTTTCCTTTATGAAGTTGTTATGTGGCCAAGCGGTAGCAAAAACATTACTACCTCTTAATTTCAACAGATTTAGATTTCTTGTTCACATTCTCTCTGTTGTCCCCCGAGGATGCCATTAGTCTTGAGCTGGGACCCCGTCGCCAACAGCACTGTTGTAAAAAACGGGAGTTGTCACGTTTTCAGAATTTAACTTGATACCAAGGTGACTGTTTGAGCGACATCCTTACGATGGCCTCTACCATATGGTAATTACTCTCACTGCCAGAGGGGAGAGACCAAAGTTCCACAGTCCAGCTTTTAATGTCCCACTTTCTCTGCATTGATGTGCTCCCTTACAAAAAGGTTGAATTTCTCTGTTCACTCATTCTCAATGTGTCTATCCAGGCAGACTTCATTACTGCTTTGAAACCCATCAGATTCTTTTCTGCTTTGAATATTCTCAGCAGAGGGAAGGCAGGTAGTGCCTCGCCAGAGTTTTGAGGTACTTTGGTTAGATACATTTTACTGAATGGAAGAATAATACTATATTTACGAGTACGCCAACCAACCTGACTGATGGATGATGGAATATTGATGGACATAAGAGAGATGTCGGGGTTGAGCTCAACCCCAATAAACCCTAGAAAGAGCCTTTCTTCATTCAGTGTTCCTCCAAGAGCATAGATTTTCTTAAAACATTCTTCAAGATGCAATGCTCGCAGTCTGTTCTCAGTACACTGTGTTTCAAGTTAGCACATCCAGGATTCGCCGAGCACACTACGCAGTGACAGACACTGAGATATTTTAAAACATGACATAGAATGTGTAAATCGGTTTTCCTTGTAGCAAGTGGAAATATGAAAGTGTGTCTTATCCCTGGTGGCGTGGTTCTGATGTCAAAATCTGGTCAAAAGTGGTCGTATGTTTAATGGGCCTAGGCCTCAGATTAGGAGAGTAACCTTGCTCATTAAAAAGGGGAGAAAAAAGGAACCCTTTCTAAAGTACAGTTGCATTGACCTTTGGCTGATAGATGCAGAATGAGATCGGCGTGCCATGGCTGGTAACTCCAGAAGGACTCGGCGCTGCAGTTCTTTGACTGTGTTATTATCAGACTCAGTTTCCTTAGTCAGCTCCTTGTCTCACTGCAGTTTTATTGCTGCTAAGAGACTGAACTGGGAGATAAAGGACTCATAACAAGTTGCTTCATGTAGAGTGTCACCTCCAATGTCCTCTTAGAGCATAATGGAACGACCCATTAGGCCCGACCTATTTACCCCGGCGTCTCTGTTAAGACTCTGTTTCGAAATGTCATCGTGGCCCAGTGCAGTTAATGGCGTGAAGAGCAAAATGGGGTCAAGGAAACTGAAGACGATGTGTGTGTGTGTGTGTGTGTGTGTGTGAGTCGGGAGGGGGCGTCACTTTAAATGGGGAATACTTCGATCAGAGCAGATTTTTCTCATATAAAGCGGAGTGACGTCACTGGTCTTATTGTACCCTTAAACACAAACTGTCTCAGCCACGTAGATGAGTCCACTAAGCTGAGCCTCCAACTCTCTTCAAGTCAAAAGGTAGGAATTGCAATCTCCGAAACTTTCCAACTGGCACCCAAAAACACTAGATTTGTAGATATCGAATAAATGTATCTGTATTTTGGGATAAAACCAACCTTCAACTGAATGTTGAATTTGTCATGACTTCTTTTTCACAAATAGCATTTCTTGTTCCGCCACTTTCTGTGCAACACGGTTGCTCCTTTATAGACTATATATAAATATATAGATATAAATATGAATCCCATTGCTCTTAGCAAAAGCACCGGTTTCCAAATTCAATCCTTCTGTTCTTACCTTTCAAAAATAAAAGCTCTAGCCATATAATAGTCGCATGCAAACATTCTGCTTCTTTTTTCTTTTTGGCATTCATTCGTCACGGCCACTGGTGAGTGAAGGCTTCAAGTTGAATCCATAACTTAGACCCACATTGTGTATGTGCGCTGGAAGGAAACAGACAGACCGAGCTGGGTCCCTCCTGTGTGACTGTGATGTCTGATTTTCTTGTTGCTTATTTTCTCCAGTCGGAGGGAACGAGATGGATTTCTTTTGCGTGACTCTTTTTCTTGGCTCTAACTGCTGATTTTGCACATGCTGTGCTCCTTAGTGTGATCTTTTCATGTTTGTGTGTGTGTCTCTTTATTCAAATATAGCGACATATTCATCTCTTTCCTCTTTGAATGGCATACAAGGTTGTTGCCCATCTGTATTTCTTTTTGTGTATTCAGGTCTTTATTGTAGAAGAAGGAAAAGCATCTGTTCTTTTCAGAGATTTCCTGTAAAGACACCAGAGTTTTATTGAACCGTTTTATCCAAGACTGAACTAATTGTTTTATCTTGATAAGAGCTCATTCAAAGGACAGCCTTTTCACTGTATTTGGCCGTCTTCTGTATTTATTGCTCTCCTCATTGCTTCTTGTCACTGCAGATATATTTTCTGGCACTTCATTTTCCTTTGAATTTTGTTTAAAGGTTTGTGGTCAACTGTAAGTGACCTAAAGGCTTAGAAAACATCAGCGTGTGTATAACGCCGGCTACATCTCCCTGACACTTTTTTCGTGTTCCCACATGAAAGTAAGGCTATATAATCAAATATCAGCTGTCTCATGCAGCTTTGTAAAACGGTTTCTTGTTCTTGATGAATTGCCTTTAACTATTCGAAGTAAAAGTCTGGAGCTGAAGAAATGTTAGTTGAACCAAAGCCTTTAATCACAGAACCTCCGAAAAATCTGTCACTTTGTTGCTTTTCATTTTGAAAGAAATCAATGACCGGATTTACCTGCTAATCAGTTCTTAAAGATCTATATGACATGAACAGATGTACAGACATGAACGGATTTACGAGATAATATTTAGAAAAGCAAGTTAAGTAAAGGTTATTTTTGCTGGTGAGACTCCAACAAGGCAAAGCTAAAGGACCTGATGGCATCAGCCCCAAGGTACGGAAGACCTGCACCATCCAGCTGTCTAATGTCCGCAACATCTCTTCAACCTGAGCAAGAAGCAGGAGGAAGTCCCGGTGTTGTGGAGGACGTCGTGCCTGGTCCCTGTACCAAAGAAGACAACTCCACCTGGCCTCATTGAGTACCGGCCAGTTGCCCTCACATCCCATGTGAGGAAGGTGCTGGAGAGGCTGGTCTTCGCCCACCTTTGACTGGAGGGCAAATCATCTCTGGACCCTCAGCAATTTGCTTACCAGCCTTATGTGGGATTGAAAGACAGAACCATCTACCTGCTGCAGCAAGCCATTGGCTTTGTGAGAATCACTTTCTTTGACTTCTCCGGAGTATGCGGCACCATCCAACCACTGCTGCTGAGTGAGTGCGGGTGGTGGGCGTCCACCGTCTCCTGGTTCACTGACTACCTCACAGGCAGACCACAGTTTGTCTGACAGGGCCGCGTGCTGATGTGGTGGTCAGTGATACTCGAGCCCCACAGGGAACTGTCCTGTTTCCCTTCCTATTCACCTTGTACACCATTGACTTCCAGTACAGCTCTGAGTCATGCCATCTGTAGAGGTTCTATGATGACTCTGCAGTGGTAGGGTGTATAAGGGACAGACGGGAGAGTACAGGGCAGTAGTGGAGGACTTTGTGGAATGGGCCGGTCGAAATCACCTGACTCTAAACGTGGCCAAGACCAGAGAGATGGTGGTGGACTTTAGGGGGAGATGATGTCTCCACAACCAATTAGGGTTCTGGGTGAGGATGTGGACATAGTGGAGGACTGCAAGTACCTGGGTGTCTCCATCGACAACAGACTGAACTGTAAGGCCATCATCAACGCTGTGTACAAGAAGGGGAGTTGACTCTTTTCTTGAGGAATCTTTGATTGATTTAACGTGTGCAGCAAGATGTTGGAGATGTTGTAGACAGACAGTGCTCTGTACTTGGCCATTGTCTGCTGGAGGAGCAGCATTGAAGCCGGTATCACCAACAGACTCAAGTAGCTGGTGAAGAAGGCCCACGATTGGCTGCAAACAGGAGCATTCAGAACGGGTGGTGGAGAGAAAGACACTGAAAAAACAAACTATTGTCCATATCGGGTAACCTGGACCATCCTCTTCACCACCTACTGCAGGGACACGGAGCACCTTCTCCAACAGGTGATCCAGCTGTGCTGTCGCAAGGATAGATACAAGAAAACATTCCTGCCAACTGCAATACGGTTATACAACGAATCACCTCTGACTAGATCCTGTTTTAATTTAATCATAACCAATAACCATTGCACTACTGCTTTACTTTACTGTAATGTATTACCTATTCCACTCCACTCTACATATGTCTATTTCACTCCTATTTCACTAAATCGACTATATATACTTCCATACACTGTATATGAATGGATGAAGTTAAGATTGTGTTGTGTTAAAAAGAAGAGACTGTTAGCCCTTAATCCCAGTCCACGCAGTCCAGTCCATTGGAAACAAGTGAAACATTCCTTCCAGATTAACTTCCCAAAATCTGCACAAAGACTTGCCTTAACTGAGTCCTTGATGACAGTGTTTTTGGAACTTGTGACCCAATCATTTCTTTTCACTTCCTTCAGAGAGGAGGAATCACCACGATGCCAACAACTGAACGGTGCCCGTTTAAAGGGGGCCTTTTCGGAACATGGCAATTAATTATATTTATATAGTATATGCCAAAGTGGAGTGATGTTAGCGAACCACTGTGGTGCGGCGCTGTCTACCATGCCTGTGATTCCACCGGACGCTCTCAGAAGTGCTGTCCCACTTTTGGGATTTCCTCCTTCGCTTTCAGGTCACCATTCTCATGCTTCACACAAGGTCCAGTGTCCATTGAGGCCAAGTGTGGTCAAACTACAGCAACACCGTAGGCCATTATTTTTCTTTTACCGATTTCACTCTGTCTCTCACTGTCATTTAAACTAATAACACAGATTACCGTGACAGACAAAACACAAAAGCCTGTTGTGTGTTTCCATGGCAGCCAGACATGTGGAAGTGGTTAACAGTATCACCAAAGGCAGGCCTGTGCTTGTGACTGTTTAACAAAGTCTGATGTCAGCCAGACCCATCACTTAACGTCCATTCTCACATCTCCTGTTTGTTCTGCTCATTAAAATGTCATCATATATGTTTGAGCCCAGTGTTTATGCCTACAAACAATCTCTGTTTGATACGAGATTAGTCTCTTGATACCTTCGGACTTTTTCCCCCCATCCTTTGTCTGCGTCTGTCGGTCGGGACAGCTAGCCAATCAGCTCGCCGGGAGACGTTTAAAGCGGGCACTTGGAGAGCCCTCGAGGAAGGGCCCTTTGATCAGCCGTCTCTTTATGGAAGTGGAGGCAAATTCTGCTCGATGGCTCTTTTCTCTTCATAGTCATTGTGTTTTTGAGGTTGGCTGTTGGGTTACGGCCTGTACAACAAACACACACACACCCCAGTGGTGAATGTGCTGTCCGTCTGTCGGCACCGCGTCTGTCTGTGTGTCCGGCCTCTAGACAGTCGATGCAAAGCCAGATTACACCCGTCAGTCGGCGCAACACAGAGCCAAAATCAGACGAGGACATGACCAGCTTAATGTGACGATGTTTCATTGACATTCAAGGTAAAAAAATCTAATTCTTAAATCAAATTGTAACTACAGAAACGAGAGACATGGGGTAATTTGATTTAATTGAGAGAAAACAATTATGTGAAGAAAAATATCTGATATTATTTGATACTTATATATCGTAAATACTAGACAAAGATTTACAGAACAAAATAGTCTTTCAATTTACTAAATTGTAAATTTTTTGTTAAATGTTTTAGTGAAGAAATGGTCAAATGCCCACATCATTTGTAACGTGCTGTTACTATATTCTATCAACAAGGTTGTCCTCGTAGCTGCTGGGTACGTCGCGCCTCTGTTGGTTTTACCTCCAATACAAAAAGTCTTCAGCTACAGTCCCGATCTCTCCGATCCAACTGAAAGCAGCATGCGGCGTTTTCGTGTCTGATAAAACGCACACTGGAATGATCTACCACCAGCACAATGGTAGTGCAACATTTTTTTTTCATATGGCTACCGGCAGACTCAATATGCTCCCAAAAATGAGAAGGAAAGTGTTCTCACCCCCGACTAGTGGCCTGCCGATGTCTGATCAGTGGTCATAAGCGTCAAATTGTGAGGCTATCTATTATTCTCATCAGGGACGTCGTGTCAATATACACTTTTATATTGTGTACATCGTCTCTTAAAAATGAACTGTCTCTACAGGATATTTAGGGGTAGGTGTAGTGAATGTCCTGAGTTCTCTCTCCTTCATGTAATGACACAGGTTGGTATGGACCAGGTTGGTTAGGAGTGAGAGTCTTTTGTCTCTCGTACAGAGGCTAGAAGGTGGCTCTATGCCGCTGATACCGCGGCATAAAACTGACTTTCAAAGCGCAAGAAAAGGTAGTATTGGCAAGCTAATTGAGTGGCATCACACCCTGTGATTATTCAACAGTTACTGTGTTTTCTTTCCTGCACACGGCGTGCCCACAGTTTCCCTCATCGTTTGAATCCAGAGACGATCCATATAGTTTTATTTCATATTTCTTTAAGGTCAATACAATTGGATGAGACCCCCCACGTCTCTTGCAGCAGGAGGCACCTTGTATTCCCTCGGCAGCACCAGTTCTTATTCTTAAATTATGATGCAATAACATTCTCAGCATGCTTAATATATTTCGGTGTAACAGATGTGACCAGCTCCCCTGCGTTAATAGTCGGTTCCCCAATCCATGTTTGTCTGACTGCTGTCTCACTGATAAGCACATGTCCCTCTGTGACCCAGCACAGGAGTTTCCCCATATGTTACAATCACGGGCAGATACTACACACAGAAACACACGCCAACACTAATAATGCTATGATGGAAACTCTCCTTACTTTAACAACTCCTGGGAGGTCACAGAGGTCACGTACAGCTTCATAACAGCAAGCTAGTAAAGCAATCAATTATGAAGGTTTGAGCGTAGCTTTTCTGAAACTCAGTCTCTAGAGGCCCCGTGCAGTGTTTCTCGTATTACTGCAGTTCATCTTTTCAAGGCAGGCAGAGAGGATT
This sequence comes from Gasterosteus aculeatus, assembly GCF_964276395.1. Classification (NCBI taxonomy): domain Eukaryota; kingdom Metazoa; phylum Chordata; class Actinopteri; order Perciformes; family Gasterosteidae; genus Gasterosteus; species Gasterosteus aculeatus. The sequence goes on along the minus strand of NC_135707.1, from coordinate 18,595,880 downwards.
CGCAGAGGCTTACCCTGCACATCACACACTCTCAGCTAGAACAACATCAGCTTGTCGGGGCCAGAATGGCCAAGATTATCTTTATTTAGTCGTTTACTTTGTGCATATGTCTGACTTATTGGACTTTTGGACTTGATGCCTAGGCGTTTTAGAGGTGTTGCTCATGTAGTTCTTTGTGTGTGTGTGTGATAATCTGCACTTGGACGTAGTCTTCAGAAATACAGGTGCTAAGCTCCAGCTATCTGCTTCTAATCACTTGTTGCCACATAGCTTTTCAGCACAGTGTGGCGTTTGTTATGTCTCTCTAAGAGGGTGGCCATTTCCTTCACGTCAAAAAGGAGGACACTTTGCATGCACGGGGACACGCAAGCAGATATTTGTTTGGTATGATCCGGTTTTAAATTTTACTATGTTTTTCCACCAGATTACATAAAGGTGCATACACATACCACATAGCTAATAAAACATATACAAGATACGGCTCATGACAACGTGCCCTTCCAATTCAGATTACATAGGTCTAATAATATTTGTTATGCTAATTAACATGAACAGGACTGAGCATGTGAGGTGAGAGCTGTCCTATCTGTTAAAATGAGCAGTGAGATACAGTAGTAGTTTGTCCTTTTACACTGTGAAATGAGACACAGCCCGGCCGCCGACCGCTAGCCCCCCGTCAGCCCTGATTTGACGGCGCATCAGGCTCATTTGAATATTAAAATTAGCCACGTGTTGATAAGTCACTACACGAAAATGTAAACAATGAAATTACTTATTTTGACACACATTTTTAGCCAATACGTATTAAACTAACAAGGTAATGTGTCAAAAGGCCGACCTTTTTAGTTATTTTCTCAAAAGGAGGACAAACGAGTGTCCGGCTTGGGCTCCGCCTGCAGCCGGACGGGGCATTTAAAAGCCGGACTGTCCGGCCTAAAGCCGGACGAATGGCCTCCCTACTCTGTAAGGAAGCGTTTTCTTACTGCGCAACACTTTCTCATAGAATTGCTGTATTTCAATATTTCTATACTGGTAAATTAATCTACCATTTACTTTTTGCTTTATAAGAAATTGCTGTATACATTAACTGTATTTCCGAAAGCGTTATTTTCCTGCAGTGTTTACTGTTCTCAGATAGTTTGAGTAACAATCTGTTTCTGTCAGTAGTAAACAGCAGTAGTGAAGACAGATTACGTTGCAGCTTGTTTAGCGGCGGCCTTCTGCAGCTTTGTCCCTCTATACTGAAACTATTTTTCTTCAATCGCTGAGGACGTCAACAGAATTCTTTTTTCATTTTCCTTGTTCTTCTTTTATAAACGTTGCCTCGATGCCGTGGTGTTTTCCAGACCTTTGCCCTTGTTGCTTTCTTCAGACTTACGGGCAGATAAATCCAGAGATTAACAGGTAAACCGTGTCCTCAAATAACCAGAGCGCGGTCAAACACACACCTGGACCCAAACACACGGCCTGTCATGAGGACTTTCTGTCCCCGGGTCACCTGGCAGACAGACAGACAGACAGACAGACAGCAGCAGCGGTGATGCTTGTTGTCGTAGTTCTGGTCCTCAGATGACCCCGCAAACAGACAGCGGGTCAGACTGGACTGACTTAGCCCATAGAAAGAGTCCTTCCTGGAAAGCCATTGAGTGTTTGTGCAGTGCAGAAAATTTCATAGGAAATAGAATGTGATGCAAATAATATCACACATATAATAGAATCAGATATAGTCCGTACTTGGGGACTCCTGAATAGAGCATATGATGTTTTCCTTTCTCCACCGGAAAAGAGTGATTCAGATTTAATGGACACGATACAGTACAGACGTTATCAGTAACTGGAAATATGCACACGTTGTTTAAAAAAATCCTTTTTAATCCCTGCTTCTTGCTTCTGCTGTGCTTTACTTACTAAGTTGGAAAATTAGGTTAATCAATTCTGTGACTTTTGCCCGATAACTTTCACTATCAATAGTTTTATCAGCTGCTTACGTCATCCAGCAGCTGGTCCGTAGGTGTGTAATCACAGACTATATTAGAAGTGGACGGAGTCACACTGACAAAGGTTTTGAAGCCTTCAGTTTGCCTTTTGGCCATTGCATCATGGTTTTCGGCTGTCCCCATTTTATTTATTTTTGAAGTTCCGAGTGGTTTCAGGTCCTTGACAAGGTGTTCAAATGCTTTTGGTACCTAACAGCTGAAATAATGGCTCCTTTAATTGATGTGACTCTATTTGTGTATAGATGTCAGAGTTGATTCTGCAGTGGCTTTTTGCTCTGCGGTTTCTTGAAACGTTTTTGGACAATTCTCTATGGGTTTTTGCATCAATGCGAGATATGCATATCCGCTTGGTTATTGCATTCGTTGTACTCACTTTACACTATGTATTGATATGGTCATATATGTTCAAGTATTAATATAAATATAATATAAATAATATATTTTCTTCATTTGTCCAAGCCTGGAAAACATGAATATATAGTCTTCTCCAAAATTGTATCTCCATATTTGGTGACTAAAGTTAGCTAGTGTTATTAAATGTGTTGGATGCCCCCCCCCCCCCCCCCCCCCCCACACTTTATTCCTTTATCTAAAACATGCATTATCACAAAAGAGTATAAAAGTAAAACATTAAAGTCCCATGGCTTTTGTCATTTATGTTCTCTCTGAATGTCCCAAACTCAAAGAAACTGTCTATTTTATTCCCAACTAGGATGGAAAGGGATTTATTTTCCTTACATACATACAAATACATACAGTCCAAACTACAGTTCAGATGTTTTCGTAGGAATTGCTTTTTTTAAACCCCAAATCCCGAATGGTCGGGTTCTATTAACGCATTATTAAAAGAAAATGTTTTGTATTGCTTAAAGCTGCTCACAGTGACGTCTGTATACAACGTGTCCTTTTGGATTTGAAGATGTCCAATCCAGGAGGAGATGAACAGTCCTTCTTAAGCAACCATTGTTTCCTCATGAAAGTTTGGTGAATGACAATGAAGTTGGTGGTTGTTGTATTTCCCACATCACAACAGTACAGCACCGCTGACATCAACACAACCCAGAGGATGAGTGTTTCTTCTTATACAGCTCAGCATCCAATCTTTTACGCATAAAATCACTTGTCATGACTCTTTGAAGACAGACGGTCCTGATAGCGCCAAAAAAACTGCTGCATCATCAAACTTCTCTTTGCACGTATTCCTCTCGAAATGAAATACAGCCTTTAATCTGTGATGATTCTGCTATAATCAATTAGTCCAAGTATGACAGTCTCCTTTCCTCTTGTTCCCTTTTCTTTCCTTGCCTTCAATTTTGGTTAATTTTCTCTCCTCTCCTCGCCTTCCCTCCCAAAAAGTCATTTCAAATCCATTTCATACGCGGCAGACTTTAGCAAAGACTGCAATGGATTTGTCAGGAGCAGGCAAAATGATGAATCATTGGTAGGGCACACAATGAGGTAAACATCCCTCCGCCGTATGTCACGGCAGCCCAAGCTCTTGCCTTTGCTTTTCTGTTCGGCAGGGTACGAGATGCCATGTGTTCTCAATGCGATAAGACTCGATAAGAATGGGCAAATGCTGCAGAGATAAGAGTAGCTGACTGAGATCTGTCGAGCCTCTCCGAAGCCTCAGACAGGGCGTGTGTTTGTTTACTGTCTGCTGGTTTTACACAAACAAATTCCTACCGTCCTTCTCCCGTTGTTACTTTCCCTAACAACCCCCCACCCCTCCTTTACAATTCATTGTTCTCTTTCTGGTAGCGTTTGTTGTATTTTCCTCTTCCTTCAGGATGTTTGTCTAGTTTGTTCTGTTTCTTTCTCTCTGCGCCACGTTTCATACCTCTGTGTGATCTACGTCTCCTACACCTTTGTTTCATCTCGTAGGTTCTCTGTGACATCAAAAAGAGAACGCTTTTATTAAAGACCTGCCTTCCTCCCCGATCCCCGCATCCCCCTCCGCTCTGCTTCTATTCATGATCCCCAGTCAAAAAAAAGGCACTTTTGGGTTGTAAATGAAGTTTTTGTTGGTTCCTGAGCCGCCGCCTCCTCCAGCCCTGTTTATCAGGCAGACTTCAGAAGTGGCGCGTGGCTCTGTGAAACAGGGAGGCAGCACTTGGCTCTGAGGAACAAAAACCAAAAGAAATCTTCCCCTTTCATGTATGAACCTAGTGGGTGAGAGAGGAACTAATGGGGGCCATGCCAGCCAGCCAGCCACCCACCTGCTGTCCTCTGCTTTTTGTGTGTGTGTGTGTGGATATTGTGTTTCTGTGCACTTGTCATTGCAGACCAGCCACCGGCCCTGTCATGTGCGTTTGCCCGGCTGTATCTAACCATCTCTCCATCTCGCCTGGTGTTTTGCGTATCTCATGCTTTTATTCATTGAGCTTCTCCCCCTTTTTTTTTTTCTCCTTCTCTCTCCAGCTGCGGTGCCGCAGGGAGCCTTGTGCTGAGCTCGGGACTGCACCGGCACAAAAGACACAAGAGGAGTGAAAGAGGAAAGCCCCCGCCACCACGCCAGTGAAAGAGCCCAGAGAGTCAGAGGACACGGCGTGTTGATTAGAGCAGAGTTCATGAGAGGCAGACGGAGAGATATATAGATTACAGGTAAGGGCCAAAAATTCATGCTTACGGCAAAGGTGGGAGGAAAGGGATCAAGCATCCACCCCCGCCGCAACTTCCTCCACCTTCGTCCGTCCTCTCCGAACCCGGATGAGTGACTCAAAATCCACGCAAACCCCTTCTGTGCCCTCCTTCAGTGCGCCGTCACCCCGCTGCCCGAGTCCGCCGTCCCCACTGGCTCGTACTCGCCGCTCTAGAGTGACAACCGCGGCGGTCCAGAGCTCGACAGACGGCGGCCTCTCACTCCTCGCACATGGACTGTTGATGAAGAAAGATGGCAGTGAGACCGGCAGGCGCCGCCCCTTCCTCTCGGCCACCCTCCCTCCCCCCAGCGGCCGTGGCTTGGAGCGGTTGAGGTTCATCCGTTGGCATCCATTGAAGCATCGGCAGCAGTCTGGCAGAACGCGGGAAGGACCAGTATGCAGGAAACTGACCTACCGGCCACAAATGCCTTTAAAGGTAAACACGACTCTTTGAAACAGAAAAATCAGGACATTTTTTTAGGCTTTCCTCGAGGAACCGTTTGAGGGGGATCTGGGTTTGGTGTTTGAGACTTTGAGTTTGATTGAATGTCTCAATCGTGTCCACGACACTCTGGGATCCTAACTCAATGCGAGTCAGGCCGCCTTGCACAAGGTCTGTCCGATCGTATCCCATTGCGACCGTGATCCGCCCCTAGAAGGTTCAGTGTACCCTCAGCGTAGTCATGGTGACACGGTTGTTTAGGGCAGAGATGGAGTTTGGCAATGCAAGAGTTTCTATCTGCAGACACTCAGCAACCAATAAGCTGCTATTGGCTGGTCCCTCTGTTCAGGTAGTGCGGCAGTGATGGCTGCACTGAGACAGTGTGTTCGGAGAATGCACTGAGCGCTGTGTTGTGATTGACCTTTAGGTCCCGCCCCAGAACACAAACTGGCCAATCAACTATCACATTTCCCTTATTTCACAGCAGTAATGAACTTATCCAACTCCATGGAAACAGCACAATCGTGGCAATAGTAGAACAAAGAATAGTTTCATGTGCATGTAATTCCATTAGCATTACATAAAGAAAACATTTTCTTCTATAATTTACAAACAGTGGTGTTTGTAAAATTTCCTCAATGAATTCAATAAGAAAGAGTATCCACATTTTTGATTGGTATTAACATGTAACGTTTTTTGACATTTTTATCCACAAATTATTACCAATATTGAGAAAAATACATTGAATTATGGCTTTGAATTTCTACAACCTTCCTTCTCTGTCAGACTGCATTTAACCCAACGTTTTGAATTTTTGCCATGTGATTGTGGACAGAATTGATGTTTCCTGCAGCATCTAGTCGGTGCCAACAATTTTTTTGATATGTAGAGTTTTAATAATGTCAGTTTTTACATCTTTTGAATACAATACATTTTCAAATGTCTTTTCAAAACTTGTCTCAGGCTACACGTGGGATGTTGTACCATATTAAAATGGGAATCTAGCCACACTGGGGAGAGGACAGCGATGGCAGGCGCTGTGCTGCCCACAGAATTAACCTCCGTCAACCTGAGCGCAACGGTTTTACTCATTAAAACATAATCACTCACGCTGGTTGTGATTACACTGCGACTGGGGTTGAAAGCAGGCTGTGGAACAAATACAGCTCTTCCTTTGGGAAATAACTTCCCTTCGATTGGCCGAACCGCTGCTCCAAGCAAATCTCCAACAGCGCGAGGTACAGAGGGGCTTACAGACCTGGGACCTGGTGACGAGATGAAATCTGTTTACTCTTGGTCAAATGGTGGTGATATAACATCATGAGAATGAAAGGGGAGTTTAGTCCAATCCCAACGGTGGACCTTTTTTTGTCTATGTCTATATGAACAGTGCAGGTTCATTGAGGGTTGGCACTCATGTTCCTGGCCTGATCGTAGCTCTGTTGTTTGTCCTCAAGGGACATCAAAGAAGAAAATAATCAGTGTGGAGTTAGAGAGAATAGGGCTAACCGGCGGCTTGAGGCTAAGTTAGGCGCTAAAAACCATAGCAGTTTTTAATTCTAACTCAAAGAAATAGTCTTTATGTTGTTACATGTATTCTTACTTTGTTCACAATTGAAATTAGTTTAAATTGACCAAAACAGTAGGCAGACACACACACACACACACACACACACACACACACACACACACACGCACACACGCACACACACACATCTACAAACATGGACTCATCATTACGTCTACACGGTGAGATAAAACATGCAGCATCAAAGCAGAAAGCAGATCCCAGTGCAGTGTCTTCCTCCAGAATAAAGCCTTCCCCTGCTTGTTCCCCATCACACAAACACCAAACACATTCATACGCATCATACAACCCTTGAAGGTGATTGATGACATATTTAAAAGCCTTCTCTCATGTCTGCGGATTTTCCCGTCGAATTTCACAGCCTGTCGTCTTCTCTCTGCGCCGCTCCGAGTTGAGGGTTCCCGCTGTGACGCGTTCCGCCCGGACAGAACCTTCACTCCGAACGGGACGGCGTCTCCAAGTCAGACATCTCCCTCTGAGAGCTTATCGAGGAGCCGCACATGGTGACTGGCACATTGACACCTGATTCATTTGCTAAAGGGGTATGCCAGTAACCCACAGCCAGATGTGGACACACACCTGCTTGTCTGATGCTGTTGTAACCTGCTGTTATTACCAGTGTGGTCAGCAACTGCAGATATGGAGAAATCACTGCAAAGCGCGCGGCCTCCTCTCTGTTCAAAGCACATGTGTAACGTAATACAGTGGCTGTGTGTGTGCACGGTAAACAACACCTACGTTAACTGCTATTGACCAGCGGCGTCTAGGTTGGCGTGTTTGTTTGCTACTACTCGATTACCTCATTCACCCACAGAGGCTCCACAGAGGCTGACCACACACACACACACACACACACACACACACACACACACACACACACGATGGGTGTCTGGCCTTCCTCTCTGTCCTGTCGGACCTGTTGTCTGTCTGCCAACTTTGAGACACAAATTGGTAGAATTCAAGAATTTCCGGTAATTAGCTTTTTGTCCAAGTCGGGCAAGAATTGAATAAATAATGTCGCCCGAATGCCGTGTAACTCTAAGCTTAACTCAAGGCAGCAGTACGTCTACCGATTGGCTCCCTCCGTCTTGCTCGACGGAATATACAACTATAATATGTCAAAAGCACTGTGTATAAAAGGGATGAGATCTTTTAAAGACTCAAGCGGCAGCTGCTCTGGGTTGGATTTTGTGGCAAATCTGCAGTGTGTCACGAAGTAACAGGGTTTCAGAGAAAGAAAACCCAATTCAAAAATAATCACGTCCAGCCATCTGTTTTTTCAGAAAAAAAGGAAGACGAGAAGCAACGTCCTCTCAGCAGGAAAACAAAAAACTGTAACCAAAGTAATCTGTTCTTCACTTATATTCTAACACCCCGCTTAAGGCAGTGGATAAACATGGAGACAATACCACAGAGTCAGTCTCAACGCCAGTCTGCCTCCTCTACTGTCTTCTCTTTTCTCACCCTGCTTCTCCCTCGGTGGTCACCTTTTTCCATCCAACTCCATTTATCTCACTCTGTCTGCCCCCCCCCCCTTCTCCTGTCTCGCACTGTGGTCTGCGACCACAGCCAATCCGTATTGAGCTGCAGTAATGTTGAGCCCTCGCACATCCATAAAGTGACTGACAGCTCTGGGTTATTAGACGAGGACCTCCTGCCCCTCTGCCTGCCTGCTGCCTTGGGCGCAGGCCTCAGACACACTGGATATCTGTCTGTCTATGTCGTCCTTCCTTGGACATCATACACACATTATTATCGAGCATAAAATGTCACTGTGTTGAGTTTCCAACTGCAAGTATTCACTGAGAACAAGTGGAATGAATGTTTGGACTCACGAAACTACCATGCGTTTACTTATCCCGGGACATTTAGTGTCTTGGAGTATAAGCATGGGCTTGTTCACTGTCTTATCGGGGATTGGTTGAAATGATCATATCCGAATTGTGTGTCCATCGGACAGATTGATCCAGACATGTACGCTTGATGCAGGGGGATGAGGTTGGTAACTTGTATTCACCAGAAGACGAAGAAGTAAAACACATTAGTGAAAGTGTCCAGCCAGCAGGACCCAATCGGCTGGTTTTTGTGTGCTTGATAAACCGGAGCAGCTTTGGAGTAACTAGGCGTTCTATCCTGAGCTCTACTCAGCAACCATTATTGTAAAGTAGTGGAACTTTTTGAATTTTGGCAATCTTCATCTTTTTGCAACCAATGAATGGAAGTTACCTTGTTTGGACTGCGGACGAGTAGCAAAGGGACCTCGTGTACGGCTCTGGTTGCGGCCTATCAATCAGAGGTAGGCCCGCCCTATAGCATACTCTGCTTTATTGTCTATTTGACTCTGAATGGACCATCATGTACTAAATAAACACCCTGCTGTATTGAAGAAGACTTGAAACTAGAGATTGAGACCATAAACCCATGTGTACAATGCTTACTGAGGGAATAAATTAAGAAACGACTAGAGTAATCTTCTCATAGACTTCTATACAACCAGAGGAGTCGCCCCCTGCTGGTCCGTATAGAGAATGCAAGTTTTAAAAAACTACTTCATCAGCTTCACTCTTCCGAACCAGAGGCGCCTGGGTGCACCTTTTGTATGGGTAGATCTCAACTATGGGGACATCTGCTCCTTTAATGCGACGATAGATCAGAGAAGACGTCCACGGACAACGGAAACGGGTTTAAAACCATTTCTAAACCCTTCGTCTCCTCGGCACTGTAGCAGAGCTGCTTCATGATATGCGCCAGTGGTCTGGACCTCTGTCTGTCTGTCTGTCTGTGCAGGATGTGTGCAGATTGTGTATCTACTTAGTGTATCTGCATTTGTCTGATATAATAGCGAGATGTATGACAAGGTAATTGCTCATGTGCGCGGGTGTCTTTGAATGTTGAAGTGCGTGTGAGCACACTGAATTTGACACACAGTGAGTCATCCTCCCCGCCTAATTTCTCCTTCAGTGCGTGTGTGTGTGCGTGTTTAGGTATGCAAATGTTTATGCAGTAATGTTTCAGGTTCATGAAGCAAAAGTGTGCGTATCATAAGCTCTTGTCTGAGCGTCATGTGTGTGTGTGTGTGTGTTTTTACCTTGTCTCTCTGTGCATGGCTGCCTGCTGTCTGATTTTGTCTCCTTTATTTACTCCCTATGCAGATTATTTACTAGTCAGTCAGACAACCACCCAGCCCACGTTTACACTGACCTAAATAGGCACATCATCTGTGTGTGTGTGTGTTATTTTCCGTGACCAAGTTGTTGGCATCTGTAGTGCGAGCGCACATGTGGGTCCCGGCGCTTTTGTGCGGCCGGTTGTTGGCCCGTGAGTGTGTGTCGCAACCTGTGTGTGTACTATTGAAGCTTGCTGACATTGTGCAGCAGCCTTCACAAATGCTTCAATCTCCACTCATTAAATTCTAAAAAAGCAGTGAACCACCAAGCGGCCACCTCATTCGTACCTCATCTTTTTTAGCTGCGCTTTGTGTCTAGACGCCAGGACTCCAGACTATTGCTTCTGAGATATACGATATATATTTATACATTTGAAATATATATATATTTTTCACAAACCCACGTTATCAGTTTAATCAGTTATCCAGGCAGCGAGTATTATTACTCATAGAATTATTACCCATAGAATGTGCATGTACACCAAGCATTGGCTTGCAGACTTCCATTTTGAAGCCTTCAGCTCGTCGATGTTCCCGTCTGCTTTTTTTTTTTTTTTGCAACTAATGAAGCAAAGTTGCGGCCTGTCAATCACCGGGTAGCCCCGCCCAAAGGCACGCGCCACCTTTTGGTCCGTTTGAGTCTAAATGGACCATCATTTGATCAATGGACATCATTCTGTATTGAAGAAGAAGAAACTAGATATTGAGACGATAAACTCATGTTTATAATGTTTACTGAGGGAATACATAAAGAGAGAAGTAAGGGTTTATTTTTCATTTCATTTAACTTGTTTAACCAGTGCTTGATGTTGTTTGGCTGAACAGCGAGCCGCGGGCGATGCAGCATATCTGCTCTGATTCAGTTGTTAACACGACTTGTGAGGTTACTGAGTTTAAGGCCGTATTTTGGCTGTGGGGCCGGCCGCCTGCCGACATCCTCCGCTGGGTTGGCGAGCTAGCACGTGGGCGTGCATGTGCAAGCACGTGTGCGCACCGGAATGTCTTTGTGTGAGTTTGTGTTTGTCATGTGTGTGGGGGAAGAGCGTTAAGCTCACAGTGAGCAGGCAACCTGAGGACATGCTTAAGTCATGCTAGTCGACACTAACCAGTGAATATTAACCCGATGCTCTTGCGGTACCTTAGGCAGACGCCATTTTTCAAAATGTATTTTTTTCATCACGAGCGAGCCGCTGAAGTCTGTCATGGGGGAAGGTGCACAGGGTGGGCTGCTCCGTTATTGCTGTCCGGTGATTTCATAACGATAAAGATATCATCCGTCTTGTATCTAAATGGATGTAGATCCATGTAAAGACCTATTACGTATTAGCTCAAGGCTTCTCAAAGTGCAGAGAGAGGCCATAAACCCAGCAGAGCCGTGCGTTTAACGCTCCTCTGTCAGGGATGTTCAACTTGTTCTCTCCTAATCACATCGGCTGTATGTTGGAATTAATGACTGAATGAATATATGTAAAAAGGGATGTTTTGGATGATGAATCTCCTTTATGTGTGAGACAGAAAGAAAAAAAACATACGTGGGTTAGAGGAAAAGAGCAGACGAGGAATTTGATTTGGTCCGCTGCAAAAACCACAAGATAGATTTGAGAAAGCTGAAAGCAATCCGTTGGAGAATAAGAAATAGAATGTCAGGGTGAACATCAGGTCTGCCCAAATGGGTTTCCGAGCAGAGGCAAAGAGGGGACGCGACAGATTGCACCCGCGTGATCGTTTGCCATCGGTGAGAGCTGGCTGAAAAAAAATATTATATTAAAGGTTTGACTTGTGTAAGAATTGACCTCCATTCAACTGAAATGATCCTGCCCTGATGCTGACCCAGTCCTGATACCAGGAGGATAAAACGTTATAAACCACAGATCCAGTACCAGTGTTTAGAACTTTCAGTTCTGAAGTGAAGCTGATGCAGAAACTTGCCGTCACTCCACTGGATGTATAAAAGTGAGAGAATGAAACATAAACATTGTAAACATGAGTTTATGTTCTCAATCTTTAATTTCCTCTGCATTCCAACTATGATCCCTTCTGTTCATTGTTTGCGCGAAAAACAACATGTCCCCCATCCTCCAGCATCTGGACTCCCCAGGAACCTACGCCAGGATCCTGTTTGTGGACTTCAGCTCTGCTTTTAACACCATCATCCCGTCTCTGCTGCAGGACAAACTCTCCCAGCTGCACGTGGCCGACTCCACCTGCAAGTGGATCACAGACTTCCTGTCTGACAGGAAGCAGCACGTGAAGCTGGGGAAACATGTCTCAGCCTCTCGGACCATCAGCACCGGTTCCCCCCAAGGCTGCGTTCTTTCCCCTCTGCTTGTCTCCCTGTACACCAACAGCTGCACCTCCAGTCACCAGTCCGTCAAGCTCCTGAGGTTTGCGGATGACGCCACCCTCATTGGACTAATCTCTGGTGGGGACGAGTCCGCCTACAGGTGGGAGTCTGGATGTAACAACCTGGAACTCAACGCTCTAAAGACAGAGGAGATGATAGTGGATTAACTCCAGCCCACCTGCGACCCTGTATGAAGGATAAGCAGCTTTCAAGATGACTGACGGACTATCAAATATCTAAATGTATTGATAACATCACAGACATATACAGATATATTGATCACACGAATGAATCCATCACATGACTATATTGATCACATTGATGTATCAATCGCATTAATGAATCACACGACTGAATCCATCACATGACTTTAACGATTATACAAATGCATTCATGTCTCTAACTTTCTGACTTGATCATGACGTCACATGTCCTTTAAACCTGCTCACATATGAATGTAAATCAAGAGTTTAAATATTTGTTGTGTCTTTTTCAAGCTCACTGTCACGGTGTGGTTCACTTCCTGTCTTATTTTGTAGTTTTCTGCCACTCGTGTCCCCGGGTAACTTCACTTCCTGCCTTGTCTCGTCATCCCCTGTGTTCGTCTAATAGTTTCCACCTGTGTCCAATCACCTGCACCTCCCTTGTGTATTTAAGCAGTGTGTCTCCAGTGTCACTTGTCGCGTCATTGTCTTTCGTCTTGGATCGCCGTAGTTTCTCGTCTGTGTGCTTTTGCCCCGGTTCCTGTGTTTTTTGAGCTTTGGCTATTAAAGTCTTTTGTTTCCCGCAAGTCTGCGTCTGAGTCCTGCCTTCCGCCCCCCAACCCTGACAGAATGACGCGACCAAAAAAGGGCTCAGCAGACCCGCTGCCAGACTACGGTCCGGACTACCTGGACGTAAGGAGTCCCTTCTGGGAGCGGAAAACAAACTGTGTTTTTGGTCCCAGGAGCTATCAGCTCGCCTGCCTCGAGCTCCGGGACCTCCTTAACCCTAGGAGGAGCAAGCGGAAGAAGCGATCTCCCGTTCCCGCTGGGCCGCCGCAGCGATCTCCCGTTCCCGCTGGGCCGCCGCAGCGATCTCCCGTTCCCGCTGGGCCGCCGCAGCGATCTCCCGTTCCCGCTGGGCCGCCGCAGCGATCTCCCGTTCCCGCTGGGCCGCCGCAGCGATCTCCCGTTCCCGCTGGGCCGCCGCAGCGATCTCCCGTTCCCGCTGGGCCGCCGCAGCGATCTCCCGTTCCCGCTGGGCCGCCGCAGCGATCTCCCGTTCCCGCTGGGCCGCCGCAGCGATCTCCCGTTCCCGCTGGGCCGCCGCAGCGATCTCCCGTTCCCGCTGGGCCGCCGCAGCGATCTCCCGTTCCCGCTGGGCCGCCGCAGCGATCTCCCGTTCCCGCTGGGCCGCCGCAGCGATCTCCCATGCCCCCGACCCGACCAGTACCGGCCCCACGCTCCATGCCCCCGGCCAGTACCGGCCCCACGCTCCATGCCCCCGACCCGGCCAGTACCGGCCCCACGCTCCATGCCCCCGACGCCCCCAGTCCCCGCTCCGAGACTCAGGCTCCCTCCCTCCCATCCCATGGTCCTCTCCCACCCTCCCGTTGGTGATTTGAGGGCCGTCTGGGATCCGGCCCTTGAGGGGGGGGCTACGGGGTGGGTTATGGGGGGGGCTGAGCCGCCGCCGACTGCGGAGGTGTTCCGTGTCCCCGAGCCGGAGCAGACTGCGGAGGTGTTCCGTGTCCCCGAGCCGGAGCCGACTGCGGAGGTGTTCCGTGTCCCCGAGCCGGAGCCGACTGCGGAGGTGTTCCGTGTCCCCGAGCCGAAGCCGACTGCGGAGGTGTTCCGTGTCCCCGAGCCGAAGCCGACTGCGGAGGTGTTCCGTGTCCCCGAGCCGGAGCCGCCGACTACCCCGGAGGTTTCCCGTGTCCCCGAGCCGGCGCCGCCGACTACCCCGGAGGTTTCCCGTGTCCCCGAGCCGGCGCCGCCGACTACCCCGGAGGTTTCCCGTGTCCCCGAGCCGGCGCCGCCGACTACCCCGGAGGTTTCCCGTGTCCCCGAGCCGGCGCCGCCGACTACCCCGGAGGTTTCCCGTTTGTCAGAGCCTGCCATTCCTGAGACGTTCCGGAGCCGGCGAAAGGACCGCCCGCCGGGCCGACCCCCAGAGGCTCCCCGCTCGTCTGGCTGCCCGCCGGGCCGCCCGCCAGAGGCTCCCCGCCCGCCGGGCCGCCCGCCAGAGTTTCCCGGGTGGTCCGACCATTGTCTCGGGTTTCCCTCCCCCCCTCCCCTTGTTTCGCTCTAGTGTGAGCCGCCTGGAAGTCGGCCCTTGAGCAGGGGGTACTGTCACGGTGTGGTTCACTTCCTGTCTTATTTTGTAGTTTTCTGCCACTCGTGTCCCCGGGTAACTTCACTTCCTGCCTTGTCTCGTCATCCCCTGTGTTCGTCTAATAGTTTCCACCTGTGTCCAATCACCTGCACCTCCCTTGTGTATTTAAGCCGTGTGTCTCCAGTGTCACTGGTCGCGTCATTGTCTTTCGTCTTGGATCGCCGTAGTTTCTCGTCTGTGTGCTTTTGCCCCGGTTCCTGTGTTTTTTGAGCTTTGACTATTAAAGTCTTTTGTTTCCCGCAAGTCTGCGTCTGAGTCCTGCCTTCCGCCCCCCAACCCTGACACTCACATTTCATACTTGTAATGGGAAAAGGGTCCAGTGTGTGCTGGGGGGCCAGCCAGACAGAAAGAGTTAAAACACAGTGTAACTTTGCTAATCTGCATCCCCCTGCTGGCATTCACCCATACATTCACTTTCTTCCCAGAAAACACACCAATACACACACAGATACACAAACACGCAAACGAGGAACAGTATGATGCACTGTCTGGACTGCAGAGAGGAGACATAGTCTGAAGGTCTCTCTACTTTTTTTCCTCTTTGTGTCACTGGTTCTCCCCCTCAACCTCTCCCCCTCTCTCTCTCTCTCTCCCCCTCTCTCTCTCGATCACTATGGGTGTCAGTTGTGCCAAGTCAGCACAACTCCGACATGCTTAATTATCCTGGTGGAGACAAAGAGGGGAAGGGCGAAGACAAGAGGGGTGCGGGTAGACAGGGGGAAGGAGAAATAAGGAGAAGAAAGAGTGGAGGAGAAAGAAAAGGTAAGAGGAGAGGAGACAAATGGTACGATGGTTGGAAATAAACGAGTAGAAGGAGGGGAGGAAAGGTGACAGAAAGAAGGAGGCTGAGACAGAGAGACAGCAGGTCGGAGAGATGCCCCGATCCTTCATGGCTCACAGACCAATCCCCAACACATTAATTATACCGCCCTGCAAAGCTCGCACTCGCCTCATATCAAGGATGCAGGCTAGAGGGCAGAGAGGGAGGGAGAGAGAGTGGAAGGACACAACAGTGTGAACACACACACTGTTACCACGGCAAAATGCAGATCCCAGCACCTTACTAATGTTCGGCGTGTAGCAGCATCGCAACGCTCACCACTGAACTGACATTACATTGCATTACACGTCATTGAGCTGTCGCTTTTATCCAAAGCTACTTACAATAAGTGCATTTCAACCATAAGGGAACAAACCTGGAATGAATGTGGATGGCAAAGGCCCGCGGGAATTGGAGGCCAGCATTGTTGACACACGTAACGGTTCCTATGATGTCCTCCTATAACTGGACCTGCACAAGCACACGCAATATTTATTAGTTATTAATTAGTAATGATGTTGAAAGTTTGTAGATGCACCCATTCACCCCAATCACCTCCCATCCTGGACTTTGTCTCTCTTTGTACTACGATCCATGCATTACTTTTCACAGTGTTATTTGGTTAAGAGGAACCCTACTCAGCCTAACCCCCACGAAAACCACCCTAATTATGTCACTGGCGGGCGTAACTCTGTTGCATGCCCTAAAGAAGGCGTGTGGTGATGCAGTATGAAGACTGAAACCCATGGATGGAGGGGAAGTGGATGGTTGGGGTTGGCCAAAGGTCCTGACAAATGGTCACGATTTGGATTACTAGCACCTTCGCCGTGGTTAGCATTGTTTTCTTTGTCGGGGGTCAAACTATCCGTTGCTGCCAAAGGAAAATGTAAAGACAGCTGTTCACATTCTTTGTGGCTCTGCTGTGAATAAATACATAAATGCCGACTGTAGAAGACGTTTGTATGGACTGAGTAGTAACGGTAAAGGCCGGTAAAGGCCATCTTGGAGCCGGTGTCCAGATCTTGAACATAAGTTACGTTTTTTGCGACATTTTGACATTTTATAAGGTGAAATGAATGATATTTAAGATAAAGACGTGTTCCATTTAATTATTTTAGGATGTGCTAGGAGTGCATTAGGTAGTCCTTGCTGTCTCTTCTCTTGCAGTCTTGCACTTCGGGACTAGTTAGCTAGTAGCCACACTTTATATACCAGCTGTGTCTCGTGGGTTCGTGGTTCAATCCCCAGTTCTGTGAGTCTGTGAACGACGTGTAGTGTTAAAGAGCGTTGAGACTAGTAAAGCAAGTACAGTGCATTTACCATCGATACCAAATGAATTAAACAATACAAACGCGGTGTCCAAAATAACTAATTTTATGAAATTAACAATTCCATTCTATTCAAATATTGGTCACATTTTGAAGCTCCATATAGTCAAACGGCGTAGCAAAGGGTTGAGGATAATGATGGTGTTCGGTATGTTGGACAACACGCTAAATGCTGTGAGCGTTGCAGATCAAATCACAGTATTTGGAAATGTTGTCGTATGATTATACAAAATGTTTCTTCCGCTTCTAATATGTGTTCATGTTTTCACGGGATGATTTTAAAGTCCTTCAAACTCATCTTCTCTGAGCTACCAACAATTTCTGTGATAAAAAAAAGGAATTTGACTGAAAGCGAAGCCCCGCTGCTAAAAATCCTTTTCAAATCAAGGTTAAATGACTCCAGGGTGTCCCATGTGATAATACCAGATCGGAGAAGTCTCGGTGAGAGGAGGATAATGTATAGATATTCATCGTCAACACCAACATTAATGTCAACACTTCACTTGGAATGATGAAATGATTCAGTATAATCAGTTTTCTTCATATTGAAAATCAATACTGGGAGTGTAGCTGCCACGATAGTGAAATAGACTAACTGAGAATGAACAATTAAGTGTGGAGGGATCCATGTGTCTTCTGATGGCCATTGGCTTCGTACAGGTGGAACTGTGTTAACCGAGTGCCTCGGCGTATTACAACATGAACACAAATTGTGTTGTTACTTGTGACAATCAAAAATACACTCGTTCAAATTTTGTTGCCGGTTTTTGGTGTGTTTCCTAACGCTTTATGTCAACTCCTGGTTTTCTTTCTGACTAAGAGCTATGAGCGACAGCAAAAATCAAACCACGGAAAACACTGAACAACTGTTCAATAAATTCAAAACCGGGCGCAGTCACATGCCCTCTAATATCAACGCATCTCCGGATCAAAAAGGCTACAGTTACTCAAAAATATTATCGGACTGAAACATAAATTGCAAACGATCAAAACTTTCAAAAATAATCTACTTTCCTTTCCCAGAAGAAACCAGGTGCAACATACGTATGTGATGTCATGTTACGCGGCTACCTGCAGGGCTACAAATTGCTGCACCCGAACTTACTACTTGTGGGCTGTGATTTAATGTCATATCCGGCAAATAGCACAATATAAAATATAGCAGTGTAATCAGTTTAAAAACTACAAATCAACAAAAGACAGCAATTGCAAAATCACATATCTTTTAAAGGGTTTCGTTTCCACTCTGATCTCGAGATCACAGTTGATTTGCACGCAGGATGTTTCCGCACCGGCAATATCAAAATGTGAGATTAATTAGTACATTTTTTGACAGCCCTATAGTTCAAATTGATATTTTGTTAAATACCTAACAATGCCACAGAGTTGAAAGTAGAAGGAAATAGCAATATTAAAAAAAGAGCCCTCCCTCTGTCTTCGAGACCTTTAATGAGAAACGCTAGTTAAGCGGAGGCTGAAAGTCAATATCACACGTCTGGTAACGCTCTGCTGGTGTCGTGACAGAGAGGTCAGACCAGTTTGGTACCAACGTGGCAGCCGGTGCTCGACTGCTGTAGACTTCCTGCTTTTCCTCTTCATATCTCCTCATACGCTCACTCCTTATCATATCCTCATTATCACCTACATCCTCAGAGCTCTCATCCCCCACAGTCTTATCACCAGCTTCCCCCCCGCCTCCTTTTCCTCCCTGCCACTTCCCTTTCTTCCCTCTCTTCCTCTCGCTGCTGCCATCTGTCCTTTTCTGCTTTTTGAACCCTCTCCACCTCCTCTTCCTCCTCCTCCTTGTTTCTGCTGTGGAGCATGTTTTGTCGAGACAGACAGGTTGACGGATCAGCGGACTGACGTCAGAGGAGATGACGGAGATGATGCAGTGTGAGAGGAAAAGGGACAGAAATGGGGAAGTAAAATGTTAAAGCGTTTCACTTTCTGTGCTTGCAGAAAGTGGTGGATCAGCTATTCCTGTCTCTGACCACATGGAGTATCGACATATTTTTCCATCATTTCAGAAACAGATTTAACTCCAAAGTTCTTCCGGAAAGAAAAAGATCTGGCTGCTCTTGACCGCAGTTCTGGAATGTAACACCTCTGTCAGATTGGATCCCGTCTGTAGTACACCCACACAGTGTTTTCATTCATCTTCTCCTCTAGGTCAGAATTAGATCCCCTCCACATTCTTTTAAACGCGGTCCAAGTCCAGACAACGTACAACTTTCTTGCTAAATTTGCAATCTGGATAAAGTGTCTAGTACCAAATCTAGTGTCCTCTCCTTTGAAGAGACTCACCCGTGTTCTCAGTGAATTTACTGTTGTGTGATCGGGACTGTTGAGGAAGAGTCTCTCTGTCAGATAAAGGGGCCTTAACATTTGTTCTTGTATTCTCCATGAAGTAACTGCGGGACAGTATTGCAAACAGTAGCTTGTCTATGTTAAAGCTAAATAATGTACAAAGCATGGAATGGAAACAAGAAGCGGATGTGGACATCTTTTGTCACCTTTTGTAAAAAGAAGGAAAATGGGAGGTTGGAGCAAAGAGCTGAACATTGTGTCAGACATTTTGAAGCATTACAAAACTTTCGTATACATAAATCAAGTGAGAAATAGGGTCATTTTATCAAAGCCTTACATCGTTAATTTGTCAATACCTTTAATTAGATAATAAAACATTTGGGAACCACATATTTTATTAAAATGGTTGATACCCAAGCATACACTGGCAGCTTGAATTGATGCACTGACAGTAGGTAGTATTTCAAATACCAAATACACAGAACAAGCTGGATTTCAGGAAAAAGTCTGTATTCTTATGTGGGCAGGAACAGATTAATATCTGTTTAGTATCATTATTATTAATGAGCTTTTGGTGCTTGCAGTCAAAAGCTCATCTTGGCTACAATATGTACCGATCTGTTTGAAAATACTCTAAACATAACTCCAACAAGTTATAAAATATGATATGCAAATTAGTCCACAAATGTGCACACAAGCATTGGTAACATTTTCTCAGCAAAGCAAGGAGCTAACATCAGCCAATTCTCACTCTCAAGCGCCATTTTACAGCCAGCCCATATGATTTCTTTGAGTGTGTTCACACACTGGACTCTCACTTAATTGTGCTTTTTTTGTGCTATTAGTGATTTTGTTTTAGGGAATCTTTGTGTGTTATATTGATTTATTCCTTCACCAGTAACATATCAACTGATTTTTACAGAACAATCACAGCGGTTCCTCTTCATCCCCACAGAAAATAAATGTCCTCATAGACATTTTCGGAGCAGAAAACGTTTGAGGCAAGAAAACGTTTTAAAACAATCAGTCAGGTACGTCAGATTCTGAATTAATTCAAATAAACTAAATAAATAAAAAGGCTAGATTATAAATTTGTCTGAGAGGTGCCAGGATTTATTATAGTGTGGTAAATACAAACTTCCGATGAATACAGGCATTTCCTCTGTATATTTCTTTATTGAGCTGTCACATACAGTAGTGCTGTATGAAGAACGGTGTTCTCGTGAGCACCCTGGTTTGCCTCCTGCTCTTTTCTTCATCTGAGGATCAGATCTTCAGACCTCGGAGGGGTCGTTCATCTCAACACTGTCTGCCATTTTCAAATCCCGCTAATAAGCCTGTGCTTGCAGCACGCACAGAGACGCACACCTCACATGGAGAAAAGACAAGACGACTGTTGCCTCGCATTTTCCTACAATTCAAAGTTCCGCTTGGAATCAATGTGACAGCCGGATGGGAGTGTTGCTAGAGAGGAAGGGAAAAGAAGACGAGCGGCGTGAGGAGACAACAGGATGGCCAGAAGATGGGTTACTAAAAAGCAAACTGGGAGGACGGGCAGAGGGGATGAAGAAAAGATTGGAGACTAATAGAATATTGATAAAGCTTGGGGAGGAAGCATTGGCAGAGTTGATGAGACTGAAGGAGGAGGCGATCGGAGTAATAGGTGAACTAAAATGAAAGGCAGGGCGATGAGAGAGGAGAGGAGAGGCTGGGCAAGTCGCTGAGGCTTCACTAATTGCCACTTCGAAGAGTCGTTCCAAAGAACGGTCATGCTGGTCTGTTCTTTGAATCGGATCTCTGTTCCTGCCCCCGCCCCCCCGCCCCCAAGCCATCCGCCACTGTCTAGACAAGAGCAGAACAAGCTGTTCTTGTTATAGAGAGGAAGAGGGAAAAATGTGCAGTGTCATTAGGTGCTCAGTGCCAGCAGAGCACATCGGAAAGACTCGCTCAGGATGGGCCTTGAGAGGCGTTTGAGCACATACGAGCTGCTGGGTTTGCGTGGATGAACTGCAACCAGAAACCGCACTAACAACACCCGTCCCACGCCTCCCCAACTACATTGATGAAATTCATTAGCATCTAGTTCTACTTTTCCCCTGAAGCATTCGTTTTTGCTTCCATCTTACATCAATTGCCTGGCGAGCCTCTATTGCCATCAGTAGCTAAGTCATAGATTTGTTACCATATGGCAAAAACACATCATTTGACTGAAAGTTTTTATGCAAATAAACACCTTGCACTGCAAGTATATGAGTCTAGACTTGGTAAAACTGAGAGATTATGTAAAGAAAATACCCCTTTCTTGATCGAGTTGTTTTCCGGTTGCAGCCTTCTGCTTGGTATCTCGATGTCGCTGGTTGGTGTTAACGCAGTTAATGTGTGAAAGTGGGCGTGAAGTACGGCTGTCGAAGAAACATTGTGGTTTGGATCAAAATCAGTATGCTTGTTGTATCATGTTTGCGTAATATAACATCACCATTGGTGGTTCGATCCCTGAGCCCCCTGCTGGTCAATGTGCCGCCGCACATCCTAATAGTTAGAATTCAGGTGGGCAGGTGGCACCTTGCTTGGTTCCTGACTGTCATCTGGCGTTGAAGCATTTTGATTGGTCAGAAAACTACAATTGGTGCTGTACAAGTAGAGTCCGTTGTTCCATTAACACGTCATCGCTAATGAAGCAAGACCCAGCTGTGAAGGGCTGCAAGGGGATTGAAAGGTGTGGCCGGTTATTATGCCGCCTCCTCCACTCAATTATTATTGGTTAAAAGTTGTGAGTTTTAATTATAGTAACAATTGTGTTACTATAAACCTAGAATAAAGTGTAGTTACATGTGACTGGTGTACACTGACTCAAAGTTCAAAGGATGCCTCCTTCCAGAAACAACGATGTGGTTGCTGCCAATAATCCTCACCCCTATAGACTATTTATTAAAAGAAAGAAGAACACTGAAGGGAGCTCTGTATCTTATTAGGAGTAACAAGGCCATTGTTTCCGGAGAAAAAACATTCCTCGTTGATGCTGTAGGAAACAATAAATGAAATTCCATTTACCTCCATTGAATTGGGAGCAGAAAGACTCAGCAACAGGTTCAAATGCTGTGCAAGTAAAACCCGGACTATGTTTTTATGTTTTCATTATTTTCATTTTAGGATGCCAACAACAGCCATACATTAGACATGAAACGTCCCAAAAATATTATATTTCAAACATTTCAAGTAAAGCTTTTTTACCCACAGACAAGGACTTTTGTTCTTTTTTGCCCTTTGACTTTGCTTCCAAAAGCCACCAGACCACTGAGGGGGATGTTTTTCACAGACTAAATAGACCAGATGAGAGGCAATGTTACCCTTTTAGTTCTCTCTCCACAAACTCTCACCTGACATATCAGAGAAAAGAGAAACTGTGAGTCGGTGAAAATGTAAATGTGCTCACTTGAGTCACTGTCAATTACCGCCTGCAATCACATCAATGACATTGACGAGCTGCAGGGGAGTTAATGGACCTTTAGCCCAGGGTTTAAAACGTGGCATCAGAATCAGTCAGAACCACTATCTCTACAGTTTATTACATTGATTTTGATCTTTTCATCCCACGACGATCTCTGATCGCCACCTTTTCCCTTCCTCAATATGAATTTATAACAAAAAATGATTTTCATGGTTTCATTTGAACCCTTGCCGAAGCACCATAAGTACATTATAACAAACACATCTGCTGTCTTACTAACAGTCTTATTAACAGTCTTACACACTTCTTAGGAAGGCCTGGAGGAAATGACGTTTGGCAAACTGTGTTTTCACTCAAAGGCATATTCAGACATTCAACAGACTCGGATTTAAGTGGCTTTTATTTTACAACGACACATTCCCGCATTTGATTCCAGCCCTGGGACTTCTCTGTTGCATGCAGGCGGCAAAGTCCGGTTATGAGACCAATGAAGAAGTGTCTCAAAATGTGCATTCTACTGACCAGCAGGAGGGGACTTCTCTGGTTGCAAAAAAGGTTTGGTGTTATAGAAGTCTATGAGAAAATAAGTCAAACTCTCTCTTGATGTATTCCCTCAGTTACAATGTAAGCATGAGTTTATAGTCTCAATCTCTCATTTGTCTCAGCATGATGTTCATTCATTAAAGGATGGTCCATTCAAAGTCAAATAGACCACCGAGGAGGGTTTGCTCTAGGATGGGGCTACCCTGTGATTGGTTAGTTTGGTCTTTCTACATCACTCCTCTGCATTCCAAGTATTATAACTTCAGTCCATTGGTTGAGAAAAAAAAAGCTTCCATTCCATGATGGAATATACGCCGTCAACATGTTGCTTTAGAACTTCCACAAACGTCAATGTTTGGGGCTTAAATACATCCACAAACCAATGGCTTGTTGACTGTCTGCTTCTTAGATACTTACTATAGTTGCATGTCAAACCGTCCCCGACCCTTTTCTACACTGTGAAATAAAGGTAAACTGATCAATTTTTCCCTCCAGAATTAAAACAATTATTTAGTTATATTTATTCCCTTTGACATTTATAGGTTTGAGGTGGGTTGTTTCTTCCCCAGATAGTGCTTATTGATATTTAGGGAGAAAGAAGCATTCCGGTAATAACTGTGACAGTAGCGCATTACAGTTTTGGGGGCTGAGGCACATCAAAGGCTTGTTTGCAAAGCTGTTTATTTATTTGTTGTTTTGAACCAGAAACCACTTTTTGTGTGTGACCTTGTTTCTGAGTGAACCCAACGCATTCACTCTGCTTCGTATTCTCAGGGCTCATAGGTAGAAAAAAAATAAATAAATCATACGGTATCATTTGACCTTGCACATTCTGAGGCGCAGACCGAAGGGAGAACTACACATAGCGGCAGCGTTTTTTGAGCCTTTGGATGAACAGTTATTGGGCTGTTGCACGCTCTGGAGTCTGCACTGTTACACAACTGTGACTTTTTAAAATGTTGTATTCTTTCCACTGTTGGTTGAAGTAGTTTTTCACGACACAATTCTACGCCTGTCAGCTATAGAATAAAGAAGCGGATCACTCCTTAAAAGCAATAAAATGCTTTAAACCCGAATAAGTTTGTTTGTTTAGAAAGCAAATTCTTCTCAGCAATTGAAACGCTTGTGCTAAGAAATGTTTCCTCTCCCTCTCCCTCGGCTGCGCAGAGTGCAAGTTCCACTGCACCAATGGGAATTGTTTGCGTCTGGGTTCGCTGATCTGCAACCAGCTGAATAACTGCGGGGACAACAGCGATGAGGAGAACTGCCCCGTGGTCACCCAGCACCCTCCGCCGGGCATCTTCAACTGTGAGTCCCCTCGGTGACCTTCCTTCCTGTCCTCTGTGCGGCCTTCAGCTCCGTGCGCTCCCCAGGGGTCGCTTTGTCGATCCCCAGTGAGTGTGCACGATGTGGACGCAGACCTGGGGGCTTTACTAGGTCGCGGTGCGTGAAATATGACTTTCAACGGAATGCGTTGACTTTTCTACCATCCAACTTTTTTGGCATGTAAATTAAAAAGTCCGTCCATCAACAACAAATGAACCGAAGGAGTTACATGTTTTCTTCTTTATTGTATGCTGAAAAAACAATACCTAATAGCGCGGATCTCAAAAGGAGTCGCATTGAAGGGACCCGGAGGCGACGTTAAAAATATCATCATAATAGTCTTTGATGGGTAGCACAAAATGATTAATCATTAACGTTCAAAACAAAGGAGCCAATCAAATCCTCCTCAGGTTTCATTGTCCCACACGTCTGTCTGTCTGTCAGTGGTCACGCAGATGCGCTTCCATTTTTATCAAATGTAACAATTAAAATGCCTTTGTGAGAGCGGCGTGTGCCTCACTAACTGAAACTATTAATTATTCAAAAAAAGTTTTCTTTTTTGTTCACTGCTCATGAATCCCTACAGGTACAAATGACTTTTGTCCATTTCATTTCTGACAATACTCTAGAGATCAGACATCTCTGGAAATACATGTACATGCGTATGAGTGCAGAATGGCAGTAGGACTTTGGTATTGGACATGTTTGTAGTCTTTTTGCCTGTAGACTGGCAGAAATATCCACCCCAGTAACTGTTATAATAACTGTGTTTGGATCCCAGAGGCCGTACTTCGTACCATGAATGCTCTCCACTGTCACATCTTTCTCTCAACCATATAAGGGCTTGTGAATAGAGAAACAGACCTGCAGAGTAATTTGAACAATTTACAATTTTGTGGTTTGTAAATTCAAAGCCAATTTATACATTTACTCACATATTTATACATTTACACGGACGTATCTAAGGGTTTGTCTCCCATTGGAGCAGTAAAGGATTTTTTCATATTCAAAACATACATTTCATTTTATTTTTTGTGTTTGAATCTCTTTGCTGCTTTCATAAGGACCCCCACCCCCGCACCAACCACCTCCCCCTGCCTACTGTCCAGGGATGAGATGAGAGTGTTCCCTCGACTCGTCACGATCAATGGAAACACAGGGAGAGAGGGGGAGGAAGATGGAGGGAAAGGGAGCGAGAGGGTGAAGGACACCAATGAGCTGCGATGGCTGTCTGCCAGGCCACTTTGATGTGCTGCAGCAGTCTCTTTCAACAACTTTAGGGAGGAGAGGAAAAACTTTTTTACAGCAGCACTTTCATCCTCAGCTCTTGTGTGTGTGTGTGTGTCTGGCGGGTTACCTTCCTCCCCCCTGCATCTCTCCCTCCCTCATTCACTCCCTCACCTCCCTACCTTGAATGCGGTTCACCTCTCAAACTCACAACTTTGTTGCTTTGGAAATTTAACTCACTTTCGTCTCTTTTTTTGCCCGCCCTTCTTTTCTCTCCACAAGGCAGTAGAAGCAACCTTTTTTTTTAATCATGGTTATTATTTTGGGAGGGACAAGCCGGGGGTTGGGGGCAGAATCCTGAGCCCTAAATATGTAGCTGTCTAGAGCGAATGTAAATGTAAGGGTCTGCGGACGGTGGTTTGGGAAAAGCACTGGTGGTGCCTGAGAGGCAGTGATGGAGGTACGTAGAGAGAGAGAGACAGAGACAGAGACAGAGAGAGATTTTTGAAAAACCTTTATTTTATATAAAAAAAACAATTACAATCATTTCATCTCATTTGCCCGTCTTCTTGCTCAGGATCCTCCTCCGCCGGTCAGACGCCTCACTCAGTCCCATTTCCTCCATCCCTGGTGATCTTGAGGTTGATCTTCCTTAGTCGGAAAACCTCCTGCTGGGTGTAGTCTGCCCCACCCTTTTTCGTGCAGCCATGTCGAACGGAGCGCGCAAACTTCTCCAAGTCGGAGAAGTAGTCCTCCAGCTCCACTCCTCTCTGGTTCTTGGTGGTCTGCAGGAACGCTTTCATCTGCCCCACCCCGTGCCTGCTGGTGACCGTCCCCCCTGAGGAGACGCTGTCTTCAGAGGCCCACCCTGAAGAGGACCCTGACTCCACACCTCCCACCTTTCCTCTGCGCCCCCCTCTTTTTGCCCGAGAGCCTCCCCTGTTGGCCCTCGTCTTCCTCTTCAGGCGGGGGGCCTTAAAGTCCACCCCCCCCTCTTCCATATATTCCTCGCTGTCCGAGGTTCCACCTCGAACAGCTCCCCCACTACCAAGTGCCCCCATCCCCTCTTTCACTCGGTCACACACACCTGCCCGCTGGGCTACATTCAACCCCCCATCCACTCCGACATTCATCCCCTCTGACCCCTCACCCACCTGACCGACCGGCTGGCTCTCGCCCAATCCCACAGTCTCCCCCTCATCCACCTGGTCGCCCGGCTGGCCTTCACCCAATCCCACACTCACCCCCTCACCCATCCCCACAGTCACCCCCTCACCCACCTGACCGACCGGCTGGCTCTCACCCAATCCCACAGTCTCCCCCTCACCCACCTGGTCGCCCGGCTGGCCCTCACCCAATCCCACACTCACCCCCTCACCCATCCCCACAGTCACCCCCTCACCCACCTGACCGACAGGCTGACCCTCACCCGTTGCCACACTTACCCCCTCAGCGACCGGTTGGGCTTCACCTATCGCCACACTCACCCCCTCACCCGTCCCTACTGTCACCCCCTCATCCACCTGACCGACCGGCTCGGCCTCACCCCCTCTCACACACATCCCCACATCCAGCGGAGCGGACGAGGGGTTCCTCTCCGGGCAACCCCTCGCCAGGTGTCCCTCTCCGCCGCAACGGAAACACCTCCCATCGTCCGATGTGGCGAACATGGCGTAGTCAAACCCCTCGATCCTCGCCTTAATCACCAGGTCGAGGGCCTGGGGTTTGGTGAGGACCATGTGGAGTTGTCTCCTGTGAGACACCACGTGCCTCATTAAAGGCGACTTGCAGCCCGAGGACAGCTTTTTAAGCGGGGACACCACCTTCCCATGTTTGGCCAGCTCCTCCAGCAGCACTCCGTCAGGGACGAACGGCGGAACGTTCGCCACCGTCACCCTGACGGCCGGCACCGCGAGCGGAAGAACGGGCACGTGCGCCCCGCGGACCACCACGCCGCTCGCCACCACCTCGCGCGCCTTCTCGACACTATCTACAAAAATGACCACGCGGTTCATCCACGCGGCGGACTTCACACTCCCGTGCCCAACCAACCCCCCCACGGCCAGACCGCAGTCCTCCACGGAGCACGCGAAGCCCGGCGCGAGCTTCACGCCGTGCTTCCGCGTCAGCCCCGTGAGGTCCGACATGCCGACCGGCTACAAACGCAGACAAAAACACATAAAAAGAAAGAAAAGTCACACGTACACACCAACACGCATTCACCCCACGAACCACACCAGAAACCACGCCGAAAAATACACAAGATAACAGATAGAAAACACATCCAAACAATTCACCTCACGCTCCGCACACTCAGCACTCCTTCCGCTCAGAGAGAGAGAGAGAGAGAGAGAGAAACGGTAGAAAGAGAAGGTGCAGACTGCTAGAAAGCGAGGCTGCATTGCTGCAGAAGGATAGCAGAGAAACAAGGGGGAGCTGGGAAGTGAGAGAGGGCCAGACAGAGACGTGGATGTGGACACAGAGAGGGGGGGGGGAGAGGAAGAGGGACACAGAAAATGTTTCTGTGTTAATGGGGTTTGCCATCTTGTTGTAGCCGCTGGCTGTTGCCGTGGCAGTGGCAGACAGATGGATCATGAATACTGTCTAGACACACTGCAGCCTGACAAACTACCCCCCCACCCCTAAAACACACACACACACACCTTTCTCCACGGCCGCAAGACTGGCTTCCCTAAATGCAATGCAGTCGTGATTAATGTTGTTAATTACCTGTGTTTTTCCTGCAGACACTGGTGAAATGTGTGCCGGCCATGTTGAATTCAATGGAAGCACATTAAAATATTAGACACAAAACATTAAATTGACCCTTAATCAGAATCAGAATCGAGTATAGAGTATAGACATATCTGAAGTAATGAGTGTTGCTGGGCTCTTCCTTGAGTCCACTGTCATCTCCACAGTTTTGAGCCTGTTCAGCTCCAGGTTGTTCTGAACACACCAGAGGACCGGCCGGTCATCCTCGCCGTGCGCCGTGAGGCCGATGGCCGCTGTGTTGTGGGTGTAGAGCAGTGGTTCCCAAACCGTTTCTGTCGGCGCACCCTTTGAGCATATAGGGACATTTCTATGCCTCGCGTAGTCCGGTGTGACGATTAGCTCATGGTGACTTACGGCACCCAAGTTAAATGTGCTGAATGACACCACAGTGAACAACTATTTGCAACGTAAAGATATAGTGAAGTAATATCTGTGTTCCCCCTCAGGCGAACACTGTTAGCTTTGTGAGCGCCGCTGCCGCTGTCTATTTCTAACTGTGCTTCATTTATACAGATATTGTTCCGTAACTGACACTGACTGACAAAAGCAAGCAATCAGCTAAAGTGACACAGTTTGGCTTTAAATTCAGTGTCAGAACACTGCATGCAGAGCCGTGGTCTATGTTCAAAGTGATATTTTTCAGCGAGTGAGGTCTCAAAAACCTTCATCTCTATGGTAAATTACCAAGCAAGGACGGAATGAATACGACATAACAAAACCATTATGTTCTTGCATACCTTGTAGCAGCCACAACAAATGGAGCGTTGATGTTTTGTGGAAATGCTGCTGCTGAGCGCACTGTGGCTCACAAATATTCTGAGATGCACATTAGAGATGAAAGTTATTTTGAAAGGTATCAGCAATACACTTTTACCAATGTCAATGTTGTCACTGCTTTTATTTATCCTGCAATGTGTCACTTGTGTGTGTGTTCGCTCTGCAGCCACCTTTCATCATCACACTGAACAGATGCATACACCGTTTAGTTCAGACCTCATTGAGTGTTTGCATAGTTTCTGTCTGTAGTGCGTATGTATATGTATTCATTCACAAATATTTTGGAGGAGACCATAAAAGCCCCAATTCAAATCAAGAAATTACAACATGTCGTCTAAAATGGACACCGAGACAAAGCCTCCATTGGTGAGGTGCAAGAGATTTGAAGCGCTGGGCGCTCTAGATACCCCTTGAGCGTCTAGTGCATTGTTTCTTTTGATAATACACTACCTGCTGGTAGGAAAACGTATAGATTTCTGCTCCATATGGTCAAAATCAACTTGCAACATAGATTCACTTTGTTTTTAGGTTGACTTTGTTCTGTGTCTTTGCAGTTGTTTTCTTTGTCGTTGTATATATGTAGGTTTATACTCATGTATGTCTCATAATGGTTTCATGTTTCTTTGTGTGAGTCTCTTCCTTGGATACACATCATCAGAAAGGATCTTCTACCTGCTGCTATCTATCTTTCATGCTCTTATCCATCAGGCGCTGAAGCACTATAGCAGCACTACTACAATATCTGTCACTCTCCAGAGTCATGAGGAGGTCTAAGTGATCTATGAAAGACCATTGAGCCGACAAACAGCATTTGAGGAAGACTGCGTGTTTCTCAGAGGGTGTACCTTTAGAGATCAAGGAGTGAAGGCTACATTCCTCTCCCTTTAGCCATGCCTGGCTTTCTTCCCTTGTTAGGCTCCGCTGAGTTGTGAAAAGGGGACAGAGAAGGAGACCAGAGGACGGCTTGGATCGATGTACAACTCCAGCTTAGCCATTGATTCCAGTCCGGTGTCAACGACACTTCAATAGCATCTAGCGAGGCCTCTAGGCTCGCTGAGTGATTCTGTTTGTGTTGGAGATTCCTAACTCTGTGAAAGCGTATTATTGACTACTCCTTTCCAGACTGTCTGAGTGCCTTAGACACTATAATATGAGGCAGCACAGGTCATTTCTCTCACCATTCCCGGGGAAGAATTCAAAAAGAATTTAAGGTGGTCGCTGTGTAAAGCACATACCTTTGTCGTAAGATGGAAGGTTGTCTCTGCCGTCTTTGTTTCTTTCTGGGTTTTAATTGACTCATTTTGCAACAGTTGTCAACAGTAAAACATTGTATACTGTCGTACTTTGCTGTGTATATGATGACGTTTGATGATTGACGACGTTTCATTATTACTATTATAACTGTTGCTTTAAAACAATTGGTGTTATTGTCACCATATGAAGCAATGGCAAATGTGTTAACAATTGCCTCCTCATACATTGAGCAAACGCTGAGCTACATTAGCAAGTATTTTGTGTTCCTAGTCCAGCTACAGCAGTGCCCATTAAAACTAAAAAAAAGGTAGGCAAGCAACCTTAAAATACAATGTCGTTTACCATTTTTCTCTTTTGGCGCGAGTTTTACAAAAGCAATTTGCTAAAAGTGGTGCTTTTTAAAGTATTGAGGAGGATGGTTACTCTACTGACCTACATACCTTTCATACCAATCTGACCTCTGTTATCTTTCTGTCAAAAGACAAAAGCTTTTCTCATTAGTACTCTGTCCACTGTGTATTCAAATATATGAGCACAGAAGAAAGATGCACTAATCAGAAGAAAAACATTCAAAGAAATAGAAGTTATTATTATTAGCAAATGCTACAAAAAAAGAAAAATGCTACAACAGAAAGTTTGGGATGTTGGGAACAGGTGGTATTATATTGTTAGTTATTCAAACTGTAAAAACTAAAAATGTAACTCACAGGTTAAATAAAGTGTTTCAATATTGGAGTCTCAGTCAAGTGTTATTGCGAGGGTCAGGGTTAGGCTTAGGGTTAGGGTTAGGGTTACTCCTAGCGGAATGCTATCCATCCAAAATGCTTTTGTTTTTCTTTCATCATTGAAGATGCTGTTAAGTGCTTCTCATCGTCTGGCTTCCTGATATGGCCACCAGATTAGATTAGTTTGTTTTGTGTTTTTCAAGTGTGTGAGTGATGTGATCCTCCACATAGCCGACGCGCCCAGACACCCACGATAATTTGATGTTTCAACCTCCAGTGGGTTCGGCCGTACGCTGAAACTATTTATCAACCCTCGTTATTAGATCCAGCCCACTGGTCGTTCCTTCCCCAGTATTGGCTGCACCGCACCACATTATCTTGTTTTCTGCTATTGCCCAGCGTTAAAAGCATTTGAGGAGGCTTCTTCATCCGTCTTTTATGCCGTTTTTCTTCTTACCCGGGGCTCTCCGACTGTCTCCGTCTCTATTTCCTCCCTGCTTTTCATCACTTAAGCCTAATCTCATGGTTGAACAAGCCTCCGGTCAGCTGTCTTCTCATCTCTTCCCTCCTCTTTTTTCCCCTTGTGTATTTCTTATTCTCTCATCCCGTCTGGCTTCCTCCTTATCGTCTTTTTCATTCCATTTCGCCCCTAAAGCCCATGTTGGGCGACTTCCTGTGTAATTATGGTGTCAACATTGTGGATGCTCACTCCGTGCAGCTGTTGTCATTACCACGACTTGATCTCTCCACTGTGACTCAGAGGTCAATTAGGCAGCAAATGAATGTAGCTGCAGGATGCTGCTAATTGAATGGCTGGGTTTGGGCATTGATGGGTGGAAGGATGGAGTGTGATGGGAGTGACCTCCAAACCACACACATGCCTAGGAAGTATTTATGGATTTCTATGTGTCATTTTCAATCATGGGAACTTTTCTAAATGTGCAGTCTTGAAATTGTTTTTTACGGCTGACAGAGAAATATTAGCTTGCATATTTTGGTGCTAGACCAAAGTTGAAATATGACCGAAGGAATGTCGTCCGAAGGCCAAATTGAACCAGATTGGCAAATTTAAAAGAACCAACGGGGGGGGCGACTGTGGGTGAGTGGAGAGCTCCAATAAGAGGGTTGGCGGTTCGATCCCAGGCCTGGCTGACCTGCATGTCGATGTGTCCTTGGGCAAGACACTTAACCTCAACATGGCTCCTTTAGCTGCGACTACAGTGTGTGAATGTTAGTTTTTGGGGGGCAGGTGTCACTGTGTTTGGTTGCTCCTGTCATCAGTGAATGATGTCATGTAGTGTTAAAGTGGTCGACTAGAAAAGCGCTAAACAAGTACAGTCCATTTACCAACGGTAGTGAGCATGATACACCCAAATGATAGAATGAACAGCGGGGAATAACGTACAAGCTGAGCAATCCGTCAAAAATCATTGTATTGTGATCTGTAATTTTGTAATCAGCACAGCAGATTTCAGAGCGTTGAATTGTACTCTAAGCCGGTGTTTATATTGTCCCAATCTTGTCTGTGTTGAATCAACACTCTACAAAGTGTTAACACTTTAACTCGGAATAAGATAAGTGTTAAATACACTTACGTAATAAGTGTGTCACTGGTGTACAGTTACATTTCAAACCTGTTAAAGAGTTCATTTAACTCTACTAAGTGTTTTAAATACACTATGTAGAGTTAAAAACTCAAATCTTTGAACAGTTGAATCAACTTTATCCAGTGTGATTTCAACTCTGCACTTCAACACTTTTGCCTAACACCGGAAAATGAACTCTAGGAATTTTGCTGCGTGCCCATTCTCCTCTGACCTCTCACAACAACAAGGCATTTTCGTCCACACAACTGCTCACTGGATGAGCTCTTTTTCAGACCATTCTCTTTAAACCCTAGAGATGGTTGTGCGGGAAAATCCCAGTAGTACAGCAGTTTGTGACATTCTCAGACCAGCCCGTGTGGCACCAACAACCATGTTTAAAGTCACTTAAATCTCCTTTCCGCCCCAATCTGATGCTCGGTTTGAACCCTGACAGAACCAAGTGCTCATTTTTCAGAAGAGGGTCAGGGGTGTAGTCAATGGCAACTTCACAATTAGAAACCAACTTGTCAAACATAAAATAAATTAATAAAATTTCAAAAATAGGAAATATTTAATTGCTGCGTTGTTAGACATACGTTGACAATGATTCACCAATTAAAACCACACCCCAAATATTCAAATCAATAATTTCATTAAATGTCAGTGAGGCGTGTGGGAAACACTGAGAGCTGAATTACGCCAACGTCCTCACCTGTTGAATATTGCAAAACGAGCCCTGCGTTTCTTGAATAATATTAAAGCGAATGACCTGCTCTCCTTTTCATACAAAGCTCTATGCTGCCACTGGTGTCACCCACAAAGGACTTTACTCGAAGGAATGGTCCACCACTCATATCATTACAACTCAACCTTAGGTTCAGAAAATCATACCCAATTAAATTATGACGGCCTGAGAACAAAATGGAAACCTCTCCAGCTCTAATCAGGCTGTAAACTAGAAACCTACTGGACCTCAGGGTCGGGCAGGGCACCGATAAAAACACTGACAGACTGAGGGAACACTACAGTGTGTCGCAAGCACGCAGACACACTGCTGCAGAGAGCACAGGCTGTTCTTATCTGACATGCGAACAGGGGACACACAGCTGCTCACCCCCATCAAATGAATACAAATATCATCAGAGATTGTTTCCTTACCTCAACCTCCCATGAGCTACTTAATTATGTGAGTCTCACATCCACTGTGAAAAGAGGGGTAAGTGCCATAGGCCCCCCACACTTTATGCCCCTTGTCTGATCAGAAGATGGTCTCCAGTTATAGTTCATTAGACTTGTTAGTTTGAACATGCTTTGGTGACATTGTATTGTATGCCGTCCATGCCAATAAGGTCCTCTGGGAGGGAGACAGCTCATTAGGATTCAGGTGAGGGGAGTTGTCCGCCCGTGGTCAGGAAGCCGCCTGCTTCTGTGTGGTTGAAGGGTTTTCTCTGAGCATTAGAAACACCGAGTGAAGCTCCGGATAAACACGTTCATCAGGACCTCCCTTCCCTTTCACTCTCCTTTCCCAATCCCTCTCTGTGTAGTTGCTGCTTTCATCTGAGTTTTTTCGCCGTCTTTGAGTCTCTTTCTTTGTCTCTCACCCTCTCCTTCCAAACCCACCGGTAGTCTTTGAAGCCTGTTAAATGTTTGGGTTTTTTTCCCCCGGCAGTGTTTGGGTCAGACATGAGTGGTGCCTGGCTGTACGTCTGCCAGGCCAATTAAAGCTGGCAGCAGCTGCCAATGCCACTGTCTCACCACTACTTAACGACAATAACTTGAACTCCCGTCCTTCCATATGGTCCACACCAAAGGACAGCCTGCCTGTTGAGTCAGAAAGGGCGATCTGGCAGAGGAGGCTCAAGTGATTGTTGAATCGCTTTTTGGACAGTCATCAGCGCTTAATATTCAAGATGTTGTTTGGTTTATTTGATTTGGTTGCGCACTGGTCACTGTTTGAGGGGGTAGAATTGTCTAGCAGATGGAGTGCACTCCAATAACAGCTCCTACATGATGCACATCTCTGTCAACTAAGAAAGGTAGAAGTGTATGTGGCTTTGATGCCATTCATTTCACAGTCACGGCCTTAATAGGGGTACGCCACTGATTTTACCCATGGCGATTGGTTGACTGTTACTATTATGGGGCATTTGTTTTGAAATGAACTACCCAGCGGAGGCGGTAACGACATATTTTCCGAAGAAAATCCATAGCAAACAAGTTCCTGGGTGTCTCCATCAACAACCAACTTAACTGAAGACCAACATCAGCGCTTTGTCAGGGAGCTTTGATTTAGATGTTGGAGATGTTCTACCAGTCTGGTTAACTGCCTAAGAAGGCCGGCTCCATCACAGTGTGGTGGAGAGGAGAACGCATAAGAAATCCTTATCCACATTGGATATCAATCAAAATTTCTCTCTTCACCTTGGCGTCTTTGACCCCCATCATCGTGACTCTTAGCATTAGCGTTCCTCCAGTAGCTCCAATGATGGCGTTTCTGCTACTTTGGGATAGCTAATATTTGCTGTTGTGTTGAGCATAACGTGGTTTCGTTGAGTTTCTTGAGTGATTTATCGCAATTTGTGAGGCTTTCATTGTGAAAGAGGTGGATGAAATGGGTGATGTATTTTTGCGACCTGGTAACGAGGCTTGTGCTGATCCCAAGGTGTCATTATTCTACAGCCATTACAAAGTGCAATCAATATTTACGTTGTAATGATGACCTCAAGAACACACATTTTTTGCCGCTTTAATGAAAAGTGCTGAAACACTGAACTGCTCCTGCTTAATTCATGGCATCATAAATACTTGCAAACACTGCGAGCCTAACGTTTGACTTCAAAATGCAACCTTTTTCTGCCCTCGTTCATAATGAATGTGTGTGTAATGCGTTGACGCTCATCATTGTCATCCAGCTTTTCAGAGCCCTGAATGCAAACATGAATAATGGGCGGCCAACAATGAACTCTGTGTGATTTTTCATGTCTTGTCACCCCAGAAGTCCTCAACAGATTGGCGCCGGGTGGTTGGCGGTTTTGTTTTTTTGTTTTTTGTTTTCCCTTCTTACATGTGAAGCACCATGCGGTGGTGTGTGCTGAATGGGTGACATCTTCTGTAGCTGTAGCCTCACTGGAGCCACAGCTCCTTTTTATATTTATCCATGCACATTTGACACTGTTTGTATTTGGATGTGTGGTTGTTAGGGAAGGTGAAAATCAAAGTTAGAGAGAAAACGGAGGCGTCACAGGTGAAGCGGTGGAACAAATGAAGGATCAAGTCACTCTTTTGGGAGAACTTTTGCCTCATAACCTCTCAGTCAGTGATTGTGGACTTTCATTTTCTTTCTGGCTTCCAGGGTTGGGAATTCCAATATTGTTTTCACATATAGGAAGACAGCAGGCGCTGCACTGTGTATCTGGTATGCAGGGCTGCTTCGGCGAGAAAACACTCCTCTCTGCTGTTTTCCTTTCAGCATAGTTTACATTCCGGCGCCGATGGAGGATGGAGGATTTTGTCTCCAGCTACCAGTGTAAGAAAACAAAACGTGTTGCGCTGCCCCCCGTCCCCACCTGAGTCGTTAGTATGCATAACAGGCACACTCCGGTGAACAGGTCGAGGTTGGAGGTCAAGGGTGAGTGGAGCTAATGCTTTCATGCTCTTGATTCAGCTCCTCTCGGGTGTAATACCCGCCTGTCAATTTGTTTGAGCTGCGGATTTACATAATGAATTTATATTAGCCAGTGTTCTCCACACACTCCACCCTTCACTCCCCCCTCTCTCTCTCTCTCTCCCTCCCTCTCCTAGTGTTGCAATTACTCCTCTCTCTCTCTCTTCTCTCCACATCCCCTTC
Source organism: Gasterosteus aculeatus (assembly GCF_964276395.1). Lineage (NCBI taxonomy): Eukaryota > Metazoa > Chordata > Actinopteri > Perciformes > Gasterosteidae > Gasterosteus > Gasterosteus aculeatus. Next base: position 18,559,362 of record NC_135707.1, on the reverse strand, counting down.
CCCACTCCCCTCATCCTCTCATCAAGTTTACCAAGTGCCCAGAGAGCAGAGTGTTTAAATGCAAACGAGCCTCATTTCCAAACTGACGCCACAGCCCAAGTATGCCTCGCACACAACAGGCCGAGCCCCGCTGAGAGGCTCCGACAAGAGATGGATGGATGGAGATGATGGAGAGAGAGGGCGGAGAGGGGATCCTTGGGAGTAAAGTGCAAGCATGAAATAGGATTCACGGCAGCAGGGCGGCGGGGCCCGTGTGTGCCGCCGTTGACATTCCTGCCAGAGAGGAGGTGATGAACAAGCCACTGTCTCGTTAGTCCTAACATTCCTTTCGCCACACAACGATGCGTTTTTCACAGATGCAAGTTCACCACGATGGAGAGCTTCACAGTAACAGAGGCAAAATGTTTACACAGTTTGTTCTTTGTGTGTGTGGTGGTTTGTGACCGTGGCCTTCTGACCCCTGAAATGAGGGTTGAGAAAAGTAATTGAAAGTTATTAACGCTTATAATATGAATTTTATCTTAAAGAGGGATGTGTTGAGCACTGCATGAAAAAAGAGACTTTCGTCCCCGTAAACGCCCGGAAATCTCCCTAATTTCCGACAATTTCCAAGGGAGGCCCACGTCAATTTCTGACAATTTATGGCAGTTTTCGGCGTTGCCCGCAAATTGCCGCAAATTGCCGCAAACCTGAAATTCCACGACAATTTACAGTGCCGCATACTGCCGAAAATCCCCCTTTTCATGCAGTGGAGCTTTACTGAAGATTTTGATTTATAAATGAGTATGTGTTTATTGACTAATGGACGAGATCCGAGTTTACTGTGTTTTAGAAAGTCAGTATGGATACATGATTTCACTTGTTTACCAATGGGTTTATATTTAAAGGTTGGTTCTAATTGTATATATTTCATATCGGTGGACATTTTCTATGGATCCTTGTGTTGAGAGTTAAGTTTTTTGTTTTGCAATATATGAATTTTATCAGAATAGCTAGCCGTGAGTCGTGAACATTCTGGGGGTGTTGCATGCTTAGAATGATGTGTTCGGATATGACAGTACCAGTAAAGAGAGGGATTTTGCCCCTCGAAATGCTCAAAGGCTTATGAAAAAATGCAGCATCCGTTCGGCTAAACGCTAACTGCAATTGTTGTGGCAGAAGTCAGTCGAGAGACACAGATCTTGAGTTTGCAACCAGCAGGGGTATTATTTCATTGCAGAAGAGTCTACAGCCAAATGAGCAAAACAAGATGCAACTCAAGGCAAAGTCCTTTTATTTGTATAGCACATTTCAACAACATGGCAATTCAAAGTGCTTTACATAAAACCAATAAAAACATACATGAAGCCAGGAGATTTACAAACATTTGAGAACATTGATGGTCTTGAAGATTAAAAAGGGGTTTAAAAAATCTCGAATTGCAGAAATGGTCAATTAGAGGCAGAAGCAAGTAACATAATTGAAAGGGACATTAAATGATCATCATGAAAAAAATAGTTTTCTCAAAAATATATCTGCTACAATTATCGGCTTTTAGGGGTATCTTTCTTTCTACGCCACATCAACCTTTGATGTTTCTTGCCAAAAAAGCTCTATTTTGGTCTCATCTGACCATATAACATGGTCCCATTGAAAGTCCTACTGACGTTTGGCAAACCGTAGGCGCTTCAGTTTGTTGTTAATTTAACAGCAAAGGTTTTCTGGCTACTATCCCAAACAGGTTGTCATGACATTAGTGGCATTTTAGCTTTTTGACATCGGTGCGTGGGGTCAATGTACACACACATCCTCTTCCAGGCTGATTCGTAACATCTCTTGTCGCTTAAAACTTAAATTGTTTCCCTGATAATGGAAATGGTTACTTTCAACTGAGAGATTTTCTTATATGCATTTTCTGGTTTGTGCAGCTCAACCGCTCATCGTCACTCTGTTCTCAGCTCTTTACCATAGTAATAAATGTCATATGAAATGTCACCTCATATTTAAACCACAATGAAACAGGACTACAGGTTTGACCAGTCGAGAAAAAACAAAATGTGTAAAATCATTCATAATTTTAATTCACTGAAAAGGTACAATTTTTGTGATTCTTTTCAGTGAAAAACCCAGAGGATAAACGATAAAGACATTTTTTTCTTTCCTTTTTTGCTCATTCACCAGGAGTGCCAATGAATTTGGAAGGCACTGTTGTTCCACATATGATCTTAACAACCAGGTTATGGATTCAACATAACAAGTTCTCAAAATGGCTCTAAAGTTGTATACCAAATAGATATCATGTATTATATTGACTATGCTCACCACCATTGTTTAACACAATCAGCACTTAACACAAGGTGGAGTCAGGAATAATAGGAAATATCTACCAGCACTGGAATCAGTAGGGTTCATCCTCTGGAGACCAGAGTGGAAAAAAAGTTACATCTCACACATGTAATAGTTCTTGATACGTTTCATGATATCTACAAAAGTTAACCCCATGGTGACAGTTAAGGTAACACCAAAGGATCAACACAGCCATATTTGCACAGTTATTTGTTTAGTGTGCGTGTGTCACCGCTTCTTTCTCATGGACGTTGTGGTCCCGGCACACCCACCTTCTTCTGACGACAGCTCTGCTGAGAAGATGTGTGACCATTCGCCTCCTACCTTCAAAACACACACACACACAACCACACACACCTACACACACACACACACACACCTACCTGACAGCGACTCGGGCCTTACATCACTGTTCATGACAGAGAGCTGCTGTAAAACTTCACTGGAGGCCTTGTGTGTGTGCGTGTAATTCACTAACACGCCTTGCCCTGTAGTTAGCTGCTTGTCTGTCCCCTCTCACCCTCCCACCCCCCCTTTTCAACCTCCCTTTCCTTTCAGTGTATGCAAGGTAATGATGGGTGCCCCCCTCTTCTCCTCATACTTAGTTTGATCGACTTCTCTGTCCTCCTCCCTCAGTCTATTTGGGCCCAGTGTGTGTGCTAGGTAATGGTGCAGCTGGGCCATTAAAAGCAGGGGGCTTTTCGACAGCGCCCCACGCCTTTCATTCCCTCCAACCCCGTGGATGAGGAGAGAGAGAGTGAGCGCTGAAGTAAGGTCTCTCTCTCCATCTCTCTGGTAAACCACCGACTGTCTTTCTCTCCTTTCTCAGCCGCCCTCCCACTCCGTCTTTAGGAGGCTGTGTACGTTCCTGTTTGAAGTCTGTCCATTTGTCTTAGGGGATTGTGCGGAGCTTGTATTGACTATTGAGCGTGTGTGTGTGTGGTGTCGAGGGGGAGCCGAAGGTGTTAAAGGCTTGATGTGAATAGCCTTCATCTGTCAGCCACGGAGGTCGGCAGAGGCGACACTGAAAGTCCTGGGTGGTCTGGCGTTCCCCATTTAAAACCCCCGCCATTCATACTGACGTTTGTCTACTGTAAGAGATGGGTGGGTGGTTGGTGTGCACGCACACCAGCACAGATATACGCAGCTAAAACACTGTATGTGTGGTTCAGCTTTATCCCGTCATCCAAGGTTACGCGTACAAGTGTACTTTTTCTGGCCCTGTGAAGAAGCAACATACATAAAGTTAGGATTATGGGGTCGTGTGGTGTCTGGGAATGTAATGTACCGTACTGTAGATTAGAATAAGGAAAAGGTAAAGTGAAGGATCAGAGCGCGGCCCGACTGCAATGGGCCGGTTGCTCCGCTCCCTGTTATCTGAACAAGAGCGTCCCGCCCTCGTACCTCTCAGAGCACTGGCGCTTTGTTTTTGGTTTATTAAAACTGAACGTTTTGCGTGTGCAAATCGCAGCGACTTCAACACTGAACGTCCTTGGGTCGTCAGCGATGCACCCGAGTGTGAGTCACTGAGTGAATCAGATCATTGGTTCCTGAGATATGCCAAGGACACAGGCAGCCAGACATTCCTTGCCTTATAGTTGGTTATGTACTGCACGGCCCACCAAGGGGATCACCATTGGGGTTAGTGTTTAGTGATGCCATGAGGGCATGAGTTGCGTGCATTAATGTCCCCTTCACGCTGGCTGGGAAACCATTCCTTCTCTGCATGACTGGACTGTAAGGAACGAGGTACAAAAGCCGAGAGGCCATTCTGTGTACCAGCATCCTCATACGGCGGCAGAGAATCTTTAGCACAAAACAAACCAAAACACACGGACGGGCATGAAGTTATTGTTCGGATGATGGTGGCATCCTCAGCCTGCTCTGACTGACTGCAGTACTAACAGTGGATTTTCTTTTATGGATGCACTATTAAACTAAAAGCCTTATACTTTAAAATTACATATGAGTTATTTATTGCCCCAAAAATACGATAACAAAAGTTCGAAAATTAGGAAACCTGGAAACTGACATTCTTTTACGGCAACAAGGGCTTTTTATTTTTATTTTACTTCAGACTGGTGCACAGGCCTACATTCGAACTGATGGCGTGTGTAGGGGGGTGGTGGGCAGAGTGATAATTATAACCGTCTGACACCTCTGGGTTTCCAGACTGGGAGGCCTCGCGGAACAGCCAGCAGTCAGTCAGTGAGCCAGCAGGCCGTGTGTGTGCCTGTGCGTGTGTGTGTGTCACGTTTCCATCTGCATCCTCCACTGTCATATTGCCACAGATAGAGAGAGAGAGACAGAGCGTCCCCACAGACAGCACTCAACTACACAATGTCACTTTTCCTCTCCTCCTCACCACCTAGGAAGGCCCGACAGACACTCACGATGCTAAAAATGTGCATGTGGTATGCAAATCAAAAGCTACTTTCTTTGGACCCAGGGGGGTCTGCAATGACAATGTTTGTGTGCGTGTTTATGTGTGTGTGTGTGTGTGTGTGTGTGTGTGTGTGTGTGTGTGTGAGGGGGAAGACAGATACAACGCAGTGTTGCCGTGTTTTTGTATCACATTGTGAGCCCTCAGTGCTAAGAATGCTGTGTGTGTGTGTGTGTGTGTGTGTGTGTGTGTGTGTGTGTGTGTGTGTGTGTGTGTGTGTGTGTGTCTGTCTATCAGATCACTAGGGGAAGGTGTGTGATATTTGATTGGCTTCTGAAAAGGTCCTCAGCCTGAATCACACAGAAGGTTGTAGATCCAGAGTCCTACATTCCCCGTCTTCTGTTTTCTTTATGTGATGTTCTTCATGCGGACCCTCCAGCTTCCCTTCAGCTGGGACCCGCTGCCTTGCTGACTCTGGGAGTTGTAGTTCACCGGGTGGGAATGTACCTCCCATTGAGGACCAGACCTCTCGGGACATCACATTTACCTTTTTACTTTATCTAGTTCGTCTGGTCACTATCGAGCGCTGGGCACATATTGGAGAGTTCAGCTAGATGTTCAGCCTTAAAGATTTGAAGATCTTTCTTTTATCACTCAGCCTAGTGGTTTTAACACATCGAACGGGAGGCGTTCCCCAGTGAGATTACATTGCATAGCGTTTAGCGGCTGTCGTCTGCATCTCTTGCCCTCAACATTGGACCAATTTTTGTCCCCATTACACACTTAGACAAAAAAATCTAGGAAATCAAGTCCGGGTTTAAGGAACATAACAAACAGATATAGTCAGGGCCTGAATGGTACTACAAGCAGTCCACTTAAGGCTTAACTGTATCCCGCTTTGCATGGACTATGGACCCATCCCATTTCCTGAAGCTCTTGACACAATCAAAGATTCATTGTGCAGAGGAAGGTTTCAATCTAGAACCACAGGGCCCACACAACCACACACAAGCACGACGCTGATCATATGAGTAACTGCAATCTTGGTGTTATTTTTACCTCATGACTCAGTTACAGAGGTCCAGACCACAACACCAGACAGAAAGTAGCTGCTTCCAGGAGATGGTGGAGACCAAAACCGAGCTAACAATGGGCTAACCGGAAACACTAGTCCAAATAAATGATGTCATTGTCTGTGTCTGCTTTGTCTAAACAGTAGGGGTGTAACGATTCATTCACTGAATCGATTAATCGATTTATATTCCTGCGATCCAACTGAATCAATCTGTGCTCCGCAAATCGGCATTCCGGACAACATATATCCATTACAAATCGACTGAAATGGTACATAATCGATTGTATCGATACTTGGAAACTGCACATTGGATTTAAGCACAAAAACTGTGTGGATGTGTGTGTGTTTGTTTGTTTTTCAGCACTTTAGACACGTTAAACGTTACTGGATTCAGTCTGCCTGTCTGTGACGTCATCAGTACGCAGCGGCAGCCGCGCGAAACTCTGAACAACAACAAAACACAGCGTGGAGGAGACGACTGCGAGCGAGACATTTACAAACCAATTTATCAATCCAGCGTGTGGAAACATTTTGGCTTTTGCAAACACGGAGGTGTTCTAAATAAGTCGGTCGCAGCAGCAGGTAACTCCAGCTCTGCAGACACCTCAGGCCTCGCCAGCACCAAACTCAACATCACAGCAACAATTGCCAAGTTTATCTGTAAAGACATGCGACCCTACAATGTGGTTGAACATCCGGGGTTCTGTAAATTGATCCAAACATTGTGTAATTATTGTGTAATGTTTACATTGAAAATGGCAATTGATTCAAATAAAAGGTTAATACATTTGCCATTAATTGTTGTTTGCTTGTTTATAATATCCATAATTATTTTAAACCTGATTTCCTTACAAGAAACAACAGGGATCTCAGAAACTTTGCCTGCACTGGCCAGTAAAGTTACTGAATCGATTTCAAGTTACTGAATCGAATCGAATCGAATCGAATCGTTCTAAATGAACCCAGATCGTCCATGAATCAAATCGGCAACCATGAATCGCGATTCCAATCGAATCGTTGTTAAAATGAAGCGTTACACCCCTACTAAACAGGTAACGAAACATCTTTAAAGTTAAAGTTAAATGGTTGAAGTTAGAAGTCTGATTGTTTTTCTTACACCACAGACTCTCTGGAGCTTTGGGCGTGGCTGAGAAACGGAACAGATAGAAAGAAAATAAATATGCGTTTTTCACACTTAAGTTGCTTACATTCGTCTTAGTTTAAATACTTATTTCAGCCCAACCATCATATGCAATGCAATTACAGAACATGCAATGTTCTGTAAAGTGATTGTGCTACTGTTAAGGCTTCCCGTGGAGTCAGGTTGCGCATTCACTCAAGCAGCAATGCCGTATGCAGAGATGTGCATGAGGACGCCAATGTTAAACCTTATGGAAATTGCGTCCGATGCAAACACAAATATCACGCACACACACAAAACACTCTTCCTGGCAAATACCATCCATCATTGTTAATTAAAAAGAACAGGATGTCCAAGTAAGAATGAGACAAACTCTCCTCTAATCTCATTGTGGGGGGAGCAGGGAGTTTCAGCAGACAAGCCAATAATAATGTCACCTCCCCTTTATCCTGCACAGACACACACACGCACACACACACACTGCGGCCCTCTGGTTTCTCAGTCTTTCTTCCCTCCCTCTACGAGTAGTTCTCTTTTGGATGGAGTTGCGCTGCCCTTTTCAAAGTTATTTCCAACGCCTCGGGCCCCCATTAGTATTCAGCTTAACACCGGCTCTCTTAGTTTCAAGGAGAAATTGCCAACTCTTATTCTAAATTGTGCACTAAGACACCGGCCAATGGTATACAGCCCAGACAGAAATGATATGATTCACATGGGTACCTTTCTCTTTCTCTTTCAACCCCCAACTCAGCACCACCCACCCCTTCCTTGATGCGGTTATGAATCAGTTTAGTGGAGGTTATTGCTGGCATGAGCGGTATTAAAAAATATATTTTTTTAATTTAATTTTGGCCGTTGTTTATTCACACGCAGCCAATACGCTGCTCCACATCTACCTGCAATTAGTACTGGCTAATACGGGGCTCTTGCATCGCGTGTAATGGATCTTTCAAAAATAGGCCCAGGAATATGTGTGTGTGTGTGTGTGCGCCCTTATGTCCATTCATCACAGCACACACACCCTTAAACACGTAGACACACACGCCCCACTCAGTATTTTCCACCCATCTATCACACCCGATCAGTAAACCCACTGAATTTTTCATGTCCTGATTCCTTCACCTGTTGAGAACCCACTGTCTGCAGTCAGAAAAACATCCAATATTTACTCAGTTTAGTGGACTGTGTGTGTGTTTGTAACCTTTCAACCAGCTCTAGCAAACATTCTACATGAAGTCTTCTGTATTCAAAGGCAGCAGGGAGTTCATCACACACACACATAGACACTGTCTCCCACCTGATTTTGAACCGGAGAATCAATGTGAGGGCCGGTCCGGCGTGTGATGCTCTCACATATTCACTGAGAATGTGTGGGTGCCCGAAGTGGGATCCGTATCTGTGAATGTTTCGATGGATTCGAGGCATCCTGTAACTGCTGTTCCAGTTCTCTGAGTCGGCCAACAGTGCAGACAGATGCATGAGCGGCTCAGTATTGATGACAACATAGACAACCGTCTGCTTGAGGTATCAAATAAGGGGGAAAACTGTATTAAAAGGCCGTGGATGCCATGTTCAAAACATTAATACCGCAGGAAACAGCTATTTTAATATACACTTTAATGTAACATTAAATTGAGTACACTTTGTCTAGTCAAGTTCTTAAACTAACTTTTCAACCAGTTTTTCCACTTCATTTAACTTTATACTTTAGGATTCAAAAATGTTAAATCTACTTTTAGCACTACAGTTACTTGAATATCAATTAATTAGGGCTGTAAATTAATCGCACATTTTGAAATTTGTTAATCACACTTAATCGCGATTAAATGTTTTTTACATATGTACATGGCAATTCATAAATTAATTAAACCAATTTTTTCATAGACCATTGCACATATTTTTATCTTAATGGGTCGGGCGGGACTTTACTTTACTAATCAGGCCAGCACAGTGTGATGACCGGTACGCCACGCCACGATGTTCCAACTGTCACATCATTATTCATTTATTTGAACTTTGGCTTCTGTCTGCTTCTCACCACCCGTTATCCCATTGTGCTCTTGGTGAGGGCTTTGCCACTCCTCATAGAAAAAGAATGAAAGGCTCTGCCCAGGTGGGTGCATCTGGTCTGACTGTTCCCGCTTTTTGTAGTGAGTGTCTTCAACAGCTACCTTGCGTTCTCTAATAAACTAATGTGAAGTTCAAAATACGCACAATGAACTTAAAAGAGTGAATATTCCAAAGTAATATTCTTGCTAAACATTGTGAGCATGTCAGGCCACATTCAGACTTGAGGACGCGCAAATAAAACCAAAGTCACATTAACTCATTACCACTAACAGCTCTGACTCCCAAGGCATTCTTGGGTCAGTGTGGAGAACCTCGCTACTTAGTTATGGGTCTTTCCCCAGTCCTCTTCCCAGCTCGACGTGCCTGGAAAACCTCCCTAAGGAGGCGCCCATCCATCCTTTATGATAAAAGGTAAAGTTGGGAAGGTGGGAACAAAGATTGGCTTCCAGAGAGAGCTTTGCCTTCCGGCTCAGCTCTCTTTTTGAAACAACGGTGTGGTTAAGTGAGTGCAATAGTGCCCCCGCTGCTCCGATTCTCCGGCCAACTCACACGCCATCTTCCCTTCAACTGTGAACAAGACCTCCTTCACTTGGGGTAAGGACACATTCCCCACCCAGAGTAGGCAATGCATTGGTGTCCTTCTGAGAACTATAGTCTCAGATTTAGAGGTTCTGATCCTCATCCCAACCACCTCACACTCGCTGTGAACCGCTCCACTGAGAGTTGGAGGTCACAGACCCCTCCATGATCCAAAAGTGAAGAGCCGGTTAGTTTTTTTCCACAACTGGGCCAAAATCTGCATTGTATCTCTTCAATCTGAGATGTGCTTATTGGCCGAACCCTCCTTTCCAGCACCCCGGGGTAGACTTTACCAGGGAGGCTGACCAGTGTGATTATACCCCTTTAGATGGCACACACTCTCTCTGGTCTTGATGTCTTTCCTGATCGACAACATATTTTAGAAGTACAATGACCAGTGCATGAAGAACAATGTATCTGCCTAGGCTGTCGCATAAAAATAACAATTCTGGTCCTAATGCAGTCTTTTTGCCATAAATAATTCCTGCAGATCAGCTTGTCACACAAAGAAGTGAAGACCCGCTAGTTTTTTAAACGTTGTGGGCGTCAGAACAGCAAAATAAACTCACCCACGATGTGTCAGTGTGGGTTTTGATTTGGTGGAAATGTAGCCACTATCATCCTCATCTTGTTTTCATGGTTTTTATTGGGATTGTGTTCCATTTCACACTCAATTTTGGAACTCCTTGGTACACGTGAATATTTCTTTTAGTCTTTAATGTCAAGACCTTTGAGAGGCATCCTGAGAAGAAATTAATCTGACAACATCTTTATCTGCTTTCACCAGCCCTCCCTTACTTATTCGTCTGTAACGCACAAGAAAGACACTCCATGTGATAGCGTCCTTACTGCTGGTTGGGAGCTCGACTTTGATCGGGATAACAGGTCACACAGGGAAAATGTCATTCATCAGAGCATACACACTGCTGTTATAAGCATTATACCCCCCCACCCCTCCTTAACTCGGCCTCCAATTGAGTTATACCGCTAACAAATCTGCTGTAATTGCAGTACATTGGATTATTGGAGCTGCATCTCCGTCATAGAAACAGGGTTTGTGCTGCATGTTGGCTATGAGACCAAACAAACAAATATGAAAGGACAATACATAGCGAACAGTATGTTCATAGGAAATAAACTGAGTTTATTTCAGAGGAGTCAAAAGTATTCACATCCATTACTCAAGTAGAAGAATAGATACTAAGGTTTAAAAAGATTTTCAACTCAAGCTTGTAAAAGTGTAAAAGTACTGGTTTCAAAACTACTTAAAGTATAAAAGTAAGGTAACAAAGAATGAATGTGTAACCTTGCTTACAGAACGATATGTTCGGAAGGTGCTTTCAGATCATGTGACCTGTCGTTCGGATGATGGAAATACGGCGACATTCAGAGAGGCATTGTTCAGGCTTTATGAGCAAATACAGAATCCCTTTGTGTTCATTTCTAAAGCCTCGCGTGAAGACACACATCACTTTATTTAAGACGCTGCGCTACTTGCACGTCGCACATTACATGGGATTTGCATGTCGCTAAATACCCAACTGAGATCGGCTTGTGCCGTTCTGAAAAAGGATCCTACCACCGACCACCGGAGGAACCTGCTTGACACCTCTGGAGTTTAACCACTTGATTGCTTGTCTTCCAAGTGTCTACTATTCAGCCCAACAAATGCGTATTAGGAAAATTGCAACCTGGCCTGCTAATTTGCCTCAAGCGTCATTGCTGAGATACAACGAGAGAAAAATGGCAGCAAATAGCCCATTCTTGTGGTTTGAAATATTACAGAGGAATGGGGGGGGTATGGAAAATAAATCTTGCAATCCCCTCTTTCTAAATTCAGTTTTATTGTGAATCAAACTGAAGTGGAACACAAGAGGAGGAAGAGTTAGAAATGCAGAGAGCAGAGGAAGGGCAGGGAGAAAGGGGGAGATAAGGGCTGAGAGGCTTAGAGGCAGGAAGAGAGCAGAATGAGGAGGAAGCATGGATGCAGAGAGAGTAGTGGGGGGATGCTGAATCAGAGAGGAGCGAGAGATGCTGCGATAAGTACTGCAGAGAGGAAGTGGGGCTGTCAAAGATAAAGACAAACTCAGACGGAGGGAGAAGGAGATTAGAGGCAAGCTCGACATTTGCGAAGAGCGATAGAGGAGAAAAGGAGAACAAATGGACTGATGGAAAAAGAGCGTCGGAAGAGAACGAAAGACAGAGTGAAAGGGAGGCCGAGGAAGTGTCTTCAGGGTGCCAGCCAGGAGGAAGTGCCAGTGGCCGTAACCACGGCAGTACCACTGGTCGCTATGGGAACCAGAAGGGAAAAAAATAGTCTGGTCAACAAGGCCAAACCAGCCCCGGTCTTGCTTGCTTTCTCAGGGAAGGAAGCATGAGGAGAAATTATCAACATATTTGTGACCTTTTTGTATTTTACCCGGAGTCCCATTTTTTTTCTCCCACTTTGAACACCGGCAAGAGATGCATTAGTGGTGTGATAAAAAAAAAGCATGTAGGACATACAACCTGCAGCACATGTCCACACTAAGGGGATGATTGCTTTGACATTTTAAGGACAGATGGCAGAAGCCGCGGCTGTAGCTGCAGGTCAACGACTAGAGAGTTAGAGGGTCAGCGCACTCCACTACTTAGTGACATTGTCGCACTCAGGCTCCATTGGGATCCGCTGTAAAAATCCTCCCAGCCTAAATGCATACTACAACACCACTGCTTGTATGAGAGTGGATTCCTATGGCGAGACCACATGGACGATAAGTGTGACCTTATCCAGACACTACTGGGAGGGTCTGTGTCTGAGAACGCAAAGGTCCCGATCACAGGTACCGGTCATCCAACCCACTGCGATGTCTGATGGATTCGCAGGGAGCGAGTTGCTGGGTTGGTGACGGGTTGGTGATAAAGAAGAAATGTCTTATACACAAAGACACCTATAAGAATGTGTATCTGAAAAGAAGAGGAGATTGGTGAAGGTCGGTGAAGTCCAACGCCGAAAATTCAGTGTCATTTGTTAATGACCAATTCTCACAGCTGCTCCGTGAGTGGGATGTACTCGAACTAGAGTTATTATTCAATGATAAGAATGATGGCCAAGCCAATACAATTTAAGACTCAAGTTGTTCTTATAATGGGAAAACTGTCCCAACATAATGGTAACCATTGACTGCCATATGAACCAACATGGGCAGTAATTTTCCTGAGCACATTCAGGACATAAGACAGATCATCAGTCATCATATTGATACAGTACAGTGTTCATTAATTACCAGTTACTCACAACAGTGTTGTCTACCATGGCAGTGTACTGAATAGACATGTATGGGCAAAAAATGACAATAAAATCAATAATCCAGTAGATTGAATTGGATGAAGAGCATATAAGGAGTTGTATTATACTTCATTATGTACATTACTGTCTGTCCCTGATGTCACATGGCACAGAAGCCGCCCTGAGAAATGAGAGCTGGTGCAACATTAAAGCAGCAACCAACTGGGGGCAAAAAGGAGTTACTGTCAAACCAGCGCACTTAATACACGGCGCATTACCCACTCATTGCATCGCACGTCTCAACCAGTCAGTGGCCTGCTTGGAAAAATACCCACACACTTTATTTTGGATGATCACAAAGACATTTTATCATGTGCTTTTCATCAAATTTGGATCCACCAATTTACCGATGGACACATGGAATAAAATGACACTGGCTATTGTAACACTCCAAGATATAAATAGTTTGCTAGATGAATATGCTTCACTCTGGGCTAGTGTCATGTGTGTGTGTGTGTGTGTGTGTGTGTGTGTGTGTGTGTGTGTGTGTGTGTAGGGATGTCAAATCTCAGTCAGTGAGAGTTAAGTGAGCACAGAATATAGCCTGGCGATACGAGAGGGGGGGCGGTTGGTTATGAGATGGGCCGGGATCGGAGCAACCTAACCCCGTTGGCCCAACGGGGTTGTCCCCCGGCGTCCTCCATGACCAGCCCACCCCTGCATTAGAGTAATGTCCACTGGAAAATTCTCCAAACAACATTGACGGCAGACGGGTCGGACACATTTCGTCCTCTACTGTTGGCTGATGGACGCCTCAGGGACGGATCAAGTTTCTAATGTTGTCTCTTAGAAATGAGGGTCTAATTATGAAGGGAGTAGGTTTATGTTGCACATACACCTGGCGAGTTGGGAGTGACACCCCCGTCCGCTACTTAATTAGTGCCTAATATTTGTGACGTGTCCTTCCCTGATTTGTCACAGTCCTGTCATATGACCGTGTATGTCATCTTCTTCCTGTTTACGTCACGCACATGCCGAATATGCGTTTATGTGATAAACATTTGTAAAGGTTGCCATGTGGACGCTGATCATCTCGAAAAACAATGATGGAACGTCCGTGTGGACAGAGATCAACGGAGTAGAGTGGATGCACCATCCATCTGGATCACCAAAATGCCTCTCAAATAAAATAAATAAAATATAAAATATTCCAGAAAACGTAACAAAATACAACACATATTTTGTATTTACAAAATGTTGTATTATTTATAAATATACATTAAATAAATATACATATTCTACATTATATTCTGTTCTAATAGGCTTTGTAACAACAAGAAAATATTCATTTAGGCTTATCCACACAAAGACGCCATGTCAATGCCAGTCCTGAACAGAGCGAGAGAAAGAAAAAGAGAGAGGGTGGCGGCATGTTGTGACGTGTCCTGTTCAGATTCAGACGCCAGTCGGGGACCCTGTGGCCTCCCACAGCTACTAACTCCCTGCACACACACACACACACACACACACACACACACACACACGCACACAGACTTGTCCTCATGCAGCCCAGCGCCGACTGCGACGGATAAAAGAGAAAGAGAGCAAGAAAGAGTGGAAAGTGAATAACAGGGAGGGGAAAGCACGAGATAGCAGATGAAAGCATGGGATTATTATTTTTTTTAAGTAGAGGAAACAGAAAATGCAGATAAACAGAAAGAGACACACGCTCACCCTGATTTGATACCAGTAGTACATTGCGTGATCTGTTCTCCATGCGCTTTTGGTGCCGGTGGAGATCACAGAGTGTTTTTTGGAAACTAGGTCATTGTTCCTCCCACTCAGCCTGTCTGATCCGGCACACGGCCCGTCTTTTAAAAAAAAAAATGTTATAGCTTCTTTTTATTCAGCCAAACACCTCTCTGGTCTTGTTTTTTTCGGGTGGGGAGGGAAGCAGAGAAGTGAGATTGTTAAAAGTCATGTACTTTTTAAAATGTAGCCATACACAAACTCCCTGAACATGCAGACTGAAATGACACGCACGGACACACACACAGATGGCTCCTGAGGTATGTATAACATGTCCAGCAGGAGGGGCCTCCTCTGCTAACCGCTGCGCACCGACGCCGACGCCGTAGACTGGGCTCCGATTGAATCATACACTCTTTTATTTGTCACTCAATTCATGCCAGCGATGTGACGTGCTGCCCCCTCGTACCAATCTGTGAGCGGTGCATATGCACACACGTCGCCAACACAAACACACACACACACACACTCACACACTGCGGGCAGAGCAACGGCGAGGCTACTCTACCCAGGATGAGTAATCATTGAAAAATGGGCCAGCGATGGGAGGGAGGGTAGAAGGAAGAAGTGATGACAAGAGGATATCAAGTGGTAGAGGAGAGGAAGGAATGAGGGGACAAGGAGACGAAGCTGGGTGACTCAGCCCTCGTCACATGCAGAGTTCAGCTCGGGCTGTTGATCTGCTGGCTAACAGCCCGAGCTGAAAAGGTTGAGTCAACCTCCGTAAAACAGTTTCATTCCAGATGCCTGCCAGCAGCTTCCTCCACCGTCCCAACCAGCTGGTGGCAAGAGGGAGCGGAGGCGTCCAGCTCCGTCTCACTGCAACAGGATCACCGGCATCAACGTGGCCCCACTTCACAAATTCATACTCAGGCAGACTGACAGTAAAACTGTGGATTTATATTTAGTTTTCATATGAAAGTGAACTAACACATCAATTAATTGATGCATTTTCTGTTTTTGGCCACATTCAAAGAAATGTGCTGAAATACGTTTGACAATTGAATGGAGACACGATTACTGTCAATTGATGCCGTGGTGTACTCACTATGCCTTCTCTGCACTGAGCTCTGTAATATAATAAAATGAGGCAAAAATAATAAAATTTACAAAAAAGATTTTACAAACTAGACTAAGCAGTCATCTTTTCAATGCTGACTCAACTTTGTAGCTGAGCAATGAAGGAATGAAGGAATTCATTCATTCATTCCTTTCTTGGCTACAACACACAAACACACACATTAGCTTTAGAACCAAATGACAATGTTGAATTTTCAACCAACATTTCAGCATTGATTTCAACAGCCATCATGTCGCTTTTGATCTATTTTAACAGTTTTTTTCAGCTATGGAAAATAAAAAAGGAGGACAGTATGTTAAAGCCGTGGCATTTCATACCTAATTAAATTTAAACTTAAAATAAAAATGATTAAATTCCGCTTTGAACTCAACCACATTTGATCCTTACCCAAATGAAACGACCTTCCACCATTTAGACGGGTCAGAGGAAGACTTGGATGAGGCGGACTGAAATGTGACCTTGAATTACAAAAAGCCCAGAAAAAAGAAAGTTGTGATACGGCGCTCGCGGTTTAAGTGTGCCTTTGAAAACAGATAAAAGCTTGCCGTCAATATAAAGAATCAGACCTGTGGCATCGTAACACAAGCATAGAATTTGAATTTGTTTTGGACTTCTCATTGAGGCCACAACCCTTCACTAAGGCCTTCATCCATGAAGTCCTTATTTTAAGTGTGTTTATTATATACTTTTTCACTTCCATGTGGATGTAGGAACCTTTAATTAAAAGCAAATCCTATTATGTTGTAGAATAGGATGTGGACTTTCGCTTTGGGGTATTGGCATTCAAATACAGCTTAACTAACTAACTAACTAAGTTCAACACCATGTTAGCTAATCACTGATTCACATGGTATCTTTTGACTGCATCTACACATTGTCATACTTAGACTTGTCATAAAAATGCTCACCAAAGTCCATCCATCCATCCATCCAATCCAATATATAGAGGAATGGAAATATAATAGAAAACTTTGTTTTTATAAGTGTTTTATTGCCTGAAACCAAGTATGACTGTGTTTGTGCTCAGGGTTAGAGCGGGTCATCTTAACGGAGCCCGCCATGTCTCACCGCCCTGTTTCTTCAGTAGCCCGGAATGAACAAACCGTACACATATCAAGATTTATGCCACCTGAAGACCACCAAATTCCTTCAACACGCTTGTGAACCTGTGATAACCTGAGCCGCAGAGTGCAAAACTGATCCCTTACTTGGGCTGCTCCTATCGGCGTGTTACGGCGAGGATGAGGAGGGGCGAGCGTAGAAGTGTTCAGTTGGTTGCAATCTGCAGCCACAAAATCCTATAGGTCATTGTCACAATCTAGCTAACTCCAATTTAGTGTGAACCTATAAAAGTTTCTAATAAAAGTCATGTTGTAGTATTGTTCAACCCAGATTGAATCATCACAGTCCAATGTAACTGTAGCTGAATTTGCACTTGCTCACTCGTTTGCAGAGGTACGGTTAGCGTGGAGTTTGAAGTAAACAACATCCAGTATATTGAGGCAAGCAGCACAAGCTTTCTAAGGCTATACGTTGTTTTTCTGGGCATTTCCCAAATCTCTCCAAAAGACCTCGCTAAGTGCTAAGGTCGCATGTGCCGGTCAAAATGGCCGCAATGAACTACAGTTTGTCATACGTGAAATTTAGGGGGAGCGACAGGTAGTGTCATAGATACATGGCAACAGATAAAGAAAGAGATGTACAAGATGTTTCTCCACACTACTGGAGGAGGGAAAAACAAAGGCGGAAAAATGGTGCTGTGTAGACGCCACACTCACCTACACAAACACACACACACACACACACGCCCGCGCACACACTTACTAATCTGTCAAGGCAACAAAGGGAAGTAAGCCAGGGCCGCATTTGCATGACAAACTGGCCTCGCTATGTTGATTGAAGAGAAAACAATTTTAGGAGACAGACTGACTGTGTGGTTCGGTGCCTGCCACCTCTGGGTGGGCCTCAGGACCCATAATCGGAGTGTGTGTGTGTGTGTGCGTGTAGGTGCCCGGTTGATTTGTTTGTGAGTGTGTGTGTGTGTGTGTGTGTGTGTGTGTGTGTGTGTAGCTGTGTGAGACATGGTAGTTAGGGGACATGGGATTTAGCTGGATGGCAGGAAAACAGATGAACAGAATACATCAGGTCACACATTGTGTTTTGCTGTAGCTGTGTGTGCATCAAAGAGCATTCATGTGTGTGTTCCTTTAGAAGGACGGTGTGTGGGTGGGGAGCATATCCATAAATCCCAAAAACAAGTGAGAGTGCGTGTGTGTTTGTGTGTGTGTGTGTGTGTGTGTGTGTGTGTGTGTGTGTGTGTGTGTGTGTGTGTGTGTGTGTGTGTGTGTGTGTGTGTGTGTGTGTGTGTGTGTGTGTGTGTGAATCTCTGTACCTTAATCCCCAGAGCTGAGGGTTCAGACATACGCTGGCCTTGTTGCTACTGTCAGCCTAATCTAATCCTATCATCACTAAAACCTTGTCTCGCGTAAAAGACACATGCACGCACACACACACACGCAACACGCACGATGTTGCCATCACTTAAGAGGACGTTACTTTGGCTTACATTCGTTTCCTGGAGACTTACCCTAACCATACCCATGTGTAGTAATAGTCTAATCCTAACACTTAGTGGCTGAGGCACATTGCAGACCCCTAGTCAAAGCATCCAGCGTCGTTGGCTCCCATTTGGAATTATTATTAAAAGACCAAACCTAAAGCAACCTTAGGACAGACAGGAGCAAAAAAGAATTGTCTAAAATGAGGTCGACCTGGACAGAGAACACCAACAATGAAACGTCAGAAACCCACTGTGAGGCCCAGCATAATAAAACCAAGATCAACCTAATAAAATAAAATAACGAAGGGTGCGTGCATAAGCCCTGCTGGAGCAAACACAGCCTCTTGTTCATTTAAATGAGGCCAGTCCAGCGGCAGTGCAGGGTTGAGAACAAAGAGGGCTCCGGCTAAACAGTTGAACCTCTGCTGCAGCATGACATCATCCAGCGTGGCCCCGCTATGACCAATGGAAGAGCATTCCTGGTGGATTACCAGATATGCCCTTCTAACTTTCCACTCATCTCAAGACTCTTGAATATTGTATTCTAATATAGAGCGTGGCTCAGGCCACATGTTTGTGTCAAATCCCCCCCGAGTTGGAGCGCATATAAGCGAGCATGAAAGGCTTCGTGTTTGATTCCTTCTTTTTGTTCAAATCCGGACTGAGCCCAACACTACATCAATATTTACTGCCCGATATGGCATTATTTTGTATTTAGTTTTTAGCATGGACTGTTTGTAAGAAGTGGAATGAACTAATGTGACGTCCGTTTGGCAGTTTTGCCGCCGCCGTCCTGACTTACAACTGAAAAGATATTATTTTTCTACCAAAATGTTCAACCAAAACATGCCAGACCAAACAGCACAGAGGAAGCCTGTCAATAACAATTAAATTATGCGAGAAGTAGTGTCATTTTCTCATAGACTTCTATACGACCAGAGGAGTCTCCCCTGCTGGTCCGTGTGAAGGTTTAAGGTAGAAAAAGGCCGTTCACAAAACATTATTTGTAAATGATATAAAAGACTGGAGCAGACGACTCACATATTATTGTACAATAGATGTTTGTGCAGTAAAAAACATCCCGAGAAAACAAAACAAAACAAAAAATTCCTATAGTGCATTTTTCTCACATAAAATGGGCTACATCTTAACATAAAAAAGTGACACATTGTCCATCAGCCCATGAGTACATTTGTGCAGCAAGCATCCCTTCTCTGCATCTTCTTTCTGTGATGGTCGGCTTGTCGTCCCGCCTTGTTGTTGACAACTAAACTGTCGCCAGAATAGCGTAGTTGTCAAACCATTTTTCCATCTTACAAACCCCCCCAGTTACATTATTTAGCAGTTCTCTGTATTTCCTTTCATTTTTCAAATGTATTTAGTTCAACATTTAAGAACTCCTTAAAGTCGTGTGTTGTGTTTTCAGTCGTGTTTTAAATTGTGTTTTCAAGGTGGAATCATGAGGTTTCTGCTCCGAATGTGAAACGCAACTCTGCTGTCTGTGCGAAGCTCCTTCTTTGGTAAAGCCAAGTGCTCAGCGAGTCTCTTCACCTGGAGTGACTGGATAATAATGAACAAAACACTAGTACCTGGGCGAAGAAGCCAAGGCCTTTTTTCGGTTTTCAATTTCCCATGTTATCGAGGGCCGTCCACAGTCCTCTGTGTGGCCATGTGGAACTGCAGACACCTGGATTGGCTTCAGGATTAAGACTGTTAGCATGCAGTGTGTTTACATGATGGTGTAATTAGAATCTTTGCTTAGTCGGACTATGCTATGTTTCGGGGGGAGGTGCTATTATCCCAATATACATGGCAGTGAATAAATCGAAAAATTGGCCGAAAGCACGTCATATCCGATACGATAGGTGGCGCTGTTTTCATTAAGTGTGATACAGCCATTTCCGCCACTACCAACAACAACAAAATCAACATTACGAGAAAGATGGCGAACGGAGAGCGAGGCGAAGCTACATCCCTCTACTGTCTTTGCGTTTACATGAAACGGATCATTCGATTTCAGTCCGACTAAGTCAGTTATTCGAATCCATGTAACCACGCTGATGGACTCAGATTGTTGCATGACACCAGCTCCCATTGACCTGACTTTCACTTGATTTCCGTGTGTGTGTGTGTGTGTGTGTGTGTGTGTGTGTGTGTGTTTGTGTGTGTCTCATTAGCTCTAGGTGAAGGCAGGGAGTCCTGGCGCTGACAGGTTTATTAAATATCTCATGGCTCACAGTGGATATGGCAGGGAGGGAAACCCCTACTGCTCATTTAATTAATGTGGCCACTCAATGCTCATGTGTGGAGCCTCTGTGTGTGTGAAAACTGGTATGTGTGTGTAGGTGTGTGTGTGTGGGTCTGTGTGTAAGCTGGTATGCTTTTTACTTTACCAGCATGGGGCTGTTGGTTAATGAGTGTGTGTGTGGTTGGTTGTTTTCGATGTGCTGTGGAGGGACAAGGAGCGGTCTATGGACGGGGGGGAGCCGTCCTGCTGAGAGAGACAAGGAGAGAGAGAGATAAATGGGCAGTGAAGATGTTGAAGGAGAGCGAGGAGGAATACGGCAAAAACAATCCCTTCGTGATTGATTGCTGAACTTGCTTTGCATGTGTGGCATTAAATCAAAGGTGAAACAAAACAAACTGGTCAACAACTTCAAGAGAACTTGGGAAACCTAAAGAAGGATTTCACAGGAGGAACCTCTCTGGGAACCTGGGAACGTTTTGGATCTTCACTGTGAGGAATGAGAGTCTGAATTCACCCCCTCTGCCGTGATTCCTGCTCCCCAAAAAGGGTTCTGCGTTAAGGAGAAGTTCTCTCTTATCTAATTAATTCATTTGAATGAATTTTTGTATTCGGGTGCATGACGCAGTGGTCAAACACAAAACTCCATTTACAAATCATCAGGATGAGGGTTGGACGTTTCTTCTAAGGTTACTTCTTCTGCTGTGTAGTCAAGTTGGTTGACATTAAAAACAGGTTTCAGCAAGTTCCAGACTATTTAAATGAAATGGGATAAATAAATAAAGCTCTTCAGGTCAGATGCAGGGATGAATACATAATGAGGACTTGTGGTCCTGGTCTAGTTCTTCTGCCTCCTTAGTATCCATCTCTATTTAATAAAAAAGGGCCAATAGACTTAAATAAGATATATCATACAATATTTTGTTCTAAACAGTCATTGTGAATGTGGAGACAATATACTGCAGTACAACGCTGACAAACTGGTACACCTTTGATTTGTTTCTGTAGAAGCTGGATGTGTTGGATGTGATGTTATGTAGAATTTGAGATGTGCTTTGTGCACTTTGCACTGCTGCTGTTTTTACAGCTGCTTCTTTTCTTTTTTTTCAAACCGCCTATGAATCTGACAAGTGGTAAACCGTAGAGAGAAATAAAGTCAGTGATCAAGATAACAAAACCAAACTGAAACCCCTTTTTGTTAATGGTTCATTCCTGGAGTACAAACCGGTACTTAAAACTCTGAAACAGGTTGCAGGTTTTTCCAAATGTAAAGCAGAAACAAAAACTTGAACACAATAAAAAAGCTTTAGTTTGCACCATCCGGGAGGACGGATTTCACTGAAGTCGTCCTTAGTTTGACTGATTAGCTCTTTGGTGCTGTCACATAGTGGACTGGACATTTTGAAGCATCAACCCAAAGGGACATGTGAGGATGTAGCTAAGTACAACTGAACACTGACTTTTATTATTTAGTACCTCAAATTCATGTATTTTCTGCAATGATCCAATTGGAACCAGTACAATGCTCCCTTTCTTGGTTGGCCAACAAAAAGCGTGTCACAACTGCAGCTCTTCATGCTTTGACTGTCTGACTGGAACACGGTGGCATCTGATCTGGAACAGCTTCAGAAAATGTCCTGACAGAGTTTACATTACTGCTTTTGTGAGCTACGTTTGGTCTTTTTACACTTTGGGTGTACATTTGTATTTGATTTTTTTCACACACCTGAAAAAGATGCAAAAAAAGGCCTGTGGAAATATCAGTGGAACATGTAACACGGAACACACGAAACATGCAAGTGAAATAGAGGAGCACCTGATTTGATCCTTAGGAGATAAGAAGTGACAGAGATTGGAGCAAAAGCAGATAGAAAAAATGAAATGATGACGTGGGCAGTCCTTCGCCACCGCGACAGCAAACCAATGGCTCTGGGAGGAAGTAGCTCCTGCCTGGGTGTCACAGGGTGTCACAGGGTGCCAGTTAACGTTAGTGAGCTATGCTAATGTAGTTAGCACAAGAGCAGGACCAATAAAATGCTAAAGTTTAAAGCCAGTCCTTCACGCTAACATTTGTAAACTCATAAGCTTAGTACAAGTTGTTCCAAATGTTGAATTATCTAACCGTAGTTACAGTCACAGTTAGATGGAAATATGAAGTTTGTGTTTTGAGGTGTAACTGGTGTTACTGGTAAAGGTTTTCTGGCTTCCTTCAAACTAGTTAGCACATATCTGGACGAAGGACCACAACAGAGTTCTCTTCCCTCTCCAAACTCAAATATTCAGGTGTTGCCCTCTTTACTTACTACTTTGGTCACCACCAAAGGGTTTATTCATGGAAATTCAATATGGGAAACCCAACCATCATCCGGCATATGTGCATTAGGACAGTGGTCCCCAACCACCGGGCCGCGGACCGCTACCGGTCCGTGGGCCATTTCGTACCGGGCCGCACCACAGAAAGAATAGATATATATTTTTCTGACAGATTCCCCACGTGTCACCAGGCGTTTTTCTTCACGTTTACAATTGTCCTCTTACCGTGCGTGCACGGCAGTTTCGCCCACCAGCGAACACAGAGCGCGCGACTACTACACCCCCCCCCCGTCTGCCGTTCCGCCCGCAACGACTACTACCCCTCCCGTTATTCCGCCGGACCATCTCGACCGCAATATTGTCTGACATGCAAACGGTCCATGAGGTAAAAAAGGTTGGGGACCACTGCATTAGGACATATTTCTGCTGGGAATCAGATGTTGCTCTTGTTAGTCCTCAGGTTATGTCCCATCGGATGGCAGCATCTGTCACATGTGCAGAAATGGATGAAAATACTTCTGCTGATATTTCCCCCCCATCAGTTTTATCCACCGTGAATAAGCCGCTGACGGGACTCTGCGTTCATACGGTCGTGCAGCCTTTCCTCCGGCTTTAGCACCTCAGCGGTGAACTCTGCGGTTACAAGCTCATGTGGGGCGATCTGTTGACTCCCTGCAGTCTGCTACTGCTGTATAGGGAAGTCGGACTGGGAGAAGCTGGGAGGAGGA
Organism: Gasterosteus aculeatus; assembly: GCF_964276395.1. Lineage (NCBI taxonomy): Eukaryota > Metazoa > Chordata > Actinopteri > Perciformes > Gasterosteidae > Gasterosteus > Gasterosteus aculeatus. The sequence goes on along the minus strand of NC_135707.1, from coordinate 18,535,785 downwards.
TCCGCTGGCAGTGCGAGCTGTGAGCGGAGACCCTCGCTGGCCTTCTGCAAGCTGTTAGCTCCCTGATCCATCTTCTGAGCTGTAGGACGGCAGCGAGGCAGACTGCACGGACCACTGGCTGCGCCGGTGCAAGCTGTTTATGGGGCGGCCGTGATTACGAGAGGCACGGCGGGACTGAGTCAACCTCGGGGGCTAACAAAGCTATGAGGTGGTACAATAACACAACATATATGCATGCAAAAATCAAACGGGTGCAGGCAGGGGTCCAGCGAAAGCAGCTGTGTTAGTGTAGGCGGCGTCAGCTCGCCCTGTCGCGCTAACCTGCGCGTTGCTGAGTTCTGCCAGGGTGGTAGCAGGTCTGGGGCGCTGCAACATGTTCCCGCCGCCGTCCATCTGTTGCTGCTTGCTCCGAAGCACAGCATCTCTCACCTAATGTAATGTTTTCATTATATCCCCCTCAATATGGGAGCAATAGCATTTTGTGTGACGTGGCCAGTCGGGCAGAGAGGAGGTGTGTTTGGATTGCTGCTACGTTCATATGAGGGTCCATCTGTTGTGAACCTGCTGCCCTTATCGTCGCTGACTTATACTGCGACATTCTCGAATGTATGTAAGAGAGGGTATGTGAGACTGACATCGCCTCAGCAGTGACGGCCGCTCGAGTTGTTTCCAGAGCCTCCAGTTAATATAGTCATTATTTGACTATTATAAACTAAACTAAAACTACATTAGGCTGCAGCCCATTCCACCAAACCAAAGTAAAAGCAGAACAATCCATATTACTTCCTACAATCACTGTTAAATTAGTCATTATACAACTTGGCCGTGTTTTGACAGATGTAATGGTATGAAATCTAATAACAGAACACAGCTAATTATTTTGTTTTGGGGGTTTTCAGCTTTCAGTTCGCTGGAAAAACAAACGCCTACATATCGCCCACGAAGTGATTGTGTTGAAATAAAAGAGCTGGGAGTTATTATTCCTTCCAATAGTGGAAGGTGATAAGTAACGCTGCTCCACACTGTGCGTGTTTAGATGGAAGATTCCACTGGGTAAAGGGGAAGACTGAAGAACCAATATTCTTTCGGCTGATGGGAGTGTTTTAAAGTATTTCAAATACAATACAATAAGTATTGGACAACAAATGTAAACTTTAAAGTAATGATGCTAAATTTAAAGTTTAAAGTGGTCAGTTTTTTATTCTCCAGGGTCTGACCTGAACGTGGTGGCAATCCAAAGGATAAGTATGAAGGTGCAAACATCCAAGTCTGGGGATTAGAAGGCTTCATCACTCAGGCATCATAAATGTCACATAAAAAAGAAATAACGGTTCAGTACGGATCAAAGTGTTGGACCTGGAGCAGAGCCGCTTTCACTGTGTGTATTATTAAGTATTATCTAATAAACCTTATTTTATTTACATATTCCATCACGCTGGCAATTACTTTGTAGTTTGGCTTTTTTTTTTGAAATGTGTGTACTTTCTTGATTCTTGTTGTTCCGTACCCTCTTGGTTGAACGCACTTATTGTACGTTGCGGTGGATAAAAGTGTCGGCTAAATGAAAACGCACTAATGTGACTACGCTGCAGGCCCTTATTGTTTCCCTTTCCTTCCTCCGCGTTGTCCTCGGGTCTTCGTTTCATGTGCAGATTGGATTCTACACAGTTGTGTAGCGCGGCCGCGGTTTACACAACGTGTCGAGATCACTGTCTGGGCAGCTGCACCGGGGACGGGGGGGGGGGGGGGGGGCGCAGCGCCAGGGCTGCTGGGAAATGCCTGCAGTGAGCCACGCGTTGAGTAAACGCAAACACATGTACTGTAATAATAATAATAATGATAAGCTTACTTTTTAAAGCAGGCAAAGCATTGCTGAGTATTCTGACCGTCTGTGCGTTTACATATTAACATGTTTATAGATGTTGATACCTCATTAGCATACGACACAAACCGAGCTCGAATGCATGCATGTATGCATATGTATTCTGCCACAAATGGATCTTCTGATTTTCAGTGTGTAGGAGTGTGTGTGTGTGTGTGTGTGTGTGTGTGTGTGTTTGTGGACTCCTAACAGGGGGAAGCTTAAACCTGCAACATCCACCCTCTGTAATCACTGCTGTTTATGGCTACATAAAACAACACACACACACACACACACACACACACACACTCTTGCTCTCCCTTATTTAATCTATTTTTTGCTCACTTTTACCCACATGCACGCACACAGACATACACACATATATAGGTTGTGGCCGCTGCGTGTCTGACTGGCTGTGTGATTATTGCCATCTGGTCCGGAGCTCTTATCACTTTTGTGACGGAGGTGGATGACACACACAGACACACACAGGAGCCCGACACACCTTCACCCTCCTCCTCCTCCTCCTCTGTCTCTCTCTCTCTCTTTTGCTGCGTGGCGGCGCAGCGGCAGCGTGGCGTCTGCGCTCGGCCCCGCAAACCGCGTGCCACTTCTGGGAGATTGTCATTAAAGCCAGACATGAGCTCATCGGCCCGGCTGGGCAGACAGCCCATTACAATGCTCAGCAGGGCCCTACCGCAGGGGCGAAAAGAGCTCAATACCTGCTGATTACTCTTCCTCCCTGCCTGCGTCTCTGGGTCCCTCCGTCCCCGACTCACGGTTGTCTGCTCACACTCTCTCTTTCTTCTCCTCGTATCTCCATTAATTAATTCATTCTGGTATTAATTAATTCAGGTATCCTCCACCTCAGACTGCGTCCATCTCTTTCTTCATCTGTCTCATTCCATCCGTCTCCCTCTCGTTCAAACCCAGACTTGGAAACAAACACACACACGCACGCACTGTCTGTCTGTCGTCTTTCTTTCTCTTTGTCTTTCCCCCTTTTCTCTCACAACTTTTCCCGCAAGCCTCTCGGTGTCATTACAGCGGTGCCTGCGGCAGTGAGAGAGGGTTTTCTGTTGTGTTTTAAATGACAGAGGGTGGAAGCGAGGGGCTTGTGTGTGACTAGAAATGACAGTGCTGGGGAACCAGACAGCTGGTGCACCTGTGCGGACAGGATATGACACGGCGCTGCGGCCAGACAAGGGCAGGAAGCAGCAAATATGATGTGGCGTGCCAGACGTTTTTTTGTCTTTTTTTTATTGAAGGCGACTCTCTACTGGGAAATCTGACAGTCCGGAGTGGCCTTTTTGTTACTTAAAGCTCAGCTAAAGATGCCCGGGCTACAGTTTATGCCTAGGACCCCCCCCCACCTCTCTCCCCCACACCTCTCTCCCCCAACCATCCCCCTCTTCCCCTCTGTCAGCTGGCGAGATGCATTGCGGTTAGTTCATGAATCCCATTCAGCCTTGGTATTAAGGCTGAGTCATATCCATCTTTTGTTCTGCCATTTGGAATGGCATTCAGTAATACCGAACGTACACAGAAATACAAGGTGTTTTTTTGTCTGATTGAAAATGTTATGTTGAAATGGGTCACCGTCATGCCCGCGTACTTTCATCACAGAAGTACCGCGATGGAGGCTGCAGCCCGCAGGAGCCTTATTTTTATTTGTCTTTTTGGATGAAGATGCAGGATACTAATTATTTTACTGAAGTTTAGACTCCAAGTGTGGATCTTAAAGTGGTGCGGGTTGGTTCTTGTCCTGCTTCATGAAACATTTGTGCATCTGGATTTGCTCAAGTTTAATGGAATGACCCAATTGCTGTTGTGAGCTCTGGGAGTTCACCATGAGCCGTGATGCATAGTTGTAGAGCACAAGTGAATGATAAATAAAGGAAAAGGAACACATATGCGTCATCTTTCCTACTGTGAACACGACTATCTTTCAGAAGTTGTGGTTAAATGAAAAAAATGCAGATACTAAGCAGACAAACCGGAATATAGATTCAAACGACGAGGGAACTGATCAAACATTGTCATAAATAAATCATTTTGTGATGACTATCATTGGACAGTTTGTTGCGACGTCATCCTCATCCTTATCATTCTCATCATCATCATCAACAACATACAGCCCCATGAAGAGATGTTACGATGTTTCCTTGCTGAACTCATCTGTCAATACCGAGAGCAGATACCGAGTAAAGATTTAACTACGTCCATGTTAGCATTAGCCACAGGTGTGCCTTAGCTAGAACATTAGAACATGCACATAGCGTTCCAGTACTTCAGGCTGTATCTGAGGCCTTCAAATTCTCGCCTAGATCAACGTTCCCGACCATTTTTACTTCCATTTCTACATTACACATCGTACTACCATGACAATGTAAATGAGCCATTTAGAATGTACGATAGAAAAACATATTCTTTTTCCCACTCGCCAAACACAATGTACCCAAGTCTTTCATGTTAGATTCAATGTCAAACGTTCGGCTGCTCAATCCAAACAACATGAATGTTCAGACTCCTTTGTGTGGCCAAAAGGTGTACTGCAGATTTACATGTTAGATAAAGTGCTAAGAAAGAAATTCCACTGCTTCATTTGACGAGCCAAATACAATTGCTCGCAACCCTACGTGGACCTCGAACCAGTGTTTGGGAATAACTGGATTGAAATGTGAGTATGCTGTTGCATTAAGATTTCCCGACCAAAGGAAGACCACAACATTTGATGGAGGTGTTCTCTTATGCCGCGTTCCCTTGTGCTTTTCTGACGAAGACAAGTCGTAATTGATTCGGAGCTTCAGCGTGTGTCTGGGGAGACAGCTTTGGTTCCAGGAGCATTATATCGACTGAGACACTAGAGAAGTGGAACACTTCTTTCCTGCCCATGTTTTGGGGGGGGGGGGGGGGGGGGACAATCAACCGAATTGAGCACTTCCGCCCTGAGCCACGAGATGGCGCTGTGAGTAAATGAGTAAACTTTCAATGATCTCCTTGTCAATCATTTGTCTACTGTGTTAAAAAATGGGGCAAAATTGGGAAGGAAACATGTTCTTCAAAATGATATCTTCAAATATCTGAAACATCTCAACATCTCATGTGGAGTTGGGATGTCACGAGCAACAATGGTGAAGGTATTCCCTTTCTTGCCTGCATTCAAAATAAAAAGAGAAACCTGTTTTATATATATATTTTTAATCAATTTTTTTATTTTGGGGCATAACATGAAGATGATATCGGTGCAGTGAAATCCCAAAGTTCCTGACACGGGCACACGCACCGGTTGTGATTAAAGGTATTCTGAGTATTCCTCAAATGCAAGATGAGACAGACGTTTCCCGAGAGGGATGCAGTGAGCCCGTGTGTGTGTGTGTGTGTGTGTGTGTGTGTGTGTGTGTGTGTGTGTGCGCCCGTATGTGTGTGAGTGTGCAGACTGCAGTCAGAAGCAGGGGGGGGGCTGCTAGACTAGAGTGCATTTGGTATTCAGCCGTGCCTAGTATTTATCTGTCTGCTGGCTGTCTAGTCTGGTCTGGCCTGTTAGCCGTGTCACCCTGCGTGCTCCCCGGGGAACTAAATGGACGCTCCAGACAGCTTGCGTGTGTGTGTGTGTGTGTGTGTGTGTTTGTCGGTGTGCAAGTGCTGTGTTGGTGGGGGGGGGGGGTTGTGAGTGGATTGAGGTGGGCTGCAGGAGAGAATCGACGTGTAGCTGCATGTGTGTGAAAGAGGACATGAGAATGTCCTCACGTCGAGGCGGCAGAACACCCCCCCCCTCCCGCACAGATATTGCCGCTTTGGCGGCCCTTCAATTTGTTGCTTCAATAAAAACGATGACAGCTGCCAGGCGTTTTGTAAATTGCGTCAGGGTCATGCGCCTATTTTTATTCGTTCTCTCCTCCACCTTTCGGAAGGTGTCGCTCGTGGAGGAGAGCGTGGAAGCTATCAAGGCCAAAAAAAGCCTTTTCATGATTGAATGTAGAACTGTAGAATGTAGAACTGTAGAACTGGTGATGCGGCTCCTAACGCGCAACATCTGGTGGAAGTCTGTGCTCTTCTCGTCGACTTGTTTTCCTTCCCAGAGGCGCTTTTTATTGCCTTTGGTTACTGGTGTTTTCAGCACACAAATGGTACCCCCGCCCCCACCCCCACCCCACCACGACACCACGAGATGGTCTGCTGTGGATCGGGAACACATCTCTTACTTTTATGATCTGAAGATTTGCCCCTGCGTTACTGTCTCCTTGCCCCGTGCACGGATGAAGTAAGAATACCTGCACTTATGGAGGGGGCCACCTGAATGCCCCCGTCAATGCTTCAGGGCCTCTCTCTCTGATTGGAACAGTCTAGTTTATTTATAGACTACCGACAGTCCTGCGCTTTGAAGCGTGTCCGTGTCTGTGTGTGTCTGTGTGTGTGTGTGTGTGTGTGTGTGTGTGTGTGTGCATTGGGCTCTGCTGGTTAGCCTCAGAGTGGATGTGTTGGCTGAAGGTGGGGGCGCAGGGGGCTTCTTTGCTGCACATGTGCCCCCGAACCACAAGACTCGCGCAGGGGGTCACCTCAAGGTTAGCCCCCTTCAAAGACCCGTCTCCATTGGCTGCGGCTGCCGTAACAAGGGAGTGAAACTCAAAACGCTCTCCACAACCCTCCCCCGGATAACACACCAGACCGACCCCCCCCCCCCCCCCACCCCCTCCCTCGTCTCCCTCCCTCTGCTCTGCTCTCCCACAGCCATTGTCAACCATGACCCGGCCGTCTGCTAGCTCTCTGAGTCAGGTCAGCCGGTGAGGAATCTCCCCCCTCCATCCCAGACACACACACACACACACACACACACACACACACACACACATGGATATAAACCCCATCCCTACTCTGTGGCTGCCTTCAGTTCCTCCTGGTACCGCTCTACAGCGTTGTTGGTGCTTAAAGCAAATTCTTCAGACTAAACTATGAGTCTGCTAAACCGATGCAGCACTTTCAACAGTATAATTGGTAACATTTATGAATAATCAAGAAGCACAATAGCCAATAAATGCATTTTGCAAATAAAACATGCAAGGGCCTCCATGAATATTTTCACATTCCCGCTGACACCAGACAGCGACCACCGAGCAGGATTGAAACTGGGACCTTTTCTAATTTAAAGACAGACCCTACCTGAGATCTGAAAAGGAAATTCATTCAAGGATAGATGGAAATTATTGTCTGGTTTTGTGATCTGTTTTCGGTGTACAACAAAAAAGGTTTGAAATGTTGGCTGTGTTGCTTTTTTCATAATACAAACGTATCCTTTTATCGACTGAAAATGTAGTCTAGTCAGATAATTTGCTTAAACACGACCTTACACAAGTTTGCGTGTAAGTCCAGGCTCTCTATTTGTAATGTACAGGCGATTCTGAGTCGCATCTATCATATTTTGGTAGGTTCAAGTTGAGAATCGTGGTATTTCTGTCGCTCCTGAAGGCAGCACATATTTTCGCCCCCTCCCTCCCCCCTCCATGTCTAGCCCACCCCTGAAGCCCTCCGATTGGCCAAAGCGACAGTCTGTCACTTTGTGGGCGCGGCGTCACCCCGCTGTGAGCGTGTTAGTGTGTGTGCGCGCGCGCGCTCTGCTACAGTAGAGGAAGGACAGCTGCTCTCAGCGGCGGAGGAAGGAAAAAAAAAAACTCTACAATGCGTTAGCCGCGGGCAATGGCTGGTCCCCAAAACCTCCTTCTAGTTCACTCCGCGAGCTGCTGCGAGACAGACATGGCGTGATTAAAACCGTGGGGACAATAAGTGCAAAACTGTGGGGAGTTACTCGTCGCGGCGGACTGCGCTGCCGCTGCCTGGAAGTTTTCTGTTGTTTTCCCGGTCCCGGGGCCCCGGTGGCGGCGGCGGTGGCTCTCATCCCGGAGTGGTGTCCCGGTCCGCCCAGCCCCATGCAAAACCTAACGGCCCCTGGCGGTCCCGGCAACTCCAATGTCACCTGCTCCTGCAACTGCACCGCTTCCCAGCCACAGGGAATGGAGATATGTGAGTCAAATGCGAGCGCGTCGCGTGCGTCTGACCGTTAGTCCGTGCGATGCGCACGCTGCGGTTCGGCGGCAGAAGGGACGAACCCGACCGGGTTCCGTTACCTCGCTGCAGACGCCGAGCTGTCCTCTGCGAGGACCGACAGTCCGATGCGAACTTAACGGGGATTTCACACGAGTTACTTGTGTTTTTTCATTGTCTTTTCTGGTCTTCATAATATGATATGACTTAATGTGATGTGTCAAGGACAAACTTTAAGTTTATACTGGTTATCAAACTTTATGTCTCGCTGTAGCAGCCATTACGTCACGCGGCCATGCTCTTATTAGCACTTAACAGTTAACGTCATGTTGCAGTAAAACAACTCTCATGTTCGCGTAGCATTAGCGTCTGTAACCGAGCGCAATACAGTTTTTAATCGCGAGCTCTTTCGCCTGCGAGCTTCCCCTCCTGTGTTTGCTCTGGCCTCACTTTTCCTCCCCGTCGGGGGGGGAGGGAGGGGGGGGGGTTGCTGCTCTGAGGCCTGCCTGCATATGCTGCGAGGGATCACCACACAGGGTTAAATAGTTTGCCTGTCAGCACAGACAGGAAACGCTTGAATGGTATGTTATGTCTGTCTGCCTCCTGAGCGAGCCCAGAGAGAAACTATCATTAACAGCCCCCCCTCCACCCCTATCCCCCCTCCCCGAGCACTGCTGCCTCACCACATCCACTGCAGATGGTTCTCTTTATGGCTGAGGACACCGAGACAGACACACACACACACAGGGGGAGCAGCAGACAGACAGGTAGAAATGCAGAGGAGTGTGTGTGAGAGACAGACGGACAGATCTGCAGACAGACAGAATACAAATAAGCGAAGGACCGGCCCGGGCCGTCATAGATTCACAACTAGGAAAAAAGCCAGATGAGCAGGGACGGGGATGTAAACCTCCGACCCAGACACGCACACACACACACACACACACACACACACACACACACACACACACACACACACACACACACACACACACACACACACACACACACACACACATGGGTATAAACCCTGCCCCATCCCTGCTCTGTGGCTGCCTTCAGTGCCTCCTGGTACGGCTCTACAGTGTTGTCGTGTACATGTGTGTCACTGCACACTTGGATCCTTATGGTGACACATTATGTTGCAATCAGTAGTTCTATTCTGTTAAACTGTAGAAATCAAGAGAAGTCAGCCGCAGCCAGACGTATTGACGGATGGATGGACGAGCTGCGGACACACAGACACACAGACACACAGACACACACACACACACACACACACACACACACACAGACAGGGTTACAGTGATGTGTAATTTCCATCGAGGCCGGGCCTGGGCGGTGTGAGGTGAACGCGGGATATTAGATGGAGATTTGGCAGCAGAGTGCAGTTTCTGCTGATGCCACATTGTAACCAAGAAGTGTGTGTGTGTGTGTGTGTGTGTGTGTGTGTGTGTGTGTGTGTCTGGCAGAACTGGTGTTCTACCATTTGTTTTTTCTGTGGCGTCATCGTATTGCCAGCCAGGGAAAAAAAAAAACACCTAGTCAGGCTTGAACGAGTGCATCCACAGACACTCTGATACAGCAGAGGGAGCCTAATGAGATAATCCTGCAAAGACCTGCATGAGACCCCATACAAGCAGAGCTGCAGGAAAAAGAGAACCAGGTCAAATATTTGTGTATTAAAGTACATAATGGACCGTATTCAAGAACATGCATGCGTCAGTTTGGAGCTAAATATAATGCTGGCCTGCTATTTTCAATGTATTCCTTGTCATCTGAACGCCTCACCCGTTGGAGGGAGCTCAATTCAGAAGTGGTTTGAAATAGCTGTGTCCTACTCTAGCGCCCGTCTGGTTCTGAAAAGAGCTCATGTTTGTCGGCCGTGTTGTCATGCAGACTCGGCAAAGGCTGAATAATGTAGCTCATGCTTTGATGATTTCTGTGGCTGAAGAAAGGAGCTACAGTCTGCCTTTTTTTTCTTTCCTTTTTTCTCTTCCTTTTTTTTTTTTTTTTTTAAACCGAGCGGGCAGTGAGCTCTCTTTATTCACACAAGCAGGGGGATCGAAATGGACCATGATAACACCGGGAATCACGGTGCAGACAGCGTGTCACAGCCACGAATGGAGCCCCTGCACCGGCTTGGATTCATGTGTAGAATTTAAAAGGAGGAGAGACTTCTAACAAGTGTTGGTCTGTGGCTGCGGCTTGCTGTCACATTCCGTTTGGTTATCTGCTATTGTAGGTGTGCTGTTCTAAAGTCCCGAGGTCAAACGGCACGGCTGCTGCATTTTGGTCACATTGTTCTGCTGAAACCTACAGTTAGCCGACACTGACAATCCAGTCCTCTGTCGGCACTTTCAAACCACAGCGATGTTCGATCGAGCGTCTGCTGTTAGAGGAAGTTGCGTTTCTGTGTGAAGGCCTCATTCCCTGGAGGGTCACACTGTACGCAGGTCCTCATCTTGTAATGGCTCTTCCTCTTTACGGCCCCGTCTTCTCTTAAACAAATGGGGACACTAAGCGGACTGTGTGAGGTCATTTCCCTTGTTCCTAATGCAAACGCCCCTTCTGCTTTCTCTTTTTGCAATCAAGAGATGTTATCTTTGTAGCACTGAAGTAAAGTTTTTTCATGGTTGCTCGTGTTTAGAAATGTAACAGTTTTGGGGATTTGGGTTCTCTATTGTTCAGGGGGTGCTGTGATATCAGAAGTATAGTTGTCAATGACAATGCCACTGAGTACTAGCGATCTCCCATGAATGTACAACCGTAGTATCCTTAAAAACTTCATTATACAGGATTGCATTTGAAACCACCACAACGTTCTAATGGCCTTCGCCTAATACTCGTTTTTACTGAACAGATCTGGAACGCATCGTAATGCACCTCAATGCAACCAGCCTCCGTTAGCTACTCCCCCCGTCCTTGTAGCTGAGAAGAACTGTGCGGCACAGCGCCTGCTAACGCTAACTAGCTCTCTTTTTAACCTTGTGGTTCATCGCACCAAGTCCCTGTTCCCAGTAAGGTGGTTTTCCCAATGTTGGCCTCAACTCGGTCCAGAAGTAACTAAGTTGAAGCCTTGAAGAAGTTCTTGTCACCTCCCTATCAAGTATCAAAACTTTTATTTTCATAGTAACCGTCTAAACCTGTACCAGAGGTCAGATGTAATACTGGCACAAATATCAACACCTTTCGTGTCAGATCTGCCCAGAAAGGACATTAAAGCCAGTTGTGTGGAAAAGTCTTCCGATGTGTTTTTCTGATGCTCCCGGGTTGACGCGGAGCCGTGCGCTCGCCTCTCGGGACGGGCATGGGTGCACGTGTCAGAGACTCGGGCGTCTGTCTGCGTCTCTGTGTATGTAACAGTCGGCCGGCCAGCCAGACGGATGTAAACGGCCTGATCTGTAATCCTGTGTGAGTGCGGTTAGTGTGTAGGTGGCGGCGGGGGGTCATCTGTCAACCTCCCTCAGGCCAAACGCGGACGCCGGCTACTTGTCTGCTCTCCCCCGGAAAACGCACGCGCCTCAAACATGCACGCATGCGCTCCAGCACAGTTCTATGCACACAGACGCATGCAGACAGCCACTCGCCGGCTCAGCCAATATTTACCCTGCAGTCTCTCGCCAGACAGCCAATCCAATCTCTCACTAAGCTCTTTGTTGTTTGTTTGGGGGGGGACTCTTGTTTGTGGAGGTGTTGTTCAGTTTGGATTTTTATTTTTATGAATGAATATTAATAACGAACCCTGTTTTAGAAAAAAAGTGTCTCATAAAAATCCCTGTGGCAGGGGCTAAGACGACCAAACACTATATAAAGGGAGAGAAATCTTTCCACCCCTCCAGACAGATTTTCTTTTTCTTTTGCGATCACTGCTGGTGTAATTAGTTTCACAGGGAATTTCCACACTTGGTTAGTGTCTTTCGGTGGAGCCTTATTTAGTCGGCCACCTCTCCTAAGGCAAGGGGGTTACGGCAAGTGGGGCTGAACCTCGCGTGGGGTTAAGAAAGAGCTCCTTGTTTTATGTAAGTCAGAGGGCACAGGCTGTTTTTGTACACCACGGGGGGGGGGGGGTTGACCTGCAGACGCACTCTGCTGGCTCAGGTGACTGCAGCACACATACAGAGAACACTGCAAACCTATCCATGTCGTAAAGTCACCCGGGGAGGGTGTTGCTTTTTCCCAAGTAATTAAATAAATGCAGCAGACTATTAAGGACTGCTTTTTAGTCCATAAGTTGTACCAATACCCTCCTTGTATCTTATCTCAAATTTAAGGGCAGAACCCCACTTGCTCTATTTGGCAAATCTGCTTAATGCAGATCTTTTTTAAGCCATGTGACGACAATGAGCATAAACGGAGTGATAGAAAAAGATATATATATATACGGTATATATATAATTGTACTTTTTGTGACCCTCAGCATCTCCACTCGTGCTCTGGGTTTTGTCAAAGTTTGGTCAATGACGTTGAAAACGTTATCTTTCATTTGGAAAAAGTTGTATTTATTATATATAGGAGTTTTAATTAATTAACATTTTTTGCCAGACTTTTGAATCTCGTTCGGTCCTCATTCTGGTTGAGTAATTCCCCGAAATTGTTAAGAAGGGCAAAAAGCGTCAGACTCCTTTTAGTGACTGATTTTATTGACTTCAGACCGGTTTCACGATGCCTTCGGGAGGTTTGGACCACAGCGAGTCCGGTCCTGGCTTTGTGTGTGTTTGTAGCGTTCGTGTTTTTGCAGTTTTCACTCCCAATGCCCCTTTTTGTAAGCGCAACACTGAATGTAAACATAACATCAGTTTGTTTGCTTGAAGCAGCCCGAGGTGATCTATTCGTATTTCAATGAATATTTGTGTGCGCTTGCTGTGTGTTGGTTTAGACCCTTTGTCTCTGTGTCACTGATCCCTCACACACTTGTCCAGGGGGGGGGTCGACCTCCCACCCCTGTCATGTTAGCACAGCAGGGATGGGCTTTGTTTTTTTGTATCTTTGTCTTTTATTTGGTCATTTACTGTTTGCCTTAAATCAGCTCGACCACCGTTCACATTCTCGTCCTGTGGGTGTTTTTTGGAGACGGACCGGCGACCTCAGAGGGGAATCGTAGCCGCCGAGCGGGTCGGCACGCTCCAGCCGACCCGGGTCAAGTTCAAGCGGCCACTTCCCAATTCCTAAGCAATGAGTGGGGGGAAAAAAGGTCAATCTTCACCTTCCCTTCCCCAGCAGCATTCACAACCTCGTCACTGGCTGCTGGGGCTCCCTTTGTGTCTAGATTCTGCACCCCCAACCCCGTGCACACACAGACACCCTCCCTCAGTTCCCGAAATGCCCTTGGGACCAGGGCAGATTTGTAGTCCTGGTGTGTTTGGAGATAGGCCATCCGTCAATGTGTGTGTATGATGGCGGGGGTGGGGGGAGCTGTTAGGGGTCTGTCGCAGTCAACATCTATTTACACCCAGTCTGACTGCAGGAGACGTTTTAGAGTCCCAATGAATGAATCAACCCCCGCTGTCTGCGCGGCGTCTCATGACTCCGGGTCTGGGGACATGCACAGGGACATATTACAGTCAATCAAGGCTCCAGACGGTACACAAGCACTTCTTTTTTTTGTGCCATGTTGCAGATTTGCTTTCCCGAGCATTGAGACAAATCAAACTGCTTGGCGTGTTTATTACCCTTTGTGAGCCCAAGTCTCTCACTGCACGTCTCTCTCTCTCTCTCGTTCTGTCTCTCTCTCTCTCTCTCTCCCACCCCTCTCAAATGAAACAAAGCAGCGATTATCGCTTTGGAAGTACAAATGCTGTTTTTACATCGTATTAGACAAAACAAGGGGGGGAAAAAAAGAGCGAAGAATCAAGCAGAAATGCTGTGCCGCCCCCTGTTTGTCAAATTTTTGGGTAATCCGTTTGTTTATGTGCGCAGGAACACCCAGACTGTGGAATAATGACATGTCTCTTCAAGTGGTTTGCTGGATTTTCTTTGGATTTTGAAGAGGATTACGTGGAGAAGTTTCCAAAGGGGTGGTGGCATGTGTTTGTGGTGGGGGTGTTTTTGCCGTTTTCATACACTGCACTAAGGAAATGTTTGCATGGCTTTGAAATGATCTCTTGCACAAGCAGAAGTTTCATTTTGGAATTTGCAAGAGTATAGATGTAACCTTATTGCTGAGTAGCTAGCGAGCAAGGGTAAATTCCAAGTGCATTATTTAATCCATGCCCTTGACTTAAATGATGTAGAAACCAGCAGATACAGAATACATCACAAAGGGCTCGAATGTATTAACTGCAACTTTAAAAATAAATGGAAATAGTTTACGTTGTTTGGGCATCCATGTAAATTTCAGTTCTGATTTTTTACAAATCATGCATAGGCACGTGCCTTTATTTACAAGGGGAACTCTGGGAGTACCACAGTGAAAGAAAGGTGCATAAAAGCTGTTGTGGCTCTTGAGGGAGCCGTTTGAAGCCTGATAAATTGGCTCCAGCGATTACTGAATCAGCGGCGGTCGCGCCGAAGGCGGCTTGAAGAAAAGAAAATGGGAGTGTGGAGTTAGGAAGTAGTGAGCTTACTAGAACTCCACCTGTAGCAACGAGCTCGAGGCCACATTAGCCGCCACTAACTTAACACACCCATATCTCCCATCGAGACTTGCATTGTGGGTAGGACAACGAATGTGTGGAATGGAAAAGTCTCTTCTGATCAATAAAACCACAAATCAGTGGAGCGCTCTTTTAAAGATGTGCTCCGGATTTCTGATCCCTTTCTGACCTGATAATACGATTAAATGCACCCAAAAGGATTACAATTTTTTTTTTTTGCAATGTGCGATTGGAAAAAGAGCTTTGAATAGAACTTTTAAATTGACCAGCAACTTTTAATTGGTTAAAAAGTGTGTAATTATTTTAAAGAACAAAACAAAAAGCAAATTCTCTAATCCTTACTACTTAAGTGTGAATATTTTTCATATGTGACATTAAACAGAATATGAGCGGAGTACAAAACAAGACATTTGAGGACGTCATCTTCTGGGCTGCAAGAAACACTGATTGTCATTTTTCACCATTTTCCTTTTCTAGCCCCAAAAAACAAACCTAATGCAGTAATGAAAGATATAATCATGCTTTTTTGTGCTTTAAAGAAGCAGATCAGGTGTACAGACCTTTTTTGAAATGGCTACTCCAGCATAGAAAACTCCTCCTGTGTCATGAAGAGCCAATCTAAACTCGTGTTAACTAGTTTTCTTCATATTTAGTTTGTTTTTGCACACGCCGCTGTCCCTCGTGTCCTGCACCATGTCATCATGGCGCTGTCCTTTCAAAGGGGGGCAGCCGGGCTGCTGGCTGCGCACTAACAAAGCCTCGCTTTGGGTTTGACCCTCAGCGCAGGAAAGGATTACACCAGAGGGAGAGAAGGATACAGAGAAAGCTTTGGTGTTTTACATTTTTGAAAAACAAATCAGGAACAACCAAACTGCTCTGGGTTTGCATCATATGCGTTTGCATTAGCTGCGGCTCCAGCGATGGCGGGTTTTTTGTTAGCTGATACCCTCCTACAAAGACATGATGGGATTATTCAATTGACTTTTTTTTATTATTGCAGAGATTACGCACTGTAGCAAACCCAAATTTATGATACTTGTATGTTTGGTTCAACCAAATCATTTTCACAAATCAACTCCACTTTTATGATCTCTAAAGCCTAAATTGGCAGAAGGCTACGAACTAGGGGTGTAACGATTCATTTTAACTTCGAATCGCGATTCATGGTTGCCGATTAAATTCATTGACGATCTGGGTTAATTTAGAACGATTCGATTCAGTAACTTTACTGGACAGTGCAGGCAGTTTCCAAGATCCCTGTTGTTTCTTGTAAGGAAATCAGGTTTAAATTAATTATGGATATTATAAACAAGCAAACAACAATTAATGGCAAATGTATTAACCTTTTATTTGAATCAATTGCCATTTTCAATGTAAACATTACACAATAATTACACAATGTTTGGATCAATTTACAGAACCCCTGATGTACCACATTGTAGGGTCGCATGTCTTTACAGATAAACTTGGCAATTGTTACTGTGATGTTGAGTTTGGTGCTGGCGAGGCCCGAGGTGTCTGCAGAGCTGCAGTTACCTGCTGCTGCTGCAGCGGTGACGCTGCTAGAGGTCCTGACTGTCGCCGTTGTTTAATCCCACGGCGCCTTAGTAGACGGCCGGAAAGATTCGTCTCGTTTCCGTGGTTTTTTATTTGGCTTCTACATATTCTACAAACAGTGACCGACTTATTAGAACACCTCCGTGTTTGCAAAAGCCAAAATGTTTCAACGCGCTGGATCAATAAGTTGGTTTGTAAATGTCTCGCTTGCAGTCGTCTCCTCCACGCTGTGTTTTGTTGTTGTTGTTCCGAGTTTCGCGCGGCTGCCGCTGCGTACTGATGACGTCACAGACAGGCAGACTGAATCGAGTAACGTTTAACGTGTCTAAAGTGCTAACAAACAAACAAATCCAATGTGCACTTTCCAAGTATCGATATAATCGATTATGTACCATTTCAATCAATTTGTAATCGATATACGTCCTCCGGAATGCCGATTTGCGATATAAATCGATTAATCGATTCAGTGGATGAATCGTTACACCCCTACTACGAACTAATACAAGACCGCCAGCAAGCTGATGATGGACTAGGCAGCGTGTTGACCATGGAATGTAGAAAAGAAGTGGACGCCGTCATTGTGACCCCTCAGTTTGTGGACTGACGTGTTGAAGACTGGAGTTCTGCATTTTCTTTTTTTAACCAGTGAACAGAATTGACAATATCTGGACTAACGAGGAGTGACACCGAGACCCCAGAAAAAAAGGCTCTGGTAATGACCTGTCAATCAAAGTAAGCCCGCCCTAAAGTATACTTTTCTTTGTGCTCCATTTTACTGGACCATTATTTACTAAACGCATCATGCTGTATCAAAGAAGAGTAAAAAATAGGCCGGATGTAATAGTCATTTTATCTTTTCAGAACCGGTGGTGGCCGACTTGTGATTAGCAAACGCCCTTTTTAAGATGAAAAAACTGGTGGAGTTTTCATACTGTGTTTTAATGGCATCTAACCGAAAACCAATTGAAAACAATTCACTTTCATTGAGATGGAACTTGAAAATGCCAAAAACGCTGACTCACTACTAAAGTTTTTACATTTCAGTTCAGTCGGGAGCCATGTGGCAAATCAGAACGAGGAGAATGTCCCCCCCCCTTCCGCTCTCTCTCCACCCAGACAGCACAAGTCAGACAGCGGTGTCTGATACCTACTACCCCCTCCTCATCTCCTCTCCCCTAAGCAGCCACCAGCTGACCCCAATCAGGCACAGGGCCCTGCTGTATTGTCTGGCTGGGGGGGACACACAGACACACACGCCCACACACACACACACCCTCATAGACTCAGACAGGGGGTCAGAGGGAGATCGAGGCTGTCTGGTCTATCTCTTTGACTCCCAACCCCCCAACCATAACACAGCAGCTCTCCTCTCCTCCTCTTCATCAGTTTCCTCTCCTCCTCCTCCTCCCTCCCCCCCCCTTCAGCCTAATTGGGAGAACCAAGATGTATCTAATGCTTGTTATGAAAAGTGTTTGAGTGGCATTGTCTTGCTATCTCTGCTATCAAGCATCCTAATTTAAATGAGCTGGCGTTCTTGTCGGTCTGCTCAACATTGCAGACAAAAAGCCAAGAAAAAGCATCTTCGAGCTGGATTTTTTTTTAAAGTGATGCCAACGTGGAATTGTCCTAAAACGTATATAGTCTCTAGTGACCAGCAGGGGGCGACGACTCTGTTTGCAAAAAGGAGTCAGATTGTATAGAAGTCAATGAGAAAATGTCTCTACTTGTCTCTTGATTTGTTCCCTCAGTAAACAAGAGTTTTAATGATCTTCGAGTATCATCATCATTTAGTCAAATAGACCATGAAGCTGCAGCTTTAGGGCGGGGCTACTGTGATTGACAGGTCGCTGCAGTTACCACAGTGGCATACGCCGTCTCTACATTACTCCTTGGCACTCCAAATATGGTAACTTCCGTTTACAGGTTGCAAAAAGCTTGAAAACTGCACTCCACAAACCAATGGGCGACGTCACCATGGTAGCATCTAATTCTTTTATGCTTTCAATGGAGTAGTGCATTTTTTATTAGATTGTTATTTTAGTAATTGGTAAAACAAATATGACAATCCAAATAATAGTAAAAATGCTGAATATGCTGATTTATTGTCTATGTACCATTGCGCTCTATCAGTGAGCAACAAGGTTACAGTCAATTTAGCAGAGCCACACCATTGGTAGCCTTTTCTTTTTACTGACACGATACTTTGAACCGCATGCATTACTCTACAGAATGTTAGCTTGCTCCTAATAATACAACTTTAAAGCATTTGTGGCAGCTTGAGTCTGGTTGTCATGGAAAAAATAGCTAGATAATGTACGATAAAAGCTGAAGAGACTATTATGTTGGCTTACTGGAAATATTTGACTTGACTTGACTTCAAGTGGCCAGTTTTTGAAGTTCACACAATGACCACACATGCAGCCTTTCCTCACCAACCATGGAGATATATTTATATCGACGATGTAGAATGTGGAATGGAGCGGAAGACTCTGCCGGCCTCCCGTCCCTGATCTTTCCTCCTGAAGCAGCCGCGGCTGCTGGTGAATTATTAATATAGGTCACAGTCGCGGCACCCGTGTGCCATCCAGGCCGCCATCGCAACACTTCCGCCCCCGCCATCGCTCACCTAGGAGCTTCCCCATCTGTCAGTCGGATTAGCCTGAGCGAAGCTCCCTTTGCAAGGGTCTGCGCCAGGGTGAAAAGGGCCCCCGGCCCGCCAAGACATTGTCCTGTGAGCGATGCCTTTTACCTGTGAATTCCAAATCCTTCAAAAAGAGAGAAGCTGCTTTTTGATTCTGTGTGCGATTGTAATAAGGATTCCTCCCATAAACACTTGTGCTGCACTCTGGGCTCCTCATTTACTGCAATTATATTTTCATGAGACAGGATTCTTAATGGGAAGAGTTTATACTCCCTCATAAGAAACTGGCGTTGTGTGTGTGTGTGTGTGTGTGTGACTGCAGCTCCATACAGCATTGAATGGCTGTGAATATCAGCCTCAACCAAACGTCTCCTGTTTAACGAGAGCCTCAACCAGATTTTCCTCCTGTCAAGAGTAATTGTGTCGTGTTTTAAAAACATCTCACTGACAGACGTTTCTCGAGGTGGTCCAGTTATTGGGGCTCAGATGTACAACCCCAATAATCTGGACCCGACTCTTGGCCTAAAGGTAAAGCCACTGCCAGAGAAGGACGCGCTACAGATATTGTGTGTGTGACTATTCGCCGTGAGCTGAACTCCCCGAGTGGAGCGCTCTACGGAGAATAGAAGTAAGAAGGTTGCGTAGGTGGAGGGGAGGAGTGCAGGAGAGAAGGCAACAAAGACTTGACGACGGGGGAGACGAGACTTGGTGCCAACTCTAGAAAGCAAACTTCCAAGTTCCTACGAGAGAAGTCCTCTGCAAAGCTAAACATTAACACAACGTCCGACACATGAGAGGTTTTACAGAAGAAAGGCTACAAAAAAGTACTACTAAATTAGGCAATGTATTGAATTTATGTCAATAAACATTGTTGTATGAGACCAGTTATCCTCTGCATACGTTCTGTGGTTACCTGGTTTTAAAGGCTGCTTTACCGTAGAGTCATTTACTCCCTTACTCATTATGTCTGCATTACAAAACCATATAGTCACAAAAAAACTCTTGGATTTATAGATTACATTGTTTGCCATTTTATTGTAAATAAATGAAAGAATTTTAACAAGTTTTATATTTCTGTGTTGTTCTGCAAAGAGGACATCTTTGAGTAACCTTTTTAGAACTTTTAGCCATGATCGTTAAGCTTCCATGGAGGTGCAGGATATACACACACCTAATGATTTTACTTGGATCTACTTAGTCAGAAGTTTGGACACACTTTCTCATTGAATGAGAGAATGTGTCCAAACCCCCCAACAAAACATATTCAGTGGAAGTTACACTTCTCGTAGTTTCTCACAAATCGAGCATTGTCGACAACACAGGAAACCGGCACATGACCTTGTAACAATACACTGCGAATGCAATCAATGATTTGTGTCTCCAGCACAATCGGGTAGCAGTCTAGACATGGCGTGCTGATGAAGCCTTTCTCTAAGGCGACAATAACGACAGTAATTCCATTCATCCATAAATGGGCCTGTTTGTTCAGTGTCGATAACTCATCCTTTGCATTTCATGTCTCGTACACTTGTGTGAGTGAGTTAGAGCTCTAAGCATTAATCAATTAGTTAATGCCCAGAGCGTTTATCTACATATTGAACGATCATTTTAGTCACGACAAACATTGCTTCTCATGTGAGGATTGGATGCTTTCATCGGAGACAGATTTCAGCTGTTAAGCTGCTCTTTTTTTTTTTTTTGCAGAAAATCTATTGTCATCATTTTTCCCCAGTTAAGATGGGAGAGGTCACTCCACACAACTGTGTTGGACCCCTTTCGGACAATGCTGAAATAAAGCGTTGACCCTAATGTCTGACCCCGGCACTAAACATTTGAAGTCCTTCACCTCACTGCTTCAATGAAAGGGAAGCGGGGAAAGGAAAAGAGGTACTGTGCCGCCGCAGCATCCCGGATGCTCTTTAACCCAGAGGACTATTTTTATTTTCTCATAAGACACTCGCTGCTCTCCATATCTAACTATCCTCCGCTCAGTTTAAACCCTCTCCACCCCCCCGCCCCAGGTCTATTTATACCTCTGTCCTTCCTGAAGCAAGCTTAAACATCCTGGTCATCTTCCAAACACCACCAGCATTGCTTCACCCCCCTCCCCCCCTCGCCGTCGTCCTCTTTTTTCTTATTCTGTGGTTTCCCCTGTTTAGTCGGCAGCTGTTGCTCAGCACCGCACCAAAGTTCGGCCCGCGGTCACAGCGAGTGTTCCAGCAAGGGGGGGGGGGGGAGTTTATTATTTTCTCACCCGAACTTCCGTTTTATCTTTCATTTTTCTCTATAGCACTATACATTATCAGTGTTACAAATTGTTGATGTGTCAAACTGTTGTGTCGTGGTGTTTTATCCTGTTAAAGAGCGCTAGTTGTGGTTTATTGTGGTTATGACCATCTTGTAAGTCGCTTAAGACAAGTAGCTACGCCCTCGGCGGTGAGCAGTTAACCGGTGTATAGGCCCAGCCCTAATTATAATATATAATATACACACATTAGGGCTGGTTAGGCCTATATATTGGGGCTGGGCCTTGTCACTAATCCTGGGGGCGGGGGTGCTCTGTTGGCTCGGCGCGTTGAGACCGCATGTGGAAGACGCGTTTACACGGCTCCATGTGAGAAATTGGAGGAAGTGGGAGGGAAGGTGGGAGACAGCAGAGAGGATGAAGAAATGATAAAAGAAAAAGCAATGGATGGATTGTGGAGCAGAGTGAGAGGAGAGTTCAAGTGATGGACATACGGAGAGAGGAAGGAGGAGAAGGGGGAGAGAGGATGTTCGATAGTGAGTCATTGCCGAATAAAATGCTACGCAAGCATATGTTGCCTTTGAGGTGGCACCTTTTTCTCAAAATGGAAACCAGAGATTGAAAAAAACAAAAAGCAGCTGAGCAGATTCAATTTTAGTTGTTACAAACAGACTGGGTGTAATTACACACCAGAGGGGGAGGCCAATTATTTTCTTTGTTTCTTGGTGAGGTGTAAAAAGGGGCTTCAATTACCTTTTGCCATTGACTATTTCAATATATTTTTGAAATGTCCATGAGTTGTAAAACGCTCTGAGCGTTTCTGGCATTCTGTAATTTGTATCTCGTTCTGAACCGGTGGTAGTTTAATCGTGATCCTCTACGTGACCTCCATAGGAAAACAATCTGAGAGAAGATCGGCTGTTTCCATGAGTTATTACGAATGCTTGGCCACGGCGCTACCCGGACCAATTCCACGCCTAAAGCCCAAGGGCGTAACCCCTCGCCCCGCCCCGCCTGGCAAACCACCTCGCATTCCTGGGCATGATGGAGGAAAGGGAGGACCAGGAGAACCAGAACCAAGAAAGACCCGTGCGGTATTAAACGTCTGACTCTGCTGCTGCTTCTGTCCACAGGGACCACCAGTAAGTCCCTCGCTGGGACTCTGCGGCCAACTATTATTATCATCGTCATTATCCAGTCTGTTTTTGTAATCCCATCATGTCTTCCTGAGCTCTCCCACCCACGTCCCACGTCCCCCCACCCGCCCCCCGCTGTCTTGCGGCCACATAGAGCTTCGCTGCATTACTCGGCGTACGTTCTGTCTGGGAGGTGTTCGCGGCCTAAAAACCTAAACCCACAATAGAGACACCCAGTGACATCACCTCTCCTGTGGGGGTGAGGTGTGTGGTTTTGTGTGGGGGTGGAGGGGAGGGGGGTGGGGGTTCTTATTAAATGCGCAAGGAAGTAGACAGACAGGCGGAGGGAGAGAAACACCACTCGATTCCGCCTCCTTCCATTCCTCCTCTTGATCTTCTTTTTTCGTCCACTGCTGTTTTTGTTGTTTCCTCTCTGAGATGAGACGCTTTGTTGTTCGTCTGCCTTTTAACATCTGTCTGTTTTCACCTCTGTCTCCCCGCCGACTTCTCCCCTCCTTCCCTCCTCCCCTAGCTCCAATCCTTGCATCCCGTCTCCTCTCAGTGTCCAAAATCTCTTGCGGTCCGCTACGTGCTACTTCTATCCCCCCCGCCCCCTCCAGCATGATTTCTTTTACCTTTTCCTGTCCTGCTTTTGATGTTGACCTGCAGAAAAATGCAGTGCAGAATTATTTTCATAGCCTCTTTTCTTGTTTTCATTTTGCTGTTCGGATCGTCAATAACTTCCGCGGTCGTTGTCGGTAGAGTTGATTTCTTGTTAGTTTCTTCGTAAGCTGACAATAAGAACATCATCGGTTTCCCTGTAGCACTGGTTCTGACTTGGGGACTTTGTGGCCTACAGAAACCGCAGCGTTGAACGGTCAGAATTCTCATGTAGGAAAACTGCCCAGAAGTAAAAGAAGAGTCCGTCGCTCTGTCCCACAAATGGATCTCCCTCTTTTGACTCAAACTAAAAGGTAATCTACTCTATCGTCGGTTTGTGAAGGAGAAGCCGTGTGGATCTGCTTGTTGGCGTTTTTATGTGTGCACCCTACCACTAACCCTCTCACAACAGCCCACTGCCCTGTGCCTGCTAGATGATGATGATGATGATGATGCGTATGTAAGAGACGCTTTCCCAGTCGCTATCAGAGCTCCCCCAGGTTAAAGCCCATCCTCGCACACCCCTCGTAACCCACTCGGGGTTATTATGGTCTGTAGCAAAGCGCTGTCGGATGCCTACTACCCCCATTTACTACCAGCTATAACCTTCGCTGTCATGGCGCTGTTTCCATCAGCGTTTATGGCCCTTTGCTTGTTGCTTGTAGAGGTAATCGCAGGGCTGTGGATCCAGGTCGTTGTCGTTTTATGTTCGGACTGATCGCCTTTCGCCCGCGTTCATTTGCCACAAGCGTGTGTAGAAACAGTGGCTCAGGCTGTCTGATGTCCTTTTAAAATAAAAATCTGATCCGCAAAGAGCAGCTACACAAACAGAATCCCTCATGACTGAGGATGGCTCATACATCCATACAGAATGCACAATAACCCCCACAGTCCCACACTCATTCACACTAACCATGGTCGACCCTGTTCAACAACACACACACTCACTTCAACCCTGACCCCGCTGACCCTTGGGTCTGGTTCAATTACTCGGGGAGAGTGTATTCAGTCTGGGCTCTGCGGGGGAGGGGGGTTAGAGGTGTCTAGACGCTCTCCTGTCTGTCTGGCTCTGATAATGTACACACACACACCTGAGAGACTACTGTGTGTGAAATGTTGAAGCAGCCATCTGAGCGATGAACCCTTTAAACACCGCTACCCCCTCTCAGTGCTTCACTGCTCTTCATGAATATTACATCCGTGGAATATTGATGCTATTTGACTACATTGTGATATTTATGATATGTTATCACAGAGCAGGGGTGTGGGTGGAGACGATATGGCCAGCAGTTGGGTTTCTTTTAGCCAAAGTGGGATTCATCTGCTGGGCTCATCAAGGAGTTCTCAACACGGGGGGGCTACCTCAGCAATAATCAGCATTCATTTGGCCATAACTGCAGATGCATGTCGAGTGAGCACGTGCTGGACGCAGCAGGGAGTCGGACGAGATAAAGCGCATCAGCAACAAGCAGAACTGCTTTAGAATGAGCACAAAACTATGTTTCCATCATGGTTTAATAACCCCAAATCTTAGTATAATTGTGTTTTCACATCCACACCGGGAGCAGCGTCTCTCTACAGTGGCCCAGAAGGAACAAACCCAACGTGTTTTTCACGTTAGTTGTAGGCGTCCGTAGTTCTCCAACATGCTTGTGAATCTGCTGCATTGTAGATGAATGTAATCCTTTCAATTATCTGAAAGAAGAGGAATATCAGGCATTTTTTTTCTTAAGAGTGAATTCATTGCAAAATTCTGTGAATGTGAGTCCAATGTAGCAAGGCATGTGAGCGGTCAGGTGATCAGACCAGTCAATCCATATTCATTTTTCATTTGCTTGGTTCAACTTTGAGCTATAGTGTGCTAACAAAGCTGCCAACTGCCACGCCAAAAAAAGTAAGTTGCCATATACCGTGATTATCCTTCGAAGCTCTACTATAAAAAGCGCTGGCGTGCAACATTTGGCTGCTTTTTCCTGTTTCAAGTGGTGAAATGGAAACGTGGCGGAATGTCTCCCGTCCCTATGCACAAGCTAGAAGTAGTTCTGCTTTTTCCCTCCCATTTAGTCTCTGGGGTGAAGCAGAGACGAGCTGCCTCATTCCTCCCTGTGCTGTGTGAGCGAGAGAAGAAGGGATGGATGGATGGATGAGAGACAGGAAGCAGGAGTGGAGAAAAGAGACAGAGCTTTAATTGTTTGTTCTCTTGTTGCCCACGAGCCCCCCATAGCATGTCTGGCACCTTTCTCTCTCTCTCTGAGTATCTCCCTCCTCACTGTCTCCATGTCGCCCCTGACCTCGAGATACCTGTCTAATGTGCTAGTATCCTACTCACTGCAACACACACACCATTTCTTTCCATGTATAGACTGAATGACTAGTAGAGGAGGGCTGCTGTAACTAGGCTGATATCTACTACATGCTGTGTCTCACACACACACACACACACACTCGCTGTAGTCGAGAGAGACTGTTGCTGCCAGGCTGATACCACCCGTCTAGACGTTACAGTGCATGTCTCCTGGGGGAGGTGGAGTGTGTGTCTGTCTGTGTGTGAGTGTCATTTTCTCTCTCTGCTCCATCTCTCCTCACTCTTTCCTTCCCTTCATTAACAAACACACTCTGCTTCCCTCAAAGTGTGCCAGTCTTTTTTTTTTTTTTAAGAGTGCTCTCGCATTCTCGCTGCCGTGCACACTTTTTTTGTGTGTGTGTGTGTGTGTGTGTGTGTGTGTGTGTGCCAGCCAGGTCGCTGCAAAGGCGCCCTCGGCTGCTACCGGGCCCTGCTGATCGCAGCGCTGTGCCCAGGGGTTACCATAGCAACGGCAGTAATAGCAGACAGGGGTGTGCGTGCGCGCGCGTGTGTGTGTGCGCGAGTGCTGGAGCTCTCTGGGCTGCAGGAGTGGGAGAGTGAAGCAAGCGTCCTCTTTTTGGAATCTGTCCGTGTCTCTCTTATTTGACTTGTATTATCTTACAACCAATACAGACGTAAGAAGCAAACCCGCGGGTCGAGAGTTCAGGACTATTACGCAGCGCTTTTGTAACACTTCCTCTGTTCCTCAACAGGAAGTACTGCATCTCACAGTAAAGTGCAGTTTTGATTGACAGGTGCGGGAACAGTCATTTATTTCTTCATTTTTACGACTGCGGGAAACAGGAAATGACTGCAGAGGGGGAGAAAAGTCATTTGGGGGGTTGGTCCCTCCCCCCCTCCCGGAGCAGGGCCAGTGTCAGCGTTTCCACAAGCAGCTGCTGCGTGCCGCTGGGCTGCGAGATAGTCGGAGCTCCTTCCCTCTCTGCTCTGAGAGGGAGAAGCTGAATTAGCAAGCAGCTAGCGAGCCGTTCCCCCGGCCCCGCTGTCAGCACGCATCCACTTCCAAACCGTGGAGCACATTCTCCTGGCTGCTCCTTTTGTGCAATCCAAAACCAGCCAGGCCCTGGTTTTTTCTCACGGAAGTGTCCAAGGTCATCCGAGCTCCGACGCTGAGTTTATCGAGCGATAACAATGTTGGAGGCCCCAGCTGAGTGTGAGCAGTCTCTATAGATAGTCATTAGCCTTAATTTAATTTCAGGGCCAAACCGGGTAAGCATCTACGCCCTCGTTAGTCACAGAAGGTTTCTCTCCAGCATTAATGTTAGCGGGTACATATCTAGAATTCTGAGGAAATATGACCACAAATCACCCAAATGACTAGAAACCGTTTGTTGTTGTTGTTATTGCCGTTATTAATGGCAAGGATCATTGTGCCACTATGTGCACACACGCTCTTCATGCTGCTTTCAGTGTTTGGCTTTTGCCTGTGCAGGTCAGAGAACACGGCTCCCATAACTCCGTGTCTGTCTGTCTCACTACTAACAAATTCATACCAATAATCCTTTATTTTACTTGTTTAAGTTGAGTGTATTATTATACTAATATTGTACGCAGTTTGTGTCCCAACAACAATTATTTTACCATTCTTCTGAAATGCATTTGGATTTCAATATATTTTTTGAGGTTAGGTTACATAATGAAGAAAAAAATATGTCAAAAGAGACTTCTGAGCTTCTGTGTGTAAATAAAGGCGACCGATGCATACTGTGCTTCACGGACCGATTCAAAGTCTGCGCCATTGTGTAGTCAAAGCTCACAGTGTACAAGAACCCGGAGGCCTCGTAGTCCCAACCATGACCAACCTACACTACTCCTCTCAAACCCAACAAAGGCAGCGCAGACCAGACGTATAGACATGTACTCTGCGTCGTGTGTACATGTGCACTTTATTATTTAGCCTGAAAGAAAACTGGATGAAATAGCTTTCAGTAGCTTGTGATATACAACAACTGACCTCAGGTAGTTGGTCCTCCGAATCTATTTAAACCTTTTTTCTTCTTGAAAAAGTGCTGCAGCTGCTGCAAACTCTGACAACCTGAAAAGATAAGTGATGCTTCAGTAAATGTCTACAGATGTTTGAAAGGGTAGCAGTGTGGTCTGACCGCTTACGTTTGCATGGTTCAAACAAACTCAATGGCCTCTCCTCTCTCTCTCTATCGCTCTCTGTCTCTCTTCACCACAGCAGAAAAATTAAGCCGTGGGGCGGGCGGCTTGCAACACAAAATTATTCAGCCTGCCGACGGAATAGGGGCGCTGCAGACGCCGGGCTGATATTGTTTTGACAAGTGGATTAGTGTTGTAATAACATCAGACCAGTGCTGGTCATGCAGACTGCCAGCACGCACGCACGCACACACTCGGATCTCTGGCCTGTGCAGAGGCGGAACCAGGTGCATACTGGCAGGATAGGCCTCTCCTCCTTCCCACACATCCTTCCTCCCTTCTCAACTCCTCCTCCCCGGGCTTCCTTCCTCCTCGATGTTCTGGGGATTGTCCGTTAGCCACGATTGCTTTTATTTTCCTTGAGGAGTAAAAAACGTCAGCGTGGAGCCTGATTTGAATGCGACGTGTGTGATATCTATCCGATAGCCTTCCAGAAGGGCCGGGTTGACCAGCTTTCCCAGAAGATTGTTCTCTGAACGAGAGCTTCCCTCAGTGCACTTTGGGCTGAGTGCAGGGAGCTCAAACAGCCAACAGCATCATCGGGCTGAGAGGCCACATTAGATAGAAAATAATTACAATTGGGTTTGTTCTCTCTGACTTTCACTAATTGCCTTTAGCGGCACTCGCAGCATGTAACTCTATCCGTCTCTTTGGCCAGAGTGAAATAGCAACAACTATTGCAGTGGGAACGTGTACAGACATTTATGGTCCCCAGAGGATAATACTTGTATATCGACAACGCTCGGTTGGATTGCCGTAGCATTGTGTAGCTGTATTTTCCTCAGGAATTTACTTTAGATCCTCGGTCTACAGAACAGAGAAGAACATTTGTGAAGGTTCTCGACCAGATTCTCAAATGGGTCAGAACTTTTAATACTCAATACTTGAGTTCTACCTTCACAAGACCACTGAGAAGGAGTCACGAGACTGCATTGCTTGGCTTTAATGGTTCCATGGACATAATGATTGGAAACCAGCGGGATGAGTTTTTTTCACCTGCCCTGAAGTAAGCCAGTGGGTAAAGGGTCATGTCGGGTATTCAGAGCGCTCGCCTCTAAAATAAATGTGTACTTCATCCTTTCGCGGGCTTGTTAGGTGAATTTGGCTCTACGAGCTTGGTGCAGATCTCCTGCCTGTTTCACATTAGGTAGGTCATCTTGTGATGAACAGCTTGTAAAAGAAACTTTGTTTTAAATGTCTGGACACTTTTTCTTTCTTTTGGTGGTGTTTTATTAATCAGACGGGTTCCAGTCATTTGTTGTTTACCTAACGCACCACCACCTCACTCATCGTCTCATCATCTCCAGAGGAACGGTGGTGGAGCTCGTGAGTCGTTGTTTGGCACTCAGCCCCTCCTCGGTGGTTAAGGTCGGTTGGTTTTGCTGGCTTCACAGCATCCAGTGGCGTATGATCCCCCCCCTCTCATGTGGTATGTGCGAGCTGGCTGTCTTCCTCTCTGTCCTACCCGAACCCCCCCCACCCCCCCTGTGGCTGCTGTGGTGTGGGCAGAGGCAGGTTTGGGTGGGTTTATGTTTCCGCCTTACCCACCCTGCTGCTGATGAATAAACTGGGCACGACTACACAGGCTGGGAAAACATGTGCGTCCTGCTTATTTCCTTTTTCTCTTTTCCTTGTTATTTTTTCTTTCCTTTGCGGTGGGGTTTTCCTACATATCCTTTTCTTGTAGGTACCTGCCGCTCCTCTTGTCTTTAGAGTTGCATTACAAAATATGCAGAGGTTTGCATTGTGTCTGTCGCTGGTCTCACAGAGCTTGCTTGAACACATAAGGACAGACTCTATCAACACGATAAATGAGTGTCCCAGCAGTGAGTAAGATGTGAGTCAGAGGTCAGACTGGGTGCCAAGACCAGACAAGTTCAAGAGTTCTGCTCAGAAACAACCTGGACAAGAGTCTCAGACTGAAGGGGGGGAGGAAGTGGGAAACAATGGTGAAATAGAAGAAACACAGACAGAAATATGGTGGGCGAGAGAGGAATGCAAGATTTAATAAAAGCTGGAAGAGTTTGGAGAGTACATGTGGGAGAGAAAGACGAGGGTGGAGGGTTTTGCTTGGAGGAAAAGATGGAGGGGTAAGTGGCAATAAAGGCAAAAAAAGAGCAAAAGACAAAGCGGAGGAAACAAAAGACTAGAGGCCAACGTGCCCGTGAGGCTGAGGGAGCGATCGTGGCCTCTCAGCAGGGCCCAGATCTGGGAGGTCATCAGCGCTGACGCTGGTGCACTTTTGTGTGTGTGTGTGTGTGTGTGTGTGTGTGTGTGTGTCCAACAAAAAGACTTCAGTTATTCAGCATGTCTACAAAGACACCACTGTATGCTGGAACAGACACCAGAGTCTCGGCACTCATCTTTTTCTTCTGTGATCTGAAGCTTCTTCTCTGGAGAACTCCACAGGCTCACGCAACAGGAAGTTTGACCTGTGACGCCCTCTGCTGGCGGACACGCGCTCACACAGCCAGTCACTAATGCGCAGTCAGTCAATGTATGGGAAAGTCTTCTTCTTCAGTAACTTCGCCATCTTCAGTCTTAATATCTGCCAAGATTCTGGACGCTGAATCATTTCATTTATATGGCTACATTTCATCAAGTAGCTGTATAAATTATATGAAGTTATTGTGGACCAATATGTTGTGACTCAATGGTTTATTTCTGGTTTGACCTCATGTGTTATTATTATTTCAAACCTTTTTTAATTTTTGAATGAGCGTCACTCTCAGCGTGAGAATTAGATGCACGAGTGTACGTATCATGTATATTCTTTGCGTGCATGCCCACTGTGACGAGTGACAAGCGTGTAAGAATATCTTATCTTGACTTTTATTTTTGGAATCATTTAAAGGTATTGTCTCCCAAGTTAAAAAAACGACCTCTCTGGTTTTACTTCATTTTCATTTTATTTTGTATAACCCAAAATTGCAAATTACAAATTTGCCTCAGAGGGCTTTCCACTCTGTACACATGCGACATCCTCTGTCCTGAAACACATCGACACAGGAAAAACTCCCCAAAAAATGAAAACCATTCCATGGGGAAAAAAGGGACGAAACCTTAGTGAGAACGTCAGATTCTCACATTCAATTCCCATAACAGAAATTATTCAAATAATTGTGAGTAGTAAGCCAGGTGTACGGCAGGACCACTGCAGGAACAACCACCATCACATAGAACCACCATCCACAGAAGCCTGTGGGGAGGGAAAGCACAATGGCTTTAGGAAAAGGTCATGTTGGTTTACGATGACCGTAAAAATGATTAATATTTAAAATAATAATAATAATGATGACGATGATGATGATGATAGCAGAAGGTGTCAGCGGGGCCACGGTAGGAGAAAGGAACAGGATCCAGATAGAATCATGAAAACCTGTGAGGAGAGAAAGCACAAATACTCTGTGAAGAAACCAAGTTAGTGATGGGCATTAATGTTTACAGCAATAGAAATGGGAAAATCAATGGTCTTAGAAGTGGTAGGTGTCTGTGAGGCCAGGCAGGAGTCCGGACCAGGGTCCGGACGGATCTACGATCTACAAAGACCAGCGAGGCGAGAAAGCACAAAAGACAGACCCCGGCAGTCTAGGCCTAATAGAAGCATAACTAAGGGCTGGTCCAGGCTAACCTGAGCCAGCCCTAACTATTAGAATTATCAAAGAGGAAAGTTTTAAGCTTTATCTTAAAAGAGCTGACCGAATCTGCCCCCCAGGACTGAAAGTGGAATGTAGTTCCACAAAAGAGGAGCTTGATAACTGAAGGCTCTGGCGTTACAAGCTCTTTAAGATAAGATGGTGCCTCACCAGCAAGTGCCTTGTAGGTGAGGAGAAGTACCTTAAAATCTATTCTTGATTTAACAGGGAGCCAGTGCAGAGAAGTTAATACAGGAGTAATATGATCCCTTTTCTTAGTTCTTGTTAATACACGTGCTGCAGCATTCTGAATCAAATGGAGAGGCTTAAGAGATTTACAAGAGCAGCCTGATAACAAAGAATTACAGTAGTCCAGTCTAGAAGTAAGAAGCGCATGAACAAATCTTTCTGCGTTCTCTTGTTTTTCGATATATAATACGTAGATGAAAACATATACTGGTTGAAGAGAACTCGAAGATTCTTTACAATGCTGCTTGACACCAGAGCAATTCCATCACTTGACAGCTGACTTCGAAGGCGCTCTGGGCCTATCAAGTTTCATCAGGAAGTTGCAGGTCATCCAAGTTTTGATATCTCAAAGACATTCTTGAAGTCTAACTAGCTGGTCGGTCTCTTCTGGCTTGATCGACATACAGTTGAGTATCGTCTGCATAACAATGGAAGTTTATGCTGTGTTTTTTGCTGAAAACGTCGCCCAAAGGAAGCATATAGAGGGTAAATAAAATCGGTCCAAGCACAGAACCTTGTGGGACTCCGTGACCAACATTGGTGGTCATCGAGGATTCACCATGTAAAAGCACAAACTGGGATCGATCCAATAAATTGGATTTAAACCAGCGAGTGTAGTTCCTTTTAATACCAATCAAATGTCTAATTATGGACGTGTAATAGCTTCGCAAAACAATTTCACAATGATCTCTTGACATGTCCGTTTTCTTGTGCCCACATCTCCTCTTCTCAGTGTCCGGTGCTAACCCCCGCTCCCTTGTTTTGTGTGTTTGTGCAGCTGAACTGGAGTTCGTTCAGATTGTCATCATCATCGTGGTGATGACTGTGATGGTGGTGGTGATCATCTGCCTGCTCAACCACTACAAGCTCTCCTCCTGGTCCTTCATCACGCGTCAGAGCCAGGCCCGCAGGCACGAGCATGCCCTGCAGCAGGTCAGTCCCTGGCAGACTAATGATAACGACCTGAATAGAAATACTGTTTGGTTTGGCTTGTATCTTGTTGTTTTTGCCACTGGATGAATGCCCCCCCCCCCAACACCCCACCACCGCCTCACACTCTTTGTTCCAGTTCCAGTTTCCGTTCAGGTGAACTTGCTGAATTGACTTCTTCAGAGCCAGACTCTGTCGGGCCTTGATGTTTAATTCACTAACACTGCTGTCTAGACCGCAGCGACTCTGCAACCCCCCCCCCCTCCACCCCACTGACGTGCTGACACTCAAACAAACATACGCAAACACGTACAAACGCAGGTTGCCAAATCGCACAAAGATACAGAATGCGATCTGTGATGCAAAGTCATTTAACCGGTATCTGAAAAAGCGGATGATCGCTTAGTCTCCCGTTACTGTGCTAACAAACCCTCGTCTCAGTCAGTGCTCCGATGAAAACAAGGATTATGCAAACAGAGGCACACTTGTGGCAAAGAAAAGCCCCCAATGCAACACAAGAAAGTGGCTAAGACCCATGCATGTTACCCCCGCTCCTCCCCCTTTTTTCCTTTTCTCTTCATTGTGCCCCTTTTTTAGAAAACATTCAAATGCAGACGAAGGGAAACCGCAATTATTTGATAGTGTCTTTCATCCCGAAATTTTTTCCCCCCCAAAGACGAGAGCTGTCCGCTGCCTTTTGTTGCACCAGCTCCCAGCCAGGGGGATCCGGCCTTTTTCAGCATTTTGTATCCTCCTCAAATTGTTACTCTTTAGGTTGTTCTTTTTTATTTTAAAGAAGAAAGTTTCTGTCTTCAGTTTAAAGATGACACGTAAAAAAAGAAACGTCTCAGACATAAAATAAAGAAAGCGCTGATGACGTTTGTTTTGTAAAGCTCAATCAGTGAAATGAATCCAACACGAGTGTAACACGTCTTCAAACGCTAGTAATGACTCATGTTAGACTTTAAATCCTTACGCTTTCTTTTCTTTGTCTCGTCTGTCTCGGTGTGTAGGACGGGTGTCTGTGGCCTTCAGACAGCAGCTCTCGACAAGGTGCCTCCGAGGTAAGACCGCTGCCATCCTTCCTCCTCTTCCCCCATCTAAGCCCCACCAGCACAGCCTCGTTCACTCTGAGCAGCGCTACATCCACACTTACACAATATATCTAGATAACGTGAGATTGTCGCAGCAGCATAATATGGCGGCAAATCACCGTCAAAATTCGAGAGCGCAAATCAGGTTGATGCGCGCACAACTATAGAAGCCCATTTTCACACTAAAGAAAGGGGATAGAAAGTCGAAATTATGAGATAAAACGCCAAAAAACAAACGCCCCCCTTTGGTAATCGTAGTGGACCATCATTACCGGCACATTAAGAGCAATGCGTCCAGCTCGCAGACCGGTCCCTATTTGTAAAATACTGGGAAAAAGGTCAGAATCTGTGAATATCTTGCCAACTTTCAATACGGATCAACTTTTTGAAAAAAAAAAATAATGCGGTTGTAGTGAATGTGATATACAAGATATGCGCAGGCTCCTCCATAGTTCGGTAAAGTTGGCAAGATATTCAGATTCAGACTGACGGACCGGTCTGCGTAAATAATCAAGGTAATTATTTCAGGGCCAAAAAGTCATTGAAGCCTGCTGTGATTTACATGCTGATGTTACCATAAACATATTTCTATATTACTTTGTACAGACTAACGCAGATGAATAAAAAAGAGAGAGGGATCTCTACTGGTCTCTTCCCAGCTCCTCTTTGTTTCCCAGTCGGCTGAGCCCACGTCTAATTGTTACGTGGTTCCAGGAATCCCATCCTGGGACAAAGATTCTGACATTTGCATTTTGCTTGCTTGTAAATATTTGATCATCCAGGAATTGGAGCTCGTAAGTCGCACCGGGTACAGGTGGCGCTGCGCTCCAAACGGAATCCCATTTGGCGTGTCCTCAAAGACCCGCGAGCACAGAACCGCAAACAAATGGCGGGGATCTGTTTGTTTGGCGGCGTGCACGCCAGATGGGGGAGCTTACTTCCTCCGGCGGGAGGAAGTGCACTGGGACAACCAGAAACGCTCGAAGAACACGATGGACCGTATCATTGATAACGGCGCATGAGACGTTCTCCGGCCCAGTCCGTGGGAAGTCTGGGTGGGCATGAAGGGCCAGTTTGCACCAAAACAACCACCAAATTCCCTTTGGTTCAGCACGCTGCCAGCTAAAAGCCTTTTCTGTAAGCCCAGGATAGGGGGGAGGCGAGGGGGGAGGAGACGCTGTCCCCGACACACACAGAGGGACACACAGCCAATGAGTGTGGGTGGCTGATAGAAGGTGGGTGGGGGCCAGAGGTGGGGAGGGGTTGTTTTTGGTGCGTCATTAATCAGCAACACCTCCCTTGACACTGTCTAGACAGCCGTCTGAGAGCTGCCCTGCTCCACTGCCTCTGCTCCCTCTATCAGCGATGCACCTTTCTCCCCCCCCCCTCCCTCCGCCTGTCCGTGTGTCAGTCTGGCTTCATACTTTTTATTTCTGTCTTTATCTTTCCCCCTCTTTATCTTCCACAGCCCTTTTCTCTCTCTCTCTCTGACTGTATTTCAATTGCCCTGATCCTTTACCCCCCCCCCCCCCTCCACACACATTTTTTCCCCTCCAGTCTAGTCTCTTCATCCACGCTGCCTTGTCAGTGGGGGTTGAGTATTAGAGGCACAGTTACTAATTGAAATGAGCTCGCTCTGATAATGACTTGTGCCACAGTAGAGCTGTGATGAATCAGTCTGTGGAGCTAATTGAGGTGAACATCTGACAGGCCGGAGGATGAACCCATAAGTTGGATGTGGTCTGGTCCTTTTTTCCCTTCCCACTGTAATTACATGGTCATGTCTTTAATAATGATTTGGGGATTCATAGGTGAGAGATGTAGCTGCAACAGGATCATCAGTCCTTGGAATTAAGTCCTTATATTGAAGTGCGTGTGCGCGCATTGGACACTTTAGTAGGTACACCTTTTCAATTGCTTGTTAAAACAAATTGGTGATCAAACTCAACGCCTACAACGCACAACCATCTTCAGGGTCAACACAGAATGGGCCGAAAAAGAGCGGCAGTTGTGTAGACGAAAAGGCCTCGTTGTTGTGGGAGGTCAGAAGAGAAAGGGCACAGCGTGTCGAGATGATAGAAAGGCAACAGCCACTGAAACAGCCACTCGTTTCAGGCATATAAATGTGTGTGTGTGTGTGTATAAATGTATGGGTTTACATATCTGATTATATGACGTTTAGAAATGTTGTTGTGGGTGAGTGGGGTGTCGATGTGTCCTTGGGCAAGACACTTAACCCCAACATGGCTCCTGTGGCTGCGACTACAGTGTGGATGGTAGTGACTGATGGGCAGGTGTCACTGTGTGTGGTTCTCCTGTCATCCGTGTATGAATGGGTGTGAATGGGTGAATGATGTCATGTAGTGTTAAAGCGCTTTGAGTAAGACTAGAAAAGCGCTAAACAAGTACAGTGCATTTACAATTTTTTAGTTGTACAGATTGAACAGTTTTTGTAATGTAATATGTTATGATGTCTATTGAACACAAGTTTTATATGAATACATCGTGGTGTCTCTCTGTCTCCCCTCCCCTCAGGTGTTGTACGCCCCCCAGGCCAGGGATCGCTTCACTGCTCCCTCCTTCATGCAGCGCGACCGCTTCAGTCGCTTCCAGCCCACCTACCCCTACCTGCAGCACCAGATCGACCTGCCGCCCACAATCTCGCTGTCGGACGGCGAGGAGCCCCCGCCCTATCAGGGGCCCTGCACCCTGCAGCTCCGCGACCCCGAGCAGCAGATGGAGCTCAACCGCGAGTCAGTGAGGGCGCCGCCCAACCGGACAATCTACGACAGTGACTTGATCGACATGGGGGGAGGCGGCGGCCTGTCAGGGGTGGGGTTAGGAGGGGGGGGGATGGTGGGAGGCGGCCCGAGGCCGCCGAGCAGTAACTCGGGCATCAGCGCGACCAACTCCAGCAGCCACGGGCGCATGGAGGGGCCCCCGCCAGCCTACAGCGAGGTGATGGGCCACTACCCCGGCTCGGCGTTCTACCTACACCAGCACAGCAATAACCAGAGGGCGGGGGGGCCGGGGAGCAGGACGATCCAGCAGCAGAGCCAATCAGAAAGCACAATAGTACCTGCCAAGGACGGCCGACCGGAGGACCTGGTGTGAAGACAAGAGTCGGGGCAGAAAGCTGCCTCTCCTCTTCCCCCCAGATCACCTGTAAGCAGTGGTCTCTGTCTCTGTCTCTGTCTCTCTCACGTCATCTGTCCACACTCCCATGCACAATTCAATACCAACAAAACAAGGAAAAAGGAACTAGGAGTTGGTTTCCTTTCAGTGTCCTTCCTGATGTGAGGCATTCAAACAGCGGGGCCGGATGTGTCCACTGCACGGAGAGAAAGAAACGACTGGCACAAATGTAACAGTTTGAGCTTCTTTTTCCTTTGTCCTATCGGGGGACGGCTCTGTACCCGTGGAACTAAGCATGAGTTTTTAATCTTTTTTTTTTTTTTTTTTTTTTGGGACCGGGATCTGTGCACAAAGCGAGAACTGAGAATCAAGGACTTACAGAGAACATGACAAAACAAGAGACTCACAAACCCAAATCTTAGTGCCAAGGTTCACAAGGAAGCAGAGTGTGTGTGTGTGGGGGGGGGGGGGGGGGGAAGACTCGTTCTAACATTCAAAACACACAGAAAAGAAAAGTTATCTAAAAGTTGCACTATCTTTTTGTTGTAAAAGAGAAGAGGGAAATGATGTGATGATAATGATGTGTCCTTTTTTCTGTTTTTTTCTTTTGTCCTTTTCATGAATGGATTGACTGACTGAACTTTGCCTCCAAAGTCTTTTAAGCAGTTGGGAGCAAAAAAAAACAACAACAAAAAAAAGTATTATAAGCTTATGTCCTTCCGTTTTTTGAAAACCGCAAGAAATACTTGTACCCAGCCTACAAAACGTCTGTCTGCTTGCACCACAGGCATAGTGAGACTTAGTAAGAGGACGGCCTTGTACTGCTCACGTTCCAGGAAGGACTCGGCCTGCTGACCGCCCGCTGGGTGGACAGAATATCTCCCACTTCCTTTCTTTCTTTCTTATCTTAAGATTTGGAGATGGCTTTTCCCTGGCCACCGCAGTTCCTAAGGTCTTACAAAGAAAGAGAGCTGCTTTTAACCAAGAAAAACATAATTCTGTTACAATAATAAAAGCGAAACAACATATCCGAGTGTCCACCCAGCAGCGCGGTCGCAGCCGGCCTTTCACTTCTTCTACTCGGTTCCCCGACATCTGAGCACCTTGACGCCCCCCCCCCCCCCCCCCCCCCCCCCCCCTCACTCTCCTCTCACCGCTCTTCTCGACATGCACAGTGCATTCTGCCAACAACCACACTGAACATAACCCCCCCCCCCCGCTGCCATGACAACCCAACACAAAACAGAAAAAAGGCGGCTCGGCGCTCCGTCTCCATGTTTCTAACAAACACACACACACACACACACACACACACACGCGCGCAGACACAAAAAATGAAACGGGACGACACAAAGTGAAGACTCCGGTCTGCGTCCGCCAGCACAGCAATCAGGCTCTAAAGGAGAACGTGTCTGTGGTCAAAGGGCTATGGGATGATGGGTCCTTTTTTTTGTAGAAGAAAAAAAACATTTTTAAAAATTGAGCCTTTTTCTCTGCTCATTGTTGCCTTCTCCTCTGCTCTTGCGCTTTTCTCTGTCCTCCCTTATCTGGTTTGCATTCAACACCAGAGCCCCCTTCCGACCTCCCACCCCTATCTCAAGCTTGTTGACATTAGCCCCCCCCCCCACCCCCCCCACACACACCTCCACCTCTTCTGTTACGTTGAAGTGATGCAGAGTCCGCCAAGCCCTTTAAAGTGGAGACTGGAGTGGAGCCCGTGTGTGTGTGTGTGTGTGTGTGTGTGTGTGTGTGTGTGTGTGTGTGTGTGTGTGTGTGTGTGTGTGTGTGTGTGTGTGTGTGTGTGTGTGTGTGTGTGTGTGTGTGTGTGTGTGTGTGTGTGTGTGTGTGTGTGTGTGTGTGTGTTGGTTAGAGCTGGTTAAAAGCACTTAATGTTGGAGCAGTGTGTGTGTGTGTGTGTGTGTGTGTGTGTGTGTGTGTGTGTGTGTGTGTGTGTTTCATTAATCAACTGCTTGTTCTGAGCTTAGATTTTGAAGGACATATTTGTTATTTGGCACCGCCCATATTTTCACATCATTACTTCTGCTTTCGTCCGGTCCAGAGATGCATGATGGTTCTTGTTGCAGTGCAGAGTCCAGTGGTCTTAGTGCTATCTGTCCCTCAAACAAAGGAAATAAAGACACTGTTAATTGCTGCAAAAATTTGCAGCTTATGGAAGAGAGAGAAAATCAAATGTCCCGTTCTAAATCTTTGGCAGTCTGCTTTGTGTTTGCCGAGGTGAGAAGATCTGCCTCTTCCA
The DNA here is from genome assembly GCF_964276395.1 of Gasterosteus aculeatus. Lineage (NCBI taxonomy): Eukaryota > Metazoa > Chordata > Actinopteri > Perciformes > Gasterosteidae > Gasterosteus > Gasterosteus aculeatus. The sequence continues at coordinate 18,497,222 of NC_135707.1, read as the reverse complement.
TGCGTTTCTGACTGTCAACAAACCCCACAAGAAGACCAAAAACCTGCAGAGTCACACAAACAAAGTCATGACTCATCGTCCACTTGTTTGTTTTGCGTCTTCGATAGACACCCTACTTGTTAGTGAGGCAAGGCAATTTTATTTGTACAGCACATTCCTACAGCGAGGCAATTCAAAGTGCTTTACATAAAACCATTAAAAACATCCAAACATAAAACACGTTAACATTGATTTGAGACTTAAAAGGAAAAGTCATTAAAAAGATGACTGTGTCAAATTGGGCAAAATTTGAAATGTGTAGTTTAAGAGAACCAACATTCTAACGCAGACCTGCAGCTGTTAGTAGGATCAGTCACAGCTGGTTTGAGTCTTTTGGGGGGATTGATGGCCCTAGAAAGCAAATCGAATAACCCACTCATCTATTCTAATCTGCCATGGCATTCCAGAGTTGATCCGTTATTTGTAAATCCTTTCTTCATGATCGGCCCTGATCTTTAGAGACATTCCCACTTCTTCTCTGCTGGCACCAGTTGCAGCCGGTGTGAAGTTCCTTAATGCAACATTAATGAGCATTCGAAGGCATCATCAACGAGGCCTTAAGGGGAATTCATTTGACTGTGAGCCTGGAAATGCTCCTGTAGAAGAGCAGACCTCGTGCACTCGAGAGCTCAGACGGGACTTTACACCTGTGGAGATGGAGGAGGGACAAATGAATCGACTCTTTGGTGGTTGGTGTGTGTGTGTGTGTGTCTGTGTGTTACTACATCGCTGCTGCTATTGCTGTTGCTGCTACTGCTTATATTGTTGCTACTGCTGCTTCTCATGACCCCGCCTCCCTCCGCCCATCCCGTCCCACCAACTCATCCAGAACTAGGAAGCTAGAACCCGACTCTCTGCAGTCAGAAGCACAAGTACTGAGACAACTAGTGTTTTCCCTTTGTGCGACACACTAAACACACGCAGAAACATTTGTCCCAACACTTTGGCCTTTGACTGCACAGACCTGCTTTCGAAGGCCACGTTTCCTCCTCCTCCTCTGGTCTCCCTGCCCCCTGTCGCCTCGTTCTGTCTGTGCAGTCATAGCTTGTAAATTGAGGATATAAAGATGAATTTTATGTTTTCTACAATGAGGTTTTGCATGTTACTATTATGTGAGTAAATAAGGTGCCTAATGTTCATGTTTGAGCAGACCACACCTCAGTCAAACTGCTGCTGGGGATCCCTCGCAGGCCCTCTGCGGCGAGGCAACGCTTCTCCGCTGAGTTGGTGGACGGAGGTCGCGGCCCGTCGGGGCTTCTCGCTCCCGCCCTTGAGTTTACAGGCCCAATTCGATCCGGAGATTGAAGATGTCCGGAAAACACCCATTTAATCCCAGCGGCACGCGCAGCTGTACATGTTGGTGCCTGTTTCCACGTCAGCAAAAGCCTGAAGCGAGACTGCGGCCTCCGGCGGGCTGGACGGAGGCGCTGGCGGCGGCGGAAGCCATTTCCACCAGCAGTTTGCCCGGGTGTGGAGCAGACATAGGAACCCACACTTGCACTCAAAAAAGCTCCCACCTTCGTTGTGCCTCACTTCCAACGGTGCTTTTTTCAGTAGTCTGTCTTTCTTTGTTTGTTTGTAAGGTGCTGTATATAACTTGAATATATTATGCACATATCCTGCCCAATGGGTAGAAACCACACACAAAAAAGATGTTGTGAATATTGTAATATAATGTATAGACAATATAAGAATTTTAAGAAGGCAGAATCAAATTTGTAAATGCCTACAGTTGAAAAAAAATAACTTGCTTTGTCTTTTTCCTTTTTTATGAGAACCTGGTTTGCAAAGTATGCTTAAAATATGGTTGCAACGCAAATACAAATTACTACTTATGATATTTTGCTATCAATAATAGTCCGTGATAAGAATGAAATAACCTCTGTATTAAGCGAGGGGTCGTGAAAGGATATTATTCACTTGTTTATGGGAATTCCTCCTCAGACAACAAGCTTTTCGCAGCGCTCGCTGTCATTTGGATACCGGCTGGTGGTTTTTCTTTTTCAGCCCAACCGACTAACAAATGTAAAGTTCTACGCCACAATCTTTTAAAGGAAAGCGGGGAAAAGCAAGCACTGGTCAGTTGCTGTTCAATGCCACGACTTCAGCCGGCCCGCTTTGATTTTCTACTAGGGGGGGGGGGGTGCGTATCACATGACCACTGCACACGAGGGCCCGTCGGAGCTTCCCGATACGGAAGGAGCTTGTGTCCGCACTCTTAGATCTAACAACCTTTTTTTTTAAGTTACTATTCAGCAGTAATTTTGTATATCTGCCAAAGTTGAAGAGCACCGCTGACGTGTGAGAAGAAAAAAAATCTGTTCAATCTGTCATATTACTTTCCTCTTATTATTACTATTATTGTTATTTTTATTTTCTACATTACAAATGTTATGTGTGGCTCAATATATTGAAACGAACGTCACGTTTAACCTGCAGTCGTTTATTTACAGTATGTACGGAGAATAACTACGATAACCACAGAGCATGTTCGTTCTTCTCTGTAGACTGTGTACGTTTTCCTCTTCAAGCACCAAATATGTTGCAGTCGTGCAGTTTTGATTTGGAAAATAGTCTCTTATATCGTAACTCTGGCTGCAGCGCCGCTCGGCCCTCCTTAAAGACCTTTTTATTTTTTGTCTTAGTTTCCTGCACTAGCTTGAAGAAACTAACTGGGGCTCGGACTCATTTTTCGGACCCCCCCCCCCTCCTCCCGCCGCCCGCCGCGCTCTCTCCACTTCTCAGAAGTCTGTACTCAACTGCTGACCACAAGTAGCTGTTTTTATCGTTGCATATTTTGATAGTAATGAGAATAATAACAACTCAACAGTTTGGTATTGTCTCCGTCTCCACGGTTACCATAGGACTGCTTCCATCATGGGTTTTGTATCATCCAAAACTCCTCTCCCCTCTGTGCTGAAATACATATCTATATATAAATATATGTAGATATGTGTGTCCAAAACACAGAGGTAAAATTGTTGTGTATCTTTTGCCTCTTTTTATTTAAGCAATTGTGATGTAATAGGTTTTAGGCCTAAGGTCTGTTATTGCAATACTTTTACAGAAAAGACTAGAAAAAAAAATCAAAAATTGTTGCTCTAAGTGCTGTTGTAGTCAAAGATTTTATGCTTGTACTTATGCTGTAGTCAAACTGCAGTGTAATGAATAAAACTTTAAAAGTGATGACTCAGGTGTTTTTTTCCCCCCCCGTCTTCTCTGGGTAATGAGGTTTCGGCTCTGATGCAGTTGACAGGGAAGTAGAAGTGCTCCCAACGGGCTTTACCACTGAAACAAACTCCATCCTAAACACAATGAGTCCAGGTGATGTAGCTGCCACATGTCGCCGCATCAGCGTGTTGCCGACACTGTTTTATGATCCAAAACTATTTCTACTGCCGTTCTCAAGGGAAAACTTTTCCCCAGGTGGGCACAGAAGGATAGAATGAATCCAATGTGATAAGTGAATATGGGTGAAAACTAACTCACTAAAGGATGGGAGGTCAGAGGTTAGAGTAACCCTAACCTCTGACCTCCCATCCTGAGCGAGCGAGAGGGAGCTCGCCTTCTCGTGAACCTCTTCAAAACGCTATAAGGAGTAAAATAGTGCCAGGCTAAGCAATGTTATACACATACTTTTCGTATGCAAGGGTACTTCTCATAACTAGAGCAACTCAAGCAGGGTTTAAAAGGAATTTAAAAAACATGAATTTGGTACACCTCCAGAGGTGGACCGAGCACTGGGCCCGTGTAATGCTGCTGACCCAAGGACGGGTACTGAGACAACGAAACGCAGTTTAACATGCAACCATAAAGGGCAGGAGAGCAGATAAAGTGCAGAGTATATATAAATACATGTACAGTGTGAAATATACATGGAGCAGTATATACATTACGCAGCAGGGTTGTAAATATGAATGACAAGGTAGTGCAAATGTAGCATAGTTGTGCAAATACGGCATAATTGAAGTGCAGAATGTTCAGTGGCTGGAAGGTCATGGGTCATTGTAGAGCTGCGGGGGGGGACTGGGGAGAAGCTGTTCCTGAACCTGCTGGTCACAGGACTCAATGACTACAGGCCCGTCGCCCTGACCTCTGTGGAGATGGTTGTGGATTTCACCAAGAACAGAGCCCCATCCTCCCCCATCACCCTGTGTTCCTTCCGTTTTCTGGGCTCCATCATCACCCAGGACCTCAAGTGGGAGCTGAACATCAGCTCCACCACCAAGAAGGCTCAGCAGAGGTTGTTCTTCCTGAGGCAGCTGAAGAACTTCAACCTGCCAAAGACGATGACGGTGCTCTTCTACACGGCCATCATCGAGTCCATCCTCTGCTCCTCCATCACCGTCTGGTACGCTGCAGCCACAGCCAAGGACAAGGGCAGGCTGCAGCGTGTCATCCGCTCTGCAGAGAGGCTGATCGGCTGCAATCTGCCGTCCCTGCAGGACTTGTTCGCTTCCAGGTCTCTGAAGCGTGGTAAAAAGATCGGGGCCGACCCCTCCCACCCCCGACAAAACCTGTTTGTGCCCCTTCCATCTGGCAGGAGGCTGAGGTCCATCGGGACTAAGTGAGACTGCAGGTTTCCAACGTGTCCAACTCAAGGAGTTCAACAAATGTGACCGTGACAACTTTCTAATGTGCACGCTGGCTGCTGGCTGCCCCAAAGATGATTCCAGTGGCCTTTTGTAAGTGTCAAGAAGAGAAACTCTCTGACTTTCAACGATTTTTTTCCTCTGGACATGTGTTTCACCTCTGGATTTCCAGAAGCTTCTTGACACTTGAGTTGTGTTCAGCCAATGACTCACACCTGAGGAACACAGATTGTCTTTAGACTCCACGCTGTCCTCCGTGTCTTACTCCCAGTGGGAGGACGGACAGGTGTTTGTGTGAAGGGGCTGTTGACTGCATAAACAGTTGTTCATTAGTTTGGACAGCAGAGGACATTGTAACTCACACACATGATGTTCCGCCAAGCAATACTCGCATTTTTACATTTAGATAAGATTCATAATGTGCGTTTGGCAGCAGGAGGTTCAGATCCGTTTAGCATATCCGGACAGCTAAGAAGCACCCCGGGGCGCACGTGACCTCGACCCTCTAGCACAGTGAAAAGTATGCACAGCATTTGGGGTATTTTTGTTGTCTTGTACTAAATATACATTAATGTAAAACATTTGGGGACCCTCATGCACATGACATGAAAGTAGAAGGGAGAATCACATCAGATTTCTGTGCAGACCAGTGCAGTAATTGTGATGTCATTCTAACCACCCACACGTTTACTTTGAGGCCGTCACAGGAAAGAAGGATATCCCTCTAGATTTTATGTAGCATATGTAGAAAGTCATTATAGAAGGCAACACAAGTGAGGTCACCTGGCACGGCCCCTTTCTATTGGGGCTTTAGTGGCATCTTTGCCCAGGGGCGTTATGTCATGATCACAACTTCACTTATTTAACAGTTATGGTGTTGGTAGAATGGAAAGGTCAAGCGGGGGTTAATTAGTTTAGGTATGATGCAGTTATAACTAACCTTACGTTAAAGAGCTCTAAAATAATAATCCAAATTGATGTTGAGTATTTAAAGGCAGCATTTCAGAGAATACTTTGACTTGGCTGCAGTGACTTCTTCAGCCACATGGGGGCAGAACTTAACAAAACCCCATTTGTCTTTCTGCGTTATGGGCTGCTCCATATCTGCTTCTCTGTCAAGATATTCAGTGGCTGTGATATCAGCACGTACACCTCGATAGCTCAACAAGACTCGACTATATTCATTGTCAAATGGGACAACGGGTCTGTGTCACGAGTTGCAACACTCAAACCTTTGCATGCCAGGACAAACAGGGAGGGTTAGTATTTCACTTTATTCAGTTGTGATTTCACCAGCCAGCTGCTTGAATAGTGACAAGCATTTGGTGCATTTAGAACACCGGCACCAGACACGTTGGTGTCCGCAGTGGCCTACTGGTGCTGTGCGCTTACATGTACACACAGATAATGAAATATATTCGCTCGAGCTTTAGGATAAAAATACATTATAAAACAGGTATTTCCTGGTCATTATATTAGAAAAGAGAAGCAATGATATTGAGCATTTCACAAAGGCTCACACAGGTGATTATGAGCTTTAAGCTTTATTTTCCCAACAAGCAGCAGAATTAGTGCTGCTCTCCCCCATGTAGTTTGCCATTATTCTTTTTAACTCTTTGAAGCTGGCGTGTTTACGTGAAGAGGAATAAGAATACATCTTCTTTGAACCCATGCCAGGAGTCTGCCGAGCTGCCGCCTAGTCTACACTCAGTAATTGTCCCACCAACGTGCACGATTACCAACTGAATTTGAAACACAAAATTGACAACAGTGGACAATTGAGAAGTGCAAGGAGACATTTTAGGACCAGGGTAGTACAAAGCGGCTCTTCTTTCAGAAAAGCCTTACAAGTGCTGTCTTTTACTTGCCTCAAACACACTGATTACTTGTTGAGATCAAAATAAGGTAATTTAGTCAGAGGCCCCACATTTCTCTACTCCTTTTTCTTCCTAAAATACGCTTTCCCCTCTGTGACTCGGTCTTTGGTTCCCTGCAGTTTCTCAGAGAGCTTGTCCTTCGTCTCTTCCATTTTCTCGGAGAAGAGTTCTTTAGTTTCCTCCATTCTCTCTGAAAACCTCTCCTTTGTCTCCTCCATCCTGTCCTGGATGTATTCTTTGACCGGCGGCGGTGTGGACAAGTAGCCGTGCTTGCGCAGATACTGGACAGATAGTGACGTGCCGCCCAGGGTCGCTGTATATCTAGCAGGGGTTGCAATCTGTAAAGAAACAAAATGGAAAAAAAACACCTGCTGGTCAGCAGAGCAAAGCGCCTGAATCCATCACTCACAAATAACTTGTTGGGTACAATTGATCTGCTTTTAGCAGGATGAGAGACTCATGCTAATCTAAGTTAGATAAGGGTCAGAACAATTTCCAGTATGAATGTTTTATTGAAACGATACTTTGATGCTGGAAAAAAACCCTGTGAATCCAGTTGATTGTGGATTAAATTACCTTGTACATGGCGTACGCAGTCAGAGCGTAGCCACTCGAAGAGTTTCTCAAAAGGCTGACGAATGACTCTGGCACACCTATAAACTCCAGGAAGGGTACTACGTTCACGCCTCTGGAAGAAGAACACAAACATCAAGGTAGTTGGGGTTATAATTGCACAGAGGATAAAATATGGTTAGTCCTATAAAACAATAAATCTATTTTAGTATGATAAGTGATCTAACATTTGCAGTCAGCATTTTGCTGACGCTTTTAGCCAAAGCAACAATAAGTCTAATCTATAAAGGAAAGCAATCAACTCAAAACCACTCACTTCATAGCAGCATAATAGAAGGTTCCAAACCAGACCGAGGACGTCAGGAGATGTACAGGGATCATCACCTTCCCATACTGTTTGAAGGTCCTCTTAAACCGCTGGACCAAACCGATGGACTTGTCCTGCAGGGGGTCCACCTCCAAGGCATCAAACCCTGCATCCTCTTTCTGGACCTCCTGGGTTGGAGGTGCGGCGCCGGACTGCGGTTCCTGGTGTTTTGGCTGCTGGGCCACATTGCTGGAGGCTGTGGTTGACAGCCGGCTCCGCCCTGTGGGGGCTGGCGGTGACAGGCGGAGGACACAGCAACAGAAGGCGGCTGGTGGTTCTGGGACGGCGAGGGCCACCAGTGACGGCCGCGCTGCTGCCAAACGCCGCAGTGTCCCGAGGTTTAGGATGCGCTGCATTGTCCCCCTCCTCTTCTCTGCTGCTGGGACCTTCAACCACAGGCTGTGGGACGAGGCAAAGTACGACGTTCCATTAACTCGATCATTCTTACGTTTGGTGCCGCCGCGAACAACGTTCCTCCCTCCAAATTAGTTGGACATTCAACAATTTGAATGATCAACTAATCGTCCAATAGTGCATTGAGAAATGACTCATACCATTATTAATTAGTAAGGACCCACGTTCATTACAACAAGCTCTAGGCTCCACAGTAAAATATTATAGGTTAACATGAAAGACTAAGAAAACCAGAAAATATTGATTTGAGAAGCAGGATATTTTTTGCCAAAAATGAGAATCCAAATATAGTACTGAAATGTGCCGCTTAACGCCTACTGTGACATTACCTGCATAACATTGAAAACAAAAATTGCAGTTTACATTCCTGCTAGAAAATGTACATAAACATCAAGATCCGCCTTTAAAATATATTAGAAATGCCTGCATACGGTTGTCTGAATCACCACATCTACAGGAGCATTGTAATCCATTAACATGTAGACAACTTTGTGTGAACAGCATTCGAAAGGTGTGTTTTCTATTCATTCTGCAGACAGTGACATCTTAAGACAGTTCAACCGTGTTCCTTTATTCAAACCTGACTATTTAGGAGCCATGACCATTTCTGCAGACTAAATACTTTCAAGACCAACAGTTCTTTCCTTTTCCACTATAATAAATGAACGCCTTTGATACTTTAGATTAAAGGAATATTGTTCTAGAAAGAGTGAACTCCATCAATGTCACCGTGAAGCAGCAATGCTACGCTGATAAAGAGAGTGTGAGCCCATTGCCCAAGTTACGTTCCGTCATGCTTTAGTTACGTCATCTGCGTTACATTAATTGATAACACAGGTTATGGAACAGACTACAGGTGAACCCACCTAACGTTAGTTATCGTGAATACACAGTGACCCCCTCTATCTGACTTCACGTGCGGTTTCATAAACATAGTACAAGCATGTCGGTCTCAGAATTGTAACATTAACCAAGACTACGTTGTAAAAGGTGACGTTACGAATCGAGAAGACGACGTTTCCTTTCCCGTTACGAAAACTCGAACCTCGTAGCGGCTAACGTTAGCAAAAATACTGCTGGAGCAGTGCGAAAGCGACACAACACGACCGGAAGTTGTGATGTTGACTTCACAATAAAAGCAATCAAAGATAAAAAGACGAAGGGGATTTATTATGGCTTATTGTTAAAGTTTTGACCGGAAGTCTACAGTTAAACTGATGCTAGCTTTACATGTGTATCTATTTTAGGCTATAGCTGACATTAGACATTTGGTATTTTTTGGAGGGCATGTAAGCTCTTGGTTCTTAGTTTGCTAAGAACTTTCCAGAGGGAGAAGAAAAGCGGCTTATTTGTCGTGAAGCAGACTTCCTCTTTCGACAGAGTAGCAGGTGGCCTTGTTAAGGCCAGATTCCAACTGCTGCCAACTTTGGCTTCTGACGCCCGACTCTAGCTAGTTAACGCTAGCTCTTAGCTGTAGCTAGCAGCGCTGCTAAGAAGGAACACAAAGTCATTATATAAGTCTAACATACTCAAGCAAATGATAGAAAGCCGTCCACACTTACGTTGAATGTTGCGTGTAGGATTTAATTCAAATCCGTGCCACTTTATGCTGAGGGCCATGCGAACGTCCCCTGATTGTGTGTCATTCAAAGACCACATTTATGGCTACAGCACACTGCGTGGAGAGCAGCATGTAACACTGACTGCGCAGAGGGTCATGGGAAATGTAGTTCTCAATTGTCATCACGTGAAACGCAGCGGGGAGGTGCAAGAAATTCATTTCCCAAGCTGCCTAGCGCGAAGTCAATTTCCCCTGCTTCTTCTCAGCGTGGCCCTGGTGCTGCAAGCGACCTTCACCACCGGGGACATACTTTGACACACACGTTTTAACTGTTTTAACAATTGTCGGTTTCATTCAACGACATAAAATAATGCCAAAGCTATAATGCCGGTTGCTTGGCGCTCACAGGTTTGTGTAATAATAATAATTTAACCTCAGAAGTTTGTGCAGTAACAATAATCATACACTATATGAAGCGAGTCCTATGCAGTACATCTTTTAAACCAGCAGAGGGCGATCTGGTTTCAAATCAAGTCTTACAGATGTGAAATTTTATCTACGACTACAACATCCTTTTAGACATTTAATGTTTGTACGTAACATGAGCAACCAGGTTATTTATATTATTTTTTACATGACTTTATCAGCATCCAGGACAAGAATGCTCCTGTTAACAGCTATAGTGCTGAGACAATGCAGCTCCAGAACACCAACATCCCGCTCTAAGTACAGCAGAAAACAAACGTTCTCCCTTTCTCTGACTTATCTAAAGCATCCATTGACAGTGGAGGAATTAACTCTGTCTAATCGGAAAGGTGTTGCTTGTAGTAACGGAAATAATTCTAATACATGTAGCTACGTTTCTACTGGATTTGTAAAAAAGGGTTCCATAAACAACAACCAATATACTTGGAAGTATAAACCAATTTATACTAAAAGTAACAATAACAAGCATCAAAGAGACTTAAGGGGAAAATGTAGCATTTAGTACATGTAGTAACAGAATTGTGTTCTAGCGGGCAGAGTGTAAATACACAGCTGTAAAGAGGAACTTGTGAGGCGGGGGGGATGCGATGCAGCGAGAAAGGAATGCACATGGACGTGTGCAGGACGGAGTTGAAGAAGTTAAGTCCTGTACTGATGTGAGGGTCCAGCCTTGTACCTCCCCAGGGAGACCACGAAATCTGTTTCATTATCCAAATAACTAGAAAACCTGTGGCAGCCTCTATAAAACTCATCCCTGAAACAAATATGATTGTTTTCATATATTTTCAAATATACACATTTGGGAGCTCAACTTATTGAACTATCTATAAATGGACTTTATTTTCCTTCTGACGTAATGGCAGAAAATACACCCACTGTCTTGCTGTCACACTCCAAACCAGTCACACAGTAAGAATAATCTGCACAATGTGAAAATTGATTAGTGGAGTGGCAGCCTATAAAATGTGAGAGTGGAGTTTGAGAAGGCAGTTTTACTCATTATTGCTGTGTTGGTCATTCAGGCAGCGATTCATCACAAATCTCTGAGTCTGAGTCTCATGTTTCTACCTCTTTTGAATAAAATGTTCCTCAATGTTGTTCAGTTTCAGTTTCAGTTTATATCACCACTGTTATACCAACACGTTGTCCTTGTTGGAGATGGACACACACCACTATTTTGGCAATCAAAAACCCTTTTAGGGGGCTAGCTCATTATTTCTATAATGCCAACAGTTGCCGATATACACATCCAGCCGACAAAGAGGCAACATTGGTGTTATTTGTGACCAGCCATGTTTCTGTCAAATATTCACTCTCCTTTCAGCTCTTTCCTACGCTGACTAAATGCAGCACCCAGCTGTTCCCTGTGTGACTGCTGAATTTAGCAAAAATCCAAAGTACAATTTTCTTTTAAAAAATTGCCTCAAGTATTCTTTGTTATCGGAGAAAACAGCTCCGGGCTGCTGCAGTTATTTTGATCATTTGCTTATAATAAAATACTGTTGGTATAAAGAAAATGGACAATGGATGGAGGAAGTTTGTTTTCAATGTTTAAAAAAAGCATATTATTCATGCTGAAACAACATATTTTAACATAATGGTATGAATTATAAAATAAGGCATTGTTTGTATTAAAGCCATGCTCGAGGGACGGTTATACAAACACAGACAATCTCATAAATGACCACCATGAGGTCAACTTCATCAGGTCAAATGTTTTAATTTGTGCCATACATACTTTTAAGCTGCAGTTCAGTTCTAATTAGCTGCTACTGATATATCAAACACACTGTTTTAGCTTTTAGCAATGCAGAATTGGCATAAAATCAAATTGATCTTCTTGCCATGTATTTGCTTTTTATATTACAGAGATCAATATGTATTTTTGTATTTTTACTACTATTTTAGCTTAGGAGGACAAACTACATAACTAGAACACTTGAGGGCCCATCAAAGCACATTGGAATTAGTATCTTGTGACATATACAGTATTTTTTGATAAATATCAGCGAAAACCACTCAGCCTCGGCGTGTCCATTATATTTCACACCAAGTTGAAGCATGCACAAAGGCAAGCCTCGTGATTTTAGGGTTAATCCTGGTTCGGGCCTGAAAACGGGATAAACCTTCCGGGAGCAGCGTTTTGATTTCATGTTCATAAGTTTCTCATGTCAGCTGAAATCAGATGAAACATCATATGACATATTGTTGTTTGGGTAAATAGCTCATGACTTGTTTCAGCTATGGTCTCTCTAGTATCACATAAACATTATACATAACCCTGATTCAGTGAATTTACATCAATGGCCATCGATGCGAATCATTCCTCAATTGTATAATTGATATTTCTAATTATTTTGATCTATAATGGGATTTTTACCCATGGGTTTTGTTACCTTTAGTAGCTCACTTTACCAACTGCTCACCTTTTTGATACATTGTTCCGATTTTCTGAAACAACAAAAGTATAAATAAATAAGAGATTTGATACAGTAAAAGGAGAAGATATGCTGCATAGGCCTGCTGGACTCACGTGTGTTCTTGTTGTTGTTTAAAACAAAAGCAACTCTTAAACTGGGTCGTGTCCTGGAACAAATCACACACAATCTCATGAAAACTCTTTTCAGTGTCCTCGCACCGACTGGGGAAAGAATTTAGAGCCGATTGCAATATGAACTTGAAACGTTTTCTTTCTCGTAGTACGTTCACTGACTTGAAGGCAACATGCGTCAGCTAAATGACATTACAGGTCATTTAGCTGACGCTTTCATCCAAAGCGCCTTACATTGCGTTTATAATCCGGGGCTTTTTGCATGTTTGCCCGGGGAGCAATAAGGGGTTAGGTGTCTTGCTCAGGGACACTTCGATATGGGACATGGAGCCGCCGGGTCTCTAACCGCCAACCTTGTGGTTCCCAGCGCACCCTCTCTACCTCTGCGCCACGTCGACCCGCCTGTTGACGCACAAGTTGTGACCACTGGTGTCGTATTTACAGAGAAGTCGGACTGGTCCCAGTTCACATGATCTTCTCAGTAACTTAAGACCACCTAACCGGTTACCGCTAGGCAGATCCCCTGGGGGAAGTTGAGACGGTCTATGGTAACACACCACCATGCAACTGAGCTGCCCTCATGGTCCTTATCAGTCACTGCCACTTCTCCGTGGGAAAGGCGTGACTGTAAAGTTAACATGGAGTCGGTGTGTACACACGCTAAAACAATGGCGACAGGCATGTCGTCCTTCCGCCGCTGGTTGTCGAGGTGGTGCCCAGTAAATAATGTGGGCTTCGTTGATCACTGGAAGATGTTTTGGTCTGATTAGGACGGCATCCATCGCACTTCAAAGGATCTGATGCAGTTTCTTTGTGGAGCGTATCCATGGCCACCCAGAGATCGGATCAGGAAGCAGGGTCACAGTTTTACACACTTCTCTGCAGGCCCACCCAAAACATTTTAAAGTTATTTAAATCCAAGGTGACAGTCGAGCAGTTCAACAAAATAACTTAAAGCTAGATAATTAAACGTGGACTCTTAAACATTAGATTTCTGTCATCTAAAGTTGTTTTAGTAAATTAATTAATATCAATAAGATCAGGTAATCATATTGATAAATTTTGTCTTACTAAAACGTGGCTGTCGAATGTAGAATATGTCAATATATAAAATGTCTAATACTCATATTCCTTCACAAACCGAGGAGGTGGAGTGGCAGCTGTTTTTGACTTGAGCCTTTCAATAAACCCTAAACCTTCAGCAGCGGCTGGTTCGAGGTCGGGCAATTGAATCAATTTAAGCAAACATCCCAGGTGGATTTGATGCAAAAGGAGGATTGAGGTATCAAAAACACATTACTACTTCACAGTCAAACATTAATATATATATATTAAATAATAATCAGTATGATATAATATGTACTGTATATGTCAATCGTTTGAATGGTGACAAAATCCGTGCACTTTCCTTCCTGCAGAATGTCGTCCGCCTGTCGATACCACCCTCGATGAGAACGCGTAAGCTCACGTCTGGAAGCATTATGAAGAAACAAAGGCAGAAAATCCTGTGAACAATTAGATTTGGCTGCAAGAAACGCACTCAGATGTGGACTCGCGTTTTCTGAAGGAATTAGAAACAAAGAACTCCAGCCAACAAATTTTGAGGTCAATCGATCTTTGGACACAACGTGTCTGCAGTGATTACGTAATTTAGTAGTGTTTGTTTGTAAGCTTTAGACTCATGAACATGCTAAGGAGGATCCCCTCTACTGGAGTGACACAAATAAAACTAAAACAGAGCCGATCACATTTGGTTGCCTGATCCTGATGCTCTGCTGTAACGCTTTGACGCCTTGAAAAACATCCGCATGTTATCACCTACGCAGACTGTAGTTGCCTGTTTCTGACTCACCGAAGATGAGTAACTGAGCTAAAAAAAACTACTGTGGGGATGAAAAGTTTCATGGGAAACATTTTCTATCAATGAGACAAAATGTTGAATAGAACAAGTTCTTTAAAGCCATACAACCAGCCATGTCAGCGCGTCTAACCCGGTACCTTCACGGATCTTGTTTCACCACCTCAAAGCGGAGCTGAGCAGCAGTGCTGTAAGGGGGATTTAGTGTGGGCCCCTGAAGGGCCTTAAGAACGTCTGTGTGGTGCTTAAAATCACCAGGCCTGATTTCAAGCACCACTTATTGGTCAAAATGAACGATCTTGTAGCGGGCGATCGATATAGTGCTAATAAATCAGAATTAGACAGGCTCGGGTATCAACTCTGATAGCAGGTATCTAATAGCAGGTATCACAGTTTGGGCCGTTGACGCCTTTGGGAGAACTTGGGGAACACCGGTGGGCTTTTAAAATATCTGCTGGGATATTTTTCATAAAAACACATGAGTGATTTTATGAACTACTTTGTGGTTTTATTTACAAAGTATTTGTGAGTCAAATAGACGCAGATCTGTATCCATCAGCTGCTCATTCGTAGTCACTCATTCAGCTCAATTTAAAGCTGTATGACAGTTCAGTTAAATGACAACTATTAAAATTAAGTATCATTATTATTTTGAACAAGTGTTACAAGCTGAGTGTAACACTTTTCTCAGAAGGTGAAGAAGCACAAACCTTTGTCAGTCACCTTTCTGGCCTTGAAGTGCACATTTTTTTGATTTTTTTTTAATCAAATGAAAACGTTTCAATTCAATAAGCTCTTAAGCAGTGGCGGCTGGTCCATAAAGGGGAACGGGGCCCCAACATGAGCGACAAAAAAAAAGTTTTAAATTCTTTAAATTATTTTTTGTTGTTTGTTACATTAAAAATACATTTTACAAATAGTCAATATTTGTGTTTTTGTGCTTTTTTGTTAGCCAATTACTGATGAAGTAACATAATTTCAGCATCCTAAAATACATAAAGGTGCGTCGCTTAACAACATAACAAGAGCGACCACCGGCTGTGTCCTTATTCGAAGACCCGACCCGAACTACGAGAGAAGAACTTTGCCGGTAAAACAGGTGCGTCCTGAAAGGGAAGCCGCACATATACGAGCTTCTGTAGAGACGCTGTACCGGGATGTTTGGCTAGCTCGTTAGCAACGTGCTAACGCCGTATATTCGCGCGCTGCGCGCATGACGTCACCATCGCTACCCAGCTGCGCGCATGCGGACTGCGGTGCAGACACACGACCGGGCCGCGGATGAAAACAGTGACTTTTATCCAAAATAATGAATTGTATGACGTTTTGTGGGGCTTTTGACTTGGTCTTTCCTCAACACAGTGATCGGGTGTTTCCCCAACAAACTAGGCTCATAGGTGCATCTCAATATATTTATAGGGCAACATGTGTGTACATGTTCTAGTAGAAATATAATATATGTATTATATGATATTCATAATAGTTATGATATGGTAGTTATATCATAGTCTGAATTGTTTATATATGTATATATATATTCATTGATATACTGAATTGTTTAGATTATTATTATTATTATGTTAAACTGTTGGAATAAATGTTTAATATTTTATTGGCTGGCTGGCTGGCCCTACCAAAATAAAAATCCAGTTAGTTAGTAAGTTAAGAATCTTCTGAAACTTCTATTTCCTGCAAACGTGATGAAAGCCATCCTTGCCTCAACTGATCTATCTTACTATTAATAAAAGTGAGGCAAGAGAAGAATATTGTAGAGGAAAAGGGATGTAAACAACAGGCAAGGTTGAGCTTTCAATTCCGCTGTGCTGACATTGCTGTTGCTGTGATACAAAATGTCAAGATAAATTAGGTTTGATTGCTCACTAACTGAAAAGCCAGAAGAAAAAACACTTGAAGTGTTTCCTTCACTGTTAGGTAATTAAATTGCTGCAGTGCTTCTTTGGTCCTTAGTTGTTTAAAAATAGATAAACAGATTAGTGGGAGGTTTGGCTGCAGAATCTCAATCGTCTCTCCCTGAACTAATAAGAGTCGGGACGCTCAAACATGAGTAACGCGTTCCTCCTGTGAAAATCATTGAAATGTATCTTAAATGTTGGTGAACTGTGTATGTTGTACTGTTGAAACACACACCTGTATTGACTTCATAAACCTAATTCTGCCGCGTTACGTCACCGAAGGGTTCTGAAAGCACGACCCCCCACGGACATTCACAAGGCCTGACAATATGTGCTGATGTGATCAATGAGAAGCAGTGTTTGGGGGCCTCGCTTTACCCCTCCCAATACAAAATAATGCTGTTATTCAAAAGACCTTCCTAAAGACACTGAAGGTCATCGACGTCCTGCCAATGTATTTTTTATCTTTTTGAAAGAAATATCTTTAGTGTAGTAAAATCCAAAGTACGTGTAAGCTCAGTAGAGCTCAGCCAAATAGGAGATCCAATACACAACGTTGAATCAATGAACACAACTGAGGGATTCAGGTGTAAAGATGATGCAATTATGAAGACACACACTCAATTGATTAAAGAACTTAAGCCACACGCGCTTTTTTCTTTTACAAAAGTCGATGTTATTCTTTGTCATGCTGAAGAATGGCATCAGTTAAGTCTCGGGTAAAATAATTGTCTTGATTTTTTTCTGGATAAGAATGACATTTGTGTATCTTCAGGGGCCTTTTTCTTGAGGGAAATCACGTCCACGTAAAATCAATAAAGTGTCCTATACATAAAGGTTATACGTATAGCCTATATATATATATATATACATATATATATATATACCTATACAACTGGGCTATACGTGCACCCCACGCTGTGCATCGATGCTTTTTAAAGGTCTGTGTGTGTCAGAGTTGCCTTGAATCCAAAGACAAAGGGCAATGTTCATCCCGCTGTAACGTGTGCAGCCGTGCATTACCTCTCATTTCTTTCAGTTAACACACGTAAATAAATGTGCACAATAAAAGCTGGCTGTAATGGAACGTTTTTTGTGAAGGCTTGTAATTAACATCCTTGCCTCTTTGTGCTAAAAGCTTCTCTTGCTGCATGCAGGATATAAAAAGCTTCTGTTTAAAAAGATTTTTAGAACACAATGCAGACCGTTTTCTTTGAGACATTAGTTTATCCTTTTTGTTTGTAATTAGGTCACTGTGCAAAACAGAGAAAACAGCTATTTATTTTGTACACAGCATCTCTTTCATTTAGTGCCAACCGTGTCAGTACAGCGTATTTGTTTTCTAATGATTATACGTTTAGCGGTTTCATTGTTCCACCATCCAGCAGGTGAACAGGTCTGTTCTGTATTTGGATCTGAAACATCAAGGGTGTCCGGAGACACGAGGACTCAAGCGCAGATCTTGTTTCAAAACAATTAAAACTTTATTTAAAGCAAGGATACAAAATGTCTCGGAGCAAGCGAGAACAGGATGAGGCAACGGGACTAAAGACTAACAACCTGACGCCGAGACACGCGACACACAGGGTTTGAATTGGATGATCATACACCGGATTCTAGGAATCCAGACAATCACGATAGCAATGTTGGTAATGCACAGTGCTGGGACAGAAAACCACAACATGCATTAGGGGGGCACCTCACCTTGTTTTATAAATGACAGTGAGTGGTAGACGCACGCAAAACACACACAAGGTATGAAACCTGTTTTATACCTTGACTCAGCTAATAGCTTCCACTTGATATTCCCAACATAATTCCATTCAGCTTTAACCGGTTCTGTTTGAAATGTAACCATTTAACTAAAGATGTACACATAAAGATGGCAGTTTTGTATTTTCACATATTATGTTCTTGGAGAGCAGTTTGATGTTTAGTGTCTTATTTGTGGATTATTGGTAGAATCAACATGGATCAGTGCTCATTATGATCCTGAATTTTCAGTTACATTACATTTTATTTTTATAGCAAATCACAAATTTCCTTCAGAGGGCTTAAAATCAGTACTTCAAACATCGGCTTTCCAGAAAGGCAAGCATAAGAATTTCAATACACAGGGGAGGTGTATTTGACAATAACATCTTTGAATCTTGAATCATTTCTCTTTTTTTAAAACTCAAAAAAATAACAATATACATTTAGATACATCAGTAAGGACAACTGAGAGAGGATCCCCCACCCAGGATGATATATGTCATATGTACTGAAGGAACAAAAACAACTACAACAGAATCATCATCCTCATGACAGGGATAATACATATGATAGTAGTAATAGCAGTAGCATTGATAATAATGCAAAAATGATTAGTATTCATTTCAGTGTGGGGAGCAAGTCCCTAATAGTGCACACAGTACCACTCATAGTCAACCCTAATTCAATGTTAATGACTCAATGACTATAAAAAAAACTATAAAATTGTGGAGACTTGTAAAATGTTTAACATTGTAAAAAATGTCAGAAGGAAATGAAGCTCACATCCACAAGAAGTTGCTTCATAGAATGCTGGGAGGTTAAATTACAATACGAACACTCACACAACTCATAAGATAGTTTCTATTTATAACGTGCAGCTCTGTCTGCACTGTTGCCATTGTAGCCTCTTTTAGTGCCGTATGAGTGGAGAGCTGTGCTGGGGCAAATCCTCATTCATACAGTGTGTTCAATCCATGTTAGTGAGGAGAAGTACACCTGGTTACAAAATAAACATTCAATGAACAAGAGTATTTTAATAACCTTGAAGTGAAGATCTTTTATCTAAAAGTCTAATTATTGTACTGTGTGAGATGTAATTAGCAGTTTTTGCTAATTGACTATTGTCCAAATCAGTAATTTCAAAGGTCACACAGCAGCCTTTTTGGTTTCTTACTGCAGGATATGTGTGTGTAAACACCCAGAACAACAGCAATAACAGCTTGTCTTTCCACTTAAGAAAATGTATTGGTATGAAATAATTTCATGTTCAACCCAACAAACAATAAAATAACAAAATAATCAAATTATCAGCTCATCCTCGTGCTGCTCTTTCTGTTTCTCGCTGTAATGCAGGTTGTGAATCTGCTCAACTGGAAGTCCAGCTAAATTATTTGTAAGATGGAGCTCGTTTCCAACATGGGGGAAGCTCTGCGCTTTTTGCCTGCTGCTTCCTTTCACCCGCTGTGAGGGAGATGGCGAAAAATTGCTCTCAGTAGCTGCACAGTGATGCCACAGTCAGTTCCCTCCTTCCTTCCATCCCTCCCTCCCTCTCGCTCTCTCATCTTATCTCCACTCAGCTCAGACCCTCTGGTCCAATGCTCCACCGAGGTGCCTCCAGTTCGTCTGAGCCAGTTGTGGGAAAGCTTTCAGTCACAGCTGCTGCGAGAGGTGAGTCATTCGTTATCTCTGTCTGCCCTCCCATGACGGATTTCATCTCGACATGTCACCGTCTCTTTGCATTTCAACATTCATTTTATTCATTTTGTCCTCAAAGTGTTATTTTAGAGAACATCTGTCTGACTAGACTGACTAGAAGTGTGTCGAGTTTATAGTGACATCATCACAATTTACCGTAAGTAAATTAGTTATGTGGCTGAATATGATGTGGGTGATTTTTTTCAAGGTTTTTGTGATATTTAGATCGATATTAGCTTCATCAATCAACTATATTTGTATGTATTTTATTTTGAACGCATGAATCCCCACTTCATCTTAAGGACCAAAAGACGATAGTTTACACGGGGTACAACACAGCTGTGAATGACGTTTCCTCTGTAATGGACTGTGCAGCATGCGTTGTCACACCCTCTCACGTGTTGCAGAGAAACGGAGAAAATAAGAAACACAGTGAAAAGTGGGAGACCCTAATTTATTGCAAATAAGAAAATCTTACATGTGCCACTTCAATTGTACAGGAAACACTCATCAGTCAGATTGTGACCGTGATAATGATCTTAGGAAAATATCATACCATTTTCTCACAGATTAGTCACCAGAGTGGCAAAGCAGCAGCAGTGAGCATCACTCGGTGTGAGACAAGTAGCTGCCTTTGTAGCCGCTGACCTGAATTTGGTTTCTGACGAACATCCCCTGCTGGAAGAAAAAAAAGATGCCTCATTTCAGCTGGTTCATTTGGTGTTTGTTGTGACAAGTAAATATGTACGCTTGTCTCCCTTCCTGTGTGGCGAGCCAATTTATTAAAGCTCATGTAAACAGTGACTCACTGGACTCAGCAGGATTTGAACAGAATATTATTGGATAAATAAGGTAGTTTAGTCCATCAGTCAGCCAACAACACACATCACTATCTGGTCATCAGTTAATATCAGAAAATACCATAGATGATGATGTCATGAGGAAGATTACATGTGTATTTCCATTTGTGCTCTCTTAAGTCCCACTGAATCTATTCTCGGCATATTTTTGTCATATTTTGTTGTTGTTTCACGTTTCATTAAAATTGTTCAATGTACAAATAATCAGCCTTCGACTACAAATTAAGAAACGCTCAATGATGCCTTGAGTGGTGATTAGTGGAGACTTGTTCGCAGTAATGGTATTATTCCTTACAATCAATGTGGTTCTTCAAATTAAAGATTAATATTTGTCCTTTTCAGGACAAGGACAACTAGCCTACATATATGAAAAAAATGATGCTGTTCCTTAACTTTAATGATGGTTGTTTTGCCATCGTCCGTGTCATTGCCTTTGGATACAGTCACGTCATGAGATTGAGGCTCAATAGATGTTGGATCTGCTTCGAGGTGCCCACGCACATCAGAGTGATATGAGGCTGAGCCGGACGCTCCGCTTCACTGTAAGCTTTCAGAATACTGACGGACAAAAGGGATTCAGCTGGACTGCCGACTACAAAGTGCAGAATGGAATTATTTAGGCTTTTATAGATCTGGCGTACGATGCCCCGTGACTGACAAAATGTACAGTTTTCAAATCAAAGGATGCCAATATCAACTACTTGTAGTTAAACAACTAAAATGAATTATGAGTGACTTATCGTACTTTAAAGACATTATCAGTTGTTTTGATGAAATTATGTCACATTTAAAAAAAAAGTTAATCGTGTCCTAAAGATTGAACGTTGTCAGCCATGCTAACGATACCTGTTGATAACAACGCGATATGCCAGTAAACACAGCAACATTTCCACAGGTGTTGGTTGGAAAGTAATGGGTCTATGTCTGATTTAATGAGATTCAAACAAGACAAGTCTTTAGAAACATCATTCATGAATTTTTATTGTTCATGTGCAAAGCAGCCATCTTGCATTTTGAGGTCAGTGTTTGGTCCCCTTTCCAAGAGGCGGTGTTCAAAGTCACACTTCCCAATTTGCAGTTATACACTAAATACAATAATTAATAAAAAAGTAGTATGTTGCACACTTTTATTATATGCAATAATCATTGGTCTACAAACACTTTTAGAGATTCGTTTTACACAGTTGCAGCTAAAACATTTCTACATGTCAGTCAGTCACCTTCTCTACAGTATATCAGAGGGTCGCAGGGAGGCTGGAATGGTAGACAGTCCACCACAGGGCTTTGATAAAGAAAACCATTCACTGCCCCATTCTCACACCTACCAGCCACGTAGAGACACCAATTAACCCAACATGCACATGTTTTTGGATGCTGGTCAGAGAGAGAACCCACGCAGACTCCACACAGAAAGGCCCCGGCCGCCTGGCCGGTTTGAGCCCAAGGCCTTCTGGATATAAGGCGACAGTGCTAAACACCACACATCTCCAAACGTTCATGTAATCAAATCAAAATATGAAACATTGGCTTTCTTTCACTTCCAGGGCATTAATGTTTTGTGTTGTTTGTAATAGAAAACGTGTTACCCTCAGAGTCCAGAGCCACCATCGTGAAGTTATAAAAGGCAAGTTTACATTCAGAACTGAAAAGATACCAGCAGGAACATTTTATTCTTCTTATATCAGGGAGCGGCAGAGTGTTGTGTTTAGTAGCAAATGACCCTGTTAGAGTGAAGTGAAGTGGTCGAGCATAAAGTGCACAGCTGGGATCCACTGTGTATAGTGTATTTAGTCCATGTTGATACTGGATTTTCTTTGAAGAATCTCAAAAAAAGGGTTTAAGTCATTTTATGCACAGGCTTCACTTTTCAGATCTAACTAGTTACACAGAATGACTCCACAAAGACACTCCAACAAAATGTGGCTTCTGACCAATGATCAGCTTCTATTATTAGAAAACCTAGAAATATAAATGACATATTTTGCAAAACTAGACTAGGACATTCAAAGTGTTGAATCTATTTCATGGAATGATTGCATAAACTCTAAATGTATAAACTATTTTGTTCTATACCATTATGTCTTTAAAGTAAAAGTATAAATTCATCCTATTCCATTTCTATTCTTGCAATCTATCGTTACGTTTAGTCAGTTGGGGCTGAATCTTAGTATTACATGCAGAATGGGAGGTCATGAGACAAATCCTAAATACAGCTAATCACACTCACAGCGGCTCGATGATTTGCTCATTGTCATTCATGGGCTTTTTAATATTCCTATTGTGAACGGTTCATAATAAATAAAATAGGACACACTACGCGGACATCATACCGTTGGCCTATTTGTTTAATACCTATTAACTGATTATTTGACAATGCCTGTTTGTTGTGTAAATGTACAGCAGATACCTCGTTTCCTTTCATATTCTGTATTGTGGCAGATGTGAAAACAGCCCACGATCATAAGTTGTTGCTTTGGTGTGATTAATATTTCCATGTGATTAGTGTAATAACATGTGTTGTGCTCTGCATAATTGATCACTGAATGAATAATGCAGGGAACATCACACACAAACCTTCACCTGGGATACAGTCCTCTGTTCACTTTTCTTTTTGGACTTGAATTCCCATTGAAACAAACTCAGGCTCATGAATGCAACAGATCTTTTTTTAAAGTGAGCCTATTCATTCACATAATAAAAAGTCTGCATGCGTGGGCTGAGAGCAGAGTTATATATATATATATCTCTTATGTAGTGTGCGTCAGTATAGCAGTTCCAAGATCCTTCTTTTCTTGGTTCTTGTGATCAAAGTCTTCCATTCTGATTTGTGACAGTTTAACAAGAGTGCAGGGTGTTTAAGTATGCAACATTGATTGTAACTGAGGGAACATTTTACGCGGTACAATATCGTACATCCAGCAGTGCCCCCCAAGTCAACACAGTGGTGGGTATTCATGGTTTTACAACAAAACAACCACAATCTGTATGTCTTCCTTGTAGCTTTCTTTGGTTAATATTTCAAAGAAATGCTTTCATGCTGTCATAACTTGCAGCTGCTATTTGATCCGTCGCAGGATAAATGGATTATAGGAGCATCGGCCCCCGGGCAAACATTTGTAAATTACGCACAGGCCCTGCCGCAGTGTTGCTCTCGAAAATGTTACTATAAAATGTAACTGTTCTTATGTGCCAATATGTGTCCGATCTCTCTTTTTACATTAAAATACCCATATTTTCTCCTCTCTAAATGTTTCCACATGCTCAATGACTCATCTGTGTCAGGGTCGTTAACAGCAACTAATGCATTGCATGCTTTTCCACCCTCGTAGAACTGGAGCTGCTGTTAGAGCCCCGATTCACATCTTAAAATCAGTCGTAAACTCATCGCTGTCCAACTTCTATCCATGGACGTGTTGCCATGGTGTTTGCATGCCCAAAATAACACCCATTCTCTTGTTGTCATCTGCTGGACAACATTTCTGAGGGTTGAGGAGGTAGATGGACCCTGTACTCCTGAAGTGGGTGGGCGAGTCTCTCACAAAAGGCACCGATTTCCCCGATGCGGATTCGGCTACGGTTGTTTTTAAATAGCTATACAATAAGTAAAAACATATACTTCAAATAAATATAAGATCAGACTCATTGGCGCCTATTAAAGGAGTCATGGAATAAAGAACAAAAAAGTATGTAAGCAGCAATTTAACGACACTTTGTCGAGTTACATCTTAAATTCCTACCTCCATCTAAAGTCTACATGTTGTCTTTGATATTGTGATGTCTCAGGGTACGTGTGGTAGTTGATAGATGTAAAGCATCTTGCATGCTTATACATATAACAATTCCATAGATAGAGTTTGACAAACAATTCATTCCAAAAGGACAGACTTTATGTGAAGGAAGCATATCATATGATACTGAAAATTGAAATATAATACACGGATGTGAGAAACTGCTCATACACTGTGAGGGACCAGGGTACGCATGAAGTGGGAGAAGTAGGGACTTTATTTCACTCAAGATATTTACAAAGTATGATGGGTAACAAAATCAAACTGAGTGACAACTCAGAACAACCAAGTAAACGCAACACACGTGTAACTTTGACCTAATTAACAGGAACTACTTCAAACAACATCAGTGCATCACTGCAAAAAATACACTGGTGATTTATCAGTCAGTCTGGCATGTCAGTCCAGAGCTATTTGCTGGGTGTCATCACCAGCAGTTGACGTTGTGGTCAGTTGAAGCCTCCACATGTAAATAATCGCTACAGCCGCTGGGACTTGAATGAATCAGCAATCGTTAATAGTTCCAACATAAATGTTTGAGTATTGGCTTCTCATCTTTAAAACAGCATCAAACTTCTGCTTCAATTAGTGAAGGGAAAACCTCCAACTGTGCTGAGACGATTCATATTTCTCGCAGATGTGTTGAAAGTGCAAACAAAACAGTAGTAGTGACATTCCTTAACCACTCAAACATGATGGGCCTTTCGTTTGCCCATGAAGTGAATGGCTGTTACTAATGTACAGCTCATTGTGCCGCTCTGTAATGGGATTTGGATAATTGTATTTTGCTCACATGAAACAGTGCAGTCCGAACAGGGATTATGAAGGGCATAACGGAGAATAACGTTTATCGCTCACCTTGTACTTGGATGGTTTCGTGTTTTCTTTCCACTCTTGATGTATTTTTTTAATCAGCGTTCAGCAGCAGCTCCTGTCTTGGATTTTTTTTTTTACATAAATATGTTTGTTTAACCCCTTGTGCAAACGTATAAACAACTTTAGTAGTTAAGTGAATGGTTCACCCAAACATTACGGTTCATTTCTTAAATTACTCGCCCCGTGTTGCCCTTCCGACCACAGTGAACAGAGAAAAAGTCTTTACAAAAAAGTAAAAAGTTGGTCGCATTTAACAAACTGCAAATATGTTTTGAAAAAAGCCGTTTAAAAAAGAGTCACACAACTCATGCCGTGTAATTAAAATCTCATCTATCAGTCACATGCGCACTTCTTAATAAACCAAAACTGTTCATTTTTAAGAATTCAAAGCAACAGGGGTGAGTAATTGAGTCTCACAAAGGGTCAGTAAGTGCTTGAAGTTCACTGCTTATCTTACCACATCTCGTCAGCAGTGTTTCACAACCAAGAACTTTAATAAACTGTTATGTATGAGAGGCCGTTTAGGACTTAACTGTTGAGACACTCTCGCGCGCACAAGTAATCTCACTAGTGTGTAGTGAGATGTGTATACGCACTAGTGAGATGTGTATACGCACTAGTGAGATGTGTATACGCACTAGTGAGATGTGTATACACACTAGTTAGATGTGTATACGCACTAGTGAGATGTGTATACGCACTAGTGAGATGTGTATACACACTAGTGAGATGTGTATACGCACTAGTTAGATGTGTATACGCACTAGTGAGATGTGTATACGCACTAGTGAGATGTGTATACACACTAGTGAGATGTGTATACGCACTAGTTAGATGTGTATACGCACTAGTTAGATGTGTATACGCACTAGTGAGATGTGTATACGCACTAGTGAGATGTGTATACGCACTAGTTAGATGTGTATACGCACTAGTTAGATGTGTATACGCACTAGTGAGATGTGTATACACACTAGTGAGATGTGTATACGCACTAGTGAGATGTGTATACACACTAGTGAGATGTGTATACGCACTAGTTAGATGTGTATACGCACTAGGGAGATGTGTATACGCACTAGTTAGATGTGTATACACACTAGTGAGATGTGTATACACACTAGTGAGATGTGTATACGCACTAGTGAGATGTGTATACATACTAGTGAGATGTGTATACACACTAGTGAGATGTGTATACGCACTAGTGAGATGTGTATACGCACTAGGGAGATGTGTATACGCACTAGTGAGATGTGTATACACACTAGGGAGGCGGAAGCAAAGAGGGTAGGTTTTAAACAGCCAATCTTACGCCCTTCGTTGCTATTTCATTCTCAAACACGGGACAATTATGTATTTTAAGGGACGGGTGGCAACCCTACTTGAGACAGAACGTTCAGTCGATCGCGTGCCTTGGATAAAAACACAACTTCTTTAAATCTCTATTTAGAGAAATGTGTGAGCATGGAAATTATCTCCGATTATTGAAACCACTTGGCGCCGGGAACCGCAGGGTTGGCGGTTTGAACCCTGGTTGCTCCATGTCCCATGTCAAAGTGTCCCTGAGAAAGACACCCGGCCCCTAACTGCTCCCCGGGCAGCACACTGCTCCCACTGTGTGACATGTGTTAAAAAAGCAATGTAACATTAAGTCGCTTTAGATAAAAGCGTCATCTAAATGACATGTAATTTAATATTATTGGGCACTTGAGTTTACTTCATTACAGACTGTTCGAAAGAGTTGTGCTTTGTCTCATAGCGACGGTTCACATTGCCGCTTTGTGAGATTTTTGCCCTGACTCATCGGTCCCGGCTCCCTTGTGTGTGTGAGTTCACACCATGAAGTCATGTTCACAATGTTGTCTGATGTAATACACCAGGTGAGAAGTAGGGTCATTTTCTCATAGACTTCTATACAATCTGACCTATTTTTGCCACCAGATATAAGACACTGCTGAATCTTATCACATTTTTCTTTGCAGCCTGCGTGAGAGATGCCGTCCACAATAGAACAGCAGTGATCTGGACGCAGCCACCGCAGGGATGAATCTGTCTGATGAGTCCTCCTACCGAGAGGAGTTGCTGCTGGGCAACTTCACCTTGGCTTACTCCTACCACCACCAGAACTACACGCCGGTGCCCCCACTTCATCCGGACAAGACGGGCACTTCCAAACCTGCAGCGTGCGAGCAGGTCCACATCGCCATCGAGGTATTAACACACACGGTGCTGAACGTGGAAATGTTTTTGTTTTGTTAAAGGTGAAACACTCATAACGATTACCATGAAAATTGAAATATGAAAACATGAAATGCAACTATTTTTGTATAAGGATTTTCTAAACTTTGTTGAAATTACAGACGGGGTATTCTGTTATGTTGTATGTGGTAATTTACATACTTTTACAGAATCAAAATCTGAACATATGAATAAAGACATTGTTTTCTTTTTTTACTTTAGTCAAAGGTTAGAAAAGAAGATATGTTGTATTTTTGATTCACTCAATGAATAAGAAAATATTGTCAACAGGCATAAAAAATAATAAACTTTATGATAAATTTGTCCATGTTTTTCAAATAAAATGGTATAAATCGGGCTATGAATAATTTATGAGGATATGGAGATTTCTGGCAATAATTGAGAGAAAACAGCCTCACCTTGTGTTTAAGCCATGTGTGTCTTTTGTCTCATTGTCGGTTTGTCTGTTATTTTGCGTGTTTTCTTTGTTCCCCAGGGAGAAGTTCTTCTTGTATTTCTTGTCTTTTTTTTTACCTGTGACCCTCTGTTCCGTTGAGTTAACCATCGCGCCGTCCCTCAGAGTTAGTTTGGGGGAAACCTGCTCCATTTCCGGCCACCCTGCCAATCTTTGTATCTTCACTCCTCCAATTCTTCTCTCTCACACAGTGTTCTGCTCTCCTCAGGTCTTTCTGATCCTGGGTATCATCTCGCTGCTGGAGAACATCCTGGTCATCACTGCTATAGTGAAGAACAAGAACCTCCACTCACCCATGTACTTCTTCGTCTGCAGGTAAACTTATTGACTCAAAACAATTGAATAGTCAACTCTTCATGCTGAGTCTTAAAGAAACTGATTTCTCATGAATTCTCTCTGCCTCTTTGTTTCACTTAAAAATATAAATTTGTGTTGCCAGAGGAAAGACATTAATTTCTGAAACTGTCATTAATCCCAAATTGAAAGTGAAGGAATATAAGTACATGCCTCAGGCCTTTTTGAGACTTTTTGCATTCATGTACCCTGCTGAGCTCATACAGACTTATTAATTAGTTTTATATAAGATTTTTGTAACTTTGCTGAAAAGTTCAATTTGAATATGAAATATTATCTACTGGTAGCTTCTTGTACATTATGAGTGAAATCTACAAATGAGCTGAGTGTCTACAAAGTGGACGCGGGGCTCTGTCTTGAAAATGTTTGGAAGAGTAAATACCCTTTTCATTGGGAACGCATAAGACGCTGGTGCGAATTGTGACTTTATGTGGATGAGAGCCTTATGATGTAAAGCGTTAAATCCCCTACTCAAAACCAACGCAAAGAGACTCAGCTGACACGCCAGCTGCGGGTTCTGGGACAAAGCAGACATTGAGTTCCCTGTGGAGTTGGTCAACATTAGATAATGCTTCCAATCATGTCGTTTTTTAATGATTTCTCTGAGGCAACTAGATTGTATCCCTGCAAAGAGTGACAGAGAACATCATAAAAACGTGCTTTTACTGACGACTCTCCACTCACCGGCAACTCATTCGAATGTCACTCAACAAACTGTGGCATGTAAACTGTAAGATGACATCAAGCAACCTTCCTCAAGAATGGCAAACTTCATCAGCTGGGGTGAAGCTCACGGCGAGGACGGTTAGAAACAGGCCGCTGGGGGCAACGAGAAGCAAAGAAGAGCCAGGCTGAGGTTGAGATGCATTATTCACACAGAAGTTCGTGCCTTCACTACCGTAACTCTCTCCTGGCAGGTCTTCCTGCTATCGTCATTTGACCTCTGCAGCTTATCCAGAGACAAGGGATGTTTCCTCAGTGTATTCTGCTGAATTGTAATTTTGTAGTGTTAGAGGGGATATTGTAAGGTCAGTGGTTCTGCTGTGCAATGTATTTGGGATTCAAGTGCAATTGATAACACAATTCTGCAATTTCAGAAGTGCTTAAAAATGCATTTCCATCTCATCATTCATGCATTTTCAAGTTGTTGGTTTTCGCTGGGACACAAATGTGTTGTCTTGCAGGGGGGGCAGGGACAGTGCATATGAATGTCTACGCATTCATGTGCACTTTCCTGAGCCTGACCAATCTCTTTTGGTTGTTCCAGTCTGGCAGTAGCAGACATGCTGGTGAGTGTGTCCAACGCCTGGGAGACCATCGTCATTTACCTCCTCAACAACAGACAGCTGGTGGTGGAGGATCACTTCATCAGGCAAATGGACAATGTGTTTGACTCCATGATCTGCATCTCTGTCGTGGCATCCATGTGTAGCCTGCTGGCCATCGCGGTGGACAGGTAATGATGGAGGAAGGTGGCGTTGTATGAATAAATAAGCAGCATTGAGTCGTAACAGAGACTAGGGTGTATCCCAAAAACTTGGAGAGTTTGAGACCAAGTCAATACCAAGACCAGAGGTCTCAATTTGTGCGTACTGTATATTTACGTACGTAGTGTTCCATGAGACAACAATCTTGCATTTGATGCATGGGGATATTTATTTGGTGTGCAACAGCAAACACATGCAAATAAAACTCAAAGGAGCTTAAATCAACTTAATCATCTTCATTCAACACTTCTTTTTGACTCTACCTCTACAGGTACGTCACTATCTTCTATGCACTGAGGTACCACAACATCATGACAGTTAGGAGAGCTGGCTGCATCATCGGGGGAATCTGGACCTTCTGCACGGGCTGCGGGATCATCTTCATCATCTACTCAGACACCACCCCGGTCATCATTTGCCTTGTCTCCATGTTCTTCGCCATGCTGGTTATCATGGCCTCATTATACAGCCACATGTTCATGCTGGCGCGCTCCCATGTCAAGCGTATCGCCGCCCTGCCCGGCTACAACTCCATCCACCAGCGGACCAGCATGAAGGGGGCCATCACCCTCACCATCCTGCTGGGGATCTTCATTGTCTGCTGGGCTCCCTTCTTTCTCCACTTGATTCTAATGATCTCGTGCCCGCGGAACCTCTACTGCGTGTGCTTCATGTCCCACTTCAACATGTACCTCATCCTCATCATGTGCAACTCCGTGATTGACCCACTGATATATGCGTTCAGGAGTCAGGAGATGAGGAAGACTTTTAAAGAGATCATCTGTTGTTACAGCCTGAGAAATGCTTGCACCAACATCTGCGCTCTGACGGGTAAGTACTGAGAGGGAGGCCGACTCGGACGGCCGATGTTTGACGAACCGAACCGACTGTAGCAGAATACTCCGTTTGAGAACTGTTCATAACCCTTTCCAGCTACTACACTGTAAGGTCAAACATATTTATATATATATATCTTTTGTCCAATAAGAAGAAAGGAGACTCCCACTGATTGTAGGGAGGTTAACTTACAGTCTTCTCTTGTTGACGCAATGTGCACAAAGCATCAGTTTTTTTGTTCCATTAATTGGAATAAAAAAAACGTGACAACTGGATTGTGTTTTGCAGAAAACCGTTTTTGTTCTAGATAAAAATTTGTTATCTTGTTGTTTTAGCGGCAATTTGCTTGATTGTTCTAACTTGACCTTATCTTCTTTTAAATCACCACTTATTGATGAGATAATTTCCTTGTTGTCATCTTTGGTAAATCCTAAATGCTGTTATTTGCTACCAACTACTGTGCATGTGCACGATGGCCTCAAATACTGCCGCTTGGTCGCTGTCGGAAGACCAATACTTCTTCGGGTGTCCCGTCCCCCCTCCAACGTAAACCTTTCTGCGTCATTACAAAGCCGTCAGAGCAAAGGACTTTGTATGAGGAGCAAAAGTGTCCTCTTGGGGAGGAGGTCGCCTTGGTCACTTGGCTTTAAACAAATACAAGACGGAGGTTCCCCATTAGTATACTTGTTAGCCATGCGCAGCACAGGCCCGGGGGAAAAAAGACAGCAACAAATGGGGAAAGTTCTCAGAGGAATCAAATAGAAAGTTGCCTCACATGATTTCCCACGAGTCAGTGTCAGCTGTGACTTCAAATGCAGACAGATCACGCGAAATAAAAGAAAACGCTGTCGCCGAAGAGAATTCTGAGAAGTGTCGTCTGCATTAAACAGAGATAAACCTGCGTTGAATAAAAGAGAGTAAGAGGAGCTCATTACAACAAGGTCACAGTGTACTAGAGATTTAAAAATAAAACTTTCATACAAACATCATTTTACTGTCCCAAGCATTAAGAATTACATTGTTGTAATTATGTTCACTATGAGATGTCACGGTGGATGTTACTTCATGAACAACAATCATTTAAAAAGTGTTAAGTGTCAATATCCCAACCATTAACCTGAGAAGGGCAAGGAAGGATAGTTTTTGTAATCTTTAAACCAATGTTGTCCTTGATTTGAAATACCGCCTTGAATGTGATTGCCCTACATTTTGCAGTGCGAGCGAGCTGCTCCATGTGCGTTCAGTCCGGTTGGCACATCTGTGTCCTGCACAGTCTCCTCATACTGGGCGTGTTCTAAGTCTCTAAGCAATAAATAAATAAATAAATATCTTCATAAAAGAGCTTGGGAATATTTTCCTGGGATACAAGATTTTCCATGCATCCATGCGTCCAGCATTAAAGCTGAATTCCTTCCTTTTTTTATATCTTCTGACCCATTATGTTACAGCTACATTGGCAGCAGCACTTTTGGAGAGAACAGATGGTACTGCAAGTTTGGATCAAAATAATCTCCAGATAATAACCTTGATTTGCCAATTATCTGCGCCCATTATGGCCCTTGAAAGTCTCCAGTTTCCCAAATCTACCGATTTCTTCTTTTGATTTTCCTCGCCCATGTTCAGCGATGTTTTTCTCGGCCTCTGTTCATCGAGCTGTAGCTCAATCCTCGCGTGTCCAAAGCTTTTCAAAGTAATCGTTGCCTTTAGATGTTTTTATGCAGCCTCAGTTCAACAACGCAGAATCTCGTAGCCTTTCCAACTCCACGCAACCTGAACAAAACGCACAGCATCTTGCATGTAGAAGGAGTGTAGAATTAGGCCGTGTATTGTTGGCTCACTGGAAAATGGTGCACATAGCCGGCTCTTGATCAATTGTGAAAGACAGAAATATCCAGGACACTTTTAGCAAGTTAGTCATAAAATGAGAAGTTGAAAATTCAAGTCTTAGGTCTTCTAGACCAGTGGTTCTCAACTGGTCTCACTGCAGGACGTACTATTCCCTTAATAACCAGCCGCGACACAAATTAAGGGAAATGATCCAAATAATACAAAAATAAACCAAAATGTATTCACATAGGGAAACCTTGTTATGGCTTTTAGTTCCTCGAGATTGTTTGATCGTCTTCCCAGCGCTCCACCAGGCGGCGGGGCCGGACCGACAATGTGTCGCCTGGAAAAGGTGGGACGCACCTGTTGAGAATAACTCGAAAAAACGGACGTTGAGAAAATTCTGCCCGTCTACAAATCCAAATATGAGGGTTGATCAAATTGTCATTTCAAACTCACGCTCTGGGGCACAGGTGTCAAACCCCCCTGCTCGGGTATCAGGCAAATAGAACCCTAGATGGTGGATTTTCTCCCCAGAGACTTTCCAACACAAAACCCTTTGAATGTGTAAACCATTGACAGGAAACAACAGAAACATTTTATTTATAGAATCAATTAGATCAATACATCTTTTGTTATGTGATGATTCCATAGACTTCTCCGAATACCGTGGCACTGCATTTTTGTTATCTATGAGTAAATTCCGGCTGCTGCTGAACTTTTGGATGGCATTGCCGGACAACATCCAGTTCCCCCCCCACGCCCCTCCCCCTCCTCCCTGCCGCTGCATTAGTGCAATAGTTAGTGCCAATGCTCAGTGAAAAAGCTGATCCCGCTATGGTTGGAATGTGCCTGTATCTGTCTGTATTTTCATATTAATTATAACTGCTCTGTTCTGCCAATGTTTGATTGTTACTGCATCCCTGGTCTGAATGTAAAGTCAGACGTTTACACTTAGATTGTAATAATGAATGTACATTCAGCTTTGCAGTGCTCTCTGTAAGTGTAATGTCAGTGGTGCCTACCTGCCAAATGACAAGTTTAAAAGATCTTTATCACCGTACACATCCGTCTGCCTGAATTTGCTGTTCTGCATCATTTCTTAATGTTATTTGCTATTTGCATCACGAGACTGATCAATGGCAATTGTTTAATGCATATAGACAGCAAGAGAAAACAGTGTTAAAGGATGTGTTGTGTTGTAATTGCCTTAACGTCACTTCCACACATGCTGTTTGTAACTGTGAGATTAAAACAAGAGCATATATGTGCTTTTATTAAAACACAATGATATTATTTTCCCTTCAAGTGTTTTATTTGAGAAAAAACATGTTTTTCATTTTACTCGCTGTTTATCCACCATCAACATGAGATATCAACAGTTCTCATTTCAGTGAAAAAGAAGCAAAAACATTGAAAGTGAGTGTGACACGGGACAGGCGTGAAGCCGACATGCTGACTGCATGTTAATACACAGCGAGAGCGTCTTAATAGTTGTGTTGACATATTCCAGGTTAATGGTAAAGTCGTTGCATGCACAAATATAAATGTGAACTTTAATTGAAACGGTGATGCAGTGTGGGTCACGTTGTTTCAAAGGATTTATTTTGAATTTATGTGAGCCTGCAATAAAAGCAAAGAGATGAAAGAGAAAGCGTCGAACTGTTTTCCTATTCATGTTTGCACCAGGAGCTGAGGTCAAATGTGGTCCTCTGAATAATAGAATTCAAAAGGTTACAAATGCTCCCTGTTACTAAATAATGTCCTTTGGGTTCAAGGTGCTCTGGGAAATGTTGCCTCGTGAATGTGGTGCAGAAGGATCATTTTGGCACGAGGGGAAGTAAATAAGAGGATCGCATCCAGGTCCTGAGACGGACGGATGGAGCGAGGGATCGATAGTTACACAGCTAGCAAGGCCGATAAACGAAGGCAGGTCAGAGGTGCACAGTTCTGGCGACGCTTTTTGATCGTGATGTTCAGCAGACCACCTTGCATTAACTTCCAAACCCCGACTCATTTGCTTTCCCCCAGCCCTCACGTGACGTCATATTTCTTTCAGATGAATCCGTTCTATCCATAACCCAGGTGAATGAAAACAAATACAAATTACATTCCAGCTCCAGGGACACTAAATCCTCGGGTTTCAGGAAGCTTGATTTACCTCCAAATGCCAAGTGGTTTTGCTGTAGAAAACCTGTACGTTGGATGTTTGTATTTTTTGTCCCCAGGTGTTAATATATGCAATACGCCGCAGTATCTAAGTAAAGGGCAACCCTTTAAATCAACAGATCCTCTCTATGAGCATCTCTTCCAGTCTGAACACAGCAGCATCTTCCTGAAGGTGTGTCTGAGCTCGACGCTGCGGAAGGCGTAGATGGCCGGGTCGATGAAGGCGTGGCTCATCAGCAGCACCACGTGCAGCTGGAACAGCGAGCGATAACACTCACAATACGGGTTCGTTGGGCACAACATGATGATGATGAGATGAAGAAAAAATGGCGCCCAACACACTACGAACGCCCCAAACAGAATGGTGAGTGTCAAGGCCCCTCTCATGCCGCTGCCCCACCGCCGCCGCCGCCGCCGGCCACCATTGCTGGCGGGCAGAGCCGCGATCTTCCTCGCGTGGATGCGCGCCAGCATGAACATGTATACGTAAAGGAAGCAGATGATCGCCAGGGAGACGACGAAGAAGACGACGAAGCAGATCATGATGAAGTTGGAGTCGAAGAACCTCACCATAAGCACGGCGGACACGCCGCATAGCGTCCAGATGACTCCCAAGACGGCCCTTGTGCGCCGCATCGTCATGATGTTGTGGTAGCGAAGCGCGTGGAAGATGCTGATGTAACTGGAGGTGGAAAAGAAAACGTTTCTGTCATGTGAGCATTTTTATGAAAGCCAGCTAAGCTCTGATTTAACACGTGATGCAAGATTTGATTTGCTGTATCAAAATAGGGTCTCCAGCTACACGGATAACTGAGCGGTGTTCGATTGAATTCATGATAAACTATGGGGCGGCAGGTAGAAACTACAAAAATATAATTAAATGGAAATCAATAGTTAAAAAATATATAATAATTTTAATTTCAGTTGCACTTGCTCAGGTAATCAATGAATAAAACCCACAGAGATCACCTGACTCTGCAATTCCCCTCAGCTGTATGGAGCTACACATCCAGGGCTGCAGGTCGTACAAAAGGTACCAAACCCTTGACGGCATTAAACTGCTTGTATGAACCGAAACAGAGAAATGGAGAAAGGTGGCAAACTCTTTTGTGGACATTTTCATTTGAAATACATTCCACACGGCGAGTTGACAGAACCAAAGTTATTTGTAACCACTACTGTCATGTTTTTAAATACAGTGAGAGAACAAACTGCTCTCGATTGTAACTCTTTATTTGGGAAACCCGGCGATGCCGTCGTTTCCCCCCCGGTCATTAGTCCCATTGAACAGCAATGTACCCACAAACATTTTTAACAAATACCACAACAAAAGTGTCTTTGTTGTGTTTGGTAAGCAATAATAACTGTAGGAAACAGAAAAATTAATTAAATTACTACAACATATTTTTTTAGAATTGTATTTTTATTCATAACTAATACCGTATCACTGTGAGCATCACAGCAATGTCATATTTGGTAAATGCACTTTGGATAAAAGCGTCAGCTAAATGACATGTAATGTAATGTGAGCTACAAATGTAAGTTGGCAGAATTTTTATCTAAAATAAATGTAACTTCACGATGTGATACTATGCTGAACTGGGCTGAATCGTGGTGTGAAAAAGTGTAACCGTAGCAGTAATAGGAAGAGCAGTGGGTTTTTAATGAGCTGTGGATCTATGAGCCCAGAAAAAAGCTCAGACGTTTCAAAAATTTTCAGAGTCGTAGTTGAGACTTTGAATTTAAAGAGCAGAGAATAATTGGTTACAGGGTCCACATACCAGAGACAGTTCAAAACAGCCAACTCAGCAGTGAACAGATCAAATAAATATTTTAACTTTTTTTTAAAGCCTTCAGTAAACCCACCCTGGTTCAGCCTCCTTCACATTTATTCCATTTATTTTAAATGGAAGCAAATAGCTTGGAGATTCGTCTGATACTGGGACTCTGGTGGATTACTCTGCTAGAGGGGAAAACATTCATCCCATCAGATTTAAATCCAATCCTTCCTTTAACGGCACGGCAATAGCTTAAAAAACACTCCAAATATTCATTTAAATCATGTCTGTACTGCCAACGTACCGGTCCGCGGCAATAGCCAGGAAACTGACAATGGAGCCCACAAACGACATACACAGCAGGGAGTCCAACACGTCGTCCACGTTCGTCTCAGATGGACCTTTCTTCTCCAGGAGTCCTATGTTGGCAAACACGATCATCAGGTTCTCCCAGGTCTTGGTGAGGCTGGCGATGGTGTTGAAGGCCGCCAGGCTGCAGATGAAGCAGTACATGGGCGAGTGGAGGTTCCTGTTCCGTATGACGGCCACCACCACCAGCAGGTTCTCGGCCAGGCTCACCACACCAATGGTGAAGAAGAGAGGGACGGGGACCCTCACCTCGGGACAGTCTGATCGATTCGCCGCGGCCGTGTCCATAGTTCTTGATTTAGAAGATCAAAATCTGCTGTCTGAATGAACCAACAGAGGTGATCGTCCCGCTAGTGTTGAATCCTTTGCATGGAACGACTTCCTTTCCAGTGATTCATACAATGAATTCAGTGAAAATCTAACTGTGTTTTTACCTCATACATCTGACCCCTCTTTGTCTTTTCACTTATAAAGATTTTGTATAATTTATATGCATGTAAGGTGCTATATAAATAAATTATTATTATTACATTATTATTAATGGAAACAAACGTCTTTGTTATTATTACAAATGTTTTCAGAAAAATCAAGGATTCGTCATCAAATCCAACAAAGGAAGATTTTAAACTACCCTCCATTCATGGCCACACGTTGACACAAGTTTCTCACTGTAGAAATGCAAAATCAGAAAGTAGAACTCACGTCCCAGTCATGGATTTGCCCAGCTGTCAGATGTTTGCCTGCAGCGAGACGGGCAAGAGAATCCAAAAACCCAATTGAAGTTGTAAAACTGAATTTAACCCTCCAACTGTTTGTCAGCATATCTTGTCAGTTGCTTTACATTTTCTAGGACTGACGTCATAATGAAAATAGAGACAAGTGAATGACGAAGATGGTTTTGAAGGATTTGTGATAGTGACTGTTTTACAGAAAGTCTCTGCGTATGTGCACTTTGTCATCGGAGGCATCAGCCTCACAGTTGGTGACGCTGGAGATTCCTTTGTGTAAAGTTATTACAATTTAACCTGAGGGGAAGGATGTCTATACTTAAATTCATCTTCCTATTGCAGCCTGTGTTGTTCAGTCTCACATGGATTTATTGACGACATAATGACACAGAAGGGAATTGTCTCTTCCGACGGTGAATTGTTTCATTTTGTCCGGTGTGTATTTGTGTGTGTGTGTGTGTGTGTGTGTGTGTGTGTGTGTGTGTGTGTGTCTGTGACCGTAAAGGACAGATGACAAAGAACATTAAGTTTACTTAATCAAGTAAGTTAATACTTAATAAGTTAAGAATAAATTATTGGCTTAAAGGGGCTGCTTCCGTGAGGGTTAGCAAAGCAAAAAGCCTGAAACAGATGAAAATGTTGTCTGAGGAAGAGACAGAGTTTAAAGAGAAGCTTTAAAATGTTTGGGGTCCAAAATAATACTGACATTTTACATAAATATAACAATATGATCAAGTCAAACATGGCTTCCTCACCACAGCTACTTATGCAACACCTTCCTTCCAGCCAAGGCTTCGCTCCCTCTCCGCCCATCCCCTTTCACTACAGATCTTATCTGCACTGCCTCCTCCCTCACTTATGAAACGCTGCAGCAGTCTTCCCCTGCCTTAACTTTGTAGTTGCTCTGTTTCTGTTCCTTTGTCTATGTGCTTTACATGGACATCAATTTGCAATTGAATATGCTTCATGAGTATGTAATCTATTGTCCCATGCTGCGAGGGGAAGATAAAGAGCTTTAGTATGCACATGTTGTCGTCATTAATGGATGTATTTTGGGTTCAGCTTCACTGAATGTAATTTGCAAAGGAAGGTAATAGTCTAACATGGTACAGTGGTTAAAAAGGGCAGCTGTAGAAAAACAAACGTCTATTTTGCTCCTATTTCCTGAATGAATCACGATTCCTATTAGTTAGAGCCTTTAGAACTCCTACAGTTGCGGAAGTGAGGCATGACTGAGGACCCATCACTTATTGGTGAGCTCCCATTGAAAGATAATCAAAGCCATATGAATCAGAGCTGCACAAAGTGGAAGCAGTGATGGTCATTTTTAAAGCATTAGTTCCATCCAGACAGAACGTCCGTCCCATCCACCTCTGTTTGCCGTCCTTTCATTACACGGCCAACCTGTTTGTTATTTTCTGTCAGTATTTCAAGATAAAATGTTATTTAGCGGTAGATTCCCTTAATGCAAGCATGATTGATTGATTGTTTTTTTCTCCTCTGACAAGTTAGCCATCGTCCGACATTCTACGGTGAATTACGTGACTGCATTAGACTTTAAGAACTCAGAACCCTGGTTAGTGCTGCTTATGTGAGCTTGCACTTACAGTAATGCACTAGTATATTCTGTATCCCTGCAAAACGTAGGCCTGTCTTTAGAGTGTCCCTGCTGAACCCTATCTAATAAGACATTGTGAATGTAAAAGCTCGAATGATGTAAAAAGCCTTACTTGTTCCTCACGCTGATGCCAGTCGATGAAACAACCTTCGGGTTTAGAGGTCTTTCAGAAGATGCTTTGCCATTTTTGTTTTGTTTTGTCATAATGTTTGCAGAGCACATCCACAAAAGGCGATATAAAGAGTAGAAGTGAACCTGTCCTCGAGAGGGTCTCATGCAGGGGATCTATTTGGGTGAGACGGTGAACATTGTTGTTGTAGCCTTGAAAGTTTCACCAAGGCTGTGACGCAAGTTATTTTGTCCATTTCTTTGTTTTGCTTTTGTCAGTATGCTCATTTAGAATATCAGCACAAGGT
The DNA here is from genome assembly GCF_964276395.1 of Gasterosteus aculeatus. NCBI lineage: Eukaryota > Metazoa > Chordata > Actinopteri > Perciformes > Gasterosteidae > Gasterosteus > Gasterosteus aculeatus. The sequence goes on along the minus strand of NC_135707.1, from coordinate 18,457,718 downwards.
CCCTGGATAAGATAAGAACACATGAACACATTTATAAACTAATTAACTTATTTGTAATATGAGGATTATTTCTTTTTTAAACCATTTAATCACAACAGCATTTCCTGATTGAGAATTACCAGTAAGAGTATTAATTAAGAGCAGATAGACCCAGGTCTCATTTATTCAACTATGTTTTGATTGGATCCATTATTCAAACATTTCATGCCGGGAGCGTTTCCACGATTCTCAGCCCCATTGGGACTGCTATGTCTGCGCGGGTAGCTGTTTGTGGGGGGGGTTGTTTGGACCATGTATATCCATTCTTTCAGACAGTTCATAGATTCAGGCCCCCTATAATCCGCCAAACGACGCCCCTGTTTCACACTTAAAACGCTGGCTATCATGAAACCAGCCATAACTTTCACAATGACAGAGATGATGAGATCTCTGAAACATTTTTCCTCACACATTCACAGGGATGGGCAGGTTAGCGTGTTATTGTCATGTTTACGCATCCACTAATCAACGCCGCCAATTATTTTATAGCGTATTGACACAGGGTTTTTATTATTATCATTATTTTGACAGGCTGTTGCTTACTGGCTCTGAAGACATTTAGAGACAAACCATGGGCCACAGGAGGGGGGTCTTATTGATCAGTGTTGGCTCGGGATGGACGTCATGACACCTCTCAAGCAATGAAAGCATTTGGGGCAGATCGCTCACATGAGCCAAATCAGAAATGAACTGGTGGGGCGAGAAAAATGGAGAAAGGTAGCAAACTCTTACGTAGACATTTATATTTAAACCTCTTCCAGAAGGCGAGTTTTTGTAACCTGCAAGACTGAAAGTGAGTTTTTTTCCCCGTATTTTTTAAATGAGATTATCCAAAGGAAAGCCAGAACAAAGATGGACTGCACAGATTAAAAAGTCCCTTCACAGTAGATGCCACAGGGACACTTGCTACTGAAGATAGTTGTTAATACATAGATTGTTGATACAGAGACGGTTCTATGCTTCTGATAAAATAAACATGTTTCTGCTGGTACCTGTTCACATTTATAAATGGAAACTTGCCTGTTATAATGTTTGTGGTTGTGGCTATTGACTTTGAGGGTAAATTGTTTTTCTATAATAACCTAGAAACAGGATTACTGCTGTTAAAAAGCACCTTAGTTGTCAAGTGATTACAAACCAAAGGTTATTGCAATTTCTAAAATTGCTTCTTCAGAGACAAACTACCTTTCCCTCAGTCAGACAATATTTATTCAGTGAGTGCAGATGGTGACAACATGCAGCTCCGACAGCATGTCGGAGTAGCAGCAGGAGGGGGGCTTAGCGAAAGGTCAGTTAGGCAGAAGTTCCCCTTCGTGAGAACCTGCGCATGCCTGGACTCTGCATCAGGCCAGAACAGATGCGAGCCTTTCTAACAGCAGCGAAGCAGTCCAAATCAATGAATCCACAGGTTTACATATACTAAATGAGCCTAGGAATGATTGCAGAGTCAGCAGTTCTGTTTAGATGTTTGACTGTGCAACATCTTCTCATCTACATGGTTCTTTTTTCAAAACATAGATTTTGGTTGGTCAAAGCAGGAAAGAAACAGATCACAGAGTGTGAGAATTGAGAAGGGACGTGGTTTGCTTCACAATGGATCTCAACATGTCAGCGGCGAGATGGCGTTCCAGTGGGTCATAGATAACCGTGCTAACAGAGCTGTAGCACATGCGGCCTTCTTTCTCAACAAAAAAAAGGCACAGATAACGACACACACAGAGGGAGAGGACTTTGTTCTCCGCTCAAGTCGACGTTACTCCGACACCACTGAGCCCTCACTCAATAACTTGATATTTTACCTTGTATCTTTCCCGATGTCACAATGTCTTCCTTTAAAAAAGCCCAATCCTCCCAACCAATAATGAATGATGATTGCAATGGATATGAATAGTTTTTTTTTTTTTATAAAATCCATAATTAGAAGAAATTGTCATTTTTACAGGGTGTAAAATCGACTGGACTATTTATTAAGGTCACAGTGATAAGGGGATTATTATGACGAAACCAGCTTTCTAATTACCTACTGACAGAATATTCTTTATTATTTTGTCGAGGATGAATCCAGCATTATGCAACACATGGATGTAAAACAAATAGGAAATGCTCAATGAACTCAATGAATACAAATAAAATAGTATAAATCATTGGGGTTTTTTTGTTCACAAACTGCACAATAACATTCATTGTTGTGGTTTGTTGATTTTTGAATCCAGATAAATTGGATTGGAAAATAAAAACTGTAAGACCTGAACCCTGTCTCTAATCTTCCCTTCCTCTCAAAGATACTTGAGAAAGTACCGTTACTCCGGTACTTTCTACATAACAACGGTTTATTTGAGGATTTGCAGTCAGGATGTAGAATGCATCATAGGCCAGAAACAGCACTGTTGAAAATTACAAATGATCTTCTACTTGCATTCAACAAAGGACCAACAGGACTGTTCTTGTCTTGTTGGACATCAGTGCTACGTTTGACACCATTAATCATTGCATCATTTTTCAAAGACTAGAACAGTTGACTGTTATTAAAGGAACATCCGTAAACTGGTTTAGGGCGGATTCAACAATGTCTTTGTCACGAACGGGCAGGTGGAGGCAGGACTTTAAACGCAGACTTGAAAACAAAACAAGACTTTAATAGTCAAAATTTACAAAAAGAAGCCAAACGCAGACAGGAACCAGCAACAGCGGGTGGGACATTCAGGACTGAACAATCAATACGACAAAGGACACATGACACACAGGGCTTAAATACACTGGGAGGTGCAGGTGATTGGACACAGGTGGAAACAATCAGACAATCACAGGGGATGACAGGACCAGGCAGGAAGTGAAGTTAACCCAGGGACACAAGGGGCAGGAAAACTACAAAATAAAACATGAAACAAACCCACACCGTGACAGTCTTAAGGACATTAAAACCTGGATGACCAGATACAGCAGCATCTCTATCTCCATCTTTGAGAGCCTTCAGTTTCCAAGCTCCTCTTCTGTGGAACCAGCTTACTCTTTCAGTCCGGGCCGCAGACACCGTCCCCTCATTTAAGACCAGGCTATTCTGCTAGAGGCATTAGGCCAGACTTTCCTCTTTGGTAATGCTTATAGTGAGGGCCGGCGCCGGTTAGGCTGGACCTGTCATGTTGGTTGTGGTGCTGGACCACAACAGTCTTTATTATAAAGATCTAGGAGGTGAAAAGTGGTGAGCTGGCTGGAGGGATGGTTGGCAGGGTGGAGCTGGCTTAAGCCTAGTTTATGCTTCTGCGTGTTCAGATCGACGCAGAGGCAAGAGCCCCTTGCGTGTCCCTTGCGTGCCTTTTCAGTCCACAATGCAGGTGCAGAAGGGCAGAGAACCTGAGGCTGAGGCAGATAAAAAACATTAACAACGTGGTCAAGGATTGCTGGGTGTTTTCGCCGTAGCATTAGTTTGTGAACTGACAATCTGGCGGTGGTTAGTGCTTCGCAGGTTCCCATGGATCATGGCTTCGCTATTGGTTTGTATTAAACTTCTAGGGTCACTGCGCAAATACTGTAGTTGAATTAATAGTTAGCAACTGCAGAATATAGTTGAACTATTACGTTAAGTACATGTGGTTCTCTACTCCATGCTCCTACCATAGCTCTTTCAGTATAACTAAGGCGGACAGGTGCATTGCCTTAATGTTTTTCTATTAAAATGATAATCATTTGAAGCAAACATAATTATCAATCAAGCCATAAAAAAGAATACATTTTTTTCAAAACCCACTTCATGGGACAAATTCAATGAATAGAAATATTGTCAAGATGAAACACAGCAATCTATGGAAGCTATGGAATATGGAAGCCCATTTCATAATTTGGACTTTCCATCGCTTCAATTTCTTTTTTAGTGGACGGAAATGGGCTTCCATTGAAATGGAAATGGCTTTCCATAGCAATGAGCCATGTGGTTGGCTGCCAGACACTTTTTTGACAAAAAGCCAAGAGCTAAGAGTCTTATGGAGTAATGCATTGTTCTGTATGACTCTGCCCTCTAGTGATGACTATGTTTCAGTTCAACCAACCTAGTAACTAACCTAAATATTATATTGATTTGTCATCAGAGACTTAATTGTTTTCTTTGTGACCTTATACATTGTCACTTCACTTAATACTCAGAACATGCTTTTTACCACAGCAAAGAGACTGCAGGGGAAATGTTTGCTTTTCATCACAGAAATAATTCAAACTAAATCAGATGGCAAGACTGGACATTTGACTTCTTGCGTGAGTCATAAACCAACTGAAATGGGTCATCAGTGGCCTTTTTACTCCTTCCTTGTTGTTGTGTATAAAATGTATATTACAAAATATTCGAGGGAAATATGAGGATACAGCAGTTTGATTTGTTTAAATCAATCAATGGATATCAGCTAAAATAAACATTTGGAAAGAGGTCAGGGGCCGTTCAGTTCTTACTACAGACACAATGACTTGAAAACTCACTTCAAAACTATTAGAGGAGGGCAGCCTTCATGATATTTTCTCTTTTACACACAACATATGCTGTCAGATTGCATATAAAATTGGTTCTGGATTAACCCTTTCTGAGTATCTTTGCTTGTGCTGTATCGAGACCTCCACTTTTAAACATTTAATCTTCTTATTCTTACATTTATGGTCTGGCCAAATTGATGCCATAGTTATATTTTGAAAATGCATTTTCTTGGAATATAATTGACTGTCTGCCTGTTTTTATATTTTACTTTGTCATGTGTATTTTCTTCATATTACGGCTTTCTAAAAACGTATTTATGCATGAATTAAATCAAACAAGACGCTAGAAATCCTCCTGAAAAAATGTTTTACAAATGTACACGATTGACAAGTAATTGAACATATGGACGGCTGAGAAATAAATCCATCTGAAATTGTGCGTGTCCTGTGACGTGTGAAAGCGTGGGAACCTTCCCGATGATCTCATTGGCTGCGTTCCCCTACGTCATGACGTCCTGTCGTTGGTGAAGAGGCGGAAGACTTGCCTGTAACCGAGGGGACGCAACGGAGCAGCAACATCCGAGAAAGCCCACGAAGGATGCCCGTCTACCAGGTGAGATTTATCGGGCTATAGTGAGGTAAGGAAGATGGTCGTACTGGAGGACCTCCCGCTTTACAGCTATGAAGCGAAGGACACCAACAGAAATAGGCAAACGGCTCACTAAACGATTCATCTAAAACATTCGCTCAGCAGCTAGCGTCTCGTGTTAGCTAAATGTGTGTTGTGCTTTTAGATGCTGTCATGTTTCAGTACCATTAAACGTTTGGCCTTCGGACGGTGTAACCGCACCGAAATGCAGTCGTGTGTTTGACTGAAGTTGAAATGACTAGCGGCCATATTACCCGTTTCCCTTGAGCTGCTTGTTAGCGTAGCATAAGGTAACGTTAGAACTGTTTTACCCTTTGCGACATTTGGGTCCGCGTGAGCTACAAACCAGTGGGTCCACTGCCTGCCCGTTAGGTATTCGAATGATCTTGTACACATAGCTAATCATATGAGACGTTAACTCATATAATGACGTGGTCTTGCGTTACTCAAACCTCCCCGCCCACCTGTCAATCACTCGCTGGTCTCTGCAGTGTGCAGCTCGCTGCTGGTTCTGACCTCTACTGTGTCGAAGGGGTCACATCCCAACACCACTGAGATACACGAGATCAGCCCAGAGGCCCCTAATGTCCCACCGCCTGCTTTCAAGCCACTCATCGTCTGTTGGGTTTAGGACTTCGCACGAGTCTCTGATTTAGGGAGTTTCAGAGATGTATGGTAACGTATTTCTAAATATATGAATGATCCAGTATGAGTTTTGTTTGCCTAAGTGAACGTTTCACTGTAGAACAGGAAGGTTCAGTTGTCAGTCGGTGTTTCCTTTGTCAGATGGTTCAGCCCACAGATCTGCAGTGTCATACACCTATTTTCAGGTGTAGCATTATGGCTTTTTTAATTTAAACATTTGGTTGGTGAACTTGTGATGTTCATTATTTTAAGATGTTATAGAATAATCACCAGATTAATGAATATGAAAAATAATGTATTAATAAAGTGATATAATAGCCCTTATATACAGTAGCCACACTGGTGTTGTCATAAATATAAACATCTTTGCCCTTACTCCTTCAATTCAACTCCTATTGTTTAGCCCAAAATCGCAAATTTGCCTCAGAGGGCTTTACAGCCTGTACAGATGCAACATCCTCTGTTCAGAAATACGGCACAGGAAAAACTCCCCAAAAAGGGGAAAGAAACATTAGGAAGCACGTTGGAGGAGGGCTTAATGGACAATGGATGTCATGTGTACAGAATGAACAATGTAAACGATGTAGAATACATTTGATTCCTATAACAGAAATTATTCAAATAATTGCGAGTAGTAAGCCAGGTGTACGGCAGAACCAGCATTCCATAGAACCACCATTCCATAGAACCACCATCACATAGAACCACCATCACATAGAACCACCAGCCACAGAAGCCTGTGGGGAGGGAAAGCACAATGGCTTTAGGAAAAGGTCCCGTTGGTTTACGATGAGAGTAATATGATTAATATTTAAAATAATGATTATGATGATAGCAACAGCAGAAGGTGTCAGCGGGGCCACGGCAGGAGAAAGGAACAGGATCCAGATAGAACCATGAAAACCTGTAAAGCGAGAAAGCACAAATACTCCGTGAAGAAACAAAGTTCAAAAGAGGAGCTTGATAACTGAAGGCTCTGCCTCCCATCCTACTTCAAAGTGCATGCTTTGCTTATAAACCTTTGTGGTTATTAAATTGGCTATTTCAGGGCTTCACAATCAATCAATCAACCTTTTCAAAATTGAAATATAAACTTAAATGAGCAATTTCTAATTATAAGAATAGTTCTGTAAAAATGAATGTTTTTTTTCTTCTAAATCTCTATTTGGTCCATATCGCTCAGCCCTGTTTCAGATGGCGTTCCACTGTTAAACACTGCGTTGTTTGGCTGGCACAACGTATGTTTGGTTTCAAATGTCCAAACCTAAACCGTGCCTTTTTAAACTGCGCCCCCCCCCCGCCCCGCCCCGCTCCTCAGCTCCAGTATGCGGTGACTGAGACTGCGGGCCGACGGCGCGGTGGATCCGGTGCAGCATGAAGAGCCCGGTGCACAGATGCAGGGATGTGGAGCACGGGCGCGCGCAGGGCCGGGCCGGGGCTCGGGCCAACTGCCAACAGGCCGAGCAGCGCATCCCTATCTCCAAAGACGTGATCACTTCCTCCGCGGCCTCCGCCATGTGGTTCATCAGGGACGCCTGTGGCATTGTGTGCGCCCTCATCACCTGGCTGCTGGTGTTGTACGCGGACTTTGTGGTGCTGTTTGTAATGCTGCTGCCCTCCAAGAATCTGACCTACAGCATCGTGAACGGGACCCTGTTTAACATTCTGGCCTTCCTTGCACTTGCGTCACACCTCAGGGCCATGTGCACTGATCCGGTAAGTGGCACTTTGTTTGGTGTTTATTCAAACACACAACTGAAGAATTTGATGACAGGCTGATGCTTCAAGGGGAGACATCTCATGTAAAATCTATTTACTTAAACTATTCATTTTGTGCAAAGAAAAACATCCGCACTGCACATGTAGATGTTTATTTTACTACAGGGCAGCATGGCTAAAGATTCTTTTTTTTATCCTGTTAAGAGCGTTTGTTGCGTGTTATTAATTGTAATAAAGTTATAACCATATACAAGTAGCCATGACCGCTGTTCCCTCTGCGATGAGCGCTGAGCAATATATTTGTCTGACTGCTGGAGGGCGACAAGAGTCCTTTATAGTTATAGTTATATACCGGTGTGAAAAAGCCCATCTATGAAACAGGTGTACCTGTCACGGTTTGGTATCCGGTATACCGCCGAGCCGTACTACGTGGTCTATTTCTGTCTGTAGATGGCGCGGACACAGGAGCTCTCTGGGCAGTGGTCCGCTCATGACCGCAGGGGGCTTGTAATGTCCTGTAATTACTGCCGGCTCCGCACCCTTCAGGCTGGGGCTGCCCCTTGTCCGGCCAGCCTTCGGGCAATGTACCTACCGCAGGATGGAACCAGGTTGCGTTTTTCTTCTCCCGACAAAACGCCCCACCGGGGAGTAGCGGCTCCATCCGGACGTAGATCACAGTAGGGCTGCGTGGTGTACCGGTTCAAACGGTATATACCGATAAGATTTCCGTACGGTATGAATTTCTCACGTACCGTTCATACCGCTGTTATGCTATAACAAATGACGGGTGGCCGAATTAATTCCTACATGACATCCAGGAGCGTCCAGCGGTCAGAGCTACTTGTCCTACGTGTGTTGAGATTGAGTCACGGTAATAACTTCATAACAACAATGAATAACTCAGCTTGTGACACATTTGTAACCCTAATAATTGAGAGACCAGAGATGCACCAACACAACTTTATGCCCAACAGAGGAGTTGTCTGTTTGGAGGGTTTTTGGTTTTGGAAAATGTGACGTCCGTTAGATCAGAAAACGATTTATTGCAAAGTCTGTCGCGCCTCTGGTGGCAACACCAGCAGCCACAACGAGCTAACACGCTAACAAGCTAACTCGCCGGCCAGTTGCGAGCAAGTTGGCCAGCGAGCAGCTGTTAGCCGCGGGCTTTTTGGAGGTCAATGAATTAATGTGTTTACTTGAAAAAGCAATACTGTCAGAATACATTCGGAATATTTTAATACCGTGATAAGGATTTTTGGCCATACTGTGAAGCCGCAGTGCACAGCATTTGGAGTCTCTTCGGTTTCATTTTATGTTCACAGTCTGATTTATTGGACGTTTTTACAAAAAACATAATTATTACTATTTTATTTTGTAGACTGTTTTTCTAACTTATGGAATGAAAAAAAGTGATCCAAAATATTTGTGTGCAAATTCATTTTATATTTGACAAGACACTACCTCATTTGTATATTTTAACATAACATAACATTTCAGAAAATAAACAATAATCGTGTCAATTTAGGGACCCATCTGTAGAGGTTCTATAGGGTTTCTCAGTGTCATGCAGAATAATTTAAGGGTCTTTAGCCCCATAAAGGCTTTATTAATCCATTTTTGTGTGTGTGTCTCCGCTAGGGGGCGGTGCCAAAGGGGAATGCCACCAAGGAATACATAGAAAGCCTTCAGCTGAAACCAGGGCAGGTGGTCTACAAATGTCCCAAGTGCTGCAGCATCAAGCCTGACCGAGCACACCACTGCAGGTGAGGCAGTGTTGAAAGTGGAGTCAGTGTACACATCTTTATTTGAATCTATTTATTTTTATTTTTTTATTTTTTCTCTCTCTCTCTCTCGCTCAGTGTTTGCAAACGCTGCATACGCAAGATGGACCACCACTGCCCGTGGGTAAATAACTGTGTTGGGGAGAACAACCAAAAGTACTTTGTGCTTTTCACAGTAAGTTTCATTATGTTATAAACTCAAGAAGGTTGCCAATATTCAGCTTTTCACAATAAGACGTTGCCGTCACATGTAGTGATCTCGGAGGTCATAACTGACTGACTGACTGTACCTCACATGGACCCTTGCGTACTTTGCATGTCCGTAAGTGGTTGTGATGAATGATTGACCAGTAAGTGGTTGTGATGAATGATTGACCAGTAAGTGGTTGTGATGAATGATTGACCAGTAAGTGGTTGTGATGAATGATTCTCTATTGTCTCTTTTTTTGTCAAACTAGATGTACATTGCACTCGTCTCTCTTCACTCTCTGGTCATGGTGGTCTTCCATTTCCTCTACTGCTTTGAAGACGATTGGACAAGTGAGTGTTTTTTTATTTTTCTTAATTTTTCTAATTAATTTTCCTTTCATTCATCAAAAAATAAATTGCGTACTTTTTTAATCCGTCACGGTTCTTTGAAATGTTTTGTCAGGTTTTTTATCGGTAAAATAACACTATATATTCTTAACTTATATATTCTTATGCGACCAGTTTAAATAATTCTTGAAAAGAAAATTGAGATTTTTAATGTTATCTCTAACTATAACGTACTTATTACTGTGAAAAAGGCCAGTAGTTGTTATTGACATTCCCCTTCTCTTAATTGCGATGAGGAAGAACTACAGAGTGCAACTCTCCGCTCTGGTAACTACACACAGACACACTGTCCCGCAAAAAGTTCCTTTTCTCGTTGCATTCATGTTTCCAACAGCAACAAATGGCTTCTCTTAGCGGGTCATCGTATTTAGACGCTACAGCTGCTGCAGGCACATCAGGGGACGGCATGATTTCTGGGAATTAAGGATTATTTAGAGCAAAGCCAAAGTCAGTGATTATAGGAACAATGGAAACTAAGATGTCTTTAGTGTCTGTCCAACTACAATTGTGTTTTTGTGACAAGTCGGTGGGCGATTTACGCTCTTCGTTTCCGTGTAACAGATAAACTTCAATTTATCTATCAAATTTTCTCAATCTGCAAGGTCTGTTTATTGTTTACAGTAGCAAAACCTTCACTCCTGCTCAATGCATCCTGCTACATGTAGGGCACACTGACTGCTTTTCCTCCATCAGCAGGAAATCCGCATCAGAAGCACCATCAGCAGGTGACAAGAGGTTAAATCAGATGCTTCGGGGCCTCGCGTCCTCACTAACGCTGCAGACAGGCCAACAGTAGAGTGCAGTAGTTCCTTTCTCGTAGTGTAAAGTAGCTCCTCATATGTCTTTTTGCCCCCTTCACTTCTCTCCCTTCATCCCCCTCCATCACGCCCAGAGTGCAGTTCCTTCTCTCCTCCAGCAACAGTCATCCTCCTCATACTCCTGTGCTTTGAGGGTCTCCTCTTCCTCATCTTCACCTCTGTGATGTTCGGCACCCAAGTCCACTCCATCTGTACCGACGAGACCGTAAGTGATCCATTCAGCGACCCGCAGTCCTCCCCCCTCTTATGTCACTACTCTCCTCCCTGCTGCCGCCGCCCCCTTTGCTTTTAACCTTCGACCCCGTCGAGCGGCCACCTCTGATTTAAACTTTCATCCTGCAGCCTGATGTAGAGTTGATGCAGCGGATTAACTGCGAGTCTTAACTTTCACTGAAAACACTGTCTGAAAAGTGCTAAACTGCCAAAAAAAAATTAGGATAATGAGTTACATTTGTGGATATTTAGGTTCCGTTGTACAAACTGTGGAGTCCAATTAAGACGCATTGTCTTAGTTGCAGAGTGGCCACATGCAGTTGTATACGCCCCTCTCTTTGTTTCTATCTCTCTCCCTTTGGGGATTTATTTGGCGTGTATCTGTTGATAAATTATATTCATACCGGTTCTACAAGTCAATTGAACATTACCAATTGAACGCAGATGTTCTACGGCTCGCTTTTCCCACATTTTCATTTTGGTACTTTTTTGCAATTACCTTTTTAAAAGCAGTCTGTGATCTAAATGTAGAAGAAAAGGTTCCCCCCAAAACAACATTTACACTGTTTTGAATCTGCTGTTGCTTAGCAATTAGATTTTCCGAGATAACAATTCAATCTAAATAGCAATGTTAACTTCCTTATTCATATTTTTTTCATAATAGTTGTGTTTAAAATGTAATAGTTATTCTGTTTTTTTAATGAAGGGTTTAAATAATGTGCAGTGTTTCCCCCTTAGTCAACAATTTGGGGTGAGGGGGGGGTCTCCCAATACCATGGTTGGGGAAACACTGACTGACGCACTTTCTCATTGAATTGATTGTTGAGAATGAGTCCAACATTTTGACTTGTTCTCTATAAATCTCATTTCCTGATGAGGCCAAAAGTCACACATTTAACCCTCTACTCCCTTTAGCATGACAACCTGCTCGTGACTTTTTAACATTTGGTTACAAGCAACAGAGGTAGTGGTTTGTGTGTAAAACACTAAGGCATGTACTACAGAAGCAACGGGGAGTGTCCATGTGTCCGTGGAGGAAGGAATCTAACCCCTCCTGTGTAGTTTGGTGCCATCCTAAAAGCATTCAGCCTGCTGTGTGTATTGGAGCTCACCAAACCAAACTCCCTTTCCTGCTTTCAACTTCTTTTTGTCTGCAACTCTTGGTCAGATATGTAGGAGACATTTGATGTGTCAATCACGGGGAAAGTGGTTCTGAAAAAATAGGGAGCCTCCAGGACACAAGCAGCTACATGATGCCACTCAAATTAAAGTTTTCAGGAGGGTTCAAGATTTGCTCCTTTTTTACACAAAGTATTTAGTGGGGCTGCAAAAAGTCTGTATTTGCAATTTGGTTTGTGTTGCTGAGTGGGTCCCAAAACGCACACCAACTGAAGTTTGGTTGTCTCTCATTTTCAGGGCATAGAGCAGTTGAAAAAGGAAGAGAGAAGATGGTCTAAAAAAACTAAGTGGATGAACATGAGGGCGGTATTCGGACACCCGTTCTCCTTTTTGTGGTTTAGTCCGTTCTCCACGCCTGACCATGGGAAGGCAGAGACCTACCAGTATGTGGTGTGAGAGCTCGAGGCGGCGGGTCGGAACCACAGTGGGGAACGCCGTGCAGCCCCGTTGCTCCCGCCGCTGAACACGATTTACATCCCCCACACGTTAGCCATGGAGCGCTTCCCATCCGCCCTTTGTTTTGCCGTCCAAATGCGCTGTACGTTTCCTTTTGTGTTGCCTTGTGCGTTGAGTTGCAGAGAAAAAGAAAGCACTTTCATTTTGCAAATTTGTTATGTTTTGTTTTCTGTTGTTGAATCCGAAGCTTTTTGTAGAACTATGTTTCCTCCTGCTTTCCCTTTTTTATAGTTCGTTCAGTTACATTCCAAAGAAGACCCATTGTCTCACTTGGGTCTTGACTCACTTAGCCCTTTTGATGTCTGGCCATGCTGGTAGGTTTAGGTGTTTGGGAATGGAATTGAATATACTATAATAATTATTTGTATAGTTTCAATTTGCATGTTTTGTTCAATCATACAGAAATGTGTAACCCTGGACTATCTGCATGGCTACAAAGCACTAGTAGTGACCCTTGTTAAAGCATCTTGTCAGATGGTGAGGAGTGGATGACCGTATGCCAGCATAGATGCCCGTTCCACACAACGCGATTGGTCGATGCCTTAATTCTTGCAGTGAAAGACAAATTGTCCCACCGGTGATCCTTTTTTTTCCTGTATGATATTGTAACATTATTTATTTTTAAATTCACCCCCCGGTGAGTAACAGCCTTTCTTCTGAACACATGAAGGAAGAGTTTAAGCATCAGCATTGTTGATTGGTAAAATCTTGCATCAATGTATTCATTGTAAATACTGAGATCTGGTGCCCACTCCCTCCTAGACTTTTTAAAATGTTATTGATGGGTAAACTTGCTTTTAGTCTTTAGTTTACCGGAGCTCGTAAATCTCTTGAAATAATCCACACGGCATGAAAAAGCATAACAATTGACCCAGTGTCCCTTGGTAGCCTCGTGCTTGGGCCTCTCTTGACGAGAGAACACAGCTGAAGAAAGTCCCACTGCAGTTTAATGTAGCCCTGATGGCTATTGCACGAAACCAGGATAAGGGATTAAGCCGGGATATTCCCGTTGTCCTGGATGAATTTAGCTGGGACTTGGTTGCACGAAAGCAGGTTGAATTTAACCAGCCATGTAACCATGGCGATTTATTCTTTGCAGCTAGCTGGCTCCAGACCAGGCTAACGGCCAGGCTAACGGCCAGGCTAACGGCCAGGCTAACGGCCAGGCTAACGGCCAGGCTAACGGCCAGGCTAACGGCCAGGCTAAACTTAATCCTGGAGTCTGAAGTGTTAAATCAGCTGCTGCTCTGATCCCAAACCAACGTCTTTATTCCGTTGTCTTCTGAATGTGTTCAGATTTGTTTCCATTAACATGCATTACTTGTCACTGTTGCTGTCACCAGTTTGATTTTAAACCTCAGTGGTCCACAACCTTTTTTCTCTCTTTTTTGCATATTGTATGCTTCACTTCCTCATTAGTTTCCATAATTAGTTGCTGCTCAGTGGGTAAAAAATATGCAGCGTGCGTCTTCTCCATTTCTGCATCAGTAAATCTGTGATCGATACCATGGCGCCCTTATCCCAGCTGTCTACATCTGGATTGACTTAGCTCCGCCTTCTCATCCTGACTCTGCAAACGTGAGCCGATCACACAAAGTCAAGCTGCGCTTTTTCACTTATCCTGGATTTCTTTATTCTACTTTTGTGCAGTACCCCCCAGGTGTGGACCTGATTCCGCTCTGATACATGCCTGACATTAACAAAGCCGACCCCCTCCCATGCCTTGGTTGGGGAAATCTCTGTGTGTGTGTGTGTGTGTGTGTGTGTGTGTGTGTGTGTGTGTGTGTGTGAAGAGAATGAGTAGTGCAGGAATGAGTCCTAAAATGTGGGCATGGAGGGAAACCAGTTTTTGATTTTTTAAAGCGTTTGTGTCTTCTACATGGCGGCTGCTAACATGTAGGTAAATGACTACAAATGTCATCACTAGAACTCTCGTCTGCCTTTAGTGGTGGGGACGTGGAGTCATGTGACAGGACTGTAGTTTTTTTTGTAGCTTAATGTTTTGTAGCAACCAAGCTTCCAAATAATAGAACAAAACATTAAAGTATCAGAAACTTTTTTCAGTTTATTTTCTACAATAATGTGATGGATCCCGTTGCTGACACACAGACCTCGTCCCTGCACCGCCACATTCCAGCCTCCTTCCTTAACTTTCATCAAACACCTTTAAGTACTAAAATGGCTGATTGGCACTTTGTACTCACTCTTTAAGATTTTCTCCCGTGTGAACTGCTGTGTTCTGAAGTGTGCATTGTATGCTGCTGTTCTTTGTCGACACGATCCGTTGTGTATCCTTTGGTATCCGAATGCACGGTGCAGGTGAAGGTTCGTTAGGTCAACGCTGCCGGCGCGATGACGGCGAGTCATCGCTGGGGGAGTGATGGTGATGGAGATGATTTGGGGTTTATTTTTACTGAAATTTTGATTCTTTTTAAATATTCTGAAAATATTTCAGCAGGGAAATAAAAATACTTCTCAGTTGCAATGCAAGAACATTGTTTGCTTATCTTCTAAACGCATGTATCTCTTATTGTTGAGGGCCCTGCTCCACCCAACTGTGTCTCCACCTCTCAACCTGTATGTCAGTGAGGTTACAGAAGAGGTTTCTGCTCCCCCCCCCCCCCTGCCCTGGTCCTTCATTCTGTTCTAAACTGCCTCTTCCCGTGCAATGTTCTCTCTGCGCTCATGCATCCGCTTTGGTTGATAACTCATTCCGCCAAAAGCGCTCTGAAGCAGACAACTCTTTGTAACCTTGAGGAGAGGTAAGCTCGCAACAGAGGTGACGTCTAGCTGCCGGGTCACAAGCATGCTGCTTTCAATTGGAAGGCCAAAGTACGCGTGATTTCAGATTCAGCCATACGTTATATGAGTGAGTGAGTGTGTAACACGATGCATGCTCCATCATGACAATTTGACTTGTTTGCTCGTTCCGCAGGTTTATTTTTATTTTTGCATGCGAGTCATTTTGTACTGCGTTTTACTGATTGTTGCCGCGTTTCTTAAACAGATTAGTCAGAACGGATATAAAAGTATTCAAAGGACAGACTTCCTATTGTTTTACAGTACGCATACGTTTTATGGACATTGAAAGAGGAACCACATCCACGGCTAATTGGTGTCTTCAGCCCGCTGAGTTAGGCTAATCAATTCAATTTATTCTGTACAGCCCAAAATCACAAATGACCAATTTGCCTGAGAGGGCTTTACAGTCTGTACACATGTCCCGAAACCGTCACATCAGAAGGTTTCTCCCCATGGAAGGGTTTTCCTGTGCTAAGACACTCCTTTATACGATTTTATTGATATCAACGGCTTTCGATTCTGCTTCTGCTGGTGAGAATCTTTTATCGATTTCCTCACCTGCTCATAATCAATTCTCTGCATAGAAATGGCACACAGAGGAGTCTAAAACCCAAAGTAACAACAAAATATTATGAGTATTATGAGGGTAGCGAAAGCACTTTATACTTAGTACTTAAAATACTGCATAACTTTCTCAGCACATTCCACTGTGACAAGTTGCATATTGTCATAAAAATGTCCTAAAACGTGACATTCAAGGGTAAAAACACGCGCATACAATTTCAACAACATTCCCATTAATTGTAACATTTTGAAATAGTTCTCAACCGGATTCAGTCCTCGATCCTTTTACTTCTAATATGCATATACAAACATAAAATTGCGCAATTTTTTATGACATTTCTCGTCATTGAAATCACACGTAGAAACGGACCACCTGTCTTTAGTACAAAGGTTCTGTTTCCTCGCTGTGTTGTGCAGACCCGTCTGGTTTGTTTCCCCTCGAACCTCCTAAACTCCACCGGACCTTTTGTCTGATACCGAACTTACAGGTAAAACGGACTCTGCCACAAATCACAAGCAATGAAACCGTGCGGTTTGTGCTGAAGCCGCGTAGTAGCTGATCACACTGACCACTTACTCCTTCAACACACATAAAACAAATGGGTGCTGTATTAAGAGATATGATGTAAATCTAACTATTTGAGCCTGATTAGTGTGTGAGAAACAGACCGGTCGGCCGACTCATCAACCCGTGTCCTCGTTGTGTTCAGTGGTGCATGTAGCAGACGGCTGTCCGTCTCCGTCGGCCCTCACTGTCGTGTCCTCCCCAGGGAATCGAGCGGCTGAAGGGGGAGACGGGGCAGTGGGGGAACCTGCCGTACTGGGAGGCCATGCAGGCGGCGTTTGGCGGCCCCCCGTCTCTGGCGTGGTGCAGCCCCTTCGCACAGCTGAGCTGCAAGAAGAGCCCGCCGGGGCACGTCCCCGTCCCTCAGGGGACGATCATCGAGGAGGACGTCATCGAGATACCACTCAACTAGTACCGCCTGCACACAGGAAGACCGGCAGCCCCTTTTGGGAATACGTGCACGCACGCTCAGACTTTATTGGGACTTTCTGAAAAGCGAGAAACTACCTGGAATTTGAATGTATCTTTTTATCTCAAAGAATGTATGTAAATGAAATAGAAAAATCTACTTTCTCTTCCAGCATTTATGCCGTCCTCTGCAGGGTGTACTCTGGAAGTACAAGAACCTTTTCCAGACCAGCGTCCTTCTCTAATGTTCTACCCTTCGTTCCTTCCAGCCTTCACTTGTGTTTTCTGACTTAAAAGGTGAAGATGGATTTTAAATGACCTCAATGCGTCGTCTCCGTCAGACGACACGACAAGTAGCTCTAATGTGTCTCTGAAGCTCAAGCAGTTTGTCGTCTCCGCCGCCTTTCTGTGCGTTTCTCTCCACGTTGTGCCTTATCCTTCCTGACGTGGAGACGGGGTGGACGGGGGAACCCTCTGCGGGACGACTTGCCTTCCACTACTCGTCTCTCTCACTCTGCTGTCCATGTAACGGACTTCATGTGGAAGAGCTCATTGTATAAGGGCTCCAAAAAGGGTGCTGATGGCGTGGACGACTCCTTTTCTTTTTTACGTTCACGATATTTTAACAAATGGTCTCATTTTTTAATTTTAAAATAAGTACTATAACTTCTGTACATGACAAACGCTATTGTTTCAATAGTTCATATTGTTAATAACCAAAGGGATGGGAAACAATGGGCTTATTTTGTTTATAAACTTGCATGACGAAAATATTCACAATAAAATGCATCAAAACAAAATGACTTTGTTTTTTTTAATCGATAATCTGAAACGCGACTTGCAACCAAAAGCTTGTTTTTGTGATATTGCCATCATTTCAAAACTCTCGTGGCTGCCGTGTAACGTATATCCTCATGCACCAAACCAATAAGGGCAAGCGTTTCACCTCTTACCATACAATGTAGATCTATAACCATCAGTTACCTATAAACACCAAAACGTTGTGTTGGAGGCTGATCACACTGAATCACAAGCAGCTTGGGTGAGTGGAGTCATCCAAGGAGTTTGGGCTCAAACAAGACAGAGTACAAGCATGAATTTTCAAAAGACGGTCAGTGTGATTTATTCCAAAAAAGATTATAAAAATGTTTCAAATAGGTTTAATTTGTTCAGCTAGACCGTCAGACTTCCGTATCTTGATTTGTATCCCAGGCCATTTGTTCTATTTCTGGTCGTCCTGGTGAGGTGTGGGTGAAGGTGGGTTCATCCACGGACGAGCTGCCGCCTCAAAAAACACCCACCAGTTGTGCCAAACATCTGTAACTGGCAGTGGATTATTGCCCATCGAGGATTAACGGGGCTGCCAGTCGGGAGAAGCTAAACCAGACAGCCGAGTTGAGTCAGGTTTATTTATTTCAATTTGGCCCAATGGGCTTTACAAAGAAGAAAAAGAAATAAACGGGAAGGATCGTGTTGAAGACGTGTCTCACAGAGCTAAAAGTCATCTTTGGTTAAATGAAGTTCTAATCATTTTGCAGCACATCCGCAGCAGCTAAAGCAGCTTCTCCACGCCAGTGTTCAGTGAGGCACCGTGTAGAGGCATCCTTTGATGTGTGTTCCTATCCTTGATGGGGACCCTCCAGAACAACAAGCGTTGCTGTCCCACTGCAGTTGGGGGGTGCGAGCTGCACGCCAACCGGGACAAGCAAGGAAACGTCCTGCCTGAATGAGTTACAACTGGGGCACAGACACAAACAAATATTTCCACTTTAAGGTCCTGAAGGAAGTTCTCTGAGTGAGCTACATTACTTATCCTTTTTGCCCTCCTCCTGCGGGGGGGTCTCCGCCACGGATCCGTGGAGCACCAGCAGTCCGCACAGCGTCAGAGAGATCCCCGCCCACCACAAAGCGCCGTGGCTCTCTCCAAAGATCAGCCTCCCCAGGACGGCCTGGACGCACAACCGGGGAGACACAACTGGCTGTGAGACGAGACCTGTCTCCAGTGCTCTGCGCTGCCGTGTACATTTATTTCTCAGCCCCGCTAAGAGAGTGAAGGCATCGGGTGTAAAGACGTACCGAGGAGAGGAAGTTGGATGCGGTGGTGGTGACCGTGGCCCTGGCCGAGGAGGAGCAGTGTCGGAGAGCCTTGGAGAAGAAGGTCCACATGACGGCGTTGCAGGTGAGCAGTAGGCCGCCACACAGCAGCCTCAGGGGGATGTGGAGCTGTGAAGATTCAGGAAGCAGCAGTCAGCCACGTGACCACAGAGGCAGGATAAATGATGTGATGGCATTCAATGTTTTAGCATTAGCTCATGTCAGCAGGACGGGATTACAGAGGTCGGCGCCGCCCTTCGAAGGGCAGTAGGTTCAACTACACTGGGCTCCTAGTCGCATTTGATCACCCTTTTTATTTCTAGTACATCCTGCAGCTGCCCTTACAAAGGCCGTACTGTCGTCAGTCAGGCGTCAGGACTGTGGGACCTCGTGGCAGCTCGGTTGGCAACAGTCCTGAGACGGTGACTGTCGACTGCCACAGACTTGCCATCTTGTGCCAGAGCCCCGGGGAGCATCTCGGCCTTGCTGCCATTGACATGTGGACTGCTGTTTTGAAGCCTCGAGTTTGACAATTTCTCCGTAGAGCATCTTGGATTGTGTTTTCATCTTGACTTTTTTTACAACCGCTGAATAGAAGATACCATATTTGGAATGCAGAGAAAAGTAGAGACATGAGTCTCCAGTAGCCATAGAGACCTGTCAATCACAGCAGTAAGCCCGCCCTAAAGCATTCTCTGCTTTATAATAGACAACAGTTTATTAAAAGAACATCATGCTGTATTGAAACCATAAACTCATGTTTACTGAGCTATTGAGGGAATAAGTCAAGTGAGTAGTCATTTTGCAACAGTCGCCCTCTGCTGGTGAGAATGCTGCACTTCTGCATTGCTGGTGGTTCACACAGGAGACTTCCTGTGTATTTGAGGACTAAGCAAACGGGTTACTGCACTGGTTTGGACGGTTGTGTAAGACATTGAACTGTAAGCGCGTAACGTTACACTTTGTCTCACCCAGTCACAGGCTGAAGCTCCACTGGGTGTTCGAGTCCAGCCGCTGAGTCCCGACTCGCACATGTCCCTCAAGTAGTCCGCGCCGAAGGACAGCTTGGCAGACAGCGAGGCAGCGGCCCCCAAAAAGCCCGCTATTAAGGCACAAACAGACCCTGAAATCATGTTTGAATGACACACAGTGCAGGAAGCGGAGTCCATGGCACGTCTACTGTCCAGGCGTAAAGCGGACGGTGGTGTGTATTTTTCAAAACAAAATACTGCTTAAAACGGATCGCTACATAGCACTGATATCTTTGATAGTTCCCTAAGTAACGCTAAATCACAACGACAATGTTCTCCTGATGTGTCACCGATAATCACCACAAAAAGATATCCACTCGATCAAAATTTACATCTTTTTGAATTTTATTTTGAAGAGAACTTCTGCTCACGTTTTCGCCATCTTTACCTCACTTCCACCCATCGGCCAATTACAGTCGCGTCTGAACTCACGTGACTCGAAGCGGCACATCTTAATGACGTATGTTGTGTTTTGGTGAAACCTTTTGCTGTCCTAACGGTGTGTTTACGGCCTGTATTTTATCTGGGTGTTGGTGCTGTATAACTCCATCTGCAATGAACAAAAACAAGGCCAGTGGCGTGTCGTGGGTGAAGCCAGCAGAACCGTCCTTTTTGAAGAAGTTTAAAAATGACGTCGGCTATAAAGAAGGTCCGAATGTTGACACTAAGGTATGTGGTGGTTTGGCTAGCTCTGGTAACATGAAGCTAGCAGTTACGTTACATATTGCGTTAACGTTAACGTTAGCTCATTTCAGTGAAGACTAGGCGGTCGCTTTCTCTTCTACCAGCTGCATATGTATGTTATTCGGTTGTAGAGATCTGTCCAACTAAATTAAAAATCCTCCGCATCTATTTTTCCCGCAGCGCGGTGAATGGACCTTTTTGTAAACGGGGCTAATCGCCACACAGGCCCGGTGTCCCGTTAGAAAAACGCGTCTTTGTCTATTCTCCCCCCACCAGCGTCAGGTGATGCCGACGCTTGATGACGACAGCGGGAGTGATCGAGAGGACGAGTTACCCCAAGTTGTGGTTCTAAAAGGAGGAGACTTGACTGCAGAGGATTTGAAGAAGATCAAGGGCGCCACGCGCGCTGGCGCCGCGGAGAAAGGTAAGAGCCATCAGCCGGCCCTCCATGGACAGTATTACCCAGCTAAACACTTCATCACACTGCCAACATCCAAAATAAGTTTGTCTTGATGAGCCTCACACACCCGTCCTGCCCCGCAGAGGATGAACCTCCTGCTGATGGAAAAATCCTGTTCAAGAAACCTGCCAAGCGCTCCTCCTCTGACAAATACCAGGGCATCACCGCCAGCTCCAGCAAAAAGAACAAGAAGAGTGGTGGGGCAGAGAAGAAGAAGGAGGAAGAGAAGGATGACGAAGCGGAGGAGGAGGAGGAAGTGCAGGAGGAGGAGGAGGAGGAGGAGGAAGAGAAAAAGAAGAAGAAAAAGATGAATAATGATAAAGAAAAGAAGTCTGGGAAGAAGGTAAAAAATAACAGCCTTCTCTCTTTTGGAGGGGACGATGAAGAAGAGGACTAACTGTTCATTAAGCCCTGTGACAAGAGAGGAATCAAAGTGGAATTGGAATATTAATGGTGAAAGTGTTTCATAAAATTGGCAAATAGAAACGGGGGTAACATTTAACAGACAGTCTTGAATTCATCTCTCCATCCTGTAGTTTATTATTATTCAATTAGGACAGTGCCAGTATTTTTACATGTTCAAGCCCACTGACTACAAATACTGTTACTGCCAAATGCTCCATTCATTTTGATACAAATGTAATTGTGGAGATTCCATTTGAACATCTTGATTATGCAGATTCTTTTTTGAACTCCTTTGTTCGTTCAGATGCTCAGTAAGTGTCAAAGTGAAGAGGAACTGATGGGGCCGAGTGGAGGAAAATATTTAGCTCAACATGAAAACTTATAATACGGTTAAGTAATGTTCCCTTTGAGTGTTTACCTACCTCGAACAAGCAACCTTGTTCAAGTTCATTCAAAATACTGAAATCAATGGACACCCAGGTAAAAACCTTTGGTGCAATGTGTAGTCAATGGAGTGAACAAAGCAGCAGTGTTGTGTGTTGCATTTCCTTTTTCGTCTAGCAGGAGATCCTCAGCAACAGTTAAAACACAAACACGAGCAAGGCTGCTTCCGCTGTTTGAAGGTTTGCAAACTACAAACTATGCAATTTTTTCTGATCAATGGGAATCAAGCAGCTCTACTGGCACGTTGTTCAATTGAATGGGTTCAATTCTTTTTTCCCAAGTTAGAATTTTATCTTTGATTGCAGTCATCTGCAATAATCTTAACATTAAAATACAAGACACATTTTTATCTTTTAACCAAAAAAAAAAAATTATCTTCATGGAGTTGAATCCAGTGACACACTTTAAATACATTAATTGTTTCTGTGTCGTCCACTCTGGCGAACAGTAAAGCTGCCGCCTCATGATCCCGAGCCCCCGTTAGTCCGCGTCTCTCTGGTGTCGTCACATTCGTTGGTGTTTTTTGCGAGCAGCGTGGAAGTGCTCATTGTACTTTTGAAATGCATTCATTCATGATTTGGATGTGTGAAAGTATATTCTCGCTTCGACAACGGAGCTGTAACAGTTTATGTAGAAACCATGCATTCTTGTCAATGCAATTGAATGTTTTATTTTATTGTGCGTTTTTTTTTACGTGTGCATTTTTTTAGACGTGTTGCATCTGTAACATTTGAAAATACAAAAACATTAAATCAACTGTACACCGTCCTATATTGTCAGTTCATTTGTTGTGTAAAGTGCCAAGATAAGGAAAAAAACTGTTGTTATTTCAACCTCTTTAATCAAAAAAGGCATATTTCATTCTCACACCTGCATCCAGATCATTACAATTGATGGAAGAAACCTCGACTTAGAAAATCAACAACCAGACAGAAACATGTTCCTGATACGACGCCGCAGCCTCCATCCAAATACACTCTGGAATTCACCCTTTCATTTAAGGCCAACGCCATACTATCCTTTTTAATGACAAAACCTTAACACAGAATCAAAGCTGTTTCTTGGGATGGCTTCAAGAAACGAGAATAAAAAGGATTTAGAAGATTATGCGTTTGTTTCACAGAGGGGAACAAAATAACATCACTCATGTTGTAAGAGACATGACAACATTCCACATCAAAACTGAAGATAAAAAAGAGCCAATTAGAAAGATGCACTGGAGTATTTTTAAACAGTCTCCAAATCATCACTAGACATCAGATCGAGCGTTGATTATCCCCGGTCATGTGACTAGCGTGCACCCTCATGCGTTCCTCTGCCTGAAGCTCAGAAACACACGCGTGTGCTGCACTGTGTGACAACACGGCTTCCCTAGAGCATCTTTGACAAAGATATGTTAAAGTGGGTCAAAGTGCTAATAATGATACGGATGTGAATAACATGGGTTAATCTGGTTTTGGCACAACTTGAGTCTTTCCATCAGTTACGATGTTATTACACTGTTTCAGCCGTACAGAGTCTGTTTGCCTGTTTTACAGTACCGAGTGTCCTTTTAAGTATTGTGTGCAGTCTTGATCTAAAACGATGTCTCCCTTCAGCGCAGCAAAGTAAAGTTGAATGAATAGTGACAGCTTCTCCTTGTGGGCACATACGTGTACAAGCATGCTCCTGGTAATAAGGAAGAGGTTAAAGAAAAGAACACGTGGGGAAACCGATTTCTATGAGTCCAATAAACTCCATCCCACTCCACGCCGAAAGTCACTGTTTGGGTTTCAGCGCTGGTCGGGCCGCATGGAGGTCAGAGGGCAATCCAGGGCGGAGCTCCCGCGTGGAAGACACCTCCGTCCTCTTCGTCTTTGAGCACATTCAAGTACAAAAACAAAAGCGGGTCAAAAGGTCACAGTTCCTCAGGGGTTTAAAACCCAGCGTGAGGTGGATCTGGGACTAGCAAATGTCTCACCTTGACTTATCAGGTCAAAAGGTCAGCTGGGGGTTGGACACATTCTCTGAGGCGGTGATAACATTGCCAGCCTGGACCTCCAGGTTGAGGAGGGTGGGGGGCATCCACAGAAAGCCTGGTGCTCCTCGTTCATCTCGATTGGTGGATCTGCCGTTACTGCTTTTTTTGTTTGTTGTTGTTGTTTTTTTGGTGCGTTTTCTGATTTTTTTCCTCCTCTCCCGCCCACAGTGTGTGCCCCTCAGTGGGAGGCGGGCTCTCTATAAAGACTTCTTGGTTGTTTTCTTGCCCTTCCTGAACGGCAGCTTGTTCTTGATGTAGCCCCGCTTCCTCTTGGAGGTCTGCAGAGGGAAGGTTGAGTAAGAGAAGGAACTAGAAATGAAGACCAGCTTGGTCTCTTCAGTAACTGCTCCAGATTCAGAGGGCAAACACATTTATTACTAAAGTCACTTGACTACAACCACTCATCTCCTAAACGGTTAACCCTAATTATTAAGTTGATATGTTTTTTTAAAATAGGCTGGATTTTCTGCATTTATTTTTCAGCATTTCACTCATTGAGCGGCTCAGGCAATGGCAATAAAAACTATAAATACATTTTGCCTCATCATCTTTGAATAATCATCCAAAACACATCAAGTTCCATCTAGTTGAGTGCGTTCTTGTATGAATACGCCTTCTGATGAAGCCTCAGCACCTCCGCTTACCTTTTTGGACGTGTACTTCTGCTTGGTGGTGTCGGCGCCCCTCAGCTTGTGCTCCACGCGGTCTCGGTTCTCCGGCTTCTTCACCTTGTAGATCCTGACCAGCCAGTGCTCCGAAGTGAAGGCTTCCTCCAGGTGCTTCAGCTTGATGTCCTTGTTGCCGATCTCGGCGTTGCGCGTCCGGTCGAAGCCCGGCGGAGTCCGGAAGTCCAGCTGAACGCAGACGAAGACCAGATGAAGGTTTTTGTGTCCGAATCATATTTGTCCTTATTTGTTAGTGGTATTTTGTAAACAGTTATTTATAATTACACAATTATTGCGTTCTGGCAGCTCAAAGGCAGCACGTACAGGAAGCTAGTGATGGTGACGTACCTGCATTTCTCCAAAGCGGTAGTAGGACATTTTGTACATGAGGCAGTTGAGTAGAGTCGGGGAACCAGCTTTGTCCACTCTGAACTCTCCCTGTGGTGTGAAGTAGTCACTCTCCTGTGGTTGAGAGGCAACAGAGGGAGACTGATGAGAGAACTCACACAAACACACTTTGATTTCGGATTTTATCTGAATTCGCACCCAGACAACTGAGGCCACAGATCCTCAACATCCCTCAGAATATCCTTCCAGAGAGCATCAAACATGTGCATTCCACTCAGGAGGCATTGAGACCACCGTCTGAGATGTTTACTGCTGCAGAGCGCTGCTCCGCTCACGTTACCCACTAAACACACAGAGCAACACTGTGTGTGTGTGTGTGTGTGTGTGTGTGTGAGACTCATCTCACCCTGATGTCCCTGGGATGCTCCCCCTCTGCAATGCGCACCATCCAGAGGAACTTGTTGATGTCATCGCCCGAGTAGCCGATCACCCCGCCGAAGATGATCAGGACGTAGTCGACGTCCAGCGACCTCATGATGTCATAGGCTGCGGTCTCGTTGGAGGACATGGCTTTCCCCACCTGAAAGGGACACGGAGAATCACATCACATCAACAAGAGTGCAGTGGTGGTCAGCCGCCGACTAACAGGCCGTTACCCTGACTTTATCTTCTTCATTTCCCCTTATTTCTCATCATCTTCCAAAAGGTTTTGCTGCACTAACTTGTTCTGGTTTTACCCTGAACGGCCCCTGTGCAAAGTGTCCAGGTGGTGTGGGGGTGAGAAGCCCGGTTTGTTCAACTTGTTTTTCAGTCAGGGAGGCAGGAAAGCTGCCTCTATTTTCTCTTGGTTGCTGAAGTTAGAATATCGGCTCACATTGGTCTGGGAGAACCATCGGTATGCTGCGTTCAGGTTCCCCGACATAATAGTACTACACAAAATGTAGTACTAATTTATAGTATCAACAAAACTGTTTTGAGATCCCACCGGTGTGCATCACTGTGGTGATGGAGCTTCCCGTCCACTTTGTGGTAAACAAACTGTCATCATTAAAAATAGGAACAAACAAACAATGGCCATTGATCTGCACGGGAATCTTTACCAAGTTACAGCTGATAGGACACAACTGAGTTTTAACATCGAGCAAGTTTGAGGATGTTTAGACAAACGGTTTGTCGATGTATTACCAAGTTTGTACCGGGCACAAGCACATGGTTGGAAACAGGGACGCCGGCTTCATCAAACACGTCTGCCGTGTTTCCTATTCATTAAACCACTTCTCTTGAATAGTCTAAATTGTGTCTTTGCTTCTGTAGCGAATTGGTCTGACTGACTGAAACGTTTCCGCACAAGCCAGAAGCAGCAGGCAGCAAACAATGACGTCACCGGGGGGATTCAGAGCCCGGTTGTGGTGACGAGGCTTCACAGAGCTCATCGTTCTGCTGCCCGCTCCCACTTGTGTCGTTCCAGCATGATAATAAAACATTTTCTCACAGGTTGTTTTACTCCCCATTTAAAATGATCATCAAATCAGTGGCCTTCATCAGAACTGATTTTCATGCAATAAATGGAATAGCATTAGAAGGCAGTTTCACCAGCGCTATGTGACTGTTGTTCCACGTGTTATTGTCCACCAGCGTGGTTCTGTTTGCCATTCCCGCTATCTGGTAGCCGTAGTCCCACCAGGACATCACTCGGGCATGCTCGTCCGTGTTCTGCCTCAGCCAGTAGTACGCCTCCCTGAAGTCATCCAGGATGTTACGGGAGCTGGTGGAGAAAGTAATGGAGGGGTAGGTAGACATGTGTATTTGCACATGGGTTATATGACTTGACCAACGGAGAAACATGCAGGTCTGAATGGGTCTGAAAAACAAGGGACTCTGCAGTTACACACCACTCCACGGTGTCATTTCTTTCTCTCATTGCTGTGCGAGTAAACAAAACAACACAGTAATGAAGAGAAAGCAGAAAGGTCGGAGCTGCATTTAGCATGTCGAAGCCTGCTTCTACATGGCTCCACCCCTCACAGGTGAATGATGCTATACGCATGTATTATCCTCACCCGTCGTTGTTGTATGAGGCCAGCACCACGCTGGGGCTGGAGTAGGCGTTGCTGGTGACCCAGGTGCAGTGGACGGCAAACATCATGAGCAGCATCAGCATCAGCATGGTGACTATGGACTTGATGTTTGGGCCCAAGCCCTCCTCGGCCTTCTCCTGCTCAGACACGTGCTTGCGCACCTTACCGGCCTGCAGAGGAGAGCACGACGCGTAAACTCTACTGAAACATTCCAGCATCGCGTCTCAGAACCGCAACTTGCACCTGACTGGTTCCCAAGCTCCACTTTGACTACCGGCTACTATCTACAGGGCAAATGAAGGCTCAATTTATGGCACAGAAGAAGTGTGTCAACGGTAAGACATCAGAGCCACCGGTGACGAGGCCCACCTTATCGTAAAGGTTGCCGGCGTTCTTCCTGTCGTCCTCGTCGCTGCTGTCCTCGAGGGGCGGGCTCTGCCTCTTCATGTCGTCCCCGAGGTAGTGCTCAAAGACGCTGGAGAAGGCCACCGCCGACAGCATGCACACCACCGGAGTCAGAGTCAGCATGAGGCGCACCATCACACCCGCAAAGTAAACCGCGCTGATGGCGTACAGGGCCACTAAGGAGAAGGGGGGGAGGGGGAGAGAGAGAGGGGGGGAGAGAGACCGTGATGTTACAAACCCAGTTGGAGCGTTTGATCTCGGCAGAACACAGTGGAAAACCTGACCAGGCCGCTCAGCTTGTACTATTTGTCACGGCCACACAAGGTCTTTGAGGGCAGTATAGATGTTAGAAGCTGGACATTTTAGTCTTAAAATAAATGTTGATAAGATGCATCAGCATAATATATGCAAATGAGCCTTTTACTCTTTTTTTTTTTATAAACGTGTTGAAATAAATGCTGCACCACATATCCCGTTTATCAGGTGCAATAACGGCCTAAAGGAGACGACCAACGGGACAAACAACTGGCCGCTCTCTGCTGTCGGGGATTCCTTAAAAATGAAGTGATAACAAATGTCCAAAGTGTTGCTGATATTCCAGGGAAAACTAATCCATAAGTAAAGTAGAGGGAAAACTACTTTGCACAGTTTTAGGGATAAAACTCTTTCATGGTCCCTCAACCTAACATTTTCAGACTGTTGACACACAATTTGCAATAAAAATGTATTTTCAGATGTGTAGTTATGTTGTGAAGTTGTGTTTTTTGGAGGTTATTGAAGCAGAGGTTGTCCACTACGCCTTCCTCTATATTGGCTCTTCATCGAAGCCTTTTTAGCAGTTTTTTGTTGTCATTAAAATGAGAGCCTGGCATTTAAAGCCACAGACTATAAGAAGTGCACACAGACATTGTGAAGTCAGCAGGTTTTACAGGTTTACCAAATATATAATGTACAGTGATGTTATTAAAGTAGGATGTCTATGTGAAAATGTCACTTTTGTTGATGGCGATGGTACTCTAAAGTCTATAGTCTCCACCATAATTCAACAAATATCTCCTCATAAATCCAATCCTCCAAAGCTGGTTCAGTCTGCTCTTGTTTAATCGTGATCAATAACGATGTTGCAGGTCATTCCGGGATGGCGGCTCTCACCAAAGACGCGTTCATCGTTGATGTTCTTAATGCAGAACCAGAGGCCCGCTGGGAAGGTGCAGACGAGGATGTGCAGGTCGAAGAAGAAGGACACCCAGGTGGTGGGCTGGTGCTCAGAGACCGACGCTATGATGGGTATGTGGATCTTTGCATAGCTGTGGATAACAACAGTCGCCATCGACATGTGAAGAGAAGGTTAGTATGAAGCAGTTATGAAAAATATAATGTTCATGGTAATCTTCTCGGAGAAATGAAACCCTCAATAATGGGAGAAAAATAACTTTGGCCAATGTCTGTTAACTTCTACGGCTCAGCAACAAAACAGCACTCGGATCCCTTTAGACAAATGCTCAGGCGTGCACACAAACATTTGCCCGCTCACGCTCAGTGAGGTCTAGGTTTTCTTTAGGGTTTAGCTGATGGGAGAAACCGTTTAATGTGTTTCATTCGATGGGCCGACTGACTGACCATGACAATATCTGGTGCAGTCCTCTTTGTGTACTTGCTATGCATTTGAAGGTCTTTGACATTATTAAAAGGTAGAAATAGGTCACATCTTTCTAAATCATTATCTTCAGCATCAAACGGGTGGACTGAATCCAAAGTTGGACCAGTAGACGAGCCTGGAATATATTTTGCATAAAACTCGCTTCTCATCCCCGGCTCGTTGTGCTTGTGTCTGTACACAAACATATTTTAGAGGAAATGTGCTACAGATTCGATTCAATTCTAAATATTATCACTTCTGCTCTCAGGTACTCTCTCCAGTGCACAAATACAAATACAAGAGATGAGCTGGGAGGACTTACCCAGTATCCCAGAGGGAGTAGAAGCGCCCACTCCACGGAGCGATGTAGCCTGAGGGGGAAACACACACACACACTGTTAATTCTCCATCTAAAACAAACATGCGTTGTAGCGGCGGCCCACACACACACCAACAACACAGCGGGATGTCGGCTGATTCTAATCCAGTACATCGCAACGATAAGCCGCCTTACTGTCTGCAAACAGGCCGTGTGTGTGTTTGTGTTTCATAGTTGTTCTTCCTGCGTGACGGAGCGCCTTTGTGGTCCGCTAACTATTAAAAAACCATCAGTGAGCCACACTGAAGTTCCCTCATTACCATGAACACGCACTGTTGCGTTCATCGACTCACTCTTACATCATCCTGCTCATGTTTATTAACCCACCACAGAAAACAGTCCAACAAATACACTTATTCAATTACCTCAGGGCAACCTAGGATAACTTCAGTGACCAGATGTTTTAGGCCTACTACCTCTGATGGAGTACCGACTCCTTGTTAAGGGTCCAATGTTTACAACCAACCTCAGGACAACGAAGGCCAATCCTTCGTTGTCCTGAGGTTGGTTGCCCAATCCTGGCCAGCGGGGGCGGGGCTACAGGGGCGCCATTCAATAACTTAAGTAAGCGACAAATACGCCTGTCTGGAGAGTTAGTGCGCAGTGTCCCGCTAGTTTCACGCCGCGGTTCTCCGGGTCTATTTCACCAGTGGTTCTGAGCAGCAGCGACGGGTTTGTGACATAATCGCGTCACGGCGGGTGTGCTGCTCAGGAACCAAGGAAGCGCCAGACATCCTGCGCTTTTATGTAAAACGCTATGTAAATGAACGACCCAGGCAGTTGTTTTTAGTAGAAACAGCCAGTCCATGTTTGAACAATCAAACAATATCAAAACACGCTATAAAAGGCTTCCTGTGTGACGCTCTCGTGTACACAACATGGTTTCTTTTCTCCCATTGCAATATTAGTCATTATGTTTGCATTAGTCAGCTTTTCTGTAAGCACAGTATCAGTGTGCATATCCACTTCTTAAATGAGAAGGAAAAAAAGCCTAAACTAGTTCAAATGTATGCAAGAGCTGTTGAAACAAGCGAGCTTCAGGTGGACTGCGAGGACCGACCGGTGTACGTCAGGTAGATGACGGAGAGGAACACCGCTCCGGCAGCCAGGGAGACTCCCAGGAAGAACAGAGTCTGGAACTCCTGCTTGGTCAGTCTGTCCTTCAGGTACTGCAGGAAGGCGTAGACCTGAAGCAGCACAAACACGCCTGCAGAGAAACGACACCAAGAGGACGATCAGTAAATAGAGTGAGCACTTTTCAGCCGGCTTTACATTTGAGTAGCATTGCTACTAGAAGAGACACATACTCACTTAAATACTTATACTTATAAGTATACTTGCTGTGCAACAATACTTTTTGCACTCAGTTCCAAGTATTCTGATTTAGTCCATAAGCCTGCATTAAAAACAAATCATTGGCACTTTCCACTGAGACCAGAGGTTCCTGGGTACTGACCTGCAGCAGCCATGTGCTCGCTGGTCCTGATTGGCTGGAAGCCCACAAAGGGGATCTGCATGGACAAGACGAGGCCGATGATGTAGAAGGTGCTGTAGGCTGAAAGGAAAGAAGCAGTTAAAGTCAGATTGTTTTTCTCGTGAAGCTTTTGTGCAGAACAACAAAGAGTGCAGCCGGCGCCAACGCCGCGGCAAAAGTTGCTTTTTAGAATTTTCTGTGGGAAATATCTTCCAATACTCCCAAAAGGCCCTGTACTCTCCTTCATAGAACCACGCATGAACACGTATGGTTAATAACATGTTAGCAACATGATAATTCTACAAAATATGAATCAAGAGCTCATTAGTGTTTCTAGGATATTCACACCACCCGAGAAAGTCCATCAGAGAGATGTTTGCGGCAGCAGTGAGTGGGTCTGTGGATCTTCATTAAACCAGTCAGATGATGAACTTTTGGTTTCTACCAGCAGGAGTTGGAGTTTGGGCCAAATCGGATTGGCTTACAAGAAGAGGGGGACACTCAAATGGATGCACTAAAACAGTGAATGCTTTCATGATGTGTTCCCTTTATACACCAAAGGTGATCGAGGGCATCATGGCTCTTTTTACTTCTGAAGCCCAAAGGCACTGTGGCAGTGGAGGATTCGCGTCGCTTGACGCGTGTTAAATCAATGCTCCTATCGCACACAGAAGGCACCAGATTTAAAATGCCAACGCCGCTGAGCCGGCAGTGTTTCACAGGAACCCATCAACACGTTTGTGTCACATTATGGATTTTATATCACAATTCTCACTATTTGATAGTTAGTCAAGCGTCAACCTCTCCTGTAAATGGAAGAAGCATCGATCCTCCGTAGTTGTCGGGACAAAATAAAAGGCTTCTTTAAGAGGAGTGTTGCCCTCGGGGGATTAATCCTTACCCGTCTCTGAACTAGGACTGTAATAAAGAAATAGACTTCTGGCTGGAGGCTTATTGGGGCTCAAAAATCAAGTCAAGGTCGGAGGAGAGTGAAGCGGTTCTACACAGAGCGAATACTCATTCCTTCATAACAATCTGTCCACTTCAAATCTGCCAGAAGACACTTTCAGTGCGTTTGGGCCTCAAGCTGAAATCTTCCTCATATGTTACAGTGAAGTTCTGGACGATCTCACCTCTAAATAACTCCTGTATTATTACGCAATTGTCAATCCTCAGTGAGCCAAGAGATGGCTAATGAGGTCTTTGCTCTTGTTCATCTGCAACTGGGCTTAAAATAAACTTGAAGCCTTCCTTAAATCACACTGAAGGGAATCGTGTGTGGATGAAAAAACAATTCCACCCCAATTTGTGTCTGGGCATCGATCCAAACCTCAACTCTTCACAAGGAGATTATTATTGGTATCACATCAACAGGTGTCGTCTCCGTTCTTCTGTTGGAACGACATGGGCTTTCATTTCAATTTGTGCCTTTGTTATCGTAACAAAACACTATTGTAGATTTGCATTTAGAGTATGAGTAAATCTTTATCTGCAGAATGAGCTTGTTGTCAAATGGTGTCCCTCTGCATTGTACATAATTAAACATCACACATTTGTAAGTAGGCACAGTTCATGAGTAGATGTACTTGGTTACATTTCAACAATACATTTCTTCTGCTCTCATCTATTGAGCTGAATCAGTATTTTGCTGTTTTAGTACCAATAATATGCTTGTATGTGTAAAACAAAGTCAATTGTACATTAATTCTCTGCTTTTTCACAGTACAGAGTAGAAGCGTCTTTGTTAGAGTTGTTACTCTGCAGTTTTCTTTTACAAAGTAATACGGACTCAGTATCCATCTCCATGCCAACAGAGTAAACTCTTTACTTTTTGCTGAAATCTCTTTTAAAGACATATGGGAACACTTAATATTTTGTAATTGTCACCAAATATCTTGCCAAAAACTGTATTTAAATGTTTTACATATGTCTACCTGCAGGTTATAGCACCTTACCTTACTCAGCCACAAAGAAATACACATTAGGTCCTCAAAATCAAAGCACTTTTCTACTAAAAGTTAACTTAAGTTACCCAAAGCAGCCACTCGTCATTCATCTTCTGCTCACTTGACTTCCATTTGTTGGTAAAAAGCTAAAGATGCCTTAAAAGATTCCCCTTAGTGGCTCTGAGGCCGTCTGCACGTTCAGTTGGAGCTGCGTCGAAGCTTGAAAGATGGAAAATATGTAGCGTTCTCACAAAAAATATTATTTATGTGTAATGTAATCAGCAGCCCGAGTCGCCGCTGAGCGATGCGACGACCCGAGCAGGTACCGGCAGCAGAGCTGATGACCAGCAGAGTAGAAGCATCTATCTGCGTTTTCTACTCTGCTGGTGAGATAATGACGTTAGGGTATTTGTGCTCCCTCAGACGGGGGCCGATGGAGCGAGAGAAGGAGACTCTGGATCACAGGTCAGTCATACCGCTGAAATAACGCTGTAGGTTCAGAGTTCACTGGATCCCGTTTCAGGAAGAACAGTCCAAGAATGAGGGGGGAGCAGTGAGGCCTGGGACTTATTCATGATCAGTGAATGTGCAACGAGGTGAGCACTTCAAAGGAAGCACAGATTTTTTTTTTTTGCTTCCTGTATTTCACTTTTATCTCATTGCCTCTTTTGTTTGTGTGAACGTGGGTTTCTAAATAATTAAAGGCAGAAGTAGATTGTTCTTCATGATCAGTTCAATGGGTTTATACAGTGCAGATGTGACAAAGAATTACTAGGTACTCTGTCAGTACCGTGTGACTGGATACAAACTCAGTGTGTGCATGTGTGTGTGTGTGTGTGTGTGTGCATGCTTGTGTAGCTGCTGTCCTTCATCTTCACGGTTTAGCCTGGATGTCCTAAACTGTCAAATAATGAGAATCGTTGCCCCCCCTCCCCATCAAATCCTTACACCATTGAATTCATGTCCACATAAAAGCTCTGTGTGTGTGTGTGTGTGTGTGCGTGCGTGCTGCATCTCACCTATGTAGACCCTTTTACTAAAGCGCTGCATGAGGAGTAGGACAAATACATGAAGGGGAATAAGGTTGATGATGAACACGTAACCGCCCCAAGCTGACACCTGTGGGACAAACAAAATAAGAACAGTCAGCTGGCTCCAGATGTCCTTAAACAGTTTGTAACATATTCGTGCGCCAGGCGCCAGTGCTGAAGAGTGGACATGTGGTAAAACTTGGAATCTCTCTAATAGGTTTTATAAAAGGTTTATGAGAAAATGACTACACTTCCCTCTTGATTCCCTCAGTCTCCTGATGCTGCCTGTTAAATGAGGCATTCTTTTTTTTAGGTTGGAGGCTTTCCTTCGGTCTCCTCAGAGGGCCTTTTCTCATTTGCAAAGAGCTTTGTGTTTTTTGCTCATTTCTGCTCGCTTGTGGGCTTAAGTTCTGCTGCAGTTGTCACATGACCGAGACAAGCATTTTTATAGGCTTAATCCTTCTGGGCGGCCCGGCACCAAATGTCCCACTGACCGGTACCAGTCTGCGGCCCGGTGGTTTATGGACCACTGGAAGAGACCCTAAAGTGCCAAAACGTCAATCCACAAACCAATGGGTGATTCGAAAAGTTCACGTCTGACTAGACGTGAACCGTCTATGACGCACGCGCGCACACGCAGTTTAGTGCTTCTTGTCATAACGGGATTATTGTCTCTGCTGAATCCGTGCAGAGCTCTCAGCCGCAGTAGATAATCAGTATTGTGATCGGCCCACGAGTCCCTGTAGGCCGGGGAAGCGGAGGGTGCGTGTTCCTGCTCTTAGTGACGACACACGCACACACTTCTATAATGAGGCGGGTTGCAGCGAGAGGGAGGGGGGCGAAGTCGCACAGCCCACTGGGGAGCTGTGGAAGCATTATGAGCTGCAGCATTAAGACTCCTCTTCAGATTATGTTGTCAGTGGCCAGTCCCTCAAATGTGCACGCAAGCACACGTTCATAGCAAGCATACTTTTTTAATTGTTTTTCCAATAAGTGGTGTAACTCCCAGTCGGTGAGCAACTGCCAGACAAAAGGCGTCAAAGTTTACAGCGCGAGGCGTCCAAAGGACCCATCAGCGTCTGGCTGAATTATAGGCGAGTAAAGAACAGAGTTCCCCAGATGACCGTTTTTGTCAGAGTAAATTTCCCCTCGGTGATGTGAGGCAAACACCAGTTGATGGGCTTCCACGTGATGCTCGGATTTAACCATCTGTCAGGGGCACAATAATCCTTTATCGGGTGCTTGTGTGTTTCAGTCCGTGCGTAGTGTTCTCACTGCCCTCCATGGAGTTTATGACTCAGATTCCCATTTGGGTTAAAGTTTCAGATCAGGACATAAACCTGGTAGGACGGTCAGAAGAACGACTTTATTGAGACACACAGAAATTATTACAATAATTGATATTGTCATGTTGAGACCATTTTATTCAAGGGATTGATTGATTATTAATGAAAGCCCGTCTTTTGAACAAGCAATGAACTTTATGTGCAAACACAGACGTTAACATCAAATTCCATTTAACGTGTAATACAAACGTCAGAATGATGACGTCAAGCACCTAAACAATAAGTAGATCATGTAAAAATGGTCATGTCTATATATGGTATGATTAGTTGATCAATTCTACATGGTCACAATCATTTTAAGATAAAGGGCTGTGTGTGTGTGTGTGTGTGTGTGTGTGTGTGTGTGTCCTCACCATGTAGAAATAGGAGAGGCAGCATCCGATGGACCAGAACACAGATCCCGTCTTCACAGACTTCACCTGCAGGTCACACAGGACAGCATTAAGTTACACACACTCAGCGTCTCATTTACATCATATGCTCAAACGAAGCGGACCTGCTCGCTTTGATTTCCTTTATTATGAGTTGCACCTTTCTGGCTTTGCGCGCGCGCGCGCACACGCACACGCACACACACACACAAATTATTCGCCGTGTTTCCCTCATTAATGACTCGCACAAAGCGCAGCTTAAGTTAAAGGCTGCAGTTACTGGCTGGAGGAGAATGGAGGATAACTGGACCTTAGTCGGTGGGATGTGGTGGATTCAAGGAAATAACGAGTAGAAGGAGAGTTATGGCAGGAAAAGAGAAAACTATTGGATGCAATCACATGAGATTATTAAAATCATTCTGTCCTGTGTGATTTATTACTCTGTAGGAATGAGGCTTAATGCTAATTTAATCAGCTTATGCTATGCTATTACTGTCCATTAATAACATTAGCCATGATGACGGTTTTACTTCAGCCAAACAAGCTGAAAACAAAACAGAAGGTTTGTTGTTCAAACAATCTGCCTTTACAAACAGATCTTGGACATTCTAGGGAGGGAGTGGATGGAACTGCTGAGCGCAGCGGACAATTATAAACATGAAAAAAAGCTTGCAGACAAACGAACCAGCTGAAGAATTAGAGTCACGTTTTCTCTTAAAGAGCACTGTCCGAGTCTGAACATGAAAAAGAATTCAATTGCCGATGGCGAGTTTCGTTTATATAATGTCCTTCTCCTCTGAAACAAGTGGGGGGTTGTCCCTCTATTTAGATTAGTCTTCTTTTCACTCTATAAAAATATTGATTAGTAGTTTTTCAGCGTCATGCAGAAAAAAGACACAAGTTTAGGATTTGCATGGGGAGGACTTACCCAGAGGTAGTAGGTGAACTGCAGGGCGAAGATGGCGATGCCCTCGTTGTCGAAGGAGCCGGCCACGGAGCGGGAGATGTAGCCGGGGACGATGGCGATGAAGCAAGCGGCCATTAGCCCCGCCCCCTGGTTCCACAGCTCCTTGGTGAGCAGGAAGGTGGAGATGGAGGTCAGGCCGCTAAACACCGGCGCCAGGAACACGCACACGTCGCGGATGTGGACAGTGACGTGCAGCAGGTTGAGAACGTAGTGGATGAGGCCCGCCGTGACCATCAGGCCCGGGTACACCTGAGGGGGCGAGGAGGGGGGTAAGTGCAGGAAGTCTGCAGTGTTGAGCGACCTTGAAAAACATTTGTTGAGTTGTGGAGTTGGGGCTGATTCTGGAAACCATCATTTACAGTCTGAATGAGCGATTCAGCAGTAAAAGAACAGACGCGCAACGAGCTTCACAGGTACTGGACAGAAGATTAGCACATTGTCACCTACACAACCACGGCCGATGACAGCAGATCTTACTGAATTCCCAGCACACAAAACAATCTTTGAAGAATAAAGCAAATCGGAGTTGAAAACACGTTTTGCCAAGACAACGAAATGTACCCTCGACAGAAGCTGTGAAATATCAGATTTTCAGCTTTACGATGGTCCTTGAACACATCATTTGTGAGTAATGCCGAGTCAGAAAAAGTAGCCAAAAACAAAGCCCAACATTGAGTTTACCTCAATGAAACCGTTTGTTTTGACACCATTCTGTAAACAGCACCAGAGCAAACGGGCAGTTCAGCTGACAGTAAGAATGTCATTACTAAAAAACGTAAAGTAAAATAAATAAATCAAAAGAATTTGAACTTTTATTCTCAGTCATGATTTGTGACTATAACGGTCGTACGGCACAAAATACGTTATTGTGCTGATGTCTCAGTGAAAACAAGGTACTAAAAGCGGCCGATTTGTCAGCTAATGTGAAACGCCTGCACGCTGAGTGCACTCTGGTGAAGAGATCAGCCCGCGGTGGCTCTTCCTTCATCAACCCCAAACGAGGAGCTCACACGGAGGACTGTAACGTAAGTGGAGAAGCAGGAGATAAGCGCTCCGACATGTCGTGGGGTTGGAACACGGTGCAAAGGTGACCCGGTCTGTTCGTTCTCTGCCTGTTACGGTGACAAACCTGCTTCATGGCACAAACACACAGACAGAGACACAGAAACACTCACCGTGCCCCCTACTATCCTCCCCAGGGGGTACCAGGCTCTTTCGTCAAACCAGTTGAGGAACTCGTAGAAGCCATTGGTGGTGAGGTGGTGAGTCGCCCTGTAGTTGAACCTGCAACAGGGGAAGAGAGGCAGAGGTCAGACAGAGAATGCCACCAAAACCAAACCAAGAGGCTAAAGAGGACATCAGTGTCTCATTCATGTGCAGGTCAGATCTATACAGTCAAATGAAACGGGATTTTATATGCCGAGGTCAGACTTAACGTCTGGTAAAACAGCTAACAAAGCCGCTCTGCTGACCCGTTGTGCGGCGGGCCGAGTGACTCCGAGCAGGCTGTGTGAGAAGGACACTGAGGAAGACTTCAACATCAAACAAACACCCCCTTTGAGCATTTATCAGTTTGACAGTTGCAGAGCGGAGGACGTCCCCGCTGTGAGTAACGTTGGAAGTGAAGACTGACGCCACAAAGTAGCAAAACTCAACACCGCCGAGGAAAACTGATGAAATGGTGTCAACACCGAGAACTGTAGAAGACGAGACGGACAAGAGACCAGCTACTCTCAGAGCAGAGCGAAGAAAAAGAAAGCAGACATCAGAAGCGCTGTGGATGTGACAGCACAACAGACATGTAGTGTTTGGATCTGCAGGTGAGAACTTCCTCTAACCAAGCTGTGTACTTTGGAGTATCGCACTGAGATGTGAGCTGCTCAGCATTCAAGCCATCTACAGTTTGACCTTTGAACAAACTGAAACGGTCCCTGATGAACAGCAGAAGGAGCGCAGCAGGCGGCTCAGGATTGGCCGCTGGTCAAGGTTCACATATTCAAAACCAAAAGACTTCAGGGGCTTGAGAGGGGAAGCGGCCAAGTCGATTTGTTTTTTAAAAAAAGCTCTGACTAAATGGTTTCTATTCAATAACTCTACTGTTTCATTGGAGTTTTTAGAGAGTGCTAGAACACACGTTTACGAAGTAAAGTGTCTCTTTACGCTACGCAAACAAAGAGACAAGGTCAGACATGGAAGACTAAGTAGTGGCCTATTTATGTTGGGCTCAAACTAACACAAATGATTTGCACCACGTAGAACATATTCAGGTGGTTGACACAGCAACTACGGGAGACAAAGCTCTGCTCAAAATCCAGAGCTGGGCTTCCTTCAGTGACACATGGACACCAAAAAAATAATCTTGTTGGGCTGTTAAACAAGTGTGTAACAAATTTAGCTGCAGCTGGATGGAAACACTTGTTGCCACTGCATGAGGGAAATCACTCAGGGCTCGCTGCACATCTGAGCTGGAATACATTTGTTTACACATCTCTGTAAGGAATAAAAGTCGGTCCAGCACGCAATAGAATCTTAGAAGAGTCTGTTCGTCTTTCTAGGGCACGATGATGTCAGGTACTGGAGTCACCACCCTGCTTTATTATTTCTGATAACAACAAGCCGCTGCGTGTCTCCCAGGTGGCCAACAAATCCGAGGCAAACAGAAGAGCCGAGTCACCCGTCGATGACCTGCAGCAGCCAGATGAGTGTGTGAGAACTGGGGCCTGGCAGGACCGATGAGCCATTCAGCTCTGAGGAGACGGGAGGTGGCCTCAGCCGCACGCACACGCCCTTGTGTGTGTGTGTGTGTGTGTGTGTGTGTGTATCACTGTGAAAAAGAAAAAAGTCTGCATGTTGTTTAAGCTGGTTTAAGTGTTGGAACCCGGCTGCCATTGTATGGCTTCTACACTAAGGCACGAACCATGAATGTTCACCAGTGGGTTTTACTGTGTGTGAAATACTCTGTATAGCTGCAAGCCCAGTCTGCAGAGGCATTGGGGTTGGACAGGGGGAGAGACAATGCATTGGTCAAAGTCAAGATTGTCTGTATTATCCGTGAGGGGAACCGAACAGTCGGTTCTGATTTAAACCTGACGGGCCCTTTTTGACCCGCGCAGCTTTGGTAGTCTTTATGGTAGTGGTTTAAAGCACAGACCAATAGCATTGGAGTTAAGCCACCATTGATTAAGCAATCAAGGCATATTAGAGAGACAGCGGCTAATTCCAAAGAAGACGAAATAAAATTTTTAGGAAAAAGACGAGTGAGACACAGGTGGGAAAACAAAAAGTGGACAGTGAAAGTAGAGCATTTAATCCAGAAAAGTGCCGATGTGAATCTCCATTATGAGGCACAATGAACTCCTCCATGTGAGGAGCAGAACGGCCCGACGCATCCCGGCAGGACATGATAGAGCTCAATTCTACAACTGAGCAAAGACTGCGGGAGTGGCATATATAAATATTCCATGAAAATTTGGATTATTTATAATTTGCTGAGACTAGAGTCCAAATGTAAAACAGAAAAAGGGAAAATTTAAGCTTTTCTTTTCCCTGTATTTTTTTATTTTTATTTGAAGCACTTTGTTTTTATAGTCTTTATTTTGAAATACAGTCCTTTTTTTCTTTTAGAAATCTTTTATTTTTTCAGTCATACATACAGGTACATACAGGGGGGAGATCGCCATGACTTGGATTGAAACGTGTTCAGCTAAGTATTAATTATTTAGTAAGGATTAAGTTAGTTAGATAACTCTTATTTAACTAGTTACAAGGGCTTGCTTGCTTGCTAGCTCACGTTAGACAGTGAAGTTACTGCCTTGTGGTTAACAGACAATCCTCTATTTGGGTAAAATACAATTAGTTGAGACTGCAGTTGGCTCGAGGTTTAAATGTTTTCTTCTTTGTTTTGAAGAAGAATGGATCAATCAGCTCAATAGTGTGGAAGCTGTGAATCGGATGCAAAATGGTCAAGCTGTTTGACATTGCTTTACATATTGCTTAACACAAGAAACTACAAAGAAATAAAAATCTGCATCTGTAATGACAGATGCATTTACAGGAAGATTATTAAAGATTGTTTATGAGATCATCATGTGTTCAAATGTATCTGCAAAAATCAGTCAATAAACGTGAACTAAATTTAATCAGCATGGCTTAGAAACCAGTGGAGAAGAGCATGTGTGAGCCAAAGCTGTGCAGGGCAAACAGGGGGAAGCCTGGCACACAACACCCTGCAGAAAATAGATGGGAATGCAATAAAAGTTTAGTCCGGCTTTGTTGCTTATTAAAAAAAAAAAAAATCACAGATGTGTATTGTTGGAGAAGCAACTTTACAGCACAGTTCTGCAAGCTCTTAAAGTCACATGAAAAGTTGGATGGTGAAAAACAGCTGAGGAAGGAGCTCATCTTATTTTCACGTGATGCCCTCACTCGATGCAGCGCGAGTCTGTCATTCTGAATCAGCCTGCATGCGCCACAGGAAGTGGAGCCCGATCGGATCGGTTTGTTGAATCACACTAACAGAGTCTTAACAGGTCTTGTTTAGTGGGTCGCCCGCCTGTCGATACCCAAATGCACAAGCAACCAAGATGTGACTTTAAGAAAGGTTTCCACGTCCTATGTTTGGTAGAGAGGACAGTGTGTGGGAATACAGCCACAGAGGGTTAGAGTCGGGAGGACGGGGGAAACCGAACAAAGATATTTATTAAAATCTGACCAGGTCTCATTCAATCCCCACAAACTACAAGCAGGGTTTTATTGTATTTTACTCCGGGGCCAGGTCTAATGAAAACCTGCTCCACGTATCCTGGGAGTCAGAAAGTAGAACCATCGGTGATAAAGTGCTTTCTTTTTTTCCTTACAGCGACTTGCTGTAGATTCCCAAAGACTATTTCCTGTTTTGACCCGAGTGAGTTTGTTCAATTTCATATCAGAAGAGGGATCCCGGTTTTTATATTGGGCACTAGACACTGGATCAGAATACTAAAGATAACATTACGCAGTGGTTCCCTAACTTAAAACTGTTAAGTGGAAAATACTTTTAAGTGCCACCTTTTTTAGAGTATATATTATAATGCAATTAATTCAAAACAATTTTTGACTGACATTTCAAATTTGATCGACCCATTAAACACATTTAAAAAGAGATTTGTTTAAAATCAGTGTTGGGAGTAACGCGTTCCAAAGTAACGAATTACTGTAATTCCACTTCTTTTAGCGGTAACGAGCATGTGACGAAGTATTTTCTTAAATAAATTAACGCAGTTACAATTACTGAAATCAGTTTGTTACTCGCGTTACTCTCTTTTGTGACGCGAAGCGGAGGGCCGGCAAATAGTAAGTAAATAGCTGCCTGTCAGCACAAAATAGTTGTGGCCACCAAACGTCATGACGAAGGACCGCAGGCCGGCGGATGCTGCAGGCGCCGCTCCACGCAAACAACCACGGCTCCACTTCACACAGACTGCAGTGCAGCGATGAACCGGGCAGAGCTGAATAGATTGATTGCTCGCTATGTTGAAGATGATGCATCCTGTCAACTGTCGAGTCAGCTGCCTTCAGGCAAATGCCGGAAACAGTTATTTTGTATTAAGTTAAGTATTAAAAAGGACTTTTGTACTATTGCTTGATTTGAAGGCCTGTTGCACTGTTGATTACAATAAATAGGTCTAAAAAATATGTTTATTGTGTTTGACTGTTCAGTACTGTTTATATTCATTACATTTAAAAAGCAGACATAAAAGTAACTTAAGTTACTTTCCAGAGTAACTAATTACTTTTGATGCACAGTAACTGGTAAGTAATTCAATTACCTTTAGTAACTGTAACTAAATACTCATTTTCAGTAACTTGCCCAACACTGTTTAAAATAAATCAATACCAAGTTCAACCTATAGTTGTAATTTGAAAATAAAATATAAAAATTCAACTAAACCAATTTGAATATCAAAAACAACAAGTACTTCAAGCAAATTTGCATTCATTTGATTTTAAAATACCTGAGTCGACTGATGGAACAAAAGGTCAGAAGAAAAAGGAAAAATCAATGTTGAACTGGCGTGGATCCAAACCCTGTAAACAGCCCAAAGGAGCAGCAGGGCGCCGTCGCTCCGCTGCTCTGGCTCAGCCCGCGGCCTCCCTCTGGCATCGCATTGCTCTACGCTGACAAGTCTGGTGAGAATATATTTTTGAAAATCAATAAGATGGAGATCAACAAATTGGGGAAAATGAAGACCGTGAAAAAGGACACACGGAAGCGATTCCCTTTCCTTGGGGTCTGGTTAGCTCGGAGACCTTGAGTCGTGTCCGAGGGGGGAGGCAGCGAGGATCTGTATCGCTGCTAAAAACGGTCGACCTTTGACAATTTGAGACCAGAGATTCACGGCACAGAGACAACTTTACTTCCAGGAGTGAAAATATCTCTATTTTGAAGTCACAATTGGATAATGGCCATGTCTTGGTGAGGGGTGAGCGCTGGTTGGTCACTCGTCTCAGCCCTCTGCAGTCATGATGATATTGCTTGCGCGACACGTCTAAACGCGGGACAGCGGCTCGCGGGGACTTTGTTTACTACGGAGGCATCGAG
Organism: Gasterosteus aculeatus; assembly: GCF_964276395.1. NCBI lineage: Eukaryota > Metazoa > Chordata > Actinopteri > Perciformes > Gasterosteidae > Gasterosteus > Gasterosteus aculeatus. Next base: position 18,414,461 of record NC_135707.1, on the reverse strand, counting down.
TCCTCTTCACACAGCCTCGGGAAAAGCAACAGAAAGAACCAAATGACAACACACTGTGTGCAGGTCGACAAGTCCGCCTCCGCTTCTGGCTCGCGGAACTCAAGTTGATAAATGGCTGCATCTCTGTGGAGCCGTACAGGACTTCTTCTCATCAGATGGCTGATTTGGATTCATCATGCCTGCTAACTTATATAACACTGAACATTGGGCTGTGTTTATTTAGTATAAAAACTAAATAAACACAGCCCATTCCCTTTCATCACCGCTCTGACCGCCGTGAACTCTGCAATACCACCAGAAAATCATGAGCAGGTCCGTGTGTGTTTTGTGGGCTATTAACTGCAGACTATGAGACCGTGTTCTGCAGTTTTTCCCGTAGTCCTCATGTGACTTTTACCAACATGCTTTATCTTTGACCATTAGCATCTCGCAGCACGAGCTGGCCGCTCATCCTCCATCTCTTCGGCCCCAAAGCGGTGGAAAGTGTCCCCACACTAAAGGATGGCGATTACAATAATCCAAAGCATAAACATTCCCAATATGGAGCACGTAGGTTGATGTGGCCACGCAGGAACAGGAACTGTGGGAAAAAACTAGCCATGTGCATTAGGAGCCAAGTAGAGCATTTGCAGCTTGTCACGGAGGCCTGGAGCTTTGTCTTAAATTAGAGGTCACGGGTTCCATCAAGGGTGGGGGAAGCCTGCGTGATGAAGGAGGCAATATGTTTCTGTGGGACGGGCTTCTGGGCCGAGCCCGTCCGATTTGTCATTTGGCTCTCGGGCTGAAAGAGGGAAAAAAAACTGCTTGCGGACTGAAATCGCCAAAGACAACCTTGCAGAGTCCGTTCCGAACAACAGTCCCCCTAAAGAGGTTAGCACAGCTGCAATAGCATCACTTATTACAGATGTTTTTCAATGGAGGAAAGGCAAAGAAAGGAAACCACTCTTTGCTATTAAACCAGAATGGCTTCAGATCATAATGAGAGATTGAGTGATTGAGTAATGCTTCATCCACTCACCTACCAGGGTTTCCCTCATAACAGCCGTAGTTAAATGCTACGGCAAAGTGACATTTCCATTTAAACTAACAAAAGTCAAACAAGCTCAAGCTCTTTCTGTTAGTGATCAAACTGGGACAAAGAATGTTCTATCCTGATGAATATTTAGCTGTTGCATTAAAACATAAATCAGCCGTGACAAGGCAAAGCCATTATGATAATTTCCTTTCTTTTGTTTGTACATCTAATCTGTGTAACAACCATTCTCTGATGGGAGGTGTGCTGACTAGTCAATTCCTTTAATTGCACATTGACGAGGATCTTAAAGGCAGCGTGGGGGAGATTTCCAAAGGAGCATAGCGGCGGCGGGGGGGCGGGGGGTGGATCGGCTGTAATTTTTGTACAGCAGGACTGAGCACAACTTTCCCTTTCTTGCTTTTCTGTTTTCGATTTGACTCGTCACGCTCTTTGCCACGGCGTGCTTGTCATCACTGGAAAGTCCCACTTGGACTACCAAGAATTGTCTGTTGTAACCGCCACAGTTTGCACAGTGCTCATTGAACACCAAATACCCATTTAATACATAAAAAGATGTCAATTGATCCAAAGTAACAACATTTACTGAGATACTGCATACCATACCAACTCCTGCACGGCAACCTTGACATGCTGCAAAATGTTTCTATTGGTAAAGCAGCTGCCTTACTAAACCTCCAATCAATGCACTTATATGAACAAGCTCTACATGCAATTCAAAAAGATCTACGAAAGAAAGATTGTGTCCAAAACAACTCTCAGCATGGCGATAGGGGTCGGCAGCACTAACAGTGCTAACACAGCTACTCAGACCCTGAGTGAAGGTCTCTGACAAGGAAAGCAGGAGGGTTGTTGTGGTGCGATCGGGCCGGGGTTTGGGAGAGCGAGAGCGGCTGTAGCCTCAAATGGGATTAGTGCTACAGGGGATGCGAGAAGCAGGTTCGTCCATTCGAATTTTGTTGATATTTTACACCCCTTACACGGTTTCAAATTGGCTTAAACTCAGGACCGTTAATGCTAGAAATGTGGTATTCCTCCACGCTCTGCAGGTCTGTCCTGCAGCCTGTTCAGAAAGGTGGTCCTTGACCAGAATGCACACATCCACATTCGTTAGACCACCAGGCCTTTCAAAAGCAGAATCTGGACCAACCGTACCAGGATTTATTGTCTGGATCCGGGTTCATTTACGCAGCTAGAGAGACTCACATAGGCCAGCGTTTACAGAAGGGCTTCTATGCATGACAGAAAATATGAACAACAATGCAAATATTCAAAAGTCCCGGCACTTTTTTTTTGACTAACAGTAAAGAGGCTAAAAGGTACAAGTGGATGGATGTATATGTAATATAGATATATGTACATTCAGGAAATATTGGGGTGCTGTAGGGGTCCCTTGTGGCGGCCATTGAAGGTTGGTTTTCTTCATTTACTGAATCTTAACATCACATCTTATCATCCATATTTTCCTATGAATGTGCAAGAAACCGTTTTATTTGCTAGGCAAGGAAGCAAAGGTAGAAATGTGGTGTCATTTAGTAATTGAGTCAAACCCAACTTAATGAGATGTGTGCAGTTGTAGTTTTGGGGTCTTATAAACCCATGAGGGTTATATAATAAATTATATACATTTACAACGATCCAAATTAAATTTCTGAAAAAAAAAAGGGTTTCCATGAGGGATCCAGCTAGACTTCTAAGGACAGAGCAGATATCTTCGCTGCACATTAGCAAGTTACTGATTTGCTTCAGCCAAGCGAAGCATCCCTGTGACACCAGGACACACGTCATTAATCTTGATGGTTAAATCAGAATGTATCACCGTTGTATTTATATCACTGTCCAATATATCTATGTATATAACAGGAAGGGCAGACTAGTGAGCAGCCACACTGCATCCATTTCCTACTTTTAATAATGCATACTTCAAATCAACAGCAAGCTTTTGATCACAGATGGACTGAAATGATCTCAGGTGACTTTCTTCGATGCCATGGGGCAATCTGCTGCACATTTTCTGTAAACTAGTGCAGTCTGACTTTACCAGTGTGCTTTCCTGCCTGCGCATGAAGAGAGCATGGCAGCTTCTCTTCAGCGACGGAACAGGAAGTGTGAGGACACACGGGGCAGAAGTAGGGGCCCTTCAGCAGAGGCGCGTGCGTGCTGATGGGTCGACAGGGGTTGCATACAGACACAATATAGATTTATTCTTTCTGTGGTGGTCGGGGGCCCTGGTCTAATACACACAGAAAACTGCTAATTAGAGCGCAATGTCATATATTTAAGAAAAAAAATGATAATACCATTTGTTGCATCATTTAAGGAACAATAGAACGTCCAACTAGGTTAAATCGGTGACAGACCCCCCCATAGAACTATGACAGAAGTTGAAAATAATCTGGTTGGGCTGCAGAAATCTAATCAAATCACAGGATAAACCAATTAAAACCAGGCACAGAGCAGAGTTAAGAAATCCTCAAAGAAAATGTAACTGAGGGCTGAAGTAAAATGAGTCCAAAATGTGTCTTTATGTTTGCATAAAGAGAGAATGTGCAAGGGAAGCAGAGCATCCGGTCAGCATCCCTATGATGTGATTAGAAACAGACAGCACAAACTAATGTGTTAGCAGCACGGAGGCACGCTGACAGAAGTAGAAGTTCAAAGCAAGCTGGGAATCAAAGCAGAGAAAAGACGTCTACTAAGTGGCCACTTTATTTCATTCCTCGCAACTACAATCAAAAGATTTTAAAAAAGGGACACTGACAGCATCCCAGGTTTGCTTCCAGTGTAATAACCTCAATAAAGACATTCCCTCTATCAAATGAAGCCACAATTGTATAAAACAACTGCAAACACAGAAGGTTCATTACTTGCGCTGCGTCACAAGGTCGTGTCGGATGCCAAAAGTCAGATTGCTTCACAGAGTAGAAACTACAGCCAAAGTCTCTTTGAACCAATTAGCTTGTAATGGAGGAGCTCAAAGTGGTGAACGTGTTGGGGTGAATGGTAAAGAGAGGTGTGTGTGTGTGAGAGAGAGAATCTAATGGCGGTAAAATGAGAGGAGCTCTTTGCAGATGCTTTGGGTGAACACAGAATCTCGACCTGGAACCGCACCGACAACCTCTGTCAAAACACATGAACGAAAACATGAGCATGTTTTTCCCACATTAGTTTAGAGATTGACAGTAAAGAAACGGCGTGGGTACGAGAGTATTATGAACAACGACATTCACAGAATTAAACCGCCGGCGTTCTGAGTAGTGTGTGCGTCTCCGGTCAAATGGGAAACAAGACGTCAGGGATCCAAACGGGGAACGCCGCTTTTGTCTGTTGTGTGACCTTGTACATTCAATAGTATTTGGGGTCCTAATTGCTGGCTCGCTGAATCCTGGTTAACACCACCATGGCTCTGGTATCGGGCTCGTTCACATCAACGGAGGGAGGAACATCCGTGTGCTGTCAGCTAAAACCCATTGACACATACTGTACTGTTGCTGCTAACAGAGCTGAATACGCCGTCTTTACGTCACCCCTCTTTCCAAATAGGATACATAGTTAGCTGCTTGCACAACTCAAATCTTCAGCGCGGTAGAAGAGATTAACAGAAGCTGGTGGAGGAGGAACTGCGTGCGGAGCAGCAACAGCAAAGTGATAAAGCGTCCACACACACACACACACACACACACACACACACACACAACCTGATCGACTGTGATAACGTGTCTTCTTCCGCTTACTGAGATCTCACAGTTCAGTGTTACATTCACAGGAAGAATCACTCATGTCAAAATGAATGACATTTGCCCTTAATGGCTCAATACCATTCAGGCCTAAATGTGACCCAGTTGGACATCTTCTCCCACATCAATGTGGTCTAATCGGTTGGGCCCTTTACCTGAATGCAAGCTTAGAATGACTTATCCTGTTCTGCATTATGATACACTAGAATGTGTGTTCTGCACGCTGAATAAAGGGGATCTTCCACAAACTGATTACTGTGAAAGAATTTGGCTTTTCTGACGTTTCATAACGAACAACAGGTCAGTGCAACGCAGATGTGCTGACACAGCGGCAACGACAGAACTGTGAAGAAAGGAGGCGAAATCTGCAGCTCTACAATCAAAATCAGCTTCTTTTCAGAATCTCCAGCAAACACTTTTTTCAGATCGCCATGAATTAAATTATTAAATTATTAAATTAAATCTGAGAAGCAACTGCTTTGCTTTTAAAGCGGCTTCGCCTGTGACCGCTGACATTTCCTTGCTCCAAAACAGTGAAGAACAATGTTTTCATTGAGGCAAAATGATGGCTGCATATTTTTTCCCGATTGGTCAGAGCACCAACTTTTACATAATGACCTCTTTTACCTTTTTTTTTACCTACCTTCCCGCACAGTGCTCAGTACATCACTGAGGGCAAAACGGCCTCACTGGCCCGGCAGTCAGCATGACGCCACCATTGGCTTTTTGACTTCTGCTTTGAAGGCTCCATTTCGTCTTTGCCATCTTGTGGTATTTTGCATCTTATGAACAGAAGGTATATTCTATGTGTATGTATGGAGGAGTGCATAGAGACGCCTCTGGTAGCAGCAGCGACCAGTCAATCCCAGCAGCCCCGCCCGAAGCATAATCTGCTTTACTTTAATTCAATTCATTTTATTTTGTAGCCCAAAATTGAAAATTACAAATTTGCCTCAGAGGACACTCCGTGCACATGCAATTTCAGGTCTTCATTGTGGTTAACAGCAGACAGGCTTCCAGAAATCTGAATTCATTGGCCCCTGGGAATGAATATTCAGACCAATAATTTACTAACAAACTAACACAATACCACCGACTTCTGTAGCAGAATGGACCATGCGCTTAGTCAACTGAATTAACATAAAAGCCCTGTATTAACAATAACCCCTCAAATGCCAGTGTTCCCCATAGGTCAACAGGGCCAAGGGGGTGGGTTTCCCCTACCAATACAACAGTAGCAGGAAACACTGCATGTTACATGACGTGTTAAAGGCTGGGAGCAGGGATCACAGGCAGTAGCAGCAGTGGTGACCTTAATGAGCTGCATGGTAGGAGTGCAGCAACCGGCCCGGTCCTGGAGTCAACAACTCGCCATTTGCCAAACTGCAGCCACCTGCGAGCGATCAGACCCCGTCGTCTCCTCCACCCGTGCTGGTGGAACATCCGCGCCCCCCCCCCTGCCCGGCCAACAGCACCCCTCGTTGGGCGGAGTCACCACCACCGATCGAGTGTCAGGTGGTCAGCCAACAGGCACAAATGGTCACGACCCCGGTGACCTGAGCACAGGGCGCCGCTGAAGGCAGCTGGAGTTACTCACTCTCGTGAATCATCGGCCTTGCATTGCTGACCTGGATCCAGTTTGTTATTTTTTACCGTCCCATACGGCCGAGGGGGAAGAAAATAAAAAAAGGAGTCTGACTCACTCTATATTTTGACCTCAGCAGCTGTGAATGGATCGAGATGATTAAGCAGTAATGATGGTGGCAGTCCGTGAAAATGAAGACCGGCTTAATATGATCGGATCTGATTCCCAATTCGGTTTCAATGAGGCACTTTTCATTTCTCCTCCCTCCCATCATTTGCAATCCTTCAAAAAGGCTCCTTTTCATCTAAAATGAATAGAGGAAAGACTAGATCTTCAGGCACAGCAGCTGGTGGGCTATTACGGAACACAACCACCTCTAGTTCCCGTTTCACAGCACCTGGTTGTGTGGCACGCCGGATGATGGCCCCCCTCTTGCAGCCTGGTGCGCGAGAACAGTGGTGCATGATTTGTCAACTCCATCATCACCATCAATAAATTGTGAGGCCGTTTTTCTATGGTCTTCCTTTTGTGCGTGTGACAAAAAGGGAGCATTGTATCCTCACATCACCGGGGACGCCGTCTGCTCTCACATGGTCCTTCCCAGTTCACTCTGCTGCCGTCTAACGCTTGATATTCGTTTTGGGGAAAATCAGTCACAAAGCCGAGCAGCAATCTTGTCATCTCGGTCACCTTCAGACAAAAGCTGGCAAACAATTAAATCAATCATCAAAACAGAGTAGTCAATCGATTGACAAATTGATTATTCAGCCAATCAATGTTGCTTTGTCACATGACACATATGACTAATAATTACTACCGTAGCCTATTTTTGTACCCTATATTTTTAGTTGTCAAGAGAAACATTTGAATCACAAATGATCTCCAGCAAAGCACTAACAGCACTGTAGCAGCGTTCCTTCGGTGACATTTCTAAGCCGCAATTGAGCTGCAAACACAGTTCATTTTATTAACGCGAATGACAGGAGATCTTTAAGTTCTTTTTGTGTTGTGTTTATTTCACGCAGCAAAAGAGTCAACTAAACACATAAAAAACACATTCCGTTACACGGTGGAAAAACTGTTCCAGTGGCTAATGCAGCTCATCTCAGCTGCACCTGCTGCAAACATGACGTCAATATAAACGTGAGCGTCAATCCAACATATATACCTGTCGGAAACGGAGGGAATCCTGGGCTCAGCTCCACCACCAAGAAGCCTCAGCAGAGGTTGTTCTACCTGAGGCAGCTGAAGAGATTCAACCTGCCAAAGACGATGATGGTGCTCTTCTACACGGCCACCATCGAGTCCATCCTCTGCTCCTCCATCACTGTCTGGTACGCTGCAGCCACAGCCAAGGACAAGGGCAGGCTGCAGCGTGTCATCCGCTCTGCAGAGAGGGTGACACGCTGCAGCCTGCCGTCCCTGCAGGACTTGTTCGCTTCCAGGACCCTGAAGAGAGCTAAAAAGCCGACCCCACTCACCCCGGACAAACAGTTTGTGCCCCTTCCATCTGGCAGGAGGCCATCAGGACTAAGACCTCCCGCCACACCAACAGTTTCTTCTCGTCGGCAGTCGGGTTCATCGACAGAGCCATTGACGTTCCACCGGTCACTTTCCGTTCGCTGGTGCACTTTATTTTCAAGCCTTTATTTTTAAACTAACCCATAGCATTATTTTTTATTTTACTCCTTGTGCACTGTTGTCTTGTTGTCCATTGTCGTACTGTCTGCTGTTACGCACTAACTGCCAAGTCAAAGTCTGTGTATGTCTGACATATTATGGCAATAAATGATTCCTGATTCTTGAGTGAATATATGGCACGTGTTCAGCTCCTGGACAACATGGACCAATCAAAAAACGAATAATTGGCATTTCAGAAACTTCAATTAACCCATACAAACACTTCGGACTCACACCAACCCGAAGAGTCTTAAAGTAACCAGCGTGAATCAGTTCAGCCAATGAGATCATTGGGCAGAGACGTTGGTCATCAGGGAACACGTCTTCTCTGACAACATGTAAGAACTCATCTCTGCTTTAATATGTCATTCTTCATACAAACTACAGACGTTAATTGCACATAAATTCCCCCTCAGACCATTAGTGACTGAGCTGGATGACCGTTGGATCAGAGACCTGCTCCGAGGGGGGTCCGGCTTACAAGCAAGCGCATCGGACAGAGACGAAAGCCCCAATGGAAACGTTTCATTCCTTTCCTCTATCCGCAACGTTCTGGTCCTGATTAACAGAGCCCAAGCTCAAGGCCCAAAGCACGAAGCCTGAAAGCAGATCAGATCCAACGGCGCGTCTATCGCTGGCGAGGGAAAAGGGACTATTAACCAGCCGCATCAAAAGGACACATCACACAGGGGAACAGGGCGAGGGAGAGGAGAAGCCTGGTAGTGGCGAGGGGGGACACAGCCCTGAGCTCCTTTGCAATCATTCTTTTAAAAAAAAAAGATAAAAACCGACTGCAACATTGTGAGTGCACAAGGGAACTGTGATCAAACGGCAGTCGGGAGAAAGGCTGGTAACTACGTCGCTTTTATCTTCCCGAGCGCTGGACAACCTCGAGGTGACTTTAGTGTGACCGCTGAAAGCTCCTTCTGCACTTTGCAAATGTCTGTTTGCAAAAAGGAAAAGAAAAAAGCAGGTTCAAACTCCAGCCTGTTGTACAAAAATGACAGTGTGGCAAAGACGACACACGGCAGAGGGTTCCCCTTCCACAGATGAGGCGGCGGGACATACACGTAAGACCAAATATTACCCGACCTTTCACATAGTGCATCACCAGAGTTCCTGCTCGACACACGCGCACACACAGCCATCCAAATAGCTAGTTTGCATGACGCTGCCAGCCGGAAAGCAACGGGTGAAGCCGTAGAACGAGGACAGCGGCGTATGAGTACGTTTCCTCCTTGGCAGGCCACGTAAGCCGCTCAGACAGCGACGTGCGGGACTCTGCACCCGGCCGGACCTCTCAGGCCTCCCGCTTTTATTCAACAGACAAGACACCGACACTTTAATCCACACTGCCTGGTCTCAGAATAATCATTGACATGCTCCCTGTGATGCAATGGAGAAGTGGGTCATGGCAATAGACTCTTGGAGTTAAAAAAAAAAAAAGGAGGTTATGACGATATCTGCCAGAAGTCCCACTGAAGTGAGAATAGGCGATGTGATATCGCAGGTCGGGGCCCAGCTTGGTTTGACTCAGGCGAGCTGAAAGACAGCATGAGCATGTCATATATACAAAAATGAATGCGTGCAAAATCAGACTCTTTTTTTTGCCAGGTCTCACGACTCATCTGCTGGCAGCCCAGTCTGCCAATCTGATTCTGATCCAGTCAGCTGCTGGCCGGGCTGCGAAATAACTAACCAAACAGTTTCATTCAAATCAGCAATGTGTACTTCAAGCAGTCACTTTCAAGGCCACGCGCAGTCTGCGTGCTGGATATTATAACGCAGATATAAACACAGATGCAACACACGCCGGTTGAACTTCACAACACGGATCGCCGGCTAAAGTCCCACGGAACCACCGAATAGGATCAAAGCACTGAACAGAAGGACGAGCCTGTGGTCCGTGGCGGCGTGCGGAGGCGGAGAGCCGAGGGGACCGGCGGGTACACAAAGGGCGGAGCGCCGTGTCAGAGGGGCTCCTGCCGGCTGCCCCGCTGCTGCTGCTGCTGCTGCTGCTCCTTTTCCGGGTTCAACCCGCGTCAGATAAAGGCTGTCACCATTGTGCGCGTTTGCTCTTCCCGCCCCCCCCTCCTTTCTTCTCCACTGGCTGTTACTACGGTTTAATGAACGACAATGGAGGAGGGGGGGGGGGGGGGGGGGGTACAGCAATACCCAAACATACACTAAACTCAGTGAGTAACCACGCGGTTGGAATTTGCACACAAAAAATGTAGGTTTCCTCCACATGTTTGGAAAGACAATGCAACCGATACTGAATGCGTGTGGGGGCATTTCTTGACAAACAACGCAAAGAAGCTAGTTGTGTGTGTGTGCGTGCACGCGCGTGTAACCCGGACTCACCAGGGGTCAAACTCGTGAATGATGCTCTCGAAGCGAATGACAGCGAAGAGCCGGGCGCTGAAGCCGGCCAGCCAGGCCAGGAACAGGATGGTGAAGGACAGCAGGGACTGCCACCCGGCCGGCTGCGACAGGCCGCCGGACAGACCTCCCCCTCCGGCCGGCCCGGCGTCGCTGCCTGGCTCCGCCACCGCCGCGCTGCTGCGTCCGTTCCCCGAGTACGACGCTCCGGAGGTCAGCGCCGATTTGTGTTTGTTGTCCGAGGCCGGGTGATGCTCCGCCATGTTATACGTCAGTCCCGTCTCCAACCTTTTTTTTCCCTTTCTCGCTGCCACGCTCCTCCTCCGAAACGACTTGCACCACCTTCCCTTCTAGCCCCCGTCACCCGTCCCCCCCCCTCGCCCCCAGGCCCCGAAACGGCCGGCTGTAACCGCAAACTTTAGAGTCTTACTTCCCACCAAACGCAAAAGCAGCTAAAATAATCCCGAGAAGTCACATAGCCGCGCAGGTCTGCAGCATTCTCGAAGTGTCACACGCGACTCGGGCAGTTCCTCCTTCCTCCTCGGGAGCTGCGCGAAGAGAGAGAGACAGGTACTACCAGGAAGTAGTGAGACACGGCGTCGGGGGGAAACCAATCACGCGGAAGAGCGCGTATGACAGACAACTCGAACAGCCAATGACAGAGCAGACATGTGACGCGGAGGACGCTGTGAAGCGAAGGCGTCGTGACGGACAGATGCAACAGCCTATTGCAGCCGAACAGCACAGGGGTGCTGGAGTTTGGTGAGCCAATGAAATAAATGAATTTTACTCGCGCTGTATCGAAAGGGCCATCGTAAGTATGACAGGGCTCAGCAGTGGGTTCAGGCTCTGAATAAATGCCAGTAGTTACTCCCCGACACCGGAAGTAGGAGCTGTAATTCCCTAATGAACAAACACTTGCATAGATGTCAACAACGAGCCATTTATCGAACATTTCAACAAACTCAAAGGGGTGAAACTACTAATATTTGTTATTGGTCAATAACCAATCAGCTACAGCTCAAGTCAGTCCAGCAATTTTGAATTGGACTTACTGAAAGTTAGAGGACTATATATATACACAATCAACCCCCTACCCCGCCCTCCTTCCTTTGTTGGTGTATTAGTAACCACTAGGTACAATATTTATAAAGTTTTTGTTGTAAGTAGTTGTAAGTCGTTAATTGGGATTTTGGGAAAATGTATTTTTTAATTTGAGTTGTAACATATATTGAAAAGCATTTGTGTTAGATTTACGCTGTCTTTTGTCTTGCTTTATTGACATCATGATTGCAGCAGGTGCAACACAGAAGTGCTGCATTAGGCACAAGAACACAGTTTTTCTACCGTGTGACAGAATTCGTTATTTGTTCATTTAATAACAAATAATAAATTACACGCTTTGCTGCATAAAATAAAGACAAAAAAATAATTAAACAAATTCCTGTCATTGGCAAAATGAAGTCACTGTGTCTGATGCTAAACTGAGAAACGGCACCTAAAACGCCGCTACAGTGACCTATCAAAAACCTGCACCCTATGTGTATTTGTTGCTCACTAGTTAAATCCACTGATTAAATCCATTACCTGTTCTGTTCCATTTCATTCTATTCCTTCACTTGGACTCTCTCAAGCATTTTGGGAAATCTCGACCATTACTTTAGGCCTCTCCATCCTCACCGAAAGAAGACCAGGAGAGGCAAAGGACTGACATGACAGGAGCTCAGCTGCTTGGGGAGGAGCTAGAGGAGCTTGATCATTCATCTACGACCTGCTGAGCCAACAGGAAGGCTGTGTGAGCGCAGAGAAATGTTTGGAGTCTGCAATGAGTCCAACGTGCATGAGTAGGTAGAAAATAAATGTACCTAGAGGATGCCAACATACATTCTTGTATCCACTTTGCTTTTAAGAGCATTGGAAATAATGTGTTATTCTGTTAACTTTTCATGATCTTCCCTTTGGAAATCTTTCCTCTAGAACAGCAAACATGTGCAGATCGGCTCAGGGTTTACAGCTTCCTTTGACGTGCTTGATCTCATATTCTGATTGGAAGACTGTGTGGTTTAGTTAGCCTAAACGGTCTTCCTGTGTGTGTGTGTGTGTGTGTGTGTGTGTGTGTGTGACATGTAGTCAGGAAGCATATGAGTAATGGTATGATGTTAACTTCAAACGGCAGTAACCACGGCAGAACATTTACGTTGTCCGTCCCATCTGTGGATGCAGGTTGTCTCTGGGATGGAGGCTGATTGCACAAATGCTGTAATGTAAAAGCATTATGAACTTCTAATGAAAAATGTTTATACGTCCTTCGTTTGTAAAAAAAAACGGGTGATGTGCACCCACAAGCAAGAGATGGGTGTGACAAAGGTAAACATGCACTTATATTAATTTGCAAAGTGTATTTTGTTGATATGGTTCTTGGTGAATACAACATACATCTAAAACATACTTTTGTCAAAAATATCACAAGGATAATTTTTGATGGCACCCTTTTCAGCCTACCTAAAATAACTCTGCTTGAAATGACCCGTTTTGGGTCTTAATGCTACTGAGGCCCGGTCGCCCATGGTGCGGAGCTTGGTGTTGGGGACCCAGAGGAGCTGCTTGCAGATCTGAGGGTGCGGGTGGAGGTTTGGGGAGTCAGTAGCTTTGCAGATATGGGGTTGCATGTCCATTTATGCATTTATGAATGAGTAGTAAAACTCTGTAGTCAATCCGGAACATGGACCCAGTGCAGTGAGTGGAGGATGAGTGTTATGTGCTCATATTTCCGGATTCTCATCCAGTGACATGCAGTCAGGGTAGGCAATGTAGGCACCCTTCCAAAATTAAAACATAAAAATGTTAATTAAACTTTTATATGTTTTTTTTACTGTTTAGTCTTAGAATTATATATGCAATATGTGTGTTATTTCAATTTTCCAGACGTTACGATGACAAATGTAGCCGTTACACAAATACAAAGAAATGGTAGAAGAAGCTGCTTTTACCGTCCGCCCACTGCGGACGACAAGCGAGAAACCCATGTTGCGCATGCGCCCTTCGATGCCCTGTATTCTTCAACATGTAAGGCGAAAAGCACAACTCTGCTGTGCCTTTGCACGTAAATAGGTTATGCAAGTAATCATCTACAGCTGTTGTAAGCGTAAAACCAGCGAAAGTCAAAGTCAAAATGACAGCAGCGGATTTTTTCACAATTAGGTGAGCAGTGCGTGTTTTCATTGATGCTGATTGGCAAACATGATTGGCCGCTGTGCAGCTTATTAGTATGAATTTGATATGAGAATCCTTGAAAAAAGTAGTTTTTTCCAGCGTTTGGGGGTTGGTACACATGCCTCACAGCCACAGCCCGTTTTTGCATCTCTCAACCGTAAATATCCTGTTTTCATGTTTTTCTGTTAAAAAGCAGGTTAAAGTTACGAACGTTAGACTGCATTTATAAGCATATGGAGAAAGTAACCCAATGTGTTCATTTTGCATAATGTGGTGTAAATGAAAGTAACACCAAAGCTAGAATGGTTTCAGGTCTCACATCGGCTGGTCGATCTTCTGGGTTTTGAAACTATATTATTACAACGCAGGCCCAAGCGTTACCCCAAATCGCGCCTTTGTCTTTGTTGAGTTAATAAACCTGCTGAAACCATAGCATGAGGTTAATGGGTCACTTCCTTTATGTAAATGTGCTTTATATCCCCAATGTAGTAAATGCTACTTTTGCATTCCTCCTCACTTCACAATGAATTGACGTTTGAAAATGAGAAGGCCTCTATCTTACAGGTGATACTTTCTCGCTGCTTCAGCACATTCCGACCCACCAAGTATGCGAGCTGCTTAGATCACAAAAATAATTAATCGCAGTTGTATTAATCTTGCGCTACTTATTTTAGAAGCGGCTGCTATTATAGGAATTAATGAAGTGTTGGAGAGTGACATTTGCGGCTAATAAGTCAAAGTGATTAATCTGTGATTTCCATTCTTCTCTGGAGGGGAGGTCGGAAGCTGCCGAATCGGCAACCATCTTAATGCTGAAACTGGTGAGGCAGTTTGTGGTGAGCTGTGTTCCTGCCACTGGTACACCACCGTAGTGAGTTGTATCATAACATCCCTCATCCTGTACAGATGCGTTTTAAGGCAGAGTTTGGCTCCTATAAAGCTTGTTCCGCTCCACTGATTCATACAGCAGCGATACGATAGGAGTCGTGTTTGTTTGCCCGTTTTTTGGTTTAAAAAACATAAAAACAAAGAACGTAACTGATTGGTGGATACTTTCTCGTTCTCATTCTCATTCAAGAGGTCCTAAAGAAAGAGGCGCTAAAACATAATAAAAGTACACAAGGCTGCTAATAGCTAAATAAAATGAATAAGTAAATACAAAAACGTTGCGTCTATAGCATCGCTGCACTGTTGTTTGTTCACCTGAGTAGTGGCTGCTGGAACAAAAGTGTTTTTATGGCGCTTAGTTTTACAGCATGGACTAGATTACTCTGCCTGGGGGGGAAGAAGCTGAAACTCACTATGCAAAGGATGGGAGTGCTCTTTTCAGTTGGACCGGTTCATTTTTGCAAATGTGTGGCAAACAGGCACTGCAGGGTTCAACTCCACCCAACTGCCTTTCTGTGTGGAGTCTGCATGTTCTCACCGTGTCTGCGTGGAAGCCACGGCTCCACACATCCAGGTCAACCATCGGTTCCTTACATTCTTGCATTAGACGTTTTTGTTGTTGCGCACTAGCATGTGTGTTGGTCGCGTCTGTATGGGTTGTTTTATCGAGTCTACTCTTTTGGTCGTATGTACATGAATGTACAATATACACTAAGTGAAGGCGTATCTGTCACACATCTAATTATTGTTAAAATACACAGGTTTATAAAAACTTTAAAAAAAAAATACTACTACAGTGTTGAAAAGTAGCCTTGATTTAGAAAACTCGATTTAATCCAAAACCATGTTGGCTGTACATGAAAATCAAATGCAACACCACATACGTGACAATTAATTGCTGGGCGTCACAGTACAAAAAATAGTTGAATGGCTCCTGACATTTCCAAAATACAAAACTTATATTATCAAAATATATACAACTTGTATCTCAGCATCTCATGGCACATGGCACATATATGGTTGCATGAATGGTTTTGCCTACTCTTTGTGTGTGTGTGTTTGCTGGAGGTGGGGTCTCTGGCCTCTTTTCCTCTTCATTCCCAGCTTCTGTTTGCACCCATTGTTCATTTTCCTTTGTCCTTTCTTTAATTGAGTTGGTCCCTTGCAGGTAACTGGATCAGATAAGTATGAATTTGCAGTTTGTTGTGGCTGCCTGGATCAGTATTATTTTTTACACCGATTGTCATCTCTCACAGATATTCAAGCTGTCTCTCTCTGCATTAAACAAGGTCTTTTAGGCACTTAAACTGAAACGTTGTTATGCTTGTACGTATCTGTAGCCAACAGCCTGCAGTGCTCTGCTCGTCCTCTGAATGCTCTGCAGGAACTCGTGAAGAGGCTTTGCGCTCCGTGCAGAATCCTGAACGTAGGGACGGTAAATCATTGTCATTTTCCTCACAAGGTGCCGTCCGCTCCGTTTCCTTTTTTTTCTAGCTTCTCGCTATGAATTGTGGGTAACTCCCTGATACAAAAAGTGTTCATCAAGGGCTCAAAAATCTGAGGGAGAGTCCGTTGAATATTCATTCCTTTTCTTCCCTTTTTCTTCCCTCAGTGATCAGGATCCATTGGACTCTAAAGGATTCCAGTGTGAACAGATGGATGTGTCATGAATACTTACTTTGGTAGGCGACAGTTACAATAAAAGATGGTCTTAAATAGTATAACAAATGTATGAGATTAGACCCTATTTGTGCACACAGCAATCGTTCTTCTATAAATGTTTTCAAATGCAACAAAGAGCAAGTACAGCACAACTTCATTACAGAACATTTTCACTTTGATGGTTGCAATTACCAAAAGAACAATAAGTCCCCTGCTGGTATATTTCCTGTGATGTGTCCTCTGTTACATCTGTGTGTTTGTTTGCCTCTTTATCCTTTGGATAATAATCTCATTAATCCCCCCCCCCCCGCATGAACATTCAGGCTTTCTTTTTTGATGCATTAAAGCTTAGCGGTTGACAAAGTTAATGGAGGATGTACCATAAACTGACCCGATAGTGTTCAGAATGACCAGGGTCATCCATTAGTCAACTAAAGTTAGGAAGAGGAAGTGAGGAAAGGATGAACGGACAGATGGGAGAGTCTGGCTCTGAGTTTCCCTTCCACTTCATAATGTGGTTTGTGTATGATGAAACCATTTGAATGTAGATTTTTCGAATGAGTCGGAGACAACTGGAGGATTTGGAATATTCTGGATGCCATTTGTAATGGAGTTGTGTACCCAAACCCCAATTTAAGGTGAGTTAAAGAACATCCCACTAGTCAGCATTTTACCTTGAATGATAAAATATGTACAGTAAATATGTTATTAAACTTTTACAGAAACAGAAAAATGAAATTAGTTAGATGACGTGTTAGGTATTCAGCAATTTCATTAAATTGTGAAAGTAAACTCGCCTTTGAGACAATAACGATTCGCTGAAACTTTAAAGGGGACGTATGGTGCTAATTTTTATTCATACCTGTACGTTGTTTTTTTAATAGACTATCTTAACGTGCTTTAATGTTCACAAGAACACATTCCTTTTCTCATACCGTCTGAGTATACTTGTATTCACCCCTTGTCTGAGCCGCCTTTCTCTCTACCCCCGTTTACTAAGCAGCCAATTGTGGTCAATGGTTTTAGAGGAAAGATATGGTCCCCTTTGTGGTGCTCTTAAAGTTCTTAAGGTGCGGGTGAAGGTACTCAGGTGGGGGAGGCGAGGTCTTTCTATGAAAGGAGACAAATGATGCTCGTGTAGGACTCATACTCGTATTTAGGGTTTCCATGTTATTATACTTAATTTTTCGTGTGTTGTCTGTGTGAATATTCATCTTCTGTCTGAAACGTTCTGTTTTAGCGCCTTTTTCATTAAGGAGCCTCCCTTACAAACCACCCGATCTTCGTGGGAGTTTATTGGCCAGGTTGAGAAAACAGCCAGTTTCAAAATGATGATCCTGAAGTATTCCCCTTTTAGTAAGCTAAACAAAAACATTATAATAAAATTAAGAACAACTTTTAAGATTTATTTAATTATTTATGCCTACTTGGGGGCGGTGGAACATTTTGAAGTCATAACATTTCACATTCTGCTATAAAATTGGCATGTGTTAAGTCATTTTTAGCAAATATCGAGGTACATTAGCATTTGGAGTTCTGTTTCTGGCCCCCCAAAGATTATACGTCCAGTATTCACACTCCTCGTAGCTCATTGACCCCTAAAATGATCTGCCATTGTTGCTGACATTGTGTTCTGCTCGCTGCCAGACAAGTTGTGTGCAATGCATTTATCAGCCTGTTTGTTGAAGCCCTTTGAAAGAATGGTCAATTGCTCCATAAACATCAAGAAAAGTACATGTATAATGTAAAATAAGAGACTCATGTAAAGCCTTGTATCTCTTAATCTCCAATAGACGCGATACTGTAACTGCAGTCCAGTTCTTCCTCCACCATGGCCATCTTGGGTGCTGGCTTTGATGATCACTCCTTAAGTGCCGACGACAGTTACGACCACCTCTTCACGGACACAGGGGACACCGTGGTCAAAGGCTTGTACTTCCAGCGCGCTCGGCTGCTCTGTGGGCCGGCGGCGACGTGGCGATGCCTCAACCCCTCTCAGCAGGCCGTCGTCAACGTGGGGGGAATTCGGTACGCCTTCCCCTGGACCACCCTGGAGGAGTTCCCCGAGAGCCGCCTGAGCCGCCTGCGCCTCTGCACCACCCTGAGGGAGATAGCTGAGTTCTGCGATGACTACGACGAGATGCAAAACGAGTTCTTCTTCGACCGCGACCCGTTGGCCTTCCGGGCCATCCTTAATTTTCTAGCGAAAGGGAAGTTACGTATTATGCAGGAGGTGTGCAACGTGGCCCTGCACTGCGAGCTGCTGTACTGGGGCATCGACGTGGAGCAGATGGAGCCATGCTGCGGCCACCGAGTGATTTACGCTGTGGAGGAAGTGGCGGCGCACCAACGCAAGGAGGAGGAGTGGCGTGAGAGGAGGAGGGCGTTGAGGACGCCGCTGGCGGGCCGCGGATTTTTCCACATGTTTGGAGAAGCAGTGGAGAACCCTCACTCGGGTTGTGCGGGGAAAGTGCTGGCGTTCCTGTCCATCATCATGGTGGTGGTCACCGTGTGCACGCTGTGGATGGGCACCATGTCGGACCAACAACAGGAGGAGGCCATGGTGCGTTTAAACCAAAGTAATAGCGTGTATTGTCGGGTCAAACGTTGTACCAAGCACATTCCATCATTCCATGTCATTAAGATTTTCACTTTTGAAACTTTGAGGCCACCAACTGTCATGCAAATGAAAACTAAAAAGACGCAAAACTGGATGCAACACAATCAGCAGTGTGGATTTCAGCTGTAAGAAGCCGGAGGGACAGTGAGCCCCAGGACCAGCTTTTATGTTCAGGTCAGGCTAAATCAATCTGAGTCTCTCTTGTCAGCCAACATAACCTTATTCAAACTACAGTTTGTCACGGAAACTATTTATTGATTTAGCAAATCTCACTGTGGCTCAACAGGACAAAGATCAGAGTGATATTATATATTCCAGTTTTTAAGTTGGGAATGCTTGTCAGACAGGTCTTATTTATCACAGTTACAATCAGTAACTACAACCATGTTATAATAGCCTACTGCAACAAAACATTAAGAACAAATGTATTGGTTCTATATATCCATCCTTCCATCTTCAACCACTTATCCGGGGTCAGAGCTCCAGCAGGTGACCCCAAACTTCCCTTTCCCGGGCCACATCTACCAGCTCTGACAAGGGGATCCCGAGGCGTTCCCAGGCCAGTGTAGAGATATAATCTCTACAACTAGTCCTTGGTCTTCCCTGGGGTCTCTTCCCAGCTGGCCGTGCCTGGAACACCTCCCTAGGGAGGCGCCCATGGGGCAACCAGATGCCCAAACCACCTCAACTGGCTCCTTTCGTTGCAAAGGAGCAGCGGCTCTACTCCGAGCTCCTCACAAATGGCTGAGCTTCTCTAAGGGAGACGCCAGCCAGTCTTTTGAGGAAACCCATTTCGGCCGCTTGTACCGTGACCTTGTTCTTTCGGTCATGACCCATCCTTCATGACCATAGGTGAGGGTAGGAACGAAGATTGACCGGTAGATCGAGAGCTTTGCCTTCCGACTCAGCTCTCTTTTCGTCACAACAGTGCAGTAAAGCGAGTGCAATACCGCCCCCGCTGCATCGATTCTCCGGCCATACTCCATCTTCCCCTCACTTGTGAACAAGACCCTGAGGTACTCCTTCACTTGGGTTAAGGACACATTGCCTACCCACGGTTTTCTGCTGAGAAGCATGACCTCAGATTTAAAGGTTCTGATTTTCATCCCGACCGCTTCACACTCGACTGGGAAACGCTCCAGTGAGAGTTGGAGGTCACAGACAGAAGATGCCATCGGGACCACATCACTACAAACTACAAACAAGATTGGTCGAAACGCCTCTGCCTGCCGAGCACCCGATTGCAGCTCTCGCTTTGGGCGTACAGGGATTGGAAGGCCCCAAGTAGGGACCCCGACACCCCTCACCATGTACGCGTGTAGCATCCCCCACATTATCTCTGGTCTTCTCCAGGTCCACAAAACACATGTAGACTGGATGAGCATACTCCCAGGCCCTCTCCATGATTCTTGAAGAGTAAAGAGCTGGTCAGTCGTTACACGGCCAGGCCATTGTTCCTCTTCAATCCTTGGTTCGACCAGCCAAGGATCGTATCGTCCGAACCCTCCTTTCCAGCATCTTAGAGTAGACTTTACCAGGGAAGCTGTGTAGTGTGATACCCCTGTAATTGGCACACACTCTCTGGTCCCCCTTTTTGAACAAAGGTACCACCACCCCGGTCTGCCACTCTTTTGGCACTGTCCCGGACTTCCACGCAATGTGGCGTGTCATCCAAGACAGCCCCCCAACACCCATTGCTTTCAGCATCTCTGGACGGATCGCATCAATCCCTGGGGGTTTGCCACTGCAGAGTTGTTTGACTACCTTAGTGACCTCCACCAGGCAAATTGACGATGATCCCTCTTCCGCCTCTACCAAAGAAGGCGTAGTAGTTTGGATTCAGGAGTTCTGAGTGTATATGCTTACCATACATAGAATTTGACTGATATATATATATATAAATAAAAATATAAATATACATTTTTTAGTGAAACTCAAATGCATGCCTGTCAAACATCAGTGACATCTTCTTTTGTTGTTTCCACAGGGTAAGTGCTCCCAAAAGTGCCGCAACTTGTTCATGGTGGAGTCAGTTTGTGTTGCTTGGTTCTCCTTGGAGTTCCTGGTGCGATTTTTACACGCCGAGAGCAAGCTGGAGTTTGTCCAGGGCCCCCTGAACATCATCGATGCCGTCGCCATCTTACCCTACTACGTCTCACTGGTGTTGGACCTCAGAGATGAGTCCGTCGAGGACATCGTGGCCGGCGGGGGGAAGAGCAGCCTGGATAAACTGGGTCTGATCCTGCGCGTGATGAGGGCTCTGCGCGTCCTCTACGTGATCAGACTGGCCCGCCACTCACTGGGCCTGAAGACGTTGGGGCTGACAATCCAGCGTAGCGGGGCCGACTTCGGCCTGCTGCTGCTCTTCGTGTGCGTCGCCGTGGCCCTCTTCTCTCCTCTGGTGCACCTGGCTGAGAGCGAGCTGGCCCCCAACGCAGCCAGGTTGCCCCAGCTCAGCTTCAGCAGCATCCCAGCGTCGTACTGGTGGTCCATCATCTCGGTGACCACGGTGGGCTATGGCGACATGGTGCCCCGCAGCATCCCCGGCCAAATGGTGGCGCTGGTCAGCATCTTGTCGGGGATCCTCATCCTGTCTTTCCCCTCCACGTCCATCTTCCACACGTTCAACCGCACCTACAACGAGCTCAAGGAGGAGCACAAGAGGCTGTGGAAGGAGGAAAGGGGGGCAGAGCTCGCCAGCGTGGCCGAGGAAAGCATGAAGGAAAGAGAATCTTTTTCGGACAACTGGCCTGAAACGGATTCGTTACCGGTTCTAGATGATCCTTTTTACCTTTTCCTGGACGATATTAAGGTGCTGGCTCGGAGCAAGTCTCCAGCGACTTGTTGAGTCCAAAGAAATATGCTAAATTAGTCTGGTGGCTGATGGGTGGCAGCAAATTCTCCCAGATATGCTTCAACAGAGTAGTCTTCCCACGAGAGGGACGTCTTTTATGGTTGGATGGTATTGATAATTTAACTTTAATATTGTAAACTGGCTGTAAATGGCCCATGACATCATAATTTTCAGGTTCACACTGTATTTGCATCTCTACTAGAACATGTTTACATTATTAAATGTTCCCCCTTTGTTTGAGACGCTTCATCTCTTTAGGAACCACTCTGATTGGTCAGCGGTTCTTTGCTTCTTTTGCTTCTTTGCTGAGGCAGTTTTTATGGAGCACCTAACCTGCCTTGCTTGACTGTGTTTGTAAGTAGAGGCTGGTTGACCACAGCGATAACTCCGTCATCGCTAGCCAGCTGCGACAGACCAAGACTGCGTGGGGACACACAACCAGGACATGGATGAAAACAGGGAACACTTTTGACAAAAACATTTAATCCAAAATGATTCATTGTGTGAAGTTTTGTGGGGCTTTTGACTTGGTCTTTCCTCAACACACTGATTGGGGGTTTCCCCTATGTTCATAGGTGCATCTCATATATATATATATATATATATATATATATATATATATATATATATACACATGTTCTAATAGATGTTATAAAAATATATTTATATGTATATGTAATATATTTATCCCTTAACATAATACATTTATTATGATATTTATGATAATTATATTGTATATTTATACAGTTACAATATGGAAGTTATATCATTTACTGAATATTGTTTGGTATACAGTATATACATACTGAATATATATACTGAATTGTATGAAGATTCCTTATTTTGTTGGAATAAATGTTAAATATTTACTGCAAAGTAATAATACGTGTTTGATACCTTTTTTTTTGCATTGAATCACCAGATGTTTACTGAAACTGGCTACCAAAAAAAAAAAATCCACCAGCTGCCACTGCCAAAAAGGCATGGTCATCTCAGTCTACGATGTGAGACCTATTAAAGGGGACATAGTATCCTCTTTATCATTTTATTTGTTTGTAGTATGTCATCGTAGAATGTTTATTTTAGAATTGGAGAGTACAGCAAATTATGTCCCTTGTGAGAAGTTACGCTCTTCTCTAACAAATATTTCTACTTTGCAGCTCGTTGGTGTCTGTAGTAATGTACAGTATCATTCGCAGCAGTTTAATGCTGATTTCAAATGCTGTTTGATTTTCTAATGTATGAATGAATACATATATGTGAAAACTCAAGTGCTGTTTTGAAGGTTGTTTCAAAAGTGGGATATTTGTTGTGGATGCTCTCCATATATATAAATAAAATATTGTGTAAATATATTTATTTCACTAGTTTCACAGTCTTGTCCAGCGTTTTTGTCCTTGTTCCTAAATGATAATTATATTTCTGTCCATGTGTGACGAGAGATAGACGCAAATGTGATTCTGATTCTGACAAAAATAAACTTTGAAGCAGAAATGACTGGGCAGCAGTGGAACTGCGGTCTGGTTTGTGTCCACTAGAAGGCAGAAGTGCACTTCTTCTTTCGCAGTAGCCAAAGAATGGAGATGACACGTTCCCTCTGGAGAGGGAGGGACGTAAAGATCACACTCGACCACGTTAGTTTGGCTAAAATACTTGAAAAACATAAAGCTGTAATTGCACATCCACTGTCTCTGACAGACCTGGAAGTAACCTGCAGGACAAATGGTATACAGTGCCCTCTACTCTCTGTACCAGAGCTGGTGTTGTGGGCCCAGAAGGGCCTTGTTGCATTGGTCTGCAGGGGAATGTCGGATCCACACACACAATAAAACATCTATTTGCTTAGTTGATCGCCCTCATCCTTGATCTCTGATCTTGATCCCTGGCTCTCATCCTTGAGATCTTCAGAATACGGCATCGTCACAATCATTTTTAGGGCTTAACTTAAGAAACTGAATGATTTGACAGCCAAGAATCTTGATGTCGCTTTCGATTCTTTCGGTTACCTCCGGTTCTGCCGAGTAAGGCCGATTGTCTTAAAAGTCCTGAATGAGGCTCCTACGTGTGTAAACAGAAGAACATCAGGTAAGTGAACCTGTAGTCTTCCCAGGAAGTGTTTTAAAGCTGCATAATTGGCTACCGACCAGCAGGGTGTAACTCTTCTGGTTTAAAAAGGAATGTGATTGTATAGAAGTCTACGAGGAAAGGACCGGCTCTCACTGGATTTATTCCCTCAGCAAACAGCGTAGTGAGTTCATGGTCTCTACTCCTGGAGTACTTCACACTGACCTCAACCCCACACAGTGTTTCAAAAATAACGTTTTCTTTTCTTAACAGGGAACGGTTCTGGCATCACTTGGAATGAGTGGACAACATGGCCGGGGTGGTGCACTTCCTATGGAATTCCTACAGTAAAACTAAAACTGGATGGAGTAAGATGAAGAGAAAAAGGCGAGGAAGGAGGAGAGACGGCAACAGAACAAAAATAATGAGGGCGAAAAGAAACGAGCTGAGGAATGAGCAGACTTTGGACAAAAGTAATGCGAGACAGATGAGGGCAGAGGAACTGGACGAAGCAGAGAAGAAGAAGTTAGATGGGTAGCCGTGGCAGGACGAGGCTAAGCTTTGTATTTAACTACCCTGTAAGAAGTATATACAAAGTAAGAATGCTCAAAAGACACCACTGAATCAGTGAGTCACTTTGGATCTAATCTAATTCAAAAGTTTGCTGTTTTGTATTTAAATGACTGGTTAGTAGAGACAATGCAAGTTTTACGCCTAATGAAGACAAAAAAGAACACAAAGGAAAAACATGGAGGGGAGGAGTTTGAATGCGTCATTACTTGTTATGACTCATGAAGTCAGGTTAATAACGTACATATTTAAAGCCAAACCATCATGTTCTACCTGAGGTTAAGGTTTGATTCAAGTCAACTGCATGTTTTCTCCAACCAGTGCACCGAGTGTGTATGTACATGAGGGGGTGTGATGAAAAATGCTCTTGAAAAGACGAAGCCTAAATACTGATGCCGATGCATTCCAGCACGTTCATGTCACAATTTCAGAAGCAGCATCAAGTAGTTTATTTTGTGTGTTATTTGGAAAGTGAGGAATATTTGATGAAAATGAAACATATTTTCTGCCTGTTACAGTCATCGTTGTATCTTTTCCAGCTCAATTCCAGAACGAATGAGAGACAAATGTCAGTCTACAGAAATATCTTTAATTTCATAAAAAGATTTACAAATATTTTACATATGACACACATTGTATGAAAGGAAAGGCAACAGAGATCACACACCCAAAAATATGAAAACAACACAAAAGGTTGTTTTAAAAATCCATCTGTATGAAGTCTGTCGATTAGAAGTGGTAGGATGACGTTTCCTTTTGCTCTGGGCTGATACGTCTCTTATATACAGTCACTGTCTCTATTTACATTGTGCTTGTCTTCTGTGGCAAACAAGGTTTTAAGCATAGCTGGGTAAAAACACACATTCACATTCACACTCACACACACACACACACACACACACACACACACACAAACACACACACACATTCCTTTGGACTCCTTGCTGGTTGCATATGGAGCCCACAGCATCGGTAGTGTTAAGGCCACATCTCCGCTGACACATTGGCTCAAAGTCAGAGACACTTTTGGACACGAGGAGTGTCTCACGGTAAAGTGCACGTTAAATGTCTTTGGTTTAGCAGTTGTTGCCCTGTGTGTTCCTCGTAAAGAGAGTGACCTTTTGTTCAGAGAGAAGCCTGTGAGTCTTAAATAAACAGTTTCTGTGAATATTTGGAGGCTTCCAGTTAACTTTGGCTTCAGCTGATTAAGGCAAGACGTTACGTGTTTAAAGGGGTCCAAAAGTGCCCCTCATAGCTTTTTTTTAACCTGTGTTAGGATACGATCTGTCGTGAGACATCCCCCACCTGCTGACTGGGATCTACGCCTCCAGCAGAATAAGTGCCCTTGTTGGGGGGGTCCCCCTCTCTCACTTCTCGTCGCTGACCGAGCTGTCGGCTGCGCTGACGTCCTGTATTTGGGAGATTTTCACCTCCTCCCCGGGGATCCCCACCTCCATGGGGATCTTCAGCTCGGCGGGGATCTTCTCCGCCGAGGAGCTGCGGCTGGACAGCTTGTCCATCTCGTCCTCCAGCTCCAAGATGCGCTCAGCGACGCAATGGGCGGTGAGGCGCGCCTCTGGGTCGTGGTCCCAGCACTCCATGATGGTGCCGCAGATCTGTGCCAGGCCCTGTGAGGAGAGCAGGGGGGAGCAGGTGGGTTAGGGTGGCAGATTCTCAACCAACGTGTGTTTAACCGCCTGCACTACTGCTAGTACTACTGCGAGTACTACAGCGAGCACTACTGCGAGTACTACACCAGAGCATCCTGCATGTGGGTTTCCTTTCCTACTGATTTTTTAGAATTTCTAAATTTGCCAATATACTCAGTGGTCATGTTGCAATTACATGGAATTAAACTAAATGAGTCTGGGTGAAATAATCAGCACAGTACTTAAAGTGTACTTTTGGTACTCTAAGTGGCTAATGGGGATTTTTTTCCAATTTTTCAATTGGTTGAGGGAGAACCCTGCGGCGGTGTAATCGCTCAACGCCGTCATGTTCGACTACTAAACCCAACAGCGGAATAAAAGCTTTTTCTTTTCTTTTGTTTCCATGTGCTCTGTTTGTTATTGTGCCATGTAACCGGTTGCCTAGAGCAACCGAAGCGTGGGTGAGAGTACAGAGAGCAGAGCGTAGAGATTTTCCATCCCACCGCAGAATATTTAGCCAATTTACACCACTCCAAGTTCCTGGACAACAGGTGGTGGTATGAAAAGTGACACATGCATGCGATGCCATGAGAACAATGATGCTGCATGACACAAAATCATGTGAAAACTAAGATCAGAACTTTTCAGTCGATGTTCATTCTCAAAACACACATTATCGGCAGCCTGGATGCAGTGCTGAGTCTACAAAGTCTCGAGGGACGACCGCCCCAATAACAATGCTGATGAATGCGGGTTTGTGTCCGTGACTGCGTGAAGCGGCGGCTCGCGGCACGTCTCACCTTATGCCTCAGCCAGGTGTCCGGGATCTCGGGTCGTCCTCTGTCCCTCAGCACGCTGTCCTTCATGCTCTCCACGCAGGGGTGCTCTCGAACCTTGGAGCCATAGGCCGGCTCGTACTCCTTCACCTCTGCAGACACAGCAAACACAGCCAAATGTTTTACTTTAGGGTGAAAACTGAAATGCAAAAAGAGGAAGAATGAGAGAAACAGGTGAATGCCTCCGTGGGAGGGGCAACGCTAATCCGACTTCAGCCACAGCCTAACAAGCAATTAGTCCAAAAGCTCAGATTGTACAGAGCTGTGAAATAACAATCCCTCGTTTATGTTTTGACTATTTCATGTTGTGGAACTAGCAGGGCCAAGAAGAAGAAACGAAAAAAAGCGAGAAAGAGCGAGAGAGCATGACGTCGAAAACCATGAAAAATTCAAAACAAAGTTCCGGGATTGGGTCCAGACCTCATGAAACCGAGCTCACAACAGCTGCAGTCTGTTTTCAGCCTGCCGGAGAGAGGAGCTCTCTGGGTGCTCACAGCCAAACAGTCGGCCATGAAAATGATGGTCCAGTATCTAACAGATACCCGTCGTGTGCCCGTTATTTCCACGTACTATTTCTATTTCTCCCCTCTTTTCCCCAAACTGTTGTTAACTGATATGTATTTGTATCTGCATTTCTCTGGGCATGTTAGTTAAAGAAATGTGGTCTTCCCCATCATGGGAAAGCATTATTGCACGAATACATGTCAGTAAACAGAAAGGTCCAACTCATGAGGCGGTGTTGCTATGGCGATAGCTCGTCGCTCACTTGTCAAGTTGTTGTTTTGGACATCAGAGGCGGAGACGAAATGGTCTCCAAAACGTCCTCCTACAGATGAGCGGGCAGGTCAGTTGCGGCTGTGGTCAGATTATTTTCTTATAGCTGGCCATAATCCGACTCATAGGCTGCCAATCAATTTCTGACAACACTTGTTTGTGTATACTACTTAGCGGAATGGAATAAGAAAATCTTGGAAAAGCTGCAATATTTTTATTTAAATGGTCTCCGTGTCCTCAGGAACACAGGAATCGGGAAGGTTGTGGTGGAACCCCCGGACAGGAAAGTGGAAGTCTGGGATTGGGACTATGTGCAGAGACGTTGACTCTACCAGCCCACACTTCCTGTTTTTAACATCTGGAACTTCCCCAACCGTTTTTAGTGCTTTAAAAGCGGACCCAGCAGGGCCGGGCCGGGCCCTGGAGGTTATTTATGCCAGCTTCTCTGCTGTTTAGATCTCCCGCTGCGGAGCTGGTATAAATACCACACATTTTCCTGGACTGGATTCAACTGGAAAACACATAGTAGAGCAAGCCTGCCTAAAAATGAAAAAGTTGGCAACAGAAATAAAAGTAATTCTAAACAAAGGCTGTAGTGAAAAAGGGTCCAATTTGTTACTTTGGTCGATTTGGCTCCTACAGCCTGCACTTGTCCTCATAGTTCTGAGCAGCATCTGGGACACAGAGGAGCGGACAGACACCGAGACTCGGTTACCTCCTTCCCTTCAGCAGCGCTGGACTTAAGAACAATACCCTTCTTCGGTTTGAGAACATCTTATGAGTGCAACCGGAGCCGCGGTCTCACTGTCCCCCCTTTCACTGTCTGGGGGTCCGTGGTTCTGAGGCTGGGTGTTTCCAATCTGAGGGGGCGAAAGGCGGTTTACAACAGTTTCCTTTGCAGATTATCTGTCTGAGACCTTTCGTGGCCTGGAGGTTAGCAGGAGCCGCAACGGGTGGAACCGCTGTCTGGGATTTGCTGTTACGTTTTGGCGCTCAAGAGACGCAAAACTGTCAACGGGGATCTCAACACGCATCTCACACCACACCGATGGCGGGCGAACGTAGGAATCCGAGGTGAACCTGCATTTAGTTAATGAACCGTGCACTCGGGTCAGAAGTATTTTCTCCGTCTCCTAACCAGGCAGCAGCCAATGTCCAGAGATATTTGTGGGACGAACTCTCTGGCGAGTTTGTGGCGAGCACAACATCTCATCTGTGCCACAATTAAAGATATTACGAAGAACCTTTATTTTTTTGGTGGACCATGTGGACGATATCGTTTCCCAGGTCCGAGTGTCCCTTTAGAGAACCTTGAATATTACTGCAGCAGAGGCCAGATGGCTTTCCACCGCGCGGCACTGCTTCTACATCTCCTGTGCCTCCCTTGTCTCCGGGCGGGCTCAGCAACACCTCCTGGGACTCCAGCAGCAGTGGAACAGTCTGATTTTGCTCGGAATCAGTGACCACTGCGTTGAGAGTGACTATATATAATTAGTCAATCTTCACATTGAAGGTTGTCTACTTATGAATGTTATATAGAGGCATCAGATTAAATCGAGTTTCCTAACCAGTTAAAAGCTTTTGAGAGGACATAGTAACTATTGTAAACCCCCCACGTCCCGCTGCTGTTGCCTCCAGCCCTTATACGAAGGTAATTGCCTCCTGGCGTAACACGCAAAGATGAGCACGGTATCAGATGTCTCTCAAAAAAGGGAATTTCACAAAACATCAAGTTGTCTTTGTCCCCTGGAACGTCCTCTGTCCCTCAGCCCACAGGTCTGCTGCCAATAAGGACCGCCTTCCTTCACGCACCACGGCTGTTTTTTAATCACTACGCCCTGTGCAACCGTCTTTGCCGCGCTCTGTTACCCCCCCCGGGGCCCCCGCCTTGCCGGCAGAACACGCGGGCCCTGCCCCAACCCGCTGGGTAACTCAGGACACGCTATGAGGTGCTACACGGAGAACACAGAATGTGCTGGAAACCAACCACAACAACAACGTCGGGTCAGGAGGAGTATTTCTATCCAGCATTCTGTCCCCTGTTGTCGGGGTGGAGGCAGAGGCCGGACACACACACACACACACACACGCACACACACGCACGGTCTCCCAGATTGAGACGGGCCAAGATGAGGCCACCTCCCTCCCTCTCTTCCTCTGTTTCTACGTTTCTGTGTCTGAAATAAACACACGCATGCAGACAAACACACACGTGTTGGAATGTGACTGTCTGGCGCTGAATGTCTCAGACTGTCTAGAAAATGGCCCAACTCGGCGGAGGGAAGGAGGTGATGGGGAGAGAGTCCCTCTCTACTCCCAGGAGAGCAGATGTGGGAGAAAACAGAAACGCGTTTTTCTGTGTGTGTGCTTCTACAAGCGAGATCCGACCGACGTTTTAAACAGAGTCTTTCGGAAAGTGAGGAACCAAACGGTTCTTTCAGAGTCAACTTTTGGTTTTGGATTCGTTCCCTCTCTCCATACTTGGAAGCGAAGCAGTGTTTGTTCACTCACTGATTACACATTGATTACATTACTCTCCCAACGCCGCCTCCGTCGTTTTACCTTGTATTTTTTATAGCAATAAAACCAATTTAGAAACTTGACTTTGATACTTAGTTGGAAGACAGAAATGTAGAGTCTGCTGCGTACAGCCGTGAAAGGGAGCCAAGGTTTATTTTGGACGATGTGTTTTTTTAGATGAAACAGCCCACATGTGTGTGTTTAACGCTGCAGCTGTCTACGGCCGCTACCAAAGCGCAGAAAGGAATCAAGGAATCTTTCTTGAGAAGCAGTCCTCTGGCTTTAAATGCCAGGTATCTCTCAGTGACATGCAGGGGAAAGTTGTGCGCCGATATTGAGGCTGACACAACGTCAAAGATAACACACGTACAGTAATGATCTCAGAACACTTAGTAGTAGCGCAGTAAAACAGTTATGCGCTAAATCATCAAAATACATGTGGAAGAAAAGGAAATGGAGAAGGATGGGAACAATATATTCAACATTTTGAACATATAGATTAATTGAGCCTCTTGCTGTTTCCTGGGCTTTGTAAGGATTTTATTCATGCAATTTCTTAATTTTGATATAATATCAAGATTTGTAGCTAGCAAATTGTCATTTTTCGAAGCATGATTGGTTTGAGGTTAGACAAAAAATTGTTGAATCCAATATAATTTTAGTTTTTACAGTTTCTTGCACAATCAATTGTGTATTCTTGGCAAAACAAGAATAAAGAAAAGGGTTCAGAGTTCAGTTCAGTGTGAGAACACACACACACACACACACACACACACACACACCCAGCCAGCTGAAACAGGTACAGTAACCACTCCCGCTCTCTCCCTCTCTCTCACCCTGATTTCCTGCCCAAAGAAGGGCAACAGCAGAGTAGAGATCTTCTCCCTCACATATCAGACATTCCAAAGATTCCTGCTGCAAACCTGGAGCCGAGGTCGAGGTGGAGTCTGACAGACGTGACCGTCAACCTCCTCAGCCACCGCGTGACGGGAAACAGTAGCCTCAACCTGCCGTCTGTCTCAGAAAGGTTGCATAACCAATGCAGCCCATATATATATAGTTCTACATATTACAGCTCATAGGCCAGTCTGTAGTAATTAGCCATGCAGATTGGATATTCTACTCAAACTTTTAATCTTTATCAAATTCGGAACTAAAGCAAAAACACGAGTAGGTTTTCTCCCCTCAAGAATCATCTAAAAAGTTTTTTTTTTTTCTTTTCACAGCAATGGACATGCAAAATAGATTCCTCCAGCGGTTTACTGTCTGTTAACCCCCCCACTCCAACCATAACATGTACACGATATAAGTGGACTTTGGTGATGTCAGCCATACAACCGAATGCTGAAATAGTTCTGTAAGACCGAAAAGCAAACAGACCCGGAGCGAGACTGAGGCAGTGACCTGTCAATCACAAGGTAGCCCCGCCCTGAAGCATGGACAATAATTTAGGAACTTTGGCCTCACTTTAGAATACTAAAGTTGACCAAGCAGGGTGAATTATTAATAAAATTAGTCTGTATTTCTTGTCTCATCAGTGTAACTGTAAATGACTTAATATTATAGGAATATTATCAAAGCTGCACTCATCCATATTTGTATACGATGTACTGTATATGTAATGGGTTGTATACAAGATGTTGCTTGTGGTGATTTTGCAGACAGTATCCATGTGCAAATAGGGAACTGCTATGACAACATTTTAAAGGAGATAACAGACAGTCTCCAGTTGTTTACAGCGCTGAACATTTCCTCTAGATGTTTTGTGCATCTGGGCGCTGGAGTGAGGGGAGTTAATTATCAACAGAAGCACATGCTGCTTCCACTGCTGACATCACTAACGGCCAATCGCATCGCCGGTTGAACGTCTTGTGATAACCCCAAAACATTAGACGCCAGTTTACACCGTTGAGTCACCTCAGAGAACAAAGCGGACCCCGCTGAGGTGGAGTGTGTGCTGTTGTGTTACATGACATACCTTCCACAGCCTGGAACATGTAATTAATGTGAGTGTGTGTGTGTGTGTGTGTGTGTGTGTGTGTGTGTGTGTGTGTGTGTTTGTTTGTGTGCAGGCACTGACCTCCAACGGCTTCACACCTGGACGTCATCTCCCAGAGCACAAGGGCCATGGAGTAGATGTCGGTCTGTTTGAAGGACTCCATGTTCTCCAGGTTGAGTCGGGCCTCCAGCACTTCCGGAGCCATGTAGCGCGCCGTACCCACCTGTGGCAAAGCGGAGACATCAGGTGGGGGTTAAACACCAGTACACACCCGGGTCGGTCCAGCGTCAAAAGAAAGCCCAAGCTTTCAATACACTATCTGGAGGGCCACACAAACCTTCAAGTCTCCCACGACTACTGAGGTATGATCGTTTCATGCAGCCGATGTATTGTCAAATACGGTTTCCCCCTCAATGTGGTGACCCCTTTACCTAAACCTGGACTAAACGTTGTCCCCTCAGCGTTTTAACAGGATGGAAACAGACTTCAACGTAACTCTGGGGTCAACAGCAAAGTATCCTCCGCAAAGTTCTGACCCTTGAAGACTCGCCAATCGTAGCGTAGTCATTCCATGGTCTCACATTGTCTTCATTTTCTCCACTGCTTTTGTGGATTTGGAGCCAGTCATGGTTAAACGTTGTGTAGTAGTGATACGTGTTACCCGTAGAGAACGGATGTAGAACTGTAACTTTAGCTGCTAATTGTTTACTGAAGGTATACTCTTTAATAACTGTATCAATAGGTAATGACCACCTGGCTTCAGAGGAACAGTGTTGCTCCAAGTCCAAACGTATATCCAGTCAGTCTGAAATCCACTCAGCTTGTGAGTCTTGTTCCACCCTCCGTGACATTATAAAAAGCATATATGATAGTATCAATATATAATATATTTTTTTTTAATCATTTGACACATTGTCGACATTCCCAAAAGAGAATTTCAACAAATACAACAAAAAGGTTCATGAAATTCATTATCTACCCGCCGTGAATATACAAAGGCAAAAGGCTTGCAGGCAAGATTGTTTCCCAAATAATAGAACCACGCTGAGCCCATTTTTTAGACAAAGAACAGTGTGCGGCTGCCCTTGTTTCTTACAGGTTTTTCTGCGCTGGACCACATGGACACAAAAAGAAGTTATAATTACAACCTACTGGCTGGGAATTTGTAGTTGTGAATAGAACCTAACGTGACAGTCACAGATCAACATTTAAACGTTTGAATGGATAAAACCAAACCTCAGAGAGCACAGGAACAAATAGACAGGATCGTGTCATTATGGGCAGGTTCTTTCTGTTTGTATGTACTTTATGTAGTGTTGTACCAAATGTAAATTCACGTTAAGCTGGCAATGCGTTGTCCCAGGGTAAAGTCAAGGAAGGAAGGTTAGGAAAGTAATGTCCATTTCCTACTGCTTCATGCTGTACTTCTAATCCACTTTCAGAGGGAATTATTGTACTTTTTTACCTCATTTGCCACAACTCTTAATTACTTTTCAAACTAAGAAAAGCCTTTATATCTCTGTTTACAATATTGTAGATTTCTATACAATTTTTGATTGGCTTCACTTTTCCCGCCCAGAGGTTAGCGCCTGATTGTGAAATGTCTTTGTGCTTAATTTAAATGAGAATTTTGCGGGAGTGGCTTAAGAGGGACGCCTGAAGGGACAGGCGCTATCAGCGGTGCCAACTCTGCTACTTTCTCGTTGGATTTAGCAATTTCTGGAGCTTTCATTGGAAAAGAGTTGGCAAAAAGGGGCTATGGTTTTTGGTTGGGTGATTCTTCCACCATCAGTCATATTTGTATATTAATGAGTTGGAGTAGACTCTTGATTGATGATTTGGTGCCATTTTTTTTCTCTAAAGGACTTTAATAACGTACTCAAATGCAAAACCATCTATATATAACAAATAAAAGGAAAATAAATCAGGAGAGACTTTTTATCTGACCTGTCCACTGTTGGCCAGGTCGTCCACAGACAGAGTGCTGTCCAAACGGAGTCCGAGCCCAAAGTCACACAGGCACAACGTCAGGTCGTTCTTCACCAGGATGTTGGAGCTCTTCAGGTCGCGATGGACTATGGGCACCTTTAGGGTACAATGGAAGGACGAGGAGAAATACCAGATATAAATGAACCATTAAGACATTTTGAATTTCATACTGCAGGCATTTATTACACCAGTGCGAATTATATTATTTGTTTAATCTGATCAATATCAGGACATAAAGGAAGTTCAGGAGTGATGTTTGTTTGCTGTTTGTTTTTTGAAAATGACAACAGTTGTTATAATTGCACAGTCCTTAGCCAGAGGACACACTGAATTCAAAAGCACAAAATTAGTTATGAAACTAATGCGTATAATGTTCGCTAATTGTATCACTTATCACTGACCCCGCTTAGCTTACATATCGATGCCATAACATCATATGAAACAAAGTGCAAGCTGTTATGAAGCTGCTGTGTGCGGCTCTCTTGCTGGGGGGTCTTGATGTGGTGTGACGTAATTGTAGCATATGACTCTTCACACATCAAACATCAGGGCCACTCTCTCTCTTTGCAGAGGATCAAACAGTGTTTGGCCGCTTGCTTGTGAGAGGATCATGTGACGGGCCAGGAGGTCACTGGCCGCGGTGTTCAGGCCCACCTTAGGGCGCCCACAGAGGAGGCGGTCGCTGTGCAGGTGGGCGACGCCCCGGGCCAGAGACAAGCCAAGCACCTGCAGCTCCTCCCAGCTGATCACATGACGCGTCAGGTGCTCCTGGAGGGCAGAGGGATTTTTGATGAAATTATGAATGGAAAAAGTAAAAAGTGCAGCTGCTGCCTTTCTATTAGCAATGGTAATAATTCTAATTATTAGTAATAATGATGAGGTTTGGACTATTGTTTAGACAAAACCAACATGGTGATGGTGTCGTTTTGTCATCAACATCTTGAAACATTGATCAATTAATCAGTTAAATTAAGTAATTAAAATGATCACCACCTCAAACAACTACTAGAGTACAATCCTGGATGTATCTATTGAAATAATATACAATAATCCCAGGTGACGTTTTTCTGCTTTTAATGCTTTTTGTAAATTTATCTCACTATATTTGCATCTTTCTACGGAAGTAACTTTTTTAATGCTTTAACTGTTTAAGAGTATTTTTACAGTATGGTAGATTTACTTTTACACAAAGGGTACCTTCCCGCTCAACAGCCTGTAGCTTAACTGCAACGGGAAACTCCTCATCACCAATGTATAGACTGGTTCTGGCCAAATGTTAACGATTTTCTTTTATCTGTAGGGTTATTTCCATACGTTTGTCAGTAACGTATCATTAATAACCTGAGAAAGGCAACAACAACATCAATACATTGACAGTGAGATGCAATGAGCCGTTACGCCGTTTGGAGGCTGGCGTCTCTAAATTAATATTAGATTTATTTCAGAAAATGTTTTTCACATTAGTCAAAACATTAAAGGACAATACGGTCCAATTTGAGATACAGAGAAGCTACACTAAGTAAAGGGCCTAAATACTTTCCCAACTCTGCGCTTAAGTTATACTGTCCTGTTCATGGTGGGTTACCGTAAGGTGCCAGTCTCACCTGTAGGTTTCCTCTGGGGTGGAAGGCGGTGATGAGCCAGTACTGCTTCTCCACCTTCCGCTCCTCAGCCGTCAGGAAGTGGACGATGTTCTCATGCCGGAGGTCCATATAGGAGAAGATGTCTTTCTCGTTTTTCCAGGAGGCGTACTCCTCGTAAGGGAAGATCTTCACGGCCACCGTCTCAAACTGATCCGAGGTGGTCTGTTTCAGCTTTGCTTTGTACACCTGGGCAAAGCGACCCTTACCCACCTGAAAGGGGAGCAAAAGGGATGAAATTGGTAGGAATTTAAGTTTTGGTGGTTTGGTTTAAAACAAAACAAAAGTGCCACCAGGTCAATACCAGCATATCCAGCTCTATAGGCAGTGGCTCGGTGTTGTGGTTCAGGTGGTTGGCGTGCGTCGAGCTGCTGTCCGACCCGTCGTCGTCCATCATGATGGCGCACGCATCACAGTCCAACCCACCGGCTTTTGTCTTACGCTTCTTCGCGCTTCTCTCCCACTCTTGGCTCACGCGTTGCCGGTAGGCTCGGTACCAATAGAACATTCCAGCAACCACAACCCCCATCGTCAGCAGGGGGAGCAGGCTCACCAGGATCACGGACAGCAAAGCATCGTCCGGGGTTGGATCCACGACTGGAGATACGGATGAGACGGATGATCAGCGGTCAAAGAGGTCTTTGTGGCTGTGCAGTTAGGTGAGGTCAGTTGTTGTGGTTTATTAGTGACGGTCTGAATGTACCTTTTAAGCTGATGTCACAGTGTTGATAAAGGAAACAGGATTGGCGCTAACCTCCGTGCGCCAACAACCAGCTCAGCTGCAATCATTTCATTCGATTCCAATGATCAACTTCCTCAGTAACTGTTAACTCACCCAGTTAATCACAATTCACATGATTCTTTGGCGTGGTAACACTGACACATGATGACTCTAGTCAAGCTGTGTGGTTAACGCTGGCTTGATATCAAACACTTGATCCCTCGTGCAGGTAAGGGCCATTTGAATTCATCACAAAGAAATTACTATATTAGTGGTTTGGATCCCAAACAGCGTCTGGATTCCCTTCATGTCCTGTTTTATCTAGTGCTCATAAAACTTTCTTTGCCTGAAAAGGTGGTGATGTAAAGACAGGTCTTTGTGTGTTTACGGTTCTGCATGAAGCAACACTCGGCAATTTCCTCCCACTACTCATACAGAAACAGTCCAACACAAGTACACAAAAGGGAAGTCCTTCTTGAGGCCTGAGCTATGAAAAAACATATAATACATATAAAATATGTATAAGTATATATATACAGTATGTGTGTTTGTGTATCTTTAAGTTTGTAAACTCAGAAGGTAGAAGACTATGTGCTATATCAATAGGCCTACTGTGGTCACTGCCAACAGCCTTCATAGCTTCACGAGGTATATCATTAACTTCCTCCTCTGTCAGCTCGGACAAACCGGCCGCCAAGCCTCGGAGCTCCAGCCTCGGGGAGAAAACAGTCGGGGGCCTGTCTGCCTCGGCTCGGCCTGGCCCCGGCTTTAGCTGGGCTCCTTTTCAAAGGTTGTCTCTCTCTGGGAATATGACTGTCCTAAGCCAAGCCGCCACATTGGCGAGCCACGAGGAGCTTGGAACCGAGGACTTAGCGTTGACGTGCGTCTATTTCGCATTCAGATTTTCCTCCGAGTGCTCCTGAATGAGCATTACAACGTCTAAATGTTATATACTGTAACAAGATCAAAATCACATTTTACGGCAATTTAGTTTTTTAGTTAGTTAGATTTTTTTGTTATTCTAAATTAAGCTTTTACACCATTAAATCTCAGAAAGAAATGTTTTTGGTCACTAAATAGTAAGTAGTTAGTAAGTAGATGAAGATTTAAAAAACAATATATATAAAACGTTCTCCAATATTATAAACTTTATATACTTAAATACTTAAATAAGGATAGATATTATACTTACAATACATTATAAATTTGTATTCAATATATATTTCATTTAAGGTAAAATAATTTCTCTTCAACAGCGCAATGCTGCATTCAAAAGGACACTTTCTGGACTGCATGGCTGATGGAATGAAATACATTCAATCTAATCTGTTTATTCTAGTCATTTTGTTTCTTATTATTCATATTCTCAGCAAACTTTTCTCCTTGTGTGAGTTAGCCACACGTAACATTTGGGTCTAAATATCTCAACCATGACAAAAATAGCATTTAGCATTACTGTTGCTGCATATTGTCTTGCAGCGTGATGCTTAGATGCTAACAAGATGCACATGTTCTTGCATGTCGAGATCAGTGTTAAGCATCTTGCTTCTAGTATCAATGCATTTAAAAAGAAAGGAAAGCTAATGCTTCTTAAGCTAGCAAGTTAATGCTACTTGGAAGTCTTTGGAATTTGGTTTATTTGACACTAAATGACACATAACTACAACCTTTGAAGCACGCCACAATTAAGTCCAAGGCCTATTTCCACCATCTTCGAGGAAGACACGTGCACTTGATGATGAAGATCAGTGTCGTGTGTCGACTTCTAATTAGCTTAGCTAAAGGTACGTCTGATTCACATGTTAAAACCTTAACTTTGGCCTTTTACAAGTGGGTTGCCGTTGAATCATTCATGAAGGTAAGTAAGTAGAAATATTCAGAGGAATATCTTCTCTCGGGGTTGTAAAGCAGTATGTCTCACTGAAATAGCTGCTGGCAAAGCCGTGGATGCAATGAATCAAAAACGCTGAATATAACTTTTAAGTGGGTTGTGAAAATGTATTTTCTCGCCGTGATTAGAGTGTATGAGTATTCATTTGTGGTAGCAGAGCAGATCAGACGGTGCCAACACATGCTGGCAATAGGACTTGTGTTGACTTTTCCAATCAGTATGCCAACGTTTTCTCATGCAGTCTTTGTGGAGGTTTGACACATCATTCCAACTAATAAAGTTAACCTCCGGCTTGCAATTACACATGCGTGTGTGTTTCAGGATGTGAATGCTGGGTTTTCAAACATTGCCATCTCTGACTCAGGCTCTCAAATGCTCGATCTGATCATTAATTATTTGGATCCAAGCAATTTCCTGGAGGAAAACAACACAGCCAGACTTGATTTCATGTTCAAATTGGTGGGTAGATGGACGCCATCCTTAACACTGATGAGGTACCTGCGCACTTCGCCGGGCCAGTTTGTCTGATGCAAGGAAAGATTTCCACTGAGACTTTTACTCTCATTATTCACATTGACTTGATCAAACTCAAAACCTTTGCAGCTGATAATCTGCAATTCCTTCAGCTGTATGGTGAGACTTCTCCTTTCACCCTTTTCTGTAATAAATCGCTGAACTTTAACAGTGACATAGAGACGGATGGTGTCCAGCATAATTATGATGTCTAGAAATAGCAGCTGGTGAACCGATGCCCAGCTTGAGAGCTGCTGTGGGAAGCTGAAAGATAACGTCTTCTCCATCAATTTATCCGTTCGCTACAATATGTTGGATTCATGTTAATGTGTATTCAAAAGATAATGAATACAATTCTGATTCTGAAGACATTTAAATTTGTGGGAAAAAAATGGTTGAAGACCTCACTAAACTAAAGACGTCCTTGTGCGCTTTGAATTTCTAACGAAGTCAATTGTGTTGAGCATAAAATTGAACAGTAAACAGTCTAAACTTATCTTTATGCTCTGAGAAAAACAAAAGCATTTCTCCCCGCTAATGTGGGATAGATTCTTCAGTTAGTACAGTGTTTCCCAAACTTCTTCTGTTGAGCCCTCCGTTGATGATATAAGAATATTGACTCAAGGTGAATCTTCACGTGATAAGAAAGGAAGTAAGTTGATGTTTCAGTGGGCTTCAAACTGTCTGCTGCCAGTATTTTGGGACTCAACACGCCGGGGTCTCTTCTCTTGGCCGACCACAGTGCTTGTAAAGCCCAGGGACTGATATGACTTGTTATTTTTCCATACTTTTACCTTTTTTTGTGCATTACTTGTGGTGGTCGCGTCACCTGTTACAGCTGATCTGATCTGCGCTTCAAACCAGTTTTAAATCTGTCCATCCTCCACAATGCAACCGTATTTATCTTTTGGGTTGGTGGTTAGAACACAGTGTATGTCATGACGGTTCCGCTTGATTTCTTTGTCTTTAATTTGTATTACTTAGGTGCAACCCTGTGATATAGTGCACAATATTTACCACTTGTTTGCAATTGCAATTTTTATGATTTTATTTTAGAATTTTTGTGTGTGTGTGTCTGTGGGCCTGTGCGTGTGGCTGGTTATGAAGTGGCGCCCTCCATGTAGTTCCTCCGCACCTCTGCTAGGGGGCACGCCCACCAGTTTGGGAACCACTGAATTAGAACATCAGCATTTAGAGCTGGGAGAACACACTGTGTCTAAGAAGTGGAATCAGTCATTGTCAATGGTTTTCTGGCGGAGGTTTTGAGTTGTTGCCGCCATCCTGATTTTTGGCCCCTTGTCATTTTATTTTTCTGCAACCAGTATTCAACTTGTTTGACAAGATAAAGCAGCCATACAATCCTAAATATAGCGTACACCTAAACAGATTAATTTAATCTAAAATACAATTTTATTCAAAGAAATCTGTAATATTTTTTAAAAACCTGGACAAGATTGACAACAAATTG
This sequence comes from Gasterosteus aculeatus, assembly GCF_964276395.1. Lineage (NCBI taxonomy): Eukaryota > Metazoa > Chordata > Actinopteri > Perciformes > Gasterosteidae > Gasterosteus > Gasterosteus aculeatus. Next base: position 18,374,173 of record NC_135707.1, on the reverse strand, counting down.
GTTGTTTCAGTATTCGCTGTGGTTTATAATTCAAGGTGTTACACGTGTCACAAAATAAACACATAGAATAAAGAAGAAGTTGTTTACCATCTTTCCCTGTGGAGTGAACTGATATAAATAACCTGCCTTATCCGGGATGGTATCATATTATGTTGGTCGCAGCGTGAAGGAATTCTGCCACAGGGAGGCTGGTGACACAGACTAAAAGTGATTATCACACTCACTATTTACTTGTCATGGCAACAATCTCCTCCCACATCTCTCCGTCTCTTTATCTACTTACACATCCCATTTGACCTGAGTGAACTTTTTTCTTTTCCTCCTCTTTTCATGCATCGTGCATCCCTATAGAGCAGTCTGTGCTGCACAAATGAATATCTGGCCCATTCACTGACAGCAAGCCAACATTCCACAGCTAAGGAGGAAGTGAAAAAATAAGAAGACAAAAAAATGACCTCGGAACAAACATTCTTTCCCTAAATTGCTCCAGGACCACCTTATCCTCTTTCTATTTTGTTGGCAAAAGTGTTTCTAATTAATTCTTCCGTTACCTTTTCTTATTTTTATTTATTTTTCTGTCTGAAAATCACCAGTTAACGTCACGAGGAAGAGTTCCTTGCATGAAAAATATCAAAATAAGCCATGAAAAGACTTGCCGGAAATTAATTGGCTCCGCCTACAATCTCATTCCTCACATAGCGTGCGTCCACGTAGCCGGGATGACTTTGTCAAGAGCACAGCTGTAAATGCAGCTCTAAAGCAAATAGCATGTGACTGTGAAGAACACGTGTGTAACTGACACTGGCTGGGAGGCGAAATCATCTTTACACGATCTTAATTAGAAACAACTGCCGAGGCACAAGTCTCAGAGTGAAAGCATTGACAGACGATAATGCTGATGGGCTGCGAAAGACATCATTTTTGAAAAGTACCCTAATTCTGGCCAGGCTTATACAAAATTGATATAGTAGTCAAAAGAAAAATTTGTTTCCACCTACTCAGATTTTGGTCCGCAAACAAAATATTTCATTCGACATACTGGAATGATTTAATTGTGTTACTTGTGTCCAGTCCACAACTTCCAGTTCTGAAGAGTGAAGCCACCAGGGGGCGACTCCTCTGCTTGCCTGTGAGAAAATGACTCAACTTCTGTCTTCATTTATTTCCTCAGTAAACATTGTAATCATGAGTTGATGGTCTCAATCATAGTCTTCAATGAAGGACGATGTCCTTCTAGTCAATTTGGGTTCATTTAACAGTCACATTCACCAGGAGGCGGGGCGCGCTTTTTGCCGTACGACACTCCTTCATGTATGGTCACTTATGTTTAATGTTCGCAAAAAACCCAACATGCCAACGGCCGTGATGCAAGGTGGTGATGGACGGATTGGACTCGAAGCGGCGATGCACGAACCAATAGGAACCAAACGCTTCTTATTTACACAGTCTCTTGTGCCAAGCCATCCAAGCAGTTTACGAGCTATGGGCTGAGAGAAGATTTCATTTACTGCGCTGCGCAAAGCCACCGGCAACTTTGAAGGTAAAATATATTCTATCATGTTACTCGATGAAAGAGTTATTGTTGGGAATCAATCAACACACCTCGGATGTTAATGTGACAAACGTGAGCAATCCACTTGTTTTTATCGCCCCTACTTCTTGATTTTCACTTTATTGGTGTGTGGATCTGTCAGCGCTCACAGATCGGTATGTGAACAGATTAATTGCTGACATTTTATTTCCATTATAACAACCCATTCTCACATGTGCACACGCCAGTTTAGTAGGCGGTGCGTCAACAAAACGTGGTCTAAGTGATCACATCCCAAAGCGCCCTTGATGTCTCTCGGGTCCACTTGCCCCTGTACTTAAAGAGTTTCCCTCTGCCGGGTTTGAATGTGGCCTCTGATCTATTGCTGCTGATACCAATACGACAATGTTCAGTCCCTCGGGGCGGCATTTGTTTCATTTGAATAAACCAACACCACGACTCACATAAACCGCACACAGAAACAGCATTACGAGAAAGTCACAAGAACGTAACGCAGAAAAATGTGAGGCATTTGTGGAGGAAAAAGTCTTGTCAGTGTTCCAGTAAACAAGCAACTTCCTGCTGCACGTGTCCTCAATGGGAGGGAGGAACCACAACCCTCCGCCTCAGGGCTGCGTGTCTCAGTGAGACAGGCGTGCTGACAGACACATTTCACTTTTTAGAGAAACCACTCGTTTGACGGAGCTTGTAAAGCATAAAGTGCTTCCGTGCTTCCAGCTGTTTTTAATGCTCATTGATCACGGTACTGATCTCTAGCGTGTGGCCTCATTCGCAGAGGCTTTTGGTACCGGAACGTCATTTATACGAGACGATAGAAGAAACATGCTGCGTGTCGAATGAATCCGACAAGGCTGCATTCATCTCGCCACTACCTGGCGCCGTGGCTGTTTGGCCGCTTTTACCTTTCATGTAGATTTAAGAAAAGTTTGCTGGCCGTGTGAACAACGATGCTCTAATTAACAGACAGTTTGTACCAACAAGTCATCACTTGTCACAACACCCGAGCAGATCGGAAGCTCTGAGCGAATCATTGGCGTGGGCGGTGCAGGATTCAAGGGGTGCAGCCAAACCACAGGAGGCAAGTAGGGGAGGTTATTAATCAATAATCAACGCTATCTATCTAGTTTTTAGGTTACTGAGGGACTCATAAATTACGTAGGGTATTTGTCTATGGTTAAACTGATCACAATACGAGAAAATCCTCTGTCTAGTTCAGAGGTTTCCAAACTAGGAGGGCGCAGTGGAACTATAAGTGGGGCTCAACTTCATCCCCGAAATATTAATGATTCTGCGAACATGATTATGTTACCTGCTGTTATATGTGGGGAAATATGTTGTTTGAACTTGTTATTTGCAGAGAAATTAAGTTAATTTGTATTATTAATTTACAATTTAATTGTATTGCTATTTCATTTTCAGTAAAAAAAGAAGAAACAAATTAATTAAAGTGGAAAAGTGAGGTGATATGTATTAATTTTAGAAAGAAAAAGTAATATTTCATAGAGCTTATATACTATTATTATTATTATAATTCAAAACACAAAAGGTACACCCCATTTTTTGGGGGGGGGGCACAGAGGCCTTCAATGCTTCTATATCATCCAAGGTGCTAAAAACGAAAAGCTGTGGGAACCACGGCCTGTCTTCTTTGTGTCAGTCAGGTTTTATCTGTGTTTTGGGTTGATTTCAGGAAAGGTCTTCTTTTGGTTGTATCACTTTAGCCTTTGTTGTTGGCCTCTTTGCTTGGGTTTTGTGAGAAAGTTATTTCAATACATTACTTACTGTAGCTCTACCAATTCTGTTTCTTACCGACAGTAATCTTGTGTGTCTGTCAAAATAAACATACGTGTGGGTGAGAGAAATGTTGTATTTGTCAACCCCAAAAGGACCCTCAGAGTCAGTGTGTCTTAACACTTGACCACTTTTCAGCTGATGTGGAAGGCTCATTTTGCATTAGACATGTTTCGCACACTTTTCTGGGGACCCACTTTAAAAATGACAAACCGGCCTTTATATATAAACTGGGAGAATAGTGAATTTGTGGCATTTCCTCATCCCCTTATAGCCTCTTTTGTTGTTGGTAAACCAACCACACTTAGGAAATATGCATTTGATAAATCACCATATTGTTTTAGTATTGTTTACTCAGGCTAAATAGTTTAAATGTGACACCAAAGACCTGCACTGCCAGGGACTGCGGAGGTGCTCTCTGTCTAGTTCACCATGTGCTGGAGATGTTTCTTATTTGAGTTAAACACAGACAGGAAACCATATGTCTGAGCTCTCCAGCGTGGCCGGTCTACACCACACACGCAGATGCTGACGTAGACACTCGACTTTCTTCTCAGAAGCCAAACACCACGCACTGAACCCTGCAGCTGCCTGTCCTGAGGATCCCCCCTTAGGCCGGTGTTTATGTGTGATGCGCGATCCCACGTTTCCACTTCCTGTTTGTGATGACGGTGCATTATGCAGGAAATCTAAACTGCGCGGTTGCGAAGCCACAGTGGGCACAAAGAATGACTTTTGAAAGCACTGTGACACTCAAACATAAGCACAGACCCACACACACAGTTTCCATCAGTGGTCAAAGAGAAGAGAAGGTGGAAGGAGCGGCGTGAGCGTAGTGACAACCGCACAGGGGGGAATAATGATTCACCGATAAAGAAAGCACCAGCGACCGAGCACATCACGGAGGAAATGGAACGGCGCAGAAGGCAAACAAGCACTGAAGAGCGCGAAATGATTGTTCTGTTCGGCAAATGTTGACAGTTCTGAAACAGTACAGGTCAGATCAGGTCAGATCAGAAAAGCAGCTGATTCTATAGTTGGGCAACTAGACATCGCTTCAAAATGATTTAAAAGTTGTTTTAAAGTATTTGTCTGCTTTTTTTCTGCGCCGGCAAACGATACATTTGAGAGTAAAGAACCAATAAGTGGTAACTATTTATTTGTCAGCATATCTGTAACGCATCACTCATTTGGTCTTTTCATTTCCTTTGTTGGTGATATAAATAGCAATACCAGCAGTATCAAGTGGACCTTTAAATACATCATTCACTCACCGGGGATGAATAAGACTTTGTCGTTACACTCTTCCACGTCTCTACAGGAGCAGATTTCAGCCATCCCGCTCGTGGTGTTCTTCTTTTTCATCACGCAGGTGGAGCTGTTGTAGTCGTCCAGCATGACCCCGTAGAGCGGCTTGGATGGGTTGTGGCACAAGGTTTCAAGGGAGAGGTCGGTCTCGTTCTTTCTCCTGAGAGAAGCGCGGGTAAAATAGTTTAGACGGCGTGTATTAGGATGAAACGGGTCGTATCCCATCTCTCAGATGAGAGGGGGCGCTCCACGCGCGGGTACCTACCAGATGGAGACGCAGACCTCGACGCGGTCCGTACAGATGGATGTGATAGAGCAGTTGGACACGCAGGTCCCCGTGCCGCTGCAGGAGGTAAGCTCCACGTCGCAGAACTTACAGAGCTGATTCATGGAGAATAAAGTTGGCATCCCTGCAGGAAACACACACAGTATCGTCAGGTTAGCTTCATGCTTCAGGCAAGATTTGTTTTCTCATCGGTACACAAAGTTCTTCTGGCTGGAAGCATAAAAAAATACAATCTTCACCATTGCCTTTTTGTTTTTTTGCAACCAATAAACAGAATTGAGCATAATTGGAATGCGGGGAGTGACGTAGGGATGATGTATACGGGTCTGGTGGCGGCAGTGACCTGTCAATCAAAGTCAACCTGCGCAAAAGCATACTCAGCTTTTTGGTTTGTTTGATTCTGAACAGAGAGTAATTTACTAAAAGAACATTATTGGGGTATTGAGGAACTGGACATTGAGTCGGAAGGCTCATCTTCTTATAGACCTCTATGTCATCAGACTTATTTTTACAAACAGAAGTCTGTCCTTCAGTTGGAGAATAGAGACGATGGATGACACTCTCGCATTGGCTTCCCTCAGTAGAACCAGAGGTTGCCGCCTGGTCTGCATGAACTGAGCCGCCTGATAGCCATAGTTCTTTCTCACAAAATGAGATTATTCTTTTGTGAGTGACTGAGAGAGATCTTTTTTTCTGATAAAGCAACATAAGGCTTGACTGAACGTTACTTTCCTAAGTTGGAACAAAATTTAAAAAATGAATACATTGTTAGAAATCTGTTGATGCATCCTGACTGCAAACTACCCGCAGTACCCAACTACAGGACAGCCTCAGCTGTCTGAATTGAACCAGGTCTGGACCGTACACCATTGTCAACGCAGACAACCACAACGAGGAAAACCTCTCCGCCAGGCAGCACTGACTGGTTTTATCAACCACTTCAAATGTGCTGGATGGGGCCAAAGGAAACCATTGAGCCATACAAAAATAGAGTACGGCCACACTAAACCACCGACACTGGCAACCACAGCTGAATCAATAGGTAGCCTGTGCCAAGCTACAGCAATTTCTTACATCAAAACCACTTCGGATACATAAACCACAAAACCTCATAGAATCTTAAAAAATTGCCTGAGCACAAGAATTTCCTGAATGAACCAAGAAATCCTTATTTTTTCATTCATTCATCCATTAAAGAAAGTTGTTTTTCTGATCTGTTTGCGTATACTGTCAGATTTCAGGAAGTAAGCAATGACTGATCTGTCCCCTTCAAAGTTGATCCCATGTAATAAATTAATCACAAAGTCTCCAAAAACACTACTGTGACTAGTCACGCCACAAAGCCCCAGCATTTGTGATCCATAGTTGAAGCCAGAGATACAATGGCGTTGTTTCATACGTCACCCGGGGCTAATGGAAGGCGCTGCATGCGGTAGCCACATGGACTCAAACCAGCACAATGTCTCCCTGTCATTCTCCTTCTCTTCTGCAGACTTGCTCTTCTGACTCTGACCTCTCTGACCTCTGTGGGACCAACCTGGTCTCAGGTAGGTCAGCTCCACGAGGGAGTGCACTGAAATACTTTCAGCTCTGCACATATGGATATCCGCTTTTACTACACTTCTGGTTTAAATAAACAGCAAGACCTTCTTTGGTCTTTTTGAAAAGAATTTGCCTTTCTGGACCTGATATTTGTGAAATAAATGCCCCACCTAATTGGAGCCCTCTGGGATTTGGAACAATTCATGTACTCGCATCCACCCAACTTCCGTTCACATTGTTAACACTCACACTTGATTTTTGTATCTGCTGCTTTGCTCCTTATGACAGATCGATATAGCAGATCAACCATATTTTCCACAAACCCACTGGGTGACGTCACATCGACCGGGTCTACCTCTCGTAAAAAGTCTAGGATCAAACTCCAGTCTGCACTTTTCTTGCATACAACAGTGACGGCAGCCCCCACACGTCTGAAATCCAAGAAATAGTCAAAACAACTGCACAGGGAGCAGTCCGTGGTATCGCTAAATCATTTGACACGCCAGCGGTGCCGGTGGAGCAGAGCTGTGAAACCCGACCAGGGGTCTGAATGCCGTCTAGTTGGACTCCCTTGTGTCTTCAAACGCTACTTACTCCCCTTTGAGGCTTCACTGCTTGGTTGTACGTCGACTAGATGTGTGGTTCTGTGTTTAATGAGCACAGCTAATATACTTTCAAGACACATTCCGTCACATGGTGACATGGAGTGTGGTTGGGGACGGGGCAAAGGGCGGGACATAGCAGAGCGCTCAGAGCGACCTCGGAGACAAATAAAAAGCTGCAGGTTCAGTGTAGCAAAGTGCCACAGAGAACGAATAAAACCAGAACAATGGAGGCAGAGTTGCTCCGTGCAATCAGTGAGCTCAGTAAGACTTTGAATTGTCAATTCATCATTATACTATTGTGCAACACTGCTTGCACATTGGGAGAGCATTATAAGGCTCACATTTACTCAATCAGCTTCGCTGGTAAACGATTGAATTGTTTCACTTTTTTTTATTGCTGCTTGGTTTGAACTCTTTACTTTATTTACTCTCTCTGAGCGCACGTCTTTTTAAGTAACAGGTAGACATTTCTGGGAACTGACTTTTTAATTTAATTTCTAAGAATGGTAAATGTATTGTTCTTGTACAGCGCGTCTCTCATCTTCCCACCCCTCTATGCGCTTTAACACCTCATGCAAATATTTGTATATTTGTTCATCACAGACAGCATGTTCAGGGACATGAATATAGAATACATGGCTATTTGTACGACAACCTCAAACATGCCTAAAATGTTTGACATTGTTAGAGTTGTGAGAAGATACAATCATTTCGTCATTGATAAAAAGCGTGAACCAAGACGAAAGGAAATCCCCAGGATTCACAGTGATCTTCAAAAGTTAGAGGCAAAAGTTTTTTCTCCCTGAACTTTGTGCTGGTGCGGAAAGTTAATGAGCTACTGCGCGTGAAGGATGTGTTGGTATGTGAGTCATTATTTCAGCTGCAAAAGTGCTTTGATTTTTTATTGGGAATGCACACTTTCCCTACTGCTGCTCCATGTGTAGGAATTACAATATGAAAACAATGGTGACCTCAGTGTGTCACAGGAAGACGGGGACTGTCATTAAGGGCTCTTGAAGGCTCCTGAAGGGGCTGTAATTGTTATATGAGATTTCTTTGTGTTAAAACGGGAGGGAAATGTTGCTTGTGCGAACTGCTTCCGTTTGACTATCAGACCAATGATTAACATTAGCAAATACTTTGGGGCGCCAAAGAAATTGAGGAAAGGTGTAAACATTAATTTGAAGACGCTTGAGTAAATAGCACTAATGCTGTGTCCTGAAGTGAAAATGTAAAATTACGCACAGGGTATACATTTAATAATTATTTGTCATAAAGCAATATGATGAGACCATTACTCTAAATATTGAATGTCTCCTTTTGCAACTGTCCTTATGCAAGTATTAATTTATTAATTCTAGAGACCCCCCCCCCCCCGCAACAAACCACCCCATAGGCCCTTTGTCTTATGACCAATTCTGTGTTTTGTTAGCTATTGGCTCCAGTCATGACGGGAGCAAAGGAAGAAGTCAGATGATGTGCTTTCAATAGTGACAAACTTACATTGGTAAATTAAGTTCCGTAACACACATGCTCATTGAACATTAACTACAGTCGTTTGTAACAAGCAGTTTTGTTCCATTCCGCTGAGACATTAAATTGTCTTGATCTCCTGCCACAGGTAGGAGGCGCTAATTTAGAAAACGCAGCAGGAGACCAGCTCCCCTTTCTGCTCACCGTAAACACGAGTCCATAATCTCAATCTTTAGATTTTAGTCTTCTTCAATACAGCATGATGTTTATTTAGAAAGGTCAACACAAAAGCATCTACGTAATGAAACAATGTAATTTTTCTGGAGTTTAAGTGAAGCAGAAACGTTTTGTCGTATGGAAAACAAACCAAGCGCCTGAACCGATCGGCTGGAATGGCCACGTCTACCCCTCCCCTCTCCTCACATCCTAAGCGGTTTGTAAATCCACTAAGGATGTGAGCTCACAGTGGACAGCAGGACGGACAGGAAACTTGACAGCAGTTTATCACCCGTATACAGGAAAAGTCTGCTCCGAACTGCTCAAATGGGAATGGAAAGAGGAAAGAACCTGCACACCAGACGGGCGCAGCCTACTATTGGGCTTCAGTGAAAAGTCCTGGAAAATGTTTTTGTTAAAATAGTTTGCTTTATTTCAAATTGGCAAGGCTCGTTTGGGGAAAGGTCATTGCCGTATATAGAATATGGACTTTTGCTTAATTAATTAAATGTATAATAATGGAGACACCCCTGGAAATCATTGTCTGTTATTTAGTGGTGAAATAGGCGAAACATGCAGTACAAATCTTCTTCTTTTGGCCCTATTCCCATCACGGACACCAGGGGAGACAACTGGCAAAAGGCTCCGGTGCTGAATAAGTGCCCCAGCGGGCGGCCCAGCTTTCTCCGTTCAGTCTTGAAAGTTATCCTCCCTTTACTCCCTCTTAACCCGACTCCCTCCAACTGGCAGGCAATCCTCTCGTTCCTTCCCGTTTTTATGTCCCTCCCCTTGACTTTCTTCGGGTTCCCCTTCGTCCCTCCTCCTGCATCCATACTGCGTCAAACTGACCCCGGAAGTCGGCAAAGCAAGTCGAGGGGGGAAGGCTCACTAATCAAAGCGAGGCCCTTCAGTGAGGTCGAAGTGGCTGACCCCTTCTTTGTTCTCCTCTTCCACACACTGAAGGACAATGTGGTCTGTGTGAAAACAGAGGGACTCCGGCCTTTCTGGACAGAACGGATACTTAGGTGTTAGCAGCCAGTCGGTAGCGCAGTCCTGCTTGGCGGTATACCAGAGCTTAAAGTTACCATTAATGGAGGTTAGGGGGTTATCAAGTCACCAATCTTATAGTTGTTCAATTTGACAATAATTCTTCTGAGTTTTTACTTTCAATGTATTGCTTGTTCTATGCATCGTTCCAAACAGTTGTGGTTTACTATCTTGTCTCCTCGTATTTGGTACCCCTGTTATTCCTGCAAAGCTGGTATTCATTTCTATTCTCTTCTTGACTTTCGGTTGGATGTGTTTAAGCTCTATTCAAAAAGTATCGGGCCAAGCTTAAATTGGACATCTGTCATAATGACTGTTTTCGCGACCTGTTTTGAATTTCGTTTTTTGCCGAGAAATGTGAGGCACAAGATCTCGGATAAATGAAACATTTGCAAAAAATAAAACGGTAGGTTAGGCAAACATCAATGAAGGACTCGGGTTTTTCATTTACAGTACAATGATGAGGGATCACTACCTACACTGTTATGTTATAGCTGATACTGAATAATAATAATAATGTGTTGCAATAACCCATTACTTGTAGTGATGTGTTTGCCTTTGGTACCATATAAAGGAATGTGACCCTTTTTTCGGTTGTTGTCTCGTTTTTTTATGGTTGATTGTCAATGACATAAAATGTCACATAACATCTTATTATCTAAATACGATAAAATAGGAACTTTGGGTGGAGGAGCGAGGATATCTTTGTTCCAGCCATCAGGGCATAGTTGAATGTCCCGGGTGGCATCTACAGTGTCATTTTAGCCGCCCATTGTTTCAGCTTTGCTGGCGTGTACTATCCTGGTACATCACCGTACATCCATAGGTTCCTCAATGCCCCCAGTCGCCCCAAACGTCCATGCCGACTGTGATGTGGGTTTGCGTCCATGCCGACTGTGATGTGTGGTTTCCGTTATGTCGAACCTGTCTTCTCGCTGACACGCTGCTTAGGTGTCATCTACGTCCACAGTGAAGCCCACTGTTGCAGCTTTGCTGGCATGTAATATCCTGGTATATCACCATACTCTTTAACTTCCACAGAATCCTTGTCGTCCCTGATCATCCCAAACCATGTCGGTTATGTGGGTGACTCGGGTATTTTGAACCTCACAGTCTCCTTGCTGCCGTGATTAGGTGTCATCCACAAACTCATCATCCCAACAGAATAAAGTTGGGCTTATGTGATCAATGTGGATCTCAAAAAGATTGAGTTAATATTGCTGCAGGATAAACTCTCTCAGCTGCACGTGCCCAACTCCACCCGCAGGTGGATCACAGACTTCCTGTCTGACAGGAAGCAGCACGCTCCTGAAGTTTGCGGATGACACCACCCTCATTGGACTGATCTCTGGTGGGGATGAGTCTGCCTACAGGTGGGAGTCTGACCATCTGGTGTCGTGGTGCAGCCAAAACAACGTGGAGCTCAACGCTCTAAAGACAGTGGAGATGGTTGTGAAGTCCCACCTTCCCCCATCACCCTGTGTGACTCCCCCGTCACCGCTGTGGATTGCTTCCGTTTTCTGGGCTCCATTCTCACCCAGGACCTGAATCACCAAGAAGGCTCAGCAGAGGTTGTTCTTCCTGAGGCAGTTGAAGAAATTCAACCTGCCAAAGACGAAGATGGGGCATTTCTACACAGCCATCATGGAGTCCATCCTCTGCTCCTCCATCACCGTCTGGTACGCTGCAGCCTGCCCTTGTCCTTGGTTGTGGCTGCATCCGCTCTGTAAAGAGGTTGATCGGCTGCAATCTGCCATCGCTCCAGGACTTGTTCGCTTCTAGGACACTGGGCAAAAAACTAAAATTGTAGCCGACCCCTCTCACTCCGGTCAAAAATTGTTTGTGCCCCTTCCATCTGGCAGGAGGCACACATCTGTTCGCTGGTGCACTTTATTTTTAACTTTGAACTTTTATTACTTTATTTTTAAACAAACCCATAGCCTTATATTTTATAGCTCTTCAGTCTGCTTTTATGCACCAACCGCCAAGTCAAATTCCTTGTACGTCTGACATATTTTGGTAATAAATGTTTCCTGATTCCTAACTGCGGCGGAGGTGAGCACAGACGTCGGTGACGTAGACAACGTGCAATGCCAACGGTGAGCACGGACGCCATTGCACGTCGTCGTCCGTCTTCACCGTCGACGCGTGAGGCCCGTAGCACATCGTCAACGTCCAGCCAGCTTGAATGAATATAAGTATACACAAATATAATATACACATCGCATTTCGTCAATGACATCCACGCTCACCATCAACGTGGACATGTCACGTCGTGAGCACGGACGCCATTGCACATCGCCGTCCGTGTTCAGCGTTGGCGACATCGAGCCAGCCTATTGCTATGCTATGGTAGGCTCCCTCAATCACGTCGACGATGCCAACAACATCCGAGCTAACTGTGGCGGAGGTGAGAACGGTCGGTGGCGTCAACGACGTGCAATGCCGACGATGAGCACGGACGCCATGCACATTGTCGTCGACGTCCGTGATCACCGTCGACGTGTGAGTCACGTAGCAGGCCGTTGACGCCCAGCCAGCCAATGAATAGGAAGGACACAGTGTTGAGTTACAGAATTCACACAACTCTCAGACTCAAGTTAATCAGAAAAGCGAGAGTGAATTTAGCGAGTGTGAGCTGTACAGTACAACGCTTGGACAGATAGAACGAGGCCTGGGCGCTGTACAATAACAGTTTAGCATCGTCATAATGACTCATCAACGCTTGATAGCCGCGGCCAACGCCTCCTACAGCCTGAACATCCAGCCATGATCGCACCGGTGCAGAGAAGTAACGTCCAGATGTCCGTCAGACATTCACGTGCGTGTACATATCAACGATCACCAACTGTACCATGTATGGTGTGATACACTTCAAACTGCCTGGACGCCACCTGTATACCACTCAGTGGTTTGGATGGAACACACACACAAGTTTCAAAGTCAAACAACCCAAGCACTATATCCAACGATTACAATGACTTTAAAGCTATAATGGCCGTAATGTCCGCGCCAACCCTCCCTATGATTTTGACGGTCTGGCCCACTTTCGATCAAAGTGGGCAGTATCTGGCCCAAACCTGAAGTGAGTTTGAAACCCCTAATCTATGCGATTAATGGGATCGAGATTAATGCTACAAAGCTGCAGCTGTCAGTTACATTGGAGAAAGCAAGACGGTAAAACAAATAGAGGCGCGAGATCCAGCGGAGAACTGTGAAGAGGAATTCCTCCATGTGTCAAACAGAAGGGGGGTGAGTAGCAAACGGAACACTTAATGCACCGCTATGCTGAGCTAGCTGCTAGGCTAAGCTAGCTGGAAGAGTTGCTAGTTTAACCCGCCTCCAAGATGATCAAATGTGTGTAGTTTAAGTTAGGAATTAAACAACAGTGATTACCCATTGTAAGATTTAGTCTTCACAAGGAAAACAAACATTCATTAAAAACAACATTGTAACAACAACAACATTCAATAATCACCATTAATCGACACATTTTTAAAATGTGCGATTAATTAGATTTTTTTTTTAATCTATTGAAAGCCGTAATATAAATGAAAGAATCAGCAAAAGGAAAGTCGTTTTTCAAAGGAACGTATTTATCCAATTCCCCTTTCTCACACAGTTTCCCGCCTTGGCTATTTGATTGAGAGCCTCTGAATAGCTTGTGTTCCGGCCCCACCTTGGCAGAGCACAGGGATGGGGAAACGGACACGCAGGCGGCGGCCTATGTGCGGACACTGAGGTTCCTTGGAAAGGAAGGAAGAAGGAACCTTCCTGTGACAGCCAACGGTTTGCAACATCAATTGAAAGCAAACACAGAAATAAAAGATTAAAATTAAAAAATAAATTGCAAGTTGCTCTGGGTAACCGGGGCAGCGGCTTCCTGCAGGGCCAAGGTGCTCCGTAGTAGTTAGAATAACAAGGAGTTTGTTAATGTGTGGTGGTGGGCAGCATGTGGGCCATGTGGCTGGAAGTTGCGTGTTTTCTTGTGCGAGTGTGTAGGTGTCTATTTGTGACACATACAATGCAGGCAGGACCACACAGTCTCTTCTGGTATGTGGGATTTCCAGGTTGAAAATAGGCCCAATGCACCGTGGGGTGGGGGGGGGGGGTCAGGAACAAACAGTACAGAAACAGGGGAAAAGAAGAGGGGAGTAGGGAACGATGAGGTGTGTGTTCACAGAAACCAAGGCAGAATTGTCAAATTTCAAGCTGTTTTCAATCCACCCACCTGTCACAGAGAGAGTTTTCTGTGGAGGACTGAATGTGGGGTGTTTGGCATGACGGATGGAAAGTGGCCAAGTCTGTTTAAAAGCCACCGTTGACATGTGAGATTGCAGAGTACAGAGCTGCGTACACACAAGGAGACTTGAGAAGAGACACCCCGGGAAAAACAATGTTCCCTTTTTTCATGCACTACGGTGGGTCATATTTTTTCCTCTATAACATATAGGTATTTGTGTCTTTTTTTTTATTTTACTGCTTTGTCTATTTGCGAATGTAGATTTCTCGAAATTTCAACCGAACATATTGAATAATGCCTCATTTGCCTATTTAAACAATACAATGTGATATAAAGAAATATTGTCTTAAAGTAACTAACTAACCATGGTGGTATCCACTAGTTTTTTGTTTTTTTTGCACTTATATCACCTTTTGTTTCTTCAAAATGTATTTGATTGGATATATTTAAATATTTATTCTTTCTCTCAATTACATTTTAATAGACTGATCCAGAAATGACATTTACATTACATGTCATTTAGCTGGCACTTTTATCCAACTTACATTGCCTTTTTCACCCATGGTTACATGCCTGGGGAGCGGTTAGGGGTTGGGTGTCTTGCTCAGGGACACTCAGGGTTTAAACCGCCAACCCTGCGGTTCCCGGCGCACCCTCTGAGTGTTATTGAAGCATAGCTTTCTCCTTGTGACCGTGACGCATGGAGAAAGCTATGCTTCAATAACACTCTCAACACTTTAACAGATTAATTATTTTCTATAGTTTGAAAGTTATTACAGAGAACCATGTTCATATGTTATTAGCAGCCATGACTTATACAACATTGTATTACTGAAAATATGCTGAAAAAGAATTTTCTATGTTTGTTGACAGTATTTTCTGATTAATGGAGTGATGAAAAGAGATATACAACATTCCATCTGTAAAACCCTTTGGCTCTAATAAGTCAACTAAACAAGAATTTTTGACTTCATCAAATGTTCAGGTTTCAGGTATGGAAATGTATGCAAATAAGCACATGTTTTTGAATGACTAGCAGTTTTCAAAGTTTTCAAAAATTAAATGAATAATTATATAGGAAAGTTTCATGAGGGTGTTAATTTTTCAAAATGTTTACTATTTTCACCTGGAGTTTCTCCTCTAGACACTCACCAGGAGCTGATGAACTAACGTTACGTTCAAGTGCATCAGACCTCTACTTTAAATTCGAATTTATATACTTTACTGTATAAAAATAATGCATAACAATGTAAGTAAGGAGATGCATGAGAGCAATATATGAAACCCAAAACTCAAATGTCCAATAACAACACGAATAGCTTTGAAAGGAAGAAGCACCTTAAATGAAAAATACGACATGATTTATAGAACCAGCTTTGAAAGGCGAGAGTGTACATATATACTGTTCAATAGATGATCAATTCTCCCGACTTGTATTATTAGCTAATACCTGGTTCCATGATCCCATAGTAGAGAACACTTGGTCTGGAACCAGGCTGGCAGCGCACTAACGTAACCGCCTGCAGAGCGCAGTCTCAGCCGCGGAGTGCGTCACCTGTTGCGCCAGGCGGCCCGCGGCTCAGACGTTTCCCGGACTCCAACACGCGGGACGCGCGGCGCTCGGATACAGTGCGGCGGCTGACGTCGCCGCGGTTCGCGCAGCCGTTCGTTTAACTCGAGAGCAACTCACCGGCGGCCCCGGGCTCCCGCAGCGCAGCGAGGAAAAACACGGATACAACTCCCCGCAGAGACAGCGCGCGACGCGGGCCGTCCATGTTGCAAAAGCTTCTCATTCACGCGGAATGTGGAAGTGCGCGAGTTCTCCAGCGGAGGATCGAGTGTGACGCGTCCGCTGCGCTGCGCGCTCCTCTCCGCTCAGCAGCTGGAGACTCAACTGTTGAACCATCCATGCGCAGACATGTCTCTGATAGGAAGCCGTAGGAGGGAGGACTCTGTGTGAGTGCGTGCGTGCATGCGCGCGCGCGCGTGTGTGTGTGTGTGTGTGTGTGTGTGTGTGTGTGTGGGCGTGAACAGCTTCCGTTGTGGGCACACACATCTGTTTACACAGTCACGTTATGGGGACCCACCTACTTTTTTTTGGAAAAGAATGAATGTCGTTATAATTGTTGGGTGAAAACACAGATCACAGTTAGGTTCAGTTCCCTGCAAAGAAATGTAAGTTAATGTAATGTCTTCTGGTGTGACAGAAACATTTGATAGAATAACACAATCTGAACACCTCTATGACTATAACAATGTGTTTTTCTATTATTTCTCTGTGCAGGTGTTCCTTTGCGGTTTTGGTTGTGTTGTTAAAATGTTTTTCACTCACTGGTGCTCGGTCTGCTTAGTGTTGTTAAACTGTAATACAGACGTTAGCAAACGTGTTAAGCGCCATGTATGTTTAATAGTTTTAACTTCAGTGTCAAATCAATTGACAAGGGAGGCGTTCTAACATGGAGGTAATCATTCTAAGGCGATGTTAAGTGATGAATTCCCTCAGCTGGGGCTGAGCTTGCCAAAAGAGCTTTCAGAGCAGCTATCGGCACACTCCTCTCTTTCTCCAAGTCAACACTTGTCCGTGATGAAACTCTGACAGGGTTTTAGAGTCCTTGTGTCATTGGTGACATCATGACAGAATGCTGTTTTCCCACCGAGGCAAAGTTGCTGTCCGACGGGATTCCCCAACAAGAAGCAATGATATATTGGGGAGGGATTAATGCAGGCAGGTTCCAGATGATCAGACGGATTAGTACAATCACAGGCTCTGCTTCCGTAACGCTCTTTGTTGTTCATGCTGTATTGTGTTACATGTCATACGTGAAACGTTGGCTATAGATGTCAAATGGAACTTTCCCCTTCTGTCTGTGTTACTGACCACACGGCTGATGCAGAGGTGTCGTTTTTTCTTTTCTGAGTAACGAAAAAGAACCAGAAGCTCTATGTGTCTAATGTGTAAAACCCCATTTTCTTTTGCACTGTTTTTTATGCAGCATTGAACAGTAACCCACCTACTTAGATCTTCTATCAACAGCACAGAGCAACACGTCTATGACAAATCACACACCTCTGAAACCCTGAGTGAGTCAGAGTCACCCGCTCTCTCTCTCTTTCTCTCAATCAACACTTTTGCATTCCTATTGTTACAATCACTTGATCACCATGGCAACCTGCACAAAAAGCAAGTGACGTGCTAAACTCTTTTTTTAAGCCACGTTGCTGTGTGTTAGCAGCTAACGCAAACACGCTACGCTCTAGTAGGAGTCAGCTTGTGAACGTTAAGCACACTGATGTTAAATCCCAGTATCAGCGGCAGTCATTTAACTAAGGGTGACAAAGACTACGGCTGACCCTTGTGCACAGTAATATAGTGCAGCTATAGTGTGTGCGTGTTTGTGTGCCGGCTCCTGGAAGTGCAGCAGACTCCCGTATGGAATGTTGAGAACAGCTGTGGACATGAGTGAAAGAATTTACACAGAAACCTAACCTCTCTCTCTCACACACACACACACACACACACACACACACACACACACACACACACACACACACACACACACGCAAACAAACATACGCAGCAACTTCAGTCCGTGCAAATATTTAAAGGGAGCAAATATTCCTTGATCCATCTAGTTGCATGTGTCTGCTCCCTGTCACGGTCTTGGAAAAGTAAAGAAAATTCATATTGTAACGCTTCTTCTGTCTTCTCGTTTCTAAAATTCTAATTGGTATGAATAATGATTCCAAATATGAAACGAAAAGAGAAACTGGCATCTGCACATTTCTTAATGTCACGCTGTAGAGAAGCTTGCCAGCAGGTGAGAAGTTGTTTTCACTATCAATCTGATCAATGCGAGAACAATATTCAGGAAAAGGGACAGACTTGCTTTTCCGATGACAAAGGTGGCAGAGTTTCCTCTTCTGGTGTGCATATGATATTAAAGAACTAGTAGAAAGTCTATGATTCTCTCAGTTCACGTGTCGACGGAGTCGGTAAGTCCTGCTGGATGTCCAGAAATCATTGGGCCAGTTGGGGGAGTTAAAGTGCGCATGCGTAAGAAGACACTGCTACATACTAAACCATTAAACGCCGGCCCGTTTTGTAGCAGAATCAGAATATTTTATCTCGCTCACTCACTTTCCCTCTTGTATGCAAGTCCAGACTTGTTGCCATGTTGTTTTTTAGCCGTTTGTCTTCACCATCTGTAGCACAGGAAGCAGGTCGGGTTTCGAACAAAACTGCCCCAAAAAAACCTCCAAACAAGTGAGAGGTGATCGCGCTCACTGTGTGTTCTGATCCTAACTTGAGGATCTCGTATTAAGACTCCACACCATTTTCTACATTAGCTCGCACGAACAAGTAATTGCATCACCCTAAAATTAACGCATCTTAAGGTGATTAGTATACAACACATGGGGCCTACAAAAAGCGGCGCGTACGTAAACTACCTAGTCCTCCACACACACTTTCCCACAGCTAATTGAAAGCAGCCGCTTGCAGCCCGCTGCGTGTGTGTGTGTGTGTGTCCACCTGTCATCCCACGGAGTGAGGAAAGGCCAATGTTGCAACACATGGTGCAACACACGCACATTGAATAAGCAGGAGACGAAGCAACAAGAGAGATATGAGCAGATAGATGGGGAAGCTGTTAAGATGCCCCATAACCATCAATCTGCCACATCCGGTACGGCTATCTAAAAAAACACATGACGTGGTAATTGTATGGGACAGTAGAAGCTTGTTACTAATTAATTTCATGGCTTTTTTGTGCTTTTCTGTCGTTGTCATTGTTCGCCGTGCTGTTTTGAGTCCAGCAGCAATACATGTCCATGAGGAACCAGAGGTCATGCATTTCACAGTGGCCCCAGTAGAAACTCAAGACCCTTTTCATCATATTCTCACTCAGCAGTTCTTAATGCCTGGGGAAGTACCCCTCCGCTCCAGCCCTAATTCTTGGCCCACCCAGGGGTGTTTTCCACCTAGCAGTGCTGAGGGAGGAGCATTGTTCAGTCAGATGACTCTCCCTGTAAACGCTCCCAGAGAAATATAAAAGGGATTGTGCTCTGTTTAACTCAGTTTCAAATCCAAAGGACGTATCCCCTTTGAAGCATGACTGTGTTTTGGGGAAGTCTGTGACCCTGTATTGATTAGAAAATTTGCCAAGATTTGGCCAGATGGCATTGGGGGAAGTCAGTGAGTCCCCATAATAGGAATCATCCTCTGGGGATCATGCATATCGATGTTGCTTCATGGTAGTTCAGGGATTTCTTAGGTATAGATACATATTTTAGAATGTGGCCCATATGATAAAGAGTATTTATGTGTGGAGGGTATATTTTGGTCGGTTCCATAGACAAAAGGGGATGTAAAGATCTGGACGTCATTGGTTTGTGGACTGATGTTTTAAAGCCTCAAGTTTGCTTTTTTCAGCTTTTGCCATCTTGGATTTCGGCCATCACCATGTTGTTGTTTTTGAATGGAAGTCACCATATTTGGAATGTGGAGAAGATGCGATGAGACGGCGTATACAGCTCTGGTTGTGGCAGCAGAAAGCCTCCACTTGATGCTCTATTTGACTGTAAATGGGACCAGGCGGCAATCTACCAGTAAAGCCAATGCAAAAGTGTCTTAAAACATGCAATTTCTTTGACTCTGATCATCAGGAGTCTCCCTATTTGTGAAAATAAGTTTAATTAGATAAAAGCCGTTGAGAAAATGGCTAAAGTTGAGGCCTCCAAGCGACCACAAACCAATGGGTGACTACATTAACTCCTTACTATTACTCAGTCTGAGTAATGTCTGACGCTACACATCAAGAAAAAGGGACATCCAAATGCAGGTAGGAAACCAATAAACGGTGTCTACTGCGTGGCGCTGACAGCGCGGCCGTCACACGGTACGAATGAGGCATCGCGCGGCGGCAGCAGAGGAAGTAGAAACCTGGAGTGGATCACAAGGACCCCCATGTCCCCTTTACACAACACCATTGTTCTGCTCGCCGGTAGAGAAAGATGAAGGAGCCGTGCGATACTGATAGTGGAGATATTTCTATAGGAGACTTCGAGCTGAGGCAGACATAGACTCATGGCTGACGCATGAGGACAATACATTTCAGTTGTCTTTGAGAGGCCTGTCTGCGCCGCTGAAGGGAAACGTCTGCTCACTGTAATCCAGCAGCTGTCTCCAAAGAAACCCTCGCTGGTAATCTAGGGATCACTGTGTCTTCCTCCTGGGATCTCTGCAGGATCAGAGCGAGCCGGCAGTTAGCGGATACAAGGAGCTAATGCGGATGTGTCAGGAAGAGGTTTTTTTGTGTTTTCTAATAAACACTCCGCCAGATCAAATAAAATCCTGTTCAATTATATATTTTTTAATGCTTTAACCATAATTCCCATCGATAATAATAGTATTCCTGCCAATGTAATTGCTGAGATGTAGGAACGTGGCGACCTTACAGATTAACCAACATGAGAGGAGCTTTAGACAAATATGACCTAGAATGTGATCTGTGTACATAATTACCGTGTCAAAGTCGTTTAAAACAACATAACTAAATTGACTTATTTAAAACCAAACTGAATACCTGATGCTGGAGTTATAGAGGGTTTTTTAGTCATCATTTTCCTGTATTGTTTCTATTTTTATAGTTATCTTAATGTGCATTTTACAGAATTGTAATTATTGATATATAAACTGGTAGTAAACACAACAACAGCAACTAGGATCACGGTTGACCGAGATGGTCGGTCTTTAAACTTTGATCGATATTTACAACAGATAATTATGGTATTAATGTTCACCGCTCCCTGATGTGAAATCTTTACCACCTGTCTGATCGTGCTTGTGACTCTTCTCTCGCTAAACCGAAGTGTCCATGAGCAAGACACCTAACGCCTAATTGCTCCCCGGGCAAAATGTAAAAACCATGGGTTAAAATTCAATGTAAGTCACTTTGGAAAAAGCGTCCGCTAAATGACCTGTAACGTAATGTTCGATAGCAGTGTTGTGATATTCCCATATGTATCTATAAAAATGAAACCTAAGTCGTAGTTCCCCACTAATTTAACGCCGTTAAGCTTTTAAATGATGGGACCCGTCACCAGTTTCTGATGTGATGATGTCACAACATCCTTCCCCAAGATACTAATCTGTTAAAGTTTTACTGCCAACCTCGCTAATCCTGTGACACAACTTTTAAGTAACAGATCAGCACTTTAAACATGCTTTTGAGGAAAGTGAAGGGGTACTTGAGGGCGCTTGTATTTAAGATGTATAACCCTTTGAATGTTGTGTAGATCTGTGGAATTACATCCCGTAATGAATAAAGGATTATATGTATTCAGTCATATCAAAAGAAGGCCGGATACAAGTAGTGGATTAAGTAGTTGTTTTTTTTTCATTTTTCAGCAGATGTTGGGCAAGGCATAGGAGCAATGTGTTGGTCTCGTGTGAAATTAAATCATTGACATCAGTAGAATTCTAAATTATCGCTAATCTTAGCCATAATTAAATCACAAAATAAATAAATAACGGGGCACCAGCCTAAAAATGGACTAATAACCAAACTCTTAATCAAGTCTCATAATTGATATTCACTCACTAATAGCGAGGAATTGAAGGTTTGAGTTCGTACACTGACTGTGTCCATCACTACAGTGAACATATGCAGAGAAATCACAGAAAACTGCTTCTTAAAGTAAAACAGGATTTATTAACTTCCAACAACACTAATCACATCAATACAATTTGAAATCAACAAAAGCTAATATACGATATCCTAATATCTAAACAACAAATAAAAACATTCATTCATGCGTGTGGAGGGGGAGGTGTGTGTGCGTGTGCGTGTATGTGTGTGTCTGTGTGTGAGATAAGGAGGGGAGAGCGCAGGAAGGAAGCTAGCTGCAAGCTAATCTACTGACCATGGGAAGCCATGTTGCCAGCAGGCTGTGTTTGTGCACTGTAGGTAGCTCTATATGTGTGGAGGCACAGGTGTATTGGTTGGTATGTTAGAAATCAAAGAAAGAGGGACTCAAAGCAAAGCATATCTTATTCGGAGCAGTGAGGCACGATTGGAAATCACGAGAACTGTTGTTGTTTTAAGTTGGGCTCTAAGTTGTCTCCAAGGGGGAAGGGGAAGCTTGTCCTTCTTGGTGAGCTGCTTGGGCCGGGAGTGAGGACGGGGGAAGCCAGACTAGAAAATGGTTTGGGTTGGAGAGGCCTGAATCCTTCATCCTGTCATCGACGCAAGCCGATTTGGAAAGTTGATTTGAAGAGGCCTTCAACCGCTCGTCTTGATTTGAGAAAATTCTGCAATCTTTTAGCTGCACTGACCATCGTCTCTTTGGAAAAGTTGGATTTGAAGAGATCCTACAAGAGAAGAGAGGGAACTCAGAGTCCACAGCAGGGGGACCCCTGCGGTGTCTCAACCAATCAGATCTTAAAGCTGTTTCACCAAGAGATAGAATTTAAACTTAAATTCGGAGGAAAAATTTCTCGGGGGGTTTATGTCGTGCAGCAGAAATGCATCGGAAAGTCAGCCTGGGTGTGATGGTATGGTGCGAGCCCACCACAGGCCTTTCTTTCAGTTAGTTGTTTCTTTTAAAACATTTGTTGAACATATACGAGCTGCATATGCCATGTAAATAACTTGACATGCAGTAAAAATGTCTGGATTTCAAAATGTGAAATTGTGACATGCTTTTTACAATCTAATATTGAGTTTTTTTAATAAAGTTTCATTGTCGTCTTTGAAGATTTTAATTACCCTGAAAGAAAAGAAAAAGCCAATTATTGTGGCGATAACAAGGTGCAATCTGATTTATTGCTGTTAAATAATATGAACACCAGCGCGAGCCTCCGTGTGTAGCGAACCGGCCAAACTAATTAGAGTATTTAAACCTGTTTTATAATTGTTCCAACCCAATTGCTGTGCGTGTGTTGAACACTGAGATTTCCTGGGGAGTTTGTACTTTTCCCTCATAATTCCTGTGACCCCGTGTTGTTAGTCACTCATGATTTATGACCACCAGGTCGTCCTTATCTCTGTAACGTATGCGGGAAGCCTGGAGTAATGAGAGCAGAGGAACAAACAACAGCTGATAAGAGTGGGCGGAGGAGCATGTGGCGTGTGCGCGTGTGCAACACGCATTCATGTGCGTCAGCGCAAAGGGCGAGAGTTTTGTACAAGAAGGAGCCCGGCCGCCACAATGTGCCACAATGCACCTACGGCATCAACTCGCTCTGCCCATTAACAACCTACAAAGCCATTTACAGGTCACACTTCAGAATTCAGCAGCAGTGTTGTTAATAAATTCCCTCTGAACTTCTGTGTGTATTTACGTGAAAACAAGAGGGACGGCCAAAGGAAACGTGGGAATAAGTCTTTATTGAATAGAAGCAAGAAAAAATGGTGGAAATAGAAATAGTGATGATTATAAGCTTTCCTCTTTTAAAGTATTTCCGCTTTTGCTCCTCAACTTCATGTTAACACAATCTTGGTTTTCTTGGCACCGATGCAGGAAAGACAGACGTCAGCGGCAACAGCGCAAGGCGTTGTTGGGAAAGACCGCATGGAGGGTAGGGCCATTTTTTGGATGGGGAGACAGATTAGAGTATTTAGTGCCAAGACACCACATCACTGTCGACACATGTGGAGCGAGAGAAGCTTTCGCTTGGATGCAAAGTGAAAGGCTATTATCAGTAAGTCTAACGGACGAAATATGCGCGGCCTGTCCAAACGGTTTTTTTGCTCATTTCAGGGAAAGAGCTGGACGGAGGTTGAAGTTA
Organism: Gasterosteus aculeatus; assembly: GCF_964276395.1. Classification (NCBI taxonomy): domain Eukaryota; kingdom Metazoa; phylum Chordata; class Actinopteri; order Perciformes; family Gasterosteidae; genus Gasterosteus; species Gasterosteus aculeatus. The sequence continues at coordinate 18,350,320 of NC_135707.1, read as the reverse complement.
AGGGTGAGGAGTGAGAAAGAAGAGGTCTATGCAAAGTGGGCCCTCATTTGTCTGGACAGGAGGTCACATTCAAGCCCTGCAAACTACAGGAATCTTGCTGTGTTTGATTTTGACAAATGGTTGACATGACTAGTACAGTACTGCAGCCAGCCGTGACTTACATGTTGCTTAATTAGTTTAGTGTTTAACTTTATTGTTTTATCCAACTCCAAGGCACAAACGGGATAAAACAAAATATTTGTCTGCTGCCTACCGAAACTCACCCGAGCACGCCGATCTCCTTGGAAACCAGACGCGATCATGCTTGGCTGTTGCTGTTTGGTCTCTGAGTCTTGGCTGAGGGTGGAGCAGGTTTCCTGGGGGGGGGGGGGGGGGGGGGCGGAGGCTGGAGCACTCCTGCCATCACACCTGTTCTTCATCTACCCTCGGCAGAACACCCTTTATAAGGATCTGCAGGAGCTCCAGCCTTTGCCAGATTATCTCACTTCCTGAGTGTCTTGCCCCCGTCGCCGGAATCCGCCACACAGTTGGATGTTTTACTGCCTTCACTTCACTGCTGCCTGCTCGCCCCACCGTGAACCCTCAGCATTCAGCCAACGCTCTCCCATCTGAGTCTCTTCTAACGCAGTAAGGACTACAGACGTCCCCATTGGATTTATCATTCCTCTCAACCCTCCTAACAGTCTTGTCCTGTATTTAGTGCATCGCCTTTCCTGAGGTTCCTCCCTCTCCCGAAGATCTACATCACCACTTCTACTCAATAAACATTCATCACTTCCACCTCTGCCTACAGTGCGTTTGGGCCCTGACATTAAAGGGGATGGCTAGCTAGCCGTGAGAAAACTAGCTAATATGAATAGACCGATTAGCTAAAACTAATCCTGACTTCTCATTGTTTGTTTACCTGCAAATGCGTGACCTTTTCTCTGGATAGAACCATGTATAAGGAACCAAAGAGATCAGGGTCGCTCTTGACTACTGTACATATTTTCGTACAGAAGGTCCCGTGGTGGTCAACCAGAAGGGGCGATTCTTCACTTTCCCACACCGCCAACCTTAAGTCTCTGTTACACGCACCACCCTTTTTCAACTGCTTCAGGACCAGGAGAACGTGGGTCAAGTCAGGTGACGCTATAAAGAGCTATAAAGTCTGCATCAGGAGGAGGTCGGGCTACCTAACCGAAGTTACGTACCATCCATCCGTCTTTAATACTGGGTGTGTCTGGTAATCTTCCCTGCAAATTTCAATAAAACACTTACGAGAATACCCGGCCGACCGTTATGTTTGACAATAAACGGAAATATTGTGCAATTTCCCGTCTGGCCTCCGTGTGAGATCTGAGAATGATTAGTGTTGTGATTGTGGTTATTACCTTTTATTTCGTAAACTCCAGTCAAGGATTATTAAGCTCGTTGGAATGCGTCAATACGGTCTCGCCGACCAGATGTTGAGTTTCATCTTCACGACACAACCGGGAAGATATTGAACTCCAACACTGCTGGGGAAATGATGCCGAGAATTCTGTACGATCACACATTTGTTCTTGTGCAAGTCTGATAAATGAGTCAGGGTTGCTGCACTCCTCCGTCGTCTTGAGTTCCTCCTGCTTTTTAAACTCCCTTCGTAGCTCCTCCACCTCCTCTCCAGCCTGTGTGTCTGTGGTGCCTCAGACATCAGATGTCACCGCTCCGCTTTGCTTTTAGAAGTTTGGCGTTTGACCTCCTGGTGGGAAATACAAGACCGGCCACCTTCATGTTGAAAATAGGTGAAAAGTAATAATTCATATTCACGAACACCTATTACAGTTAATATTTCCCCAGTTGATTTGAGACAATGCTTTTTTTGTAGTGTACTGTGATGCTAAGTTTAAACATGCAAAGCCTTATAATGCTAACTTCTGTTTGACTTTGGAGAAATCTACAGCTGCAAATATAAGTGCCTGTGTAATCTGGATGTTTGCTTCCAACTAGTCTGCAAGAAGACAACGAAAATGGGCCAAACTAACTTTTTTTATTCACTTATTATACTTCAGGCTAGTGTGGGGCAATTGAATGGGATAGTGGGTCATTTACAGGAAATGGGTTATTTTCCTGCCCCTTTAGTTTATTATTTTTTTTTTTATTCACAGGGGCCTTTTAAAATTCGGCGGCAGGGCCGGATCTGGTTCAAGGGGCGTAGTTTGGCTCCCTTTGAAACCAAGTGATCATAAATAGGAGGCAATTCTAGAATGTCCGAAAAAAGTGGGTGTAGTCGTCGTGACGTCTTCCATTGGTTTGTGGATTAACGTTTGGAAGCCTCAAGTTTGGTGATTTTGTCTGTCGCCATCTTGTGCTACAGCCTTCATCAAGTTGTTGGTTTTGTAGTCAATTGACAGAAGTGAACTTATGTGGGATGGAACAGAATGTGCACCTGGCTCTAAAGCATCCCCTGCTTTAGTGGACCATCATTTACCAAATTAACACCATGCTGGATTGAACGAGACAAGGAAACGTAATTCAGAATATCCAAGCGGAATATGAAGTTTACACGAGTAATTCAGATTTAGATATTCTGTATAATAGTGGAATAGGACTGTGTATATAAATGTAGTCACGGGATAAGAAAGGTGTCTTTCTTTTATGGCAAAAGTTTATTTTTTAAAGGTGTAGTGTGAGATCCGACCACCTCCACCGACTTAGTCATCAGTTATAAAGAATAAGATATTTACATCAAACACCCATTTAGAAATCCATATTTTACACGTCATCAGTTATCAGAAGATTCAGACTAAAAAACTAAGATCACGTTTGGAAGGCGGCCTTTCTCTCTTCAAGTGGCTCACAATCGCTGCTTTGAGTTGCAGAGGCTCAGACGAGGTGCGTCGGGAGCTGGGGTTATGGAAGAGCAACCTCACCACTTGTAAAACGCTTCCTCTCATTTCTCAAACTGGCAGGACGAGAGTGTTCCGAGCTCAAGCTGGCAAAACCATCTCACACACACACACACACACATCTGCTTGAACACTCACACCGCGCTAAGTGAAAACCAAGAGATGTTTTCATCTCAAGTATGGCAAGAGAGAAAATCCAGATACTTAAAAGTGCAGATCACAAGGGGAGGAAAGACAGATTAAGAAGGGGAATAAGGAGCCCAAAAGAGGAAGCTGCTGGTAAGGAATAATCACCAGAGAGACGCCACGAAAGGACGGTTTTTATAGTCACGTTGGGCACATGTTGCTGCTGTTATTACTTCTTTAACAATCCCCAGACTCCGAGGGGGGAAGCAGGGGCTCATCACTCAGCAAAACATGATCTGCGCTCGGTGCCGCCCCGTGATTCCCCCCCATCCCTCAGTCGCTGTTAATCTACTCCCTAACCCCGGCGGTTCTTCTTCCGCAGCCAGAAGGAAAACCCCTGGGAGGGAGGAGGAGGGGAGGCGACTTCTCACTCCGCCTTTCAATTTGATGGGATTCAATATTCAAAATTTGGCTTTCATTTCCTTTTCTCCGTAATTTACGGGATTTCGCATTTGTCTTTAATTTCCCCCTACTTTGGCTTCTTTTGATTTCTTCTCAAATGTTTTTTTGCGCCGCAGATCAGAGGAGCTGCGCTGCTCGTGCAGACAGGCGGTTAACAGACTCTTCTTCGTGCACGCAGGCGTAAACATTGGCGAATGCTTCTTGAGGGAGGCATGCTTAGTTTCTCCACAACAGGAGTGACGACGCACATGTCTGTGATGCATTGTAAACATACTTAGAATCTGCTTGTATAATCAAAGTTATGAGCACTCATAGTTATCACATAAAGCTCAACCATAACAATATCAAGCCCTTTATAATGAGTGTTAAATGTCATAACACTTCATGGTGTCTGGTCTCCTACTGCATCGTAGTTTATGTGAACTCCCAGTATGTCATATAAATGTGCATGCTGTAATAAATTACAATCTTTATACAAAGGCCTGTTTGACCTGTTAGATACAAATATTTATGCTACTTGTTTTGTCATTTTTCAAATAGTTTTTGACTATTTTGACCATGACCACCTTGTAATGTGTAACTTTATAAGCCATTGACCATTTGGAATAATAATAACATTCATTACATCAGTGATGAAAATGCAGTACAAAAAGATTATAATGTATTACAACTAGGTCAATTATAATACATAATTTTTCAAAGGAATATAAAAGGTGGTCTTTGTAGAAAGAGCTGAATCCATGAATCCATGTGAAAGATGGTATACTGGGGTCCACCGATGGTAAAAACCTTGTAAAAATAATGGGGAGTTTGTGGCAATATCAACATATAATAGGAATTATCGGTGGCTAATACTTACATCCACAATTGTGTTGCCATTATATTGGACTACACGTTTCCTATTTTATTATTGAGGCGTTTGAGGTTGCTTGAAGTAATCAGCTGTCAGATACTGAGAAGAGGAAATGATCTCCCTACAAAGGTCAATCACACACGCTGCAATAGGGTGAAGATTAACAGGATATTGCACTCAGTTTATCGCTTGGAGGTTTTATAGGCAAATATAACAAACACACACACACACACACACACACACACACACACACACATCGCTCTGAGGAGATATGAGTTGTAGGCTGGATAAGATGTAGGCAGAAGATCGCAACAGCCGCAAATACCAACACAATAAATGAAAAAATAGAAACAGTACACAATAAATTAAAATAAATATATGTACATGTGCACACATACCCATCCCCAAAAAAGAATTAATTAATTAACATAAAAAAATAAAAAGGGAGGGGAGGGGGAGGGCGGCATCCATCAGATTTCCTTTTGAATCGCAGCATCTTTCAAATACTTTATAAAAGGCCCCCAAGTCGATTCGAAGGAGTCACTGGAATCTCTAAGGGAGATTCTGATCTTTTCGAGTTTTACACAATTTAAGATCTCAATCATCCAACTGTTGCAGCTGTCATTCGTATTCGAGTACATTTTGGCCAGACGGGCATTTGTATAGTGTACACGAAACACATGTGTGCCACAAATGTGGCATTGTAGTGGCCCATGTTTCGCATGAAGAGGAGTGGCATGGGGCCAGAGTGTGAGCCCAACGGTTGGATTACCAATTTCTCTTCCCCACGTCTGTCCCAAATGAGAGGACTGATCCGGGTTAGGGAGTCAATGAAACTAAAGATAATTGAGCTGCACCCAGGACCCAGAGCAAGCAACGAGTCAATCATAGATTCGGGGGGATGCTTAGGGAAGTGAGGCCGTTCTGATTTAATGAACTGTCTAATCTGTAGAAAACAGAAGAAGTTAGATTTGAGCAAGTCCAACCGAGACGACAGTCCCGCAGAATCAGTAATGTCTCCATTGTCATGAAAGTCCCTGAAAAGCTGAAAAAGCCAGGCGCAAAAGATAAGGTCTGACATCGATGGTGAGAATAGGTGGTTTGTAAAGACGGGCCAGAGTGGAGGGTTCGTTCAGCCCAAAATGTTCACGGAATTGTATCTAAAGTTTGACAGAGTTAGTTACTGTTGGATTTTCTGAGTTCACGTGGGTTTTAAGTGGCAGTCGTGCCGTGATGCCCACAGAGGGCTGTTCCCATCATCCATCCAGCAACGCAGCTTTTAAATGTGGCAGACCCAGTAGTATTGGAGGAAATTAGGCAATGCAAATACAGCCTTTTGAATACTCTTCTGTATTGGGAGCTTAAAACCTTTAGATTTAACTCGAGACAATAGATACAGTATGAATACATACTTTAAATAACAAGAGCTCGTGCACAGGAATCATGCTCATATGATCGGAAGTCAAAGTCATGTTTCTAAAAATGATATATAAAAAATGAGAAGCTGATGATTCACGTCAGCAAAAAGATCTGTAAGTCGATCACAAGGTGATGTACTGAGTCTAAACGTATTTTAGGGATACTATGTTAAGGATGAAAGAGCTAAAACGTCTGAGTCAAGTGTCTCGGAGTTGGTAATCAGCTGCCGTCTAGACTGTGCGAATGCACACATTGTATAAACACAAGCCGGGTCAAATTTTTGCATAAACACACTCGTAAAATGTTCAGGGAGGAGGCATTTAGGACAAGTTGTGCGGTTTTTTTCCACCATTATGTTTCTAATTAAAGTGAATGAATTGACAGAAAAACATAGACTACACGGCCAGACGTTTGTGGACACATGAGAAGGATCTCCACCACCGAGGGTTCCACCTGCCACTCGCTTCAACTTCATACGTGTAATTGTCTCACACAGGCATGCAAATCACGAGAGGAACAATCTGTAGTCCGTAGCAGGAACATATTTGTTTAAGACTTGTCGGTTAAGAATATTGCGGTAAGTCAGCAGTCAACAACGGTATAAATGAGTCAATGAAACCACAAGAGTTCCTTGAGCAGGCAGTCACAAATAAGATCGGGCCGCTGGGTTCCAGCAGGAGGATGGGCGCTTAGCTGTGGACAGACAGACAGACACACACATAAACTTCTAAGTGAATCTCCTGGTGGAGATAGCGAGTAACGTAACAGCTGTTGATCAGAAGACTAACAATATGGTCATTGTTGTATTGTTTGTTCTATCTTGAGCCACTTTTCTGTGCATATGATGTATTCATTTATTTATTTTATTAAATATGCAACCCACGAATTCTCTTTTTCTTCTTTCTTTCTTTCTTTGCATTAGAAGAACTTTTTCCTCAGGTGTTCTTCGATGCCTACACCCTGAACAACACGCTCAGTCAGTCCCTCTGGTCCCGCCGACCGGGATGCTCCGCTCCTCTGGCAGCGAGCCGAGGCCAAAGGCTTAGTGGAGATCAAACACTTGCTTTAACCCAAAAAGACAAACCAAAGCTCATTTAGCTCTGTGGACACAACTATCAGCTGACTGCAATCACACCGCAAGGGATTGTTGGCCGGGGAAGACGGAACCAGAGTGGATTAACACGACTCCTCTCCTCTCCTCCTTGATTTACAACAATGAGGACTGTAACACGGTGAATGCTGTAGGATGATGAAGTCTCTCATTAGGCTGCAATCAAGGCAGATGACATTTAAACTCTACTGTATATTACATTACAGGTCATTTAGCTGACACTTTTATCCAAAGCGACTTAGATTGCATTTTTTCAACCCATGGCTTTTTACATTTTTGCCCAGGGAGCATTTAGGGGTCAGGTGTCTTGCTCAGGGACACTACGACACGGGACATGGAGCAGCCGGGACTCAAACCACCAACTTCGTGGTTCCCAGCTCACCCTCTTTACCCTCTGTGCCACGTGTTGGACCATGGTGCGTGTAATTGATTAAATAATGAATTGGATTTTAATACGTCACACAGTCTCATGAAAATCAAAGTGGGTCAAATTAAATTGTGTATCTGTTACAGCGGCTACATTTTAAGTTGTTCTTAACCTACTGTACTTCTCAACGGATCCAACTAGAACACAGATTCAACACAGCACACTTTCTGTTGGTCGTTCTTAAATTGATGTAGTTTCTTTATCTATAAAGAAGAAAGAATAACTATTATACACATTTCTAATGTGAGAACCAAAACTGATTTTTTTTCTTCCAGAAGGTCTTAAGCAAATGACAGAGGAAGCTGAGAGACAAACTGACACAAACTCGACTCAGCAGGGCCGCTGAGAACCGCTGTGGTGGTGTGCTGGTTTTTCTGTTGGCTCAGACTAGTTTCTTTCCTTTTTCTACACGTGGTTTGGGTTCCAGCTCCCCTACGTTGGATATGATACAGAGAGCTCTTGGCCTGCTGAAGTCATGGAATCTGTATGATTTACACACACAGAGCGTTCTCCACCTTAAAATAAGCGTAATATGTTCCATGTTTCCAGCTGGTAGGCTTGTTTAGTGCGTCCTGATCTATTACAGTGTTCTCTGGATGGCAACACTGTTCTGTTACTAAAACAGCAGTGCCTCGCATGCTCTGTTGTGTAACTTGCCTACTCATCTGACGTATGTGAGTCTTGAAAAACCAACTAATGTAAAATAAGTGGGAGATTGGCTTCACCCGGGACACGACCAGCGATTTGACCCCACGATCCAACCGACACTCCTCTTCACTCCGACTGAACTACAGCAGTTGCTCTTTGGGGTTGACATTGGCGTTGGTTGAAAGACGCTAAATGGCCACCGGCCAAGCGGCGGCATGTGGCTCGTTGAGAGTGACAATGGGACGGCGCGGTGATGTACGGTAACATTGGCGGAGATGATTTAATGATCATGATGTTGGAGGGAATGGGTTGTCAGAGCTTCAGGATTTGGGATTTAATTGAACAGTAAAGGGTGGGGCCAAATATTTGGACCAGGGGATGAGTCACCATCACGTTGGGGTTGAGCAGGCATGAGCTGGTGGTAATTTGGGTGTTTTCCCATGGATCCATTAGGGTGCGATGGGCGGTACTTCAGGTCATTGCAGAGAATTGGAAAAGGGAAATGGACCCACTCAGGGTTGAATATTACACCAAATCTAATTCCATTTAATTTGAGAGAAAATAGGAGTGAGCGTTGGTTAGCATGACGCACTGCACATCTGGCTTAATCCAGACTGAAGTCAGTGTTAGCTAATGCTTTGTTTTTTATTTTCTTAGTTATCTTAACCATATATTGTCATGGGTTGTCGTTTTGAGTTATTTTGTGTGTTCTCATCCAGCAGGGATTTTCCCACAGTCTTTGTGATACGAGTTTCACACAATTTAATTTTCTTATTAGATCAATGATTATTTTTCAAAATTAAAAAGTTTCTATTTTTATTGGATTTTCAGATACATTTTCAATGTACATTATTCTAACTATTTAACATCAAACCCAAACATAACCATTAAAAGAAAACCTACATTTTCATGGGGACAGAATTTGAAAACCTGATGGCTCAAAGCGTTCCTACTTATGATAAGAGCTTAGAACACTTCTAAACCTTGAAGTGAGTTGAAAAGAGAATTGTTAAACCCATTTTCACTCTTATTTGAACGCTCTGATAATGCTGTTAAGAGTAAGTATGTCGTGAACTGTCTTAAAAAAGAAAAAAAGTCCAAATAGGAAACACATTTAAATAATGAGAAACACATATAGAATTTTGGAGTGGCCCTTTGTCAGGGTTTTTATGATATTCTGCAGAAAAGGGTTGCAATTATCCTGAAATATAAAGAGCTGCCATTTAGCAGCTTCATACATTGGTTAACGGGGTGTTGTTATATGGTGAAAAGGTTTTGTTCTAAACACACCAAGAAGAGGGATTATTTGCTGTACCATTTAAATCAGAAGCGACACGTTAGATAAAGAAAAGATACGTCATTATTATTAATAAAGGATATGTGATGATGATGAAGTCCCAGTATTTGGCAATCAGACTCTTCAGGGAGATTTATAATGGAGGGACATCTGCCTGGAGCAGCATCAAGACAAACGCTCCCGTGGAGTCCAGGCCTGGTGGAGGTGACGAATGATGAGGCTAATGAGCGGATGAAGCTGATGAAGATTGGGCCGAGATGGGGAGGGGGAGGCATGTACAGCAAGGGGCTCAGGCATGCAGGGGCGTGGCCTTCCTCTGAACTACAGAGCTTCATTTAGATGGACTGCTTCCAAAAACACAATAGGAGGTTATTTTTAACTGTAGTTTTTGCCCCATATTGGATAAACATTTGAATTGATATACAATTGAATTAATATGTTAAAAAGCAACACATGTCATGTTCTTCCACATTAACAGTGTGACACATCCAAAATGTATTTCTACAATTTCGATCACATACCTCTTACAATATTATTGAAAACATTGAGCAGATATTGAAAAAGCTTTTGCACAGAGACATCAATGCCATAACTTTGTGCATAACGTCACACAACAAAATGCCTTTTTGTATCCAAGCCAAGTGAGAAAAAAGAGCAGGAACAAATGTTAAATAAGTTTTAAAAGGCAGATGTTAGCAAGATGAATATACGTGTACGATACGGTTTGGTAAGAAATGTATTGGATCAAACAGGAACATTGGTGAAGTTAAAGGCTGGCTGGATTTTACTCACAATTGTTGTTTGTTAAATCACATGTTACAATTGACATGAAAGCAATGTCCCCTGTGTTCTGCCAAACAAGTTTGCAGACTTGGATTACAAGTACAAGTATGTTCGATACATCAAAAACAAACGTAATCTTTAACCCAAAAACATTTCCCTTTAAACCCATGCAAAATGTTCTAGGGATCAGGGCTTCTATTTAACAAAGTCTGAATATAAAAGAGACTAAAATATAAAAGAGACACAAAGTAATATTTTGTGGTATATTGATGATCCATCCATTTTCCAACCACTTACCCTGCACACAGTGTCACTGGAGTGTATCCCGGCCAACTTCAGGCAAGAGACGGGGTTCACCCTGGATTACTCACCAGCCAATCACAGGGCTACACAGAGACACACAACCATTCACACTCACATCCACACACCTACAGGCAATTTAAAGTCCCCAATCAACCTGATCCCCAGAGCATGTCTTTGGACTGTGGGAGGAAGCCGGAGAACCCGGAGAGAACCCACGCAGACACGGGGAGAACATGCAGACTCCACACAGAAAGGCCACAGGGCGGAGTGGAACCCAGGACCTTCTTGCTGTGAGGTGACGGTGCTAACCACCACACCACCGTGACGCCCTATTTTCATGATGTATTACTCTATTTAACAGACACCAAATGATTCAGTACCATCTGTGATTACGTGAGAAGTTGGCATCTGGGTGCAATGGTCATTTGGCGTCCATTCTTATGAATGATGATCAAAGGAGGAATGCCACCCCCTATTTATTTGAAGCATCCTACAGGTCTGTAAGCTAAAGTGTGCACCTTTTAAATCCGAGTGGATGAAGGGCTTTTTTTTAATGATATTGCTACTTTTACAGAGTACAATGCATTTGAACACCTTTTCCATCCCACACACACACACTTAAACATGGATACATGTATGTGACTAATGTGGAGGCGCTGGAAGTATTAACAGATGTTTTTGATCGATGATCCCCACTTCCTAAAAGAGCCATGAAAAAATTCTGTCTCTCAATAGACTTTTCAGAGGAGCTGTAAAAAAAGGACCACTCGCCCACTCCTACCAACAAAGCCGCCTGCTGCTCTACTGCTCCACGCGTTGTGTCTGTGGGTGAATTAGTCCAGACAACCACAATCCAGGCGCAAACCCACATGAGTGCACATGTACACCCACATAGCTCAGTCTCGTTAGGTGTTCCCGTCTTGTTCTGTAAATCAACATGCAGCTCTAGTGTAGACTGTAGAGTCCTTTTTGGCTTTACTCATCCTCGTGTCATCATCATGCTGTCTTGTGTCCTCTGCAGACAAACACACCAAGCGCCAGAAGCTCCACTCGGACCCCGTCATTAGAGGCAGCGCCCCCTGTGACAGTGTGGTTGGCTCTTGGCTTCCTGGGCTCTTTAGCGGCCTGCGGATGGAACATCCGAAGCTTTGATCTCTGTGCCCAGTGACGATTTACTACGCCGGCAGTCCAGCATTGAGTTCTCTTTTTCTTCATCATGGCTTTGAATCCTCAAAGGTACATTCATTTAGAACCGCCAGTCCTCTGATTGAAGGACACATGTTGCAATGATCACTCCATCAACATACTAGTAGTGCAGCTGTACTGTGTCGAGCTTTTAAATTCCAATAACCATATCACACACACATCCATCCATGACAAGGCTTGTTTTAATGCAGCTCAAATGTCTTCCTGCCCTTCTTCCATTCTACCGAAGCACCGCAGTATATCAAACATTCCTCAGGCGCTGGTGCAGTGGAGCAGAAAATGTATATACAGTCCTTCTTTCTTCCAAGCCTCCATCTTTAATGATGTCTTTGTCAAGCCCACCAGGCGTGAATTTAATCCACACAGAGCCCCTTCACTCCTGCACCGTCATGTCAAACTCCCTCTCCACTTGCCCCTTAACCTCTGTTCTCTTCCCCTCTAACCCGCCGCTCTGTCATTTCCCGCCTCACATCTCTGTTTACGCTTTCTGTTACTTTGGTCCCCATGACGACCGATCTGGGCCCTCAGACCAACGTCTGGGCTCACAAACATATCTAGAGAGAGAGAGAGAGAGAGAGAGAGAGAGAGAGAGAGAATTCAAAACTTATGGCAACGAAAAATACATCTGTGTGGGGAAAGCGAGTCCAGCTTTAATGATCTTTTAAGACGCACATGGGCCAAGGGAGGGATTCCAAAGCGCTGGAATGAGGATGAGAGAGGCCAGAGGAGATTCGTGCTGCAGATTTCTACGCCTTTTACTCTTCACATCGCACCAACAAGAACCGACAGACACACAAAGGGTGAGAAAGAATGAGAAAGGGTCCCGTTTCATTATCATCCACTACCACATGAAAATGAGAGGAGCCTTAAATGAACCTGCTGTGCACAGCAGCATCTGTTTGCAAGAAAGCAACTGAGGCCTCCACCCTGGACCAGACCAACACTGAGATCATTGTTGTTCCACAGCCCTCGCTGGGCTCCGCTGTGGTAGGTCCTCCCTCACATTTTACAGTATTTTTCCTGTTACTTCTGCTCCGTTAGATAATACACAATGGAGTGTCGGCAGATAGGAGAAATAAAGGGGCAATTGAAAGGTAATTACAAAACCCAAAGGTCTTGGACTAACCGCCTTTGGTGATCGGATCACAGGAATCTTAAACATCGGTTAGGACCTCTAAAGTCAGGCTAAGCTGCTTTTAGCAACAGCCTGATGTTTGCGACGGAGCGATATGTGTGCAGACGGCTGAATGGCCATCTCGGTTTTCCAGTGGCGGATGGTCCATAGAGGGCCGTGGCCCCACCCTGAGCCACCAATAAAAAAGATAGTATTAAAAATACATTTTACAAATAGTCTATGTGTCTATTTGTGTTTTTGAAACATGGAATATACCCAGTAATATTTGTAAATTAAAGATATCTGCGCAAAATATATGCTATATGCACGTCCTCTCCGCATGTCTCAGCTGGCATGCAGAGAGCCATGTATACGCGCAGGGACTGTTTGTAAGTGGGGGCTGGTTGACCGCAGCAATAACTCCGTCACGTCGCCGCGTTAAAGCTGCGACAGACACAGGATGAGGACACACAACCAGGATGTGGATGAAAACATTGTCTAATAGATTTTATCTAAATATATATTATATTGTGATATATTTATACTTAAATCTATTATATTTATTATATGATATTTATATTGGATATTTATAATAGTTATATCATATTTTGAATATTTTTCTATATATTCATTAATATACTCAAACTGTTGGAATAAATGGTAAATATTTGTATGTATCAGATTCATCAGCTTCATCGGCTCATCGTTTCAGCAGCCTGATCACCCAACATCTCCACCAGGTCTTTACTCCAAGGGGGGATTTACCTTGGTGCTGCTCAAGGCAGATATTTATCCAATGATATCCTCCTTATACTGTTTTCCATCAATGAATAAAACACTGAGCATGATTTAAAACCACCATGGCCATCACCAAGTCAAGTGCATCTGCTTGTTGTTAAAAACAACTCATTCCCATCGCGTTTTCCTGGATTCACTTATAATGCTGGAATTATTCCTTTGCTAACCCTCTCGCTGTGCCCCACATCACTGAAAACACGCAAACACACGCAGGCAGCTCATCCTGTTCCCTGAACACTACAGCGGTGTGTGACATTGCTCACACTGGAGCAGATTCCTCAGGGTTTTACTATTTATTTGTAGCGGTGATGCTCTGACATGCAGTATATTCATGCTTTTATGACTCAGTAGGGTTGTTGGATTGGGAGTAAATCAGCAAGCTCTTCAAACATTTGTCACGGGCCTTCACGGCGGGACCGATGTCTCTTAAGTCGCAACCCGGGATTCACTAATTCCACATTTACAATGATAAAGAATTTCTCTCTTTCTCCATCTGTCCTCCTCGCTTCTATTCTCCACCCTCATCCTTCTGGTTCTCTGTATTTTGGGTGACATCATCCCTGACATACAGGCATCTACACTTGTGCCCAGAGGCGTAGTTTAGCACTCTCGTTAGGCTCCTTCCCATCCGGGACACATATCTTTAATCACGGCTCAAACGCAAACGTAATACGTTGTTGTAAAAGTATTTCCTTCGGCCCGTTTCAACGCTCATTTGCCCAACTACACATCCAGTCCCACAGGAGCATCACTGGCGCCTGTTGATAGTCACTTCTTGGTCACCAGGGACCCTCTGTGAAAAATACCTTGGAGAGTATCAGACAGACGATCATGATATGTTCCTTTTAATGTGCAAACAATTCGTTTTTGTGGTTTAATCCGTCAGTGCTCTGGATTCCATTAGCTCATTAGTCAGGTTTTGCACACAAAAATGGCAGAACAATAAGAACAATCTGGAGAAGGATTGTGGTGACAGTTGAAATCGAGTGTGTGAACAAACTGTCACGGTTGTAAATGTCTTGGCTGGGGTTTCCCCCAGACCTATCAGAGCATTAAATCATCTACCTCCCTCCCCGCCTCCCACAAGAATCTGATCATGGTTCAAATATGCCTTTGTTAAATAGACTGTGACTCACGTCTTGAAGGTTTAAGGTGGGTGTTTCTGCACATTCGAATGCGACTGGCTCCGACCAGCTACGGATGAGCCAACGCGGCGGTTATATCACCTGGTCATGGTGACGAGGAAGTGTTGGATATGTTTGCTGCAGGTTAGCGGTTATCTCTCACACAGCACTGATCAGCAAATAAAAAGGGTTTTATATGCAGCCACATCCAGGCCAAAGGTTTTTTTAATGGCTTCAAAAATACAGCAATATATTGAAAACAAAAAGAGTTTTGTCGTAGGCGTAAATTATCTCGCTGCCAATGACGAATATCATGTATAGAAGGTTTTGATTAATAACTCTCGCCGGCTTAGACGGTTGTTCAGCATTTTTTCTTAAGTGAAGAACGAATGTTTTCAATTTTTCAAAGACCAAAACTCAAACAGTGTAGATGTTCCCTCTGACGTATCTACTCTGACTACTTTAAATAAATGTAGTTTGTACATGTCGTAATGCAGTAGTCTGCTGCTGTGGTACCAAACTGCTGATGATGTACAGTAGTGTAAAGCAGCAGGAATGCTGCCAGGGAACAAAGCTCGCACTGTGTGCCAGCAGAAATATCTATCTCTATCTGCTGCTCCGGGGATAAATTGTCCCTCTGTCTTCCATGAATCCCGCGGTGCAGCTTCACAGAATGGAATGATGCAGTACAAGTGGGCACACACATGTCCTGTGTGTGCACGCACTTCAATACTCAATTCAACTTGCTTTCAGCTGCACAAAAATGAGAATTGCTTATCTTTTCCTCACGCACTGCCCGAGTCCTGTCAAATGGACCTTTTATTGCAGCTAAAATGTCGTACCGTGAGAGGCGCGGGGGTCGGCTGGCTGTGGGGGTCAGGGTGAGAGGTCAGAGGTCAGCAAAGTCAGATGAAGCAGCTGATTGTACAGTGGGACAGTAGTCCTGAACATAAGGAATGAGTGAGTCGGCGGCAGCCAGGCAGAAAGGTCAGAGAACAGACGAGCGCTATAAGACAAGCTTTGTGCTATCACTTAAACACACACACACACACACACACACATTTTACGTCTAACTACCTAATACTTTACACTTGCAATGCTTGGAATTGACAACTCTCTTGTTATTTGGCGCATAAAGACAGCCGCCAATCTGACACATCAAAATGTTCATTTCATTTCTTTTAAGATTTCATGCTTTTGATTTGAAAAACGTACCAACATTGCCACCTGCAGGCAGTTGTTCTTCGACACATCCTCGTGGTTTGAATTGCAAGACAGAACAAAAAACGGAAAGATGTCATCAGGTAATAATAACAATATAATAATAAATCAGTCCAGTATGGGTGGGTGGATGAGAGAAAACATTGAAAAAATAATTAAATAAATCATTCGATGTTACATTTTTTATTTATTTTTGTTTTCAGAGATGTTCCATGTGCTGTTTCACATTAGCTCCCAACTTGTACCATGTAAATAAAGTGTTGCATGATTCCTGTCCAGGACAACTCTGATCCCTCGATTGTTCTCAGGCCATCAGGTGTCCTGGTGTAGACGTGTAAAGCTGAAGGTACCCAGGACCGACGAATTCCACTGTTTTATTTGTTATTGTGGGCCCAGCAGCCAGACATGTTGACAACCACTCTTAATTATTTCTCTTTTTTCATCGGATAAATTGCTCGTTGGGACGAGTTAAGTAACTCCTTTTTTTTGCAAAACCTCACTGCCAACCGTGTCTGCTGCTCACGATAAGAACCCTGTGAAAGACAATAACACGGCAGTCAGGTTGAACACAAGAGGGCGCCCTAGACCAGCTACACAACTCAGTACAGCACATTGGCCACGACACAAAATTCAAGAATATCAACAAAAAAATCTCTTGCACACTACACCGGTATGATACCAGTATAGTGTGCAAGAGATTTCGTAGGTATAAAACGACGTCCATCTACTCTTTGGCGTTTTCTTATGAAGCATGCTATAAAAACAAAGCATGTATGCACTGTTAAGATTCAATAATATTCAATAAAGTCAAAAGCATTTTTGGGCTATTTGAATCTTTCACCGGTGGCATGAAAACATTCAAAATGCTGTTGTTTATTTTACTACATTTTGTCTGTAAATCTCGCCGTGCCGATCGTGTTCCTCCGCAAACTTAGGAGGCTTTTACTTTGAAATCAGCTTTCTCAAACGCTCGCGCGGGGCACGCGCGTCCCCCTGGGAGGGACGGGGGGCGCTGGGCTCGCGACCGCCTCGGTCGATTCTGTAGTCCGACTGCGTGGCCGCGGTCCCGCTCTACGACTCCAGAACCTGTGTGTGCGCGTGTGTGTGTGTGTGTGTGTGTGTGTGCGCGTGTGTGTGTGTGCGCGCGGACCTCTATCGAAGGAATGGCCCTGCGATAAAGTGGAATGCGCTCTGCCGGGGACATGAACCATGGTAAGACTCTTGCTTTTTCTTTTTGACTCGTTAACCGTCTTTCTCAGCTGATGAACTGCTGAGGAGGCAGAAGTCCTCGACCTGTGGACGTGAGTTCGGTTCTGACCCCCCCACCTGAAGAAATTCATAATTCCATATGTGAATCAGCTGTGTCTTCTCTCTGTCTTATTGTCTTCACAGCACGGGGGACACCGTGCACTTTAGCTTGTTACATTTGAGATCATACCACCAAATGAAATCATTCCATTATTACTCTTAAAAAAAGGTTACAGTCTCAACAATTTAAATGTAAATGTGTGCAAGTGTGGAAATAAAAGTGCTTTTCATGCAGAAAGAAAACGTATCGCTGAATGAATAAGTGGTATATTACTGTTATAGATGTTTAGATGGTCCCATTTTCACTATAAAGGACAAACTAAGTCATTGAGAGAATAATAGTGATTCAAGTTTTAGTCCCACATTCAATCAAGATGGATTCAAGTCATCTTAAAAGAAACAAGAGATAGACCACTGCAAGGAATAATCCCCCCACCCCCGTTGGCTTTGTACAAGAAAACAAAAGGTTAATACAATGAAATTATATACAAGTGACAGTATAAATCCCTGTAACCTTGAAAAAAAAGCATTGATGGCCAGTGGAAACAGCGTTTTGCTATCTCTTGACTCTCGGGCGTCTCTAAAGAAGTCTGTCTCACGTTTCAAATTGGTTCCATATGCAGAGCGGACAGGCTTCTGCTTGGAACTGCCACCACACGGAAAGCCAGCGCAAACCTCTCTGCCCATTCTTCCCCTACTTCTTTTTGTCTTCTCCTCTTCTTTTTCCTCCTCCTCACGGTTTTCCCCATTCTATAGAGATGTGGATGTTTCTGAGTTACAGTTGCAGTTTCTAAACCAAACAGTGCACAGTATCAGCGCTGACCAGCAGGGGGCGACTCCTGTGATTGTATAGAAGTCTATGAAAAAATAATTTAACTTCTCCCTTATTTATTGATTTATTTCCTCAATAAATACACTGTATTATCCCTTTTTAATACTGAACGTTTTGAATAGAGCCTTATATTCATTTATTTAATGATTTTCCATTTAGTCAAATAGAGCATAAGTCAGAGTATGCTTTAGTATTCAGGGCTTGGCAGGTCACTGCCACATTCCACATACAGTAACTTCTGTTCACTCGTTGCTCAGGAGGCGACTCTAGGCTTCATAACGGCAGTCGGCAAACAATGCAAATAAGTAATAACTGGAAGTGAGAGGAAAATTCGACCTCCCACGAGAAAAAAATACTTGTACCCTGTAACGTATTCTTTCGCAGCAGATATTTGAACGAAAGCACAATTACAATTAACTAGTGAATAGCATGCGCAATACTCGAGAAGACCTTCTGGTGCTATAATAGTTACTATCAAAACCCTGTCACGAAGTTACAGACTTCCACAGTTAAATTGCCTCCGTTCTCCTCTTCACCGTCATGCTGAGGACAAAACGAGTGATTTCACATTAAAATGACTTCAATCACTCAATGTGAGTACTGGTCCGAGAGGGTCACTATCCATACTGCCATCTGCCACGTGTCTTGCTAACAAGTGTGCTTCTTTTTTGTTTTTGTTGGGGTGTGGGAACATCATTTTAAATGGAGGTTATAACCCACAAGTTACTCCTACTATTAGTACTGCATACTTTATGTTTGTCAGCACATGAGTTGTAAATGGCTTTGGTTATCTTCTGGCCACCACATCTTTTGACCAAATGTCCTCACTCAGGCTGCACCTTCTCCTCTGGAGAATGGAATGTGCAAAGGGGAACATTTTCAAGCACATGTGCACTCCCATTGCAGCCGGTACGAGCTCAAATCCTTTTGTGCCACGCAGTAATTATTTTCAGAACTTAACGTCTTGGCTTCATTCTACACAATAAAGCTTTTTCAAGATGCAATTGGTTTGGCCCTCAAAACAGAAAGAGACGTTTTGTGGCTGCATGCGGTACGTGTTTTATTCTGAGGGAGCTCTGGGAAAATTGAGGGCAGTAAAAAGGGATACGTTTCAAACATAACAGAGAAACGCCCCTCAAAAGAAACACAAGAGCAGACAAACCGGAGATGAATCACCACATAGTGGTGATGTCCATTGCAATTTTTATAATGAAGGTTGAGTTAGAGAATCCTTAGTTTAATGTTTGCTTTTATTTATCTTCCAGAAAACTCATTTCAGACTTTCTATTTTAACCTCAGTAATCATTTAGATTTTTTTGTTGACTTATTTCCCAAAAATATGAAATCAGTCTTACAAAATAGATGGTTTGTACGAATGTATTTTCTGCTGAATCCCGTAGCTGTCTTACTGGTAGGCTCTCGTATCGTGGTTGTAAATGAATATCTCACCTGTAGTAACATTACTTTAGCAGCAAACAGAGTCAAGCGGCTGCCGGTGGCATCACAGCTTTGAGTTATACGACTCCTTCGCCTTCGCCTTCACGAGCGCTTTGGAGAGCTACTGCGTCCTTCAGGCAGTTAGAGCCTGCTGCACAAACACGGCTGTGCATGAAGAGGACCTGCTCCCAGAGTCATGAGGGGCTCGTTTCAGGCTAACCACTGCATAACTCTTCTTATTACACACTAGGAATCTTATTCTAATGAAATTCTTGTGAAAACTATAATCTATCTCTGCAAATAGATCCCCAAAATGATTGATGTTCAGTAATAAAGTCCATGTAACTTTTGGAATATTTTGATATTCATAATGTAAGCTTTCTAATTCCTGCAGTGATAAGCCACGGCCAACAGTAAAAGAAATACTGTATATCCAACGGAAGAGAAGTAGTTGCATTAGTTCACAGAGTACTTCAAGCTTTGATATTAAATGATCAATTCTTGGAGAGAATATTCTGCCAGCTAGGCACAGAAACCGGTCAGTAATTAGAGAATCTCTCTCCCTCTCTGTGCGTAGGAATGGCTTTCAGTTCGTTAGGAAGTATTCCAGCCTGCGGAGACTGATAATGAATATGGGCTTCAGCACACACTCAATGTTTAGTATTTGAACCTCTGACTTATCAGCCCCACCTCGGTGTGTGCAATTCCTCATAAAAAGCTAAAGCTTTATTGTTGCCAATGTCCACAAACCCTTTCTAATCCGTACCCCTCTATACATGGAATGTGTATTCACATGAAGAGCATGTATTATTCCAATTGTACTGCTCAGTGTAGTGAGCCCCTGTGCTAAAAAAGCAATACAAATTCTGGCTATATTCTCCACAAATTTGAATCACCCGACAGTGTGACTGTGCACCACACTGTTTACCATTAAGATCGCTTATTGTGGTCAACCTCATTGACCTTTTTAATCCCTTCCTTAAAAAATAATGCATTAGAAGACCGGAGATTATTTTTGCCTTGGTGTAACATTTTAGCGGTGTCGTCTTTCTGCTGTCTTTACAAGATGGTTTAATATGTCATCAGCCCACATCAGCCAGTTTCCCGCCGGTTATACGGTTCCATGTGAGGAAAGCCTAAACTGGTACATAGTTCCCCCAGTAGTGAAGCTGGTTTCCTCTTTCAGGGCGCAATGAGCCTGATGCTCATTTACAATAATAAACGCACAAACACCGGCCAATTGACAAATATTCAAATTGCAGAACGTGCAAAAGGATGCGTGGAGTGCACACAGAGGAAAGCGTGCACAGACATGCTCTCCACAGCAACACACCAGTTGGCCAGCTGAGATTGTCAGCAGGAGATTGCCAGATTGCCGGCTGTCACACTCGACCTCCCAACTGAGGTGTGATTGCAGACAGGTTACCATACAGGCAGAACACGCACACACACACACACACACACACACACACACACACACACACACACACACACACACATGCAGTCACAAGACAAGGGACGGCAACTGCAACCACCACACAAACAGAGCAAAAAAACGTCCTCCCTGACTGAAGTATTCTGCCTCCAGGGCAGATGTATATTAGATCATATGCTCCAGTAAAGCAGGAGGTCTGTCTGTCTCCTGCACGGCTTCTATACAGCTTTTATTGCTGGAATTTAAGTTAATCTACAGTTCACATTTAACTGATTTGGTGTCAAACAGCTCCTTGGAAGAATATCTGTGTTTGCTGTAAGATAAGATGCTCTACTTCATTCATCAGCTACAGTGCCTATAAAACGTTTTCACCGCCCCCCTCTGGATGCTTTCCCCTTTCATTGCTTTTATACATGACATAATGGTCTTTATAATTTGTCTTTTTTGACAGAAATTGGCAAAACAAAGCTTCTTCAATGTCACAGTGAAGAAATATTTTTGAACTGAAGTCAATTAATCCAAAAGTGCAAAATACTGTTTTTGCATAAATATTCACCCAATTAAACAAAGGTCCAGCTAGTTTACGCCAGCAGTGTAACACATAGTGAATAATGGAGATCACCTGAGTGCAGTCGATGTGTGTCAAGTGATACAAAAACACACGTGCCTGGGAGGTCACGAACAAAACACTCGGAGCAGCTAAAAAAAGATCAGTGAAAAGTCAGGAGAATTCTATGGAAAGATCCAGCAAAAGCTCCCCAAGAATGGTTAAAAAATGTTAATCACGCATGGCATGTGACAGCTTGGGACAGTATGTTTCTAAATGCCTCGGTGCAAAATTTACTTTTACATGGAAGGGGAATATTATTATCACATAACATACAAATTGTGTTGAATGATTCACTCAGTATGCATTTGTTAATCAATTCCACCCTGCACCCCCCTGTATTTCTATAATATTAATATAGTCAATGTTACCTGTTAAAGGTGGGAGAACGGGGCAAAGGGCAGGGGGGTGCATTCCACTCCTGCTAGTTTAACACCGATGCAGATGGCATCCTAAGGCAGCAGAAAGCATTTACACACTGAGACACGGTGGTTTTGTCCAGTCAGATGGAGAAATAGACCAGATAGAGGTTCGGGAGACAAAGAACCACATACCTGCCTCCCTCTCTCCCTCACAATGCAGCACATTAGCAGGAATTCAGCACCGCCCATTAATGGACAGCGACAACTCCTAATCAGCAAAGATGATTATACTCATTAATATAATACTTGGCTTTTCCACTGACTTAGCCGAATCTGTATGGGAGCACCAAGCTTTTAGATGGAGTGGGAGGCGACGCTGGTCGGTGTTTCACCCAAAATACTCCGCTGAGACTAAATGTAACCCCGCTGCATGTGTGTTTGGCCATTTAACACAATAAGTGTTGCTTTCAGTGGGTTTAGGTCCACACACCGCCGCTAGCAGGCCAGTCGACTGAGGTTAGGTGTGCAGATGGTGACTAACGTGGATGAGAAGGGAAGCACGCGGATCGAATGTTTGGTCCAAAGTGGGGCAATGCACACAGCAGGAGGATAACAAGGGAACTTCTTTCTGGGAGCTGTAACCCTCGGGGTAATTTTGTGGTAGCAGATGCGGGCCGGGGTCCATGCCGTGAGCATTCACACTTAACACTTACCGATGCCTTCGCTTGTCCACTTGTATAATCGCCGACGTGTATCATTTCCAACTGTGATCTTGAGCATGTGTGTGTGCGTTAGCACTCGTGTCCACGTTACTTAAGCCTCTCCCAGCTCACCCACGTGTTTGTCCGCCTCAGGCGCGCTTGCCCTTGGGCTATTACATTATTGCTTCCTTCCGCCTCAGCTTTCATATGCTGATACCACGTCCTCTCACATCTTTGAGCTTCAGACTGTGTCACTGAGGTCAGTCTATCTGGTTCGGTATCTGAAAGGACGCGTCACCTGCAGAAGGGCCGTTTCTATATAGAGATTTGATACTTTGATGTTCAGGGTCAGTGTTGTCAACTGTTGTCAGCATAAACGGACACCTCCTAAAGGCGGGAGCAGTAATATTTGCGTATTTCCCCTCAGACAGTGTGCAGAATAAGAGGCAAGCCAAGAGCTTCCTGTCCTCTCCTTTAGTTTCACGTACTGAGCGGCCTCTGTGGATGTCTCAACTCGTACATTTTTCATTGTCTTGTGTTTCCCGCGTTGTCGCCATGATGTAGTGGAGCAGCGGCTGAGTGCATTCCACGTCCTGCTGCGTCAGTTTGCTTTAGTCGCTCTGCGTTTGAACGAGGTTTTATCTTTCTCACATCCTCGCCCCTCTGCTCTCCTCTGTACTGTGAGGGGGGGGGTTCTGACTGCTTTCATTAAGGTCCCCTTTCCACTGACAGGCCAGTGTTGACAGCTGAGGGACACACACTGTTTCTCCCGCTGCATCTGCTCAGATGTTAAGATGCGTTGTTGCGCTTCTTTGCTTCTTCCCCCTACACCCACATCCCGTTCCTTCTCGCTGAATTACATTGATTGTTCTTTATCTAGAGGAAAACAACATACCAGGAGCACTGCACAAAGAACAGTGTGTTTAGAAACATATTTTATTCTCCCGTTCTGTCCTGCATCGTTCTCAGGTGTTTGAAGAGTTCCGTCTTATTGGAACAATTAAAATAGAATATAAAGTTGGGAACAGTGCAAAAAAGCATATTTCTACATTTAGCAGGAAGTCGTTCAAAGCATTTGTTCTGTATCCCACCGTGTCTTTTTGGTGCGTGTCTCGCTATCTCCCACTATCTCTCCCCCTCCCTCACTCTCTGCCTCTTTGCTGCTCTGCTTGTAACCTGAGCCACTCTGGGGGGCATAGTTTGAACACAACGCATGTTTCGTGCTTTGAAAAAAGAAATTGCGGTGTCAAATTTCAAGTTTCCCGTCAGGAACCACTGAGCTGATCCAACATGATGGACATGGCAAACGTTACTTGTTTAATACAGTATTATCGTGTTAAAATGGACATTTATAGCACCTGTGGTTATCATGTGCTATAATCCATCAAACATTTTTAGGGAGCTTATTTGAAGACAATGCAGCGCTGATCCACAGGCTGGTCCGTGTTGCCTGTTGGAGAATGGTGGTGCTCATTAACACGCGCTGATGTGTCTGTCAGAGACAAAGACGTTCTTTGATCCAGTGAGAAAGATGCTCTTTGCTCAGACAAGGATGGTGTGTGTTTATGGGAGTGATGTGTGTGTGTGTGTGTGTGTGTGTGTGTGTGTGTGTGTGTGTGTGTGTGTGTGTGTGTGATAGCTGGTAATTGAAGCTACCTTCTGACCTCATACATTTCAAACCTAATTTCAGCTTTGATGGCTCTACTAAGCCAATGTTGACTAACGGCTCATTGCTGCATTGAGCGCACTGCTCCCCAAAGCCAGCGCATCAATTTTATTACCATTAATACGGTGTTCAAGAGAGTCTCTAGCATGTATTTACTCGTCAGGAGAACATTGCCTCTCTGCTTCCTGCCTCAGACTCCAGTGTTGCAACTTGGATCGCTTCACAGAACAAACAGAAGCTAATAGCAATAAAACAATATTCAAATGTCCTCAGGAGTCGTAGACTCAACCCATTTATGACACATTTTCAATAAAATATTACTGTGTTAAGCAGAAGGAGGGAAGGACCTGTGGTACTTGTCCTTCACGCCGATGGGGGGGGGGGATTACACTGCTCTCCTTCTTGATGAAGTTTATTCAGGCCCCACTATGAGCTTTCGAGAAGCTGCTGCTCCAGAAGACCACTCCATTAAAGATGGCTGATGCAGTCCTGAGGAGCTCTCCCTGCTCTCTGTCCCTTTTGTCGAGTGTTTTCAGTCTAGTCCAGTTTATTGTTGAAGTGAACACCCAGGTAGTTATACTACTGTACGATCTGATATGGAATATGAAAAATGTGATTCATTATCTCTTCTTAACATGAGTCCCAATCAGTCTTCTTCAATGTAGCATGATGTTCAGTCAGTACCGTGTGGTGGAAATGTCCCCCCGTGATCTTGTCCAATCCTAGAGTCTTAGAGAGATGATTTCTTTTGGTTCTATGGAGTCACTTTTAACATTCTGGTCACCTTATAATGATTTATTCAACATTCATTTGTTCTGAGCCTCATACCCCGTGAGAAAAAAAACAGATTGTTTGCACCTACTCCCAGCTGCCCTCGTCTCACATGGTTTCCCCTCCGGCGGTTTGTTCTGCCTCTTTAAACAGGCTGATAAAGTCTCCTATCAGAGCTGGGTCAATGACACGGTCCCTCCTTTTCTCCTGAGCCCAGCTGGCTGCCTTCAGCAGTCCGAACCTCAACCTGCAGCCCTCAGCTCAGCAAACAAGGAGGAACATTGAAAGAGAAAGGAACGAAAGAGCTGGAGACAGATGTTATCAGGGGAGAAGTGTGTCACATTCATATACAGTGTGTGTGTGTGTGTGTGTCTGTGAGCGGTTGAGCTGTTATCAAAGCTGCACAGCGGAGCCAGACAGAGAGGGCAGGAATAAATACTGTCGGGAAGAAAAATAACTTACAACTGAAAACAGGTGGAAAATGTATTCAGCTTGGAAGTGATAGTGCCGGCTATTACTGCCATTCTCCTCTCTGAAGGAACAGAGAAATGGTTTTTACAATTACTTCAACTCGGTTACCCTGCGTGGTGCGAAAGCAAATGAAAGTGTGTGTGTGTGTGTGTGTGTGTACAATTACCTAAAAATCTCCCAGAACTGCTGCTGTCGTTTCAGTGTTTGATATAATAAGTATTTGTTCTGCGTGTCAAGGTGCACGGCGCCGTCGTCAAAACAGCCGACCACGTGAACAGCGCGTCAGACACAGCGTCTGTCTGTTGACCTCCGCCGAGGCCCGGCAGCGTGTTAGGTGTCGAAGGCGACAGGGGTATCACACACGCACACACACACGCGCGCGCGCATGCTCTCGTAACGACACACTCGCACTGACACATTGGCGCCGAGCAAAACCGCGCAAGCACCCTAATTAGGGTTTCCCAGCCGAAACAAGTGAGGGAGACGTTAAAAAAGAGGGACAGCGCGCTGTTGGGAGGAACCAGCGAGGCGCTAACGAGGGAGTCGGATCGCAGCACGGGCCCATTTGTTGTTATTAGCAGGTTGCATCCTGGTGAGACTTGGAACAGCAGCTTTAAAGGACACATTTTCACAGTCATGCGTTTGCATTTGGGCTGTTTACATTCTTTATTCTTCACCAAATATTTTCCCCATAATGCCTGCACACGGCGTCAGTCTATTCTGCTCTGATTGGTCAGTGCTTTCTGTCTTTGCAGCAACCAGAATCTCAGAGTTTAAGCTGCACTTCTGCCACAATGAAAGTGTGTAGACCTCCAACAGGAATCTCATCCCACAACGCAACAAGGATTTAACAAACTAAACAAGACAACTACCATTAAAGGCAGATGTTTGTCTCACAGTATCTACAGATCTATCTGAACACATGTAAATGCTTTTTTCCTGTGTTCACTCTGAATATAATGCAAACTCAAATATCAAGCTTAAATGTTTGCTCAAATATGAGCGGACATAATTGTGAACTGCCATATACAGAAATACTGATTTGAGAAGCTTGAGTCTGCAAATGTCTGGCATTGTTTTGCTCGAAACATTGATCATCAGAATACCTGCCGATGGATTTTCTGTCCGACACCGGTGCAGACCTGCAGTGAGACCCTGCGTCGTGGTAAATGGATGAGAAGCCTTTTGGAGGTCGGCAGAGGCCGCTGACCCTCCTCGGCACTGATCACACCCGGGTGTGGGTTTGATGCCCCGAAGCCCCCGGCTAAACGCAGCGGTGATTCAGTGACGTCCAACCACCACGCGCCCATTAGTGTTCATTGTGATGTCCTCACACAAAGCTGTGTTAGCAGACGTCCACCTTTGTGCCGTCCTTCGGGCAACCTCATTCGCCGAAGCGCATTAAAAGGCGGTTAAATACATACGTGACCTTGACACGCGTTGGGAGGAATAAGTGTGTGCGTGTCAGGCTCTGGTGCTTGTGCTGCCGGCTCAGGGAGGAGGAATAATGGGAGCCTTTCACAGGTGGAGGGATCTGGGAATGTAGTTAAGATGGGGAAGACGTCTCGCGGGTCTGAAACATTCCTCTGCTCGCTGTTTGCCTGAATGGGGGAGGACGGTCCATCCTGGTGGGGAAATGAAACACAGCTTTTACACGTACGTAGCGTTAACACAGCGCTCTGTTCAGGGCCGCTGGTGTCGTTTGGGAATGAAAGGAAGCTTCTTTGTGGTCTCCTCCTCCATTAATGTTTGTCTTTCCGCTGAACTCAAAGCGAAGTCCTCTCACAATCTCATCGTTGGTTTCTGCTTGGCCAGTCGGCGTCAACCGGAACAACACCGAAACACCCCTGACAATAAATCCTAACATGGGTTTTATTATTTGGTCTCATGGAGCAACAATTCTTGCTGCCTTTCTGTGAGGGCGAACTAAACAGCCCGACTCCACAGTCAATAAAGCGCCGGTGCTTTCAATTTCCGTAGCAGAAATCACTCTTACACAGCCTCCAGTGAGTGAGTACAGTAAGCAATATTAAGGTCACTGACAGGATTTCTTTTTTTTTATCTTTCTCCTCCTGCTGCTGCGGCACTGAATTATTGGCACGCCCCAATCCCATTTGTCTCGGCCGGATGAATCCAATTCTGCCGCGAGCTACTGGAAACACAGAGCCACATCCCTGATTTCCATTTTTAGGGCAACAAACGCATCAGAGAGCACAGTTTCTTTTTGTTCTGACTTCCCATCGCACACTTGCCTCCCACACGCCTTGTAGCCCAGAGATCTCCGTGAACCCCACGGGGCATCTCAGCGCCCCCATTCTGTTCAGCAAATGCTGTCTTTGCAAATGATGGTACCGCTCCGTCGTGCTCACCGCTCTGTTCGTCTCCCTCTGACTCTTTTCTTCTGTTTCTTTCCAGGCCTGGCGAGCGTGGTCGAAACTCTGCTGCGGTCAAAAATGGCTGCTCCTCCTCTCCCCCCTCGTCCTCCTCTTCCTCGCCATCTCCGTGATTACCGGGACTCTCCCCCTGCACGACGTTGACTGGCGGTCCTTCCGGGCGCTGAGCTTCCCTGTGGAGCCCCCCGCGGAGCGACCTCACATCGACAGCGGGGCCTGGAGGTCTGCTGCTCCAGGAGAGAGGCCTAAACATTCGACGCCACCTCCCGCCGGGGAGGACAAGGAGAACACACAAGAGGACAAAAACAACACGAGAGAGAGGAGAATTAAAGACAAACACAAAAGCATCGCCTCTAGAAAAAAGGAGACGGCGCGCGCCATCCAGCGTCCAACCGGTTATCGGCGTCTCCCAGAGGACACAGTGAACAACACACGGCCAAAGCACAGAATCAAGGAAAGCAACCACAGGGTGCAGACCTACATTCGTCTTGGAAGGTGCAAACCCACAGCAGCACACGGCCTGGTGAACGGCAGGCGAGCTGCAGACAGACGGGGCAGAAATGGGGACACGCAAATACACGCCGGCCGCACAAGTAAAAATCTAGCTGAGCATCGGCGTGCTTTGGGAAGACACAGACAAGCCACGACGCACATTGGGAAACCTGACGAAGGGGGTCAGGAGCAGAAGGCTATAAAAAAGCCCTCTTCGGATCTAAAAGAACACCACAATGTCTCAGAGAGCCACCTCAAAGAGAGGAGGGGTCCTGGGTCCTCGGGCCGCAGGAAGGCTTTGTCCAAAGAAGACGGCGGCTGGTGTCGGAGCTTCAGAGACCAGGACTTCCCGGACAGCGACCGCAGGATGATCAGGATCAGTCCGGACCTCCGCCCTGTCCCCTGGTTCAGCCAGGATGACATCCACAAGATGGAGCTCCTAGCTGAGGGCCAGGTGGTCAGCAAGGCCAGGGTTCCCGCACACGGACAGGTGCTCCAAGTGGGGCTGGACGCCCCCCCACACAGGCCGGTATGCGGATTTCTGATTACACAGACGAGAGATGACTTTTAAATGTCAAACTATTTAGATGGATGTTTTTTCTTTTTTAACAATTTGTCTCCAAACCACACGCATTGAACCGCTGTTGATATGCACTCGGTATCATAGAGACCAGACTGGATGTCCTTAAAGGGCAAGTGTGGCAGAAAGAGAATGTAGTACTTTGTGTCCAATGAGTCTGTTTCCTTCATACCTAAATAGGGAGACGGTCACCTTCATGGAATCACGCCAAGTTGGTCCCCCGCAGCAGTCGTCAAGGGCCGAACCCAACACTGGCAGTAGAGAGGGCCTCTCATGTTTTAGGTGACCAGAAGGCCACCTTTAGGCCAATGGCGGCCGAACGAGGCGTCACCGCGGTTTCGCTGCTTTCGCAAAACGAAGATATTCTCGTAGCATCAAACATCTTCGCTTCCTACCATTCCCGATCTCAACTTGTTATCACAACGTATCCCGTTTCATGCTGAGCTTAAAGGATACGCCTGCAGATTGTCTGTATTTTTGCTTATCAGCAAGTCCAATGAAAAAAATGAAAGAAGTAATTTGTGATTGATTAGCCAGTATTATCCAAAGCGTGTTTATAGATATTTCCCCGTGTCAGTGATGCACTGGGGTGACATGTTTTATTGCTGCGTTCAACATGGGTTCTGTAGTTAATTATGAGTCAATCCCACATACACCGTCCTACGGGAAGCAAGTAGCCCGCCAAACAGGGGCGGTGGTGTTAGCGTAGCAGCTATTTGGCTCCCACGCAAGGCCGAGGGCAGACCAGATGTTATTAATTTAATTGCCGCCGGAAGATGAATATTATATGACTGTTTCATCTAAATAAATGCTAATTTAACAAGTATTCATGGCTTTTGTTTGGGGCACTAGATTCTGCAGGATTTTTGGCTTTCATACTGTATAACTTAACTTGTCTATAACAGCAGCCAGCACCTAAGACGGGTTCACCTGAGGCTGCACCCGACCCAAGTCGGCCAGAAGGCCACGCGGAGCGCTGCCAGCGGGGACACTGCTGCCTGCTCAAACGCACCGACGACTGGTTCGAGGTGCTGGCCTTCCACCTGGACAGGGTGCTGGGCATCAACAGGAGTCTCCCTGCCGTGGCGAGGACCCTCCGCAGCGACATCCTGCCGTATCGATACACCAGCGGCATTCCCCGCCCGGCCGTGTGGTGGGACCCGGATATTCAGCACCTCGCCGACGGGGACAACGACCAGAACTCGGTGCCGCTCGGCTGGACCCAGTACCAGACGCTGCTGCGGCTCCGCTGCGGGAGGGAGGCGGACCTGAGGTCAGCGCCCTGCGTGGGAGTTCACCACTCAGAGTGGGGGAGGCTGGCTCTCTTTGACTTCTTATTGCAGGTGAGAGAAGTGCTTTTTGGGATGTCTCCGTGCTGGAGGATGGACTGATTCATCTCTGGACGTTAGAGGTCAGAGTTCACTGCAGCATCACAACATAGCATGGGATAAAATGATGAATGTTGGACCAACCGGCTGAGGCACATCCACGAGTTGTCTGCGTCTTCCTCCAGGAGCGGGCCGTAACCACAAACACACACCAGCAGCACACTGTCAATAAACGAGGGGACGGGCTGTTTGTTGACTCACGTGCACGTGGTTCACGTCTATGCGGTTGGAACTAGACAGTGAAAGAGCACAGATAATTGTGGCGAAGTTGGGGGAGCTTGTGGATCAGTACCGTGGTTACGTGGTGCAGGGCGGTTTGGTGGGCTAAGAACCGACTCGCTGGCCAGACAGGAACCTGCTAACGCTGCTCAGTACCAACAACTCTCCAACCGAGCCAGGAGACCTTTAGGGAACACCAAGACCTGCAAGGTGTGGGTCACGTCACCAAATATGGTTGGCAAGTTAGCACGATCATTGGCTCATGGCTTGTTCCTGGGCACTGATCACCTTAGCTGCGCAGTGTTCTAATCCACTGCACTGAGCGTTTTAATGATGACTGACGAGTTTTCATCTGGATAAAATTTATTATTAGCTATTACATTGACACATCGCCTTGATTTGGTCAAGGATTCGGAAGACTTAATGGAAATTACTCATGTTTGATGTCAGACACACAAATCCTACAAATCCGATAGATTTAGGAGGTGGTGAAAGAATTAGCTTTCATTGTAATAGACATAAGATAGCATCTAGTAGTTGTGTCTGACCTTGTGATTCATGGGAGGGTTGTCGGGGTGTAACAACATTGGTTGGAAATAAATCTGTGCGGGTGGAAGTGAGTCCTCCACTGGACAGGAGATGTTCTCACTTGAATGAATTATTCTCAGTTGTGATCTTCTGGTTCCTGTTTAATTCCTCTCCTCTTACTCAGAGTGCAGTCCGAGCACGCAACACGGGTCAATATTCCTGCCTCCACTAGTCTGATGAGACTGATCGATGATCAATTTTTTTACGGTTGCCCTGGTAACTAATAGGTTTAATGTCATTTTGTTGACAAGTTTACTTTACCTGCTTTGTAGACTTAGGGCCTCACAGCCTGCAGTGTAGTCTACCATATACCGTATGTGACATATGCTCAGAGAGAGTTACTATGGTTACCGCCAACAGTGTCGCCGGGCCATTTTCTCAGCGCTTGACCTCAGAGCTTTCACAAATATTCCAAAAAGGTATGAAGCTCCACAAAATAAGTAACACAGCAGGTCCAGAGGACTCCTTACATCTGTCATGCAGCTGCAATGGCAGGAGATCAGCGGAGAGGCACCAACACAGACGGGCACAGAGCCGGTCAACCACTGGCACCTTCACAGTTCCGTAGCACAACGAGCAGCGTGTTTTCGCTGGAATTCAAACTCCCGGCATCGGCGTCTGACCGTGGAGGGCTCGCCCCGTCTCCCTACTGGATCAGCCAACTTTCTATCTCCTTTCTCATTTAGTCTTTAAACAAACCCTCAAGGCGTTCACAGAGCGCACATTAACAGCTCTTTGTTTGGTTGCATTTTCCATTTTCTTACTTTATGTTTAGTTACTGCGAGTGCAGACTGAAATAAACTGTATATGTGGATTGCGTCGACTCAGTCGTAAAAGTGAATTGCGTTTCTTTAGATCATATGACCACATATTACACACCGCCCTTTGAATCTGTTAGTGGGTTCTATGTGAGTTTTGTGCCACACTCTTGAGATTCATCATGAACTTTTGTATTTATTTACAGGCATTGAAACAAATGTTTCTTGTTCTCCCATCTGAGACCTTCATATGTTCCTATTCCCCAGATGAATATCCCACATTATCAGAATCAAGCTGTACTTCCTGCCCCCTGCGTTGGAATCTTCATTGACGTGTCACATCGAAGCTGCTGTTTGACCATGATCACACTTTTTAAATGACGTCAGACTGATCTGAGTCTATCACACATATACTGAGTGTGCGTTAGCTGGCAGATAGCAGTCTGCAGAAACTGCATTGAAATCATCACCTAATCTTTAGTTCCCCTTGCCTCGCCGGGGTGTCCTCCACTTCCCGTGTGTGTGTCTGAGTGAAGGTATGTCCTTCACGCTGCTCCTCCAGCTCCTTCGGTGTCTGGTTCCCTGCTATCGGAGCCCAGGGAGGTGTTAAGAGAGCAGGTAGGAACAAGTGTTCAGAGGCCCGCTCATCTGCTCTCAGCAGATCGATAGGAGGCTATTAGAGGTTGGCCCTGTTACAGGGATTGACTTTTAGCAGCGAGGGGGAGAGAGATGCCTCATGGGTTATTCATATTCAACCCCACACACATACGCACGCACACACACACTGCAGACGAGTGTTAGAAACACATTCCATCTTAGTGTGCGAACAGAACACAGCAGGACCAAATGACTCCTGCAGGTTGTAAAATCAGGCACAAGGTGTGGAGTGAGCATGTCGGAGCAAAGTCACTGACGTGAAAATGAGAGTGAAATGTTCAATGGCACCAGTTGCTGCTGGAACAATGAGTCTGACAGAATTACACTTACAGTGTGTGCTCATACATGAGAGCAGGACTCTCTTCCTCCAATTCTGCAAAGTACAGAAGAAGATGCATTCTCTCTAGTCGCCATCAGGGGGCGACTCTTTAGGAGAAAATGATCTACTTCTCTCTGGATTTATTCCCGCTTCTTCAGTACAGCATGATGTTCATTCAGTTAATTGTGTTCCATTATGCTTAAGGGGTGGGGCTACTTTGGGATTGACAGGCCGTTACCAGAGCCGTAAACGGCGTCCTTACGTCACGCTTCCGCAGTCCAAATATGGTCAGTTCCATTTTACTGGGCGCTAAAATCTGAGCTGGCAGTGGTAAAATATCAGACTTGATGCTTCAAATCGCCACGGCTACGTCCACCAACATACAGTCTACGGTTACTATGAAAAGTCCTGAGGATGGAGTCAGCTGATAATATCGCTCTGTTCTCATTTCAGACACAAAGATGTCGTCAAATCCTCCACCTGCTAAATGTTAGCTGATTTATTTACTGTCACCCAGACAAATCCAGTAACAAGTATAATGATCATTTGGCTTGTTTTGTGAATCAGGCTAAGCTTCATTTTGCCATTCATCAGAGAAAGCAGTGCCAGCACCACATCGCTGGTGCGCTTCTGCCTCCACAGCCATTTTCCAGGAAACAATAATGTTAAACTGCCTTAGAGAGAGAGAGCAAACAGAGAGCACTCTCAGGCTGGGCATCTCTCTAACAAGCAGCTCAAAGTGGACTTTTGAATACCAAAAACAGGAAGTCATTACTTGTCTGTTTACATTCTTATTCCCGGTTCAGGTCGCTAGCATCTCCTCCCCGATGACATCAGCATGTAGGAGAAGAAGTCAAGCGGTGATTGGTCGGGCACCACCTGTCCATCATGTCTCACGGACAGGTCCCTCTATGAGACTCCATGAACAGCGACCTTTTTAACAGAGGAGGATACGGTGTGGTCTGAACCCGGGGCTTCTGAAAATTTCGAAGTCAAAGCTGTTTGTCGATGCCTCCATCCCGTTCACATAAACAATTCCCCCTTCAGGCTGACGCTGTGCATGAACGACCTCATTTATTCACAGACATCTTCTCTAGAACTTTTTGTGATTTCAGTTCATACTGGTGCATAAACCTCTGCAAAAATAACCCTAACCCTTCCATATATGTGGATTCCTTTTTTACCTGAGCCAGCATAGGTGCTGTTTATGAATAAGTACTACACCGATGATTTTATTCATAACTGCTTCTAAAAAGGTGAAGATCCTTCCCTTCCAATTAATAAAGAGGTGCGTGCGTCCGACATGGCACCACAGGGGTCCAACAAGCGGCCGTGCGCACACACGTAACTGGACTCAGTCTGTGATTTAAACACAAATTCCACATTTACACAGTAAAAACATTTTTTTGCGTCCTGAGCTCCATTAAAGCTACTTAAACTTTTTATTTATATTTATTTTTCAATACTCAAACACCCTTTTCCTCTGGATAGTCAGAGCACTATTTCCAGTGTGCTAAACAGGATTATGGCGGGAAGCTTTGAGTTTAAGCCGCCAGCCAGACGGGCTCTTCTCACGGCATTTTAGGCTTCACGGCGTGCGCGTAAACACACCTGAATATGATCAACGGAAGATCCTTAATCCTCAGTAAACAAACGTAAATATAGGCAACAAACGGTAATAATGGAGCACAGTTGCACCTTGTTGGGAGTGTCCTGCCTGAACTGCTGTTTAACTGCTGATGTAAGCATTCGCCGGTTATATTAAACCACACAAGGCATCTGTGAATGATGGGAAGCAGAGTTCGGCTCTCTGTCTCATTTTATTAGGGGAGACTTGGCCGTTTTGCGTCGTAGTTACGTTTTGTTCCGCTTGCTGAGCAGCGAGGTGCATCGCCCCAAATGGAACCCGGTAATCTGATTCACCCGGTTCATTGGTCTCTGTTGCACACACGTTGTTATATCAGATTATCTCCTCCTGCTCATTTTTGCAAAGCATAAAAGAATGAAACACTTTTGTAGTCAGAGTGCACAGTTTATGCGGGTCAGATGACACATGCATGTTGATAATGCTGGAATTGTCCTTCAGGTGCAGCACGTCCGTCCCTGTAAGCCTGTACTGTTTGGTTTATAATTAGTTTATTCTTCTCGGGGACATGATTTACAGCTCTCACTCTCTCACCTTCTCCTTTTATCCATCCAACCATCCACGTGTATTTGTGTATTTGTTAAACACAGAAACAACGGCTCTGGCTGCCATGATCGACTCCACACACACACACACACACACACACACACACACCCAGACCAAGAGCTGCACAGGATCTTTAATTGAAGGGGCAGCGCTGAATCCATACTCAAAGACACAGAGACGTCAATACACTGA
Organism: Gasterosteus aculeatus; assembly: GCF_964276395.1. NCBI lineage: Eukaryota > Metazoa > Chordata > Actinopteri > Perciformes > Gasterosteidae > Gasterosteus > Gasterosteus aculeatus. The sequence goes on along the minus strand of NC_135707.1, from coordinate 18,315,191 downwards.
TCACACACATCAACACTTTTAATCTGCGGGCGTAGCCCATCAAGTTGAGTCATTATGTAGAAATAAGCCTGGTGGTTTCGGCCTGCTGTGACCGACTGTGGCTTTTATCAGTCACGAGTGATTTATCTGATATAACTGTACTGTCATGACTCAGCCTTGCATTTCCCCCGCACTCTTTCCATCAGTAGTGGTGCAGTTAACTCTTGTAAGGCATTATGAATAAATATATATATTCCTGGATATGGTTAGATGAATATGTTATATGTAACCCACCAGAAACGCACAACGCTACAGAGTTCATGGTTGGATAGGTTTAAGTAAAAAAACAACTGAGATTTAACATCGTGACCTAACATAGCATCATCGCAACATCGCAGTTCAACATTGCAACGTGACATCTTGACTTTTTTTTTACTTTTTTACGCCACATAACAAAGGTAAAGTCTGCGTTTACTTTTGATCCTATGAAGAGTCCTCTGTTTGTTTGACTCCTCAATCTGTCCTTTAAGATATACAGTATGTGTGTGTACACAGTATATATACATATTTTTAACTGTATTTGTTGGGCATACCCTCACAGGGGCAATGTGTTGGTTAATAGCTAGTGTGAAATTAAATCATTGGATCAATCGAATTATTAATAATCGCTAAGATAATTCCCAAAATAAATAAATAACGGAGCACCACCGTAAAAAGGAACTAATAACCAAACTCTAAATCAAGTCTCATAATTGATATTCACTCACTAATAGCGAGGAATTGAAGGTTTGAGTTCGTACACTGACGGTGTCCATCACTACAGTGAACATATGCAGAGAAATCACAGAAAACTGCTCCTTAAAGTAAAACAGGATTTATATACTTCCAACAACACTAATCACATCAATACAATTTGAAATCAACAAAAGCTATTATACAATATCCTAATATCTAAACAACAAATAAAAACATTCATTCATGCGTGTGGAGGGGGAGGTGTGTGTGTGTCTTAAGGAAGGAAGCTAGCTGGACGCTAAGCTACCGACCACATGGCCTTGTTGCTAGCAGGCTGTGTTTGTTCCTCACATAGTTAAACCTCTGTCTTCTCTATATGGGTGGATGGACAGGTGTGTGTGTGTGTGTGTGTGTGTGTGTGTGTGTGTGTGTGTGTGTGTGTGTTCATCACATCATGCAGTTCTTTAACATACACAATCTCACGTCAAACAATACAGTAAACATGAAAACAAAAATAATGACACATTCCTTGCATGGGGTTTATGCCTTGCAGCAGAAATGCATTCAAAAGTCAGCCTTAGTTTTATGCCATGGCGGGAGCCCGACATGTGTATATACACACATGTAGCCTACGTCTGACAGCCGGAGAGTAGAAAGGAGCCGCTCCTTCCCAAAGTTCAAAGTTCACAGCAATAAAGACTCCAAAAGCAAAAGGCAGCGCGTAGTCCGCTGCCTACGCTGTTTGACTTACAAGCCAACACAGAAAAGTGGAATAAAGAAACAGCACGGGTCACATCCACTTAAATATTGTGTCGACTCAGACCTCAGCAGAGCACCGCAGCTCCGTTTTCCCCGACGCCTGCAGCTCTCTGAGGCCATGTAAGTCAATATTGGCTCGGCCTCCACAAGGCTGCAGGAGCCAACTCCCAATCAGTATTCAAGTGTGGGATGGAAATGTGGCGGCGGGGTGAGAAGTCTCCTAAAAGCACTAGACGGGTGAGAAGAACCAGTGGAGGTGGAGTTTTACTGCGCAGGAAATACACAAACCCCTTCTCTATATCACACACACTCACACACGTCTGACCCGGGGGCTGTGAGACACACACACACTACATGTGCACAGAGCAGACACACAGACACTCACAAAGAGAGACTGCGCAGGAGACCTGGGGGCAGAGGTCATGTTGTGTCTGTCTGCTTCTCGCTGTGTCCGTCTCACGCTATCAACACTTCATTCGCATCTTTCACTGGCTGTGATTCCTTCTTCACATGAACAAAATAGGGCAAAACGTCCTGAACTGCTCTAAATGGGTTATTTGTATCACTGTTTCTCTGTCCGTCGGTTCCATGCGTTTGGTGTCACTCAGTAGGAATATGAGTCGGCGGCGGGTCAGCGTGGGTTTAGTCCGTCTACGTGCCGATAACCACAGGAGATTATCCGCCAGAATCACATATTGTATTCAGTTTGCATCTCTACCAAGAAAAACATGCAATTCATGTTAAATTCTAGTGTTAATTTCTGACATTATTAACAGTGAATAGAAATACAGAGATAAGACGTCTTATGGTGTGATGGTCGTGTTCTTTGTCTGTTGGCTTCAGGTAAACGACCGGTTGGACAGGTACTGCTGCGGCTTCACACCCGATCCAGCAGAACTCTGTGTGGAGAACCTGCTCCACGCCAAGTGTGGCAACACCAAGGACCTGCTGCTGGTTCACATCCTGGTACGGGTCCCACAAGCACACCTTTCACTCTTAAAGGCCTTTCGCGCTCTTTCCTCCCCACAATAATCCAATGCATTATTTCTCAGTCCGAAGGGCGATCTCTCCGCTCTCGATGTTGGTACAAACTGCTGCCTCTCTGAGGGCTTTCTGTTCATTGCTTGTCCTGCGTGAGCTCTGCAGAGAGCGACATGTTGGTCGCTGCCATTCTTCCATGGCAACGCAGCCGAACGCACACAGCACTAAAAGGTCCCGGCAGGGATGATGAGCGCGTTGTTGCAAACGAGTCTGGCAGATGCTTCCGCGGAGGAGCTTGTTAAAGCGCGTGTGGTTTGCGTTGTTTGCTACCGTATGTAAAAATAGACCATGCCGTTTGTTTGACGCTTTTTTTTGTCGCACAGTGTTTCAAGTATATTTTGTACATTTCAAAGCACAGGAGAGCAGGTGTGTTCTTGATAATATTAACCAGGTTCCTGTTCTATTCATGTGTCAATAACCTGTGCGTGTTGACAGAGACCTCTCTGCCTCGTGTGAAACGATTTGTTCTTTACCTTCTAAGAGCCCAACAAATGCTGGAGGGATGTTAGAGCATCATTCTTTTAATGTTTCAAAACCAGAAGAAAAAAAGGTAATTAAGGTCATAGCACATTGTTATATACATGTCTCATCTGAAATGTATATGTATATACAACATTCTGTGCTCCTCAGAGCAGCTAGAGGCCATAATGCCGTCACGTCAGAGCTGCAGGCGGCTCCATTTGTATCGTTGCAAACTCTTGAAAAAGGTACCATGACACATAGATTGCATGGTTTTCCCTTTTTTTATCATTTATTTTTAGCTTTTGTGCTGAAGGGAAAGACATTTGTCAGACGTGTAATGTGTCTGCCAGTATCCAAGCACCACGTTTTACACTAATGGTTGTATATTTAAGTATGTAAATTACACTTAATAATTATGGTGACATTAACTCATAGCCAAACACAATTAAAATTGTACACACATAGCTTGACAACATTTCTCCAAGTGACAATACAACCCTCAGGGAACAAGGCATTGACAGGCTTTAGAGGGGTCCTTTAATTCTACTGCTGGTGCCGTTAACAAAGCATCTCTAAAGAGGAGGACTTCAGTACATGAGATATGGAGCGGGGCGCCGTAAAGGCTTCTATTGGACGGTTAGTTATGCTAATTCACACTCATACCTCTGTATACGCTGGTCATTCACACAGTTAGTGAGGAACATCTGGTGAATCATTAGTGAAACATTCACATCCAACTCATTTCAGTGACCGTTTCCCAAAACCTCAGCCAAGCCTTTTATGATGTTTAAAAAGTATTGTGCTCCTCTTCCAGACAGAAAGGTGGGCTTTTGGGGGGGCGTTCACCTCTGCAAAGTGCTACCTCAGTGGACTTGTAGAACAAGTGTACAACTAGTGTATAACCAATGTACTACCAGTGTATAAGCAGTGTAAAAACACCCTACATATGTGTGAAATAATGCTCATGAAACCTGACAAACATCAACCCCATGTCGTACTAGAATAATGCCGAAAGTCAGAATATCCAAACAGAACATGGTGTTCACAAGGAAACAACAGGACCGAGAAACAGAAGCGGCTGAATGGAACATTTGTTATATTATTTTCATTATTAGAGGCAACAAGACTCTACTAGTACTTTACTAGGGCTGGCAAGTTAAACGCCGTGAAGCACCAGGCAGCTCGCCACAGTAATACCATTTCCTGCAGCCGTGCAGGCGTGTTGGTGTGTTCTTTGTAATGTCGGCCAACGCGTCAACGAGTCACAGGACTGTGTTTAGCATTCGATAGCTGCAATTCTCCTCCTAAAGGTAAACTGTCCCCAACCTGCAGTTCCGCCCGTCTTTCCGCTTCTGTTTTGTTTCAGGGTAGATATTCATTCATTGTGATGATGGACTGAAACACAAAGATAAACTTCCAGCCGCAGCTCATCATGTTGAGCCGGTTGAACAATAACTAGGAAGCAGAATATTTTCTTTTGTGCACGCTAATCATTGTTTTATTTCTTCATCACTTAAACCGATTCCAACTATTTTATCTCACCTTTATACTTTCTGTCGATAACTTTTTTATTCTACCAGGTTTATTTCACACGTCAGTGACCAAAAAGTACTGCCTACTAAATAGCTTAAACTCCAGTGCTGTGTGTCACCTGACGGTCTGTGTGTGTGTGTGTGTGTGTGTGTGCTCAGGTGAGGAAGGCGGATCCCTCCCGACTGGTGTTCATAGACAACGCCGGCAGGCCGCAGCAGTCCGCCAACAACCTGAACTTCCGCCTGGTCGAGGGGATTGATGAGTGAGTGCACGACGTTGCTTTAAAGCAGGAAAGGTGCAGATTTAGGATAAATATTTTTTGCATCTGCGTGCCGCGGGGAGTCGGGAGCTCTCTTGGGCTCACAGCAGGCACAACGTCTGAAGGCGAGAAAATAAAAGGCATCTAACAACCCGTTTCCCCGGTGAGGCGCTTAGCGCTGAGCAGCGCGGAAAGGTCCTCTGGAAGCTCGTTACAGTTTGTTTCCGGGTCTGTCTGATGAGATTAGTGAGCATTTAATTAGGCCGCTATTCAACATGCTGTGATGGAGTTTCCCCCTTTATCTGTCACGTAGGATTACTGAGCCGCTCCATAAAGTGCTCTTAAATATCTGAACCCTGAACGGGAGAATAAATGGAACTAGATTATTCATGTCTTGTGTTATTATTGTAAGGTTGAGCAAAATAAAAGGGAATAATGGTTATTTCCTTGACGTGGACGGTGACTCATTTTAAAGTGTACTTTACTTTTGATTTGATGCTGGCAAAAAAGGACGTTTTCATATTACAAAACTGCATCGTCAGTTACATTTTGATTGTAAACATAAATCTCCCAAATGAAGAGTGTGTGTGACAAAATACAAAGTGTTTCATCAGGCTCAGTGAAGGCAGGAGGAAGGAGAAGAGAGTTGGGTTCAGCGTGAGGGTCCAATGAAAGTTATTAGTATGGGAACTTGATTTAGTGGGAGCTGAGTTGACTGGATGAAGTGACAATACTCTTGTATGTTGTATCGAGAGCACAAGGTTTTACACGCGTGTCGTTCTGTCTGTGTTGAACCTACGACCTGTTCCTTCCTCAGGTTTCCACAGAGAGCCGTGTCGGTTCTCCAGTCGGGCTGCCTGGAGAGTCTTCTCCTGCGCTCCCTCTACTCGGACAGGGCGTTCTGGGACAGCCGAGGGGGGGCCGGCGGCCTCGGGCCTCTCGTCCGCACGCTGGAGCACCGAGGGAAGATTCTGCTGCAGCACATCGGAGACATGAAGCTGCAGCTGAAGAGGGACCTGTGAGAGACACGTTGATCCCTCAGGTCCGGGTTTAAAACAAACAACCCCTTTTATTTAAAGGGGTCACAACAAAGACGACGTCCACAAGGGCAACCGCAGGTTTCAAAGTACTTACGAGTGTTCGGTTTACTAAAAAGGGATCAATTGGAAATTCAAAGCCTCTCCATGATTGACAGATTGCCTCCACGTTGTCCTCAAGATGTGGACAGCTATCAGCTAACGGTGCTCACAGCGCGAACCTGAGGGCTGAACCGGAGCTACGTTTGTTAGCTGCTAGCTTGAGGCTTAGCAAAACCACAACGGTGTCATGAAAACACATATTACACACATACTAATATGAGTCCTTTCACATTGTCTTTTCTCAGTTGTAAGAATTGTTTTTATCAAGTATTCACTAATCATTTTGATTTGATTTGCATTGATAGCATTGATAGCATTGATAGCAGGGAGTAAACCCTCAGTGCCGTTACAAAGAGGTCAACGCTCGCTGAGGACAAACCCCATTATAGTCACGGTTGAGTTTTTAATAAGCGATTCTAATAACCATGAAGGTGAAGCTCTTTGGCCCCTCGGAGATGTCTTCACCATGAGCTAGAGGTAGAGCGAGACGAGGGCATTAATTAGCCATTCATTCGGCCTCTGCCAACAAACTCCTCAGGGAGGAGGCGCCTGTTAGAGCGCGCTAATTGTTTGATCAGCAGCAGCACGCAGCGACGTCCCCGGAGCGGCCCGTTGGCGTGGGGACGCTTGTCACTCCAAATACGTTCATGTGCTCCATGCGGCCGTCCGCCGGCGCTCGCTAATCGCTCTCCGAGATGCCCTCACGGGAGGAGCAATGTGAGGCACATGAATCCCCCGCTCCTCCTCGCAGCCAAGTGAGCAGTTTAGTGGAAAGAAGCGGCGTCTATTTCTTTCTATTTGGACATTTTACCGAGAGCAGGCGGCAGATCACGTGACTGATTTGGAGGACTGGTTTGTGAGATAAGCCCCTCTGCTTTTAATCGAAGGATTACAAATGTCTGTCGGCAAATCGTTTTTGCCTTGAGATGAAAATGGACCAAATATAGAAGTATTTATACATATTGCAATAGATGAAAGAAAAGGGATGAAGAATCAAGTGTTTTTACACGTTTCCAAAGTTGGTCTTTTGGTATTTGATTCCTGTTAGACGAGATTCTCGCCGTACCGGCTCTGAATTAAAATTCCACTGGTAACTTCTTGGATTAATGACATTTTCTATGGCTCCCTCTTTCATCACTGAATACTTGTCTCTAATGAGAAATGCCTCAAACGTGTGATCCCGTCTTTATCCCCACTTGATCTCTTATATCCAATGTGTTGCTTTTTTTCACCCATAAAACCAGCAGAAAGTGAGCTGATTTTAGATAACATTCATTTCTCGGCTTCTATTCGACCATGTTTTTGGTCCTGTTCATTACAACGCCATCTGTAGTGGACGTGATGACTGCCCTACAACGCCGGCATGAGAGATTTTTTGGACTTTGTTTGTAAATCTAGAAACGAAAGGTCAGAGAGAAAGATTGCAACGTGTATGAGAGGACGACAAATAACAAAGAAACAGATTAATTGGTTTATTTGAAATACGAAGCTGGATCTCAGGAAAAAAACATTCACACAAACATGGGTCAAAATAAATGTACAATAAGGTCCTGAATCCTATCACCCCCACCGGAAACCCCCCCCTCTCACATTTGTTGTTGAAAAAAAACACATTCTTTGCACTTGGTCAATTGTTTGTTCTTTTACTGTGGAATGACGCAGCGATTCGCCGACTAATCGTTGCAGCTCCACGTTATGACGACTAAAGAACCTGGTGGTCTTTGGGTTTGTGACCCTCTCGTCCCCCACTGCAATGTCTGTTTTATGGATAATTGTTGACCCCAGTCATGAAAAACAGACAGCTAGAGGTACAAGCAATGCATCTGCGCATCAGGGCTCTCGAACTGGAAAAGGGAGCCCCGGTAGTCTCCACCCCGATGTCTCCTCTTGACCGCAGTGCTATTTCTACTCCGGCTTTTGACATTAGTAGGCACATAGCTTTAGTCCCTCCGTTTCGCGAGTCAGAGGTTGACTCATATTTTAGCGCTTTTGAGCGGATAGCTGCTGCCCTGAGTTGGCCTAAAGAGTTCTGGTCCCTTCTCCTCCAGTGTAAATTAGTGGGGAAAGCTCAAGAAGTCTGTGCCAGTCTGTCTATTGAGGATAGTCTTGACTATAAAATACTGAAAAAGACAGTGTTACAGGCCTACGAGCTGGTCCCGGAAGCATACAGACAAAAATTTAGGAATAGTGATAAAACTGCTAACCAGACATATGTTGAGTTTGTGCGTGACAAGAGCATTCTGTTTGATAAATGGTGCCAGGCGTGTAATGTTAAAAACATGGCGGAAATCAGAGAGCTCATTTTGCTCGAGGAATTCAAAAAGTGTTTGCCGGAAAGAATTGTGGTCTATTTGAACGAACAAAAAGAATCATCGGTAACGAAAGCGGCTGTTCTGGCTGATGAGTTCATTCTAACTCATAAAAGCGTTTTTTCTATGCCGGCGCCTCGCGTTTCTCAAGTAATGCCTGAGCGCAGAGTTCGGTCGCCAAAGATGATGCGTAAAAGCACCTCACCAACAGCGGGTGAGGGCCGTGAGTGTTTCTATTGCCATGAGCCAGGCCATTTGATCGCGGTTTGTCCGATTCTTAGGAAAAAAGGACCACACAAAGGTACTAACCCTCCTGCCGGTGTGGGTTTCATAAACACCGTGTCACCACCGGTAAAACATACTGAGCTGTTACCTGAAGAAAAATACGCGGAGGTTGACCCTCGGTTCAAGCCGTTCGTATCTCACGGGTTTGTTTCTTTAACTGGCGAGCAATCGGAAAAAGTGCCAGTAACTATTCTTCGAGATACAGCCGCCTATCATTCATTCATGCTGGCTAATGTGCTGCCGCTCTCCAACGAAACGTCGTGTTCTTCTGATTTGCTAGTGTGGGGAATCAAAATGAGTGAACTTCATGCCCCACTGCACATGATTCACTTGCATTCAGCGCTTGTGTCTGGACAGGTGAAAGTTGCCGTGCTCCCACAGTTTCCGATTAGTGGCGTTTCGTTTATTTTGGGTAACGATTTGGCCGGAGGAAAAGTGTTTCCTCTGCCCGAAGTAGTTAGTGACCCAATTTCGTCGGTGTCTGCTTGCTGTTCACCCTTTGCCTCTTCTGCTGTGTCTGTGCCAAATCTGTTTCCTGTGTGCGCTATTACGCGTGCACAGGCTCGTAAATTGGGTGAAAATGTGGATTTGTCTGAGTCGTTTATGGCTACGCTAGTTGAGGGTGAGCCCTCCTGTTCAGTGTCATCCGATGAGTGTGAAAATGTATTAAAATGCATCAATGAGTTTGATCTATTTCCTGCTGACACAGACCTAAGTTTAAATGTGACCCGAGAAATGTTGACTAAAGCCCAGATGAGTGATCCGTCTCTAACTTCGTGTCTGTCCTCTGTTGTAGCCGCCGAGGAAGACGGCAAACCAGTTCGGTTTTTTTTGGACAACGGTGTCCTGATGAGACGGTGGAGTCCCGACTCCAGTGAGATGTGCGCTGTAAATCAAGTGGTTGTGCCAACTGACTACCGAGCGCAAATTTTGAGTCTGGCACATGACTCCAGCTTAGCTGGCCACCTGGGTGTTAAAAAGACGTACCATCGTGTGTTGCGCAATTTCTTTTGGCCTGGATTAAAAACTGACGTTTCGAAGTATTGCCGCACCTGTCACACATGTCAAGTTGTGGGAAAGCCCAACCAACCTGTTCCGCCGGCTCCTCTGCATCCGATCCCGGTGGTTGGTGAGCCGTTTGAACGAGTGTTAATAGATTGTGTGGGGCCGTTACCCAGAACTAAATCTGGACATCAGTATATTCTAACGGTGATGTGCGCCGCGACGAGGTATCCTGAAGCTATTCCCCTGCGCACTCTCAGAGCAAAACCAGTCGTGAAAGCTCTCACTAAATTCTTTTCAACGTTTGGCTTGCCTAAAACTATCCAGAGTGACCAGGGCACAAATTTCATGTCGAAATTGTTCGCACAGGTAATGAGAGAGCTAAAAGTTAAACATGTAACTTCAAGTCCTTACCACCCGGAGTCTCAAGGTGCACTTGAGAAGTTCCACCAAACCCTAAAATCTATGTTGCGTAAATATTGTCTTGAGTCTAACCGAGAGTGGGATGAAGGTCTCCCCCTCCTGTTATTTGCCGTGCGTGAAACTCCTCAGGAGTCTTTGGGGTTCAGTCCTTGTGATTTGGTCTTTGGCCATACTGTCCGCGGTCCCCTTCGGCTACTTAAAGAAAAGTGGTTAGCAGAGTCGCCAAAAACTGAACATAAGCTGCTAGATTATGTCAGTTCCTTTCGTGAGCGTCTCAATTATGTGTGTCAGTTAGCCCGTGACAACTTGTCACAAAGTCAAGCTAAAATGAAGAGTCGTTATGACAAAAAGTCTGTCCTCCGTGTCTTCCAACCAGGTGACAAGGTTTTGGTGCTTCTTCCGTTGCCGGGATCCAGTTTGCATGCTCGGTTTTCGGGTCCGTACACGGTGGAGAGGAAAATTAGTGACACTGACTACGTTGTTCAAACTCCAGATCGGAAAAGAAAATCTAGAGTGTGCCATATTAACATGTTGAAACGTTATTTTTCCAGAGTGAGTGAATCCCCGCTGTCTCTTGCTGCACCCGTGATGTCCGTGTCCGCTACTCCTCCTCAGTACCACCTAGCCGATGATGGGTTGGCAGAGAAAAGTGGTTTGATGCCGGCCGCGCGTTTGAGAAATTCAGAGGTACTGAGTAACTTGGAGGGTTTTTTGGCCCATCTGTCGGACTCAGCTCTTGCAGATGTTAGGGATTTGATAGAGAATAACCTATTGCTTTTCTCTGACCATCCTAGGCAAACGTCTGTCCTGTTCCATGACATTGACGTGGAGGGTCACAAACCCATTAAGCAACATGCGTATCGCGTAAATCCGGCCAAAAGGGCTATGATGCAGGAGGAGGTGAGCTATCTGGTTGAGCATGGATTAGCTGTTCCCAGTACCAGTGCGTGGAGCTCACCCTGTGTCTTGGTTCCGAAACCCGACCACACTCCTCGTTTCTGTAACGATTACCGAAAAGTAAATTCAGTCACAAAACCTGATTCATTTCCGCTCCCCAGAATGGAAGATTGCATAGATCGTGTAGGCTCCGCTAAATATGTGACAAAGCTGGACCTGTTAAAAGGTTACTGGCAAGTACCGTTAACGCCACGGGCCTCAGAAATTTCAGCTTTTGTCACACCCGATACTTTCCTCCAGTACACTGTTATGCCATTCGGGCTGCGTAATGCACCCGCTACTTTCCAACGGTTGATGCGTATCGTGTTATCTGGTGTAGAAAATTGCGAAGCTTACTTAGATGATGTTGTTGCTTACTCCTCCACCTGGGCCGACCATCTCCACACATTGTCCCTCATTTTCAGTCGTCTCCGTGAGGCCTCACTCACCCTCAACCTCGCAAAATGTGAATTTGGTAGGGCCACTGTTACCTATTTAGGTAAACAGGTAGGTCAGGGGCAGGTGCGTCCTTTGGCTGAAAAAGTGCAGGCGATTATTGATTTCCCGGTCCCCCCGTCCAAGAAAGCGTTGCGCCGTTTTCTTGGAATGTGTGGGTATTATCGGGGTTTTTGTCGAAACTTTTCGGACGTTGTTGCTCCTCTCACAGGACTTGTGAGTCCTTTAAAATCGTTTATTTGGTCCCCCGCCTGTCAAGCTGCCTTCGAGTCGGCCAAGGCATTACTGTGCAATGCACCAGTTCTCGCAGCGCCCTGTTTTACGCGACCCTTTAAGTTAGAGGTTGACGCCAGTGCGTGTGGCGCAGGGGCTGTCCTCTTGCAGGAGGACAGTCAGTCCATTGATCACCCCGTGTCTTACTTCTCAAAAAAGTTTAATAAGCACCAGCTTAATTACAGTACCATTGAGAAGGAAGCTCTTTCGCTATTGTTAGCCTTACAATATTTCGAAGTTTACCTTGGGTCTAGTTCACAGCCTGTCTCGGTATTCACAGATCATAACCCATTGGTATTTCTGGCTCACATGCAAAACTCTAACCAGCGGCTGATGCGCTGGTCTCTCCTTCTGCAGGATTTTAACCTGCAGATCCGCCACAAAAAGGGTACGGAGAACGTAATCGCAGACGCCTTATCCAGGTGCTCAGCTTTATAGGAAGTAAACCTTTTAGGGGAAGGTTTACTTCTTGGGTGTGGGGGTGTTATGACTGGGGTCATCTGTGTCGTGTTTGTGGGTTTCTTTTGGTGTCTTTCTGGTTTCTTTATTCAAACAGGGATGTGCCACCACCAGGCGCGGATTGGTGGACGGTCTCCCACCCGTCCTGTGATTGGCTGCAGCCGGCATATAATGGAAGCCAAGATGGCGTCCGAGGCAGAGCAGACCAGAGCAGGGGAGAACAGCAGCAGAGCACAACCCTCGTCCTCCTCCTCTTCCAACCAGCCACTTGTAGCATACCGTGAAGCTGAATAAGTATTCTGTTTTTCTTTTGAGTTGGTTTTCTCCTGTTTTAAAGTAGTTAGGTAGGTAAGACTGATGTCATTATTTTTCTCCTTTGTTTTGGTAGGTCAGCGTCTTATTTTCTAGCTAGGTTCGTTTTTTGGTTTGTTTGTTATATTGGGGATGGGCAACGGCGAAGCCGTGGTTTGTCTTTGCCTCAAAATACTGGGTTTTTCTCAACCTAGAGCTTTTTTTCAATAAATATCCCCTATACAAACTTAAAGTGTGTGTGGCTATTTGGGAGACGGGGAAGATTGGGGCCTATTCATGTTGCACCTTAGGCACCCCTAGACTGGGGCGTAACAATAATCATTATTTCATTGATGTCTTTTGGATTTCTCTGAATGTCTGCTTTGTATAGTGTATTGTGCAATAAATCTTCATTGAAGGATGAATATATTGTTTGGGAATATTAACGTCAATGTTACCGGTTACATCCAATGCTATCAATGAAATGGACTCTATGCTGCAGGTGTCACGGTGTGGTTCACTTCCTGTCTTATTTTGTAGTTTTCTGCCACTCGTGTCCCCGGGTAACTTCACTTCCTGCCTTGTCTCGTCATCCCCTGTGTTCGTCTAATAGTTTCCACCTGTGTCCAATCACCTGCACCTCCCTTGTGTATTTAAGCCATGTGTCTCTTGTGTCACTTGTCGCGTCATTGTCTTTTGCCACGCATGTCCTTGTCCTGTCTTTCGTCTTGGATCGCCGTAGTTTCTCGCCTGTGTGCTTTTGCCCCGGTTCCTGTGTTTTTTGGCCTTTGGACTATTAAAGTCTTTTTGTTTTCAACAAGTCTGCGTTTGAGTCCTGCCTTCCACCCTCATCCCGTGACAGAATGACGCGACCAAAAAAGGGCTCAGCAGACCCGCTGCCAGACTACGGTCCGGACTACCTGGACGTAAGGAGTCCCTTCTGGCAGCGGAAAACAGACTGTGTTTTTGGTCCCAGGAGCTATCAGCTCGCCTGCCTCGAGCTCCGAGACCTCCTTAACCCTAGGAGGAGCAAGCGGAAGAAGCGATCTCCCGTTCCCGCTGGGCCGCCGCAGCAATCTCCCGTTCCCGCTGGGCCGCCGCAGCGATCTCCCGTTCCCGCTGGGCCGCCGCAGCGATCTCCCGTTCCCGCTGGGCCGCCGCAGCAATCTCCCGTTCCCGCTGGGCCGCCGCAGCGATCTCCCGTTCCCGCTGGGCCGCCGCAGCGATCTCCCGTTCCCGCTGGGCCGCCGCAGCGATCTCCCGTTTCCGCTGGGCCGCCCCGACTCTCACCCATGCCCCCGACCCGACCAGTTCCGGCCCCACGCTCCATGCCCCCGACCCGACCAGTTCCGGCCCCACGCTCCATGCCCCCGACCCGACCAGTTCCGGCCCCACGCTCCATGCCCCCGACCCGACCAGTTCCGGCCCCACGCTCCATGCCCCCGACCCGACCAGTACCGGCCCCACGCTCCATGCCCCCGACCCGACCAGTCCCCGCTCCGAGACTCAGGCTCCCTCCCTCCCATCCCATGGTCCTCTCCCACCCTCCCGTTGGTGATTTGAGGGCCGTCTGGGATCCGGCCCTTGAGGGGGGGGCTACGGGGTGGGTTATGGGGGGGGCTGAGCCGCCGCAGACTACGGAGTTGTTCCGTGTCCCCGAGCCGGAGCAGACCGCGGAGGTGTCCCGTGTCCCCGAGCCGGAGCAGACCGCGGAGGTGTCCCGTGTCCCCGAGCCGGAGCAGACTGCGGAGGTGTTCCGTGTCCCCGAGCCGGAGCAGACTGCGGAGGTGTTCCGTGTCCCCGAGCCGGAGCAGACTGCGGAGGTGTTCCGTGTCCCCGAGCCGGAGCAGACTGCGGAGGTGTTCCGTGTCCCCGAGCCGGAGCAGACTGCGGAGGTGTTCCGTGTCCCCGAGCCGGAGCAGACTGCGGAGGTGTTCCGTGTCCCCGAGCCGGAGCAGACTGCGGAGGTGTTCCGTGTCCCCGAGCCGGAGCAGACTGCGGAGGTGTTCCGTGTCCCCGAGCCGGAGCAGACTGCGGAGGTGTTCCGTGTCCCCGAGCCGGAGCAGACTGCGGAGGTTTCCCGTGTCCCCGAGCCGGACCTCACTGCGGAGGTTTCCCGTGTCCCCGAGCCGGACCTCACTGCGGAGGTTTCCCGTGTCCCCGAGCCGGACCTCACTGCGGAGGTTTCCCGTGTCCCCGAGCCGGACCTCACTGCGGAGGTTTCCCGTGTCCCCGAGCCGGACCTCACTGCGGAGGTTTCCCGTGTCCCCGAGCCGGACCTCACTGCGGAGGTTTCCCGTGTCCCCGAGCCGGACCTCACTGCGGAGGTTTCCCGTGTCCCCGAGCCGGACCTCACTACGGAGGTTTCCCGTGTCCCCGAGCTGCCGACGACGACTACTAACCCGGACGTTTCCCGTGTCTCCGAGTCTGCCATTCTAGAGACGTTCCGTGCCTTGCAGTCGCCGCTCCGGAGCCGGATTGGTGACCGCCCGCCGGGCCGACCCCCAGAGGCTCCCCGCTCGTCTGGCCGCCCGCCGGGCCGCCCGCCAGAGTTTCCAGGGTGGTCCGACCAACGTCTCTGGTTTCCCTCCCCACCCACCCCTTGTTCGCTCTAGTGTTGGCCGTCTGGAATTCGGCCCTTAAGGGGGGGGTACTGTCACGGTGTGGTTCACTTCCTGTCTTATTTTGTAGTTTTCTGCCACTCGTGTCCCCGGGTAACTTCACTTCCTGCCTTGTCTCGTCATCCCCTGTGTTCGTCTAATAGTTTCCACCTGTGTCCAATCACCTGCACCTCCCTTGTGTATTTAAGCCATGTGTCTCTTGTGTCACTTGTCGCGTCATTGTCTTTTGCCACGCATGTCCTTGTCCTGTCTTTCGTCTTGGATCGCCGTAGTTTCTCGCCTGTGTGCTTTTGCCCCGGTTCCTGTGTTTTTTGGCCTTTGGACTATTAAAGTCTTTTTGTTTTCAACAAGTCTGCGTTTGAGTCCTGCCTTCCACCCTCATCCCGTGACAGCAGGTTGATGTTATTCACCTTTAGATGTACAAAGTAGAATGCAGTTAAAACGAAAATAAATGGTGTACAACATAACACCCTTAAAAAAGCCTGGTGTAGCGAAATAACATCATGGGCCCCCACACTTAATAATTTAACCTCGGCTGATGTTTCTCTGAATCCACGTTGGTCTGTTCGGTAATGTTCCTGCAGTATCTTCTACACAGACCATTTGCTGTCATCAAATAAGTCCGTTGTTCACTCAGCTGCTAAAAAACAAGTCAAGTTGGCCAGTCACTCCAGTCGGTGTCATTTGGAAGTTTTGTGTCCAAATGAAATGAGAACCCTGAGCCACCAGGGAGGAGGAAGAGGAGGAAGAGGAGGATCAGGGTATTTTAGCATGAGCTTTTTATTTCCATTAAGCCAAGGAGCCCGGAGCCAGATCCATTAGGCGGAAACATTGAGCATAATTCAGAGCAGGAACGATTCAAAACATTTTCCACCTCGGTCTTATGAGTCCTATGCACGACTTTCTACACACATTCAGGTTCAAGTTCACCAAATAGTTCAAATTAGAAAGGATGCATCTGAGGGTTGACGCGGAGAGAGGGACATTGTCTCCTCTGGGAATATACAAACACATCATTGATGCACAGAGAAGGGCATCGCATGCAATGTGGTAAATCCATGGAAGAACTGTTTATGGGAAGCTGCTCCATTTTTATTTAGTGTATTGTACACACTTCTAGCTTAACCAAGAGCGCTCCACTGTCACCATCAATTTAAACTGAAGCATCTCAGAGGAAACACATTAGCCTTCTTCCTGTTTGCACTTGCTTCCATTAGTGATCATACGTCTCCCAAGCATGCTCAAAACACACTTTACTGTGCATGTGTGTGTGTGAGAGAGGGACAGACGCAGCGTTGTGAACATATACCATATATAGTTTATGTTCACAACGCTACGGCATATATATATATTTCAATCCGGAGAGACTTGTTGAAATTTGAACACTTCTTTATTTTAACAGGCATAATATTGATATTGCAATGTTGTTTGGGGCTTGGACTCACCCTGCTGCAGGATAGACCAGGGCCCGGGATGCCCAGCCGAGATGAGGCATATCCCTCCCCTTTGGGAGTCCAGACACTGGTGGTGGTGGTAGAGAATAAGATGCTTCAATCTCCTGATATGCCAGGTTCTGCTGTAGATTGGAGGCTTCCGGGGTGGTGGCGGGTCGTCTTTGGTGCGTGCTGAAATGACAACCGACAGCAAAAGAGTATATATAGTATATATACTGTATATATATATACAGTAAAGTAGTAATGCATATTTAATTCTTGTGCATGCTGGGATGCTGAAAATGATTGGATGGCTACAACGTTTGTCACCAGCCGCCACTGATTGAGGCCATAAACTCATGTTTACAGTGTTTACTCAGAGACAAAGTCAAGAGAGAAGTAGAGTCCTTTTCTCCCCCTGATAGTCGGCAGAGAGGACGCACGGTTTCGCTGTGTAGAACCGGAGGTTGCTGCGTTGTGCTGCCACAACACACATTTTTATCTTGAAAGTGCACACGGTGCATGTTTGAATGAAAATATTTTAAATCCATAATGTGCCACTACAATTGCCAGGCTCCATCAGCCCGCTATCATCAGGGCACGAGAAAATGGGACTTTTTAAATCTAATGTAAAAATGCGTTGGTTCTTGTACTCGCTTGTCTACACTATGACACTATTAGCACAATCATGTGAAAGATGAAGTTGACTCTCCCTGATTGAAAATTATTTACACATTTTCAGCTGATAATGATATTTTCAAAGCGGGTGACAGAGGGCCACCGATAATAAGCTGCTCTCCATATTAGGGAAGTGGATGCAAGACAGGTCAACGCCTCGAGCCTGTCCTGCTCTTTCTTCTGATTCCTGCTCCCCTTTTCTTCTCTTGTCTGTTTCCCTTTCAGACGCTCTGAGCTCAACATTCGGAGCGCTGAGTCCTGAATTTGAATACGACGGCTCTTCTGTGATGTGACACTTGCTAACAAGTTTTGTTGAACAGGCTTGAACAGGATCTCTCCTCATCCAGTTACCGTAGCAATGGTGACGCCCTGTCGCCACGATTTTTTTTGGCGTTCAGGATACAAAGGAAACGTTGATTTGTGTTTACGTGCACATTTAAATAATTATCGCTTGCAGGATTACTAGTAAACAGGTTACTCTGTACAATGAATTTGGTAAAACAAAACATGCCCCAGGAGACGGCTGTTCGTGTCCTATGTGAAACTAAAAGTACACATTGAGTTTACACTTGTTACATAATGTCATGAAAGCTGCTCAGGGTGGCTGGTTTTTATTTGCAGGCTTGTGCCGACAAAACAATATATCAGATCATGTCATTCAATGATTCTTTGTAAAACCAATCATGAACCTTTTTCAAACCGTTACCAAGTAATGTTGTTGCCTAACCCTCATCAATCGCTTCACATTGTGATCTTTTTAAGCAGGATACACATTTATATGAAACGTATTCATGGAACATTTCTTCCACTGGTCTGCAAAGACAAAACCAGGCCAACATTCTCTTCGTCCAGAGATGTCGACACATGTTTTGCTTGAATCAACTGACACAATTCCATCTTCAAAACCTGGTGCTCTCTCAGTGGGGGCCTTCCATGATGTTAGCATGATGACATTAGCAATGACATTAGCTGTAAACCATGTTTCTCAAACTCTTTTGCTGGCAACGCACTCAGAAAATGACAAACCATGGTAATGAAATTCACAACAGGCGCTATCTGTGAAGCGAAATAGGCTCAAATTGATTGAACAGGTCGTGATCTATAAGGGGAAGATTGTTCGTGATCACATTTGTGGGCACTCGCAGGACTCAGGACTGCTTGTCGCTGCCATGTATTTCTGTCAGCATCATACACTGCATGAGAAGGTATTTCTGCAGAGTAGCCAGCTCCTTCTTCCACGTCTTATGAATGTTTTGAGTCTCCATATACAACCATAAGTATGTAAGCCTGTGAAAATCAACAAAAAGATGGAAAAATGAAGACACAATCCTGTTTGTATGACAAACTGTCACATTAAAAGCAACAAGCAAGTCTCAAAAGCCACTGTTTCTGCAGTAAACTCTGAAAGTCTCAGTCGCTGTTATTGAAAGCTGGACGAATCCAGGAGAAATGGCAGACTGTTTATATCCATGTGGAAAATCAAAACAAAATACTTTTAGAGAAAGCCAAAAGGTGAGACTGTGCACCTGATGTGAATTAGTGTGAGTGTGGTTTTATTTCACTGAACAATAACACAATCTACGTTGCATTAAATTACTTAACATTATGTCCAGCCTCCAAAAGAAGCAAAACCAATTCAATATACTACTAAAGAGAACTCCATGTGCGATTTGAAAACTAGAGTAATAACTTTTTGTTCCTCGTGTTTCGATCAGAAAACTATACCAACACTTTTGATACAATCAGTGTTTGATGGCAGTATGTACCGAGCACGGCCATAGTCGTCAGTAGGTGGCGCTATGACAATGAGCTGAAGCCATGACTCTCTTCATGCATGTCAAGGTTGGAGTTTCCAAGCACAAAATAGTGTAAAGTATTTAATTGTAGTGGAGATGCATGCTGGGTGCACAACAAACATTGGCTTGATAGAAACTTGGAGACCTCAGTTGTTTCCTGTCCCGGATTAGTCAGCCTCCACCCACGAGGCTCCAGGAACCGTGTGCACCACATTAGCAGCTACAGCTATAAAAGAATTTGTGGTTCAAAAAACGTTTTTTTTTAAATACAATACGTCATGCCTTATTCTTTCATGCAGCCTGCATTCACTCAGAAACAGCTGGATTTCGACTCCAACATTAATTCCTTCGCTTTCTCTGTAGCGCTCTGACAGATGGTGTCAGATGGTGTCGGATGGTGTCAGGTGAGCGATGTGACGGGGGAGGACACATCAGACAGCAGACAGCCTGGACCCCGGAGATGAAGCGGCTGCTAATTGCCGTTTGCGTGTCGCAGTGTTTGTCAGCACTAGTCTGCAGTCTGCAGTCATGTGGTGTTATTTATAAATACATATAAGACCCGAGACTTGACTGGGACTCCAGGTTAAAGACCCGAGACTTGACTGGGACTCCAAGTTAAAGACCCGAGACTTGACTGGGACTCCAGGTTAAAGACCTGAGACTTGACTGGGACTCCAAGTTAAAGACCTGAGACTTGACTGGGACTCCGGGTTAAAGACCTGAGACTTGACTGGGACTCCAAGTTAAAGACCTGAGACTTGACTGGGACTCCGGGTTAAAGACCTGAGACTTGACTGGGACTCCAAGTTAAAGACCTGAGACTTGACTGGGACTCCGGGTTAAAGACCCGAGACTTGACTGGGACTCCAAGTTAAAGACTTGAGACTTGACTGGGACTCCGGGTTAAAGACCCGAGACTTGACTGGGACTCCAAGTTAAAGACCTGAGACTTGACTGGGACTCCAGGTTAAAAACCCGAGACTTGACTGGGACTCCGGGTTAAAGACCCGAGACTTGACTGGGACTCCGGGTTAAAGACCTGAGACTTGACTGGGACTCCGGGTTAAAGACCCGAGACTTGACTGGGACTCCAAGTTAAAGACCTGAGACTTGACTGGGACTCCAAGTTAAAGACCTGAGACTTGACTGGGACTCCGGGTTAAAGACCCGAGACTTGACTGGGACTCCAAGTTAAAGACTTGAGACTTGACTGGGACTCCGGGTTAAAGACCCGAGACTTGACTGGGACTCCAAGTTAAAGACCTGAGACTTGACTGGGACTCCAGGTTAAAAACCCGAGACTTGACTGGGACTCCGGGTTAAAGACCCGAGACTTGACTGGGACTCCGGGTTAAAGACCTGAGACTTGACTGGGACTCTGGGTTAAAGACCCGAGACTTGACTGGGACTACAGGTTAAAGACCCGAGACTTGACTGGGACTACAGGTTAAAGACTTGAGACTTGACTGGGACTCCGGGTTAAAGCCCCGAGACTTGACTGGGACTACAGGTTAAAGACCTGAGACTTGGTTGGGATTACAGGTTAAAGACTTGAGACTTGACTGGGACTCCAGGTTAAAGACTTGACCTTGACTTTCCTTGGCTCCTGCTGTAAGATACTTTGATAGAAAGCGATCACAGGCCTGGTATGAATAATGGACATCGTCCTGTCTCTTCCATGTGAATAGTGGACCAGTGGGTGACATGAGGCTATCGTTGCCTGAGGTGCTGCCAAACAGGCCGGCACAGCTGATGCTCCCAACTCCTGCAAGGATCCTGTGTCTCTAGCGTGCAGCCTGTCAGCTGACCTCATTGTTTCCTTTAAAATGCTAAACCCCGCCAAGGGAGCTGGTAATTATGCCGGCTCCACCGTCAGTGCAGTGAAATATTCCAAACACTATGGTCTGCAAGTGTTGTATTCATTCATGTGTACCAGTTCATTGGTCAAGCTGTCATGGGATCAAGCAGGTTAACAGGCATGGATGTGTTCAGGGCTCAAGATGAAAAAACAATTTAATTTAACAATTAAACCTCCAGTACACCTTTAAACCGCATAGATGTTTGTATGTTTCTGATAAATGTAGCGTACTTATAACATTTTATTTTAATATAAAACCTCCTGAAAAGAATGAGAAGAGCTTAATGGTCTTTTAATAAGATGGTTGATTAAAATACTATGTATTTTAATAGGCTAGTTTACCTGTTCAATACAATAAGGTGATGAGGAGATGGCAATTAAATGGTCCGGTTAAGGCCTAATGTGAATGGGTCTACCGTTGTTTTGTATCCTTTAAAGTTCGGCCTTGGAAAAGAAGTTTGTAAAGACAAAATTTCGGTGTTCATGATAAAGAAATGATCTCTAACTTTGCTTCGCTGTACCATCCATATCATTACACATACTTACAGGACTGCATTGTAATACTAATGGGCAGTGATTGGTAGGGCTCGTTATAAACAGGTCTAGCCTTGTGCTTGGCCTCACAGAAGGCAACGAAAGGTTCAGCCTCTCTGAATTAAGTGCCACCAGCTTCAGCTTTGAAGCATCGGTTAAGATGTTGGACGTGTACATGTTTCACCGCGGCATTCTCCGAATTCCCCAATCCCAATTCATGCCCTTTTCACTCTCACCAAAGGACTTTCCCTCCTTTCCCCACCCGTCACCTGACCACCTGCTCACCTGTCACGCTCTCCCCGTCGCTCCTCCAGATACTTCACACTTTTCTGTCCTGTCACTTCATCCTTGCTGCCTTGTTGCCATCTTGTCGTGTGCTTTTGTGTTTGAGGGTCTGCTATTTAAAGGCTACCTGGAACGTGGAGGTATTTATCTCTGCTAAGTCAGTAATTAGTAGATGCATGTTTGAGTCCATGTGGGCTTCCTGCTAATTAGCTTTGCACATCTGTGCTGCATTTGTCTTCTCCCCTGTCTTCTTAGCTTTCAGTCAGATGAACACTTTTTGCACCATGAGACAAATGCAACTTCTAAACTGCGCTGCAGCAAACTGGATTCCTTTTGTTTCAAACAGACAGGTTTTCTCGTGGGGAGATGCAGTCCCATTGCTACAATGTTATGATAGATTATAAATGGACAGTAAATACAGGGAAAACATGTTCATGGAAACCAATTACTGTTCGGAGGTAAACATGTTTGCAGCGCTCATTATGGCCTCTGCAAAACATGATGGGGGCTTTTTTCAAATGTAAGTGAAAGAAGCTGTCGACGGGTCCCGACTCTCAACGACATGTCGGCCTGAGCAAAGCACTGATCACAGGGCGTTGAGAGCAATCCATTAACTAAGGCAGCATGTCTGTCACCACTGTGGGAGGAAACCAGAGAAACTGCAGGGAAACCGTCATTATTTCAACAGCAATGTTTCATATTTGGAATGAAAATGATGTCTCCCCTTTTTTTCTCTCTTTTCCGCGGGTCAAAACATCAAGCACATTGTGATGTTCGAGTTAGGTAATCCAATCTTTCAGAGAGTAGTTTAGATCCATTTCGTAAAATATTCACACAGTTCAGGCCTTTCTCCTCCAACAGGGCGTTCATTATGGTGAAATATTCATGGCTGCCTCACATCTGGCCTCACAGAAAGCTATTGTAAATCTGGTATTTATTCAAATATTAATGCGCAGACAGCTAATTTCCCTATACATATTTTAGCGAGTTCTCATTTATATCCAGGTGTCATAAAGAGGTAATACAGATGTATTTACTATCTGCACGTTCTACTCATAACCATCTACATTTCTCTTTCAATTCATTCGTTGTCTTCTCAATTGTTTTTCTCCTTTAAGGGAAACATGAACATCCTCCCCAGGGAACCGTTGTATTGTATTCCCCTGCTCCTGATGGAAGACTGTGGAGAGGCCAATGGTGTGTGTGTGAGTATGTGGTAATACTACACCACCTCATATGTTATTTATGCTGATGTCTCTGTACTGGCTCCTCCGGGTCACAGGGTACGACGTAGGGAGGGATGGAGAAGCCTCAGACCGGATGGATTGCGGGAAAAAAGGGCAGAGAAAGGAATTACACGAGAGGAAAAGCGGTGGCTCAATGACGTTGGGGAAGAAACAGCGAGAACCCGACGGACCGAGAGGCTGCGGCAGCAGAAATAAAACAATGGGAAGAGGTGAAAAGGATCAGCAGAGCGTTGCCATGACGAGGGGATGCTGAAGCTCGATGAAAAGCCTCGTCTCGTTAAGCACAAGGCTCCCCTGCCTAATGTGCACCGCTATAACAATGATGAGCAGTGCATCGCCGTAATAAGTCACTCTCGCACAGACGTACACACACTGGTGTACGCTGCCACAGTGTAATGAGCTCCAGGATCTGTGTGTTCTCTCGTTCCCACGCAGGGATTTGCGAGGAAACGGTCGGTGGGGAAATTATGCTAATGCCAAACCCGTCTCCATCTGCCATGTGCCATGGCCGACATCACAACGACAGCCTGAGCTCCCAGTCAGATTCTAACTGAAAACCTGCTTCATCTTCTCTCGACATTTAGCAAAGCAGCGGAAGTTTGCTCGAACCATGGGGAGGGGTGGGGGGGGGGGGGCACACTTTCCTACGAGTCTTCGTGGAGATGCTGTTAGGGCCTCATCTGAAGCGGGGAAGCACCATGAGACGACTGTTCATGACCAGGAGATGATCGGCGTCCATGACGGTGGCGTGATGTCCTCCCTCTGGGCGCCGAGCCGCGCATCCACCTAACAGAGGAGTTCCATTAGATGGGAACGCCAGAGGGTCACACCACCTTCTCCTTTGTGTGCGTCATCATCCGAGGTGAAAACTTTAGTGAAACTTCACACACTCCCCGCTCTGCCCAATCCCTGCAGTCACCTTAACCTTTTAACAAGGATCAAAGACAGAGACGCAGAGAAAGCTTTAGTCACAGTTCAAAGCACCGATGTGTGTGTGTGTGTGTGTGTGTGTGTGTGTGTGTGTGTGTGTGTGTGTGTGTGTGTGTGTGTGTGCGCGCGCAATGGAGACAGAGCCAAGGGAAGGTGAAGAAAGTCAATGAGGCGCAGACCTGACTTCAAACACATACAGATTAACCTCCCCATTGCTCACGTTGTCTCTGAGAGAAGAAAAACCCAGAATCCTATTAGTGAGTCCAGACTCCTTTCGTCAGAATACCAAGCTGGCTGGAATGATCCACCTGGAAGCTCACGACCTGCAACCACCTGTGTGCAGTTGGTCGTCGCAGACACTTGCATGCATGTGTAGATTTGATCTAAATGAACGGGAGGGGAGATTATCAGCAGTGTGGTGGACACAGGAGCTGCTGTGATGTTGGTGAAAGGTCAGATGACCCTCCTGCTGGTATCCGGTCGGCTGGAGGGGACAGCTTAGTATGAGGCGAGGACTGCGTGTCGGCTGGAGGGGATAGAAACAAATGGACGCCGGTGGACATTCCGATCAACAGCATCAAGCAGCCTCTACTTTTTGCACACAGTACTGATAGGATAGTCTATGAGGAAAGGACTTTACTTCTCTCTTGGTTCATTCCCTCAGTAAACATTGTAAACATGAGTTTTTGATCTCAATCTCTGGTTTCAAGTCTACTTCAACACGGCATGATGTTTATTTAGTCAATGATGGTCCATCTAGAGTCAAATAGACCATGAAGCAGGGTACGCTTTAGGGCGGTCCTCACCCACTCCTCCGCGGTTCAGATGTCCGTACGTCCACGTCTGACATACAGTCTTTGCCTGAGGATCAGAATGAGATGAAACAATTAAAATATGAATTGACATATAAATTAACACACGGGCAATTAGGACAATCTTTTGCACACAAAAAAATGTTTTTATGGTTTATAGGGTGTTTTCAAGTTCATAGCATAAGCTAGTGGTTCCCAAACCCCCATTGATAATATAGGAAGATCAAAGCCCCCCCTACATAGCGGACTATCTTTCTTTTTTTTTTACCCAGACACATGGAAGGGACAATAATTAAAACTGCATGTAATGACAATATGAAGAAGTCCCGATCTGATGGCAGGGAGGATGTCTGCATCGAATCGGAGAGGGCTTCATCTCTCCACCGTTACATTTTAAAGCGAAGCTAAACGCGCTGTTGCACATACCGTGTTTCCTATTTGTTTCCCTTCTCTCCTCTCCTCTGGCCCACGGGAAGCCTGCAGGGTCAGAAGTGTGATGAATGTCTGATGTGCAGAATCCACTCACGCGCCACGAAAGCCCGATGAAAGGAGATTCGATTAAGGGATTCAGCAGCCTCACTCGGAAAATGCACAGATATTCACAGAAAAGAAACAAGAAAGACATTCTCCCACGACCCCTAGGGGATTAAAAGTGTCTCTGTGAATTACACACCATGCTGTATATTAAAATATGATCCCTTTTGGTGGCACTGTTCGCCCCAGTGTACACAAAAGAATTATTCAGTGTGTTTTGTCGTTGTTATTTTCTCTGTTTGTTTGCGTGTAGAATTCACAGCCTGTCGCGGCTCCCGCTGAGTAACACTGAGGCAAACGAACCACTGATGGAGGCCATGGCTGATTTAATGTAATGATGATGAATCTACTCCGGGGAGTTATTCAGGAACCCGATGTCCGCAAAGGGAAATGAGGGACTTTCTCTTTCCGTTGCTTGCGAGAAGAAAGAAACCATTATTTCTTGTTTAGCGTCAGATGAGATGGATTTAACCTCTTCCTCACCGCGCGTTTTACGACCCTCCTCACACGCACACAGTCCATTGCACAGCGGTCCGTCTCCAGGGTGCTGCTGTGGGGTCCCTGTCCTCTCGCTGCGGGGGAAAGCCACTGTCGCTTAGCGCTGTCCATCTGTACCTGTCAGGCGCCATCGCGTCTCGTCCCGTTTAAACTGGTGGAAAATAGCCCTGAGAACAGCGAGCACCATGGGAACCGGGAGAGGAGCTACAGCCCAAGTGAGTTCTGACCGACTGTAATCGGAGAGCCGATGGCGACTGGCCGATGTGCTCTGTACTCTCCCATCTGTGGTACTCGCGTTGTACTCTCCCATCAGTGGTACTTGTGTTGTACTCTCCCATCAGTGGTACTCGCGTTGTACTCTCCCATCAGTGGTACTCGCGTTGTACTCTCCCATCAGTGGTACTTGTGCTATACTCTCCCATCTGTGGTACTCGCGTTGTACTCTCCCATCTGTGGTACTTGTGTTGTACTCTCCCCTCAGTGGTACTCGCGTTGTACTCTCCCATCAGTGGTACTTGTGTTGTACTCTCCCATCAGTGGTACTTGTGTTGTACTCTCCCATCAGTGGTACTTGCGTTGTACTCTCCCATCAGTGGTACTCTCGTTGTACTCTCCCATCTGTGGTACTTGTGTTGTACTCTCCCATCAGTGGTACTCGCGTTGTACTCTCCCATCAGTGGTACTTGTACTTTACACTCCCATTAGTGGTACTCGTGTTGTACTCTCCCATCAGTGGTACTTGTGTTGTACACTCCCATCAGTGGTACTTTATACTCTTCAGTGGGTATTTCCATGTTATAGAACTCTTACATCTTAGGAGTTAAAACATTTGTGTGACAGCCTCAATATCTTTACAGATTAGTCTCCCCTCCAACAAAACTACAAAATGAGATTAAAGTTAAACATATATAAGACATAAATGACATTCCTGGCTGAGCGTTAGTATGTCATCCACGAGCTGTGATGGTACCGACGGTCACAGTCATGTGGGCTGGAGAGTCTACTGGGACTGGATCCAGCCAGAGAATCTGTGGTTACGCACAGTAGAATTATTTAAAGATTCTGAATGTTTTCCTCTCACTCCAGTGGAAAATCTCCACAGAAAGTGTCATGTAGTAAGACAGCACTAGGGTTTCATCATCCATATTTGGTCTTGGGTTAATCATTGTTGAAATGATATAAATAAATCACTAAAAACAAAGCAGATACTTTAGGAAAAGAGCTTCTTTATTCAATCACAGTTACTGAACAAGAAACTATTTGCTAATGTAGAAAACAGAGGCTTGTACTCGCTCCTTTAACCTAGCACACAAGACGACGTCTCCACACACAGATCTAAATAACTATACAAACCATGTCTAATTCATCACATCCTGCTCACACAACAAGGGCTTCAAATGATCTTTTAAAACATGCATTGGGAAACACAACTGCATTTGAGAACATCAAAGCAAAAGGATTAAAGATGTCCGGTAGAGAAAATGCTCTCGGTGGCGGCACACAGTCAAACACGACGAGAGGAAGATGTGAGGTAGAGGATCGGGTCATAGCCACACGCTCCCAACTCGTCCCTGTATCCCTTTTGGGGTTTTAATAAGTACTTTAGCTATGAAACGTACAAGTTTAAATAAGTCCAAGCTGATTTCACGCGGGACGAGAACAGGGTTCTCCTGGTTGAAAGTCAGTTCTGGGATTGACTTGTAAAAAGAGACATAAGGTTACTGCCGTGTGTTCTCACCCCCAATATTTGCTGAGTTGGGAGTGAGAACACGCTGGTGCTATAAAAAGTAACACCACGCCTCTGTATCAAAGGCATAACATCACCCATGTTGATGGCCGGGCTTTGTTTAACTTGCAGTTGCGGCCCCCCTCCCCCCAATAACCAACACCTCCAACTCAAGTGTCATCACAAAGAGAAACAAAGAGAAATCAACACATTTTTCCGTCTAGCAACTAACAAGCAGCAACAAGACATCCAAAAAACAACTTTGGATGTCTTGTTAAAAACTAAAGTTCAACATTCTTCTCAGCAGCTACAAGAACCTTTGAGGAAAGTGAAGAGAGACTCGGCTGGGAATTTCATGAGAATTATTTGTTGTACAGTGGAATCGAAGCAACACACTTTGTTATCTTAATGAAGCTGCCGCGCGACCCGACGGTCCGGCAGCACAATGATGCTCCACTAATTACAGCCGGCGTAATGGATTCACTACCCACACTAATTATAATTACAACACTTGGAATTACTGCTAATTAGAGAAAAATAATTGATATATGAAGTCAAATGGCTGTTAAGTAATTCGTGGCTTGGCCCTGTGGAAACAAACACTTGCTGTTATATTTATGATATGTAAGGGAACAATTTAAAGAACGGCTCGTTAGGAAACAAGGTTTTTTTGTCACAAAGTGCTCCATAAAATGCAACTGCACATCGCTTTGCTTTCAGGGTCAATTACATTAAAGAGGCATTCTTGAGAACACTTGACCTTGAAGGGTAGAAATCTTAGCAAACATTAGAAGTATGAGCAATCTAGAACATGACGGAGTGATGAAGGTCATGAATGACAGAAGAATGTAACTTTGGTTCTGGCTAGATTCTGCAAATAATGGAGCATATCATTAAAAACCTGGGAGGTGAACTCAGCCACATGGGGGTCACACACATTCAACATTGGAAGTCAGAAAAAAACCTGCTATTCTAAAATCCTCCTCGCTCTCCACAGGAACGTCATATTGCATTGCGTAAAAAAAGGTAAAGAAACAGTGTTTTGACTAATACTAAAAAACAAGTTATATATAATTTGCACATAAATAAATCTGCAGATTTCTTTTTTGTTTTCGGTAAAGACGTGGTTAAGCACTTTCTTTCCGTTCATTAAGGGCCGAGGTCGGAGTCAGGGGTCTAGGTCCTCGCCGTCTCTGCAGGCCGAGGAGCATCACTGCAGGACAGTAAAGGTATGCCAGGTCACATGTGCCAACTTCCACTGGACAAACAGTTATTAAACGCGCCCATCTTCCAGCTTGATTGAACTGGTGTGGTGTTTGCATTAGGTCCTACACATGAGAACGTCTGCAAAGGGGCCCAGGAGGCTCTTGTTGAAGATACACCTGACCCACACCAGGTAGGTGGTGAAGGGCTTAATGTTTTCTGAAAACGTGTAGTTCTGCTGGGGAAGGATATAAGGCATGTAGGTGTTCTCTCCCTGCTCCTGGATCCACACCTCGTACTTCACCTCTCTCACCTTTAGGTATTTCAGATTCCATGGGATCTGCCAGGAAACTGTGAGTTTAGCCTCGTTGGTGGTTTGTACCGAGGTCTGACACTGCGGCTCCCTCACCCGGCCCGGGTGGACTGTGCTGGCCGGCTTTGACTTCTTCCCGCTGGGCTTTGTCTTCATGCCCTCTCTAAGGATCTCCAGGAAGTAGGGGATGTCCACCAACGTGTCCTGGTAGATCCGGAAGAGCCACTCTGGGTTGCGGCAGCACAGGTGCCTGGGGACGTCTCGGCTCGCCAGTATGCGCTCTTGCTCCTCCTTCTCCAAGTGAGCGATGCCCCCCTGCTCCCAGGGTCTGTCTGGGTGGGTGATGGTGTTCTCCTCCTTAGTGTTCCTCCAGGAGATATAGTGAAGGTCCATTCCCGGAAGGGTGGCCAGGGTTTTATACGGGGTGTACTGTTCTGGGTTCACAGCAAAGGGGAACAGCTCCACCACGGTCGCCCCTCTGGGGAGGAAGAGCGACGCGATGAGCTGAGCGCCGTGCATACTGACCAACACGGAGGCGCCGCTGATCACCTGGACGATACCGGGGAAGGACTGATCCTCCAGGGACACCGTGACCACTCTCATCTGGAACTCCTGGGCCAGCGCCAGGATTAGCTCAGCTTCGTTCAGTATCAGCCTCGTTGCCGAGCGACTGAACACGACGACGTAATCATCCTTCCTCTCCTTCTCATCCTCGGCACTACCTCTATCCTTCTCCACCTCCTCCACCCTCGTGATGTTCATTTTCTCCATCAGAGCCGTCGCAAACTGTCGGATCTCATTTCCAGAGACCAGCATGTTGGCCTTGGGCCCCTGTGGCTGGACAAAACCGTACTGGTACCAGGTGGTCATCTTGGACAGGCCCACGTAAGATTTGGTGAAACAAATGAGCTTCCCAAAGTTCCTCAGCTGCTCTTTGAGCAGCGGCTGCTTGCTGCTGAGAAGCCGGTAGAGGTCAAAGTGAGGGCCTTCGCTCCACCCCTCCATAAAAACCAACCGCGCCTCGTCATCTAAGTCAGAGTACTGCTTCATGGTGTAGAAGGCCGGGATCAGGTCATCGTGGAACACGTGCATTAGGTTGTCCGGATTAAACCGGTTCAGGATCAGAGTCACATCCGGTATGAACACCGGCTTCGGCATGAACTTCAAAGCAGCGGCCGGGAGCTCTAAGAAGTTGAAGTACTGGGTGTTGTGATCCTCTACCGACGACAAGTCCAGAAGGGCCGGCTGGAAGCGCCTGGAGCCCAGGTTTGGCAACATGACCGAGGAGTTGGAGTGGAAGAACACAAACTCCTCCGCCTCGGAGCAGTAGCAGAGGTAGTCAAAGCGGCAGACGCGGTCGGTGTGCATCTTGCCGGTGCAGACCATGCGGGTGCCGTGTTCCTGCAGGGCCTGCAGGGCGACGTGGTAGTCGATGGGGGCCTGCGACAGCTCTTGGGACTGCCGCGTCATGTGCAGCTCCTCCTCCAGCAGGGCGGCGTGCTCACTCAGCTTGGAATACTTCCAGAGCAGAGCGGCGACCACGGAGACCAGCAGCCCGTTAAGCAGCGCGCCCACGCTCATCCTGCAGCC
This sequence comes from Gasterosteus aculeatus, assembly GCF_964276395.1. NCBI lineage: Eukaryota > Metazoa > Chordata > Actinopteri > Perciformes > Gasterosteidae > Gasterosteus > Gasterosteus aculeatus. The sequence continues at coordinate 18,284,792 of NC_135707.1, read as the reverse complement.
CGCCAGCGAAGCCCGCATCACTGCTGCCACGGACCCGACTCCCGTCTCCAGCTGGCCTCCGACCGCCGAGGGAGGCGTCGAGACATCCGCCGCCGCACAGCAACTTGGGAAAGAGGAAGCAAGAGGAGGCAGAAGAGAGGTGACCAGAGATGGGGGGGGGAGAGTGGAGCAGGATGGGTGGGGAGAGAGAAAAGGACACAAGGTTAAGAAAAAACAATCTAAAAAACAAAAGAAAACGTAATTATCTGACGAACAAAGCAGCTGACAGCAGAGACCACCGATATGATTAACAAGTGCTCTTGTCACGCCGGCGGAACAATGCAGCGGCTTTCAGCTCTCACCGTTGGGGAGTAGTGGTTGTTCATCTTGGTGAACAAATGAGACATTTTCCTAACCTTACATCCACCTGCCAGCCTCCCTGGATGTGTCAAGTGGGATTATGCTGTGAGGACGCGCAGGGAAAAGAACAACAGCATTGCTTTCAACGCGGCTCATTTGCATATGGAGGGGAACAAATGAGTCATTGAGACTCTAAATGAAACCAACAGCCAACGGCCAGCAGCTGCCTGCGCGCGCGAGGCCAGTGGCATGCTAAATACCCGTCTGAGGGCTCCCTTCCTCCGATCCGGGATCTGCTCTGGGGTTTTTTTTTGTACCAATTCTGATACAGACACCGATTCGATACCGCTCTAATATCACGTTATGCGGCTGTGAAAACATTTGCTTCCCAAGATGACTTTAGAAATGAGCCAACCTTCATCTTTGTGCCTTTCATCTTATTATTATTAGTAAAGGCATCAGGAACACTGCCATTCAGAACCACCAACAAGGAAAGGGACAGCCTGCAGTGTGACATCCAATAAGTGAGGAGATGGCATTTGGAGAAGGACTGTCCCTCTCTGACGCGAGTGACCTACACCAGGTCAAACTGAACCAGGACACGCGAGTAGACATGACGACATGCTGACACAAGGCCGAACCGCTCAGGTCGGTACTATTCCATAACTCACTCAGCTGACCTTTTGGAGATGCTCCCATTCACCGTGCACTACGTTTGTCTCCCCAGTTACTGTTCAGTGAGATTTACACGTTTGCTTTGTTTGCACTCCAGCCGACGGGTTCTTTCGCCCTCTTTTTGTCCTCCGGTTAGTTGCGAGTCCCTGGGCCATTTCTGACATCCCAACGAGAAGAATACGTCACGCGCAACAGCCTTGTGATGAAACGCAACGCACGCACCCGGCCGGACACCCACAGTCCATCACAAAGACCACTGAAAAGAGCCGATCTTCACGGCCAACACGGGACCCTCCAACGACCCGCCGTGTGCGGCAGGGCAGAGAACATGACATCGTTCCATCTTAAGGTCGCGAGATCTGCCAGGAGAAGACGTGTCCACACTTCCATTAGCAATCACACAAGGAGCCTGAGAGAAGCTCTGGGTTATTGCCCATGACAAAATGTCTCAGGGAGGGGCCCCGAATACACACACTGCAGCGCCGGCGCCGCCCCCCCCGAGCTGACTCGGCAGCCGAAATAAGAGGAAATGAAGCGTGAAGAAGAGGCTGACGTTACGCGGGTTTCCCCTGCGAGCTCCTGCAGTCCATGAAGGACGGAAAAGGGCCACAAGGCGCCGGCCGTGCACGCAGTCTCCTGCCGGGGCATGCAGCGATGCCCTCTGCAACGTGCCCCCCCCCCGAACCGGGGGACCAAAGCCCAGCGAGATGTCAAAGACGCCGCAGCACGCAACACTACTCATTTGCATCGGCTACAAGCAGATTTAAAACGAGCCCGAGGAAGCTTGGAGCGCTTCCCTGAATCTGCCCTCCGTGTAGCAATTTAAAAGTGACCTTGGATCCAAATGCATCTCGTCAGCAGCGCGAGGGAGCGAGCGAGGCCCCGCCCGGGAAGAAGAGATGAGCAAATTAGGGAAAGGTCGCAGCGGTTCCAAATATAATCAAATGTTAGATGAGAGCCATCTCCGGAGCGACACCCACACTGGGGACCCGTCTCATATGCATATTCTACATCAGCGCGTGTGTGTGTGTGTGTGTGTGTGTGTGTGTGTGTGTGTGTGTGTGTGTGTGTGTGTGTGTCATTAAGTAAGCCCCTGCTTCTGTGTCTACATCTCTCCAGTCTCCTCCTCCATCAGCACCCACAGCCGGCACCACCACGAGACGGCTGCTACGAGCTCTTCCCATTATCACCATCCATCGCTTCACAACCAAACCCAATAAACCAAAATGTGTTTGACTCTTTTCCCTGCAGAGCAATAGTGTGTCTGAACTCAGTAACCTGATATTTAGAGACGCAGCAACTGGAATGTTCTCGGCCGATTTGTGTTTCTGATGTTTTTTAAAAAGGTCCGATTAGAATTTACCTCCAGACTTATGAACACCAGGATCCCGACTGATTCTTTTATAACACGTATTTCGGCCATCGCGAACTCTGAATGATGCCAAGGATTCTAAAGATTATCCTCATCATTTCCTTTACATTCACTACGGCCCCGGAGTGGCTCCAGCTGTGCCACAGAGGTTTCCCAGAGAGACACCTGTGTGTGACATTGGGGACACGGAGCCGCTGTCTGTAGAAAGCTGACCGCACACTGAACATCACCTCAACCCACACGGGAGGAAGCTGATCACAGCTTTTGGGGTTTAGGAGCGGGGACCAGTGTCAATATTCCGTTCAGCCTTCAGCTCCACTTTGATCTTTGCTTTAACAGCTCTTCCCTCTTTTATAACTAGTCAAACTTTTGTTAAAACATCTTTTAAAAAGAACCTCAATAGAGCGCTGGATATAATCAGGCCTTTAATTCAACATCAATATTAAAACATACCAGAGAGCTTTAAAGGCGACAATACTTAAAAGCACTAAAGCCTGGTGTAAAGATTTGCTTTTCTGCACCAAAGTAAATATCTCAAACTAGGATCCAGATGTGCCGTTTCTATAGATACAGCAGCTGTGTGAGCCAGGAACAACACAACCAAGTTGCATCAACATTTGACTGTTAAGACTGTCGTCTTCCAACAGGAAACTCATTGCAACATATTTAACAAATGCACATGTGGGTAGTCGAAGGCAGACTAAATTACATTCAGCGTGCACACACACACACACACGTGGATCAGAGGACCGCTGTGGGCTGCCGGGCCAGTTCGATGACCACTAATCACTTCTGCGGTGGGATTTTTCTGCCCGACAGACCTTGAGGCGGTCCACCTACACGTCCAACAGTTTGCATGAAATTAGCGCGATACAGCTCCTTTAAAAGAGTCACACGGATAGAGTTATGCTAGAGGTGTGGGACATGAATCACAGAAAAGAAATGCAAACAGTTTGACAAAGAAGCCAAAGTCTTTGTCTTTGGGAGGAAAAGAAAAACAGAGTTACAGGCTGGCACGATTACATTTTTGGACCAATGCATTCAGACTTCTGCTCCTGCATCCAGTTCCACGTCCTCCCTCCAGCAGCAGGCCGAGCACAAACAGAAGTCCTGATATCGCTTCAGGGCTCATTAAATGCTCCTCGGAGGTTAACTCAACCGTAGAAGATGAAGGTTGGCTCGGCAAAGGACACACTGCATGTCCTTGTGTCTATAAATGCTCCAGCAACTCCTGTGCGGTGCATGCTGACCCTCGGAGCTGCGCTCACATACAGAAGAGAACACCGCCATTTGGGTTCATTCCCTCGCGGCCCTCATGTTTCCCTCCTTTTCTACACCTCTTCCCTTTTCAAATCATTAAGGATCGCCGTGGCATTTATTTCAAAAGAGGATTTGTATATCATCTTGTTTTAAAGGGGCCGTCGGTCGCTCGATGGCCGCTCTGCTGTGGACGGCAGTGAGCCGTACGTACTCGTTTGCGGCCCAGCGATCCCGGGCCAGACGTGGCCTGTCCGGTCGCATCAGGCGGCTCCGGGCTCAGTGTTCCACCAGGGGAGAACTAATGGCCCGGCAGCCATAATCCGGCCGTACAAAAACATGTCTCGTCCCCGTTGTCTCACATGGGCACGCAGCTCCACCGTCCAGCCGGTCCGGCTGCATAATGCCTGGACGCGAGTGTCAGACAGTGTCCGTCTACTCGTGGTTTCCCATCCGAGGCGGATTAAGGGCCCGATTGACGGCCTGCTACTAAATAACGCCGCCGCCCATCTCTACATCATCCACAGTGCAGTGGGGAAACACAGCAGACGGGAGGCCGGACGCGTCCAACGTTGAGCTCAATTTTTTCACCAGAGGGACGGAAGATGGAGCGGAGTGTGTGTGTGTGTGTGTGACAGACAGACAAAGGGGAACAAATGGAGAAGGACATCCTCTGCGGCACTTCAGGACTGGACTCAGGACCACAGGCAGCATTACACAACGGGGCGGCAAGAGAACATAGAGTTCTGGATGGACATGTTTTGGAGTTACCTTGGAATTCGCGAGTAGATCGTGAGCATCGGGTTAAAATCTGTGTCCGACGCGCCAAATTAGACATGCGACGAATGCAGACCTGCTGGCTACCGTGACGTCTGCACAGGGAGAAGCGTTAAAGAGGCTTGTCTGGAGCTGGTACCAGGTTGGAGAAATGAGCAGTACAGTTAATATAAAAAGGGCATAAAGATCAACAGACAGGTAACTACTAGTAGGTTTTGAAACGCAAACTGTCTTGACCTCTTTTTGTGGCTTTCAGCAGAAAATGGAAGTATTCCAAAGTTCTCGTGCAGCGATCGGTACGTGTTCCCAATTCCCTAACTGGATAAACACAATAAATTACCACAAAATTACCAAGTGCCAGGTTCACAGGTAAATCCAAATGGATAGTTTTGTTATTTGGGTAACAATCCAACATTTTCCTTCTGATACCTCATGGTGACCAAACATGGAGCCAGTCAGAAATCTCAAGCTTTCTTCAGAGGAAAAGAGGCGTGACTAGTTAAGGGAAGGTACGGGTTAGCTAGTTGCATGTTTGAAAGAAACATTTCAGATGAAGCATAACCTGCATCTTTGTTCTGTCGACCATCTTCTGGCGAAGAGGCCGGAAGATGCAAAGTAAGAACTGTGCTTCATCAGAGTTTCTGTGTTTCTATGCAGCATGTTTTACCGTTCATTAGAGATGCGACTTGGGAGGAGGAGCCGGCATCCGGTTAACCTGCTCCGGTGAACGAGCAGCGCTTCTATGGGCACCACGCTGTGGATTGGACCGTTGGAAACGAGGCCAATAGGTGTCAAAACATGACAAACCACACTGTGCATGTACACACCAAAATGTAGGAAAACTGGAATCACTTTCAAAACAATTTGACAACAGCCACTAAACAGATGCACTGTTCCCCATCGAGGTCATTTTGAAAGACTGCAATATATTTGTCTGATTTGAGGATGTAAATCTCTGCAGAGACGTTCATGTCCACTTCAGCAATGCACGATCGCTTTTTAAAGGACTAATAAAATGTGTCAGCGCAACCGCTGTGACCCATTTTGAAAATCTGTTAAGCAGTTGTGGTAATATGTGAATATCAGAGACAAGACTGCAAGACCCTTGTGTTTCCCCCATGAAAACACAAGGGTACTCAAACGGGGGATACACGCGGATACAAACGCTTTTTTTCCCTGCACAAATCAGCCTTTCACCTTGGTGAAAAGAGGCAATCATTCCTACAGACAAAAGTAGAAATTAGGGCTGACCAATTAATGAAAAATGCAACATGGCCTTCTGTAATTTATAAACGGCAGGGGCGCATTATTTGCAAATTGGGTGTCAAAATATCACGCTGTGGTGCGCAGACACCTCGGGAATGGGAAGGCGGATTTAAATAAACCCAGCAGTTTGAAATGAAGTTTGCATCTTGTCTGGGAGGCGGTGCACCATGAATATCACACAAGCTGCATTGTGCAATTCTTTACGTTTTCACAGCGCCGGTGGAATTCTGGCATAAACAGAGAGAACTGAAGATAAACCTCTCAGCCGGTTACTGCTCCATCAGACTGTGCAGGTTCAGTGGGAGCTGCTGTTCTCCGATGAACCTCACCGTGACGAGTTGCTGCTGCGCACTGGACACAAGTGCATCCGCTGAAACGCAATGTTCTCACCGTTTCATTTGTGTGTTGGAGTTCAACCACTGGCGAAAGCAAAGAGCCACAGGCTCCGTGGTAGTCGCAACTTTAGTAAATTAAAGAAAGGGGTTATCGCATATTGGTTGATAAAAATAGATTTAGCTTATTTTCTCAAAAAATACTCTTTCCTTATATCATCACCGACTAGAGGTCAGCATCAACACGTGTGGCGCAGACAAACTAAAGTGTTGGTTGGTGGAAGCCACCGACCCAACCGGTTACAACACCTAATAATAAGGCGTTAAAAACAAGAAAGGGGAAACAGACAATAATTCCCTTTTTCACATCGCCACAGATAACATCTCCTTCAAACAAGTGCAATCATTCAAGGTTAGAGTTAAATACATTAAGAAGTTTTTATAATTGACTTCCTCCCATTCCTGGCTCTTTGGAAGTGTTGTTTCCTGTGGAGCATAAAGGATATTGGAACATGATGTCAGATGGATGCCAGCTCTCACCGATCGGAGGCCTTTCAGAAACCAGGATTGGTATTTGGAACTATCTATTGATACAGGAACACTTTTACCAACATAAATTACTGTTTTAGGCCAAAAAATGCTGTTGTTTTTTTTACAGTGTAGTGGACATCAGACTTGACTGAACAAACAATTAATGTACATTAAGTTTTATTTTTATTGAAATAAAACAAAAAGTGTACAACAGCAAGGTGGTTTAAAAAATGTCTCAAAAAGGCAACAGGAATTATAACTGCAGTTTAAATGTAGAATTAAATTGAATAGATCGATCCCAGTGGCTTTTGGGGTTAGTATCTGCGACGGTACTACAGATTAAATGAAACAATAACATATTCATATCCGTTGAAAAGCGATATGTGGTCACTGAACACGGGCTATTTCTGGCTACACTGACATCGCTCATCTAATAAATGCCGTTCTATATCATAAGTGAACACTAGCAGATACTTAATCGGGCATTTCTATCCACGCGCACTTCTATGAGCGTATTGAAGTGGAGCTGCGGATCAGCTGGAGCGCCGCTCGCACCGGGATCAGCGGGACGAGCAACACCTGCAAAGGGCAGAAGCGCGGTGACAGTCCGCCCAACGGCGTCGCGTGCAGACGAACACGGTGACACAAACACGAGCCGTCATCTGTCCGGCGAGTCTTACCTTCGCTCTCAGTGAAAAACGTTGCTTTCTGTCTTTGAAGTCAGTTGAGGGGCTAGCTCGCTCCCCCCCGCAGAGAAGACCACTCCGAGCGCGAACGCGAGGAGAACGGAGGCGGACACGCCGAGTCCAACAGACCCGCGGCGCGTTCCGTCGCTCGCGTACCGCGACCCGGGCGGCGCTGTGAGGCGTAGCCGTCAGAGGCGGAGAGAGACGCGGCCAGCGCAGACACCTGGACACCGACTGCTCTCCGCTGTGACCAGTCTCCGCCCACCGACGGGAAGTCCCGCATCCTCACATCTCGCGATGAAACACGAGACTGGGTGATGGCCACATTATCGTCGCTAAACAGTTATTTGTTGCTGTGCATATTAATCTGCTAGAAGCGGGCAAAGATCTTTTTTTTTAGCAAAACCAAATTTTTTAGGCATTGATCATTTTTGAGATATTCAGGCTGTTTTGAAAAATGTAAGAAAAAATAAAAACACATTATAGGTGTTTTATAACTGTCTGTTTGCTTCCTTATATTTTGACTGGATAAACCTTAAATATTAGATATTGCATAATTTGCATATTCAAACGTCAAAATACATTTAATACAAATTTCAAGTTATTTTCATGGTGAGAAGTTACATTTTCTGGCACTCACCCGTATTCGCCCCCTATTTCAGTGAAAGAAAGAAAGTGAAAGTGGATATCTGGAGTAGGTGGAGTGACCTTAATAAGCGGAGGATGAGATGAAGGGGAGACAGATGTCGAGAATCTCGAATTTTGAAGCAGAGGGCAACCTTAGAGAAGAGAAACTAAAAAATCAAGTGGATTCATCGAGTCGAAAGTGAACAGTACAAATAGGATACATGGTTGGAATGAAGATTCCTGGGTTTAATTGACACGGCTTAAATTGCTTGAAGATGGGTTAAGTAGGAAGAAGCAGAGATTAAACTGATCGATATGTAAAATGACTTGATTGTCGTCGAGTGCAAGTCAAGAGAGTCGGAAAAAGGATCTTTTGAGGATGGAGTGAAACGCAGAGTGTATGTAAGTAAGCTTCATTAGAGTTACTTATAGGAATTATATGAAGGAGAAGATTATTTTGTGAGATTTAAGGTCAAATGTACAATCTTATATACTTTGTGATCAACATAAAGAGGCTGCCTTTAAAGAACTATGTAAACCTATAAGGCTGATACCCTCGACTAAGGTCTTTCAGGTTTACCAGAACCCCGGTGGCCCGTGTATGCTGGGGGCCCAAGGATCAAGGGGCCCTCACACTGTAATGAGTGGCGTCACAGACCTTAATGGTCGGCTCACGCTACGAGGACAAAAGGCTGTGTGCACGGAGAGCCATGGCGTTCAACGCCAGCAGAAACACCATTGAATGTAGCAGAAGTCCCACGCCTGAGACTTGAGGCCCTCGGGCACTGGACCCGGTTGCTCGATCCATTATCCAGTCGTGCTCATGCACTCGGACCAAGGTTAAAGGTCAACCCACTTAACCAACTACGCCACAGCCCGCCCTTACTTCTGTCACGTGTGGTAAATGGGGGAGACATGAAAGAGATGGAGGCTGAGAAATCACAATAGTGCCCTCTTTGCAAAGGGGGTCATACAGCATGGGAGGCGAACTGTCTGAATAGAGAACCCAAAAAGAAATAATCAGGAATGGATAGAAGAAAAAACTCACGCATGATAAAATCCACAAGAACGTGTACGGTGTGAGACAGGAAGCCAAGGAAGACAAGTTAGTCAGGAAACGGAAGAATGTTGCTTTGTACGCTAACGTCTCTGCCTCGCGGCCATGGTAATTAGCTGTTCTGCTGGAGCAGAAGGAAAGTATCTGTGAAAGCGGACTTAATTATAAATTCAGCAAGGAGTATTCTGGGTGTTTTCTGTTGAAGGTTTGCTGCAGTAAAACAGTTTGGAGCAGAGTGGGAAATGAGAGGGAGGTGCTTATTATTGTTTTTATTTTTGTTTAGTTATCTGAGATTTAGATTAAATCTAGGTGTTAAATTCTGAAGGTAGATCTATTTTCATTTTCATCAGGGTTGGGCAATTAAATAAAGTTGTTCTTGTTGTCTTAATTTGCTACATAAAACAAAGCAGGGTGAACAGTGAACAAGAAATATAGCCGTTACTGAGATTTGCTAACCGTGATTGAGATGTGTGGTGACCTTGTCTGTGTTCTGAAGCTGATTTCAAGGAACTTGATGGCATATTTGGAATTTGATGCCTCGAAGACAAGACCATGGTGTCACGGGACTTACAGTATTATTTATGAGTCCATTACGACTTTTTGAAGCTAAGAATTGGGACCATGTTGTGTATTGAACAGCTTCTTTTACTGATGTTATTAATGGGCTGAATAAACAGAACGGGCGCAATGCAAATGTGTCAGTATGTGTCAGAATGGAATAGGTCGTGCTGCAGAGAGATCAAGATAAATTAAGCCCGGGGAAGACCCAGGACTAGGTGGAGAGATTATATCTCTGCACTGGCCTGGGAGCGCCTTGGGATCCCCCAGTCAGAGCTGGTAGATGTGGCCCGGGAAAGGTAAGTTTGGGGTCCCCTGCTGGAGCTGTTGCCCCCGCGACCTGACCCCGGATAAGCGGTTGAAAATGGATGGATGGATGGATTTTATTCTATGAACACTCTTGTGAAATAAAATAGGATTTGGGGAACAGTGTATCAGTGACCATGCTGCAGCGTGGGGACGAGTCAAATAAGAGGCAATACTCCCATCTAGAGTTTAGAAAGCAACACTGCCTGTGATGTTTTATGAAAATCATAACCAAATCATTAGCTACTTTGACAAGTTGAGAAGTAGTTATATGGTTGGTTATAAATGATTATGATATTAAAAAGATAAATGGGTTTTTATCCTCATGGTTGAAATGCACTTACTGTAGGTCGCTTGGATAAAAGCGTAGTTAAATGACATGAAATGTAATGTAATAAATAAAATAATACATATTTACCAAGAATAAGTGACATAAAAGCAGAAAAGGGGTTAAAAATATGAATTTTAATACATCCCTTCAAGAGTACTGTGATAGCTCTATAAACAAACGACAGGTCTGCACTGAGAAAGGGAAACCGTAAATAAATTTAGATTTAAAGCAATGTCAAGACACAATTAATGCCACTTAGGATCCACAAACAATTGCAACATTCAGAAAGATGTATCAGCAATCTCAGTCCTATTTGACTGACAGCTCATTTCACATTGTCTCTGACCGTTTAAAACCCAAAAGTAAAAAAATGACATAAGGTAGCGAGGTGTTACTTTCTGCCCGATTAGTCCACACACTGTAATGACACACATCCACCTGCTTAAAAGGCAGTTCCAGTTTGTGGAAATGTTATGTTGAGATGAGGCATTATCCAGTGCTTACATTCAATGAATTTCGATGAATCCACAGACCTGAATAGACAAAGAAGTAAATAACTTCATGAATCAGTGCAGGAAAAACAATGTTTTTGCCCATATTGCCTCTCCTTTGTTGTATCATCAAATACAACTAATTGAAAGCACCTAATTGATTTGAGTTTTAAGCTGGAAAAGCACAAACGTCAATAACAATAATAACAATAACAACAGTAACTCGTGGCTCCATTGCAATTATAAGAAAGTTGATTTTGGTATTCAAAGCAAGTGAAATGTCCGCCACTAGATGCCACTCCATGCCATTTATTGGGAGGACCAATAACTCACAAACAGGTAATCGATCAATTGCACATTTAAACCATGTTTCCTACCATGATACACAAATATTGCCCCAATATGGCATGTCTTTGTCAAAAACAGCGTACAGCCATTCATTGTTGTTTAATTTAAATACAATATCGCTTCAGCAACCTTTCCCAATCGAAAGACAACGTTTGACGTCAGAGTTGAAGGCGGCTGGCGATGCTCGTGCTGCCTTTCCGTGGTCCTCGTACAAAACCCTGAGCCTGGAGTGTTTTCCTTATATAGTGAATGCAACCTAACAAACGTGTCCAACGAGAAGACGAACAATGATTCTAACAATACTAAAAACGTGAAATGCAACAAGTTACATTTCCTTTAACAGTGAACATAATCGCCAACCAGGTGTGCAACGAGTCCCCATGGCTATCCTGGCCAACTCGGGTGGTACTGAAAACATCGACATTTTTATTCGGCACGTGAAGGCAACATCACAACCCCACCGCCGCGGCTGGGAGGACGCAACGATACCGACTAGGGCTGCCGTTACCACCGATGCGATGCCCCGTTTTACAGACGCACCCAGGGCATAGGCACCCTCTGAGTGCCGCGGTCACTTCCGTGACAGTTTGCGGTAAGCTTCAATAGAGAACACCCGTAGGAGCCAAGGCACCCGGTCGGCACCGGACTCGTGTGCTTTATGTCTACCGGAGCGAAACTGGAGAGGTAAGCTGAGCGAGCGGTACAGTAACTTTAGCCTGCTACATGCTAACTACGGCTAACCGTGTGTGACGTGAATCCGCCGTGTACTCTTACCGCCAGCCGCCTGTTACACTGCTACCTGTATTTGCGAGGAGATTATTCCTCAGCTGGGTTTGTGAATTAGCGGGGGACATTTTGACGCGGAGGACCGGAAGCTCTTCACGCCAGTCGGCTAGTAAGCTAACGTGTATTAATCAATGAACAACGAGCTAGCCCCCCGGTAACGTTAGCCTAACGCTAAGTTGTCGGTGCGACCGCCGGGCCCGACTGTCAAACTCCGCCATGGTAGCGAAAGAGCTGCCAATGCACGCGACTAAAGAAAGCATATTATTGCGATTTTTGGGAACTCGGTTTATTGTTGCGGCGTGAGGCAGTACGCCAGGACACGTTAGCCTCCTTCAGGGCAGCAGCCATCCTGTCAAAACAAGCCCTCCTCCTCCTCCTCTGTCTGGAGCTTTAATGCGCCAACGTGCACTATTAGTGCTCGCTGTGATTAAGCCAGTGGGTCGATATATGTTATTATTGTTGTTCAAATCGAGATGAAACCATAGAACTGTGTATCGTTTTATCTTTATATCTTAAGCTGTGTGAGTCAGTCAGTGTTTGTTGATGTATACTACCTGTTTCCTGTCCTGTAGGAAGTTGGAACCATGGGATTCTCCCCCCGCCGTCGATGAACTGCTCTAAGCTGGACCCACACGACTCCGCCAACCCGCCCCCGCCTGCAGTGGGGGCTCCCCTCTCCCTGTCGCCCTCTCCAGCCATGGCGGGCTTCAAGCGGGGCTACGACGGCAAGATCGCCGGCCTGTACGACCTGGACAAGACGCTGGGCCGCGGCCACTTCGCCGTGGTCAAGCTGGCGCGCCACGTGTTCACCGGAGAGAAAGTGGCGGTGAAGGTCATCGACAAGACCAAGCTGGACACCGTGGCCACGGGCCACCTGTTCCAGGAGGTCCGCTGCATGAAGCTGGTCCAGCACCCCAACATTGTGCGCCTGTACGAGGTGATAGACACCCAGACCAAGCTTTACCTCATCCTGGAGCTCGGCGACGGAGGGGATATGTTCGACTACATCATGAAACACGAGGAGGGTCTGAACGAGGAGCTCGCTAAGAAATATTTTGCCCAGATTGTCCACGCCATCTCCTACTGCCATCGGCTGCATGTGGTGCACAGGGACCTCAAGCCGGAGAACGTGGTGTTCTTCGAGAAGCAAGGCCTTGTCAAGCTCACCGACTTTGGATTCAGCAACAAGTTTCAGCCGGGGAAAAAGCTGACGACCAGTTGTGGATCTCTGGCGTACTCCGCCCCGGAAATCCTGCTGGGCGACGAGTATGATGCTCCAGCCGTAGGTATGCAAAACATGTAGGCTGGTGAATGCTAACGCAATGAGTCACTCTCTTAATTAGGAAATGGCAGCGAGATGGAGCGCATCAGCTCTTTGATTCCGCCCCCGTTTCTGACAGTCTGATGCCTTCACGCTTTGTGATCCATCGATTGTTTTAAGTTGGAAATGCCGGGCTTGCTGCCCGTGGCACTAAATCGGTGTCCAGTCCACCCATTTAATCCCTCACCCCCTGAAAAAGCACGGCCCTGTGTCCGACCGCAGGCTTCTGGCATCAAACTACACAGAACGTTCCTATTAAAGCCCAGATTGTCTTTTTTAACACGGTTGTAATGAGGACGGCGGTGTGGCCAACACCTGTCACACCTTGCTGTAACTCAATGGCGTTTATTTGGGCTGGAGTTGAACTTGTTCCGAGCGCCGAGCAGTGTGTTCCATTAGCATCATGCCGCTAACAGTACTTGACACTGATCGCTTTGCAAGCCGCCGTGGGCCATGTGCTACAAGGTCAGCTCTTCTAGCACTGATGTCAGCGGGTGTCCCATTGCACTGAATTAACTGGCTCATTGATTTTCTGCAAGGCTTGACAGAGCGCAGACAAACAGATGTGTGTCCGTCCATTTCTAATATGATATCTCCCTCAGGTAGCTTAAATGACAGCAGGAACACGGGTCTAAGTCCAGCTCTCAAATTGGGTAACGAGATGTGCCCAGTTAAGCTTGTTTTACGGCCGGTGTGATTGCTCACGGGGCGTTAATGCTGAAAGGATTCTGAAATCAGTCTCATGGGGTGTTTGTGCACATAGAAAATGCCGTCTAATTCATTCGACTAAGCATTTCATTTCCTGTTTCTGTCCTGGTTCTCACAAACTTAAAAGGTGCAGCAGAGGCAATGAGGAAACCGTTGTAACTTTTCTCATTTTCTGACCTTTACACACACACACACACACACACACACACACCTATCCTAAGTACCTTCATATACTATGTTTGACCCTGGCCTGGGAATTCGGTATATTGCTGTTCAGTATTGCTCTTTGAGCAACTGTGTCCCACCAACCTCAAAAAAGTCAATCTCACCAAGAACTAGACCTAAAAGAGAAATGTAATTTCTGAAGTCCAGTTACCATTTAGGGAAAGACTCATAAAACAGATTTTCTTCCTCCTCTGTGAACAACGCAAATGCTGTGACCAACATTCCAAGCGGACTGCAAAGACACTCTGGGTCCCTCGCTGAATCCCTGCTGCTGTCAGGGGACGATGCCTCTTATTTAATGACCCGTTCTTCAAAAGCGTCCCGGGTTCAAGTTGGTTGCGGGCCGTCCTCTCGGTCGGGTATCGAGCCTCCAGGATGGGCTTCGTTGTCAAAGGCGTACATGCTCCAGGCCATACGTGGCCCCTCCAACGGTAGAGGTCAACGTCCGAGAGTTCGAGTCCTCATTCCAACGGGATCTGTGCATCGAGCCGCCGCGTCTTTTCTTCCCCCTCGCGACTTTGTGGCGTGCGGCCGGTTGCGCCGAAAGGCCGCGTTGACGGCCGTTGCATGTACGCGGCTCCCGTTTGTGGGGGCCGTCGTTGTGCACTCGGCAGAGAGGGGCTACTTCCTGGCTGTGCAGTTGTTGTGGTGCTGAGAGGGCTTGAAGCCCCCAATGGCCCCGTTCTCTGTGCTCCTGCAGCACTGGACCATCCGGGTTTGATACAGAGCCTTTAAAAAACACAGATTTTTGATACCACAGGAAATCGTTGACAACATCGAGGGCATAACGTTTTAGCAGTGTATCCTGCAAGGTGTGTGTGTGTGTCCTATTTGAGTATTCTAGTGATCCCATTGAGTGATTGGATCACAAATACTTTGTCTTTCATGGAACTATGATTATTTGTCCAGATTAAAAATGTATGTATGTATGTGGAGCCGCTGGTCTCTCCGCTGGGCCTCTACTTCCTGTGGACTGGAATTACGGTTGGAGGAAGCGTTCCAGCCTCTGGTGGGTGGAGCACCTGGGTGGAGCATCTGGGGCACACTCTCCTGGAAGGAGATGGTGTACATTTTTAGATCTGGTGAACTTTGACAGCAAAATGTATTAAGATATTTTGAAGAGCTGTCTGTTCTGGTCAACATTGTAATCAAGCACCTTGTGTTTGGCTTCCTGGCTGCTGTTTTGAAGCAATAAATGGTAAATGCACTGTACTCGTTTAGCGCTTTTCTAGTCTTCCGACCACTCAAAGCGCTTTAACACTACATGACATTCACCCATTCACACCCGTTCATACACTGATGACAGGAGAACCACACACAGAGCACCTGCCCATCAGTCACTAACATCCACACACTGTAGTCGCAGCCACAGGAGCCATGTCGGGGTTAAGTGTCTTGCCCAAGGACACATCGACATGCGGGTCAGCAGGACCGGGTTTGTGGATGGACCATCAAATGATGGCACTGGTGAAAACGGCACGAATAAACGTCATGCTGTTTTCACTTGATCTATGAAACTATATACAGAGAAGTATTTGGACGGTCAAACATTTATTTTGCAATTTTTCCTGAAGCCGTTAACATTTGTTGAACAGTGGACAGCTTTAATTTAATAAATAAAAACAACAAGTTAACAGTTAAGGTATTGCAGCCGTTTTTACAGTCATCCCCCTTTTCAGAGGCTCAGAATAATATTTGATAAACTAATATGATATGGCTAATCCTTATACTATTATAATATATGGGTTATGAATACTTTCAGTCAATGGTGGCACATTTTGTAAAACGGTGTCGGAGCTCAATAAGTCGCAATGTTTGAGTATAAAAAAAGTTGATTGTGAGAATTTTAAAAAAGCCTATATGTTTGGTAGCTGTAAAGCTTACATGTGTTTTGTGTTGGTCCATATTTTTTTATTATTACTTTAACAGCTCCGGGATGTTCAAATAGCAACGTCTTTCAGATGTTTTGCTCTGTAAATTTCTTAGTTCTGTTTTTGAATGTTTTTTAAAACGCTGTTTAACGGGAAGGTGCATTCATCTGGTTAGTTCTGTTTTTGAATTAAAACAAACTAACTAAAAGAATGAATTGATTATTAAAAGCCCCCGCCCTAATATCCTAATATTCGTGGGCCTGTAGATCCCAGTCATGTGACACAGGAGGCTCACAGGAGGCTCACAGGAGGCCTTGTATGGCCCTGCTGGCTTATGAGAGAACATCCAATGGAAACCAAAAGAGACAGAGTGTGACACTTGTGTGAGTGTTATCATGCTGAGCCTCAATGTTTATGCGTGTGTATCTGCCCCGGTGGGTCTGCGTGATGTCGCGTGTTCAAAGGGAAGCCGGCGCACAGCAGTGCTACGAGCCAGCGGTTCGGTGCTTCTGTGACTGCAATGAATGAATGAATGAATGAATGAATGAATGCACGCTGCAGTGGAATGAGGCGCTGTGTGCTCCTCTATGTCTCTAGGTTGGGTTGTGGGTGCAGCACAAAGCCGATCCCACACCTCCGGGTGCCTTTATTTATCGTTGAGTGCATTTCGCTTGGTGCCCGAGGTTTTTCGTTGTGAGCCGCCAGGATGGAAAGATGTGCGTGCACGCACACATGTACGCATGCACCTTCTCGTTAAACAGCGTTCCACTATTTTCCATCCAAATAAGCATGTGTGGCATAAATCAGCATGTCAGACTGACGAGGAGCTTCGTGGGAGAAACTGGTTGAAACATTTCGTCACTCGGGTCCTTTGTTTCAGTACACTTTGCCAACCGGAATGCTCTGCTGGTGCTTTTCACACTGACTGAAATGTCAAGTGTCATCTTTAAAAAAGTTGTATTATTTTAGCTTTATTAGCTAATCCTAGACGTAAGCGTAAAACAATGTTAGCTTTTTGGCACCTCGGTTTTGAAATGAATAAATATAGCAATTCTTTGTTTTGAGCCATTATTCCCAGCTAATGCTCGTACCGGCCCGATACGTTACATACATACGATACATCAATATCTGTTTTAATGTTTTACCATGTTAATGGGATGACCATCGTCACCTCTTTGTCGTGCACTTAACCATCGGACATCCTTTGTATACATTGTCTCAAACCTTTTGATCACTGGAACTCTGATTGCTATGAGCAGTTTCCACTCTGTGGCTGTGAAGAACCCTTTGACAACAGAAGTCCAGTCCTGCTGCACGGTGATCCTCACCCTTGGTTCTCTCTCCGGTCCCCTTCTTAGGGGCTGAGCACGTCTGCAACCACGGTTCCATTAATAGTTTCAGTCGTTGCAATTCCCTTCATTGGCCACGATGGAAGTGCAGTGAAACTGTGATTAGAATTACTGAATAGTGTTCCGGTCTTAATTAAGTGGCTGAGAAACTGTGGGCCTGTGAAGTTGGTTAAACTGCAGAGCGACGTGTGTGTGTGTCCGTCCCGTGAGGAGAAGAAGCCCTGCAGTGAAGCTCCATCTCGAGGGGGATGTGGGAACGCCAGATCAAATTCAAACCGACGTCATCAACGAAGCACTTTGTTCTGCTTCCTAGTTGCAGCTCAAACTGGTTTGATTTCATACAAACCACACAGCCCCCCCGATATAATGGTAGGGGAAACTCTGGGCTCTTCATGGGTACGCCTGACTGGATTTCATAAGAAAAGAGCAGACGGTTGAACACAGTGCAGGGAGCCCCTGTGGCCGTCGTTTTTCCCTTTTGCAACCATTGTTGAAAAGTTACCAAACGTGGAATGGGAACGAGTGACGTAGCGACGGCGCTTTGTGGTCACAAGACAGCCCCGCCCTAAACGCACGCCCTGCTTTATGGTCTATATGACTGTCTGGACCATCATGCGCTATTGAAAAAGACCTGAAACTAGAGATTAAGACCATAAAGCCACGTTTACAATGTTTACTGAGGGAATAACTCTGCGAGAAGTAGAGTCAGTTTCTCATGAACTTGTATGCAACCAGAAGGAGTCGCCCCTGATGGTGAGTGCACATCACACATCAGCATCGCTCTTCCCAACTTCGGATTGCCTCCTTTTTATTACACTTATGTGTGTTTCCGGTGATACATGGTAAAACCTGTGACCTGACTAACAAACAAAAGTGAGTGAGTGATTTCCAGGGCCGGGGAAGGATTGAGGCCTACTTAGGAGCTGTTACCGAGAGAGCAAACGGTCAGCTGTCAGTCAGTTTGCTGCGGATTAGACAAAGCTCTGCATGCTCCAGAGGGACACACAGGGACACGGAGCAGTGGGGTGACAGGTGTTTGGGAACTCTGTGCACTCGGCCTGGAGACATGAGGACGTTCTCTGTCCCTGCTGCTGGACCTCGTTCCACATTATTAACAGGCAATGTTTCCTGAATTGGAGTGAGAAGCGCTCTTTTTGATGTGTGTCTTAAAGGTCTTTTGCCATCTCTCCCCCTCCCTGAGAAGCTCAGAGTGCAGGCTCATAGTCATAGACTCGTGGTGGGGGAAAAGCACAGGCCGCTGTGCGGGGCAGTAAGTTCGCGTCGCCATGCGCTGTAGTCAGGATCAACTTGAGGCCGGGCTGCGTCTCGGCTTTGAGGTTGGCTTCACTGAGAATGCTGTTCAACTGGTTTAGAATCACAAACACGACAGCGTGTGGAAAGTTCGTGGAGGTACAACTTCAACGTTAATAAGATCTGGCCAGATTACCAGCTTTCTACAGCTGCTTGTTTTAACAGCAGTGACTATGTGTACAACATGTTGACATCAGCATCTTATACGGTATAGATTGGCCTCCAGCTCGGGACAAAACTCTGACAGGTGTCTTCATGGAAAACAGCCAACACTTGCGCTTGCTGGGTTCCTGTTACTGGGGACTCCAGATATCACCAAGCCATGTCTCGATCACATTTCTACTTTGTTGTGAGCCACACAAAGCACACGCAGGTCACATGGCCCTGTCACCGGTTAGTGGATCGGCCTGAATGAGCCGGATTTGTCGCCAGCGTTTGTGCGTGTTTGTGCGATTCCTTACACAGAGCATTCGTCTCTCTGTGGCTTTGCGTTTCCTGTCCTCCCTCCGCGACTACGTTCTAGTTTTCCGCCCACTCAAAGTGCTTTCAACCTACATTTCATCATTCAACGGCGAGACAAGGTTCTCCCTCCCCATCAGGGCTCTAAACAGCATTCACACGGTAGCTACTGGAACCACGTGGGGATCAACATGGACTGGAGACATGGACACATAGAGAATGACCCGGGTGCTTCTCACTGGTGACCTGCAGCTGCCTGCCGGTCTATGAGAGCGGAGCGACCGCATGCAGAGCAGGAGGGCAGGTTTACAACTTTCAAATGAACTGATTGAATGCATTTATATTTATGGGACCGTAGCAGCAACAGACCAATAAGCTGACTGCAAAGCGCTGGACGATACCCGAGTAGCACCAGCAGGGGTAATGCTGCGCCCGAGTAGCGTGCTGCAGGACACGGACAAGTCACGCGCGTCGTCGATGGCCGGCCCAAAGCGCCGGGGCCTAAGCTGTAAGTCAGCGCGCTCGTGGTGCAGCTCGTCGGCCCGATCTGCAACAGTGCTCGCCAGAATGCGCGTGCGTTTCTGGCTGTCGGACAGGACTCGAGGAAGAGCTTGTGAGTAATTATGTACTCGTTGGTTAATTAGATCTTGGAGTCATTTTCTTAATGGTGTGCCCTAGTTTGCTGTCACCGGAGGGCTGATGGGAATAGAGTTTTCATCCAAACTTTAGCCTAAAAATAGATGTTGATGAGACGCCACTTGGGTCTGTGAATAACTGTTGCACACGTGGTTGCTTCCTGACAGACTTGGTAACGCTGGTTTTTGGCCCCCTACTCGCTACTTTGGTCCAATTAGATGTAGAGTTACGACGATGACGGGGTTCGCCCATTTACTGTAGAAAAGAAAAACTCCTTGCGAGAGAAGAAAAAAAAAATGATGAGGGAATGTTTGATTTGCGCGTGGACCTCATTCGCGCTCTCGTATTTTGACATTGATCTGCCTTCATAATATTGTAACAGAACTCTGTTTTAAGTTGGCCCGGGCTGCACCAGCTCTCTGTTTTAGGAGCCAACCGCTGTCTCCTGGTGTCCTCAGCAGTCTCTGAGATGTCCTCACGATCACTTTTGGACCCTGTTCCACCGATCACTTTACATCATAACAAGAAGCAGCAAAAGCAGAGCATTGAATGCAGAAAAAGTGAGTCATGGAGTGAGAAAGAAGTGCTGAATGGAGGCTGAGAAATAGGCCGTGCTGTTCTTTGAAGTTGTGATTTTAAAGCGGGGATTTTGTGCCCTCAGAATTCACGGTGACGGTCACGCGCCGACAGACGCACGCTCGCAGCAGTCATGTTTACACGGGCTGCAGCGCAGTTAGCACATGGAGACGCCTCGGGGGGGAACCAGCCGATGCTGGTTTGGTCTCCTCCGAGGACCCGACTGCTCTTTGTCTTCTTGGGTTATTCGTTCCAGGGACTTGCTGCCATCACCAATTGAGGACGGGCAACATTTTGGAAAGCCTAAAGTGAAACCGACAGCGTAATACATTTTGTATTTTTGTAACCGTGTTTAGCTCGACGGTTTCCTCTGCTGCTTCTCAGACAAAACAAGCAATCTCAGAATGCCAAATGGGATTTAGCCGTCACTGCAACAACAATTGGGGCGAGCGAGCAATTAGGAAAGAAACTGTCAGCCGATTAATTGATAATGAAACAGATCTCGGCTGCACCAACACACACACACACACACACACACACACACACACACACACACACACACACCACTGATGAGGACTGGATGATACGGACTCATTGATGGTGACCGTGTGCAGCGCTCCCATAATGCCACAGTAGACCTGCAGTCTCCTGCACATGGAGCGCTGCATGTCTGTCTGTGACATCTGACAGCTGTCACCCTGAGGGCTCTCTGCGCTCTCATCCACCTGCCACTAGTGTGTGTGTGTGTGTGTGTGTGTGTGTGTGTGTTAATAAGTAATAACGTTAAAGCCAGTGGTTAGTTTAATTCTGCTGCTCTCCCAACTCACTGGAACATTTCAATCCACTCCTACATAGAAGATGGCTGTAAATAGTTATTTTAGTAACTTACTTTGTGACCCTGTCGCTAAGTAACCATGACGATACCTTAGTGGATTCAATTCTGATGCACAGTGATGCAGAAAGTGCAAATGATCATTGGGATGTGGGTTTTAAAACCCACATCCCAATGATCATTTGCATTTGCATTTCTTCATGTAATTATAAATAAGCCGGTAAACTACGGCTGAGGCTCCACCTTGACAGAAGAAATTAACATGTTGACAACCTGACCCAAAGAGACGTCTAATCATTTCCCATTTCACGGCTGACCGTGGAGAGGAATTCCTGATCACTTGTTTAATTGTATTAAGGCTTTAAAGTTGAGCACGATTAAAGGCCGGTGCCACCTCGGGGCGCTCCACCTACGGTCCAACCCATCATCCACGTGCTGAAGTCTGTGTGGGAATACAATACAATCAGCTCCCTTTATCTGCATCGGCATTGTTGAGAGAGCAAGGCAGTAAAACATCGGCTCTATATTTAAATTTGACTTATTAGCGTAAAATAGACCACAACGTAATTTTAAAAGTTCCACTTTTATATCGGTAGCTTGACAATGCTCCATGACACGTCCCCGCGCACAAATATATGAAGGATGCTCCACACAACGGGTGGGCAGTGAGGTGCTAATGCTGCAGCACGTTGCTGTAGTCCTTCTGGGAGCTTTTTAGCTATGGATTTCTTTCCTGCTGCCCTCAGAGCCAGACAGCCACGAACATCAGGAGCAAAACAGATGTTCACGACAGGCAGATGAGAGTATTCATTCAAAACAAAAAATTCATGGCATTTACACTTAATTAGACTGAGCGTTAGACTGACGCTGTGAGGGCAACGGGACAGAGTCGGGATGTTCTGAGTGATCAAAGAGTTCTTGATGTTTATCTGACGGTCGCACAACACAAACAGATTGCTTGGCCTGCTGGGAGAAATGATCATTGCATCTGTAGCTTGATTAACGTCTCTGCGGATTGTTGTTGTGGATACATACTGTATTATGTTTTCTGGCTACGTTGGTTTCTTTGTAGCTTTATCAGCCAATTCAAGTGTCTCCGACCGGCTTTCTCTAAACTGACCAGAGGTGACTCCTCTGTTTGTATAGAAGTATGAAAAGATGACTACTTCTCTCTCGATTTATTCCCTCAGTGAACATTGTCAACCGTGACCTGACCACTAGTAAACGATGATATATTATTGTGATGCGACGGGTCAGTGGAGGGCCGCTCGGTACCCAGCTGCCCGGCCAGAAAGTCAAGTGATTTTCATGTGCCAGTTTGTCCTGAGTCAGGCCCCAGATGGACCAGCGGCTGACCCGTCCACTAGGCGGCTTGTGCGGATGTTCGGCGTAGCGGCCACCGCTGTCCCCCTCAGCGAGACACAACTGGTGACTGGAGGGCAGGCGAGGGACGGACGCTGTGGGTCTCCACCTCTCAGTATCTTTGTGGCTTCCGGCTGAATCTGGTTTGAAGTCAGATATGTTTCCCGTGTAGCGGTTTGTACTTTCACATATCCACTTTATTTCGGTGTTCTTGCCTTCGGGTGTGAAGGATGCACCTCAACAAATTCTCCCCTGACAAAGGAGTCCCAGGAAGTTCTGCGAAATGCAAATTTGATATCTCCTCAGGACGTGCAGTCAGCTGCAGTGTGATATGCACTACAGCGTAGCTTGGACGGTCCGTTGCTGCTCGCAGGAGCTGCCTCCACGGTCTCTATGACAACAGGCAGGCCGGCGTCAGCGCAGGTTGGAGGACAGTTGGTAGGGGTCCAAACATATTGCACCGGTTGTTCCATCAACTTTGGGTCCATTAGCTTGAGCTTTATTTAAACTGATGTATTTAGACAAAATATCCAAAGGGCAAATTGATGTATTTAGACAAAATATCCAAAGGGCAAATTGATGTATTTAGACAGCGAGCCGCTGGGCCCAATGCCCTTTTTTACCATTTTCCCCACGCTCAGAAACAAAATGCCAACTGAGTCAAGCAGAGAAGAGGAACTCTGTGAACACACACCATCTTGCTCACGGAGACTCTGCTCTCACAAGACAAGCCGGACCGCTTCCTGGTGCACGCTGCATCTGGTGCTTATACCGCCGCGAGGACACGGGTACATGGGAAAACACGCCTCAGGGACATCTCCCCTCCCGGGGAGATGTTGGCTGAGACAAAGGAGCCATGGAGTGGTCGACCGTGATGGTGGAGCACAGGTGTGAAATACAAACCAAGCCCATTTGGGTCAATACAGCGAAGCTTTTTGTTAGAAACTAATGCTCCTCTGTAAGCACGCGCTTTAGTCTAGCTCACTGCACTCCACTCTCACTTATTGGAATCACATTTTGAGACCTCAGACCTGCGGCGCTGGCGCCGGGCCTGAGCATAGCCAAGACTGGCGGAAAGCAATTCACTCTCTGCAATTAAACGTTTAGTCGCTTTTTTGAGGGGGGGGTTCGTGCTTCATCACCCAACCACATTGATTGTTGAGGGTATTCGTGCAATTGAGCTTAATTGGAACGCAGAATCCTCCTCATAGTGATTACATCAGAGCTGCCAGTATTTGACTGGAGCCAATGAGTTTGTTTTTCTTCAGCCAGAGGCTGTAGATCACCGCTGAACACGCGTCCACGGATGTTGGCACGTGGTTGTCTGGGTATATAAGTACTTTAGTTTGTTTAGAAGTAGTACTTGCCTCTGTGTCCGCTGGCACTACATTCTGTAAGTAGTGACAGGGAGGCGTTTGCTGTCGTGGCTACATGCCGGAGGCCGCGCTTAGGTTGGTTCACACTGTTGTAACAAGGTGTGTGTGCGCGTGTATGTCTGCATGTTGACAGTCTGTTTTCTCAGGATGCAACTGGCCCTGCGTATACGCACACTTGAATTAGGCTCACATTTGCACAGGAAAATTGACTTGACATTCGTCACACTGTTGGCGCACCCGCCCGTGTTAGCGTGACAGAGAGAGCGCTGACTTCCGATGAAATGTGAACGCGACAGCTTCTCCGTTCCAGCTGTGAGCGGACAGAATTAGCTTAAAATGCCACGGGAGAAAGCGGACGGGGAGGAACCGATGGTCTCCCGTCTTTTCCATCGCAGTCGCCCTCTCTGAGCGCAGGAGGAGAGGAGAGCGCGTCTGTAGCAGCAGTCTTTGCCTCTGGGTTTTACGCTTGAACAGATGACATAATTCACAGCCCGAATAATAAGCGCGCACACTGATCCACACACCCACAAAGTCTGAACCGGGGATCGGTCGGACTAAATGGGTTCAACGCCACACGTTGTCATTCACACACTGATGACTGGAGCCACCACACACCTGCTCATGAGGAACTAGCGTTCACACCATTCACAGGGGCCGGTCGCAGTGCAGCGTCTTACCAATCGCCCTGAATAATAGCAATTTGTCGGTAACACCTGGAGGGAACGGTTTTATGCCTCATTTAAGCTCCGCCCAGATCTGCATTCAAGCAAAGCCTGATCCTACGAACTGACATCATTTGCGTTTGCCTACACGGTTTAGATAATCCATGATCACTCACAACAAACCCACATTTACACTTTGGGAACGCAGATGTTTCATCTGAATCAACTTTTTCACTTGTTTACTTCGAGATCATTAAAATGTTCTTTTTTTTTTTATAGATTTCACAGGTATGTTGGACAGAACTGCAACATCCGGTCATTAAAAAAGTACCATAAGTCCTAATGTGTCTGAAGTGAGATGTTCCTAGCAGCGTATTAATAGACTTATATTCTTAATAGAATTAATAGACTGATAATTCCTATAATGTTGACAGGGTTTCAAATCCCGAAGGAAGAACGTGGTATTCCACAAATGTTTGTCATGTGTGTACGTTGTTTGATTCAAAACGCTGCAACGATGAACCGGTCCGTCAGCACACCTGTACTCAGACTGCGTTTGGTTCCCTGTGCCTCAGACATCTGGAGCCTCGGCGTGATCCTGTTCATGTTGGTGTGTGGCCAGCCGCCCTTCCAGGAAGCAAACGACAGCGAGACTCTCACCATGATCATGGACTGTAAATACACCGTGCCGGCCCACGTCTCCAGCGCCTGCAAAGAGTGAGTGACACGCCCACAGCATTCACACAGCGCCGCGTATGATAAGATACCAGATCTGAGTTGATAAGCCGGTTTCAAATTTCCGTATTCTTCACACGGCTTCATACCGGCGCATCCCACAACCACTGCTGCCGCTCATCGCCGAGGCCGCAGCGGCCGTAGCTACTTGTCTCACGCGTGTCGCAGCATCAACATGCCAACACGCTACCAAGCTAACTCACCGGCCAAAATACCGTGATTTGAATCTGCAGCCATACCCCCCCCCCCCTCTCTCCTTAGTAAACATTGTAAATGTGACTTTGTGGTCTTAATCTCTAGGTTCAAGTCTTCTTAATAGAGCGTGATTTAGCAATTGATTTAGTAAATGATGTCCCTTGGCTGTGATTGACAGGTTGGAGTTGTCTGGTGAGATGTTCTGGATTTTTGTCTTTCACTCCTTTGTTCTCCCAAGAAATTCCTGATTCCATTCACAGTAGCTCCACCCTCTCATGTCATTGTTTGCTGTCATAACCCTCCGATCAGTGCAGCATTTAAAGTGATCTTCCCACCTGTGGAGCTCGACCCAGTTTGTTCCAGTAGCTGAGCAGTTGGAGCAGGCCAGCTGCAGAGCAGCACAGTGCAGCTGCACACAGTAAAAACACCAGGCCAGCGGCCAGAGGGAGCGATGGGGCAGATAAATCAGTGGCATCGTAATCTGCCATGTGAGTTGGTAAATCCCTAATTCATAATGCAGGTGTTGAAGCGCTGCGGCTTCCAACATGTGGCCAGAATGAATCAAAGTATTCTGGTGCCACACTCAAAAAGCGGACCCTTGTGTGTCCGCACTTTACCTCATTTATACCTTACTTGGTATCTTCGCATTACATTTAGTAGCTCAGACAAAAAAAAAAGAAAAAGAAAACTGTTGCACATATCGTGTTTATGAATGTGGATCCGATCAGACAGATGTTTTAAAAAGTCAGGAGAAGCTGGTGTTCGCTTTGGGAGATCGAGGCCGTGGGGAAATGAGCAGTAGTCACAGGCAGCGGCATCAGAGTCCGTATCAGGGCCGGTTCCGTCTCCCACATTGTCTGAGTATTTTTAGACACAGGAAATAAAGGCTCATTTCCGGCGGGTCCGATAGAGACGCCACTGAGTTGAAGTGCTAAGCTGAAGCAGCTGTGATCAATCTGATGGGCTATTTGTCGCCTGCTGTGTCGGCAGCGTTCCTCCCGGGGGGGGGGGGTTAATCTACACGTGTCACAGGTCTGGGGGAGTTTGATGCTGCGGCGCTACATTTACGTGGCTTCACCTGGCTCTCCATGATGTGAAAATAAGGCGAGCACGGCCTGGTTTCAGTTACCGAAGGGGGACTCGACGAACGACACCGGGGGGGGGGCCGGCACTGCAGAGACAACACGGTTTGTGTATCTTAAGAGAAGTAAAGGCTTTCAAACGGTCTCGGTTTTCCACCTAAAGGTCACAGTTTGTCCTCGCTGGTCATTTTGTTTTGAAGGACTCACACTCTGGATAAATTCTCGTCAGGGCCACGTTTTTGTGTCCTGGCTGCCGCTTTTCTCTACCCGAGTGTTTGTGATTGTGCCTCGGCTCTACGTGAGCGGATGTCTCTCTACTCTCGTCCCGGGGGGACGCGCCTCAATTCACTCATTATTCCCCCGCTCGCACACGCGATGCCACGCTATCCTCCTTGCTTTTTTGTCATCCTTGATTTGAATCTCTGGGGATTAGACTCTATAAAAACAATGTTTGTTGTGCACCCCTCTCCTCTAGACACCCCCCTGCTCCCCCCCCCTCGCCGCCCCCCCACCACAATTCCAAACTATTTGTGCTCTTGTTTCCAAAACAGAACACGGTGTTCCGTCGCTTCCTGTCGTCCCCCTACAAACCACACGGGACGGCACACAAGCACTCGGCCCCCTCCTCCGTATTTAGTCTCGCACACATCAGAGATTCAGTCGCTCCATTGCCAGCCCAAACCCGTTGTTCCACCACCCAGCCTGTTTTGGTGCCAAGTTTGCCTGCGTGGCTGTGAAGCAGCGTGCGCGCGGCGACACCAGCGGGCGGTCTGTTGCTTGTAAGACGCGGTGCGTCGCGGCGTGTGGCGACACTTTCCCTTTGTGTCTCCAGCTTCTGTGGCGTCGCTCAGAGAGGCTGAGATGTGTGTCGCACTTGTGTTAATCAAGATGGTACTTTTCATAAAAACCCTGGGGGGCAATGGAAGACCACCTGCGAAGGACAGAACATGACTGACTTGACTCATATACATATCTACATATCTATAGATATCGATAAATGGTCAACAAAACATACCCGACTCAACGTTGGCGAGTCTTTTAAGTAAACAAGTCCTCTTGCTTGTTGATTTCATTTTGAAACAGGAAGTGAGCAAGTTGGCCTTCTTTTGAAATAATAGTTAGTTTGGCGCCTGTTTAGTGCAAACCGCTCTGTAGCAGCGCTTAAACAATAAGCTACAGACCACCAGCATCACTTCCATACGAACGCATACATGCCATGTCAGTCAGAGTTTGTCCAAACAACTCGGTAGCACTGCAGGGACGGCCGCCATCAGGGCCGACTCCAGATACTGCCCCCCCCCCCCCTCCTCCTCAGGGAGCCCGACCCGCTCTGACTAATCCGCAGCATGACTGACAGCCCGCTGAGCGCTGCTCGGCCCCGCCTCTTATCCTCCATCCCGTGGTCCTCTGCCAGCACGGCGCGAAACACACCCGAGGATCGGACGCAGTTGGCAACAAGAGAAAATGGATTCAGTGAATCCCAAAATGAGAGACGGGCGGCTCGGTCGCCAGGGCTCCTCCGCTATCGTCTGTCCGTGGGTGGGTTTGGGTCCACAACCAGCCGCGTGTCGTACTGTGGGGTTCGGGTCAACCTGCGGTACCAGTTAACGGACAGATTTGTGCATGTTAAAAACCCTCATGAAATCTTTTCCATTTCAATCTTATTACCCCCACCCCCCCCCCGTCTGTCCGTCATCTAGCTGTCTTGTTATGCAGATGACAAAGATGGCTTACCTCTGGATGATGCCCCCCCCCCCCCCCCCCCCATTAATATTAATATTAGTCTTCCCACTAGACTCCATATCCCATCTAATGCTATTAAATTGCAATCTAAGCTTTCAACTGTGTCATTTGTGTGGATTTTAAGCTGCCAGCTGACCAGCTGTAGTTCCACATCCTCAGCTCTGTCCCCCCCAGTCTGTCTCCATCTGCTCTGTATCCACACCGACTGGCCGGGTCGCACTCCAACAAGTCCCGGTCCAGCTGAAACGGGGGCCACGAGTCTCGTTAAATGGCTTGAAGTGAATTAAAGCGGAAACTGTGCTCCTTTCTCGTGCGTGGTCGGGCCGCTGCTCGCCAGAGGAGGACCTGGTCGCTCCGCGGTGCTCGGGTGTCACTACTGCGTGTGCTCTCGATACTGTGTCACAAACGCTGCCATTTACCGGTCTGAAAGCCTGTCTAAAATCAGAAAATCTACATTTGAGTATTAATTCTGCCAATCGAAGTGTTTGCACATATTTATTTACAGTTAATCATAATCATCTACCAAAATGTCTTGATAGCTCAGAGAGAACCAGAAGTACCAGAAGCATCGCTCTGAAACACCTGTAGGCCTTCTCAGTACTTCACTCCCTGACAGACACGAACCTTGCAGCAGTGTTTTAATGGACCGGGTCGCATTTAGGATGCTCGGGTTAAGTTTGACACGGTCTCCAGCAGACACTTGTTTCCGCAACTGCAAAGGCAGTGAAACTGTCAGTTTCAGGAGTCTCATTCATATCATGTTGACAAGTGGGAGTTTTGCTTCCTTTTACCCGCACAACCAATCCTCTGGAAAAAAAATTCCGATCAGAGGGACTGCAGGAAGAGTTGCGCTCTGTTAAGGTGCCAGAGGGGCCCCGCAGTCAGCTGTCAGTCGCTGTGACATCCTTCAGCCAGCGGAGCAGGGGGGGCACCTCAAGCACCTGGGAAGCAGTTGTTAAACACGGGTACTTCCCAGCATGCTCCTGGGGTCCTCAAGACGAAGGCGTCGCTCGTGCTGTGAAATGATTAGACAGAATTTCTGTGTCCCCTCGAATCCAGCCGCATTTCTAAGTGTGTCCTCTCTCCCTCTTCTCTCCTCGTGCCCGTCCTCCCGTCTCCTCGCGGCTCTAGTCTGATCGACAGCATGCTTCAGAGGGACCCCAAGCGACGGGCCTCCCTGGAGGAGATTGAGAACGACGCCTGGCTGCAGGGGGTCGACCCGTCCCCGGCCACCAAGTACAACACCCCCCTGGTGTCACACAAGAACCTGTCGGAGGAGGAACACAACAGCATCATCCAGCGCATGGTGCTCGGGGACATCGCCGACCGAGAGGCCATAGTGGAGTGAGTGTCTGCCTGCTGCACACACACACACACACACACACACACACACACACACACACACACAGTGTGGCCGTTAATGCTGCTCTCCCTCCTCGGCCCCTTGCCAGGTGTATTAAAGCGTGACGGCCTCAAACGGAACTGCAGCTGTTTTCATGGTCGGTCAAAACGGCTCATGAAGGTTCTTTCATTTTGACATTAAAATCACCCAAACTTTGGATTGCGAGGAAGGAGTAGAGCGGAGGCCATGGTGCATGTTTGCTCGTGATGGAGGATAATTATCCACGAGTTCTAAGACCAAAACGCAATTTATGTTAAATCAGAAGTAATTGGTTGAAATGCAGGTGGTAAACTGCGAGGTCTATGCAGATGAGACCGGTTATTATCTGTAGTGGATGTGTGCAGACCAAGCAGGGCACATCACACACGCTATCCAGTAGAAATATGCAGTTCTACTTGGATTCAGCTCTCGTGTGTACGCGACTCACCAGCTGAGGGGCATGTAGGTCACAGAGGGCTCTAAAAGGCTGTTTATCTGTTTAAAATCTGACACTGTCAGCAGCGTGTAATCACACGGCAGCACGATCAACAGCTCCGTCCTGAACAAACACAAATCATCTGGTGACACCAGCTGTAAATGAAGTTCACACACATGAGTCTGTGAGAGCTGCAGCCCGCTTACAGCCACCTGCGATTACTTTGATAGCGTGTTGCACAACATACCGATACTAGCAAGGTTCGACAGTTCATGCAGGCTCACACTTGTATGAAGATAGAAAGTACAGATGCTTGGAATGTAAAAACACATGAATAATCATGAAACACTTCGGGCCTCATGGTTTTCTGTTTCCCCTTAAAGGCTCTAATAACACATTTCTTTCCCCGAGGAGCGTCAGCGTGTTCAACTTATGGAGACTTCTGTCTTTGGAGCCTCGCATCAGATGTGATGGTTTTACCCCCGAATCAGTCCACTTTGAAGAAGGGACACATCTTATTTTGAAATGGTTCAATATCCCATTTAGAAAATCGGTATTTTCAGAATTTCCCCGACCCGTCTGAACCCGTTTGTCGAGTCGACGTGCTCCATTTGCACCCGTCTCTCCCCCCTCACTCTACCACTAACACGTATTTCCGTCTTCACACTAACGGGGAGTGTTCAAACCGTACCCCCCCCCACGGAGCATCACTCTGTGATGGATCTGTGTCAGTGTGAGGGGGTGGTGCTACATTGTCTCCTCCTGCACACATTGTGTGACACAAAGAGTCTTCTCAGAGGTTCTCATTCACTGTCGGCTTCAGAGCGGCAGTATTAACGCACAATGCCC
The DNA here is from genome assembly GCF_964276395.1 of Gasterosteus aculeatus. NCBI lineage: Eukaryota > Metazoa > Chordata > Actinopteri > Perciformes > Gasterosteidae > Gasterosteus > Gasterosteus aculeatus. The sequence goes on along the minus strand of NC_135707.1, from coordinate 18,253,944 downwards.
CCGGCCTGCCACTCAAACAGCTGTGCCCCCCCTCCCTCCCTCGATTGAAAGAAGAGCTGGAACCACATTTCTTCATAAAAGGAAGGTGAAATTCTGAAAGTTCCCGTTCTGCGAGTGTTTCACATGTACGTGCTGCTCGAGGGCTTTCGTCAGCGGGGGACTTGGAAGTGTGAGTTTACACTCATGGCAAACTACATCAGCAGCTAATTGGTGATAGATTTATTTTTTTAAAGGTGTTTTTCACAAACATTAAGAAAACGGTCTACTTCTAAAGAAGCAGCGTGAGTCCCTGTTAAGTGTTTGAAGCTTCTCTCCAGTTATGGCATCTAAAGGCCACTATTCTACAATCTACGACATTTTGTCCAGTATTTCTTTTATACATTTGACACTGGAGCAGTGTCCGCATATAATAATATATTAATATAACAAACCAAAAGCAGTTGGTGTACTAAACCAGTCATCATGACCTGGTCACCACGTGTGAACCAACAGAAATATGCTGAGTGATTTATTGGACCCATAACGTGTTACGACCGCTCAGCGGTAATAACTGTAACGTTCCATAAATGTTCTCTCTCTTCCAGCGTGTACGGCTGCTGGGGGCAGGAGTGCCATTGATATGCAGAGGGGAGGCTTCCTGTAGAAATAGAACTATGCCTCTTTTTACTCCTCGGAGTGCTTCACAAGAATATTTTCTGATGAATCGACATCTGAACAAGGCGACAACAAGGCCTGTGCTGAAACCGATTTGGAAGTGTCCTAAACCTGCATTCTCTCTACTGGCCAGCAGGGGGCGACAACTGCGGTTGCAAAATGAATTTAAATGTAAAGTCTGAGAAAATGACCCCTATATGTATTCCCCCAGTAAACATTGTAAACATGAGATAAACGTCCCAATCGCTATAGTTCAAAGTCTTCTTCAATACGGCATGATTCATTTTCTAAATGATGGTCCATGTAGAGTGAATGTGGCGACGCGGCGCAGGAGTAGAGAACCCCGAGTGTCCCTGAGACACCAAACCCCGGACTGCTCCCTGGGGCAGCCATGCGTTAGAAATGCAATGCAAGTCGCTTTGGATAAAAGCGTCCGCTAAATGACCTGTAATGTAATGAATTATATCATAAAGCAGCGTGTGCTCTAGGGCGGGGCTACCTTGTGATTGACATGTAGATACCCTACCACAGCTGTACACAACATCAATCCACCGTCCAAATAAAAAAAAGCTGAGCTGCCTGCTAGGATGTAGAAGCGTTACTCTTATGAATGGTCTCATCCAGCACTCGTCTGATGTTTGTATTATTATCATTGTTACCACCTTGCTAGACTGCTCATCCCTCCACCCACCTCATGTTTTCCATTTGTAATCGTTGTGATCGTGTTGTTTCAGAGCCCTGGAGACCAACAAGTACAACCATATCACCGCCACGTACTACCTGCTGGCCGAGAGGATCCTGCGGGAGAAGCAGGAGAAGGAGGTGCAGACTCGCTCCTCCAGCCCCAGCAACATCAAGGCCGTGTTCAGGTGAAGCAGCGCGCTTGTATTTGAGCCAGAGGGCGACCTTCCTCGTGCTCAGAGCTTTCCATCACTGCTCGGATTTATTCCCTCAGTAATCATTGTCACCACGAGTTTGTGTCCGGCTCCGCCTGCATGGAGCACACAGAGAGGGGGGTCACCTCATTCACTAAAGCGTTACACAGAGGAGTCATGAATGTAGAATCTAAGAGGATGCGTCGCAGTCCGGACTTCAGCTCTCCAAGTACTCCACTCTGCTTCCTTGCCAAGCATTGTTCCTCCCCCAGGACGGTGCACTGTTCTAAAAGGAACAGGAACAAATAAGGAAGTGAGGAGGCTTCAGAGGCACAGCTGTGGTGGTGAAACAAATCTGAGAAGAATCCGCCAGGGTTTCGTGTTTCCTCCATTATATTCTTGGAGGAATGGTTGAAGCTGCAAGGAGTGACGGACGGGTCCTTGAATCCACCGCGCTCACGTAGTTTAATATTTTTTTCAAGCTTTATGCCATTTTTAAAGATCACACAAATTTGAGAATAGACATTAATCTCTGGGATGAGTTTGGTCTTTTACAAACTTTACAAAAGGATAAAATAAGCAAAGAATTGGGTAAAAATGCAGATATTCCACGATTACCTGCAGCGCCCCCTATTGTTCAAATATTATAAAAAATTAGGGTGTGTGCAATTTTTTACCATTTTGGTGACAAAGTAATTTGGAAGTTATGTGTCTTGCCTGATTAAGCCCCTTGTTCCATAACTTCTCTAAACAATGAGATCCACACAATGTTTTGTGACAATCTGCACAGAGTTTACAAGAGGAGTTTTTTTTAGAGCACCTGTGTGCTAAATTTCAAGTCAATGGGACATCGGGGGGGGGGAAATGGCCTAGTGGGCGCTGTGGAGACGTTTCTTTATACCCAAATTAGTGACCCGCAAACAATGCTGGCCTCTGTTTCATCAGTCCAAAGGAACAATGTGGGTTTTATGACTGTTTACATGCTGCATATCAACGGGCTTCTTCTCTGCTGGTTTGGGCCCAATGGTCTATAGTTGTGTGACCTACAACTTATTAATAATAAGTAATAAATGGATGAAATACCCCCCTCCGTTATAACGCTGCAGGCAGTCGTGGCCCACCCGAGTGGACATGCACCAGGACATCGAGGACAGCCTGGCAGCGTCCTCCATCTCCCACGCCGGCGGCCCCCAGTCCCCGGCCCGCAGCGCCGAGAACCTGCTCAACGGACACCGCTCCAAAGGCCTGACGGAGCTGGGGCGGCGCGGTGAGGAGGCCATGGTGACCGACTCCCCGGGTCAGCCGGCTCAGGTACCCCCCCCCCACATACACACACACCTCCTTTTTTCACTGTTTCTACATCCTGTACCCAGCGGCTTCCTTTCTCACTTTTAAACGCTTCCTTCAGGGAGCCTGTGCTGCTGCCTCGGGGCCCACTCCCATGTCCGGATCCGGTCCCAGCCGGGCCCCCGCGCCATCCACCTCTGGAGGAGCCAAGCAGCGCCCCTTCCTGTTCAGGTGGGAGTCAGCGGTGTTGTTATTCATGTTTATGACGAGTAGATATCACAGAACCAGAGAACCGATTGTCTGCTCTCATCCATTCTCAGGGTCATGGAGGATGAGGAGGAGGAAGAGCGGAACCCGCCCCCCCTCCCGACCCAGGTGGTCCTGAGGCGCAAGCCCGCCTCCATCACCAACCGCCTCACCTCCAGGAAGAGCGCCCCCGTGCTCAACCAGATTTTCGAGGAGGAGGGGGAGTCGGACGACGACTTCGACATGGACGTGGGCCTGCCGCCCAAACTCAGCCGCCTCAAGATGAACATGGCCGCCTCCACGTCGCCGGGGCCCACGCAGAAGCGCTACCACCGCCGCAAGAGCCAAGGCCGGGGGTCGTCGTGCTCGAGCTCGGAGACGAGCGACGACGACTCGGAGAGCCACCGCCGGCGCCTGGACAAGGACTCGGGCTTCGGCTACGGATGGAACAGGAGGGACAGCAGCGAGGGGCCGCCCGGCAGCTCGGGGGGCAACGGGGGAGGCAGCAGCGCCGGGCAGGGCAAGCCGCCCGGAGAGGGAGGCGGGGCCTCCGCTCCGGACAGGGGGAGTCCTCCGGGAGGGGATGATAATGGGGGAGGAGGTGGAGGAGGCGGGGGAGGAGGGGGCGGCAAAGGGCAAGACAGCCCCTCCAGCTGTTGTAACAACAGCAGCACCAGCGCCCCCTCCCTCGGCTCCCTGCCGCGCTCGTCCCGCGCGGCGAGCCGCGCCACCGAGCTGGTGGAAAGCCTGAAGCTGATGAGCCTGGTCCTCAGCTCCCAGCTGCAGCATCAGCGCGGGGGCCGGGGGGGGCGAGGAGGCGGAGGGGGGAAGTTCATCATAGACCCTCGCGGCCCCCCAGCGGGCAGCGTGAAAATCCAAGAGAAATCCGCCTGGCGGATGTGCATCGGCTCCCCTGGGAGCCTGGACACCATCACCCTCCCCACCACCGTCGCCCTGCCTCGCACACACCACCACCCCCACCACCACCACCGCAAAGCGCCGCCGCACGCCAGGGACGCTCACAGCCACCTGAGCGCTCTTAAGAGCGGCGTTCTTCAACTACCTCTGTGTGAGAAGACCATCTCCGTCAACATCCGGCGGGGGGGGGGCTCCAGGGACGGCCTGCTCTGCAGCTCGGCTCCGCCCAGCTGCTGCCAGGTCATCTGACGCGGCTCCGTCCCTCAGCACGTCGGAGCCGAGCGACGCCCCCCGGCCCCGCCTCCAGCTTCCTGTCGACAGGTGGATGTGGGGAGGAGCCGCGGCTTCAGGACGCTTTGGTTTGATGGAAAACGCAACGCTACGAGTACCGCCGGGGGTTTATGAGTTAAGGTTGTAAAGTTTGGAACAGGTCATTGTAATAATCCAAGAATAGTTAAAATGTCAAACTCACATTTCTTATGAAAAAAGTAATATTTTAAGTTGCACCTTTTGAGAAGAAAGTCTGAATATTTCAACTTTCTAGAAAGGTTCTGACTTAATTCCACAAATATGACCCATTTGTCATATTTATATTTACAACTTTACTACCATACTTGATGACATTTGTATTGTTGAAATATTTCCCCTGTTAACAGCCCTCATGTGGTACTCGTACTATACTGTGGTTCAAATGAACTATTGGAACATTTTCAGTGCTTTACTGTAGCAGGCAGCTGACCCCCCCCCCCCCCCCCCCTCCCCTTATAGCCGGATTATAACGTGGACTGCGGTTTTATTCTGAATCCATTCAGCAAGTTTTTAATTTTTAGATCCACGTCGCACTTCGACAATCCGTTCAATAGCGTCAAACCATGGCTCCTTTGTGGGCGGGGCTCTTTCCTCGGTGGGGGGGGGTTGTGGTGCACTCCTGGTAGCGACATCATGCATCAACTACTGCTGACCACATGTCTAACACGAGCTCTTCCTGTCCCCCCATGTCTCAGTCCCACCTGCACCCACGTGTCCCCCAAAGCTTACTGTGCACGTGGGCGCAGCGTGCGCACTATGTATATATAAAGTATGTCGAAAAGTAAAGTTTATTTTTTAAAAATGTGTACATTTTTGTTCGCCGCAATCTGCTGCTTGAAAAGTGTGTGTGTGTGTGTGTGTGTGTGTGAGAGAGAGACAAATGAAAAGAATCAAAAGAATCGAGCTCATGACTTCTCTAAAGGAGCCGGCGATGGAGGGACGGCAGTAAACTCCTCGCTGTGCTGCAGCTGTACAGAAACCTTTTTATTAGGTTCTGCTTTTTGTTTTTTTAATTCCAGACGTGTGCAGCCTCAAAACAACCACGTGGGACTGAACAGAAAAAAAAGGATATCTCTGTGTCTCCGTTCGTCGGTCGTGTCCCAGTTGTTCTTTTTAAAAACCAAATGTAAATGTTTGTAAATGCGGTGAGGAGCTGTCATGTGACCCGGCCTTCTGATAGATAGTACTACTGTAAAGAAAAACCTACGCCTGTTCATCCTGTCAGGTCGTCCTACTCCGCTGTATCCAGGGGAACGACGTGCATGTGTTTCAATGTCTGACATTCAGTGACACGGGGGGGCGTTCAAATGTTACTGGACCAAAAAGCAGCAGGGAGGAAAAAAAAAGTTGAAACCGGCAGAAATAAGTGTATTATTCTGTAGTTGACACCTGTCGTCAGAAGTTGCATATAGCTATGGTAATATCAAAAATAAAATGTGGAATACTGTCTCACACGTCGTCTCGTCTGTTCTTTTTTCCAGCGAGGGGGCGTGGCCACATGTTGGCAGACAAACACTACAATATGTCATTGATTTCAATTTGTGCTTTTCAAGTTGTTCTCATGTATTTTCTGTAAGCGTGATCTAAAATTCAGTTAAAAAAGCAGTGTTTTCTACACGTGTGTGTGGGATTTTTTTCATATACACGATGTATAAATGAGGAACATCCCCATATTATCAGCTTCACTGTCTTCAGTGTTTGTAGGTGATCTGCAGCCCGTAGACGGGCGGAGGAGCCGCTGTCGCACAAAGTGCTCTTCAGGTCAGTGGTTGGCCGATGCCCCCCCCCCCCCCCCCCCCCCCCCCCCCTCCTAACCGCCGACCCCTCGCTGACGTCACCTGGTAAGTGTTTGAGGCGGAGGGCTTCAGTGGAAATGGCTTGTATGCATGCTTGACAACGACCACCGGATGACGGGTGGTGTCTCGTGGGACGTCCTCCCACATCTGTCTAAGGGCTCAGCGAGCTGTGAAGTCCCACATTGGGTTTAGGTCATGTGATCGTGAGGGCCAATCAATTGTATTGATTCTTTCTTTCATCCTCCAGCTCCTTCCTGCCTACAATGTCAAGAAATATGATTTATAATTGAGGGCATTAAGTGCTGAAACCAACAATGAAATAAGAGCAGCACATTAACCTCCTTTATACAGTTTATTCTTTATTCTCCACATCACGCTCACTACATTGGATTATGTAAATAGCATAGAAACAACTCATTCAGACTGCAATTCAAGGCACAGTTAGAAAAGTGCAAAGTTTAGCTAATTAGTCTCGAATACCTAAGAATCACCGTGCTCGCCGTGCGCGCTGACACAAGACACCAATACGTCATGATCTCTGTTATGTGGAAGCCAGAAAAACAAAGCCATCTTATTTCGATCTGATGAGCAGCCGTCTGCCTCTCTGTGGGACGCTACCAAAAACCTCACGTTGAAATATCCACTGAAGGTATTTCACTGAATATTTCAATGCTTCTTTGTAGCCATTCAAGCTGAAATTGCTGATTCTGATTTTGGTAACTAAGTGTTCCAAAAATGACCCAATGAAAAGGTCACAGGGCCGAATTCTGACCACATGAGTGAAATGCTTTTCAAAGTAAAATATTGTATTCAACATTTCAGCACCACAGATGTATTCAGCTGGTGTTACATTTAGCAATAAGGTGTTTGAGTAAAAGATTCAAACTTTTTTCTGCTTTACCTGGAGTGCGCAACTAAAGACGGTCACATGTTGACAGTAACAAACATTTCAGGCAGAGGGCCGTTAAATGGAGGCTTTGGTTTGCTGCTGTGCAGCCTGGTTCACTCATTAGTAATCCTAAATGTAGGCGGACAAACAAACATTTGACAAACAAACATTTGCATAATCTCAAACGTCCGTAGTGATTCAACTCAACACCAACACAACAACCTCAACAGAACACATATAACACAAAGAAAATATAGACTCAATACTCGCTGCATGAGTCATGATACAGCATTCATCTGTGATTTAAACCTGCTTATCCCACCGTTTGTTCTCATCTCAATACATCTCCGTAGGTCCAGAGTTAATGTGACTTAAACCATTTGCCCCCCAATCAGTCGCCGTGCTGTGGAAATATTGCAAATAAAGCAGCAGGACCCTGTGTAAATACTCCCCCCCACCATTCATACATAATACATACATGTGAGTGCGTAAACCCCGTGCAGCTGTGTGAAGGCGGCCCATCAGCGTGCGTCGGCCCTCCCCCCCCCTTCCTCCTCCTCTTCCTCACTGGGCGGTCTTGGTGACCTCCGAGGCTTCCAGGATTTTCTGAAACACAGCGACAGGTTGATGTGAATTGGTTTCGCCGCAGAAACATGCCGGGGTCATTAATTCAGAAGGGATGAATTAGGGATGAACCGGCGTAATGTGGCCTGTGGTGCCTACAGGGGATCTATTGATACAGATATTCATGCAGGAAACGTTGGGTTCTGTGCGGAGGATGCTGACAGCACACAGCTTCAGCCAAAACCAAAAGAGTCGGCCTGCTTCCCATTGGCTCTCTAATAACGCGGCCGGCGGCTTTGGAGGCGCTCCTTTTCCCCGCAGCGTTACTTTTAAATCGATTTATTCCTTCATGCTCCTGCACGATGCAAAGCAGCGGTTTTCGGTTCCACGGAGCGCTGTGTGCTGAGGTGGCAGTTTGCCCTCGGAGCTGATGCTTCAAGGGGGGTGAACGGCAAAAGGGGGACGTGGAGGCGTTTCAATCACAAATCTCTTTTAATGAACAGGATATAATAACCGATCTCACTGGATATCTAAACCCTGAATGTTGCTGCACTGTAATGTAGCTCAGGGGTCTTCAATGTTTTTCATGCCAAGGACCCCAAACTGATGGCGAGATGGAGCAGGACCCCCTATTCTACGGAGTTTTGGTCCGCCTTTCATCTTGAAGCTATGCGCTCTTTAGACGTGATCTGATTGGCTGCTGTCGTACCAGCATGAAAGGTGCTGTGAGTGAACCTGTGGGAAGACGAATGATGACGTCTTCTCCATCAATTTATCCGTTCGCTACAATATGTTGGATTCATGTTAATGTGTATTTAAAGACAATAAACACAATTCTGATTCTGAAGACATTTAAAACTGTGGGGAAAAAATTGCCTTATCAACCAAAAACTTTGCGGACCCCCTGTTGAAGGCCTCTGATGTAGCACATCTCGGGCCACAGAGGGCGATGGATTCCTATCGGTGTGATAATGTTTGGCCCTGTAGGCATGTGAGCGATGTTTGCTGGGGCCACGCACTGGGATGACACCAAATGGAAAGTTCTCTGCAGCAGCTCCTGGGCCGGATCAAGTCAGGCTTAAGGCACGAAGTGTTCCTTCTGCTGTGACTGATCGGCTCAGATGGCGCCGCGCAGGAAGGTGACTTGTAGTCGCAGAAGTGCAGCCAAGAAAGCCACTTGTCCAACTGATCGAGTGTCTCGTGTGGGAATCTCCCTCACCACTTCATCCTGCATATCCTCTGGGGACTGCTGTGTGTGCACAGCCATCAATATCATCGCCTGCAGTAGGAGCTGTCAGCAACTACTCATCTCAAGATGTTGATGTACTGAATACTCAAAAAAGCCCAACTAGTTTAACTGAGCTAAAAGAACAGTGACATGGTGAACAGAATATTATTTTATATCATTTCTGTCCCAATTTAAATTTAAATTCTGAATTCCTTCAGAGTAAGAATTATGATAGGAAATAAAACATCCAATTGCAAAAATAAGTCTTGTTGTGTAGAAGTCAGATATACTCCTAATTTATTCCCTCAGTAAACATTGTAAACACGAGTTTATGGTCTCAATCTCTAGTTTCAAGTCTTCTTCAATACAGCCTGATGATCATTTAGTGAATGATGGTCCATTTAGAGTTAAATTGACGATAAAGCAGACCATGCTTCAGGGCGGGGCTACAATGTGATTGGCAGGTTTTTGGTGGTTTCATCAATTAAATTGATTAGATTAATAGAGACTTCTTAAATTTACCAATAATTGATTTAACAGGCATGAGTATGAACAGTCTTTGGAGGTTAGACCCCATCCGGCCTTAGGATCAACCAGGGGCAGGAATGCCAGTGTCAGAGGTCGACCAGAGTTACGATGGAGGTCAAGTTTAACGAGCAAAGGAAAGAGTAGCGTCTCAATCAACCCCAGACAAGGATACGGGGTCCAGAGAGACCGCAGGCCATGATGGCGAGGGTCCAGCCGGACCACAGTAAGCATGGTGGGAATTCAACACAAAGTGCAAGTCTCGATAGACCGCAGGACCGGGTCGAGATAGACCGCAAGGAGAGGTTCTGGCCATATAGGCCCGCAGACTAGACGTGGTCATGTTAGACCGCAGCAAAGAACAGTCAGGGTCAAGTTAGACCGCAGAACAAAGTTGCGGGGGGGCAACCCTGTCAGAACCAGAAATAAGAACTTTTGTCAGCTTGACTGGTCACATTAGACCATGAAATAAAAATTGTGTCAGCTTGACTGAATGCATTAAAATAAATTGCCAGCAATCAACCTGTGACTATGGGGAGGTTAAAATGCCAAACACCAGTGCAGCAGCGACCTGTGTTTATGGATGGAGGTGTAAGAGGCCTGTCAGGAGTGACTCAAGTCAGCTTTACCGGTCATAATAGGCTGCGAATAAGAAATGGTGTCGCCTTGACCGTTAAATCAGAAATGTTGTCAGCTTGACGAGTCAACTGTAACGGTCCCGTTAGACCTGAAGATTGAGCACGCTTCAATGAACCACCTGCTAAAGGGAAAACATGTAAAACCAAAAATAATTAGAGTTAAAGAGACTGGCGTGCAATGGCCTTTTACCGTTACAAGAGGAGATCCACTTAAATAGATTGTGTGAAGTAACTTAGCGATGACAAAGAACATTTTGCATGAAATGATACTGCTATAGCATGCAACCAGGCAAATTAAATGCCAAACATGCAAGCTGCTACGTGAATACGACACCACTACCAGTTGTATGCATGACTTACCAGACATTCTAAGGCTTTTGAGCACAACTTAATACGATACCATACTTGAGGTAAGAGGTGAAGGCATCCCTACGTCCTGTTAGTGGCCTGGACGCAGAGGAGATGCTTGGTTTGTAGCTGAAGTAGCAGCCCCTAAAATAATACCCGCAGTTCTATGAGGTGCTAACTTCCTTTAGTGAGGATAACCTCTAAAAAGGTTCGACCTAAGGAAGCCAGTTAGATCTGCTGGTTTAAATCCTGGTTATGTCGTGGAGGTGGGAGGGGTTTGCTGAATATCCAAACCGAGTCATGTTATCTCACAGATTCACAAACACCGTTGGAGTTAGGATATTAGACGAGGATCCACACTCTACAAAGAGGTAATTACTCACCCTCCACGGAGCGCTCTCTGCAGAACCAAGAGACCACAGAGCAACGCTGTTCAGAACCAAACATGGCGAGCATGGCGAGCATGGCCGGTTGTGTCCCGAGCCGCAGTTTTATCCACCAGAATGATGTCACAATGTCAAACGTAACCATTCAGTGGTCTAACATGTGTGTGTGATCTGTACTAGAAGGACCTAGAAGACAATTGGGGACAGGAAAACTCTGTGTAGAGAGTCCAACATGTTTAAATATGGACGTAGCAGCAGCAGCAGGAGTCTGACACACACCAATAAACCACAGAGAGAAATGATGAACAACGAGGCCCACAGATCATCAGAAGCACTCAGCCTCCGTCAGCCCACATCAAACAAATGGCTGCAGTGGCGAGCGAGCTAATGCTCCGCCGCGGAGCTGCGTCAATACTATTAGCATGGGGCACGTCATTTGTCTTCTGCAGAGTGCTCTGGGACAGGCATCGTGAGCTGAATGGGAAGCTATGGCCGAGCATGTTGCAACGGACATGGACGCTGCTCCACGACTAAGGGCTTATCACAGAGTGTCTCCCTGTGCATGTTTGAGAAAATTGAATGTTATCGGTCAAATTCATCTCTTAACTTGCCACACTTGGAACCATCTAGAACCACCGCTGTAGAAGAAACGGGATCCAAGATGTGATCCTAATTATTAAGTGTAGAACTGCTCAAGAACAGTGGGAGCTGCATTTACATGTATTCATCCCTATAAAGGGACGATACAAACATTATATCTCATTACTCTGGTTCTTAGACACCTAATAGCTCATCACTCTCAACTGACTATTACGCCAACTCCCATTATTTGCGGATTTTAGCCGTGTTTCTAACACAAAGCTGACACATAGTCTTTCCTGGTCACACGAGCTCGGTAGTAAAAGGTCTTCAGTGTCTAATGCTACGGAGTAAAGAAGTATGCCGACTACCTGACCCGTATGCTTGGTTTGTTCCATGAGAGGGGAAACTGGGAATATGTACCCCAGGAATCCAAACTGGGAGGGTTGTGTTTTCTACTGAAGTTCACAGACTGTTGATGCCGTGAGTCCAGTCAAGTGTTTTCCATCGTCCTACCAAGGAAGCCTCCTCGACTTAGATGTGAAGACCCAGTATTTTGGTCATTCAGCATTTAAAGTGGATACCAGTGCTGATGATACACACTTAATAATAACCAGCGGGGCTGCTCACTGCCTTCCTCTTTGGGATCAGACGCTGTCCTGAGGAGGCTCCTCTTTCTGGGGGTGCTACTCCTTTCTAGGCAACATCTAGAAATGTGTTCATGATTGACACGTGTCAGGGCAACGTATTAATGAGGATGATTCCCCTTCTTTGATTATGTAGATAACAGATCCTTATGCTGAGATACTTGCCTACCTTTTGATAGCAAACGCTGTTTATAAATAGACATTCTGACCTTTCACTATTAATGATACACACTTGTTGTATTATGTTGCCTGCTTGAGAATACTGCTTTAGTTACACGTTAGTACACTTATTGGTTGTGAGGTAAAAAGGCCCACTGCTTGTGGTCATTAAAATATATGGAAGGTTATTTGAAACACTAGAAGCTTATAATTGTCCAACACTGCGGCATTCTCCTCTTTCCAGTCGTCGCTGTTGGTGTCGAGCGGCTTTGCGTTGAAGCGACGGTGTTGTCGGACTTTACCTTTTTCTTGAGGGCCTCCCGGGATTCAAACTCCAGACGGGAGAGATTGATCTGGATGTGTTTGGGGACATCAGGGATGAGGAAGGTCAGGATGAACTTGAAGGCCAGCAGCCCATGCTGAAACACGGAGTAAAAGGTGCATTAGAATCCTTTGAAAACTAAATGGAGAAAGGAGAGCAGACTTTGAAAGAGAGATCGATAGAAGTTGGTTGCGTTTTCATGGGATGTTGTGTTAAATAATCGGAGAGGAAAGCAGCAGAGCAGGAGGGCGTCGCCATTGATGCCAATGTGCGTCTTGATTGGTTGGGAGACATTTTGCATTCAGGACATCGACAAGTGAGACACGTGTAGATTATCTTGCCGAACTGGACTGGACTTGGGAAGCTTGGAAATGTTCACTGTGCCCTTCATATCTAGTAGATAAACCTAGAAATAATTATGAAAAATAAAACCAGAACTGCCACACATTCAAGTCAGAGTTTACATTGCTGTCTGTCCAAAATGTCAGCACCTCTCGCTTTTATCCCTGTAGACATTTGTGTGAACAGGTCAGTGTGTTATGGCACAAAACACATTTTGTGAAGCCGGAGACCTTCGTCTCGCACAGCTACACCTTGAAGACTTGACAACGCTGCGTCAGCATTAAATGAAGGGCTGACCCGACCCCCCCGTCATCCGGTTACAGTGTGGTAGGGGTACAAAGCGCTTATTTGTGCTCCCTTGAACCAATCACAATCACCCCGGGCGGCGCTGAGCGCGGGAAGCAAGCTTTTACCAACAGTCTACATCCGTAGAGTTAAACGCCGTAATCTTGATCTCCAACTAACGTATTTGTTGAAATTCCCTCACGTCATTTGATGGGAAATCACATTCATGACGATGGAATGCAGGTCAGATCTCAGTGACCTTGACCTTTGACTATTAGTCACCTGAAAAAATAATGCATTTGATTCAAACAACAAATTGGTTCTTTGAACCAAAATATCTAAATAAAACATAATTTATATTCTTCTCTAAGCGAGTGTTTCAACAGTCTTTGTAAAGCACACGTGCTATACGAGGGTCCATGTGCTCATGTGAGCGATCAGAGAGCAGATTGTGAGAGGATGAAGGTCCTTCCCTCAGCACGTCTCCGTGACCTGGTGACCTGCACACACCTGAATCAGCAGGTGGTGTGTTTTCTTATGACAGTTCACATTTACTTCCATTAATGCTGAGCAAACAGCTCTTAACTGCCCCACACACACACACACACACACACACACACACACACACACACACACAAACACGCACAGGAGGACTGTCGACTGCCATCAGCTCCTTTGATTCAGTGCCTTTTCCTCATCACAGTAATGGTGCATGCTGCAGGAGAGCAGCGGGGGGCAGACTGCTTCACAGAAATGGGTTCCTGGCTTGTAAAACTAAGTGATGTGGGCCAGACGAAGACGTTATGAGCTGGTGGAGACGTGCTGTACGTCAACTCTCCAATGCTCCCCCATGCGGGCTTTAACCGACGTTGTTGACCTACATTTTGGAAAACGTTTCATTGTGGACTTTTTAATTTGATGAAACAGTACAATGACGGCTCTCAGGGGTCGATTATTATATTATATATATTATTATATTTCGTAAAATTAGTCAAACAACAACGATACCTAAATGTGTTTGCCCGAAGAGCTTTTAATGAGTAAAGTTCTGTCATGAGCCTTTTGCTGTGTAGACTTTTTTTCTCCATTTCTGGCAAAAAAAAAAAGCTTGGAACTTGGTCATTCCAGTCAGCACAGCAGTTACGCTAATTAACAACGGAACGGGGGAAAGAAACCCCCGACCCGGTTGACTTGTCACATTGATTGAAAGTGCACAATAAAAACGCCAGCTCTCACTTGATTGCTAAAGCTATTCAAGGCTAATTTACATTTCGGAGTGATTCAGCAGCGCAAGGTGAAGCTGAGACCGAGAGGACGCCGGCTCAGACGGGGCAGGACATGACCTTTGAAATGCTGTTCTTTTCAAGAAATAACTAGAATAGAACTTCAAATGCCATTGAGAGGGGCTTCCATTGTTATACATACTTCTTCCCCCTCTAGCTCCCCGACGTGTGCGAATCCCCAGCAGGGGACTTGTGTTCGTTATATCATTATATCATCTGTGTCTTTAACCATCACAGAGCACGCGTGTCTTTGAGGGCATGGGGCATCGTGTCTACCCAGTCAGCTTCTACTCATTTGGAGTGAATTACTGTTTAGAATGGAGTTCTGGGAGGTTCATGCAAAACAGAACGTTGACTTTGCGCCTGATCCGTAATGTTAGGAGAGAAACTCCGCTCAGGGCGGTTGGTATTATTTTGTACCCCAGTTGCGTTGGTACTGTTCGACGTTGACCACGTTGCACTGTCCATTTATACAAGTGTGACAGCAGGGTGATAACCATATTTTTGATTTAGAAAGGTTGACATTCAACGCACCAGACGTCTACGAGGCCAAAATGTATTCGAGCGACTGGGTTGCCTGGATACAACGCTGCTGATGGAACAGATCAGAGTACTGAAACATGGCTACGTGTGTTTGAAGAGGTCATCCAGGAGGAAACCGTTCTTCATGCCATCAATCTTCTCATCTTAACGAAGTGGTTGAGGAGATCCAGGCCAAAAGACTTGAACTGTTGTGACGTGCGCAATCTGTCCATTTGTTATTTCGCTTCGCCATTTCTGGTGTTTATTGAGCCGCAGACCAAATTCTACCCTGGAAAGTCTGTAGTATTATATTGTAGTTTATAACTTTTGATGAGACATCTCAGACAACGTGAGGGTTTTAGGAACCATCTTACACCATGATTACTTTACTGTGAAAGGGTTAGAGACTGCATTAGATGTACAGAGCTAAGCAATAACGCTAAAGGCGCTAAAACACTCCATACACCTCCAGCCCAAACTGTGTAGAGCTTCCTTCACTATGAGGACCCCCTTTGTAGCTATTTGACCACAAAAGCATTGGTGGTGCAGCTTAAATGGCAGTTATTTGAATCATTGTTTGAAAGTGCAAGTGAAATGTCATTTAAAAGAAATTATCCACTTTATTAAAAAAAGGTTTCTCTGAGTGCTGCCAATCTCATAACATTGTTAATCCAGCCTTCACATACATGCATGTTTTTTCTACAAATAAAGGGCATCCAATTAGATAGGGACAGGTTGGAGGATTAAGCTGACTGTCAGTAGGATGCTGTGCTAGGACAGATCACTGGTGGGTTGGTGAGTCCTGCTTTAATGCCTTTGCAATGTGATTATAAACACACAGACTAAGCAGATTACTGTCTGGTGGGCTGCCGAAAACAACCGTGGAGAAACAGACAAACCCACATGGAAGCGGCGCCCAGCTGCCAAACACTACATGTTCCTTTCTGTTGAAATGAAGCTGTGGGACACCAGTCTGGACTTAAACAGACTTATGACTTGACTGTTATTAAAGCGAGTACAACCCACCTGCTGAACCTGTAATCAACAAAGTCCTACAGAGGAGCTACTGGAAAGGAACACGGTCCTTACAGGGTTTTAGCCTCTTCGAGTTCATGGTCAGTAGTGCCAGTCATTATTTACAGCAAAGACCATTTGTATCACTCACCAACCTCCCGCTAACACGCACAGTGAGGTAGTGGAGCAGCATTGTCCTCATGGGTTGGTAGAGACCAAAAAAGAGCTAAAAGGAGAGTTAATAACAGACCTGCATTCATCAGGTGGCCAAAAACACAACAACACAATGGCCGTAACAACCAGTCAGCCATTATTAGGCTGCAATGGGTAAACAGCATATTCTGATGCAATCGATTTTCCCCAAAATGCAAACGCTAGAGATAAATGCAGGTTGAGAAGCACCATCCGGCGGGGGGGAGGCTCAATGTTCGTGGATCCCTGGCCCCCACTCGGCCCCCTCAGAGCCGTCCCTGTTTGTGAGCGGACGGATCAGAGACGCTGAGGGAAAGTCTGTTTCCGTAGCCGGCTGGCCGGTTGCCTGGTGACTGCTCGCTGATGTGTGTAAGCCCCGTATAGTAATTACTCAGGTATCATGGCGCCGCTGCTGGAAAGCGAAGAGGCGCCCCTCCACCCTCC
The DNA here is from genome assembly GCF_964276395.1 of Gasterosteus aculeatus. NCBI lineage: Eukaryota > Metazoa > Chordata > Actinopteri > Perciformes > Gasterosteidae > Gasterosteus > Gasterosteus aculeatus. The sequence continues at coordinate 18,237,492 of NC_135707.1, read as the reverse complement.
ACCCTGAAACCAAGATAAGAGGGGCTGGCTGATTTGATTTCGAACCCTTCTTTAGAGAGACAGCGAAGTTCAAAGATGATAACGACCTGACCAGTGAAAGGCGTTAGATGGACAACATAGACTCACAGCGCACACACACACACCCAGCAACCTAGCTATCGTTATTCTTGTCGTGCCATCTCTTTAATAGCCTGCTTGCTTTATTCTAGGAAAGGCGCTGGATGGTGACAGGAAGGGACGTGCTTGGATGCACAAAGAGTCTGTGAGTCGAGTTCATCAGAATCACACATGTGCTGCTGTTCCTTCTGCCTCTCTGATCCTCATATCTCATTTCTTTCCTGGCCTCCTCCCCGTCAGTCAAACGGGGAACAAAGCCCGGGATGTCGGCGTGCAGACCTACTGATACAAGAGTCATGTACGGTGGATGGTGTGGGGGGGGTTGAATGGGAGCACAGGAAGGCTCACTTTCTGCCTACACAATCTCCTCTGCTCAGGTCCTACAGCACTACAAACGTTACAAGTGTTGAAGGGCAACTTCACCCGTAAACCAATGCTCACATGCTTTTGGGGTCCAGGTGGCTTATGGGAACATCATGAAGTTGGTTCGGTAATGAGGGAAGACGCTGAATGGCAGCTGTGATGTAATAACTACTTAGCTTCAAATGGACGCAAACTCACTATAATGGTCTGACAACTTTATGGAAATAATCCAAAAGAGTAAGTAATCATTTTTGCCAAGAGACATCGGTGTGAAGGTGAGTGAGAGATGGAGAGAGGATGTGTTGGAATACATAAGTGTTATCTGTAATGTCTTCATTGACACGACGTGACATTTCAGGGCACATGACACACGGACTGGTTGAAGTGGACGTGCATTCAGCGTTACCCTGGGCGACAACACTACAGCCTGCTTAGCAGCTGCAGTCTGCACAGTTCTCCTCCAAGAGCCAACCAATTACAAAAAATGTCACCCTTTAGTCACTTTGACACAGAAACATAAGGGGGTTGAAGAGGCTGAAAATAACCAAGTTAGCCTTTATGTTGGTCCTGAGGCAAACATTAAAGGTTATGATAAAAAACATTGCTTGGTAAATTACTCGGCAAACCAGCCTTTTACATGTACCACCTGTCTGGTGTGCGAGTGGATGCATCCTCTGTTAATGCCAGCAGCCAGTCCACTGAAGTGTTGGAGGGACGAGCCAATTTATCAAAAGCAAAAGGCCTGGTAGTCGTTAGCATTTAGTCTAAAGCGGACTTTAGACTACGTTTTTTAGGGCAAGGACCTCCAAACCGATGGTGAGACGGAGCAGGGACCCCCTATTCTACGGGGGCAGAATAGGCGTGAGACGTGAGCATGAATGCGATCTGACTGGCTGGTGCCTGTGTTGTCGTGTTTGCATTAAAGGTGCTGTGAGTGAACCAAATTTTAAAAAGGAAAAAAAGGAAAATTGTCTTATCAACCGAAAATGTCACCCCCCTGCAGTACTTCTGGTCTAAAGCGAGACATCAACATCATTTCTCAAAATGTGTTCATAGACAGGACAGTAAAACAGAAAGTAAAACTTTTGTATGCATGTGTTTTAAACACAGAGTTGTCTCGCTTTGTGGGTCTCTGAGCAGAATTTGTAATTTGGTCATTAGCTGACGGTGGCAGAAGCCGGCCTCAGACACCCTGCAGGGGGGCACAGGCCTGTCAGCCGCCAACACCAAAACAATAACAAGTCTGTTTATCGTCGGCCGCACAGTAGATCCAACGTGCAGACAATCGATGTGACCCAGTTTCATGGAGCGCTCTATGACTCCGGAGTCAGAAAGTGTGTGTGTGTGTGTGCTGTTTGAATAGAGAGCAGTGAAAGGGGGAAGGAAACAATGCTGATGAGAGCAACACGCACACTTTTAATGCATATGACATCTCTCCCCCTCCCTCAATGTCTCTCTCACTCCCTCAATCTTTATGAACCCAGTGTGGACTTTGGCTCCATCTAGTGAGGAGCAGTCCACCCTGATGAAGATATCTACGGGCTACAGAGCCCGGCTGCGCCTCCCTGTTTCCCTTCCACACACATGTGGTTACATGCGTTTAGGACCTCACGCCCCTCAAAGGTAAAAACACTCGACTAGATCACTGTGGTCGCTGTGGATAAAAGCGTCACCATACACATGCATGCATGCATGTTGTTGCTGCATTCCCTGCTCAACATAACTGCATACTGCTTCATGTCATTTTTAAACAGATAACTGACACAGATTGTCATAATGACTCTATCAGGACAGAAGAGATGTTTACATGTTGAGTGTAACAGAAGCTACATCACTGTGGCACTTTCTTAACTCACATGATGATGTAAATTCAATTTTAAGTTACAGACAATTATGTCTTAAGGTTTCCTTTTTTGTTATTTATTCTCACTTGTGTGCATCAAAGCGCCATCTAGTGGGTCACAGAGGTACTGCCAAATGGTTAGATTAAAATAAAAAAAATAACTGGGTAATTTACAAACTAGTATATATATATATATATATATACATATGCATAGATATTCATTCAACAATTGGATTAAAAAAGCATCAAATAAAAATAAACGGTCAGAGCCTTTCAATATCGAGACAATCATTTTCCTCCTCCCCTATTTATTTGGGAAAGTTGTTGTGTAGTTACGCGAGGAGCAGAACCCCTGGTTAACGATGTCTGTGTGTAGCTATGGACATACATCAACTTCCCGGTCAGTCATGTTTGTCCTTTGGAGCTTTCATTTCTCTTTGCAACGCACTGATTGAACGTCGCTGTCATGAGGACCGACACAGGAAGTCCTTCCTCTCCGTCTCCGCCACACCCCACCCTCACTGCCCCCCCCAGCCCTCAACATGATCACATTAATGCCATACATTTATATTTTAGTTGTAATTCTTTATTCAAATATATTCTGTTCATTAAGTATTCAACAGAGAGAGGATATATATATGGCCTCTTCCAGTGTCGATATGGTTATTTGCTGTTGTGTAGCCTAGATAAGCTGCATAATAATTTCCCCATTAGGGATCAAAAGTCCACCCATTAGAATTGTGGAGGTGAGGCATAGATCGTTCCTCATGTAACCCATGTTAATCTAATTAAAACGAAGACAACTGGGAACCTTATTTTGAAAAACTGTCCCCGCCCCAACTACACTAAAGCCTTTGCTTTTGTCACGAGGTGAGCTGAGCATCGTTTGATAACGAGTCACACCAAAACAATCAGGTTCTGTATGGTCTGACGCACTAAAAGAGGTGTGTGTGTGTGTGTGTGTGTGTGTGTGTGTGTGTGTGTGTGTGAATTTACCTCAATAGCCACCGTCCACAGTATGAGCTGCATGTCTGAGTCGGGGAAGTAGGCCTTGACTTGGGGAGACATGCCTATCAGCGAGCAGTTGGTGACGACGGCGATGACGCTCATGGCCTCGAAGGCGAGCTGGACGCAGACACAGACACGGCCACGGCTTACTTCCAGAAATAGAAGCTTTTTCTGGGCCGCAGTGCGGATACATGATATCTTGCTCTTAATCAACTTGGCACCGGCCGGATTACCAACAATATTTTCTCCCCTGGAGGGAAGTGTAATATTCTCATGGACGGCGCTTTAAATAAAGAACGGCAGGTTATGTGTTTAGCTTTTCATTTCCTCAAAAATAATATCAACTGGCCTCTTCTGTGTCGAGAAAAATCAGATAAAGCGTTGGAATCAGATCAGACGCGGCTGGTGCGTCTCACCTGCCAGACTCCTATGTTGGTTGCCGGGTCCGAGAAGGGCCGTTTGAACACGCGGCACATCTTGAAGGCGTCGGAGTAAACCTCCGTGATGTTGTTCAACACCACCAGGACGGCGGCCAGCGGGTAGACGCAGGAGAACAGGCTGACGTAGCCAAACAGCAGGAAGAGCTCCAGGTAGTCGTCAAAGGTTCCCTGAGGGGGGGCAGACGTCAGCATGACCCAGCATGACCTATCCACCAAACTGCCACACTGTGAGGGGCCCGACCCTGTGAAGGCTTTCGCGGTCCGCGTGCACCTACCAAGTAGGTGCTCATGTCGGCCTCCAGCCGGACCTGATTGGCCAGAGGAAGCTCTTGGTCCTCCAGGGTTTTCCCCTTGTGGATTTTGCGGACCATCTTCTTGTTGCGTCTCCTCTGGAGCCAGTAGGGCAGGAAGGCCTCCATGAGCTGGTTCAAGATCTGACTGGTGATCAGCAACGTGGCCAGACTCTGGGAGCAGACGCGTGAAACCGGGCGGGGAGGAGGAGGTGGGGCAAGGTGGATGGAACAGGTGGGGGCACGGGGGAAGGGGGGGGGGGGCAAAGGGTGGATGAAATGAAGGTGAGAAGCCAAAAGAAAATAAAAGAGGGAAGAAGGAAACATTTTAAAGAGAATGAAGCACGGAAAAACAGTAAGTATGAGACAAACATAAACATGGATAATACAAAGATACATCAGGGATTAAAGGAGGAGAGGAAAGGAGGGGAGGAAAGCAGGCCTACCTGTCGGAGCAGCACCATGTCCTGCATGACGAAGGCGATGTAGAACAGCGAGGCGAAACAGTTGAAGAAGTTGAACTGCGGGGGAAAGAGTCGTTGACCAGAGAAGCTGCACGCAGGCGGATGGCGTCATGCGTCACATACAGGATTCATACTCACCACCAATACTTTGAGAACCAGGTGGTTCTGGTATGAAGACTCCAGCCGGTGGTTTTCTTCAGACACACAGCGAGGCGACACAAATGAGTTACAGTGCGTCAATCATCAGCTCTTTCCATTTCACACACATGTGGAATATGTATGAAACACAACCCATCTATTCACATGTTGGATCCCTTTCTAAAGAGGCCCCTTGTGAGGAGTCTCTATGGACCAGCATGGACTGAGAGCTGGAGGTGCACGGGTTAAAAATGAAAAAGGACCATATGTATCTAATCCTCCTTCATCCTCGTTGCTTTTACTCTTCAAATATAAAAAAAAGCATTTGAATCTAAGTTTACATATAATAGTAATAATCATTCTGACCTAAAAATACCAAGTGAAATCCATTTTTTGTGCACTGAGACAACTCACCCCACTCCGTGAGGAACTCAGCAGCGTATCTGTAGATGAGGTTCATGATCTCTATGACCACGGCGTAGAGAACACTGGGGATGAAACACAGTATTCCCGTCCAGAAGGTGGGCTCCGCGTCGTGGACCGACAGCGCCCATCCCTCCATCAGGAAGTAGATCATCATGACGTAGAGGGACAGGTAGAGGCAGAGCAGGACAAAGGGCAGCGACACCAGGTAGACGCGCAGCTGCCTCTTGGCGTTCGGGTACAGCGGCTCCTGGCGGCCCGTCACGGGGTTGAACCCGAGGACGCCGTGGAAGCCGGGCCGCGGTTCCTCGAAGGCTTTCTTCCTGCTCAGCGTGCCCCAGCGGTAAGCTAGCGAGGAGCTGCAGCGCTTCCATAACTGGCGGGGAGGTGGCGGGGAGGGGAGGGGGGGGTTCAGGCTCTCGGTTACTCAGCTTTCACTGGATTGTTATTCATCGTTTGTCACGACGTGTGAGCAGACGCAATCAGCCCTCCATACCTCCAGGATGACGGTGCACCAGACCAGGTTGAAAGAAGCAAAGATGACGTATTTGTCGTAGTCCTCCCAGTCAAACAGGTAGTAAGGAACCCCGATGAGAGCCATGGGCACCAGGGCAAAGGTGAAGTACTCCAGGAAGCCAAAGTAGAGCGCCTGACCCTCGCCGTAGTAGTGCCGGATGTCCTCTGGGGAAGAGAAGAAAGTAGCGGGACAATCATTTTTAAAAAAGGACAGGATAATAAACCAAAGAGAGATAAGAAGAGGAACGAAACCCGTGGTGCACTGACCGAGAGGCTGAAAGGACAGCTTGACCTTTTTGTACCAAGCGAACGACAGCCTCTTGAGTTCCTCCTTTTCGTGCAGAGGAAACACTTGGATCAGGATCCCCTTGGACAGCAGTCTGCGTACTAGGAGGCAAAATGGGCAATTATTATCTGAGGTAAAACAAAGAACTGAGCCCCACGTGGAATAAACACAGCGGTCAAATGATCCATGTGCACCAATCCGGCGCTTTTCCTTTCGTTCATAAAACACAGAGAGCAGATGTTGAATCTCTACAGCCTCGTTTCTCTACGCCTGATAGTTGTTTGCTTTTTTAAAATCTTTTTATTTGATCCATTTTTGTATTATTTAGGAGATTTTTTTTAAATGTCACATGAATATTTTTAAGAATTAGAAGTGCTCTTTTAAAAAAGGTGAACTTATATCACCATGTGTTGATGTTATTGTTATAGCAGTGGCAAACTGCTTTTATGATAATAATACGGTTAATGCAATTTTCCAATAAATAAGTTATCGTAGTCTTAGTAGCTAGAATCATACTTATCTTAATCAACGCAGGTCATAATGAATAAAAACATTATGTTTGTAGGTTATTGGGTGAATCTTTATTTGCTCAAAGTTAGATTTCTTTAGAGGAAGTTTCACTGTCCTCTGACTGACATGAAAACAGCTGCGCTGCATTTCCACCCCTGACTTGTCAGAACTCACTTTCCCAACCACATACACACGCAACTTCATTTCCTAAAACGACGCCGGGCAAACAAAAGCCATGAGCCTGCTCATTGTGCACAATGCACGGCCCGTGCCGATCATCTTCATCGTCTAATGCATCATTTGTCTGGAATGATTACATTCTGCTTTAACACCAAAAGGTGCTGACTGGAGGCAGCAGATCTCCAGTGCAAGTTCATTGCTTCCTTATCTCGCCGTGGGATATTTCATTTGCATATTTATTGTTTCCGAGGAGAGGGAGAGAGACAAAGACAGAGAGAGAGAGAGAGAGAGAGAGAGAGAGAGAGAGAGAGAGAGAGAGAGAGAGAGAGAGAGAGAGAGAGACCATGTTCATTCTGCTCTTCAACGAGAGGTGCAGGCAAAGTAGTGCTGCGTTCTTTTCTTGGGACATTTTCACTACTAATAAGACGTCTACGTCATGCTGGAGGAATGATGGAGACGTTCTCGGTAGCTGAATCTGAAGCAAACCAAAGAAATCATCAAGGAAAAACACACTGTTTATGTGAATAAGTATAATTCACTATTCAGTGACTATTGTTTGTTAATGGTGACCATAAGCGATATGTGGGTCATCGTGCCTTTTTAAATGACCTTTTGTTAGAGAAATTGTACAACCACAGACCAGGGGTCCGAGTATTAAGAAGATCTAAGTCTTTCTTTAGCGTAATAACAATAATGACAATGTACAAAATTACAAGGGTAATAAATAGATAAGATAGATAATAAATCCCAGGATGAGTCTCTGCCATAATGTGGTATTGTGTAAGGATATTACATTACTTTGATCAATTCTATGCTTGGTCATTAATCCTTAATATATCACATTTATGAGACAATAATGAACAAAATAGACATAAAATACTTAAACCCTGGTGTGAATACTTATACACATCTACAGATATTTTTAATGAATTCATTGATGAACCCAGGGTTTAAATGAGATTAACAAGGACGATTTACTTCCTCTAAGTTGGCAAACCGACTAGAGGCGGGTGATAAGGATGAAATCTCATGTCGTGGGACGTGGAGTTCCTCCTCCTCCTCTTCCATTCAGCCTGTTTGCATTTCAGCGACCGTGTGGGAGGTGGATGGACACTCACTGACTGACTTCCCGGGGTAGAGCTTGACCCGGCTGAGTCCGGGGACGTGAGTCTCGTCTTTGGCGCGCAGTGTGTCCAGCTCGTGTTTGATGATGTACTGACACTCGGCCGTGCTGAGGAAGGAGTCTCCGTCCCCTGGGGAGACACGGCGGATCACATCACACACAAGCAGCAAACGGGAGGCGCAGAGCGTGACATCTGCTGGTTGTTTGCAATTCATCAGTTTTTGTGTTCATAAAAATGAAAAGGACAAATAATGTTTTAAAAGGAAAGAATCACCAAACTGTCATATAGGAGATGTTGAAACCAAAAGATTAAGATGTTAAATCAGGAATCAGGAACATGTATTGCGAAAACATGCCTCTGAAACACATACACATACATACTTGAAAGTATAGTCGTCAAGTCGAGGTGGAATCAGAAGCTCTAAATCCCTGTGACCCCATCATGAGCACTCAGTCAGACTGGCTGTTAAAGTGAGATAAACTCTGTAGCAGAATGTGTGATATGAAGCTGTGATCCGTCAGTAGCTGATGGTACTTTGTGGTACTTCACAGAACGGTTCTTCAAGAAACTTTATATCAATTGTAACTTTACACTCGACATAACTTTTCTTTATTGTGGTGTAATGACACAATAAACATGAAATAACAATAAACTGGGAGATACTAGCACAATAATGACACATCATCACTTATTGAGAAATAGCGAACGTTTGCTTATTTACACGTGGAGCAGTTAAAGCTGCCTAAAGCTCCTCTAAGTTCACTAGATAGTCTCTGTATGTGTTTGTCAGTGGTTTGCTGCTGTGGAGGGAAACCACAGCGGCTTGCACACCTTATTCTCAGAAAACAGCTGCCTGCAGAAGCTGAAAACACGATGTAAGGAGCAGTGACTGTGAAAGAGAGGAAACAACGTGGTCCAGAGAGCTACACCAGCAGAATCCTGAGGCGTGTTGGTCTTGATTCTGAGGGAAGCTGCAAGTGATAATTATCTTTGGCTGAGACCCCTATCACGTTCTGGAAAATATCAATTAGACCTGCTTTAGACCTCCTCCTGGACTTTACCTTTAAAGTCTTTGAAGTTGTATTTGTTGGCGCAGGTGAAGGCCCTCATGGACCCATCGTTAAACTCCTTGAAGAGGCCCAAGTCCTCAGCGCCAGACAGCAGCCTCTGCCACGTGGCCCCCACCAGGAACATGTTGGGGTTTTCCTTCTCCTGAGCGTCGGCCCCGGGGCCCAGCTGCTCCACCAGCAGCTCCGCTCCTGGAGACAAACGGCAGGGTTACAGTGGAACAGCTCCATTGGAGTCCTGTCACAATCCCTTCTTTTGTCAGACCATGTATATATATATATATATATATATATATATATATATATATATATATATATATATATATATATATATATATAATAAACCCTGTTGGTCATTCTATATGTTCACATCTCACAATTTTCTTTCTCAATCTGTATTTATTTCATTTGCAAGTACAGTTTATTTAGCATGTATGTGTAGGTTAGAAAGGCCAATGTCACCTGTAAATTGGAATCTGTTGAGGAAAATGTAAGTAAAAATACAAATATTGTGACAGGCCTACCTCCATTGTACTGCGTGTCCCGTATCCGGCTGAGCAACCACGTGATGGCCTCCTCTTTGGTGTCTGAGGCCAGCTCCAACACCACCCGAGGAGTGAAGCTGGGGCCCCCATCGCCTGCCGACAGCATCATCCCCTGTCCCAGGACACCTGACACGTGAGCCGGACACAAAAGATACAAAACATTGCACAAGCTAAATTCAGAAAAATATAAATAGCTGCCTAAGATCATTAAAAACTGGACAAACTAGCTCCATAAATCTCCCCCCAGTGCACAGCCCTTTGGGACAAGGGGGCGTTGTTGTTGCCATGTCCCCCAGAAAGAGACATAGGAAGTAAAAAAGAAGTGAGCAGAGTAAATCTCAGCCCGATTTCACACGAGGTGAACCGAGAGCTGCACAAGTAACACCATGAAGTACACACAGGTCGAGGGACTGACCCAGGACCCGGGACAAGACAGCCTCACTGACACCGACAGCTGACGCTCGAGCAGGGGTGGGGGGCGCTGGGGGGTCTTTAGAAACACCGACTGCTGCAGAGATAAACACCTCGGTACTCACCCGGATCGCTGTTTCTCTGAAGGAAAGCAGCTCTGTTGCAGCCTCGAGGCTGATCTGTGGACAGTCAGATTTGATTTAGAAACAACAAACGCCTCTGTGTGTGTGTGTGTGTGTGTGTGTGTGTGTGTGTTTTCTGCTTCTTGCTGCGCCCAGTCGACCGAAGTCACTTTAAGCTCCACGTCATCAGCTTCGATCAATCGACGTTAAAATGAATCACAACACTTTGCTGTTCATAGTGCGATGGTCCTCTAGTCCTGAGACCACGCGCGTTTAGCCTCATTTAAGTAAAGCTACAAATCTGTGTTGTGTAACCAATTTGTTTCTTTCCGTCACACACATGTTGACCTCCTAGCCAAGTTAAGCACAGCTGGAAGGAACGATCACCGCTGCCACTGGTCAGTCAGACTGCGTGTGCAATAGAGCCGTGTGTCCATTGACACGTGTACTTCTTCATGCTGTAATACGTCAAATCAACATTTACCTTGACTTTGAAAAGTGCGATACCATGTTAACTCATTATAATTATATTATAACCTCACTGAATGCACCTCATTGCAGCCTGCAATAATTCTCTACAATTAAATAGTTAAATATTGTGTCATTATTTATTGTGTTACTTTGGAACATATTAAAACAGGTGTAAACTCACTTGTGTTTGTGGAACTATTACTGAGTGTTGCCGACTTAGCCTCTTTCTTAATTGAACGTTTATTTGGGAAGCGCTTTATTGAGGAATACTTAGTACAGTTTTTCACATGACATTTAACTGAGCCGAAGGCTTCAGTGCAAACTAAACAACCTATGTTACGTTGAATATATTCTAATTGCACTTATCTCGCAACTTACCGGCCGACTCTCCTCTGCTGGACAGCAGCACTGTTTAGGAAATGTTTAGAAAATCTACTTCCGCATTGCCTGCCGCTTGGACATTGGGTGCGCTCGTTTAGTCTTACGGTGTGAGCGGAGACAGAAGCCTCATGGAATTGAGCAGTGTGAAAGCCCCGCCCCGTGGAGCTACCTCGATGTCGAAAGCAAACGTCTTGAATTACGTCGCGGGGACGTCCCAGTCGGACCTGCGCTTGACACGTGACCGGCAGAGTAACGCTATGGCCGAGGAAGCGGTGACAGCAGCGAACAGCGGGTGAGTGTTTTCCTGCGACACGACCCGCGTCCGCGCTTCTAAAGCACCCCGTGTACCACGAGCCGCACCGATGGACTCTCTCTTTAATGTGTCCGTGTCACACCGTGACATAACGGCGCGTCGCTGCCGTACACGTCACAGTCGAACACTTTGTCAACAGTCGGTCACCCCACTGACGTTCAGGCGTTCAGACCTGGAAGTTACCGAAGTAACGCCTGGACGTTTGTATCCGCCGCCAATGATGTCACCGAAGAGATGGCTCACTTTGACAGTGGTCCCTGAATGCCCCATAACCCCCGCGCGCTGCCCCGCGGCCTCACCGGACACCTTTGGTTTCATTTCGTTCTCTCCAGGCTTGTCGGCAGAATGCTGTCTGCTGTCGGTGTCCACGGTCTGGTCAGCAGCGCGTGGGGCTACGTGGACAGCACATTAAAGTAAGTCGGAATTTGTGGTTGTTGTTGTTTTTTACCCACGCAAATAAAGAAGTAGCCACCAGTGTGATCCTGTTTAGGGCTGCAACTAACGATTATTTAGATAGTAGATTAATCGGTCGATTATTTCTTTGATTAATCGATGAATCGGATAAAAAAAACAGCATTAAAAAGCTTTAATTTTCAACTAAAACAGAACTGCAAATTCACATTGCAAAAATACTTAAGAAAGTACAGGTTGGTCCTTGAACATAATTTATAAAAAATAAAGAAAAATACAAATCAGAATTTGTTTTAATGTAAGAACTTGTTCTCTATACTACACTCACACACACAGACGCACTCCGAAACACATGCTCGAGGATTTCCCGTGGTTACAGCGATAAGGTATTTAATTAATTCCGTGTTATTGACTACCTAGGCCTCCCTCCTCCTAACCGGCCTGTAGGGACAGCCGGTGATCAGCAACTGCTTCAGGGGAAAAAGGCCTTTCCCACTATCGGAATAACAAGGCGAACTTAATTTTTGTCATTTCTAACCTGAGCATCTGCAGGTAAATTAACAAGAACGTCACCTCTTGTAGTTGAAACTGCTCGTTTGGGAGACTTGGGTTTGTGGTGCTGTCAAGTTCAATTGAACTTACAGGTTGTTTTCTAATATTTCATCCAACGCAACATTTTTATTGAGGGTGACAAAACCATTAGAAAAGCCTCTCATCTAACAACTGTACTGGCCTTGGTGTTACAGCAAAAAGAACATTTTATCTTGCTTGATCCATGACATGGGTAATGAACAGCGTTCACAGGCTGCTCTCTCTAATCTTCTGTCCCGTAAACCACACTGCGTCACCGCAGCCTGCCTGAGACCTTTGGGAAGTACCCCCGGCTTTACACAGCAAGCAGCTGATGCAGGGATGATCTGTCACAGCTGACCAGAGCAGATCGCTCCTAAACACAATAAATGCTAACATTCAGTCCTCACGGATGTTCTTTTTAGCATTTATTTGATGATACCTCGGCTTTGGTGTGGATCTGCTACGTGTACGTGTGGTCAGCGACTGCAGAGACTATGATAATTGAAGTTGTTTTTTTTGGTCTCTCTTTGTAGGTGGTGGTGGATCCCCAGCCGGCTGCCGCCATGGTGTCCCACCTCTCAGATCCAGCTGCAGACTGCAGAGGACATGATGCTGCGATGTAAGGATCCGCTTCTCTGACTTTTACTTTCCCATGTGCCAAACTTCATCAGTAGTTTGTTTTGTTGTAAATATACATTTCTGACGACATAATACTGCCTGGACAAATCTTTATTATATCCACCTGGTTAGTGTAAACTATTTATTTATAAATGTATGAGGAAAATCATTTTCTGTAGCCATTTTCAAAATGCAAAAAATAGTCTTTGTTAAGCCCATTTAAGATAAACAACAATCTAAACCATATTCCCTGTCATACGTTGCACAAAGGGGATAACTTGCCCGTAGTGAGCCTTTGGTTCCTAGAAGAACCTCAGAGGCTTATATCTGGAACCCAATATATCAGTGCTACCAAGAACCCATCTGCTATATGGGCCAAGAGTTTCCCTCAAGAACCCACCCAAGGTTCCTTATTTGACTCCCAAAGGGGCGGAGCCGATGTGGTGCAGCGTGACCGCCAACATTCAGTGTTCACGGGTGTTTTGGGGAGTATTTGGGCCGAGAAGATCTCTTACCTTGTTTGAAACAAGTCTTGAAAGGTCTTACCCCCTCTCCTTCCCCGCCATTTGATTCCTTTTCAGGTATAAAAAGCTCTTTCTCGAAACGGCATGTCCCCATCTCCAACGGCAACCTGCTGTGGACTCTGACCTTCAGCAACGACCGCGTCAAAGACAAGACCCCCATGGTCCTGCTCCATGGTTTTGGAGGAGGCGTGGGCCTCTGGGCCCAGAACCTGGACGCGCTCTCCCAGCGGCGGCCCGTCTTTGCCGTGGACCTGCTGGGCTTCGGGCAGAGCAGCAGGCCCCCGTTCTCCATGGACCCCGGCGCCGCCGAGGACCAGTTTGTGGAGTCTATAGAGCAGTGGAGGGCCGAAGTCGGTCTTGAGTCCATGATTCTGCTGGGACACAACCTGGGAGGGTTCCTGGCTGTGTCGTACTCTATCAAATACCCTGCCAGGTCGGTCCAGATTGTTTGTTTCCTATCGTCTTTTATTCTTGTTCTTGTTGATATGCGACGTATTTGGTGTGATAAGAGTTACACCGCGGGCAAAATAACTTTGTTGTTAGATTTAACTGCGGTAGTGTGATATTTCTGGTGATGATCAGAATCTCGACACAGAGTTGAGCTGTGCTGTTTTGTTGGATTCATCTGGGGACCATTCTGATTATTATTCCTTAATTTAGTTGTCGGTGGGTGATGGAGAACGAGTGTCAGAATTGTCCTTTAATGATGACTTGAAGAACAAAAGAAGCAGAGGAACACAATTTGAATAATGGTTCTGGACTCTTGGTGTTAACACGACTCTGGCCGTGTAGCCGGCCTGTGAGCACCATCGAGTTGTGGTTGTGTTCCTCGAGGTTCCGGCGGCCTGCGATAACAGCCGAGTCCTCTGAGCCGCTCTCCTCCCCCTGGACTGTATCTCTCTGGAATCATCATAAGCTCCAAGAGGGCGCTCTGGCTGTCCTCTAGGGACGACGGATGTCGTGTCCTCAATCTCTTATCGTCCTCCTTTATCAGCAAGGCTTTAATAAGAATCCCTCCTCTTGTCCGCTTCTCGTTATCTAGTGTTCCGAATGGCTTTTCCCGTTAAACCGGGGACAGGCTGTGAGTCACTGTGCTACGGCCTAAAGTCAAAGTATTACTTCATGCCAAATGAAACATCACTATTTAAATATTACTGCCGCAAGGAATTGTGGGACAGAATTATCTCCTTCCCTTTCGTAAAGGATGGTCCAGTGGTTCCTATGCTAAAGGAGCTAAGTAATTAAGTATTTGGGTAAATAAGTACCCACAATTCCTTGCGGCGGCAATATGTAAATAGTGACGTATCATTCGGCCGTCAACGATAAATAACGATCAGGGCCGAGCATGTAAGTAACCGTTAAATTGCAGCCTTGTTAATAAAGTCTACCTGGTTGTTTATGTGGTCTGCATGACTCGGTATGGATCAAGGCATCTAAGATGCTTCTTTGTGGTCCATTGTAAGAGAAGAGAAATGGTAGTTTTTGCCGCTCCTAACCATCTTTCTCATGCTCTTCTTTATGTAACCAGAGTCGCCTGCTCCCGTGACGTGGATGTTGTGACTGTGAATAACTGCTACTTTATGTCTATTGTATGACAGTCAGTCAAGTTAAGAAATGTTAACATGCCTGACTGCCTAAAACTATATGAATGTAAAAACAGACCATGCAATAAACGCTGAAAGTACTTTTGGTGTGTTTCTCTGTCTCCGCCCCACAGAGTGAAGCACATGGTGCTGGTTGAGCCGTGGGGTTTTCCTGAGAGCCCGGACCCAGTAGAAGCCAACCGTCCCATCCCAGTGTGGATCAAAGCCCTCGGGGCCATGTTCAGTCCCTTCAACCCGCTGGCCGGCCTCCGACTGGTTGGACCACTTGGTAAATCAATGAGTAACTGGAACCCTTATTGGTCTGCAGCCCCAATGAACTGTAAATCAGTATGATGGAAGAATATGAATGAAGTAGTACAGCATCCGTAGCATTCAGAGAGAAATTGTATGCATATATACAATTGGATCGAGGCTCTGTAAAGCCAAAACAGGGCATGGTTACAATAGTCTGCCACTATATTATATATTTTATCCCCAAAACTAGTTCAACTACTAATAAAACCGTTCCCATGATGAGCAGACCACGATGAGTCGAGTGGAAGCGCTGTTCCCTTTGTGACCTCCGACCCTCCTCATGTCGGCTGTATGCTTTCATAATGGCCGCATGCTTGGTTTTGACACCTGGGCGTGCCTGCTGTCCCCTCCCCAGGGCCCTCCCTCGTCCAGACTCTGAGGCCTGACTTCAAGAAGAAGTTCTCCTCCATGTTCGCTGACAACACGGTGGCGGAGTACATCTACCACCTGAACGTGCAAAGCCCGAGGTCTGTCGCCGCCACGGCCGCAGGCCTCAATAACCGCGGTTAAAGCAGCGAGTTCCTCCCCCTTGGTGCAGTTAGTTAGTCCTTGTTCTTCCTTGTTGCAGTGGGGAAACGGCCTTTAAGAATATGAGCGTTAACCACGGCTGGGCCGCGAGGCCGATGCTGCAGAGGATGGACCAGCTTCAGCACGAGATCCCCATCAACATCATCTACGGGTCCCGGTCCAGCATAGACAGCAACTTGGGCAGCACCATCAAAGAGATGAGGCCTCACTGTGCCGTGGAGAGCATAGTAAGTTCAGAGAGCACTTTGACCTGTTACTTTCTATTGCAGCAAATATAATTTGACTCTATTGACGGACTTTATCTGCAAGGTCGTGGTTGCTGTTGAAGGGAATGCACTTGGAATGAATCGGACATCATAGAGGCTAAATTGGTTCCGGTGTTTCCAGGGAAACCAAAACTGCGGGAAATACCTGAGTGTTTGATCTTAACAATGACGTTTGTAGTGAGACAAAGCCATCTGCAGCAAACTCCATCTCCCATTTGTAATTCCTCTGGGCTAATACAGTTCATGAACAGTTCCCAAATTAAACCAAAGTGGGGCCGAAATAGAAGTGTAGAACTGCTCCATAGACAATGAATTGAAAAATATGTTGAACTCAATGGTTTGACCTTAATGAGTAGCTCATGTTTACCCATTGAGTGAACTTCCCTTGTCCAATAACAGGGAATGACTAGTGGAATTCTAAAAAGGACAATTTTTCCTCAGTCACAAGTTCTTTCCTATTTTGGGTAACCGGGTCATCATTTCTGCAAAATTAGGTTTAGGTGGTGCCTCAAGCACCACAAGTAGAGAGATTTCTTGTTGTGTTTCTTAAAACAAACGAGTCCCACAAAAAGTGACTCATTGCTACAAAGTAATAGCTTCTAAAATCGGTGAGAAATGTGTTTATTTACTTTTGGAATGTGACACCCATGGGAGAACGCTGGCCAAAAGGGTTTTTTTCTGGGCCTTTGTGGTCATCGTTCCATCGTCAACATCATTTTGCTTATTAGACGTGATGTGCGGCTGAAACAAGTGGAACTTTCTTGCCTCACTCCAAATATGAAAGAAATGTATAAAAAGTACAAACTATAAAACCTGAGAATAAATGAAGCATTAAAATGGAACACAGATCACTCTGCAAGAACAGCTGGATATGAAAATTTGAATAGCCTTCAGGATAACAAGGAGCTTTAGATGGTTCTGCATGTTATTGCAAGTAGCAGGTGCTCAATGAGAGAATGGATTTGCCAAGCTCAGTGAAATCAGCCAGCACCTGCAGCGTAATCCTGTAATGTGAAAAGCAAGGAATAAGATATTGTTATATGATAAAACCCAGTAAGGGCCATGTGAATAAATAACAGTGAGGAACCTCTAAAGGTAGCATAGAGCTCCTTCACGCTGAGGGATAATCCGTGTCCAAGTGTCATTCCTATCGAGGAAACCTTGAGTTTAGATCATCTCTCCGACGATCACCCAGGTACAAGGAACGCCGCGCTCAGCAGGACGAGATTTACTACGTTTACAATTAAGAAGGGGCATTGCTAAAATGTACAAAACATCTACTACATGTAATGAAAAATGTTGCTATATGAGTGTTTTTCCCCTCAAACACGCTTTCCAGTCTGCATAAGAAGTGTTAATGGTGATCATGGAGGCTTATAAAGCTGCAGTGAGAGCTGCATTCCCACAACCCAGAAATGACTCAGTACTTCCGCCCCTCAGGCTTAAAGAAGACGGCCGGTGAAGCGTGAATATATGAGAGATTAGAACACGAGTACTCGTTAAGCCTGGTGGGGGCGTGAAACACGACTGTGGTGTCCCTCACACCTCAAAAATCCCCAAAGTGTTGTTTGTACGTGAAGATTATCTTGCTAATCAAAACATGTATCAAGTATCATGAACTTATTTCCTGCAATAATCCAAAATTCATATCTCCTTGTCTGTTAATCAGACGATCCGTGGAGCCGGACACTATGTGTACGCTGACCAGCCCGAGGACTTCAACCACAGAGTCTTGCAAGCGTGTGACGGAGTGGTGTGAAGCGGAGACGAGCCTCGGCTACTCAACCGGAGGAAAAAGGGGGAGGACCAATAACAGACTGAACTCCCCAGAAACGCAGGATTCACTTCCTCATAGCAGGAATATGAATAGTGAGGAAACGCAATGAGACTCAATATTTTAGCGCTTTAATATGATATAATGATATCATGTTTGGTCGCATCTTAAATCAAACTGAAACAGAATGAACGTCACTCAGAAAAGCTGAGTTCTGGTGTCGGGTGCTTCCTTCATACGAGTGATGCTGACGGGAAGAAGGTGTCCAGCTCGTCCTGCAGCCGGCAGCCTTCTGTTTTATCGCAGCTGTCCTCTGCATTTTTGTAGGCTTTTTGTATTCTACTGCAAAATGTCATTTCAACTGCATTAATTAGGAGTATGACCCTGGCTGGATGTATTGAAACCTACAAGACTGTTAAAAAGCATCTTAAACCATATTCAATGCGTAATCTTTCCCAAGATTCATCTCAGAAAAAAAATTAGCATTTTGGAGAAATGCTAGTAAAAGTTAGCTTCTTTTTCCTCAACTGTCGCTTTATATATATGATTCCTGGAAAATTTTGAAAAATGACGTCACGCATGCGCGGTTGACCGCGGGAGATGACCGAAACTAATGCTAATGCTAACTAGCGATCCTTGCTTACTAACGGATGCATTTCATTTCATTCCTAAGCAACCCAGGATGACGTCAGTCAGTGCGGGACGCTTGTGACGGTTTCCTCCTTCTGGCAGACGAGAGGCTCGTTGTTTTCTTCATATCGACTGGTTTCGCGCTGCCGTTCGGTAGCGCTACTACTCGTTTGGCCGATTATTACACCCCCTTCCTCCCCCGGTCGACCGGTCTCCGGTCCTCGGAGGAGCGGCGAGGTGTAGATCGCCATGACTTGTTGGGGGTATAATCATAGTCATTGTGAACATTGTGATCACCTGAGAAAATCTGTAGCTTCAAGAGTTTATATGTACGCGTATTGAGATATTGCCTAATTTGCATATTTTATTTTCGAGACAAAGTAATCCAAAACATATCTCTTAATATGAGGATTTATCTGGTAGAAATTGATAAGGATATCTATAAAATAAAAAAGTCCCATTCACCTGTAGTGTTATAATAGTGTCACCTATAGGTGCGATTTTATTTAATAGCTGAGATATTCTCCTCTAAACGAAGCGCATACAAATCTTCCCCTGGACCGAGACTATATGAAGAAAGTGTGCTGAGCTTCTACAGCTTCAAAGTAATGTCACACTGGTCTCCCTCTGATGCTGCTTTAGTAACAGTTGATTTCATGATCTTTCACATCATCAACAGTGATCGACAACATGAAAGGTAGAGCCTGAAATAACATGCTTTAAATTTGTTAAAATAAAATTGCACAGATGATATTGTTAAAAAAGCAAACGTTTCCTCTTGTGACATTTCTAAATGTAAACGTTAGACATGATCCTTGTAAATACATCTCTTTCTATGATTTCATCCCCTTCTCGCCAGTGGCAGAGCGCGTGCACTCCCTCCACTTCCCCCCGCGGCCAGTAGAGGGCGCTCATGTACATTTGTGGAAATGTCACAAGGTCTCTTCTCTGTTGCCAGAATATCCTCTCCTCTCCAGAGACATGAGTCTGGAGCGAACATGAGGTGTGCGTTCCACTTTGGCAGTATTCACAGCCTTTGCTCAATACTTTGCTGAAGCACCTTTGGCAGCAATTACAGCCTCAAGTCTTCTTGGGTATGATTCCACAAGCGTGGCACACCTATTTCTGGGCAGTTTCTCCCATTCTTCTTTGCAGAACCTCTCAAGTTCCATCAGGTTGGATGGGGAGCGTCCGTGCAGCCATTTTCAGATCTGTCCAGAGATGTTCAATCGGGTTCAGGTCAGGGCTCTGGCTGGGCCGCTCAAGGACATTCACAGAGTCCCGAAGCCACTTTGTTATCTTGGCCTGTTGTCCTGTTGGAAGATGAACCGTCGCCCCAGTCTGAGGTCCAGAGCGCTTTGGAGCATGCATTCATCTTTCCCTCAATCCTGACTCGTCTCCCAGTTCCTCCCGCTGAAAAACATCCCCACAGCATGATGCTGCCACCACCATGCTTCACTGTAGGGATGGTATTGGCCAGGTGATGAGCAGTGCCTGGTTTCCTCCAGAGATGACGCTTGGCATTCAGGCCAAAGAGTTCAATCTTTGTTTCATCAGACCAGAGAATTTTGTTTCTCATGGTCTGAGAGTCCTTCAGGCGGGCTGTCATGTGCTTTTTACTGAGGAGTGGCTTCCGTCTGGCCACCAAACAGGCCTGACTTGTGGAGTGCTGCAGAGCTGGTTGTCCTTCTGGAAGGTTCTCCTCTCTTCATAGAACAACGCTGGAGCTCTGTCAGAGTGACCATCGGGTTCCTGGTCACCTCCCTGACTAAGGCCCTTCTCCCCCGATCGCTCAGTCTGGCTGGGCAACCAACTCTAGGAAGAGTCCTGGTGGTTCCAAAACTTCTTCCACTTCCGGATGATGGAGGCCACTGTGCTCATTGGGACTTTCAATGCTGCAGAAATCTTTCTGTACCCTTCACCAGATCTGTGCCTGGATACAATTCTGTCTCGGAGGTCTACAGATAATTCCTTGGACTTCATGGCTTGGTTTATGCTCTGATTTCCACTGTCAACTGTGATACCTTATACAGACAGGTGTGTGCTTTTCTCAATCATGTCCAATCAACTGAATTTAGCACAGGTCGACTCCAATCAAGTTGTAGAAACATCTCAAGGACGATCAGTGGAAACAGGAGGCACCTGAGCTCAATTTGGAGTGTCATGGCAAAGGCCGTGAATACTTATGTACATGTTATGTTTTCGTTCTTTACAGATTTGCAAAAAACAGTTTTCACTTTGTCATTATGGGTTGTTGTGTGTAGAATGTTGAGGAAAATAATGAATTCCATTTTGGAATAAGGCTGTAACATAACAAAATGTGGAAAAAATGAAGCGCTGTGAATACTTTCCGGATGCACTGTAAGTTAGATTTCGGTGGCGATCACCAAAAAAAAATGCCTCAAACGGACGGGAAAGCTTTCACCACCGATTGTAACATTATTGACGACAACGTCCGGCCTCTCGGACCGTATTGCTTAATTATTGCACAGCGGCCCTTATGTTCGCCAGTCGGAAACAATAAAAACACACACTGCTAAATATGAAGGGAAATGGCTTGTAGTCGGCATTCATTCAATCACACTTATCAATTCAATATTATGCCCGAAATAGTTTCTGACTCACCAATCGGTGGATTGTTTGTACATAAAATCCTTCCTCGTGAAGACGTCGATCACAGATCCGCGATATCTGCGAACACCGCCGTCATTTTGACTTTGACTTTCGCCGGGTTTACACTTACAACGTAGCTGGCGAAGTGACGTCAGCTGCGCAGATGTCCAGGAATATCTCGATTTCAATTGGTCCATGTTTGATACGTAAGGTACATGATTACTTGCATAACCTCTTTACGTGCAAAGGCACCCCAGAGTTGTGCTTTTTGACGTACATGTGGAAGAATACAAGATCGCCAGTGCGCAACCTGGGTTTTTGTTTGTCTGCAATGAACGAACGGTAAAAGCAGCTTATTCTGCCATTTATTTTGTATTTGATTATGCGTAACGTCTACATTTGTCATCGTCATAACGTCTAAACAATTGGAATAACACACATATTGTATATACAATTATGAGAACAAAACAGCAAAAACACAAGTTTATTAAATAAATTGATTTATATCATCATTTTGATTTTCCAAAAATTGGTCGTAATGCGGCCGAAGTGCCGGTAATGATGGTAAATTAGGGTTGTAGCTGGTTGCCATCTAATGGAGCTGATTTGCGCTCTGGGATTTTGACAGTGATTTGCCTTCATAGTTTCCTCCCTGTGGTTCAGTAGCGTTATAATATTAACCCTGAAAACTACACGTGTGAATATAGTTCACTTCTTCAAGTCTGCAGTACCTTCAGCCGCACAC
Organism: Gasterosteus aculeatus; assembly: GCF_964276395.1. Classification (NCBI taxonomy): domain Eukaryota; kingdom Metazoa; phylum Chordata; class Actinopteri; order Perciformes; family Gasterosteidae; genus Gasterosteus; species Gasterosteus aculeatus. Next base: position 18,215,900 of record NC_135707.1, on the reverse strand, counting down.
CTCGGTTTCCAGTCAGACTGGACAAACTGCAGCAATTCTAGCATTTCTCTCAAACACAACATGGCGGCGGGTGGGGGGGGCGGCAACGTGAGTCACTCTGCTGACAGAGAGCATCCCGCTGAAATGACTCACAGGATTGGTTTAGCCGAAACCTTCCTTCAGTCAAATCAGAGGAGGAGGTGCCTCGTCATCGGAGAATCAAGGTCCAAGTGGAGGCACGGAGGCACCGGCTGTGTGAGAGCTGGAGCCGGTGCTGCAGTTCCACTGCGGTTTTGCTGTGTCATGCCTGGAGAGCGTGCACGTATCATGTGGGCCTCTCCGTGCTCACTGTGTTGTTTGGGGCGGAGGAGCGGTGGGAAAGTTCTACATTGTGGCAACAGACACAGACAGGATTTACAACGATACCGCTTTGTGTTTTAATGGATTGTGGTTTTGTAGCCTAAATGTTCAAAAACCATGAGGAAGCACACCAAGCGCTCGTAATGATGCTCACTTCCTATTTCTAAAAAGACGTAACGAATACAGAGGGACTTTAGAGTAAATGAACAGTCCTGTCACCTTACTAATGTAGAAGTACTGGCTGTTTTTTACTCCGGTACGAATCCGTCTTTAAATAAACTTGTCATTATCAACAACAGGACACTCGCTGTGTCCAGTGCTGATGTGAGTGAGTGAGTGGAGGAGGAGGAGGAGGAGGAGGAGGAGGAGGAGGAGGAAAGGGTAGACAGAGATTGGAAGAGGAGGCGGAGGAGAGAGACCTTTACACAGACCCGGCCAGACCAGGCTCGTCTCGTCTGGGTTGCTAGGAAACCGCCGAGGCGCCTGATCTAATTTATTAAATTCCGCCTCTCGCCTCCTCTGTAGCTCTCCTTTTTCTCTTCCTGTGTCTGTCTCGCTCGCTCTCGGCCTCTGTGCTGCTTTCCCCTATCTGCCGTTATCTTTCCCACCCTCCAAGGCGCCCATCTCCCTCTCCTCTCTCTTTCTCTCTCTCCAGCTGTGTGTGTGTGTGGATATATCTCCTTCTCCATCCTCCCTCCATCTCAGACCTCAGACAGTGTATCCTCTCGGGCTGAGCGGCAGTGCCACCCCCGTATCTTTCACACCGAGCCATGAGTACCGCCCTCAGGCAGGCCAGACCTTCTGTGACTTACCAAGCACAGAAAACGCACACACACACACACACACACACACAAACCGCATAACCATTTTGAATGTGTCGCTTAGCTCTTGGGATTACAGATTCATAAATGTTGATGTATTAGCCGCTCACGGCGAGGCGCTCTGCAGCGCTGAATTATTCAACGACGCCGTGGCTTCTTCAACCTGATCAATGATCATTCACGTGCAGGACGATCGATAAAGGACGAGCTACATGTGTGGAGCGCTTTCGCAAAGGAATGGAAGTGTGGGTTGAAGCACAAACATATATGCTCTCTCACTACCTATCTCTCTAAATCTAACTATATATATATATATATATATGTAGTTATGACTAACTTTATATTAATCTCCTCTATGCAAATCTGCCATATTTCCTACTTACAGAAGCCGTTCAGGGCGCTTACTCTCTTCCAAAACAGTTACAAAAATGCTGCTGAAAGATGCTTAGCTGGATTTCAAGCATCGGTGGAATAATCGGTACCTCTGTCTCTCACACACACACACACATCTCTGGCCGCTCAAACAGAGCCCCGCATGCACATTATAATTGGAAGTCATACAGTCATAAAAATGGAAAAGATGTTCCAAGCATCACACAGAAGACACAAGCGCCAGTTAGCCTCTACGTCCCGCTGCCAGGAAAAGAGGCAGCAGCCCCCCTGAGAGACGCGCTTCTTATCATCATCAAGGGTGTAGTCAATCGTGACCTTAGCGGAATGAGATCAGAGGCAACGCCGCACGCGCGCGGGCTTCTGTCTTCATTTCGTCAACCACCGTGACACAGCAAACCATGTGCGGGAGGGGAGGAGGTTGCACCGGAGGAGCCGCTGCCGGCCCTCAGATGTGACGCCTCGAAGCATCAAATTCAAGGGAATAAAAGGCCATCAAATTGCTTGTTAAACTACAATCTTTTGCTGTCCCTTTACCCGTTTCATCCCCCCCCGGCTCCGCTCTCTGAATCATCAGCGTCCTTCGGTGCTTGTGTCTGTATGACACAATCAGAGGGTAATAAAGAAGGGGAATAATACCCACCCACTGCTGTAATGTCTCCAGGGATCTAAAGGCTTGAACAAAATTGAAATAAGAAGATGTAGTAGCTTCTGTTGGTGTGCTTCTATCTGTGTGTGTGTGTGGTAGACTTTAATCTGTGTGCATGCCAGTGCTGATAGATCTGCAAACCATAATGTGGGAACTTTATTCCCACAGACTAAGGACAGAGTTGTCTACGGTAATAGTGTGCATAGCTATGGTAGGAGAAGCTGTGTGAGTGGAGGACAGAGACAATTAGTGTTCAGAGAGAAGAGGAGGGACCCAGGACGGAGCCTTGGGGGATCCCTGTAGTGAGAGCACAAGGTTCAGAAACAAATCCTCCCCAAGTTAGCCGAAGGGTGCAGCCTTAAGGTGGGATGAGAGGAGGGAGAGAGCAGAGCTTGAGACACACAGTTCCCGAAGGCAGGAAATAAGGCTCCGGTGGTTCACTGTGTGAAATGCAGCAGAAAGGTCAAGAAGGACGAGGACGGGAGAGAGTCATTCAGACAGCGAGGAGGGCCGTCTCTGTCGAGGGGCCTGTCTTGGAGGATGACTTGTGAGGGTCAAGAAGGCTGTTATGGTGGAAATAGGACGAGAGTTGGTTAAACGTGGCTCGCTCGAGAGTTTTGGAGAAAAGGGGAGAAAGGAAAAGGCACAGAGAGGCAGGTCCGTTGTTTTCAACTTCAGATGGAGTGAGAATGGTTTTCTTCAGGAGAGGGTTTACTCTCTTCTCCTTCAAAGACTTTGGGAAACAGCCAGTCGACAGGGAAGCGTTGATAAGATGAATGAGAAAAGCAAGAAGGTCAGGAGCAATAGACTGTAAATGTGCGACGGGGTGAAGGGGTGAAGGGGGCGGGCGGAGGTTACCGAGGGCAGAACTTAGTCGGGAGACAACGAGGTGATGAAGGGAAGTGGATGGAAATGTAGTTACAGAGGGAAGATTAGAAAATGAGGAGCGTATGTCATTATCATTTATCGGTTAAAGGGTGGAGGGAGGAGGGACTGGGAGGGCTAAGAAGGTGGAGGAGAGTTTTTGGGGGGTAGAGTAGCCTCCTGAAATTGCATATTAACGTTGTTGGATCATTAATTCATTAGAACATCCACTAATTAACACTATAGAAGAAGCAGCCTATAGACATCATGGTTCAAAGCTAAAAGATGTTTCCAAAAATATAGTTGCCACAAAAGAAGCTGGGAGACTTTCCTCCGTCACCGCGTGGGAGGGTGTAGATTGAGATGAAGCACACAGGGACCGGAGTGTGATAACAATCAGATGGAGGCAGACAACCACACCGACGGTGTGTCAAGAGAAGCTTCTCTATGAAGTGGAAACGTAGCTCATTCTTATTCCCTATTTGTCAATATTCCTGAAATCCACCGTCCCTTCAATGGGAAAATTCATCTTATTTGATATTTCAGAGCAGGCGTGTTTTCTCCATTGTTCTGTCTCTATGGCATTCTTCACTGTCCTCGCAGTGACAAGTTTGTCCTTCCTCACTTCCTCCAGAACACAATCTTTCCATTCCAAAAGCACCTCAACGGTGCCGGCGATGTCAGCGGAGCGTCACAACGCCCAGTTTGTCTCATTGTAATTCCTCACCACCGACGGCACTGCCGAGTTCACAGAGAACTGTCAACCAGATTAATGAATTAGTTCACTGGTCGCACAGACACACACACACGTATACACACACACACACGTATACACAAAAACACAAACTCTCGTCTTGAGCTTTGACTTGGTGGAAAAGCTACTTTCCGTTCAGTTGGAAAGAATTTGAATTCACATCCAGGAGTTTGTGTTCTGCGCTCCGCATTGACCTGCAGAGGGAAAGGTCACTCCCCATCAGGTTTCCTCCCCTTCATGCCGATGGGCTCAGAGCATGTGGAAGGTGTGAATCGCTTCTTGTATACTGGTATGCAGTAATCAGGAGAAACGTAGCAATACGCTCCAAATGGCTGCTAAAGGGAACTAGCTGATACTGCGTTAGATGGAGTTTGATCCATTCATGATTTCTCTAATCTCGTCAACTTTTGTCTTAAACCCCGAAAAATCTGCCGTGTAGGCTACAAATCTGCTGCAGTTCCGCTGGAAATGACCAAACATGATTTGCATAAACACAGAGATAACGTGATAATATTGGTCCCGTTAAAATTGGCATCCCTCAGATTCTGTGTTGTGTTTGTAAAACAACAATGCAAATATTTGTTTTAAACCTCTTTCTCAAATAATGGAAGGTGTTCTACATTTATTTTAAGATCCGGAGGCTCACGAGAAGTGGGCGTAGTTTTTTTTAACTACGCTTTTGAAGCCTTGAGTTTGGCAGTTTATTACTTTTTTTTGTAACTAGCAAAGATGAAGCAAACTATCACTTGAACATCTTTAGGGGACCAAACTGCTGAAAGTGAAAAGACAGACAGCTCTCAGACGCTCGAGGTAACACTAAACTAAATGAACATCATGCTGTATTGAAGAAGACTTGAAACTAGAGATTGAGATCATAAACGCATGTGTACAATGTTTACTGAGGGAATAGATCAAGAGACTAGGGACATTTTCCAATAGAAGTCTCTACAATTTGACTTATTTTAGCAAACAAAAGATTTTCCCCATGATGGACAAGAATGCAAGTTTAAGGCTAACTTGCTTGTTTTAACAGTTTCATCCACGGATCTCAGCAGTTCTGTGGTCTAGACGTGACAAACAGGCTGAATCATCCAGAGGCTGTTTTGGTCTGGATTTTAAAGGCGCCTTAAAAAGATACTGAGTACAAACCAGCAACAGGACTATTCAGAGAAATATTGAAAGCTTCTGAAACGGACACGTATTTTTGCCCCAATGTGTTCTACTTTTCACTTTCTTACTTCTCCCTCTGTGCCATCCATCTCCACCCCTCCCCTCCCCGTCCAGCCGGCGACATGTTTCAGCACCGGTGCAAAAAGAAACACTGTTTGATGCCCTGCAGATGTTGTTTGTGCCTCCCCACCCTAACAGGACTGCTTGTGCTCCTGCACATACCCAGACACCCGCTGCCTCTGCTCATGGCAGGGCCTCGGCTGCTGCTGCTAAACGCAGAGGAAGCTGCGACAAAAGGCACAGATGAATAGAAAGGGAACAGAAAGCGCTGGAAAGAAGTGCCAGAAGCAGAGAGAATGCACGTCGATGGGAGGGAGGGGAGGATGGGGGTGGGCAGATGGGAGGGAAATGTAAGGAGGAGATGTGGAGGGCGAGCACTGAAGAAGACAGAAGAGATCTTGCACGGCAAAATCAATGCCGAGCTGGAGTTCTGGTTTAATATGCAAGTGCAGAGAAAACCGGCCCTAAAAATACCCTCCGACTACAATCGAATGCAGGATGCAACGCGTGTGTGTGTGTGGGGGGAAGGGGGGGGATCCATAATGCATGATGGCAATCATATCGGTGAAGAGGTGTGTTGTCACCCACTCCGGCAGTGCGCCAAACTTAGGTGATGGTGACACACACCTTCCGTCCGTCTGCCCGTGTGTGTGTGTGTGTGTCAGTTAGTCTGAAAGTTCCCAGGTGAGGCGTTCCGAATACCCCCCCAGTAGTGGGGTAACCAGAGCAACCAGGGGAATACCCCCCCAGTAGTGGGGTAACCATAGCAACCAGGGGACTCCAAGGAGCAGTTAAAATTACTATTGTAGTTACTGTAACTACTACAGTAGTTGCTCAAATGCGCCCGGCAGCCATCGTAGTCTTACATTTTACAAAGCCGTGCATGAAGACGTTCAGATGAGCACATTCAGCGAACGGGTTTTATTTTTTAACTGAACACACAGTGAAGGTGAACGTGAGCTGTTGTTCTGAGGCCACCCGGCACGTCCAGCTCCGCCACGGAGCACACAAATGGGCCACGGTCTTTTCCCGGCCTCTCACGTCTCACCTGTCCACTTTTTGAGTGTTGAGAACGATGACGTTGTAAAAACTACTACTACATTTTGAGGACAGTGAAGCGAGTTTGTCTTTAAAATTGGGACCGTGTTCATTTTAATTAACTGACTTTTGTGAACTTGTAAAACTACAAGTTCACTTGTGAAACTAGTTTATTAACTCCAGACCTCAGAGAAGAAGATTTTTACTTCTGGACCTTTAGCCTAGCTTAGCATACACAAAGGAAACAAAACGAACTGAAAAAAACAACAAAATGTTTAAATGACAACTTGTGTTTGTAGAGGAACAGCCTTTATCTCTTGCTATATTCAATTGTATTTATTTGCAACATGGAGGCACCTCAACAAGCGGTTATTGCAGCAGTTACAAAAAGTTATGATGTTCTGATGTTAAAAAATGGGCAGCGTTTAAATTTCTGTGTCTGTTTCCCTAACAAATGTAATTTAGACATTTATTTTCTTTTACCTTTACCAACATTCGCTGAATACTATGGTCACCAAACCGTGTCTAAATGTGGCTTCAAAAAAAAACAGAGTAAAGTTGCGGGCAAATAATTACATTGTGCAGAAATCAGAGCATGTGCTGTATCATGAGTAAAGTGCACCACAATCAGAAGCCATTTATTGCCACATATGTTACACATGGACGGATTTGACTTGGTGCAATATAAAAATAAAATAAGATAAAAATATACAAGAAAGAATGAACAACATAAACAGATAAATATATACGTAAAAACACGTATGCATGTCCATGTCTCCATGGTCAGTGTTTCGGGGACGAGGTCTCTGGGTCAATGGGGGACTTGCTGACGGGCGAGAGGTCTTGGTCCTGATGGACCGCGGCCTCCTGCCAGATGGAAGAGTCCGTGTCCGGGGCGAGAGGAGTCGGCTACAGTCCTTCCTGCCCGCCTCAGAGTCATAGTCACAGTCAGATATAATGGTGGGGGAAACACTGGAAATAGTCCAATGCTGTTAAAATGGTTAATGCAAGGATTCAAATAGTCAAAACGACCACAACAGCAGAGCTAATTAAGTGAGCAGGAGAATAGTTTTATAATCTGCTTTAAATGATGTTGATGTAGGGGCTCATCAGACGCAATCTGGCAGTCAGCGCTCTCGCAGCCACAATCAACGACAATAAAATGAAATCGCACAAAACTTAAATGAATCTGGGAGAAAGAGCTCACACATGAGAAGCTCAGAATGCAGTATGAGGAAACCATCATCCTGTGAAACTGCCAACTCATCCTTATCTCATCAGAAGGTGTATACATCATTTTAAGGAAATTCTACGAGCCATAATAAAGAATTTTAGGCTTTTTACGTTTCATTTTACACTTAATATTAATGTGAATTGCCACAGTTAAGTTTCAGCACCCCGGTTGGGCTTAAAATAAGCACTGTGTTACAACTAGTAACACTTAGACAAGGTAACAGAAGTGTGCAAAACACGTCATAAACACCACTAACATAAGTGAGAACACAAACACAGAAGGAGTGCGCCTCCTCTTTGGCATGGCAGCTAAACGCCATAGCAACAAAGAACCAGGACGTCTGGTCACAAGGACGGGAATTGAGACCAGTCCAGAACTTGCATCTAGAGCAGGGCTCTCAAACTCAAATCAGGTGCAGGCCACCTGGCCTCACCGGACGCCCCGGCGGGCCCGAGTTTGAGACCCCTGAGCGAGGGAGTCAAAGTCTAGACTGAAGTACAAAGCTTCGAGTTGTCAAAGGTCAAGGAGATGATGTCAGGATAGGACCGACTGAAGCGGAGGGGTCTGCGCGGATGACATCCGCTGTAACTCCTCACTACAGAACACAGCGTCCGGCCCTTTCTGGCTCCCCTCTGACTGCACAGCAGCAGAGTCCAACAAGCAAAGGTTTGTTTCCTACACCAGAAAGCACAGCAACGAAATGATGTGGCGGGTTTACCGGGTTTTACCCATGAGCCCAAGCATTACCCATCGCACCTCAAAGCATTGAGACACAAACACATTCCGTGTTTCCCGACAGCCGGCTGCCAGTGGTACAAGATTTAATCAAGGTCACCACTGACGGTCTGCCATGTGCAACAATACGTGTCGAGTCATCAGAGAGTGCAGATGGAACACAAAGCCGCCTCCTTTGAACGGAGAGATAATCAGCTGAAAAGCAGAGTCTGTATGCTGGAAAGAATCCAACGTTATTCTTTCCTCTGGCCTTTTAACACCACGGTCAAAGTAAGAGAGGGTCGCCTTGTGGCTGAGCACAAAGTGAGGATGTGGCACCAACCCGTTGGAATGGTGCTCTCACCAAAACGCACAGGCAAGAGAAAAGTCTCAGGCCCTAATGGCACGGAGCCTTTATTCCAAAGCAAGAGCAGGAAGCAAACTTCACTCAACATTTTGCTCTAAAATTCGCTCTGATCACGCTTTAGTCCTCCTGCAAGATGCTGCCGCTTTTCAATATTGTTCAGAAACAGAAACAGAACTCCCAACAAATGCTTTTAAAGCCCACATTATATCAAACATCTGATTTTCAGTTCTTCTTTCAAGTTGCAACTTGACGTCGGGGAGGGAGACCAGGCCGCTTTTGGGCTCATTTTGTGACGAATGTAATAAAAACAAAGTTGGACTGTCCTCCATTGTGAAGCTTTGCTCTCATCATCCAGGGCAGCTTTGCCTCTGAGACACTAAAATTGCAGTCGGCTGGTTACGCTTCAGCGGCATGTGTGAACGCCAGTGACCGTTCATCAGCGCGGCAAAGCGAAGGCGATGTGCATCCATGATTAATCTTACCAGAGAGACACGAACAGTGAGGCAGCACACTGGCAGGTGGAGTTTATTCAAAGCTAAAACCTGGAAATAACGTGGCACCCTCAGCTGTGTGTGTGTGTGTGTGTGTCTGCGTGTGCGACGTTTTTTTAATTTGCTGTGCCAGTGAGTCAGTGTCCATATTTAATAGCTGTGTGATTTTGCATGTCGCAACGCTGACGTTGAAAGTATTGCGCCGTGATTCAGACGAAGGATGAGGAACCACAGACACACACTGGTTGTGCACACCGCCTCAGAAACACATGAGTCATTCTTTAAACCGCAGACGGCAGCTCGGTATCTGGGGAGATGCTTACTGGACTGTGAGGTCTTCCAGTCAAAACAGAAAATGAGACGTGACAACGCTGCTCGACATTTGCGCCGGCGAGCAGCCGGCGGGCGGCCGAACCAGATCCTCAGTGTTTATTAGACGGGTCGGAGTCACCGACGCCTGTGTTGAGCTCAGCATCGCCCCACGCTCAGCACCTGATGTCACGCCAGAGCTCATTGTACGTTTCCCTTACTTATATTTACATTGTAAAGCGTCTTTGGGTAACCAGAAAAGCGCTATAAAAAATGAAAGTATTAATATTATTGTTATTAACTCCAGATGCACCAGACAGGTGAAAATCCAAATGTGCCCAAGAATTTGAGGGCAACAACTAAAAACTATACTGTTAGGCCAAGATCATCAGCGGTAATGAGGTTTAGGGGCTATTGTTTAGGGAATAAACCTAAAATTGTTAAATACGGTTAGTTAGGTTACGTTAAGTTAAGTTACAGAAAAATACAAAAAAAAAATCTCAGCATGCGAGCAAATCAGGACGAGTAATTGTCGGTCTGATTGAAGAGAAAATAGGGAGCGTTCCGCTGGGTCAACAAGCTCAGTGGTGGTGGTGATACGGGCAGAGGGCCGATGACGCATGGCCTGTCAGTGCTACCCGCTTATAAACACAACAAACAATTACGGTCAATAACTGTGGAAATAACAGTAGGAACTCTCAAAATATGTTGAAATATAATTTACTTACACTGTTTTTAAGTATCTACATTTTTATATTGGTGAAATGCAAGAAAATTGTAATTTTCTTTTGTTGATCCTGGGCCCCCAAAACAACAACAAATATGCACACACAAGAGCAAATAGACAAACAGATAAGCACACGTGCGCATAGAAGACAACTCACTCCGTGCAGTGACCCTGCAGTAGGTCTGGTGTTCTGAGCTTTGGCCTCACTGTCCTGTCTGCAGTTCACACGCACACAGTATCGCACCACAAGAACGAGTATGAACATGCTGCAAGTACATTCACGACCGCCATCCAAATTGCTCCCTGCGTCCCCTCAAATAATGTCAATGTGTGTGCATCACTGATAAAGTGTGTGTGTGCGCGTATATGTGTTCCTGCCAGGCCTGCACTAATAGTCTTAATGCTTCCTGAGGAGTTGCCCAGAGCTGCATTAGCCTCTGGATGGGCCATTGATTTGACTCAGAGAGCCTCAGCCTCCGCCCTCGAGATCCCAACACACACACTCGCGCACACACACTCCTCCCATTCAGCCCCAGCTTTATATGGCCACGGCTTCCTGTCTCGCGCCCACGGGGTTATCTCCACAATGCAATTAAGGTGCTTTAAAAGTGCATTTTCAGGAAGAAGCAGCGCGGGGTAATGAGGGAGAGTGCTGGCTGGACAGCTTCACTGCTGAGTGCGATGGGAAGCCCCCGCTCCTCGCCAAGAGCCCCGGCCAGAGGCTGAGATGGACCGACAGACCCCGACTAAGATGAGAGGGAAGTGGGCGTGGGGGAGGATGGATACATTACTGGAGGGAGGAATGTAATATTAGAAGGACTGAAGGGGCTTATAGTGCAATAATACTAAAAGGTAAATAGGTTTTACTACAATCTTTTTCCAAGTGCACCTTCATCGTTGTTACATTACGGGTCATTTAGCTGGCGCTTTTTATCCAAAGCGACTGGATTGCATTTTTAACCCATGGCTTTTTACATTTTTGCCCGGGGAGCAATTAGCGGTTGGGTGTCTTGCTCAGGGACACCTTAACTAGGGACATGGGGCAGCCGGGGCTCAAACCACCAACCCTGCAGGCCCGAGTGCACCCTCTCTTCCCCTGCACCACGACGGACGTGCCAACCGATATCTCAATTCGTTGATTATATCATTCTACTAATATTTACAACAGAAACTTCTAAAAGGACAGAGCCATTTCTTTCTTACAGCCAATAACTTTTACAGAAAGCCAGCAGCATTCTTATGAAAGAACACATTGAGTTTCCATTGATAGACTAAAGGATGTTTAACCTCACCAATTAGTGCTGCAATTAGCGACTTATGCATCATCAATTAATCTGTCTAGCAAAACATTTATAGGGAACTCTTTTACATTTATTTGTCAGTAAACAACTGAACTTATTCTACTGGTTAATACATATTTCAATTGAAACCAACACGTTTCACAGATGGGTTCGTCTGTCCTAATGTAGGTCTTCAGGTTGAACCCAGTAAAGTGATGCGCCTGCATATTAAGGCACATTGGGGTTAATGGGCTAATGACTGCAGCTGCTCGAGCTCTCTGGGTCTCGCTGCCTGTTGTGGAATATCTGGAAGGACGTCTACAACTGGGTTCCAGCATCCGACACTGATGGAGAATGTCTGTCTTGACTGCTGCCCGAAGCAGTCCTCCAGAAAAACACCACGCAGCGTGATTGGGTTGGAGTGCTCGAAAGAAGACGCGGGAGCAATAAACTCCACCGTTTGGCTCGATGTGAGGGTCTTGGGTTTATGTGTGGCTTTGCAACGTAGCCTGAAGGCCCGCTAGAAGAAAATCGTGTTCCTTTGTACTGATGCACAAATTACAGCTTTTAAAGTTTCAAGTAAAAGCGGAGAGAGGAGGTGGAGAACGTGAGAGCGAGAGGGAGAATTGAGGCAGACACATCTGATGGCCTCCGGGCTCAAGAAAGTTAAATGAAGGCAGAAATAATGTTAGCGTGAAACTTGAGGTTGGGAGAAATATTTAATGCAAAGGGGAGAGGAAACGAAAAAATTGCCTGTGAAAAGAACTGAAAGTGAGGCTGTGGAAGATGAGGAGGAGGAGGAGGCGGCGGCGGTAGAGCTAACACACTGTAAGCTAATAAAGTGGGAGTGCTCTCTTCTCCCGGGCTGCCTCTGGTTCTGCTCGGCTGCTCTCAGTAAAACTGCTCTCCCCCTGCAATCAATAGCCCCATCATTTCACCCAAATAGCCGCCCCGGCTGCTGTGAAACGGCGACAAATCACAGGGAGCAGCAGCAACGACACTATCAGCATTGCGGGGCCCCACTGCTTCCACAAAGGGGCCAAATATTCTATTTATCTTCCCATTCTTTCCTCGAATGAAAACTGCGGTTGAGATTTGTGTGAGAGAGAGAGAGAGAGAGAGAGAGAGAGAGAGAGAGAGGAGTCACACGAAGGCGATGAGGCGTTTCATAGCAGCTGGCTTTGAGGGAAGCGAAGGTGTTTTGAGTGGGTTCTTGGAGCTCTGTTTGAGCTCCGGCGAGGAACGTTGACGTCGTAGCCCATATTTGACGCTTTCGTCGGCGTGTGCTTCGATCCAATCCCACATCACAGGCGCTGCCCGCCGTGCACGGAGACGAAACCGAACAAAGAGAAAGACGGGAGAGGATTTCTCTTCGTACGTAGAGATACTCTCCGAGGCCAGCCGGCTCTGGAGTCTTAATGGGGCGCAGAAGAATCGATTTCTCCTCCTAAGTGGGGACTGAAACGTGAAGTTTTTTTTCGGCTTTACCCGCGGGAATGCTTAACCCATCTTAATGGCATCAAAATCACATTTAGAGCTGTTACAGTGGCCATAACCGTGAAGCAGAGAACAGGCTAGTATATCGGCCGTGGTGCGGGCACTTTAAAGAGGAGAGGAAGTGCCGTTCTTCAGGGTCACTGTGGAGCAGAAACCCTTTAAAGTGGCTGCAACGTGGACACACCTTGCAGGATCACACACAAAATGTTTAACTCACGCCCAAATGCAGACAAGTAACCAGCTGAAAAGATGCAAATTGATGAGAAATAAAAGGATTCAGTGCATATGACAGCATTGGTATTAAATTCCAGCCTGTCCCCACACGTCACAGTGATGAGGACAGTCTTTGATAACTAAAGAATACTCAACTTAGATACCGACGCATCAAGGCCCCCTCTGGCGTCTGTTCACGCAGAAGGCTTTCTACTCCAATGAAAACACATCTGTGTCGTGATTAAATGGTCAGTGCAACAGATGCAGTACAAATGGTGCCGTGCCATCACTTAGAAACACAGAATATTAAAAAAGAAAAATATTTATGTTTCCTATCGTCACAAATGGGTGACCCCTTCTTACCCAGAAAGTCCATATTAGGCAGGTGGATTGGTCAAAAAAAGGTCAAACAGGAGGATTAGTTAGCATAATTACTTTTATGTAACATACTTTAATTAAAACCACAATCTTTACTTGATCCTAACAGGATGAACCTAAAAAACGGGTAAACCTTCAATGGAAGTAATTTGAAAAAAACAAAAGCGTTTGCTAGTAACAAGCAGAAAGCTTTCGTGGGAACATGGAAGTTTATTTTGAAAAGACACGTCATGCAACAAGCTAAAACTGACACTTTGTACCTAAGAAGGTCCAAAAACTGTGCCAGAGGGGAACCATGAATCAGGCGTTAGTAGTGAGACTGTGTTGAACAAGACGACCGTCGTTGGTTCGAAAAAGAGCAGAGAGAATTTTATTTGTGTTGAGCACCTCAGCTTGAAAGTTTAGCTGTTTTAAAAAACAGATGTCAATCAACAAAAATAACAAAAAAATAATAGGACCGTATATTATTAAATGATTTATCTATTTAAAAAGGATTTTAAATCTGAAAGAATGTCATATTATTGAACCGAAAAGCACAACTCAGAAACAGAAATGTAAAATTAAAGTCAAATTCTCTGCCAGCGTTCAGACAGGGTCCAAACCAGAAGGTCACTCCAACAGGTTGACAAACCCAAAAAAGGGGGCCGTCAAAACCCCTAAATGAGTGAGAAGTGTGTGAGGACCAGGTGAAGCGGAGCGAGATGATCTGGTGTGGATGACACAACCTGGAACGAAAGGAGCTTCAAAACAACTAATAGTGACAAAATCCACTTAAAACGTGTGAAAAGCGTGTGAAAAAACTGAAACCTTTATCTCCATCCAAGTAAATTCCAAAGTGTCTCGCAGTAAAGACGGAAGGTTTGTTTTTGTTACAGCTGCAGATGAGGAGAAAGAGATGGGAAGCTGCAGAGTGAGGGGGGTGAGGGGAGACGAGAGGAGCGACTGGAGGGCTGCAGGATAATGAATACAACAAAGGCGCCGCGGCTTAGGTTATGATGAAGTGTCACAAGCGCACAATAAAGGGAGGATTATTCACTGTCGCCAGGATACACGGCGCTGCGCCTCTCGAGGAATTTGAGGTCATCAGTCTTCTCCTGCTCTCACTTATTTATTTATTTTTCCATTGCTAATGTAAAACATAATCTGATTGGAGTGGTGTGGACGTGGGACATGAGCTAACGCCGCTCTGAATCACATGTATGTATTAAGATGTGGAGTGTGTGCAGCACAGTGCACGGGGCTTATGCCAATTATTTGTTAAAAAATAAATAATAAAATGATGGACCTGCTCTTTAAGATCTTTAAAAAAGTCAAAACACATAAAAATTCCAAATCCTATTTAACAGAAAACACTTCACATTATTGATCATAAAGTATTAAAGAATCTATTGCAACAAGTTGCCTTTCGTCGGCATGAAACCAGAGGGACAGTTCGTTTGAAAAGAGGCAGCAGAAGCAAAGACGTCGTGCTATGAAACCATATGAACCCTATGATGTCTCTAGTTACAGTATCACTTGCTATTAAAATGGACATCTGCACAGCTGACTGAGGGAAAGACACAGTCTGAATAACCAGGCACACGTGGGGCATTAAATATTAAGTGCCGCAATCGTGCACCTGCCGACAGAGGCAGCAAGAAGGCTCTACGTCTGGTTTCCAGTATTATTGAATAGACTGTTATACATAAGGGAGCCCCCACTGTCAAAAACAGGGACGTATTGGTTTTACAGTGTTGGTTTGGTTCTGTCCAAGGTCTCAATCAGGCTGTTTTGGTCTTGCTGCCTGGACACCGGAGGGTAAATGCTCTGGAGATCCATTTTTTCTACCAACAGAAAAGCAGAAATGCAGCGAGGTAATATCTGACAGGGAACTGCCCCTTGTACTTTGGAGACTGAGCAAGGTTTCTCCTCTTGGATATTTGCTTTCTACGTGTTTTGTGAAATGAACATCATCACTGTATGTACACAAGAAATGATCACCATCTCGGCCAGGAGCTGATGAGATCCGCTGTGTGCATCCCGTGTGCGTCCACGGCTGATCTTGCATCCTGCTGGTCCAAACTGCTCAGTGTTTTGTCTGCATGCTCAAGGACCTCTTCTGATTGCAGTGCCTCACATTATGTGAAAACACCTTTTTTTATTTCCGGTATAAATTGCCACTGATTGACACCTCACCCAATGCTTTTAACCGCCCACGACTGGTAGAGCCTCAGTTGATAACACAGCTAAGTGCATCGCTGCAAGTGATGGGGTGGAGGGGTGGGGGGGGGGTACTCTGCTTACTTTTAGTCTTTCGGAAGAAGTGTTTGGTTAGCAGCTAACAGCAAATGAAACACCGCTGAGCTTTGCAGCCAGAGAAAGTCGTTCGGTCCCTTTTCATCAGGCTTCGAGATGGAGTTACGCCAGTAAGAAGAAGCACTGAGCGCCTCTCACATCAGCAGGGATTCAAATGAGACGAATGAAATGTTGCGTGAGACGTGCAAACCAAGTGGATCCGAAGTGGAAAGCACGTCTGATGCAGGTTTGCAGTCTGGACACAGTTGGTATTCAGTCACTCAATCATTACAGCAATAAATGCACCTCTTCAGTTGCTGCCCGGATTATCATCACATTTATATACACAAAAGGAAAAATCCGACAATCCTTCTGATGTGTAAAACGACGACAGTTCCTGAAAGTACAGAGCAGTTGTCACAGGCTCTATAAATAGTTGTTTGTACTATTTAAAAACTAGGAGCCACATTAAAAGGTAGAGATGGATGATACCAAATCATTTTCTTTCAAAGCAGGTTGGCATATTTACATTTTGGATATGTTTTTGTCGACATTCTTCATGTCTGCACTGATATAAGCTGCTCATTGATAGTCAGATGTGGATCACAATTACCTGCAGCCTGTATAATGTGTTAAATGTCTGTGGGGTACATGAACATTTATAGCTCTAACCCCCTCAGGTAATCAGGCCGTTTATGGGAATTTCTGGTTTGCTTTTTGACTTTGTTTTTGGACAAAAACCCATACGCACAAAATACAAACTCACCCAGACCAGACGATGGAAAGCATCCATCTCGTCCTCTTCCAGATTCTGCTAACATGCGGAGGGCTGGGGGAGGAGGGAAGGGAGGGCAGAAGAGGATGATAGGGGAGGAAACCTGAGGCGGAGATAACTGCATGTGTGTGTGTGTGTGTGTGTGTGATGAGACCTCAGGTGGATGCAGACAGCAGAGGAAGCAACCAATGTTTGTTGCACAAACACTCAGCTCAACCCCCCCAGCGGCCGGATGTCGCGTCCACACATTCGCGCATGTATGTGCGTGCATGGAACGCCAGAAGCCTGAGCCAGTGAATATGAGCCGTGTACACGTGTACTGAAGGGTCGATCCCGAGTGTGTTGATCCTAGTGTGTGTGTGTGTGTGTGTGTGTGTGTGTGGTGGGACTGACGGGGAGGAGGAGGAGAAACTAACAGTATATTAACAACAGTAAGAGAAGATGAGCAGAGAAACCTACTGCCTATTTCGCGGCAATTAAACTCCGCAGTGAGTTTTTAGCCCCTAATCTGTTGCACCTCCCCCATCTCCGTCTTTGTGCCTCCTTGTTTCTGCACCTCCCTCTTTGTCCTCTCCCGTCTCTCTGTTTCTCCTTCTCTTTATTTCCCTGCCTGCTCTCCCTCTGTCATCAGTCTTACTGCTCTTGGCTTTCTCTTTCTTTACGTCGTTCCAGCTTCATTCTCCTTGTCCGTCTCCCTCTTTGTCTCTGTGTCTTGCACCTCTGTCCCTGTTTCTTCCTCTCTTTCTTTAACCTCCCCTGTCTGTCTCTCTCACTATGGCTCTTAATTTTTCCACATTCATTTTTCTCCCCATGAATACATATTTCTCTCTGTAAACATCTCCCTGATCCTCCTCTCTCTGGCGCTCACCGATGATCACATTACATTTCCTGCTTTATGATGATGGCAGGGGGTGATTCTTTTCTTTTAAACGCGTTGCTATCATAAACATCTGTCACATTTATGATCCGCACTGCAGCTCTCCCAGGATGCATTAACGTTTAATTTTATAATTTATGTGGGGGAAAGAAATGTGGCTTTTGTTTGCTGTCATGTTAGTTTATTGACCTGTGATATATATTTATATTTATATAAAAAACATCTTTAAAAAGTAAGGCCTTTCTTTTATTGTCAGTATTCAGTGTTTGCAACATCCTCTGTGATTTTACGCAACAAAAACACTCTCACGCCGGAGCAATAATGCAGATGCGCCCAAAAAAGCTCTGAATAAATGTACTTATACATTTGTGGTTTGCAATCCCGAATACATTCTCTTCAATTTCACTTTGAAGCTGGGAAAGAAGTCCCAAGTGTTTATTCATGGACAAACTGTAACCTAACCTGTACACGATGTGCAACCACTTCTGAGAAGTGACACCAATGCTATGAACAGTCATATATAAATAGTCAAGCACAGAAGTGTCCTAGACTTATATTCCTTGTAATAGCTATCGGGGGATGACTCATCTGAATACAGAACGAAGCTCATGAGAAGAGATGACTCTACTTCTCTCTTGATTTATTCATCAGTAAACACTGGAAACATCACTTCATGGTCTCAGTCTCGAGTTTCAAGTCTTGGTCATTGTTCATTTGATGATGATCCATTTGAAGATATATCAGATTAGATTTTAGGGCGGGGCTACGTTGTGATTGACAAGTCTCTACCGCTTCCAGAGCAATTAAAAGTGTATCTTTGTCCCTCCTCATCAGTACAAAGAGGATATGCCGCAATTTGAAGCTTCGAACCAGCTGTCCTCCAACCGATGCCAACACTGATCTATCGTGATGATTCATTTTTGATGCGAAACATTATTGAACAATATGCATGTAATTACTGAGTATTTTGGGGTTGTTTATCAGCCACGTCCACGGTGAGTAAAGGCCTTCATGCAAAGAGATGTTTTAAAAAAGATAGTTCTCTTCGCCGCTCAGGAACTGGTGTTTTAAGGAGTTGATAAAAAGGGTGGGGTGTGTGTATGCGTGTGTGTGTGTGTGTGTGTGAGAGAGATGAGAGAGGGAGCACGTGTTTGGCCCACCGAGCAGCACCAGTGATTCAGCCATTTCTCCGCGCCAGCCAGTCAGACCTACGATGATCCAACGTTCCCGTCTCTCAAAAATCACACCGAAGAAGCATCGCAGCTGCAAACAGACGAAGCACAGCACCGAGGGAAATACCCCGATATCAATGTGCATTTCCTTCTCATACGTACATCATATTACAGGACCAGAGATATTTAATCTGTGCAGTGACTCTGAGGATGAGCCCGGCGCTCTCTGCACTGTACAAACGAGGCGGTTCAGATTAGTCATTAAAACGGATTACACTTCATTCTGGTGTTGAATTTACTGGGTGTTGATATTAAAAGGCAAACAAAAGGAAGGTGCCTTGTAGCGCTATCTAACAGACTAATTGGAGCACCAACACAAGCTCCGGTAAAATAAGCCAAAATGCTGGCGAGCCATTTGGATCATGAGGAATATAGATGCAGTCAGAACACGGCATGCTGCACAGCGGGTCGTTTGCAGCCCTGCGTGGTGCTAGACCTGATTGATTGTTTCCATGGTGTTTCTGCTGAGGCAACCTCCTGACTGCAAACCGTAAAATGCTAAATGAACGTCTCTGAATGACGTTGATTGCTGCGACGGTTTAATGCAACAGTTCCGAAGAAAAAGTCTTGGTAAAAGCATTTTGTGGACTCTTTAACTCATGAAAAGCTACATTTTATTTTAGATCCATCTATTTGATTTTATTGATTATGCAATAATGTAATTAATGAGCACCATCTCACCCTTAAATATGTATTCCGCATCTTACAGTGCACCACTAAAAGCCTTTGCTTTATTGAATAGATTTTCTTGGTAATGGCTGAATGTTCTGAAATTCATCAGTGTTCTTGCGTTTGCTTTTTGCAGATGACTTTTGTTTCCATTGGGGTTAAATCATTAATTAGTGAGATGTAATTGGTGACCGATTCAAGCTTAATTGAGTTCAAATGAACATTGGGCAAAGGTAGAAATATAACATTGACATGATGTTCTCAAAAGTAATCTGAGATGCAGTATTTGGCAGGAAATGCTTATAAATAAAGGAAATATTTCCACGGTCACATACATGTGTTGGTAACTTTGTAGGGACGAAACTAGTTAATAGCTAGTCAAAATAATAAATCAGGTAAGACAACTCCCAACGTATAAAAATAAAGAGGCACTACCCTCTTAGGACTAAAGCCTAGTTTATGCTTCTGCGTTTTCAGAGCGACGCAGACGCAAGACCCCCTTGCGTGTCCTTTGCGTCGCTTTTCACACCTCCTTGCGTCCTTGCGCGTGTCGACCCATAGCGACGCATCCCCCCCGCAGCGCACCAGGCTGCGATTGGTCCGCTAACTACGTCCTTTACGGAGTCTCACATTTACGCTTTCATAGCCCGATACCGCCATTATTAAAACAAAGAGTGTTTACGAGACAACGGATCAGATTGAAGAACTTTTGTCGAAGGAAATGCGTAAATATGAGCGCTTATACAAGCCGTCATTGGCGGGTTGTAGAAGCGGGTTGGATTCACGGAGGGAGATCGCAGAAAACGACTCCTTAAAAACTCACACACGATAGGGCGGCTAACACTCCTTCTTCTCACCTGCACTCAATCTCCAGCTCTGGTGTTTCTCTCTGTCGACCCCACACATATAACCTCGCCTGCTTCCCCATCAGTACTATGTGTTTCAAGACGTTCTTTTTCAGAGCCAATTAGATGCCCCCCCGCTGGGCTGTGGATTATTGTCTGCTCCCTGTCATACGTTTTTTCCTGCCCTGACCTATGACCCGGGTACGACATCCTGCTGTCCAACAAATAAGTACTTGTCTGCTCCCAAGATCTGGTCTCCGCTGTCATTTTGCACTTTAGACACTTGAACGAGATCAAGCTTATTATTCCTTCCAATCTATTTTATGATCAACAGGCAATTAAAAGCAGAGGAGATTGGAGTAGAGTGCAAAAAATGTAAAACCTAATTCAAAAACAATTAAAAAAATAGGCAGTAATTTAACAGAAATGAGTTTTTATGGTTTAACAAACAGGGAAAACGATCACCACCCTACAGACAGAAGGCTGAGGTGATCACAGGGAAATATCAAAAACCAGTACAATACGGGGGTATAGATACGCCTGACAGGTCTGATGAGCGAACGAATCTTAGGCGAACAAACAAAACCGGTTAAAAAAAATTATCAAATTTCAACATTTTCATCTTTCTTAAATCTTTTAAGTTACGATGAAGGTTGGATGTGGCCTTACAAATGTTATTCCAGGAGAACGCTGTAATTATCCTGCAACGATTAAGTCCCACACCGATCAAACTACACACAGTTCATCTTGCTCAGGCTCTATTCTCCAGCCTGGATACAGAGACCAAACTACAGGCTGTCGTTTCTGTTATTGTTGATGGTGGTTGTGACAGCCAGGATGAATGGATTACTCATGATAAAACATGCACAAACAGGCTGGTGTGCTCCGGTCAGACGGAGAAAAAGAGAGCGCGGGATGAAAAGACCCCGGCTGAGAGGACCGGCTGACTCACCGGTCGGTAAGCAGCGGACAGCTGGTGCCTCGTGTCTGGTGCCGGTCGTACTCATGACAACAGAGACGCAGACACAGGAAAGTTCCACCTGCAGTCCTCACGGAGGGGTGTCTGCACCGCGTTCTTTTTCCTTCCTGCAACGCGGACCACCGGAGCCGGAGACCACAGGTGACGAGTCCTTGTTAAGGACACGGTCTGTTTAGCCGTCAAGGGTCAATAACTGATGTTATTACTGTTATTCCCTCTGTTATACAAAACCTATTCTGACAGTGTCACAACACAGCGCTTCCACTGTGGTCATCTTTCATTAAGCTACAGTGTTGAACAATCATAAAACACATTTATAGGCATGGTTGCCTGAATGTAATGAAAACGTTTTTTTTGTTAACCAGAAGGGCAATTATGCGCTGATGTAGCTTAGACACCATGTTGTTTTTCAACTAAGCCCTTCTGGAGTAATGTGATGACCCTGTGGTTACTTATCAGAGCAAATACATAACAGATATACAGCTGCACCTTCACTGTTTGGTCTGTGGGAGCAAGTGTGTGCATTTCCACTTTTGAAGGTTTTAGCTGGTTTGGATCAAACACAGTTATGGTCAAAAGTTTACATACACTTGTAAAGAACATAATGTCATGTGTCTCTGAGTTTCATGTTATTTCTAGAAGTATGATTTCTCTGAGGGATTGGAACAGATACTTTTGTCACAAAAAATATTCATAAAGTTTGGTTCTTTTATTACTTTATTATGGGTTAACAGAAAAAGTGATCAAATCTGCTGGGTCAAAAATATACATACAGCAGTGCTAATATTTGGTTACATGTCCCTCGGCCATGTTCACTTCAATTAGGCGCTTTTGGTAGCCATCCACAAGCTTCTCGTTGAGTCTTTGACCAGTCCTCTTGACAGAATTGGTGAATTTCAGTTAAATTTGATGGCTTTCTGACATGGACGCGTTTCTTCAGCATTGTCCGCATGTTCTCAATGGGATTTAAGTCATGACTCTGGGAAGGCCATTCTAAAACCCTATAGCCGTTCTATTACCACTTTTGATATGCGTTTGGGGTCATTGTCCTGTTAGAACCCCCAACTGCACCCAAGACCCGGGATGATGATTTTAAGTTGAAGAATTTGAAGGTAACCCTCCTTCTTCATTATCCCATCTACTCTCTGTAAAGCAGCAGTTCCATTGGCAGCCAAACAGCCCCACAGCATAATACTACCACCACCGAGCTTGACGGTAGACATGGTCTTCTTGGGGTTAAAGGGCTCACCTTTTCTCCTCCAAACATAATGCTGGGCATTGTGGCCAAACAGCTCGATCTGTTTCATCTGACCACAGAACTTTCCTCCAGAAGGTCTCATCTTTGTCCATGTGACCAGCAGCAAACTTCAGTCGAGCCTTAAGGTGCCGCTTTTGGAGCAAGAGCTTCCTTCTTGCACGGCAACCTCTCAGTCCATGGAGATGCAAAACACGCTTGACTGTGGGCACTGACACCTGTGTTCCAGTAGCTCTGCTTTTTGGTGGTTCTCGGTTCAGCAGCAGGTGATAGCTTGCGTTTTCTTCCTGATCATGGCAGTGACTAAACAGTGCCGTGCACTTTATACTTACAGACTATTCTTTGCACTGTTGCTCTTGGGACCTGCAGCTGCTTTGAAATGGCTCCAAGTGACTTTCCTGACTTGTTCAAGTCAATGATTCGCTTTTTCAGATCCCTGCTGAGCTCCTTTGACTTTCCCATTGTAGCGTTTGTGGGCGTTTGTATCCAATGAGCTTTATTTAAATGGCCTCAGAGTCGGCAGCTGTAGTCACTCATATCACTCACAAGAAGTTAAGAGGCCATGAAGCTCATTTCATTGACACAACTTTATAAGTCACCAAAATTGCTAATTCATGTTGCTGTAAGTATATTTCGGACCCAGCAGATTGTGTCACTTTTTCTGTTAACCCATAATAAAGTCATAAAAGAACATAACATAATGCTTTTTGTGACAAAGAAGTATCTGTTCCAATCACTAACCGGAAACTCAAGAGAGCCACGACATTATGTTCTTTACAAGTGTATGTAAACATTTGACCACAACTGTACGTGTGGCCCTTTTGATTGTAGCAGGGTAAATCGAAATAGCATTTCCCGTTTTTGATTCCAGACACATGCCGCCCGGATCTTGCTGCTTCCCAGCATGTTGCTACCAATGAAGGGAAGTGACAGTGGACGTGGAGAAGTGACGTAGAGATGCCGTACACGGCTCTGGAAGCAGCAGCGACCTGTCAATAACAAGGTAACCCCGCCCCTCAGCACACCTGCTTGTGGTCTATTTGACTCTAAATGCACATCCTTTACTAAATGAACATCATACTATATGGAGGAAGACTTGATAAACTACGCAAATTAAGAGATTACACGTATTTTCACATGGACTAGAGGATTTGGGATTGGTTGCCACGTCATCACCATTTTAATGCAACCAATGTGTTATAGATGAAATGGTCGACAAGAGCAAAAGTGTTCTTGCATTCTAGTCTAGTCTCTCAATTTTGCTCTGAAAGTGGACTAGACTGATGCATTTAACTTTAAAATGAATTAAAGCTCTAATGTCACCAGGGCTGCCAACAGTAGTGGAAACAAGCAACATACAAAGATGGACAGATTTGTGACCAGCCAGCGCAAATCAGATGGCAAGGCGAGCACCAACAAAGCCCCAAAAAAAGGTACACGAGGCATCCTTATACCTTTAGAAGCACTGTGATCGCTCAGGAAGAGAGACCCCAGTGTGTTGTGTGTCTAAAGATCCGGGCAGCTGAAAGTATGAAAGGCATTAAACGACACCATTAAACCCCGATCATGTGAACAAGCCCCTTGAGTTTTTCAAGGTGGGAAAATATGTGTTCTTTGCACTTTTATGTTCTTGCATACTTATTTGAAACACTAGTTTGAAAAACCTCCCGTTAAATGTCAAAATAGAGGTTTTCTATTCAACAAAAGTGCTTATTTAGAAATTAAAACACACTAAAACAGCGTTTTTCACACCGCTTATATATACCATAATGCACAATGTAAATCAACAGTTGCTGTAAAGGTCGCTTCAGGATAGCTGTTAACAATCTGTTTAACTGTCGTATTGCACATTATCAAGTTAAGCCCAAGTACAATCATAGACAAATGTACAATTTATGAACCCACCTTGGAGTATTGAAGTATTTTTATGGCAATTCAGCTAAAATAAAATGTGTTAAAATGTGTAGAATTAATGTAAATGCATAACAGAGAATAATATACTTTACTAGTTGTATTCTAAAAGACATCTGATCTTGGCGACGTGATTATGAGTGCATTAAGCTGAGTGAAATGCAGCGATGCCTTCCAGGCGTCCTGGAGCGGAAGATGAAACCAATCTCACGCAACCCCCCCCCCCCCACCCCCCCCGTGTCATTCTACCACCACCCATTGACATCAAAGCTACGTCAGCGGATGGGGAAAGAAAGCCTGCTGCTACAGCTGGCCACAGTGAGGCGGAGAAACTGGAAGATTTGTGACTATTACAGCCATCAATTTGTTTTAAAGGGCACATACCCTCGTGCTTTAGGCTCAGATTTGTATTTCAAATGTGGTTTGTTGAAAAGTCTGGTGGTAATTTGCTAGCAGAGCTAAATGTGGGAGGTAGCGGGAAAACAGAGGCTCATTGAGAGCAGTTATCGTGGATCCCAATAGCTGTTTTGTCCAGGGAACCAGTGTGATACTAACTGCCTTGTTGGCCGACACAAATATGTCACCCCTGCAAAATTCTATTATGTCTTTTAGGTTCGTTCTATAGATCTTTCCATGTAGGAACGCTCACCACCCATGAAGCTCTTCCTGGAAGTATTTTTTATTGGTCAGGTAGAAAATGAAACTTGATTGAAAACAACAAAACGGGGTCGACGTGACACGAGGGAAGAGCGGGTGCGCTGGGAACCACAAGGTTGGCGGTTAGAGCCCCGGCTGCTCCATGTCCCATGTCGAAGTGTCCCTGAGCAAGACACTTAACCCCAAAAAAATGTAAAAAAAAGCATCAGGTTAAAAATGCAATGTAGGTCGCTTTGGATAAATGCGTCAGCTAAGTGACCTGTAATGTGATGTAAAACCAAAAAAAGAGAAATGCATCAGGGTTTCTAAAAGGCAGACATTTTGGGTCCCATTAAACCAATATGGCTGATTTCAATAAGAGAAAACCTTTTAGACCGCCAACCAGCACACACAATAAAGCCCAGATAACCAACACGCTTTTGTCACATTTGAATATGGGAAAGACACACCGTCATCAGGCGGTCTAGCAATATTGCATTTGCAAAATCTTTCTGTGCTCTTTTCTTAGAGCCATAAGCACGTTGATGTGGTGCCTATCTTATGTAATCACAACACAGGCAAGGAGGGGATTACAGCCTCCTAATGGCTTCATCAATGTAAATCTCCTGGATAATACCAATACGATTGGATGTGGGAAAACACACACGTTGTTGAACATTAAGAACAAAATGATTGACGCACACAACAGGCTTTGGACTGAGTTGGCCCACATCGCCACACAGACGTCAGCCATAATTTACTGTACAAATCTTGTTGTCTCTGTCATTTTTTCATTAAATCATCACTTTTTGTGAAAAATGAATGAATGAACGAAAAGCTTAGAATGTGTACAAAGATGGACGTCGCAACAGCCCCCAAAAGGAACTTTTTACAAATTACTTACAAATGAATACATCCAATAATGGTGCACCACCAGCAACAGATTGTAAGATCGCCTCTATATCTAACGTTTAAAAAAAAGAATTAAAGCACAATTGCCTCATTCATATTTTGTTTAACAAATCTCTCTCCTTTCCCAAACGTTTGTATGTATTATAGTGCTTCACCTGTGTGTGTGTGTCAGTCAGAGCGTTGTCTCTGTGCACAAAGAGAACCGTGTAGCCGCCTGACGGTGCACCCCCACCATCTGCATAATTCTCTGCCAGAGACAAAGACGGCCGCTGTGTCATCCTGCATGTGTGGACTTGAGGCTGTAGCATTTCAAATGTGTCAGTACGTAAACGGGAGCCGTTTCAGGCAACTGGCAAACACACTTTCCCTAATGAGCAACCGTTGTCTTGCATGTACGTATACGGTGGCACAGCTTGTCATAACGCCGTTTCTCTATCTAACCTCATCTCACTGAGAAGACAAGAGGCTCAGAAAGGGCGGGAGACACATTATTTAGTAAGCCTGCGTTCCTCCCAACATGGCCTAGAGTTTTGTGAAATTGATTCCAAGCGAGCGGCGCTTCGCTCTTGACGGCATTAAAAGATACAATTTTGCTACGTGAGCGTTCAGCGCTAAAA
This sequence comes from Gasterosteus aculeatus, assembly GCF_964276395.1. Taxonomy (NCBI): domain Eukaryota; kingdom Metazoa; phylum Chordata; class Actinopteri; order Perciformes; family Gasterosteidae; genus Gasterosteus; species Gasterosteus aculeatus. The sequence goes on along the minus strand of NC_135707.1, from coordinate 18,189,623 downwards.
AAAAAAGGGCTTCCGAGGCTTCTCCACATGGGCGCCGTGTGACGGAAAAGATGGCTGCAGACTCACACGGCCCCGTCTGCGGGACTCCCTTGTGCATCTGTCAATCATGCAGCTCGTCGATATGAGCCTCGGCGCCTATTAGCCTCGCCGTGTGGTGCTAGAATGCAGGAGTGTGTGTGTGTGTGTGTGTGTGTGTGTTTGCTGAAGCTCTGTCATTCATCCAATCTGTCCACCTGGTTAGATTTCAGAATCAGAGCCACCCCTCGGTCGGTCTAAATGCCGTGTGTGATTGATGCGTTAACGTTAGTTGACTGACTGCGAATGACAAACAATTTGATTATTCATTTAGGTTACGTATGAAACAATTAGCCACACGTGTGCTGGTTCCAGCTGCTCGTCGGTGACTATTTTCTCCTAATCTCTTTCTCTTGATTGAAAATTGGATTCATTTGTGTCATTAAAAAAGATGGTGGAAACACATTTGCACTATTCAAATTGAATAGGAATTTGTTGTCATGTTCTCATTCCCAACTCGTCAAGTACTGATGGTTGCTCAGGTACGACAGTACGGTTCAAACTATGACTCGGTTCCCCTCCGGGGTCAGTTTTGACCATTATTATTATCATTATTGAGTCGATTCTTCTGTGATGGAGGCGTAAATGGTAGAACCCAGGAGCTTCTTCCAGTTCAAGTCTTTTATGCAACACAAAGGAAATCCTTGACCTCCAACGCACACTAAAGTTATCGCCAATAAGGGCATTCTGAATGCATTATGTATGTGATGGATTATGATGACCTGATTATCTCATACCTATAGTTAGTAGTATTGTTGGATTAGTCATTGACATCAAATAGATGATACATCTGATCCACAGTTTTATTTTCAGTATTTTTGATCAAATCCAATGATTTTAATTGGTTTTAAAGTATTTCTTATTTTTCGCTTAACGTTTATTTGTTTGTTTATTTAAAAAAATCTAACCAATGGAAAGCATCAAAAGAGCGATATTGTGAAATCACTAAATTTGAGCTTGATTTAGGTCAAACATAAAACAAATAATGCAAGTATCTGACTAAATACAATCAAAAATGTCAGTTTTCAATTATTTGATTCACTTCCTGAAAATAAACAGATTTGAATAAACAACATTTTGCCTGCGAGCGATTGAAGGTGAAACCGTCTCTGGATACATTTATGCAGAAGGTGCAGTGTTGTGTTTCCACCAATGCAGACACACACACACACACACCTTTGGCTCACCTTCCTTCATGGTTCAGTTGATGTTCATTTCAATCACACCGCCTTCACTCTTCCAAACACACACACACACACACACATGGGTACATGGACACTCCACGTCAGCATAACCATTTAGAAGCAGCGTCCTGCAAAACACCCACGAATTAGAATGTGCTTACATGTATTTACCCGGGTGGTAACGTGGAGCGCAGTATAGCTATCACTCCTTTCTCCATGATGCATTATAGAAGCTGCATTATGCACACTTTTAATGCCAAATAATAGATCAGAATTATGTAGAAGATTGTGTAATGGATCTAAATGTAAAGACATCACATTGAAATTGTGTTTTATCTCCAAACTCAACAATTTGAAGTGGTATTAATAAGTGGATTCTTGTGTTCATACATTTCATCATAATCTGCCTGAACGAGGTGGGTTGCTCGATGGAGGATACGGGTTCAATGCTGAGACCCGATAGCTGGGCCTCAAACAGCGCATGAAAACCTCGCCCCGTTTCTCTCTCGCATTGAATTGGGGGGGAAGGTTTGCAGAGATCAGAAGAGCACGAAGGCATCGTGACGCCACCCAATGGTTTACGGACTGCCGTCTTGGGGCCTACTTATCATAAAGCATACTGAATGTGATCGTGTTGTAGGAAATTTGTGCATAAGAGGATTTATGCACAAGGGGAGTGAAGAAAATAAAAGAAAATGCTTTAATGCAAACACATTTCCAGTTTTCAAATTAAAAGCTTCGAGTGTCTTGAACCAAGCAATCGTTGCCTTGCAGACTTGAACGTTGCGAATACGTTGCCGGTAGGCAATCTGGATTGTTGTAGAAAGATCCAATACCAACATTGCGTGAGCCAATAGGGTTGAGCCAACGAGAACGAATGGCGAGGTGGCCAGTCATCCACCCTGAGACCTCCATCTTTCTCTGGCTCTCTGTAAAGACGCACTCACACACACTCTACGGCGCCAACTGGGTTGCAACCTAAAGTGTGCAGCATCACAAATTCATGACCGGGCTCTTTGTTCATTTTTGATCATCCGTTTGATTCTTTTTATACTTTCAAAATATTTCCCTGAAGCTAAGAGGCTTCATTGATTCGGTACGCATCCCTTCGAGGCACAACCCCCCCCTTCCTCTTCCCCTAGACATCCTCCCCTCCTCTTCCCTTCCTCTCCCACACTTCCACTTCCATTCTCTCCCTCCTTCCCTCCCTTCCTCGCTCCCTTCCTTCCTCCCCTCCCGTGATCTTTTCCTAAAGCCTCAACGCGCAAGGGAGGATGTAGCACGGCGAGACCTCCCGTCGTCGGTGGGAAAAAAGGGAGAGACCATTGGCAACGCAGACGGAGGGGGACGCAGCAAAAGGTATATGGTTAGAAGGTAGTAGTATGGCGCCTGCTGGAGTCCTTCCCTCCCCCTGCCCCCTCCCTCCTTCCCTTTGCCAGGGTGGTACGACCTGCAGGATTACAAAACAGCCCTCCCATGTGTCTGCCTGCTCTCTGTGCCATCCGAGAGACGAGCAACACCGAGCTCCACCGTCGCAGCGCTGGTGAGGGCAATGGAGAGGAGGAGGAGGAGGGGAAAGCGATGAGAGAGGGAGGGAGGGAGATGAGAAAGAAAGAGGGAGAAAGTAACACCAAAAAGTAATAGATGCCAGAGAGAAAGGAGAAAGATGGAGGCACAGTGCGCAGGCAGACAGAAAGAGTCCTGGACGAGAGTTTTGAGCGATAGCCATAGAGGAAAGCGGGACGCCGTGAAGCACCGGCGCTGTCGGAGCACGTCCAGCCCCACGCGCGGGCCAGAGGGGGGGAGGGTGGTAAGTCTCACTCCACTCCACCAGACATGCAACTCACGCACTCATTCATGCATTTACCTGCTAGGGTATATCCACTGGACCTCTGTCTGCGAGACCTAGAGGCCAAAGGGCAACACGTAGTGGACACTTTGGACCACCAAAGTGCAGCAGAAGTTTATCTGGACGACGATGATGGCGGTAGAGACGCTCTGATCTGGGCAAAGCCGCGGGTCAAAGGCTTTTTAAAGAAAGACCAGCAAATGGCGTTCATAGCTGGTCCTCTGCTCCAAAGGTCACCACAACCATTTTCTCTGCACGTTTTAACATCCTCCACTTGTGGTGGCACTTTTCTTTGCTGGACCCCCTCGGATGGTCCCCAGATAAGAGAGCAGAGAACCAGTCGTCACGGGATGCGGGTAAGGGCGGAGGAAGGGAGAGGGGGAGCTTTTCGCCTCGTGCGGAATCAATTTCATATCATGTCTGGCAGGCTGTCATGGAATCATTAGGCAACCCCCGCCCCCAGAAGACAAAGAGATGCTTTAAGAGGCCGTGTGTTTGCGTGCGTCCCTCCGGGGGGTTTGGGTTGGCGCACCATCGCCCTCTCATTTCTGCGCTCAACCAGCAATTGGGCCCTTAACCAGGTTACAGCGGCCATTCCAGGAATCGTCTTTGAAGTTTTCTCCAGGCTAGAAGAGAGAGAGAGAGAGAGAGAAGCTCCAGTTCCAGGGGAAATGTTGTGGTGATGATCAGCAGCACTTTAGACTCAATTGATTTACTGCGTCGCCAGGCGAAAGGTCGCTTCACAGGGGAGCGACCGGGAGGATGGAGCGGGTTTTATTGTCCCATTGAAAAGGCGCTTCCTCGGGTCCAGTTGGTTTAACCCCCTGAGCACGGGGGGCTCGGCAGCGGCCACATTAGCTTCCTTACAGGTCTTAAGGGGGACAGCTGGGTGACAGAGGTCGTCGTGGTGAGAAAGGGGGGAGGGGGAGGCGGGGCCATGGCCAAGTGGTTGCCATAGAGATTGCGGGGGACCCCTGCGGATAGTGCTCACCTGGTCTAAAGGGAGCACAGCGATCATTTTCCAACTGCAGCTGTTTTCCGCTTCGCCTGGCGGTTTAATCTGCAACTAGACGGAGCTGCTTTCTGGTAATGAGGCCGAGCTGTGTTCCTTCATCCACTTTCACCCACGCTGGAGAAACCCAGGCTTTTCCTCCAAAAGGGGAAGATTTTGCCACAACAAAAACCTGATATTTATTTATTTAATTATTATTTTTAAGTGTCTGAGCAGAGCAAAGCTAAAGTGTGTGTGTGTGTGTGTGTGAGCTGCTGTCACAGTTAGTAGCAGCTTATTAGCAGGCCAGAAGGTCTGGATATTTCCCCTCTGGTTTCCCCCCCAACAATTTAGCCGCTTTGATACACACGTTGTACGTTTTGTGTACTTCTATAGTAATACTGTATTATCATTATTCATTATCAACACAAACTGTAAATTTGTAAATCATTTGAATATCTCTCATGAGTTCATTATTTTTTTGCTGCTGCATCGAGATTTTATCTCATTGCGTTTTATTAAACACCGGATGTGAATTCAAGTCTGGATTCTGAAAGTAAAAAATAGCAGATGTCACAGCAGCGGTTCAACAAATCAAATAGACGTCGCTCATGAGTGTAGTCGGATTTCATCGTCGGCCATTGTCTGTAAATGCTCGTTCATCCGCCGCGCCGAGACGGGGAGCGTTTCTGTCGGCGGCGACTCACGGGAGGATCCAGCCGCAGTCGTCACATCGCAGGTTTTACCTGGTGGCTGTTTGTGAGCTGGCCGTGGAAGGAGGGGGGGGTGTAGCGTGCACGGGAAGTGTGCGTGAGTCAAAGGCCTGTTGGGTGTGGCACTCTCTGTATAGCAACGTATTTGTGTTAACGCTGTGTTCCACCAGATGAGCTTTATCTCCGATGTCACATTAACTAGAAAACCATCTTCATTCTTTATATTAATAGGCTTGTTGAATACACATTGTGTTCAGGAAACATGTCAGAGATCAAACCAGCCTTGCCACAAATACTTATATTGGTAAGTTAAAATAGTTTAACGCATATTCTAAGAGTGTTGGTTGTGTACTTTGTGTTTCATGGTCATTTATTTTCAACAATTGTAAATTTTTCATCTCCCGTTTTGTTTGCTATCTTACGGGTGTATGTCGGTATTTGTCAGGATGGCAAATGAGAGCCGCATGGAGACGATGGGTATGTTCTGATTTTCCCTACGGAGAACATATTAAGTATATTTCTCACCAAAAGTTTCCCATTTTATAAAAAAAAACATCCTCATATCTCATACTCAATATGTGAGCATTAGCAGAGAGAAATTAACATATGTATAATATGTTTGTATTTTTAATTCTCACTTCATTTCTATCGGTGTGAAATTATTTTGTCTTTAATAAAGAGAATATACGTGACGCTGAATGAACGCCACATTAGCTGCTTAATGTGAAATGCTACTTTAATTATTAATGAAAATGACCACACCTTTTTTACCACCTAGTTATCGCTTATGTTTCTTTATTGCAGTAACCAGTTGTTCAGTCTGGCCTGTTGGACAAAGACAGCTGGGCTATTGTTTTAACAACAAGTAAAAATACAAGCGTAAATATAAGTAAAATAAGCCCCTTCAATACAGTTCAGCAACAGCTGGGTGGCAGAAGCAGAGTAATGACAGTGTAATGTTCCATGCGGCATTTAATACCTTTTTTACCAGCCCACTGATTTATATTAATATAAGTAAAACGACTGTAAAAGGGACAAGACGTGGTGCATTTACTACTCAAAAGGCATATAATTACCTTTCTGCGGCAATGTAACGCACACATCTGACACATGTGTGTGTGTCACTTAGAGGACGTTTACGTCCTTTGTTCTTCGTCAAAGAGTCAATAACGAAGACAGTCCAGTTTAATTAGATTTTTAATGAGCAGATTAACACATCACCACTCTGACTCATTGCGAAGAAATTGCTTCAGCGCTCAACAAAACATGTTGTAAAAGTTGGTTTTTGTTGTTGTCTCATTCCTGTGTCACAAATGGGACACAATTTTCACCCTTTTATTTCAATTGACGACATTTCATTTGAGATGTTGCTTAATAAAACCATTACGGACGGTGTTAAAGCATATCAGATGGGACTTTGATTAATTAAGACAAATAATTAAAAAATACAATTCAAACGTTGCAGGTGGGGAAATATGACGGTGACTGTTGTTTTATATCTTTCACTAAGTATATCAAACAAATGCAGAATAACATAAAACAAATATTAATTACCTGGTTGATAAAACCCTAAAACGGCATTCAACTTTGGTGCTGTAACGTGTTTGTGTGTATTCGTAGAGAACGAGACAGAAAGTGTGTCTGCACATTATGCCTGATTAGTTGGACAGATTGTAAATGTTGCTCCAATAGAATCCTGACCTTTCACCCTTTAGTGTTCTCCGTGTTCAAACATATGCGGGACCAAGTCCTGGTCTCTCACACGCTCACAGACATTTTCCCATCAATGCAAAGTGCCTTAAAAGGTGTATTCTATCTACTGACCAACAGGGGGCGGGCCCTTTGGTTGCAAAAAGAAGTCCGATTGTAGAGATTTCTATGAGAACTTTATGGTTCTCAATATGTGAGCATTTTGAGAATCGAACCCAGGTGTTTCAGCTAAATGGGCGAAACACCTGCAGTCAGCTGGAACGAACCGGCGCCACTCCGACCAGCATGACTCCCAAAACATGTGTTAGCTTCTATCTCGTGGAGAAAAGCTCACTGGTCCAGCGTTAGACATCATACTAGCAGTATATTCATTCCTACCCACCTTCATAAAACACCCTCCTGCTTAGGGAGCCCAAATTGGCCGATGTGGCCGAGCCGAGTTTGATTCCTCATCAGAGCCGTGTTAAAACATCCAACAGAGTTTCTCCTCCGCTGTAATGGCCCCGTTACCTCCATTAATAATGCAGAGGGTGTAAAGTAGATGTGGCCGTGCAGCCCCCACGGGACCAATAGGACGGACGAGAGCTGTTTTCCTTCCCAATGGACGTGCAGAGAGGTTGTAAAGGTCCCCGTCTGATTATCCTGACGCTGAACACCCCCCCCAAAAAATACCAACTCATCCTGTACCGATGCGTGAGTTCCATCTCCTTATCGTTTCAAAATAAACCACCTGGATCACAGGAAAAGCTCGAAGCACCATAAGGAGCATTTTTTAAATAAACCTGTTTTTTAGACTGTAGTACAGTAGTATAGTCAGTATAGTATAGTTTGGATTCAAATAAGTATTTTTGACCCATGACTCTGCATTAGTTAAATAAGTTACCAATAAAAGCACAGTAAAACAAGTCAATATTGACTTTTTCCTGTGTTTGTCTGACCATCCGCCTGAACCTCGGCCACACACGGACCTTCTTGTTCGTACATCGGAGCTGGTTGAAAGATAAAGGCTGCTTTGTTCGTCACGGCCAGACGTAGTTTGACGGGTTGGGAGTGAGAACGGGATGGAAAGACACACACACACATTCACGTACTGCATCTACAAATATAGTACAAACGTACACACACTCATCAGACGTGACAGTACGCAGAGAATAGCTGATGAGGAACAGGCAGCGGAGGGACATGCTCCGACCACATGCTCTCACATGCATGTCTCGCGCATCACATGGTCACATGCTCTGTGAGTGGGAGTCTTTGTGTGCTGTGAGCATATAGTAGTGCAGGATGAGTGTGTGTGTGTGTGTGTCTGTGTGTGTGTCTGTCTGTTGGAATTTACGGAGAAAAGGGAGGCTGCAACAAGGCAGACTGTCGATGCTGCATGTTTTTTATCCAGACGCTGTAAGAATATTTCTGTTTGTGTGTGAGAGTGTGTGTGTGTGTGTGTGTCTGTGTGTGTGTGTCTGTGTGTGTACTCCTACATGTTTCCATCCAGACACCGCTACGTATACGCATGGGAGGGGTTATGAGAACAATGATGGGTTTTCGTTTCTCCCTGTTGGCACGCAGTGTGTGTGAGCGCATATTTGATGTCCGTGTGTGAGCGTGAGTGAGTGTGTGTGAGTGTGTGTGGGAAAAGCAGTGGACTCACACACGTGCCCGTGGAACTGAAAGGTAAGCCTTTTTCTTTCTCCCTGTGTCGATGGATTCCTTTAGAGATTGGCTTAATTCGATCGGGACATTAGTGTTTGTTTTGAGAAATACTTCTTGGATATTCCAGAATCCTAACAATCAAAGTGATGGATGATCACGCTCATTTTTCTTTGTTCCAGTCGCCCGTCTTGCGCTCAGCGCCCCCGCTAACCTCTCTTTACTTTGAGCACTTTGGTACTTAGTGTGGCTTAAGGAGCTTATTGGCTCATAGCAGTTCCATCATCCACACCTCCCGTTTGTCATGTGTCATTTTGATGTGTGTGTGTGTGTGTGTGTGTTCGCCGTGGGCTATTACAACCCCCCGGAGACAACATGCCCTCGGTCCCACTTTGTCAAAAGCGGTTTATGACAGTTCCCTGAGGATGCAACCCTCCATTTTTCATTGTCTTCCCACGCTCTTCTCAAATACACACACACACACACACACACACACACACACACACACACACACTGTACACCCTCAGCGTTGTGTATGTATGCATCACACGTGATCTCCATATCAAAGATTGTCTCCAAAAGCAGTTGCAATGGGCGGTAAACTTTCCTTTCTAATTTGTTACGGGTTACTAATATTAGCTGCTGGCTGTGTGATGGGAGTTGGGAGGACACGCGAGAGACAGTGAGAGCGTGAAGAAGGGGAGTGTAAAGAGTGTGAGAGGGTCATGGAGTTGAAACAAGCGAATAAAAACGGAAGCAAAAGGATGGAGGATTGAAAAAAACGGAGCACAAAGGAGTCAGGACGGAGAGGAGGAGTTTTTTTCATACGCCTGGTTGCTTTCTGCACACAGCCCCCCCCCCCCCCCCCCCCCCCTCCCCGGCCCCCTTCCCCCACACCCTCTCCAATCCATACACAGAGCCACATCTCTGCCCCCCCCCCCCCCCACCCCTCCGAAGCCTGGTCACAGGCGTAGTGGCCCCTTTGTTTGACATGTAGCCGCACACAAAGGCGCGCCAAGCTGAAATAGCGCTGGAGAGACGAGGCGGCGCTCACACGCCCTCTCATCAGGACCACTTCTGATTGGTTAACACCGCCGGCTCGATGCCGGGGAGCACGATTTCTGTTAAATAGTTAATTTGTCAATTACCTCTGAGATGACAAAAGAGACACTTTTGGCATCCGCTGTGATGCCGCTGCTTCCAGGAGCAGCTGCGTTGCGACCCTCTCTGCTCAGACAAAAGACTTGCTATCGACTCAACGAGCGAGTCGAGTGTCTTCGGGAGTCTTTTAGAGACGCGGTATGAGTCGTTTTACCGCAATCAATTTGATGTTTCCACTTTTGCATTTAGAAATTGGAGCCATAGCGTCGATTGCAAAGAGGAAAGGGGGAAAAGGAAAAAGAAAATGAGATTCAGAGTAAAAAAAAGCATTTCAGGGATGAATTTGGAGCAGTTTGGAGACCTGGACAATTACAAAAAGTTTGGTGGTAATTTGTCCGAGTGAGAGTAATGGAATTGCTGCACCAGCCTGTGTTTTTTGATCAGGTCACAGGTTAAATGCTTGGTGCATTGCCAGGGCCCCAACGGAGGAGCAGCTGCTATACTCGTGCTGAAGAATAAAAAACAAAACAGGATAAACTCCTCACATGCGCTCCTCAGTGCTCCCATGGCCCGGGGAGCAGGGCTGCGCGGAGGCTTCCGACACCTTTCACGAGAGATTAACCCCTCTGTGACGGAGCAGCCATCTTTGTTTGGTGCCGGGAGACACTTTGTTCTCACAGGACATTGAACAAGAGACAAAGAAACAGACTGAACGGAAAGAAAATCGGCAGAGAACGATGGCAAGAGAAGCACGTCATCCCGTTGTGTTGGCGTTACATCTACGGTGAAGGCTCCGTCCATATTTCGGGGGGGATCTTTTTCAATGAGATGACAAGCTTCCTGCAGGAATCTGTTGTCAATGGATTTCACGCCGCGCTCCTCTTAACAGGGGATTTAGGGCGCTGGCGGGCAAGAGAGCAATATCTGCCACCCGAATGTCAGCACTTTTAAATCTGCCAATTCAACCGCGAAACACTGCGGAAAACACTGTACAAGACAGTTTAAGGCATTAGCTCTGCCCGGCATTGTGGAATGTAAAAAATATATGAAAATACATCAATCTTTACATAAAAAACAGCATGCTGGTGTTTAAGAGCATGATGAATACAACTGATGATTAGGCTTTCGCTCCGGAGGTGTAAGGCAATTCTGTTTAAAAAGCTCCTTCTGAACAGGCAGAAGCCCAATCTTGCATTTTTCAATATGGAAGTTATTACCACAGCAGCTAATCCCACACACGCTGCTTAGGTACTGAGGCGGGGGGGTGAGGCATTAATTCCAGCTGAGGATGGCAGGTATGTTAAAACCAGATAAACCGAGACATTATTTGAGTGACAGTTTGCCAGTTGGGTCTTATTGGCGGGGGTGTGCGAGAGAGAGGATTCATGCCTCCCCTCCTCCGTCGCGCTGGTTCGGGTTTTCTCCCCCTTTTGCTGTCCAGCGGGAAGCCCGAGGGTCACACGAGAGCGTCGGCGTCAGCCTCAAAAGCCTCTTGACCCCGACAGAGCCTTGAAATCAGGGCAATGTGAACAGGGGTGGACGGGCTTTTTGCAGACCAATGGCCCTTGTTTGTCACTTTTCAAGACTTGGATGACTTCTGTCAAGATTCACTGATTCTTACAGTTTGGCAAAAAGCAAAACAAAAATCTCTCTTTTCACAGAAGAGGTACTGAGGCTCTGAGTCAATACAAAAATCCTCCGTCACTTCAAAGCTATGCGCTGTGCTCGGTCTTGCTGTCATTTGAGGAGCCGGCGGAGGTCATTTTGACCAGAGCCTGGAGCCACAGCGCGTCCTCCTCCTATTCCGATCTCTCTCTTAGACTGCCACCATCCCGTGTCCTCACTCCTTGAGGGCTTTATTTAATTCCTGTGACTTTCACAAGTCTTAAAGGGTCGGCTCACCTAAATTCTGAATAAACTTGTTTTCTCACCTACATGCACATTTGAAGGAATTTTTTTGCCATGTGCCCACAAGAGATGTCGCTCCGATAGATCAATGATTTAAATATGTTTTGGGTGAAAATGATTTCCTGTTAAAACTGTGAATTGCCAACTGGGATATTAACTCCATTCACTGCCTTTGCATCCCGGCAGTGACTCTGACTTCTAACTGTTAATATTTTGGAGGCATTTTAAGGTTATAAACTATTAATAAATTATGCATATGGATTTAAACTGTAAAATGAGGTAATTCCTTGTATTTTCTAATCCAAATGTATTGTAAGTATCTTAATTAAAGCACAATATATAGAAAGGGTAGAATAATAGGTTTTTTTTAGATTATATATAAATCCTATGCATTTAAATAACAATGTGTTTTTACCTTATTTCAATCAAGTTTTCAGTTTTGTAAAGCTCATTTCAGATTATGCAAACAAACAATGAGTACAATTAGAAAAGCAATTATTAAAATGGAAGACAGATATATTTAAGAAAACCATGAATAATAAATAAATGTCTTTTCACCAAGGACGTTTTTTTACACCCAGGTTATGTCAAAGCCACAAATAATCATTTTATAATAACAGTTTTTTTGGAAAGGCTTTCCTGTCACATTATCGCTATGTTGTATTGACGGTTTTCTTTACAGTTTATTTGGAATGATGATATTGCTGTACAGATAATACTATTCTGACTTAGACTTAAACCTCCATTAAGTCCATTTTGTGTGGAGTTATCTACCACGGCCTGATCTCATCTCAAAATTGGGCTTCCATTCAGTCTCCTTCAATGCTTAAGTCAATAGCCTCTTTTTGTCTGCTCATACACCAACAGTCTCTCCTTCTATTGGTCCACAGGCAGCAGCTGCTTTCTCCCAAGCCAATCGATGCTGATAATCATAGCGGGGACATTGACGTAGAGACGGGGGGCCGCATGGCCGCATGATTAATGAGCTTATTATCAACGCAGAGTGGACCTTGTCACAGTTGCATCACCTGGGACAGAGACAGTCGATGTTGAACTCTTGTGATTTATTACACTGAATTTAAAAAAGCTACAATTGATGCACGTGTTTGTGGATGTTCTTGTACTTGCTACATAACGAGGACCGGATCAAGTCTTTAACAAAAGAAAGGGGACTTTTTTGTAAAGTGCTGTATGAGGGTTCAGGTTAGCTTTCTATAAGGAAATAGGTTCATGGTAATGGTTGTAGTTATCAAAAATTGATGTCAATAAGGGTCCAAACAAAGGTTGTGATGTAAAACACACAGCACTGTAATAATCCCTCTAACATATAAACCAATTTCATTTTTTCCTTTCTTCCTGCAGGCCGGCTGTCAGCAGCCCTGGAGCCGACTGAGAGGTGAGGAACTGGTGCAAATGAAACGTGTACTGCCAAGTGCTACTAAAGTACTACAGTTAACGCTAAACCAAGTCTCACCATGAGAGGAACGGTTTTACAATAAGGGGACCTGCATTCTATAAAACAAAAGAAATGAGAGTCCCCATAGCGTAGCTGTGTAAACATGTGTGTGTCCCCAGACCACACACACACACACACACACGCAACACACACACAGTCCGTAGGGAACTTGCTAGACATAATACACAGTTACATATAAGTAGAGGTAATAAGGTTGACTCAAAGAGCGCCTTCTTATTCCCATAGCAAAAAATGATCCTTTTTTTACTAAACTTTTACTAAAAGTTTATATCTTTTGGCAACGTCCTCTCCAAATGTACACAAACTCCTTCATGAAGAATTACTTTATAGCCTTCTGGGCTGGACTCGACCTCATAATCCTGCTTCTATTTGGTGGACCTTCTCAGCAGCCATGACTCACAGTATTCAATTTAAACGCCTTGAAGTATTTAAGCAAATTACATAAACGCACCAATATGATTTTAGTTGAGCAACTCAGGCCTCCAACTCCTTATGGGATTAATCACTTAATCGCCAACTAATTTCCCCCTTCTTCCATCCTTTCCACATTAATATAGCAAGAGCTTTATTCTGTCACCTGGCTCAATCAACGGTGCTATATTGCAATCTTATTACAGATTCTATCATTTAATATGGCCTGGAAATGAGTCGAGCCACGGCGCTGCCCTGAGGTACTCATCTCCCATTTAAATGATTGTAGTTAGTATTAGCGACGCACTTTGACACACATGCAAGCTACCAGTCTAAGCGGAATATCAGATTTCTTTAGCGTTCTTCTCCACTTCTTCTCCACTTTATTTCTATCTTTCAACTCCTCCTTCATCGGTCTCCTAGTTGTTGCTCCTTGCATCCTCCTCGTCTGTCTTTGGATGGCAGCTGGTTGAGTGGTGCTGCAGCGTGCCGCGCCTCCCAAACATCCGGTCTGAACCGGCGAACGGGTCGCGAGTCAGCACTCCTCTCTCCCTTCCCCTCTTTTCCCTGCTCGCTCTGCAGCGCAAAGGCTCCCTTATCATTATAGACATATCTGTATTCAAATTCATCAAGAAAAGTAAAAACATCAGTATATTCGTTGATGTATTTACTGCAAACACGCTTAATGCATAATTCATTTTCTCCCCCACAATGTAGATATTTATAATGTACAGCCGTATGCAATTTATTGTCATGCCTGACATTTCTTTATCTACTTCTTCTTTATCTTAACTTGTACAGTAATATACGTACACAATGCACACATGTGAGTGCACAGACAGGCGCTCGATGAACGGTCACTTGATGCCACTTGGCTGAGGTAAATTGTGCATGTTTGGGTTGCTATTTTCCACAGTGATTTACTTACCATTTACTTGTCTAGTGAGAAGTTTGTTACTTCCGTATGTGAAAAAATATATCTTGAGTGTCTGCAGCTTCCTCAAAGCCACAGAGCTTTAGAAAGCAGCCCATGCAGAGCGACAGACACAGACCAGTGGCTTCTTCTAATGAGCACACTGTTGTCGGTCCACCATGGGGACCCTGCTGTGGAGCTGGCACGACAATATCTTCACAAGTAATTAAACACTAAAAGGCACCTTGTTACACAAGAAAGTTAAAGATATACACAGCTCAACGAAAACGCCTTTTTTTATTATCCCCCATCTCTCATTTGCTTTGAGATGCAGCGCGGTGAAGCTGGTTCAGGTTTGGACCATCTACCATCCCAGAAAGAGAAAGTCTTCTATTTATAGACGTTAATTATTCCTCCTGCGGCTCTGCCACTGTCCGGATGGACCTGCAGATACTGTCATCTTCACTTAGGAAAGTAGATGCGGATCGTTCCCATGCTGATTCACCGATAGTAGAAACACAGCCTGCAGACTGAGGACAAAACTACCGCCTTTGCCTTGCCTGCAGACAATATGTGTGGTGTGTAATTAAGGACGCAACTAAACGTTTTCACTATTAATGTGTAGATTATTTAATCGATTGTTCGCTCATGTGAAATCCAACATTATTTGACTATGATTGGATGAAGTTAAATCCCACAAAACCTGACCTTGAGTCTACATTAACCACAATTTATTTAAATATGGAAACAAAAAATGGTTTTATTATAAGAAGGAAATAGTTTTTGATATTTCAGCCTGGATTACAGTTGTAATGTCCTGACAAGGAGGAAGGAGGAAGTTGATGAGCGGGCGAAACAAACAGTCGACCTATTGACCTATTTTAACAATTCGTTAAACATTAAACCTTTATTAATAGGTACTTAATTCAGTCAAGTAATGGTCTTTAGTTTAACCGTACCAAGTTGTTGTGTATTTCTTTTGTTTTTCAGCTCACATGGTTAACCAGACATTTAAAACCGTAGTCCGGGAATAAAGCCTCAAAACGTCATTGAGAATGCAGTTTAATTGCATGGGAACGTAATTATTAGGAGACGGTTACATTTGTCCTATGAAATGTATTTGGGTAAAAGTATAAAGGAATTTAGAATGGGAGCAATCAAGTAAAATGCTAATTCCTCAATTGTTTTTATGCACAAGTCATTTCATCTGAAATGGGGCTCTGTCCTTTCATCCTAAGCTTATTGTACCTGTCAATCATTCCAATCCACCTGCCTTTCAAGGAGCCCAATCTGGAGGTTACACAACCCGTGAGCATTTCGCAAACGCGACACACCCACATCTCTAAAATCAGCTGAAGCTCCCGTGGCTGCGACTTGGCCGCTACTTTCTCTGTGCAGCTCCTTTGAAACATCTATCATTGGTAGATGTGGCGCCCCGGATTCAGAGGGACGTTGGATTGGCAGGCCGGGGGCCGCTGTCAGCATCATCTCTGTCTCCTCTCCTGCTTCGGCAGCCGGCTGCTCCTCCTGCGATAAGACCCGAGTTAGTTCTGGGCCTGACGGTACTGGACTCATTCTGGCTCTGAGCCTCTGTGTCCGCCTGCTCGCCAAGCGCAGCCCGTTCTCCTCACTGTCAGCCAGCCAGTCGGGGCCAAAGCTCATCGAGCCTCTTTGTCCGTCTCTTTCCTGTTTCCTTTTTTTCACTTAGCCGCTGGGGAATCGCTCCGTATCCTAGTTTGAAATTTAAGTCAGAATTGATTCACACAAAGAGAAGAACATTACAGTTAAGGGAACTTAAAATGGTGCTAAACTTCAATGGTGAGACGAACGGCGTTAAATCGGTGATGCCAGCGGCCGGCGCCGTCTGAATGACTGATCTGAATAAAACGGACACAGAACCATTAAGGAAACCAGAAGCTTGCTTTTCCTTCCCCTCTCTGACAAATATATTTGTGTGTGTTGTACTTTTTAATGCCATTTTAAATTTATCTCATAGCTATTTTTTAGCTGTATCTAGAATAATGTAAGGGCAATAATTTAATGAATAAGCTGCAGGTGAACAGGTGTGTGTCGGTGAGTGTGGTGGAGAGAACAAGTTCTGATTATCTTTGAAATTAAAGCTTTTTTAAAATTTCTCCTATATATTAATAGACCGATTAATCGTTAGTTGCAGCCCTAAACGTTCCATAAATGACACATCACTCATGCGTCAACAAGGAAAAACCTGGCTCACCGGAAGAAAATTCCAGCACAATGGAAATCAATTTTATTATTAACTTTAAATAAGCCGTTGCCCGAAAGCTTAAAGCTCAGATCCTGGACTGCTTTCCCTTGTTCTGAAACCGTGACTCACTTCTTCAAACAACTCGGTTTCCACTCCCCAAAACACACACAGCGGCTCCAGCTCACAACCCCTCCATTGTCCCCCATGAGAGAAACACAAAAACCTTGGCTCTGGAATGAGCTAGATTGTCTCAGCTCCGTGGCGGCACACAAGTTGATATTTCCGGCGCACAGGGGACACAGGGGACACAGGGGACACAGGGGACACAGGGACAGCTGCCTTTTGTCCAATAACAGCTTGGCCCCCGGTGCCTGCTGTCAGCTACATGGAATCCAAACTCAAAACGAAGTCATGAGTCTGTGCCTCAAGGTCTCTGCATGTACAGTAGCGTGAAAATGACGGCTCGGGTCATTTAGAGGAACAATGGCCCGTTTCAGTTCAGGAGTAGACAGACAGTTGCGTTACACCTCGGGAGGGTGTCTGGCAGTTGTGCAGATGATGAAGACCATGGGCTCCATTCTAATTGTCCGTATAATGGGTGCTACAGCAGAGCAACGGGTTCTAAAGTCCAAACAACCTTAAATTGATGAATAATATTGGTGAGATGGATCATCACACTCATAGGACAAAGTCAATGCCCATCCTTCATAAATCATTAATACGCTTGCCGCGATGCGACGGCGACGAGGACTCCGCTCTTTGCGTCTCTTCGCGTCTCACTAAACGCTGACGTGTTTTTGTGTTTGCCGCTCTGCTTTGTACTTTAGAGCCACTAACTCCCCACTTTCTACTCTTCCTGGCTGAAGTGTTTGTGGCCATTATGGCAAGTGACATTCTTTGTCTGAAGGACACTGGCGCTCAGCCGAGAGCTGCTGCCGTTTAATCGAAACGGGGTAGAGGATTTTCTTTTGGCACGAAAGCTCGACCAGAAAGGCCGCCTGACCTGAAAAGAAGAGATTAGGAGGAAAGCGTTGCAGGGGACATGATGTTGAGTGTGACGGGGCAGTTTGTGGTGGATTTAGTAAAGGCCTGAATCATCCTGGGGGGTCAGACAGATGACAAAGCAATGATTAATACAGCGGTATAAGGTTATAGTAACCATAATAGCTGTGTGTCTGCTGCTGTTATGTATGTCAACCTTTATTAGGGACATCTTTTAATTCACAGTGTTTGATTTCCCCTGAGCAGTAAAAAAAATCTATTAATGCAGTATTTTACAATTTGTTAAAAAAAACATTTCCTATAAATAGGATTCTTTTTGCTAAACTCTTGTTTGTGCAACACCCAATAGCTCCATCCTCGTGTCAAATGCACATTGATTGATCCCGAAAGAATAAAATATGATTATTTAGTCTTTGGAAACTAAATTTGGAGCATCCTCTAAAATCACGTGTAAAATGTTTATTCCGCATACTCTCATGCTCCCAACAGTATCGATGGTTACAATAACTTGAAGAGACACGTACATAGTTAATGCCTCAAACCGCAGACAAAATACAGTATATTGCCGTTATCCGTATTTCCATTGTTGATCTCACCCAAGAGCCAACCAGCGTCCTATCTATAGTTCATAAGTGACCTAATTGGTCACAGCTTTGTTCACAAGTGCATTCTGGGTACATGGGATTGCTAATTGAGTTTTCTATTTCAGTGGCAGTGTTAAGAAAGTAACACACGCAGCTGGGGTTTCAAATTGGGTTTCCAATGTCGATGACCATGTAATGTAGTGGTAAATGTGCTTATGGTTTAGCTCACGGGTCCCCAACCTTTTTTGCCTCATCATGTTAGAAAGAGAGAATCTGGTCATTTTACAAAATAAAATATTTTGCAGGATTTTTTTTTTAAAGAAATACGTTTGTTTTTTTCTTCTCTGCGGCCACGGTGGTTGGGGACCCCTGGTTTAAATAACCAGGTCAATGGATTGACAACATCACACGTATGTTCTTCCATCACCAAATACTGCAGTTTTCAGTACCCTACATTTACTGGACAAATGGTATTACCTTATGAAATACCACAAAGAATTGCTTCTACTAAACTACCTGATTGTATGTTAACTAGTAATTGGTGCAAGCGGGTGTAAGCCCACAATACCTCGACTCCATTTCAGTTTTAAATACGCAGCAGGTTGCTTCAAGGTGGATAACGGCTTGCTGCTGTGGAAGTTATTCTCAGTGCCATCCCGGCCCTGTCCTCGATACCAAAGCACTTTATAAATAGGCAACTAAATAGGGCGCCGTTACATCTGAGCGCTGCTGCCTCGTGTCCTGCAGTTTTCACGAAGAGGCTCACTGAAGACAGTCACAGAACCTTCTTCAGTCAACCTATTGAGCCTACTGTCATTTTTGCGGCTCTCCTCGGGTCAAATATTGCAGTTTATAAACTGTTTCCAAAACCATATATACTTGAAAAGCTCATTTTCTAATGAATTCCCCGTTTTTCTGCAGGTGGGTGACAATCGCTTCAGTGAGCGGTGAAGAATTGCTGCTGTATTCGCACTTCCCTCCAGTGGAGACTTTGTGCACGGCGGCCGTCCGTCCGTCCACCACTTCTCAAGCCAAAGAAGCACATTCATGGTGTCTTATCCGTTCAAATAAGAGGCGGGGGAAGCTGGTTGCGCTGCTGTGTCCCCTGAGGACAATGGACTGGACGGTGTCTCTCAGCGGCTTGTCTCTGTCACCGAGGACGAACTCCTTCCTCGCGCGTGAGGGCGGGGAGGGTCAGCTGGTGTTGTGAATCAGGCCGCTGAGGTGTCGAGACACGGCTTCTTCACAACACCAGGGTTCCTCCTCGCCGCTTCCTGCTCCGGTTCATCGCAACCATGAGATGTAAGTCGCTGCCATGTGCAAAGTGTCCTCGTTTCCTGTGCCTGTGGCTTCTCCACGTGCCAGAACAGCGTCCATGCAGATACATCTTTTTAAGTCATTAAGTCTTTTTTTAAACACCAATGATGTCACTCACACTGTCGGCAGATGGTATCATGGATGTAAAACAGGATAAGACTTTTAAGAAAAAAAATTTTATGAACAATAATGCCACATAACGTCAGTCAGACATCTTCTTCTAACCCTAAGGGCAATTTAGAGTCACCTAATGCTCAGAACATGTCTTTGGTCTGTGGGAGGAAGCCGGAGTATCCCCATGGGGGGGGCGGGGGGCATGCATATTCTACACATCACGCAGCACATTAGGTAACTAACTAAATGTTAGCTACTTCGATGAAGTTACTTTAGGGAAGAAAGCAAGTATGAAGTCACTTTAAATGACATTAGATGTGGTAATTCCATTGCGTAACTAAGCCAACATTGACTCCTTTTGAAAGAAAATTCTGCACAAGCTTTTTTACCCTGTTTATGTTATTTGCTATGCTTAACAAAGTTGGTTTGTTGCCTAAACCTAAATTGTTACCACATTCTCCGTGAAGAAGTTGCAGCTTGAATTACTTGTTGGGAACATTTTTATTGAACAACGTGGACGGTCAAATGCACAGCAAACCATATTGGATGAACAGGGCTTTGTCTTGGAAGAGTCCTCCAGCATCAGACAATGGTGGAATTCTGTCCAAGACGGCGACAGCTGAGAGCAGCACACCTGTCCCACCGTCTGCTATTCCCTCTTTTGGATTTTCTGAAATCTCTTTTCCTACAAGCGTCTTTAGTACTGTAAATGTTTGAGTGGTGAATAAACGTCTTATGACTGAAGAACAATATCTGTGTCTTTGTCTCATTAGTAACACTCGTCAAGGAACATTTTTATACTTTCTATAATTAAAAAGAGGACGATAATTGCATTGTAAAGCTTTTAATATAGATAGACAGATGGAAACTTTACAGATTCAGATGAATAAAAGCTTTCCAACACAGAAATATGGATGAAAGAAAGATAAGGCAAAGTGACACTTTGTCACTTGGAGCTCACGTGCAGCTGGAAGGTTTTAATGGTTCATTTAATAAAAAAAATAAAATCTCACACACTGGTCTTCTTAATTTGGGATACTTCATTCAGGTAGGAGATGAATAACTTGGTTCCCTCAATATAATTGTACCTGCAAGAATAGTTTGAAAGAGAAGAAAAGGGTTAATACACAAAGTTCTTACAGCCGAACATCCGAAAGTTGGACAAGACCATCTTCTGCATTGACAGAGACTCAGTGACATCTATGGGACAACATGCAGTCTCATAATATAATATGCATAGCAACGCCATTTTGATCCTGGTTCTGCTTTTGTCATTTTTGTTGGCCTTTAATTAGATTTTATTCTAGGATCCTTATAATCTTGCAGTCATAACGTTGAATATTAAGTGATCGGATTATTTCATTCCATGTGGATGATTAACAGAAGATAAGACGTGTGAGCCCTGGAGCTCCACATGGCTGCATCTTGCCTTCTGATAAAATCACACCTTCCCTCCTGCAGCTTGTGCTCATATTAAAACTCCAAAACAGACCAGATGAACTGATAAACATTTAATTTCAAAATATCTCCATGAAATTTAAAAAAATGTTAGACCTGCTCATTTTCTCATTTTGGGAGTGCAGCCCATCATCAAAGCCCCCAATGGGCATCATGATGATGCTTTTTCCCGTTACATCCTGGAAGGTTCTGGCGATAGGAATGGTCCCACCTTCACGGATCAGATCAGCATCCATGTCAAAAACTGGGGAGGATAGGACATTTTATATTATAGTGCAATGGACATGACCAGGTTATCCACCACAGAAAATAAACTGCACAAGCATATAAAACCAAATAGACAATGTAGGGGCAACAAAAGAGAAAAGCATTAAGCGTGAATGTAAGCCAAACCCATTGTGGAGGTGTTCACTATTCGAGTAGGCTTGTTTCCTGATGATTCTTCTCTGATTGAGGACTAAAATCAAGAACTTCAGGCCAGTATGGGCCGCTTCCCCACACAAAGACGTACCTGCTCCTAGAAAGTCCTACACTGAGCCCACCATCATTGTTAACATCATAAGTATCAAGGTCCTCCAAACCAGGTATGGTACAAGATTGGCATCAAGCAGGAGACAAAAGGGAATGTCTTCAATCACTATACCAGTAAATTGAGACACTTCCAACTGAAATGTCTCAATGTAAGCACTGATGATCAAGTGGTGGGACAGTCGCTGACTGTTACGTCCTCATAGCTAGGCCAATAGGCCAATGTTCCCAGCATCCCTGCCTTTCTTGCGTAGGCCCTTTTCAGACGGACTGGCCATTAGACCAGGATGCACAGCACAACTATGATCCGCCTAGTTTACAGGTTAAGACTTTTAACCCAAACTTCCGTTAGCGCAGCATAATGGGTGACAGGTGAAAGAGGCTAAGAGGATTCTGGTGATGGGTGTGTTCCATACCTCTCTTTACAGCAGCCTTCCCAGCCTCATAGAGAGGATGCTGTGTGTCAGCCAGCCAAGGCTTCGCCCCGATCACCATTGTGACTTTCAGTTTATTGGGACTCTTTCGCTTGGCAAACACCGAGTGAAGGTAATCCGTTACCTAGACCATGACAACGTCGACACATCAGCAGGACCGTAAGAAAAAAAGATTCTAGCTTGTTCTGAAAAAACAAGCATTTTTTCTAGTTTTACCTGCTTCTTAACCGTAGCGGGGTCCATGTCGGGAACCTGTCTAATGGAGAACTTAGCGGTGACCTTAGCAGGGATGACGGTCTTTGTGCCAGGGTCGGAGAAGGCCCCCTCGATGCCGTGGATGGTCACGGTGGGGTAACGCCACATGTGGGCCAACAAGTCCACCTGCGAAATAAACACAAGGTCTCTCATGCGTCTTGTTGTGTCCACTTTGGCTTTAACGCAGATCGTTAGATATGGTCTTAGATTGTCTGACCTTATTGGTGTACATAAGCTGGCTGACACCAATCTTGGTCTTGTAGTGGTCCAAGTCAAATTGGATGTCCTGATACATTCTCCATTCCTCATCGGAGAGGGGAGCCACGGCCTCCCTGATCCCTGGAATCAGGATGGTACCGCTGGGGCTGATCAGTGTGTCTGCGATGACAAGTGTGGTTTTAACCCTCGTCCGGCCAGAATGTACAAACTAGCGAACAACAATGAAGGAACATTGTTACTCATTTCTTTTCACAGCATTATTAGTAATGTAAAAACAGGTATGGATTACGAAGGGGGTCAGAAAGTGATGAGGCAGGTCAACATTATCTTTTTTTTTCATGGTAATTTAGAAATATGCAAAGTAATGATAGCCTTATCCTGCCTCTTTGGAGAGGTCTCACCTCAAGTCATTAACCGCTTCAGATAACGGTTTGAAAATATAATACAAATGTGTCCTGCCAGTGCAGTGCATGTGGCCGAGGCCTGGTCCAATGTCAACGCACTCACCAAGAATGCCAACAAGGTCAGTCATCGGTTCAATCACCGTGCCTCCGTAAACACCGGAATGTAAGTCCTGTTTGGGTCCTTCAACCTGCAAACGTACCGCAAAAGAGGGACAAAGAATGAGCAAATACGTTTTTCAGACCAAACGTTTCATGTTTTTTGTCCGTGTCTGTGTGTTTATGCAATTGGGACCTCAGCAAAGAAGTAGCAGTTGCCCCTGGTGCCGTAGGTGAGGGCGGGCCGTCTGCTGAGCCAGCCGCAGTCTGAGATGATGATGTAATCCACGTCAGAAAAGAAGGTGTCCCTCTGCGCCACGATCATGGCGTCCAGGCCATTAGAGCCCGTCTCCTCCATGCCCTCGATGACGAACTTCACATTAACCGGCAGCTCCTGGTGGACAGACAGGACAGACAAGCTGTTGGAGAAGAATCTCATCCGCAATCTCAGGCTGCAACCTCTGGTTCTGCCAATGCAGATCTGAAACTTGTATTGTCTCTGCTGATCGGCGGGGGATGAAATGCTCCAGTTGAGGAGAAAATGACTCTACTTCGAACTTATTTCATTACCTTAGTAAAGATGAGTTGATGGTCTCAACATCTACATTGTGATTGACAGGTCTATGCTACTACCAGAGACGTAAGAGGCCGTTCCTTGGCTTGGAAAAAAACAACATGGGGACGTCTGAAGTCCGAGATGGCCACGGCAGAATCGCCGCACTCGAGGCTTCAAAAGCGGCAGTGAACAAACCAATTGTTGACGACTCAATGACTTGGTCCAGTTCTTGTGTACAGTCTTTGTCTAAAACACGTTTTCTGTTCAGCTTCTTGTAGTCACCCACACAGTTCCACTCTCCTTAATGCGCCCAGCATCTGGCTCAGGCCTTTTTATGTGTATTTTTGCACAGGATGAAATGTCAGTGAGGATTTGTGGGAGCAGACTGCAGCAGAGACGGTGCCAAAAAAACGCAGTGAATTTGTCGTTCTGGCCAAAGCTCTGCTGGCTCTCATGAGCCTGAGGATACGCAGTTTATCCTAGTTTGTTACTCTTTGTTTCATTCTATATAAATGTACATATATATATATATATATATATATATATATATATATATACACATACACATACACACATATCTATATATATATATATATATATATATATATATATATATACATATAGATATGTGTGTTCTAACTTGCTTAAATCACTGTATAATTAGAGATACATGTTGTAAATATCCCTCGTTCTTCCTAACGATTGATAATTGTAATTCCCAGATTATTTTGGGCCAAGGGTCATATTATATCTACCGTAGTTGTTACATATGTGAATTCATTTATAATTAATTGTAATCACTGATTTACTTTTACAATTTCATTATGAATTAATTTTATAATTTGATTTAAACTATGTTTGTGTTGTTTTTACTTTTTCAGATTACTTAAAACAAACACTGGGTAGTGACTCACAAAGCCATTATATTGCATTAAAATTGTATCTTTAAGGCATTTTGAAAAAATAACAAACTATGAGAAAATTAAAACTCTATGAAATACTGCAAAAGAAATGACGCTTTAATAATACTTGACCTGAAAAACATTATGAAATGCTTTGTAATGTGTAAATGCCATAATGTCATAATGCATTATGTATGTCCATGGGTGCTTATAACAACAATAATACGCTGCTATAAGCAGATTTAACGTATTATAGAGTGTTACCGTTCTCGTATCTACGGTGTATTTCTCTTTTCCCCGCTTTCAATTGTGTTTCCAAGTAAAGACGATTTACAAAAGAGCTTTCTAATCTGTCCTTTGGTCTCGCTCAAGGTCGCATTGCTGCGCCCACCAAACTCACGTATTTGAATCTGCGGAATGTATGAATTCTCTCTCACCAGACTGAGGGCCTGGTAGGCCCCCACAGCATGGATCCATGCTAAGACCGGGGCCTTGTTGTCAGAAGCTCCTCTTCCGTACAGGTTACCTGCACACACAAGAGACCTTAGAAGTATGCGTGGGCTACTTACGTTAAAAAAATATTGATTGTGGCAACGCGCTTAGAAATAGATGACAACACAGATGCTTTTAAATATCTAATTAAAAAAATGAAAAGTACTGTGTGGTTGAGTTGTTGATTCCTCTTAGTTATAAAGGAAATAAAAGGTTTTAAGGCCTTAAATGATTAAGCAAAATCTGACACCAAAGAAAATGTATATAATCGAATCCAACAAATCCAAGATTTATACGTAGGTTAAATGAGGAAAACGGAACCATTTTATTGACAAAACAATCCAGTACTGACAAGAAGATGTGTAGTATTTTCTTGTTTTGATGGCCAAAGCAGCGCAGCAGAATCTCAAATGCATACACAATGGAATCCACTGCCACCTAGTGGCCGCCCGCTGTAACCGCAACACAGTTTCCCCAAAAACAAGATGGCTGCTGAGGGGCTGAGCAGCTCAGGGATATCTCGCCCTAAATAAATGCCAGTAGATGAGTAAGCCTGTGACTACTCAGGACTGTGCTCTGACATCTGTGTGTTTGTTCAATGTGTGGCTCCCAGCATGAGCGGCTGCTGTGTGCTGAGGAGCTTAACCGAGGCTGTTACCATTGATGTCAGTCAGGTTGTAGGGCTCCGTTGCCCAGCCGTCCTCCAGCTTCGCCGGCTGGACGTCCACGTGGCCGTAGATGCACACCGTGTGTTTGCTTGGGTCACTGCCGAACAACGCCGTGACCACTTTTGGCAGCGCTAACTTCTGCCCGTTAGGAAGCTGCAGAGGATTTTAAGGGGAGTTCAGCGTCAGCACTGCAGTGCTCCTCAAACCTTTTCACCAACAATCAACAGTTGCATACCACCTGACCAGTTCTCAATGAGCTACATTCTCTGCACATCTTCATCCCATCTCGTCTCAAATTTCATGAATTAAGGAGATACCTCAAAACACCAAGATTTTTGAGAAGCTGTTTAGTAAAATGAATATTTTAGTTCTGGTGTGTGCCACTGGGAGATACCCGAGTCTTTAAGTATTATGGTAGTATCATTAGTTATTCCACTTGGCGCAGGGACCCAGGACTTTCCGTCAGTGCTACGCTTTAAGTACATCACATCAGGAATACATTGGCTATGTAGTGGTGATCGGGTCATTCTCCAAAGGTTTCTCAAACCAGACCGGTGGGACAAGCGCCTCACTTTTGGTTTGTCTGTTTTCAAAGGTGCTATGTAAATAAAGTTATTATATGAAATTGGAAGTACTTCCAAATTGTACTGAGAATGTCTTTGATCCTGAAAACCTGGACAAATACTTTTACCTGAAGTGCATGTATTAAGCTGCCATTCAGAGAAGTGCTGCTACTTTTCTATCTCAAAGGGTCAGCTACTGTTTTTACTACAATAAACTGCAACAACAATGCATGTTACGATGTTCCTTATTAGTGGCGAGAAGAGGAGGACGTTTTGGAAGCAGTGGATTCATTTTGTTACCAGCAGTCGCCCCCCTCCCCAAATAAGCCGAGCTCGCTGTTTGAAAAGCGCACTTTCTACCAATCAATTAGGGTGACGATTACATATCTCACTAAAGCGTAGAATCGGCCCTGTCACTGACTTCTTGCTCTCCGATGTCCACCAGCTCGACAGTCCCTCCCATGAGCCTCAGCTTCTGAGCCGCCACGTCCATCATGCGGTGCAGGTCCGGTCTCCTGAAGACGTTGCTGGAGTCGCTTTCAATTGCAACCCAGTCCCGCAGAGCCTGAAAGACACACAATCAAACCCTCAGTGGCGTCACTTAACCTTCTGTCCATATGTGGGTATACAAAGTACACAAGTTCTTGTGTTAAAATGTTAAAATCCCATAAATCAATCATACACCTACAAAATCTACAGAAGTTCACTTTATTTATTTATGTTGCTTAATTAGTCACGTGTGTGATATTTCTACAGCCCTGTGTCACAGATTGCAACACGTGATCGAACCATGACCTTCACATCACTGCACCATCATTTTCTCAACACATCTGGTTGATCTATTGGACAAACAAACCTTGTGCTTTCATTTTGGTATCTTTACTTCTTTGACTGAAAGTTCAGAGCCTGGACTCTCGAACGCATTACTTAAGGAAAAATAATTATATTGTACCTCCACATATTCCTCTTGATGGCTGTCAATGTACCGCGCCAGCTCCGCATACTGGAAGGCACGGACAGTGGAGATGACCATCAGCACGCAGGCCAGAGCTGGAACATTCATCTTTTGGGAGAGTCAGAAGGTGAATTATTGACAGAGCAGACGGCTGGATTACCTCATCGGAGTATATCTGATAACAAAAGGGTTTCTCGGTAAAGTAAACACGTGCGGAGCTGTAGAAATATTCAGGTCTAGACAGTCTAGACTCCCCCCAAGGAAAACCTCAACAAGAGAGACGACATCAAACATTTCATCTCCCTACTCAACGCTATTGAACACTTTATTTAGTTTTATTCGCTTTAAAATCAAAGTTTGTTTGTTAGTTTCAATTTCTCAGACTTTCATGGTTACGTCTTTAAATGTCTAAAACCGATGATATTCACTTCACACTTAACACGACACGTCTACATTTAAGGATATTTAAGTAAAAGTACGCTCGCAGGATGTCTTTACGTCTCACCTTGTCTCTGCCGGAGGTGTTTGTGGGACAGTGTCCCACTGCAGGCTGACTGTGGCCCCGTATCTGCACCTTTATACACCCTCCCCTTGGCGCTCCGGAGCCCCAGAGGTCATCCACTCAAACATTTCCTGACGCCGTGCCAAGACTGCTGACAAATTCATTTAATTTTTCCGCTGACAAGCACAATTAGTACACCTAATCTATTGATCCTAATCCAGGAGTCCACAGTGGGGTTCAGCAGGGACAAAAGCACAAGGAAATGAACGAATTCCCATTGCTTGTGTTTTGGAATCTCCAAGCAACCCCCCCGTTGTGCTGCACTTAAACGTTGAGCTGCCTGTAAGCATGCCAAACATAGGGCTGTCTGAAAATGTTTAATCCCATCACCTCTTCATGTTTATTGGATAAATTATGCTCAGTGTGAGACATGTCACAAATGGCTACATCAAACTCATTAAATGAGTTATTGAGTTATAAAATAGAAAAAGTCAGACGGACAAAAGACATCTTGGATTGGAAGTTAAAATCAAAAGTATTTAATAAAAGAAAGGGTGTTGTGGTAAAAAGAACATCTCAGCTGAGCTGGTCTCTCCAACTAACCCCCCACAGTGACTGTGTGTTGCTTCCACCAGCGAACTGGAGAACAATGGCTGTCTACAGGTATTTATACAGAGCAGCAAAGGTGTGAAAGTTAGTGTCCACACCTGAGGGAGTGGTCACTGGTGAGTTCAATGGAACTCGGATTTTGAATGTCTCTCAGTCAATACCAGTTGTGTTGCAGGTATTACATGCATGCATTCCAGTTGATTACATTAAATACAATCATAGCTGTACTTTGGTATTATTCTATTGAATAGTTTAGTTCCAGAATCATGGCTGTATTCTGGTGTACACTAAATGCATTTTATGAATTTATGAACCGGGTCATCAGTTTATTTCTAATATCCTACAGTTACTTTTGTTTTTTAAGTGTAGGGGCCGTGGCCGTGTACTTTTTTATAGTCCGTTTTACCGTAAAAACCATAAAACAAAAACACTGTTGTCTTGTATATATATATATATATATATATATATATGTATATATATATGTATATATATATATATATATATACACAATGTAAAAGATGTACAAATGATTCAAATAATTCCGGGTAGCAAGTCAGGACCACTGCAGGGACAACCACCATCAGAACCACCATCAGATAGAACCACCATCCACAGAAGCCTGGTGTATTTGTCGCAATTCAATCCTAGATCCAAAGAGGTCAAAGGGCGATGACGAGAAGATATAATGTTGGTAAAATGCTGTGGTGCAAAGAAAATATCTCATATGGCATCATTGTAATAGACACGTAGAAGAAACTGTTACAGTTGCAGCCACTAATCAGCCACATGAGCATTTGGCTTTGTTGCCATCAGCTTTTGTGCAGCAGGGATGACAGTGTGATTATCCCGTTCATCCGCGTGACACTGTAGCCCATGCTATCATACATACACATGACAAGCGGATTAGCTAATGACCTAGTGTACACAGGTTGTGGCCATCTCCGCCTTTAGTACATGTTAGTTTTAGAGGCAGTGAACTCACTCCATGCGGTGGGATTTTTTGAGCAAAAAACAACGACAAACAAAGAACAAAGTACCGTCTGTTTCTGTGGTGATTGATCTTATGAGTTAAGGGATTTGTTCAAAAACTAGATATTCTAGATTTCTTTGCCATTGAAACAAGGATAAAGCAGAAGTACTTGTGTTTACATTACATTACATGTCATTTAGCTGACGCTTTTATCCACAGCGACCTACAATAAGTGCATTCAACCATAGGGGTACAAACTCAGAAGAGCAAGAAACAAGAAAGTGCAATTTCATCAAATAAGCCCATTTACAATTTGCTATAGATAAGTGGCGTTATAAGTATAATTTAAGTGCTACAATTTGTTAGTCTTTTAGTTGAGGTAGAGTCTGAAGAGGTGTGTCTTTAGTTTAGGATGAAGTTGCTGATGTTAAAATCCACAAAGCCAGCCAGTAATCTAGGTAAGTCATGGATTCACACCTCAATCTGAACAGCCATATGAAGACAATTACAAAATCAGCCTTCTATCACATATCAAGGATTAGAGGAATTATATCTCAACAGGATTTGGAAAAGCATTGATCTTCGGTGGCGGTGCGTTCACTGGTCTCCGTAAGAAGTAATTGAGACGACAGCAGCTGATTCAGAGCGCTGCAGCTCGAGTCCTCACTAAGACCAGCAAAGTGAACCACACCACTTCCTGTTCAACAAAGAATTGACTTTAATATCCTTCTGTTGGTTATAAAGCTCTGGATGGTTTGTCTGACCTGCTGCTACCAACGAACCCTCCCGACCTCTCAGGTCACCTGAGACCTTCAGTCCTTCCTGCTCCGAGTCAGAACCAAAGTCAGGAGCAGCGTACATTTTTTCCGCCCCACAAATCTGGAAAAATCTCCCAGGCTGCCGATCTGCTGAGAGTTGAGACTAAAGACTTTTTGGTTAACTGCTGCCTTCAAGTGAACCACATTTCAAAGCGTTTAGTTCAGGGAGCTGAGGAAAGGTTAGGGTGGAACCTTAGTTATACCTAAAAACTGACCGTTCCTACATTTCTGGTTTTTACTACTGTTTATTTCACAAAGTGCAGTGCAACTTTTTCCTATTATGTTTATTTTTAATAAATTATAATTAATTTAATTAATTTAATTTAATGAATTTAATAAATGTAATAAATATATTTTTAATAAATTAACTCCTTTTTAAATGTCCTTTTATTTTGCCGTATGGTTTTGATGTTTTTATGTGAAGCACTTTGAATTGCTTATTGTTGAATTGTTCTAAACAAACAAACTTGTATTATTATCATATCATCTAATGCAGAATTATGAAGAAACTATTATTTGGCCTTTTGGGACTTTAAGATATGCTTTAAAAAAGAAGAGGTTTGGTAAGTTTGCAATAGCTTGCGTGACGTGAGTTCATCAAATTACACGTCATCTTTGTTTGACTGATGTGTACAATAACAAATGCAAACCATGTAAAGAACATAGATAAGGAGGAGCGATGGGAGGACGGTGACTACAAAGGGTCATTATGAAGACGTGACGTTAATTTGTTTACCGTTTAAATGTACAGAGAGTAAAGCAGTCAAACCCGTCACCTCAGGCCTCGGCCACTCCCAAGCCCGCCGTTATTCCAATAACCAGCCCAAACAACAAACACTAGCGCACCAATATTCAATATGCTTTTTGTTCTAGCAGAACGGATCATTGTTTCTCTTTACATATCTGTGTCTCTGCCTCACTGATATATATATATGTGTGTGTGTGTCCCTCCAATCTGATTCACCAGGAAACACTCGCTGCTGCAGGTACAGTGTGGATCCCTGAGGTGATAATAGTGGTGATGGATTTTGACTCATTTACTTATCTTTGGGTTTAATGAGTAAATGTTTATGGTATCTGAAGTGATAGCGAGTCCCAAGAAACTGTAATTGTGTTTGATGAAACGCACTTCATCACTATCTCAAAAAATATAGGACATAGTTGTTTAGTTTTTTTTCCTTCTCTCTTTTTTAATTCTTTTTTTTAAGCTTGCTAACTTTTTCCTAAAATCATGGGGGAAGTAAATTAGCAGACATAAATGTCTAAAAAAAAGAATTGGGAGAATTCTGTTTACACTGTGATTCAGCTGATACCTTTATCTTGTAATCTCTTTTCGCTGCATATATCCTAGATACTGTAGAGCCTTCCGTGGGCTTCCCTCTCTTCAATGAGTGTGGTTAGCGGCAGCGTGGGCTCCAGCGTGGTAGCATGTTAAAATAGATGCAAACATCAATCTGATTATTGCAGCGTGCTATTGATTATTCTTCTAAAGCATGCTTGCAGCAGTCCATTGCAGCAGTTTTGGTACCAGCTTCAAACAAAATGAGTTAAATGTAATTATTGTATTAACACATGTAAATCCTTTGTGCTTGAATCATAAATATGTCATATTTTGTTTATTGGTTTAAATTCATTTTTAACCTTTTGGATGTTTCTTTCTCTATCAGCTATGGAAGCAAGGCCTCTGGCGGTGTTTTGGGCACTCTGTGCTGCACTCTTGGCAGGTATAACCGCATGGAGTCTCGTTTTTTACTCTTTATTTTATGTGAGCAAATCTCTTCTCCTCTCTTTTCCAGCATGTCATGGCTGTTCTACAGGAAAGGAGTTCATCACCACATTTCTTCCTAACGCAAGGAGTGACGGTAGAAATGATCATCGCCTCCATGTGGTTCTGACGGCTCAGGGCTCTGAAGCCGATGTTAACATACAGGTTAGAATCAGGTCAATTTAAGGATGGGCAACAGTCTCAAAATAGAGACAAGGTTCAGTGGGTTTTAATGGGGTGTGTTGCTCTGCAGGTGGCTTCGGTGAAATTCAACACGCAGCTGAGACTCTCGCCACGTGAAAGCCGTTGGGTTTCTCTGCCTTGTGGAGCCGAGCTGCAGAGTGAATTTGTCAACGCCAACTCAGCTGTTCGAATCTCATCCAGTACTGCGATCTCTGTGGTCTCTTTCAACCGCCGCTTTGCCACAGGAGACGGCGGCGTGGTTTCCCCAACCAAAGAGCTGGGCACTGACTACTTTGTGTTCACACCCTCAACAGGCAATAGTATGGACAATGTATTTGCTATCGTCAATGGCAATAACCAGAACCAGATCACCATCATACCTGATGCCAACGTAAGGCTAACAGGGGGGACGAGGTGGCAGCGTGGGACGCCGGTGGCCATTGTCCTTGCACCCTATGCCTCCTACCTCGTCAGAAGTCAAGACACTTTGACAGGCACACGGATCCGGTCCCAGCAGCCTGTAGCTGTGCTAGCGGGCAACCAGTGTCTGTCGCTGGGTGGTCGGTGTGAACATGTGTATGAACAGCTCCCCGCTGTTACAAGCCTGGGTATGGAATACATTGTACCCAGGACCGGCACGGCTATGGCCACAGACTATGCAGTGATAGTAGCGGTTGAAGACAACACAGAGGTGACACAGCACTCGAGGAAACAGTTGAGTGGAATATTAATCATTGTAATATACTGTTGAAGCTACAGCCAAGGCTTTTATTGGCTGTCTTTGTTTCCCCCCGTCCCATCCTACCCGGCCCTTTAAAAAATGACAATGATTGGGTTAACGCAATGACATCAGAGCAAATTTCATTTACTGGTATTATTTAGAACGTTCCATCTTGTACTGGATTTGTTATAGATGACGCTATCATGAGTTCAACAAAACTTGAACTATAATATTCTAACTAATGAACGTGTTTCTACCAACAGGAGGCTGAGCACCGCCGGGGACGCCACCATTATTAAACTGATCTCAAAACACCCACTGGTTGTCAAGAGTAACAAGAACGTTATGGTGCTGCTTGTTAGCGACAACAAGCCATTTGACCCTTTTCTAATAACACTGACCCCTACCTCCAAGTTTGCCACGGATTGGGCGGTGGAGACAATGGGTGAACTTCCCAGCACTGTTGTTATTCTGTCAGAGAAGGAGGGAGCCGGCAGTGTGAAGGTGTGTGTGAAGGAGGGACAGTGTCACTCACCTAAGTGGCAAAACTTCTTGGACGATAAGCAGTGGGTGTGGTCCAACGTTGCAGTGGGGACACTTCAGAGTCATGTGACAGTGGAAGGGGACGCCCGTATGGCAGTCTACGCCCATGGTGGTAAATCACGCCACGCATATGGCATTGCTGGAGTTTGTTCCGAAGGTATACACACACTGAATGTATTTAAGTGTTTAGTCAGAAAGAGTTTAAAGAAGACAAAAACAAGTCAGAAATCAAATACATTTTGATATTTTGCACTGAATATTCTTCAGTTTTGTTACGGAATAACATATATGTGCTTGCATGTATTTCTAAATGCTCTGTTTCTATTTCCTGTAGAGACGCCACTTCCTCCAACACCCACAGATCCCTGTGAACAGGTCAAATGTGGTGTAAAGGAAAGTTGTGTGAAGGGAAAGTGCGTCCATGTTTCTACGGCAACCTGCCACGCGGTCGGTGACCCCCACTACTTGACATTTGATGGCCGACGCTTTGATTTCCAGGTAACCATCATCACCAGCTATTCCAGTGCAGGGTCTTATTACCTGCTATTATTATACTATTATTATTATTCTGTTGAGGTCGACAGGGACAAACTGGACAGAGACTCTTATGACCTGAACGGAGAGTATCCTCATGTATGGCATGACCCATCTTGGAATTGTTGCAGCAGAAGCAGTGTTCCTTAAGCAGCAAACAGAAGCACAATTGAATTAGGCTGCCTTTTGTCATTTAGGAGGAGGACAATATGTATTGTGAGCTGATTTTCAGGGTGGTTGATACTAAAGCACACACCGCACCTAGAAACTAACCAGTTGTACTACGACATTAAATTATTAACAATACAATGGCCAACGCCAAAATACACATCACTGTGAGGCAGTTTTTGTAGACACACAAATACACACCTGCTACAGTAAAAGTAACATTTTGAAGGTGGTCTTGGACTCCTGTCAAAGTGGAATATGTGCTCTGAACACCATTTGTGCCAATTACCAAACCAATTAGTACATTTAAGGAACGTTTCATTGTTGCATTGGCACGATTCAGGAATGCAGTTTCGATGTCACGTCAAAGCAATGCATTTCCTATTTGACACATCTCAAAACTCACATTCTACCCTCTGGAGCCTTTCAAACTGTGTGACATTCAAGAACTCCCATCGGACTCTGCTTCAGTTGTCAATCACATTCGTCTTTTCTTTCAGGGTACCTGCACTTACATCATGACAACAGTTGTGACGACGGCATCCGACCTTCTGCCGTTCACTGTGACGACCACGAACAACCACCGTGGCAACAGCCGAGTTGCTTTTGTGAGGAGCGTTACCGTCAGTGTTCAAAATCAGACAATAATCATCGGCAGTCAAAGAGGACAAGTACAGGTAACAGATCTGCTCTCATCTATTTGTCGCCCGTCTACTCTCTGAATTGGTAGATAGGGCCCTGTGCTCTTCACTTAATTCAATTTTATTCTAATTCCTAAATTAGCTCTATAAAATTATTCCTGGATCAATAAAGAAACTTCGTACATCACAGATATGTGATACCAGTGTATCACTTCAATCTAAGAGAATGTATTGAAATAAAAACAGGATAATAAATAACTTTATGTTACACAATACAACATTAGTAACTTTGCTTTCACACCCTTTTCATTGTGACTGTGCCACACACATCCACACCCCAGAAACAACT
This sequence comes from Gasterosteus aculeatus, assembly GCF_964276395.1. Lineage (NCBI taxonomy): Eukaryota > Metazoa > Chordata > Actinopteri > Perciformes > Gasterosteidae > Gasterosteus > Gasterosteus aculeatus. Next base: position 18,155,070 of record NC_135707.1, on the reverse strand, counting down.
AAACTAAGCCGGCAAAATACCCTTTAAAATAACACGCGTTGCCGGCCTGGTTTGATGCTCGGGTTTGTAGAAACCGGTAATGGTCAATAAACACCTGTTGGTTTCCTCTGTCTGCTGACGCTGTGCAACAGACACGTGAGCGGTTAGCTGGGTTAGCTAGCAGCAGGCTAACGGCGTCCACGGTGCTACTTTAGCCACCCGCCGAGTTAACGAGCGAAGTAACGTGAAGTCGCAGCGTGTCAAACTTCGTGTGGAAGTTCACTGCTACTTCTCACACAGGTAGTCCTTAAAGTATCTTGCTGATAATTCACACATCATGGAAATATTACCCTTTCCGTAGCACTTTAAACAAAACCCGTTTTCCAACCATTCCCTCTCGCGCGCCCCCGTCCGCCCAGTCATCCATGAACATTACATCTTATCACACAAATGAAATATGTAGTTTAACCTTAACTTTCAATTAACTGTTTAGTTATTTACTTATTGAGTCAAACTATTTATTAACACTGGATGTAAACATGTTTTTTTTACATGGACTACATATTGGAACAGTCAATGTTCAGATATTAAAAAGGGACACATTATGAAAATTCCACTTTAATGGTGCTTCTACTCGTAAATGTGGCTGTCTGGCATGTCTACCAACCCCCAAATACTTAAAGGAACAGGCGCTAAATTGGAACGGTTTCAGACAGAAGGTGAAAACAGGGATATTCACACAGACAAAACAAGAAAATTATATGCTTTTTTAACATCAAACCACGTGGACGTGTTAAGGTGAAAATCCTAAATACAAGTTAAAATGAACATGATGTGTCTCCTTTAAGGTAATCTTTATGAGAGTTACAAACTATACTACTACGAATGTACAACACCACCTTTTTAGTGAGACAGTTCACCCCAGAAATCATAAATAGATAATGTTCATCTTACTTGTTGCAATTTATTTAACTGGATGCTGCTCATGCGAGTTTACTAGTTGTGAAGATATGAGCTCCAGCGTCTGCCTTGTTTTCTCTTTTGAACATTGTACACATGGAGTGCAACAAATTTGATTGATGAGAACGGTTTGTTCTAATCAATGTCCAGGTGAATGGAGAGCTTCAGTACTTGCCAGTCTCTTTGTTGGGAGGCAAGGTCTCCATAAAGCAGAGCGGAATCTATGCTACACTCACCACAGACTTTGGTCTGAATGTTAAGTATGACTGGAACATGAGACTGTACATCACAGTGCCGTCTTCCTACTATCAACGCCTTGGAGGCCTGTGTGGAAACTACAATGGAGACAGGAGCGACGACCTACCTGAACCTAAAGGTAAGGACGGGGACACAAAGGGCCGACGCTTTAGAAGGAGAGATGTTTGGGTGCACAGAGTTGCCCAATGTGGCTCAAATTTCAATATTGAACAACACCCAACAAGAGTCCAAGGCAGAATAAGCGGTTTGGCATTGGAAGAGATTAGGTTCCATTTAGCTTTTTTTTTGTACTGTGATTGGAAAACATTTAAATGAAATTCTGCAAATATTCTGCCAAAACGATTTAGATGCAAAGCAGAATGGCATTCCCCTTTTGTCTCCTGCTTGATGCCAATCCTGTTCCATACCTGGTTTGGAAGAGCTCCAAAGGCTGCCTAGGTCTTCACACTTATGATGTTAACTTTATCATCAACATGCAACAGCGCAACTCGTCACAACGATGGTGACTCAGTGTAGGATTTTCCAGGAGCAGCTTGCTGTAGTACGTCTTTGTGTGGGGAAGCGGCCCATACTGGCCTGAAGTTCTTGATTAGATTAGTCATTAACATACTTTCTGTCATCTCACAGGCTCCAGTATATCCGCTGTGCTGACCATGATCCAGAAGTGGAAGACCAAAACGTCCGATCTGTTCTGTCATGATAACTGTGCCGGTCACTGTCCCGAGTGTTCGCAGCAGCAGCAGGCCCGCTTCAACCATCCTGACTTCTGTGGGATTCTGACAAAAGCAGATGGGCCATTTTCAGCCTGCCACAACAAGGTCGACCCCTCTATGTATCTGGACAACTGTGTCTACGATGTCTGTGTCAATAAAGGTGAGAAAATTGGAAGATGTTTTTGAGGCAGAATGCGCAAAAAAAATATGACGTAAAAAAAACTAGTGAATGAAAATGGATTCATGTCACGCTTCCACTTCCTGTGGTATTAAAGTGTCCGTGTTTTGTCCAGGCGCCAAACAGATTCTCTGTGATAACCTGAAGAGTTATGCTGATGCCTGCATGTCAGAGGATGTGAAAGTCAACCCTCAGTGGAGAATGATTACCAAATGCTGTAAGTTGCCAAGAAACATATGATTCCTCTGAAGTGCTATAACTTGTCATGCAGGGAGGTTGTGAGGAGTGGGGCAGTGCAGAGCTACAACAAAAGCAGTGAGTGACCTCAAAAGCTGTGTTTATTCACCATGGAAACGTAGGACAGCTCAACCAAGTATTAAGTGAGCAACAGCGGGGTTTTACAGCGGGGGGGGATTACGCATTGAAGCGTCCGTAATCTTATGCTTCTTGCATTATCTTATTCACAACAATTGGTTTAAGGTATTTTTTAATTCTGGTAGTTATATTAATTCTTGTGAAGTACTTGTTGCCCTCTTTCCAGGCTGTTTTAAGATTATTTCTGATCAAGCCGAAAGGTTGCTGACAATGTCCTGATTGTGGTAGAAAATTACTTTTTAAAAGATGAGGTTTAATGAATAAATTTTCTGTTAACCTGAATGTTAATATTCCAGACAGATTCAAAAGAACATTTCCAAATCAATATCCACTTCAATATCCATCAAGCCAAAGAGAGTGTAACATTTATTCTCCCTCCCCAGTCCTTTCTTGTCCCGAAGGTAGCCATTACGAGGCTTGTGGGTCCCCCTGTCCCGCCTCCTGTGTGTCCCCGGACAGCGAGAAGCTGTGTAAAGGCCCCTGTGTGGAGGGGTGCCGGTGTGACGATGGACTGGTGCTAAGTGGAGACAGGTAACAGAACTACGAGGCTACTACTAATAATATGATGGATAAACCGTTCTGCTGGACATACAAGCGCACTTATCTGGAGTCAAACTGTGCACTTTGTGTTGATTCCATTCGCAAAGTTAACCAAAGTTATCCCATGTGACTTTTCCTTACAATAAAAGCTTGTTAGTAAACCCAGTAGAATAACCTACCGGATTCGAACAATAGTTATCACATTACAAACATACCATCAACTGAACCGTGTTAATTAGCGACACTAAACCATCATTATCTTATTGTTTAATGTTTCTAATTAATATGCTTCAGTTGATAACAATTGTATGTGCTGTTCATTTAATAATTCTGTGTGTGTGTTTCAGATGTGTTCCTCTGCGTAACTGTGGATGTCAGTATAAGGGCAGTTATTACCCAGCAGCCTCCACTTTCTGGGGTGATAACACCTGCACCACCAAGTGTGAATGCCTTGGAGGAAACGCCAAGGTTGGTGTGTGCGGGTGTGTGTTTCCGTTCAGACACCTGCGCCATCACGATTACTATGTGCTGTTTTTGTCTCTTTCACTGTGATCTGATGTTGTGTTCTCACATTGTGCCAAAGTGCAAACCAGTCACCTGTAAGAAGACGGAGCACTGTGCCCTGGAGGGCGGCGTCAGGGACTGCTACCCGACATCCCATGCAACGTGCCAAGGCTCTGGGGACCCCCACTACCAGAGCTTTGACGGACGGCGGTTTGATTTCCAGGGCACTTGCACCTACATCCTGTCCCAACACACCAAGGGACTGGACCAGGACCTGGAGCCGTTTCAAGTGCTGGTCCAAAATGAGAACAGAGGCCGTAACAAGGCTGTGGCTTACACCAAGTCTGTCTCCCTTACTGTATTTGGTAACCTCACTGTCAGCATGAGTCGCGCCGATGCGGGGAGAATGGTGGTAAGATTGGTTACAGTACTTAATAGTAGTCCTCCTCACTAACTGAGTATTCCATTTCTCACTTATTTCATTCTAATTCTCACATTTTTCACAATGCGAAAAAAATTCAATCTGCTTTTCATCCGGAGAAACGACAAAAACAAACAAATGTTTTTGTCCTACATGCACGCAGCACAATCACAGAGCATATCTGTTGTCTCCACACAGCTCTAAACATGGCGATAGCTTAGCCAGGAGCTAACTGGTGTAGGTTTATTGGTTGACATGGTTCAACAAACACAATAAAAAAGAATTGGTGCTTCCGAAACCCACACACCCTGCAGTACATAATACCCTTGCTAACATTCAACATGCCCATAAAACTTTTGTATCAATAAACAGTCTTTTTGGGACACTGAGCTGTAATTACCACGTCACTTTCTTGGAGCCGCGTTACCGTGGTAACCCATGCCAAACGTAACCAGACCATGATCTGTGAGATCCGAAATCAGAGGGAAATGTTATGCTTACACTATAATACAATTGTCTGTACAATTGCCGCTATTGTTTTAGCGTAGCATGTTGATATGGAATTCCAGACACGCCACGTCTCATTTATCCTTTTATCCCTTTTATCCTTAATACGTAAACAGTCATTTCTGGGCTGCAAATATGAGCTAAAACAAAAAGGACGTTTAAAAAATACAAATGATCTTAAAACAAGCCTGCTTATATCACATATAAATATGATGTATACATTTATCTGTGCACAGTGATTCTGTACACGTGTCCATGCTCTGCCGTCAGGTGAACAGCCGGCCTGTGAACCTGCCTTACTCCACTGAAGATGGAAAGCTCTCCCTCTTCCAGCGTGGCTACTTTGGCCTTGTCACCACAAATTTCGGTTTGACGCTCAAATTCAACTGGAACAGCCACGTCATCTTGACTTTACCGAGTTCATTCTCTTCTGCTACTGGAGGTAAGTAGGGAGGCTCCTCTTTTATACATCTGGTATTCTAACTAAATGCTCTAAGTGTGACTGCTGTGGTTGTTGCTTGTTTCAGGCTTGTGTGGAAATTACAATGGAAAACCTGGCGATGACTTACAGAAACCTGACGGCACCCAGACGACACACGTGAGCTCCTTCGGAGACAGCTGGAAGGTGAGATTGAGGATCCTTGAGAGCAGCCACAGTTGGACACATTAAGTGCGTGTCCAACCAGGGGGACAGTTGGCAATGACGACTAAGCTTCTCCTCGGTATTCTAACTGACCCCAACTATGGCCTGACAACTAGTAAACATCTGTCCACACGCACCACAGTTATGTCCAGAAAGACGATGATGATGAGGGGGGAGGCTCTCCATCAACTATCAAATGGTCAAGAGAAGGTGGGGCAAAACAGAAAAATCCTCCAGCTTTAAAACAGGTTTGTTTGTCCCTGAACTGTAGGCAGGAGGAGACCTTGGCTGCACCAGTGACTGTCCTGCTGGTAAATGTCCAGAGTGTGAGCCGGCGCTGATATCACGTTACCAAGAGCGGCGCTACTGCGGCCTCATCGCCGACAAGCTGGGACCGTTTGGGTAGGTAGCGCGTGCTGCTGGGTTGGGCAATAAATAAATATCTGTGCTTAGTATAAACTAGTCGAGGTCAGATATCATTAACGTCCAGAGAAAAAGATGAACAGCGCATCCCTTTGTTTATTCTCTGTCTCTGCCCATGCAGACAGTGTCACAGCAAACTGGACCACAGCTCCTACCTCACGGACTGCGTCTTTGATTTGTGCGCGTATCAAGGCCACGCCTCCGCCCTCTGCAACAGCCTATCGACTTTCAGCACCTCTTGTCAAGAGGCGGGAGCGAAAGTGGGGAGTTGGAGAACCGAACAATTCTGTCGTAAGATACACTGCTCATCCACGCAGGAGCCACCTGTCGAACTATGCACTGAGCCGCACACCTGGTACATCTAAACACACAACAACAGACTAAGTGTTGTTGTTGGTAAAAAAAAAAACAATATCTACACAATAGTACAATAGTACATTATTACATGATTACAGAGTGAGTCCAAGGATACTCAAGTAAAGAAACTTGAGAACGAGGTTCATCTTCGTGGTTTATTCTCTACTCAGAATCTCAATGTCAAACAGAGTGCGATGCAGTCTGCAGGAGGACGAGCCAAGATTGCAACATCTGTGTAAATAAACCCGTCCCGTCAGCATTGGACGTAGGCCTGTACTGTAGAGATAAATGATCCTCTCAGAGACGAGCTCACCTCCCTGAATGTCAGTGTTGCTTGTTAGTGAGTGGTTATCCAAAACTCCCAATGAAGTCCCGCGTTTGGAATGTTTGTGAGGAGAACAATCACATGACAATGACCTCTTTCCCAGCTCCGTCGTGTGGGGCGAACAGCCACTATGAGATGTGTGCCCCCACCTGCCAGCTGACCTGCAGCGGCCCTCAAGCTGGCTGCGACGGGAACGCGCTCTGCACGGAAGGCTGCGTGTGCGATGACGGATTCCTGCTGAGTCACGACAAGTGTGTGTCTCTAGCAGAGTGTGGCTGTCAGTACCAAGGACAGTATTATCAAAATGGACAGGTACGACGGTGTAAGATGGCGCCTCCACGAACGCCGTTACTTCTTCCTCGACCACCGTCATCATGCGGACGTGTGTCTTCTTTTCTCAGGTGTTCTATCCACGAGAGTCATGTGACACCCGGTGTGTGTGTTCAGAAGGTGGGCAAGTACAGTGTGATCCGAAATTCCGCTGTTCAGCCAATGAGATGTGTGTCGTGAAAGGGGGCGTGGCCTCCTGTTCTCCCAAGAGCATCGGCTCCTGTTCTGTGAGCGGCGTCAGAAACGTCAGATCCTTTGACGGACAGGTATGTGATGCCCAGCGTGCACATCAAGAAAGAATCCCCTGATGTATGTGGGTTTTGTTGCATTCTACTGACCTTGACCTCGCTGTCTGACCCCAAACTTTACCTGCACTGCTCACGTCACTGAGCTTTGGATCCCTTCTGTTTCACCCGCTAGGCGTATCCTCTGTGGGGAAACTGCTTGTTCATGTTGGCAGAAGTGGAGGAGGTTGAAGGAGGGATGGAAGCCTTCTCTGTGTTCGTACGGCAGCAAACCTATAAGGACGGCACGGTTTCTCGCAGTGTGGCGCTCCATGTTTACGACATGGAGATCACTATGGAGACTGGGGTTGTTTGGGAAATCAAGGTATGATTGACCAGTATTGGAAAACACTGTCTAACAATATGCTCTGCTACAACATTTCTCTAATGATGCTAAACTTCCTCTGGTAACTTTGTGAACGAAATCTCAATTGAAACGTCTTATTGGTATTATTGAATGTAGAATATAGTATTTCTATATTAAGCATCTCTTTTTATTCTTACTGCTGGAGATCCAGGCTGTATTGCATCGTCTATGTTAGTTTCTTCAATTGTAACCCTTATTCGGGCTATGATGTTAGTCCACGTGGCTTTCAATATCATATTTATGTGAGTTGCTACCAGGGATGCTCGGGGAATCTCATCTCTCATGTTGAGAAGAACTCCAGCCTTTAGTATAGAAGCCACATTCATTATGTGGAGCGTCTCCTAAGGCGGGACAGAGCTAATGTTCCAGCGGCTCGTGACGAAATGCTTTGCACCCCTCTGTGTCTCAGGTTGATGACATCAGAGTTTCCCTTCCCGTGTCACTGGCTAACGGACAAGTGCGAGCACATCAAAATGGCATCAACATCATGGTCGAAACTGACTTTGATCTGAAGCTGACCTACGACAGCGTAGCGGGTGTGATCCTACAAATCCCATCCACCTATAGCGGCTCGCCCCGAGGTCTCTGCGGCAACTACAACGGCAAGCCGTCCGACGACCTGGCGGGCAAGCAGCCAGGGGACACGTCAGCAGCTTGGGCCGTGACGGAGGACGATACGTCTTGTGACGCGAGCTGCGGTGCCGGTTCCTGCCCTGAGCCAGACGAGCAGAAGGTCCCGGAAGCCAAAAAGGCCTGTGACGTCATCAAAGCCCAGCAGGGCCCATTTGCAGGATGCCACGCAACAGTGTCCCCAACTCCCAACTACGATGCTTGTGTCAGGCAAGGAAATGTCTCTCAGGCCGAAGTGTGCATCATATCGTGGGGCGTTTTGTCATGCAAATAATGTCCTCTTCAATATGTTTTTTAGTATTCGTCTTATATTTACAAATTCCAGAGTGAGGGAGATTTTCCAGTTTTCCCAAATCAAATAAAGGCATCAATCACATGAGATACTGACAAATTTGAAACATACACTTAAGTGTACAACAACATAAACGGGAGTAGACTTAATAAATACTATCAACGCAACGTAGACCAAATTCCGCCCTTCTGTTCCCGCCTTTCACAATAAAACCCCTTAACATATACAACCATTTCCCAGGGGAACTACATTTCCCTCACAGCTTTTCACTAAAAGAAAGTTAAAGAAAATAGCTCACAGTAGCTCAGAGAGTTTGCAGGAGAGTATTTTTTGCATGTTGGTGTTTATAATTTGCCAAGCTTAATGTGTAAAAGCCTTAACAGTGTTTCCAGCTCGAAGTTACCGTGACTCAGTATGTAGTCCTTGGTCTCCAGCTACCGGTTAACACTCCTTTAGCTCTTTTTCACTGCAGGAACGTAGCAATCAGTGATCTGACTGTGGCATGTCTGCATTGTTTTTGCTAATATTTGCTCATTTCATTTTGCATTTTTAACAGGTAAGGCCACCAATAATTATTAACTAACCGTTCCATAATTCCCGCTTCAATCTTTGACCTGCTGTACCACACGGTTGTTCATTTCAGATGCAATGACTTTCCATCTTACCTGCAATGAAAGTGATCTTGTTAGATAATTCATTCATTGTCTGTCCCATCATGTGACAGGAACCGATTGTTGAACGTTGGATGTACGTTTCAGGTTTTTCCTGTAATCAAACTACACTTTGTTTCCAGGGAGATGTCCACAGGCAAAGGGGGCGCAGACGTCCTGTGTCGTCACCTCCAGAATTATGTCACAGCGTGTCAACTTGCCGGCGCCAAGATAAGCAAATGGAGGAGCGACACTTTCTGTCGTAAGTCTGATCCAACTGGCTGCTGCTAAATGTGGCTTTTGCTGTATTGTGCATTGGACATGAAATGCCAACCAAGTGCAACGACATTGGATGAAATACTTGTGATGTGAATTGAGGTGCTCCGATGTTGCTTCTCTCCTCCTCGGAGGCACGGCACCGTGTCATGGGGAAGTTGAAACGCCAGACGTTTTCCCTTTAGAAACAGCAAGGCTGGATTCTCCTAAAGATAAATAAAAGAACAGCAACCCTAACCCTACCCCTGCTGCAGCCTGTTATCTGTTTCACCTGACAACATTCCATCCAATCTACTGCAACGTCACGTGACCAAATGTACCGAACGTCTGCTATAATTCTTGAATTCTAGCGAACAGAAATCCTGAAAAACTTTTTTTTCTTTGCAGCTTTGAAGTGTCCAGCAAGAAGTCACTATGAGCTGTGCTCCACTTCCTGCTCCTCCACGTGCTTCTCTCTGCAGGAGTCGGGGCCCTGCCCGGCCTGCCAGGAAGGATGCCAGTGTGACGACGGCCTCATGTCCGACGGAGGCCGCTGTGTTCCCGTTGAGCAATGTGGCTGCGTGGTGGATGGACAATATTACGGGGTAAACACCGTCGTCCTTGTTAGTTTCTTCAATTGTAACCCTTATTCGGGCTATGATGTTAGTCCACGTCCATGGTGCTTGATGGGGGGTCAAACATTTGGCTAATTGAAGTTATTAACTCAAATGAAATGTTCCATAGGATCAAGAATTATTGAAAGAGTCACCATTGTTGTGTCAGTGACATGTGTGAGGCGAGTGCCGTTATGAAAGCAAATCACACTAATACAGAAGAACAAGGCTCAAGGATCCCGGGTTAATAATTAATATGCACGTTTGTCTTAGTAAGATACAAGTGGCTACTAACCCTATCAAATGCACAACTGACTCTTTTCAGACGGGTGAATCAATAGTACGGGAGGACTGCTCGGAGCGCTGTGTCTGCCAGTCTGGAATCTTCAGCTGCAACTCCACAAGCTGCAAACAGAATGAGGAATGTCGCAACATCAATGGAACCCTCGGCTGCTACTTCAAAGGTCAAATACTTGCTGAATGACTCTGATCTTCTTAAACTTGTTTCCAAAAAGAATGTTCCCCCATCAGCAGTGAGTAAATGAAATGCTCTCACAGGGGAAAATAAGGGTTAATAAAATCTGTGTTGTTTATTTCTTCTACCTCTACCGCTATTATTGATCCATACAGATTGTTTGGGTGTAAGTTTCAGGGTGTTGGCGGTAACTTCAGTAGAGATGTTTGCCGTTTCTCTAACATGATAGATTAGTTCCTACAATCTGCACCTCGAGCTGAGAAAAATCTCCTTTACAGAAATCCTGATCAGGTCACTGATAATAATGACCAATGATGTGTGATGCGTGTGTTCCAGACCCGTGTGCGCAGGTCGCGTGCAGAGTGAAGGAGCACTGTGAGGTGTCAGAAGGCCAAGGAGTGTGTGTTCCTGATTCCAAGGCCCAGTGCTGGTCTTTCGGCGACCCGCATTACAGCACATTTGACAAATTCACCTACTCGTTCCAGGGAACCTGCAGCTACGTCCTCGTTAACACCACAGGTTTGCAATTGCAGTAACACAGAAATGTCTACTTGTTTGATCTGCTCTGGACTCACACAGCAAAAAAGTCTCCTTAGGAAACCATTAGATGCACGTTCACGTTCTTCGTCCAAAGAAATGTATCACATCTGGAGAGGAGGGTGTTGCCAGACATATCTCTGTAAATTCCAAATGTTTTTTTGTTCATTTAAGTTAATCAGTTGCCTGATCCATGAATGAAATAATCTTAGCTTCAACATTGCCATCTCTTGGATCCGATGAGAAATGAGAGGTTTTCTAAAGGGAGTCTGGTGCTCTGAGACCACAGGGGCCGCCAAACTAACACAAAAGGAACGTTCCTCACAAAGGCTTAGAGCATCACGGTTATCGTTTACTTTTTTGACATTCTAATTAGATCCTTTTATCTAAGGCGGCAGCAGTTTACAGAGCAGGAAGCTATGGTGTGTAATGAAAATGTCCAATCGAGCGGCCAGCGTTTGTTGACTAGATGGTCACATTAATCAGCTGTTAGAAACACGTATTCTTGTTAGCGTTAACATTATTCTGACTTTCTCAGGTCTTGACCCCTCGCTGCCACAAGTAACTGTGACCACCAAGCATGAGCTCCGTGGGAACTTTAAAGGTTCCTTTGTGCGTTCAGCCACTGTGGAGATGTTGGGCCATCAAATAACCATCCCAAGCACCAACCGAGGGGTCGTATTGGTGGGTCTTACCTCAACACATGGGCTGGACACCACCCCTTCTCACACAGTTCTCTGTCAAACTGGAAATCAGTCTGATTCAATCTTTTGTCAAGAAAATATTGGCATTTTTTAAACCTATTTTGATTGTCAGCCATCATTGCAGTAAGTAATGATGGCATTGTACTTTTCGATGAAATGAACAACACAACAACTCACACTAGGCATGACGTGTGGCGAGATGCAGGGTGTTGACGGGGGTTCAGCGAGCTACAGGGTTCATGAGGAGAGGGACGAGCGTTAGTGAGAACAAAGGCGTGAATCAACAGAATCATTTTCTGATGAGGAACTACACACATCCAGGGCGACTCACAAACCTGAACAGTGGAACACAGTTCAAGGCACACGATCCCTGGATTTTTTCGCCTTTGCACATAAAAAATAATTTTGGAGAGATTCACATGTACATTTTGAAATTGTTCATTTTACCAACTCCAAAATTTGCATCGTCTAATTTGAAACCACATTTCCTCCAACTTGTAGTGAGGTTGGTTTGTTTTTTAACACAAAAGGCCCCTTTTGCCTTTTTCCTTCAACTTTATTGCAACCAATTCCCGATTTGCGTTGATGATTAATTAATTTACTTTAGTTTTATTAACATTTATTTTTAAGACCCAAGGATGCCAGAATATTTCGAACATACCCGAAGTCAGCACTAAATATTCATCACAGCATAAACATCTGATTCCGTCCCCATCGTGTCCCTCTCCCTCTTTCTATTCAGGTTGACGGTATTAACACGGTGCTTCCTGTCATTCTTGAGCAAGGCAGCCTTTCCATAACACAATCTGGAATCAAAGGGATAATCCAGACTAATATTGGCGTCGAAGTTACTTTTGATTGGTCCACGTTGGTCATGGTGTCCCTCAGCAGCAGCTACTTTGGTAACGTTAATGGACTCTGTGGCAACTACAACGACGACAAGAAGGATGAACTTACGACAGCAAGCGGCATTCCGGCTGTCAACTTAACGCAGTGGGCGGCGACGTGGAGCGTCGAGGACAACGACCCATTCTGTTACCATTACTGTGAAGGCGTGTGTCCTCAGTGCTCGGAGAAGGACCGCATACGGTAATGTTAGTGACTTAAACGGCACTATAGTGACTTAAATGTCTCATTTTGTTGAAAGTGAGAGTGTTTTTTGATTAGAAAGAAGTTTAAGATGTTAAGATTTCACTGTTTGACCAATTATAACAAAATGTCATATGGGGTCATATGACCCATCATATGGGGAAGGGTATTTGTAGACAAAACATTATCCGCCTCTTCCCTTATCATCTAATAATTACCACCGAGCCCAAAGCACAGCCGAGGCTAATGGAAATATCAGATGCAAATACAAGTCCTGCTTTCCAAATATTACTTCAGTTGAATCAATATCAAAATCTTCTTTGTTACAAAAGTAAACCACTATGCAGAATGGTTGCCTTCAGAATGAAACATAGTTTGATTGGATTATCATAAGTGATGCATTAAAGCTACGCCTTATAAAAGCAATTATTTAAAAACCTGTCCCTACACCCTGACAGAGACAGATCACGGTACCCGTCTAGAAACACGTCTACCTCTGACTTTGAGTTCAGCAGAAAAGCCTGTGTAAATGTCCCTGAGCTGACTTTGCTCCTCCTCAGGTACACTGGTCCAGACTACTGTGGGATCTTGAGTGACAAGAAGGGGCCTTTCTCTAGTTGCCATGGCAGCGTCCCCGTAGCAGAGGTTGTGTTGGACTGTTTGTATGACGTCTGCGTCAGTGAAGGCCGGCGAGAAGTCCTGTGTGAGGCCCTGAGCAGCTACCTCGCCGAGTGCCAGGAGGCCGGGGCGTCTGTGTCGCCGTGGAGACAACTGGCCAACTGCTGTGAGTTCACTCTCAGTACCTTTCAGTACACCACGTGTCCCCAACGTGGTGAATTCAAACTGAACAACAATGGTAAACTGTACATGTCCGTCCGTTTACTACTCCAGATTTTCATCTATTGGTTTAATTGTTAATTGTTAGTCAGAAATTGATTAAATGCTGGATACAGACAAAAGTCAGAAACGGGATAGAATCCTTTTGAAAGGGTGTTAATAATGTGCTGAGGTCAGCGGGTGGGGGTAGCCGCCGTCTTTCTGTCTCCTAAGCTCTTGCTGTTGTGCCTCCAGCTGTTGCGTGTCCAGCCCACAGCCAATACAAGCTGTGCGGCTCGGCGTGTCCCCCCACCTGTGGTCCTCAGCCGGACATCTGCCCCAAGGTCTGCGTGGAAGGCTGCTTCTGTGACCCGGGATACGTGCTCAGTGGAGGACAGTGAGTAGCACAGCTTCCCCCCTTTCCTGACTCGTGTCTCCTCGTCCAAACTGCTCCCTGCTCTCACGTCAACGTCCTTTTTCATCTGTCTAAAGGTGTGTTGTCAAGGAGGAGGGCTGTGGCTGTAACCACGACAACCGTTACTACCTGCCAGGTGCCACGTTCTGGTCCAACTCGCTGTGTCAGGAGAAATGTACGTGTGACGCAGAGACACGGAAGGTGAAGTGCAAGCAGGCAAGCTGCCGGACCGGAGAGCAGTGCGGCGTCGTGGACGGAGTCCGAGACTGTTACCCAGTCAGCTTCAAGACCTGCAGCGCGCGCGGAGACCCGCACTTCAGCTCCTTCGATGGACGCAGGTTCGACTTCCAGGGGAACTGCGTGTACCGGCTGGCCGGCACGTGTGGAGACCACGCGGGTCTGACTCCCTTTGAGGTGAGCGAAGCACCAAACATCCCGACGTGGGTCGAAGCTTACACATCCCCAACACACATTTTCATTATACTTTTTTTTTTGCAATATTTATGTTTATATTTTTCCTTGTTACACATAAAGGAATTTGGTGATTGGTGCAGTATTAAGAGACCAATAGAAAAAAAAATTAAAGAATAAAATGCAATACAATGCAAATATACAAACAAGGAACAAGACAACAACAACATATAAGATAAATATAAAAGAAAAAATGAACAATATAAATAAAACTTTCATATGGTGATTTTTTATTTGATCAGATCTGATCACTTATTCTATGAAATAATGATTTCTTGTACCTGTATGTCAACAGAACCAAGATGTGTGTCATACGTCCTGAGTTTTACCGTTCCCTTTCTTAATGATCACAGGTCAACCTGGAGAACAACAACCGCGGCAACAAGAGAGTGTCTTATGCTAAAGTGGTGTCTGTTAATGTATATGGCAGCACGTACACACTGTCAGTGGACCACCCAGGGAGAGTGCTGGTGAGGAAAACACACACACACACACACACACACACACACACACACACACACCTACTCTAAACAGTCTCAGTTGAGGTAGAATATCTGACCTCAACTGAGGTGTTGCTAGTAGCTATATATATATATATATATATATATATATATATATATATATATATATATATATATATGTATATATATACATATATATATACAATCAGGTTGTAAAAAGAAGTACAATCAGACTTCTTTTAACAACCAGTAGGTGTGACCAGTCACCTCCTGATGGCCATCAGAAAAAATTGCCAGTTTAAGCCACTTAAGCAGTGTTCAAAGAAAGAGGTTGCCAGCTGGTACTGACAGGGATATTTAAAAATAAGGTTGGTAGGGCCCTCTAGTGGACAACCTAGTATACGTGACATTCCCTTTTACAGATCAATATTTGAGTAATAAGCTGACATGAACCATCTGGAAGTACAAATACAGCCAATAATCCTGTGTGTGTATTTTCCGCAGGTTAATGGGCTTGAAAACGTCTTACCCTTATCAAATCCATCCATTCCGTCGGGGGTCCATGTTTCTATGAGATACAGACAAGCTGTCATTGAAACCAGCTTTCTGAAGGTATGTACACCAAACCACGCACCTTCATCCATGAAGTGTCTTTGCCGGCATTCAGAGTTCACTGTGTTGGTCCTGCGTCTGCTCACTGCTGTGCTACTCCTGATCGCCACTGCCAAGATGTCTCAGCATGATTTAACTGTCCTCTCTATTCTCATCGGTGAAGGTCTCGTTTGACTATGAGAGTGCAGTGAGGGTGGACCTGGCGACTAGTTATCAAAATGCGACCTGTGGTCTTTGTGGAAACTTCAACAAAGACCCTGCTGATGACCTGATGTTGCCAAACGGGAAGCTGGCCTCCAACGCCAATGAGTTTGGGATGAAGCAGTGGGTGGCGGACGCTGCGGGCTGCTCCCGTGACTGTAAGCAGCCAGTGCTCTGCATCTTTAAGGGCTTTTATTTTGGCGGTGTATTAGGGCCATTGTAGGTCAACAAACTCATTATGATAGAACTGGGGCAGGAGTTAATATAACGAGAAAAATGTAACAATAACCAACGTTAAAGTCAAATTTATACAAGAAAAAAATCTGATATTCTCAGAGGAGAAGAAGAAAATGTTGATAAGAAATGATGCATCTTCCCTTCTTGTTCATAACTTTGATCTTTTATCTATTTTCACAGAATATTCCCACCTTGCACCAACATTTTGTTCTGACCCTGTAACGGGCCTAACTTGCCGTCACAATTTCAGAGATGCACCTTTTTGTGAAAATCATTACACATCGGTCTCACATCCAGTCAAACACCACATCTCGCCTCTATGGTGGAGTCACAATGTCAATAATGCTCGATTGGACCTGGTTGGTAACAAACAGAGAGGCACTAAGGGCGCACCAATGATCTGCGCTGCCGTTTTCACAATGACGGGTTACGGTTTAAAAAAAAAGACTGTATCGATGGCAGATGATGTCAGCTGTTTGAGTGACATGTCGTGTGACGTGTCTCTCCTGATGCCTTCGGTCTGCCAGGTAAAGACTGCGCCCAGCCGCTGCCGCCCGACTTCAAACCACCCGCCAACGCGTCGGTCTGTGACGTCATAACAGCAAAGGACGGGCCCATGGCCGACTGCTTAGGCCGAGCAGACTCCAAGCAGTACCACGACGACTGCGTCTACGACATGGTGCTCAGCGAAGGCAGGGAGCAGGCGGCCTGCGCCATCATCAGCGACTACGTCGACGAGTGTCAGAGACACAAAGGCTCCGTGAAGGCATGGCGGACGAAGTCCCTCTGCCGTAAGCGCTCTGTGCACAGATCATGTGACTGTTGTGTGTGTGTGTGTGTGTGTGTGTGTGTGTGAATTTACTACATTTTATGTGTGTGTCTCAGGGATGCAGTGTGGTGCAAATAGTGTGTACAGTGTGGCGGCTCCCGGATGCCCGGCCAGCTGCACTTCTCCGTCTCCACCCGCCAAGTGTGAGTTCGCGCCCAGCGAGGGCTGCGTGTGTGACCCCGGCTACGTGCTGAGTCAGGTAATCCTTCTTCCATCGCTGAGTCAAGCAGCCTTCTTCACTTAGTGAACCCTGCAAAGCTAGAAGGATGGGACAGCTTAAGGAAAAGTGAAGTGTATACAAGAAGTGGATTTAGTCACCATGACCTCACCCATCGGCTTCATGAAGTCTCCAGTCTCAATACAATGTATATTTATATTTATATGTGAAGAGTCTCTCCCTGTTGGTCAGCCGAGAGAATTCCAATTTAAGACCCTTCTGAGTCGGCTTCTCTCAGCAGCCTGACATTAATTAAGCAATATGGTACGAGATCGTCCAATAATGTAATAATGGTGTCGTTAGCAACCCTCGAGCTGTTACCCGAGAAATTATAAATAGTAAATAAATAGCCAACTTTAGGTACAAACAAGTTATAGCCACCAAACGTTATGGATGATATTTCAGTAGTATTTGCATTCAGAAGGGACATGAGACACAGGGACATTGTCATGACTGAACTTTGACCTTCCAGGGTGACTGCGTGCCACTCGCTGAGTGCGGCTGCAAATTCAGCGGCCAGTACGTCGTGTCGGGTCAAAAGTTCTACGCCGACTCAGCCTGCCGGCGCCTGTGTGCGTGCAGCGGTGGGAGAGTGGCCTGCGAGGACAAACCCTGCAAAGGAAAGACGAGCTGCGGCGTGCAGAATGGTGTGAGGGGTTGTTACGCATAAGCATGTAGCATGTTTGGTGACGCCTCAAAATAATGTCTTCTCAAAGCCTTTTTTTCATTGCAATCAAATGATCGGCCGGCATTCACTGAAATGTGGAATACATCATGATGGTGGTGCTTGTAAACCACCCTGCTTACAAAACACCTTATTTCCTAACAATGTATTCCAGGTCATAACACACTAAAATTACTGTCTTTTACTGTTACAACTAAAACCACTTTATTAATTCTGCTTTATTTGCATAGTATGGGATCATTGCAACTGTGGGTGATAACAGTATGTAATGTTTGTAAATCACTACTCACAGTACATTTCAGTCCTAACTAATCACTCCTTTTCTAATGGTCATTAAAAGTGTGTCAGCAACTCTCCCGTCTGTTTTGCCTGGGATTGACCCACTTGCATAATTTCTACCTGATTTTAAATTGGTACACTTCGACATTGATCACGGAGCCGCTCTACTGTAAGACGACCTGCAGTCCTGGTTTGAGTGCTACAAGTTACAATGTACTTTCCTACAATTCAGACGGAAATGTACTTGTCACTGCTGCCGTATATTTAACACGATGCATTTATCCCACATTACGAAACGATGAGTTCAAAACCCAGACTCAGTGTTATAAACAGCTAAACCTGCACTCTTGCACATGTTAACTGGCAATTTGGGCATCTGTCGGTTTGTCTCTCGTCTGGACTTTGAAGTAGGATAGAACAGCAGCACCACCGTTATATCAGTGCAACTGTCTGCAGAGGACAAAACTCCAGCCACACTTGTAGTTTACAGAAATGTATTGAGATTGCCGGGTCATAAAAGACCATTAAGACACGACGGACAGCAGCTGTTCCATCCAACGTACTGTCGATGCACCAACTGCTTCTTGCATATTAGTGAGGACCAAGAGAAATACAATACAAAGAATCTTTATCTTGAGGACTTTAATAGATAAACACGGTACAGCTAGATTGGCCTGGACCTAAAAGTAAGAGGATACTGTAAATGTGAATTCTTTGGCATTATTGAGCCAGATTGAGGCTTTAAACAACTCACAACCTCTTGAGACTGTGGCAACGGTCATGTTCAATTTTGATAACAGTGTCAAAAATGCCAGCAACAACAACACGTGTCAATTGCTCCCAGATCCTCACGTCCTGATCTCTACTGCACAGATGCACTCACACGCCATTTTCTCCTTGACAACACTACGTCGTGAACAACAGATCTGTGCTGAGGTCGGCTGGAGGAGAGCTTGTTAACGTTAGCTGTTAGCAGCACTGCGTTAACAGAGGCTGGGAAAATGGGAATTATAATGTTATTATGACATGTTCAAATTGTAGTCCATAGTGAGAAACCTGAATAAATACAGTTTGAAAGAGATATGTTGTACAAAAACATTAAATTGGTATTTGAGAGTCACTTAGGGCCGTTTTGGTTTTTGATGCACTAATATCTGATCGGTAATTGGCACCATGTGAACCGAAAGCTCAGACATCGGAATCGTAAAGGAAAAAAATCAGAACATGTTTATTTTTTTCTATTCCAGCTGCCAATGTGGGAAGTGTTTGCCAGGTATTTAAGGTTGCTAGGTTACCCAGAGGCTAGATCCCCTGCAGGGTCGCTCTCGTCGGAGCCGCTTCTTGTGCCAACATCCTGTAAGCCGACCAAGGACGTGTCCGGATGGACGTCCTCTTCGTCCGACTGCACCAGAGGCTCATCGCTCTGCTCGCTGGCCACTTCCTCTTCCTGCTCCCACTCTGCGTCCTGGTTGGCCGCTTGGATGGTTGTGGGAGGGGCTCGGGTGGAAGGGCTTTTTGAAGATTCAGAAGAGCAGGACTCGGGGTCCGGACCTGTCGGAGTAGACGACAGTTACTTCACGGAGTAACTAAAGCTTCACTCTAGTGGATGTGCTTCATAGTCCTAATGAGCACATGAGTGGGGCCTACCTGAGGTCAGTGATGATCCCGTGCTGATGTCATCGTCACCAGTGGAGTTAAGGAAGTCGTCCAGAGCCTCCTGGTCCGATATGTTAGTTACTGTCATCTGATCCAGAACACGCACATCAGCTCCCGTTGGCTCTGCACACACACACACACACACACACACACACACACACACACACACACACGTTTTCTTCAAACCACTATTATTAACTTACAAAATGCATCATGCACATCAGACGTACTTTGCAAATTTATAATTCTTATTATATATAAATATAGTACAGGAGACATCCTGTATAATGGGGAATATACTGGGAATATCGTGCTGTTGTGTTTGCAGCTGATGACGACCACAAAAAGCAACCATGCATAAAAAGTCAATGTTCACTTCCTTACCTGCAGTGATGTCAGTTATAGTTCCATCTAATAGAAATGCAGCGGGGAAGAAAAAAAGAAGAGTGGCCGGTATTTGTAATTGTACCCGAGTGGTACTTTTACCTGTACTCGAGTACCGTTTTAAGGTACCAATCCTTCACTATGAACTGCTAAAACTGCTCTTTTTTTAAAGCACCAACTTAGTGTGGTTGAATACAGTGTGGAGATGGTCTGCAGATCCTTGTAACTTTAAACATCTCTATTTCAACCAGTGGTTTTATTTTTGAAATGAACAGAAGGTAGACGGCACAGACATCCTCACCCCTGTGCTGCAGGAATCCAGTGGAGAGGTACTGCTGCACGTCTTGGTTGAAGGCTTCCTCGTAGACTTTCTGTCGTTCTCTCAGTTTCTGCTGCACGGCCTGCTCCACTTCTGCCGCCTTCTGAGCGTGCTCGGCATCCAGTGCCACTGGTGAAAATCAAAACTATTTACATCGTACCGTTATGTGTCTGCTGTTGGCATTTCACACGATTAACAGCTTCACGGGCTCATGAAACAAAAAGACTTCATCCAACAGCCAACCTACCGATGCTACAGAGAATAACTAGAGTAAACATGTCTTTCGCATGGGTGATGGTGGTGTTGGGTAACGCTTATTTTTAAATAATGCTTACAGTATTGTAAAGTAAAGTTGCCTTTATTGTGCATTAATGTGACTATGGTGTTGGACTGATGAGAGTTAAGCAGCTCACCTTCCAGCGCCTCCATCTCCTTCCTGTTAGACAAAGTTAGGATTCGGTTACTTGAAAGAATCAAGAATCATTTTCACCGATTGTTTGTTACAGTAAAAAAGGGCCAATTTGTAGGATTGCAAACAATCATTTCAAAATCGGAGCAAATACAAGGTATAGTTTAAGTATGTTTTCTCATCAAACATATTAACTCTTTACAAACAAAACCTTACTGAACCCATTTGGCTTTAACACAAGACTAAATGATTTAATAAAATGTTGAGTACGAAGCAGTTTCAAGCATCTTCACGGTGGGTTTTAAAAACATTGAGCGCCAATAACGAGCTATTCTCACATTCAAATGAGCAACGCTCGTCTTCTACCTTTTCTTTTTCTTATAGACTTCTAGTTGGTTGACGTGATGTTGTTTGACCTTCTGCTGTTCACACTGACAACACAGAGTCTCTAGGTAGATCAGCTGGCTCTCCATCTCCTCAAAGTCCCCTTCCATATGAGCTGCAGACACACGGCATCACATTAAGCACATCAGCCATACTTTGCATATCATATGTCCATATTTCACACGATCACCTGAAAAGTGGGCGTGATTTAGCGTAAAGTGTATTCAAATATTTCCAGATGAAAAACATTTGACAGGGAAGGAAAGAAAAGAAATGGCTCCGGTCAGCATGATTTAATTTATGTGGTTTTCTTTAACTGACCGTTCATTGTTCACACCCACCTCAGCCCCCCCCGACCCTCCGGCCCCCCGGCCCATCCACACTTCTCGACACAACTTCTCTCTCTGTGGTTGCTCAAGCCCACAGCACTGGGTTTTCACCTTTGGGCACCATTGATGATCGAAGATCCCGTGCCAGCGTAGCTAGTTAGCATGTTTGCAGCAGACAGAGAGCAGACAGACTACTTGCCCCCCGTCCCCGTCCCCACCCCCCCTAAAATTGTAAACCATATTGAGGTCCACTGTTGGACAACGTGGCAGTCGTAGTGGGGAACAGACTGCATACCTATGTTAGCAGTGATGGCGTCTAGATCACTGATGAAGGTCGGCAAGCTTTGTAGCTGCTCTTGTAATCGAGTCAGAGCTGTTCTTCTTTTCTCCCAGTGTGCTGAGAGCATCACTATGTCCCCGTCTACTGCCTACACACACACACACACACACACACACACACACACACACACACACACACACACACACACACACACACACACACACACACACACACACACACACACACACACACACACACAAAATTGGGGGAAAAAACAATTTGAAGAAATTAGGATGAATGTAGTTTACCGTTCACTTGTTTGTTTGTTTGTTTGTTTGTTTGCTTTGTGAAATGTGACACTAACAAAAATTTAAGCACATCAGTGGAAAAAAAAAAACGGAACTTTGAGTGGATCCATTAAAAAAAAAGGATGTATTGAACAGTGTGGCGGTCGTACCTCTGCAGTCTGAGCACAGTCTTTGGTTCTTTTATGGAGCAGAAACCAGCTCTCCTCATACCTAATGAAAGTATAAACACAAACACCAAATTCATCAAAGGGAATTGACTGCGTGTCTCTTCTTGTACTTGCTACACAGTGAGGCCTGAATTTAAAAACGGCGTGTTTCAGCCCTGGTGAGGACTTGGTTAGGATTAGGCGTAAACATTTATTTATGACTGTACGGGGCAAACGCAATATGTCCGCGTCCTCTTAAAGGCAGAAGAACAGGGGAAATGTGTGTTTGTTTGTGCGTGCATGGAGACCTGCTGAGGATGTCCAGCCCGGCGCTGAAGTGAGGAAGGCTTTCTTCCAACCTGAGCAGACAGGACAACGACACAATGTTGAATTAACGAACAAACAACGCCAGCATTCATACAATTTAAAGAATGAAACATCTTTCATTGCACACCACTGGAGAAGAGACTCTGGGTTTCCTCCTTCACTGACAGATGACATATTTAGCAGGTCAATTTAAATGCCGCTGCAGCCTCTCCCTCCCCGCCCACACACACACACACACACACACACACACACACACAGAATGTTTGACCCCAGAGACCTCAAGATCACAGACACACACGCTCACCGGGGCTTCCTCCGGACTTTGGGGTCTCTGGATTTGTCTCCAAGGGTCTTGAAGCTGGAGGGAGGAAAGAAACGGATGAAAACAGTCCTTTGCCTTCGAACACCAACCTGAGAAGGTCGTACAGGCACACAGCGGTTTGACCAGAAGTGCTAAAACTATCATTCAAAAGTGTCCACAGAGACAGCGAGCGAGACTCCAAAGTACTCAACTAGTAACCGGGGTTCAATGACACCGACATTTGATATGCAGGACAGACTGACAGCAGGTACGAGGGCCACTAAGAGGCTTCCAGAAGATTTCAAATGTGCCTACGACCCAAAACAGCAATGAAAGGAAGCACGGCTGCTTTTAAAAAAGGGAAATTCATTGGAGCTTGATTTCAGTCAATTGTATAAAGTGTATTTTTTTTTATTACATTGTCGGAATGGGGTATTTGAAATCCCATAGGCTAATTAGGTTATTGATATAACGTTAAGTTAAGTCATCACTGAGCCTTCAGCTTCCCCTCGCAGGAGAAAATAAAAGTTGTCACATGACGGTCAGCTGAGAGTAATAACTAGTAGTAATAAGGCCCAGCTGAGACGAGAACAACCAGTCACTGAAATCATATTATCACTTCATATAGCATATAACGTTACATACAAGATATACGACTACATAATAATAGCATACTAACAATACGGTTCTAACCTACCAGTGAAATGGTACAAAAGCCGAACTACGACTGTTATCTAACGACATTCCTTCAGCTAGCATAGCAGCTAATCCCATGTCACCTGTTATTACGTGTTTAACGTTAAGAGTGCATGCTGCACCCTGCAGAGAGTCTGCACGTAACGTCAGCTAAGCTAACCACACATGCTAATGACATGCTAATGACATACGAGGTGGCAGTTTGTTTATCAGCTAGCTAGAGCAGAGATCTGTCGGGAAGCGGACTCACCCCGTCGTGAAATCCTGCTGGACCATGTGAAGTCTTTCTCTGAAGTTTTCAAACATGATTCCTCTCAGTTCCGGTTTCTTTGACATCTACAAAAAGTTTTGCCTCAAAACTGTCTGTCAATACTACTGATGCACTGGTCCGTTTTTAGCTGTAAACTAGTTCTGGTAGTCGTACCCGTCATCTTTTTTGTCCTCAACCAGGTCTTTCAGGCACCCTCCTTTTTCTCAAACTATTTCGTGCGTAGTGATTCCAACACAGTTGACCCCTGGCGGCTTATGAAACACGTTATAGTCACTCTTTGGTGCAGTTATGTCAAAGTCAAATACTGTTTAAAACAAAGTACACAACGTTTAGGAAGGATAAGAATGGCCGCATGAGCAGAAAAGCCGCCTGAAAGGCTAAACTCAGGGTGTAGACACGCTAGTCTCCTTCGCTGCTTAAAGGGCCGATATCTGTACCGTGGACGCCACAGCGCCCCCTCTGTCCCCGCAGAGCCTCGCGCTCTGTCAGGGTTTGGTCGTGATTTCGGGTTCTTCCTTCCTTGTTAAGTTAAATTCCAAGAGCTTCCCCTGATCTGGTAAACGGACCACAGTTGTCGCCAGTGAATATGGACAAAAGACCATTACTTTATAAGAAAAAAACAAATGCATGTCCGTCTTTTTCCCCCGCTTAAATTACATGATTTCTTCACAAACCTGGTACTCAAACACAGATACGTTGCAATTGGAAGGAAACCCCTCCATGAAACCAGCACCCAGAAGAGCATCATGCATGCTCATAATTGGACAATAATTGGACAGCAGGGCCGACTCATCAGCCAACGCTTCTCTTTCTTTGTATTTAACATTGCTAATCAAATAAAAGAGACAACCTGAGAACGTGTTTGAAAGACCTGGTTTCTTCATTCCCTCAGAGACATGTGAGAAAAACAAATTGTTCCTTATGAATCTGAAGGCAACACTGGGTGCGTAATTAAAAACCAAATGGTTATTTTCTGTGTGAAGCGGTTATTTTACGATTTTCATCCAGTAGATAAATATGCAAAGTGATTTTATTGAAAATTCTCATACAAAAAATCCACATTTGTACAGTTCTTATTTTCTTTTATGGTTGCCTTAGATATCGTTGACCAAATATTTGTCCGTTTCCCTACGGCATTGCGGTAAAATAATTTACTGATCTAAGCAAACCAATAAATATCATCTGATATTAGTTAGAACCTTCTGACGTTTTAGTAATATCAGGGACACAGTATGAGGACACATCTACCATTATGGACTATTATAGACTTTGAAAAGACTTTTATTGGACAGGATAAACCGGCGTTAAAACCTTTTCCTGTTGTTCATATGAGCACTACTGTTAAAAGGGGACTTGAATAAATGTATTCATAAAAAATGTGAGGATTATAATTGATAAACCCTTTATGTTGGTGATGTAAACCATCCTGACCAGATGCTTGCTGTTTAAATGAAGGACTGTCCGAAGACGGCCAAAAAGCACCACAGCGTTGGCAGGTAGAACTCTACAGTTAAACTCATTGCTTTAATTAAAAGTATTTCTATAAACACACACTGCCTTTTCCATCTTAATAAGGATTAGGTTTAGAAAAATATCAAGTTATTATTCCAAACACAGCAGGGAAGCATCTGAAAACGGACTAAACCACTGCAAGCAGCAGTCTCCAGCGTTATACCACGTCTTTAAATGATTTATTTCACCCACGTAGCTTTTAAACAATCCCACATCATTTATGTCAAGAACAGAACACAGTCACTGCGTCAGTATCTGACCAGCCAACAAACATCATCATGAAGAGATGAACAGTATCCAATGCTTTCAACAAAACAAACAAAAAATACAACCTTCCCACTAGTCTTCAACATCAATTGATTTAGTAAATTCAGGAAAGTTTTCAGGCGAAGCTCGAGGGTGTGTTAGCGCTTCAGAAGAGTTCTGGGGCTGGTCCTGGTCTTAATGGCTGAGGTAGTAGACCTGGTCTGGGCGAGGCCCTTCGCGGAGCCCTTGGAAGTGCTGGGACAGCTCCTGTCCTCCGTCGGGTCCTCAGTGGAGCCTTCGGAAGAGTCTTTCGCTGCACCTTTGGAATCATGGATGGAGCAACTGATGGCTGGTGGAGTGCACTTGGCAGCGTTCTTGCCAGTAGCCTTTGGAGTGTGCGTGGCAGAACAACTGGCCGGGGGGTCAGTTGTCACCGAGTTGAGAGCAGCTTTAATCATGGGAGTCCTAGCAGCAGCAGCTCTGGAAACAGGCCCAGGGTCAGTAGTAGTTGTGAACAAAGTGCACCTTTCGTCTCTCGCATGTCCGTGCGGATCCTCACCGACGTGGCCGAGGTCACAGTGTGCGGCGGTGTCGGCTGGGTAGACCCTTTCTTCAGAGGGCTCCAGAGCAGAGACGCTGGTCAAAGTTAACTCTTCGATCTTTGCTCTGCCCCGCTGGTCGTCGCCAACGCAACTGTCCCCCTCTGCTCTCGTCTCTCCAACACGGCCACAGGCGTCTCCTTCCAGTTCGCGCTCGTGGCTGCGGGGTATTCCACCAACGTGACTCACATCTTTGCCGCAGCGGTCTTCCCTCCGTGGGATCTCACTCTCCGGCGGGACATCGCCGTCACCAAGTGGCACTGTCCTGCACTTCTTTGACGAGCTGCCGTCCAAAAGAACCCCGTTCAGTAGGGTGGTGTCGGGCGGGAGACCTCTCCTTCTCCTGGACGAGCGCAGGACGCCGGGCTTCTCACTTACCGTCCTGTTAACCGGGCCGTGAGTCAGAGGCGGAGTCCTCGCTGAGTGTCTTCCTGAGTTCTGCAGACTGCCGAAGGTCATGGGGTTGCTATAGTAGTCGGAGACGGCACGTTGGTGGAGCGGAAGGTGCTGATTGCGGGGCAGCTGGTGTCTGCTGTGCCGGGCGAGGTGTTTATTGTTGGGGTCCTGGATCTGTGGTTTACAGGTGTCGCCCTGCCGATTGCACGGTCTGGGGCGGCGCCTGCTCCCCATTGCAGGGCTCGGCTGTAATGTAGGAAGGGACCGGACGCAGAAGGTGGTTTGTTCACAGAGTCCAGTCACCATGGCAACCTGCAACGGAAAGGGGTCACGACAGCTCAGAATTGAGGCCCTGGGGAATGAGAGTAATACGAGAGTATAATGTTCCATCATGGACAACGAGGTCTCCTCTCCTCTCTTCCAGCGCATCACATATATTGAACTGCCACGAGGGACCGGGATGGAACGGAAGGTGTGACAAAAGGAGCTTTTTTGTGATTGACACGGTTTGCTTTTGATTGTTGATGGCCAACAGGGTGATCACAGGTGTTCTGAATACAGTGACTGGAATGTGTGTCTTCACCTTGCACTCCGGTTGAAGCTTTTATGCTCTGAGCAAAGGCTCAAATAAAGTGTAGCTTGCGGAGTGTGTGTGTGTGTGTGTGTATCTAACCTTAGTTAAGAAGCCAAGTGGGGCGGTGGCTATCCAGCATTCCCATAAAATACAAAGCTAAATACCCCCCGTGGGAATGTTGAAGCTTCTACGCGTCTTAGTCCGCCTTTAACCTGGTGATGTGAACTCACTGTGGTAGAGTTTGTTCATAGTGTGCAACGTGTGTGTGAACACAGAGCGGAGAATGTTACCACAGCTGCTGCATTACGAACGTCAGTTATAGACACTGAAGCCTTTTATGGATGGAACACATTTTGTGAAGGAGAGATGATCGGACCTTGTCAGTCCTCCTGACATGGAGGGAGAGCTGGTGAGGTCTCAGCAGGTGGCTTTCAGCTCCGTCTCTTCTGTCCTCCTCCGTCCCCTCGCGCCTCCTCTTCTGCTGCTGCTGCGGCTCCTCCTCCTCCTCTCTCCTCTCCCTCTCTTGCCTCCTCTGTGCGCGGGCAGTGGGAGGACAGAAGGAGGTGACCACTGCAGAGCCGCCAGGCCTCCTTCGCAGAGACTTAAAGTCTCGCTGTGCTGCAGGACAGAGAAACAAGCCGGAAAAGTTACATTTAGTTAAGCAAAGAGCAAAACTGAAGTTAAACATTTAGTTTGGTGTATAAATCGTAAAAGCTGTCTTAAACATCTAGTATTTAAAAGATCTACCACACTCCCAAAGGCTGATGTGACCGTACTTAGAACTTTGCCTGTGGAAGAAAAGCGTTACTGTGTGTTGTGTACAATTTGTGTGTCGTGTGTGACAATAGAAGTTGTTTTACATGTTTAAGTAAATGAGGGCACCCCGAACCAAAAGCCACTTCACAGAGGGACGAGTAAACGGGTACCTGTGGTTCTACTGATCATGCTCATGGTCTTCCCCTCAGCGGCGGTCCTGTGATTGGTGGAGCGACAGGAGGCGAGATGCTGAGCGCCAGATGGCTCCTTCGCTCGTCCGCTGGCTAAGAAGGACATGTTGCTAGGCAACGCCGCTGAACCTGAAGTGGAAGAGGAAACGCCGTTGTTGATTCCGGAGGCGATATACACAAAGAACTATAGAATTCCCATGCAGCTCGTTTCTTTACATTTCTTTTTCTATCTGGAGCAAACTCCCAGAAAGCTGCAGGTATATTAAGACTAAATACTTTGCTGTTTGCTTTACCCCCGTTTATTGTTAGTTATTACTTAATTGTGCTTTTCTTGTGCTTAATGTTTTAATGCTGTGAACACTTGCATTCCCTTATTCTTGAAAAATACATTTGTCTCATTAACTGAGACTAAAGCTGATCGTCAAACATCCGCAAAGGATCCATGACGATCCAGAAGCATCAGCTGAATCCAAACGCCTTTCTGCACCAACTGATACTACCTGTGCTGCTCACCTCTCAGACAGAGGAAGGACAAGAAGTCCTCGGTCTTGGGCCGGCGTCGGGTAAGACAGGTGACCACGGACAGGTTGTGGACGTGGTTGCTTCGTGCCGGTGTCCTCGAAACTGTTGGTCCCGGAGAGCTGGGAGGGGACTGGGCAAACTTCCTCTGCGCTTGCACCCGCGGCCTGTCACACAGATTGTTATTATGCAATAATGAATAATAATGATGAATATTATGCTCCATTTTTGCAGAAATCTCCCCCTCAAAATGCTGCACAGAATTAAGGCCCGTCTGTGCACCTTTTCTCCACGCACACCGGAGCGGCCTTCAGGCGATGGATGCCAGCATGGCGCCGCTCTTGAGGGCGTGCCGGTAAAGACCAGCTCCAGCTCGCCGACAGGACGGAGCGACAGCGGCTGATGCCGTTCACCCGGGAGCCTGAAGACAACAGTTAGAACTGAGTTCCTTAATGAATACGGCGATATTGTTACTGACGGACGCAGGACGGCGTCATGAGAAGCAACTACTTTTAAAGGAATCACCCCAGGAGAGCGTTGCCGGCACTGACCTTTGAGGCGCGTGGGAACATGTGACCGCAGTGCCCGGGCGGTGCCGGGGGGGCTCAGCAGCGCCCGCGGGTTCCCGGGTGCGCAGGTGCTTTTCACGGAGTGCTTCTGCTGAGGAGCGTGCGCCCGTTTGGCGGTTTCTGCGTATCTGGAGCTCGGCAGCGTCCGTGCCTTCTGTTTTTTGTGCGAGCGCAGCGTCCTTGTTGTTGCCGAATTCTTCCGGAAGGCGCGTGTACTTTCTCGTAGGTGTGCGTGCTGGACGGCGCGCTTCATTTTCCCGCCGCACGTTTTTGATTGCGTTCGCCTGTTCTGTAGTGGGTGAGTGCATTTACTTTTCGGCGTGTGCGAGTCCTGAGACGAGTTGTTTCTTTGCACTTTGCCTTGTGGGTGTTTTGCGGTGTGCGTGCTAGCTGTGGTGTTCGGTGGCCTGCGCGCGGCCCTCTGCTGGGGCGCGTGCGCACTCGGTCCTGCGCGCGCGGTTTTCGGCAGCGCCTGCGTCTTTCGCTGTAGGCGCGTGTTTTCCGACACGCGCGTGTGTCTGTGCGAGTGTGTGTGCATGGCGCGGTGCGTGTCCCTGAATTCCCTGAGAGAGAGGAAAAGAACTTTGCGGACCAGACGTTCTTCACACCAAGGCATCCCGTCACTGATGTCCTGCAAAAGCGCACACGCACACACACACACACACACACACACACAGTCAGCTTTGCAAACACAGGAGTATTACAGGATTATTATTATTAATTAGACACTAAATGAAAAGACAAAATGTCAATAATTACAGTCAACTACCCCACGATTGCACTAGACTAGTTTTTGTTCATGTGTGTGTGTGTCATGTGTGTGTTGAGAAAATAAATGAGCCATCTGAACAAACAAGAAATAAAGAGATGAAGGACATTTCACTTACATATTTCTTTTTGATGATATTTCGTTTGGGTCTGTCTGTACTCATCTTGACAGGCACATGAATCACAGAGGCCTGCTTCTCTTGATTTGGACTCTTCCGCTATACTTGGTGTGAAAACGTAGTTTCAAACCGCTCTGTCCTGGAAAAAAAAAAAAGATGTGTAAATATATAGAGGAGCCTTTGATCTCTTAAAATCCGAATTAAACTGATTCAAAATAGGAAATATGAACTTCTGTTACAATAGTATTTTCAGGGTCCGGTGTTATGTTCACTGAATTTGCCGTTGGAAAAAATCTTCCACTAAAAACCGTGTATCAGAAGCATTTCTTCCTGTAACGAGGCCTGAACGCTCCCACCCACGACAACCTACCACACATTCACAATCGGAACTGCCATTTAAACATTTTGCTCAAACGCAAAAAGACCCAGTGAGGTGGGACACAGATTGTTTCTTAATTGTCACACATGCATAAAATTCTATGACAACGACTTAATAAATACTGCTTGGACGAAACCTCCCATCGGCTGCAGTTGATCATCTATAGCTTTAAAAGAAAGAGAACATCGCTTGTTACTGTAGTGGACTGGAGAGAGTGTGTGTGTGTGTGTGTGTACACCATCTGCATCAATCATGACGTGTTACAATGAAGATGACATTACAGGGGGGGTTCGACTTGTCGTTGACAAAGCTAACGTAAAACAATGAGCGTAAATTCACCTGCAGCAGGATTACAGGTGCATGCAGCCAGGTCTTAAGCGTGTAAATGGACACATCTCTAGGCACGGGGCGTGATAGAACCGCAACAACAGAACCACACCACTGTCTTACTGCCACCCCCCGGCCAGCCTGCACGTCATGAAAGACGCCTGGCGATGCATGTGGCGGGACGTCTCTGTTCTACTCATATTAGTCCTTAAAACAAAGCAACTACCGAACAATAATCGATCACCCACCTCCAGCAGGATTACCGGCCTACATCACGAGCATACCGGCGACAACCTGAGCGGACGGCAGACGGACACACTCACACAACGGATCACGTGGAAATATCCGACGCCTCCGGTGTGCTGTTGTTCCCCGCTGTGCCGCGTCGGACTCGGCACCTGCACGGCGGGTCGAGCGCAGGGAGGCAGCACCGCTGCGGTCATGTGAGCCACCGGTCCCCAACCGAGGCCTGCGTGTATCTTTAGTGCGCGCCTACTGCTCCAGTTACGGTCGGTTCAGACCACGGTCGACTTCCCCTTCGCGGAGTGTGCGTCAGTCACGTGACCCGGAAATCAGTCGGGGTCCGTCAGGCCAGGGGTGGTGAGTTATGAATGCCAATCGCTAATTGTATACTTCCTCGTCCCTCGATCGCAGCTTCACCCTGTAGACAGCACGCGCGTTTAAACACACGGTTAATTCGAGGCGACCGTAATATTCTAGCGCGCGTTTGTCTCTGCAGTTACGGTACACGCGGCGTGGGACGCGCGTCCAAAACGAATTGATATCAAAGACAAGCTGCAAAATGTTTAACAAAAGACAGACATAATAAACTAAATATTTTAAATACAAGATAAACTAAAGAGAAAACTTTACAACACCATAATGTCACCATGAGATGATATTCCTTTAGTGAGATTAAGTCATCATGTTATTTTGTAGTTAATTTACATGTAAAATGCGTTTTTTTAAAAAGCAAAAGCAACCCATTCACGGCCCTTGTTAGTGCAAAATAGAATTATGGTGGTTTAAGTGGCGATGCATCCAGTACCGCTGAAATCGAAAAGTGACAGGTAGTGTGCCGCGTCATGGACCCGCCTTCTCATTTATATGCAAATCAAATGCAGAGAACGAACCTTTTACCTGTGATGCCGGAAATGCCTTAAATAAAAGTAATGTATCTTTTTAATCTCGTCCAATTCCTCCTGGGGCTGAACACATGGCTTTAGAAACTAATTTAGAAATGCCCCTTGATGTAGTTTGAGTCACTGACTGAGAAGACATCGTGTCAAAATCAGTCAGTGCTTATTGAAATGGAAGCACATTTTAGGGTATTTGTGACGTCATTTAACAGTACTGATGAACAGCATTACTATTCTTACCGGCTGTTCAATCAGCGGGGCCCGCAGCAGGTGTGATAATGACGCTGAGGCAGAATGAGACCGGACTTCTGTTTGCCGACGTCTTTCAGTCATGCCGCAGTTGTGGTGGTTTCTTTGGGCCCTGTTTCGCGGTGCACTGGGGGGTCCGGTTCAGCGCGGGACGTGGTTGGAACCAGTGAGGACCGATGCGGGGAGAGCCCCGCGCACTCCGTCCCACCACCTGCCCATGTTCCTGCACTCACCTGGGCCTCTCGTGTCAGCGGAGCTGCTGCGGCCGGTTCCTCACAGGAGTCCGTTTCCCGCCGAACTCACCGAGCTGCTGAACCCGCCCGCGGGGGCGGCAGAGCAGCGCGTCCAGGTCGCGTGGGCGCGCGCCGTGCAGGTCTACTGCGGCGCCGATAGAGTCTCTGTGCGCGTGGACCGCTCCCAGCTGCGCGCGTGGACGGCTCCGTCGCTGTTCTACCTGGGCTCGTGCCCGGCCAGCCAGGTCGACCCGCGCGCACTGTACTTCCACTACCGCCTGACGCAGTGCGGCGCGGAGCCCGCGGTGAGGGTCCGGGGGGCGGGGTTGAACTCTACAGGTGCTTCTGGAGGCCAACCCGGAAGTTACCATCCCAAAAACCCATGGGACTATTTCACGGAATGAGCTCCGTAGCAAACACGTTTATGATACGCGCACTTTTTTTTTACAAATAATTTTTATAAATGAAATTTTTTTTTATTATTTTTAAAAGGTGAATGTAGTCGCTAGAAGTAAAAAGAAAACTAACAACTGGATGTCATGCACCATTTGGATATGGATGTTGTGGAGGTTGTGATTTCTGTCAACACACTAACGTGTTGACAGAAATCCCTTTGCAGAATTCATGCCAGCGTGCTATTGGTTAAATTATCATGTGCCAATGGTGGTGCCTGAGGTTGTGTAGCTTATGAACAACCTACATCGTGACTTCACCACTGAACAAATGCATCAAGTGAGATGAAGGAATCTGGAGGAGTAAAAATCCCGTTTACACATTGCAGGACTCCTTTGGTTGGCTGAGTTGAAGTCTTTGAACTCCTGAAATGTTTTTTACAAATTCCCTCATCAATCCCTCAGGTTGTTGGTGGTCAGCTGGTGTACACCCACATACTGCGTTATATTCCACCACCACAAGGCCACGTCATCAGAGTGCTGCCGCTCAGCCTTCCCATCCATTGCCATTACAACAGGTATGTGTCTCTCATAATGGGCTCAGTCTCTGTTTGAATGTGACCTTTGGGATGATGTGGTAGACGTCAATGTAATTTGTGTCCTTTTTCCCCCCGTCTCAGGTTTCATTACTCTTACCAAGTTGGCTTCAAACCTCAAGTTTGGCCCACAACCTTTGTGAAGAGCATCAGGAGCAAACTCAAGTACATCCTCACAGTCTCCAATGGTAACGCTTTGACAGTATGGTCTGTTTGTTTTTTATTTTGTGTTTCTATATTTACCGTGTAACAATGCGTTGCATAAAATTGCCATTGCGTCTTGTTTTAACCAAATCTAGAACTTTTAACTTGACATGACACCTACTAGTCCCGCGTTGTGGGTGCAAGGTGAACCGAGAGCTAGAAATCTGAAAGAATAAATCTGGGTTGTTGGTCAAGCAATGATTTAGATGAATATGTACAATAAAGTTAAATGTACTAATTGTGTCTTGCCTGTGTGTGTTACCAGGCGGGGGGCAGCCCGTCCCTCCAGACCACTGGTTCTATTTAGGGGAGCCGGTGTTCTTCGTGGCCCGGGCAGAAGTTCTGTTGGCCGGGGAGACGCTTTACGTGAACTCGTGCTACGCCACAAGCTCCAAGGACCCAAGCAGCACGCCCAGTGTGGACATCATTTCTAACTACGGGTACGTCTCTAGTGAGAACCCAAATAGTATTTTGGTTTATCCATTTACATTTCCTGATTCATGTGCTCCTGCTGATTTTTGATTGTAGCTGCATGACAGACAGCCGGCGAGAGGACAGCAGCTCTCGCTTCCTGGCTAGAGAGGGCGATGTGGTGGAGTTCTCTGTGGATGCCTTTCTCTTCACAGCAGTCTCACAAGTAAGTAAGCCATTTTTTGTAATTCTAAAGCTTATTCCAGTGGTTTTAAACCTAAGGGTCATGCCCCCTTCCGAGAGTCAGAGGGGTCATGACCTGATGAAATTGGGGATATTTGGGGCTTTATTTTTACGTTTTGGCATACATTATCATGCATGTTTAAAAAACAAAATGTATTTTGTAGTTGACCTTCAGCCCCGACATTAGCAATGCCATGTTAAAGATACTCTTAAAACCCAAACATTTGATACCACGGGCATTACAGCATAAGACTGCATTGTTACGTGTGTTGTGGCTTCTGTCTGTGTAATAGGTTCTGTACCTCCACTGTTCAATGTCAATCGGTCTCACCGCTTCCCCAACATCAAAGTCCTGCAATTACAACAAGACCGCTAGCAGGTGAGCAACCAGCGTTCTTAAAAGAACCTTCTTCACAGGTTACACCATGTAAAAATAAGGTCTTGGAAAGGATGTATGACGGCCGTGAGTGAAGAACGCGGTTTCTAATACTGGACATGGCACGCTGTTGTTTGTGCAGGTGGGAGGAGCTGCAGGCCACAGACCCAGTATGCTCCTGCTGTGATTCCATGTGCCACCTTCACGATCGTAAGTGGCGAGAACGCCGTTCAACTGAACACATGACCACACTGGCTGTTAGCCAAAGCAAACATGACTGTAATCGGATATGATGAGATAATTCAACGGCGTTTTAGTTATGTATTATCACACATTCTACATATGACTGATTTGATCTCTTAGCAGTGGTATTTCAGGTTAACAGCTTTTGGGGGGCGTGAAATGTGTAAAACTGTTCAAATAGCTTACAAATAGAGTTTAAATGGTCAGTAAATCAGCAGAAATGGGTTTTTCTTACTCCAGCTATCAAGAACACAGCCAGCAGTCCAGGCTGGCACGTCAGACAGAAGAATGAACAGAAACCAAGGATGGCTGCGTCTTCTCCAGCAGAGGGAGGAAGAGAACGGGCCAGCAATAAGAGTGACAAAAGAGATGAGCACCATCAAAGATTCCAGCTGTTTTCACAGGGGGAAGAGTTGATGCCAGAGGAGGAAAATGATGAAGACCTCCCTGAGGGAAATGCAGAGGATATAAAATGGAAGCACAGCGCTGAGGTCGGCCTGCAGGAGGAGGGAGAGACCGAAGAGGTGGTAATGGAAAAAGAATGGGATGGCGATGGCATGGAGTCTGACCAGAATAGGTCAGAACAGGTCGCTGCTACGAGAAATGGTTCTGTAAGTAGTTTGCCCACTGGCAACAGTAACGCTAAGGCATCACAAGTTGATTCAGTTACCACAAATATTACAAGAAATTCCAGTTCTGCTGAAAATGATCCTAGAGCTGTAATTCCTGACATGAACCTTTGTACTGAAGATTATCAAACAAGCTGTACGACCACTAATACAGCAGGACACAATGCCAAGTCTGTCGTGGGCACCGAGTCCCGAGGCCAAGCAGGAGATTCTTTTCACAGCAAAGGACCATATGGTTATACTACACTTCAGAGCCTGAAGACCGGAGGGATGGAATCAGACCAGACCGCTGTTCAGCCAGCAGACTTCACGGACTGGTTACTTGGTGACTTCCAGTTTGATCCCGAAATTGAAGATGAGGGTTCTGGTTCTTTTGGTTCAGAAGAAACTCACAAACATGGTTCCAGTCACTCTGCCATGGTGACCATCACCAGTGCCCTGCAGGGCCCTGAGCGCAGCGTGGAGGGGGCGCTTGGATGGGGCATGCAGACTTTAGGGTTTGTGGTCGAGCAGCCGGCAGAGGAGATGTGAGCTGATGGGTGACTTCTATTAAAGAGGAAGCTGGAATGGGACAAAGATGTGTTTGGGCAGTAGATTGAAATACTCTCATGCAAGAGTCCAAGTCAACAGCTCGCAGAAGAATTCTGTCAGTCTTTCATATTTGCTCCCAAGTAGAACACCAAATAAACAGAGCAGTGTTTTTGGATTACGTTGGGTGTTCATATAGAGAATGGGGGAAGTTGAGGCTGAGGAATAGTTGACTTTGATCTGTAAACGTAGCATCAGCGAAGAGGAAATGGGCACTTCAACAATCTGTTAATCTCAAGGGCTGCTGCTGAAGAGCTCGTCAGGCTCACATGTCAAAACCGGAGCTGAACCAAATGGTGATGAGTCTGGTCATCAGCTGGCAGTTCCTATGGACCCTGGTTGAGAAACAATAAACAAGACCTTCACCTACCTTTTTTGCAGTGTTTTCATAACTGCACGCACGCGCACACGCACACGCACAGAGAGAGAGAGCTCGTTTGACTGATAATCAGCAAGTTGTAAATCAACCATGGTGCGTGTTTTCACAAGGCCATCTGATCAGGCCTCATGTGACACGTTGCATATTTTTATTTAACATGCCCTTACAAATCAAAGACAGGAGCCAGTTCACACATTTATTGAAGTCACAGATTACAAATCGCTTCTCTTTATCTGATTACATTGAATCAGTTGGAAAAGTGAATGGCGCCTCGCAGCAGACTGCTCAAGTCTAGGAATTCTTCTGTGGTACCTTGGTGATCACCTGACAAGAGACAGTTTAAATATTTAGTTACATGTCATTTAGCTGACTTTTACCCAAAGCGACTTGCATTACATTTATAATGTGCTCCCCACATGCCTGGGGAGCAGTTAGGGGTTGGATGTTGGTTGACACTTCAACAATGGTGCAACCAGGGTTTGAACCACAAACCTTGCAGTTCCCAGCCTCTCTACTGCATGCGCCACCGTCTCCATGTATCCAAGTGGATGAACATTACAATGAACTGATCCGTGTCAGCTCTGTTTCTCAGCACCGGAGGTTAGCATTAGCTTAGCAGGGAGTATGTACATTTTTGGCAATTACCGTTTTGACTTCCGTGTAGTTGTCCAGGCCGTATTCTCCAAGCTCTCTTCCGTTGCCGGAAGCCTTGTAGCCTCCGAACGGAGCCTGAGCGGCAAACACGTCATAACAGTTCACCCTGCAGGGGGGGCACAAACATTTATATACATACACAGGATATGCATATACTGTATATATAAAAACATACATATACAAACACACACACACACACACAAATGTTGGCTGCTGGCAATATATGGGAGGTGATTAAAGTGGATTTTCTATCTAACAAATGACTGGCTGTATGATTTGGGCAACTGGGCGAGTGGAGCGCAGTCGTTCTCCAATCAGAGGGTTGGCGGTTCGATTCCAGGCCTGGCTGACCTGCATGTCGATGTGTCCTTGGGCAAGACACTTAACCCAACATTGCACCTGTAGCTGCGACTACAGTGTGTGGAGGCTAGTGACTGATGGCAGGTGTCACTGTGTGGTAGCTCCTGTCATCAGTGTGTGGATGATGTCATGTTAAAGTGCTTTGAGTGCTCAGAAGACTAGAAAAGCGGTAAACAGGAACATTCCATTTAGCATTTACAGTCACACAGCGCTGCTTGAAGGTTTGTGCTAATGAGCCAATCACATGGCAGCAACGCCTCTAGGCACGTAGACGTGGTTCAAACAGAGCATCCGAATGGGGCAGAAAGGGGATTTAAGTGACTGAACGTGTTGTGGTTGTTGGTCCTTTGAGATGCGGGACGGGAGATTTGCTAATCTATCTATAAAGGCTACAGCTTTTGGGGATTAGCCATGAATGTCTGCAGCGTAGAGCGAAGCTTTACCAAGTAATTATTTTAGTATCAACACCCCTACCAGACTGTTCCAGCACGAAGCCCGTTGGAGACGTAGCTGGCCTTATCGATGTCCTTGGTGAACACAGCGGCGGCCAGACCGTATATAGTATCGTTTGCTCTCGTCACCACCTCCTCCAGGGTTTTAAACTTTAAGATCTGCATCACCGGACCGAAGATCTGACAGAAAACAGAACAAAAAGACGTATGAAGCACCACTTCCATTGCACACGAGCAATCTACTTAGTAAACATTTCCCTTTCTTATCGTTCTATAAAACATCTGTGTTTGGAGGATGTTGAACATATTAACTAGGTTTACGTGAGGGAACACACTGCAGTTGAAATGTCTTTGACATCAGGACCTTCTTTTCCTATGTTTTGTGTCTAATGGGCACAAACGGTTTTAAAAATGGTCCAATATTGAAGGAGAATGCTGCAGATGCCTCAAATGGGCTCTGATGGAATCACTCCTCGCCATCAATGTACGTGCACGAAGGCTCAGATTGTTAATGCAAGTGTCTGACAACATTGCAGAGGATCCTGCAGAGAGAGGACAGGTTTGCTCTTTACCTGATGGCGAGTAGCGGTCAAGACGTCTTGTTCTTACACTGTGTTGCAGCCACATTGTTGAACTCAGCTAAATGTTCAGCCATGACACTGAAAGGCTTTAAGCGAACGCTAAATGGCCCAAACGCACTGATTTTAGAGGGAGACCTGCGGTTTTAAATGGGTGAATATGCATGAAAGGTCAGTACCATCCCGGTTAGCTGCTGCACGTAATGTGCATGCAGGCAATCCTGGCAGGGTTGTTCCTGCTGTCGGCAATCATGTGCAATCCAGATATATTTGGATTTCTATGATCAGTTTTTAAAAAGGACTCAATAGCAACCATACCAATATTCAGTAAGTGTGCACAGAAACTAATGGCAACAACAGCAGACTTTGAACCCATTGTGTGAATGTAGAATTATTTTCTTAAGCGGTACATAAATGATATGAAGTGGCCCCTTTCCTCGCTGGATTTACCGATAGCTCAAACCTTCCACACGATCTTACCTCCTCCCTGGCAATGGTCATGTTGTCCTGGACATCTCCAAAAATCGTAGGTTGGATGAAGTACCCTTTGTCCGCCGCCACTCCTCCTCCGCACATCAGCTTGGCTCCCTCTCTCTTCCCGGTGCTGATGTAGCCCAGAACCTTGTTGAACTGCTCCTGATCCACCTGGACCGTTCACCGCAGAGGAAACCGCATTGAACGCGCGCACACTTACACAGCCGGAGCGCTTAACGCGGTGACCTGATTCAATCGCTTGGCAACGTGTGGGAGATGATTACAGTGGATTTTCTACCGAACAAATGACAGATTTAGATTAAGATCACAGACTACCTACACAACTATTACAAAGTACCAGTCCAGTGCAAAAAGGGGCTTTTGACGGGGCAGGTTGTGAATAGTGAAGCCAGTGTTGAGGTGCCTTAAACTTCCGTTCTAATGACCAGCAGGGGGCGATATTGGTTTGATGGGAAGTCTACGAAAAGGACTCTTGATTTAATCCCTCAGTTAATGTAAGCGAATAGTAAGAAATAAAGACAATGAAAATGTGTAAAAGTGCGTCACAGTGGGAGTGTGTGTGTGTGTGTGTGTGTGTCACCTGAGGTCCCTGCTCGGTCTTTAAGTCGAAGGGGTTTCCCACCACCCGGCGGCGAGCTCGCTCTACGCTGCGCTCCACGAACTCGTCGTAGATGTCGGCTTGGACAAACGTCCGGGAGCCGGCGCAGCAACACTGGCCTTGGTTGAAAAACAGCCCAAAGTGGGACTGCTCCACCGCGTCTTCCACTGAAGGGACAAAGACACCCGGTCACCATGAAAGTCTTTTTGACGCGTAAAAGAAAATTAGGATGACATTTTAGAAAGCAGATATTTGTCCGACTGGTCAGAAGTGGCTAATTCAAGACTTTGAGTTGTCAATCTATTAACTCAAAGCCTTGTTTGAGGGCGGGACTTAAAGGTTAATGCCCAACAGTGTTTGTTTGGCTCCCATCAGAGAGACGAAGCGACAGAGATTTGTGGCAGTTATATACAATACAAACACAGGAGTTTAAGGAATACACACTGTTGGCGTCAGAGAGGATGATATTAGGACTCTTCCCTCCCAGCTCCAGGGTGACTTTCTTCAGGTTACTGCTGCCTGACGCCTGCTGGATCAGATGCCCGACCTGATGGACCCAGATGGGGAAAGAAGTGGTGACTCCTTAGCTACAGCACAAATTATGTCATTTGTGTAGACGGTGTTATAAACTACTACAGCTTTCTAAAGGAGGACATTGAAAGAAAGCAACAAGTAGAAGTACACTGTATATAATAAGTGAAGTACAACAAGTTCCTGCTGTACTCTCGTACTAAGAGTACGGCGGCATGAGGATGGACTGCATGTCATCAGCTGAACTGCTCTTTGAAACGGTTTCTTTAGAGAAGAAAGCTCAAGGTAAATCAGGTTTCCATATCTTGTACACAAGTCTGTAAAAAGCCTAAGCCCCCTGCTGTTAGACAGTGTTGCAAACTGTGAATAAAAATAACATAAAAGATTGTCCTACCTCTGTGGATCCGGTGAAGGCCAACTTGTCAACATCCATGTGCCCTGCAATGGCAGCGCCAGCTGACGGTCCCATGCCCGGCAAGATATTCACGACACCTTCAGGAAAACCCACCTGGAAACACAGCAAAGTCAACAAAAGCGTCAGAAGTACTGCTCGACCTAAAAGAGGTCATTTTACGGTGACTGAGTACTTAAGGGAAGGGGGTTTAGGGGATTTAGGTGGCAACCTCAGCATGAAAATGAAAATTGAGGCTGCTCCTAAAGCAAACCCCCATTAACCCCCATTGAAAATGCCTGACTTTACAGCAGAAATAAACATATTTACGGCCTGGAACAAAACAAGGCATTTATGACAAATGCCCTGGAGGAAAATGTTTAAATAACTCAACCGTTATGCTTAAAGTTTCAAATAAATAAAGCAAACAAGTCAAAACTGGGGCTTCCTCGGATTTTGCTGCTTCACAATAAAAGCTTAAAAAACAGGGGACTTCAATTGTGAAGAATTGAGAGACTAATTAGTGGAGATTTGTTAGCGGCTATTCTTCAATAATGTTAAATGTTTATGCAGAAGTCAAGTTAACGGTGTTACAAAGGCAAAAAGTAACGCGGCACCTCTTTAATCAGGCTGGCCACGTAGAGCGCTGTGAGTGGCGTCTGCTCGGCCACTTTCATCACCACCGTGTTGCCGGTGGCCAGAGCCGGGGCGATCTTCCAGGCCTGCATCAGCAGAGGGAAGTTCCACTGCAGGAAGAGAAGGGGAGAAACGCGAGGAGTAAACGCCAGTAAAACCTCCGACAGGACAACTCCATCGCCATTGGCTGTGCGGCATGCGCCCTCAATGACTTGTGTTCCGATTTGTGTTAAGACACTTTGAACCCCACCAACGTAGCGGTGACGCCAAAAACATGCCGGCGGTCAGGGAAAACAGTAGAACCAGTCTCAACTTAACATACCAAACATAAATGAGAGTTAATAACCTGGTGGATTATTGTGCAACGTGAGCCGTATCCCAACTGTTGAGCAACGTTCAACAGCTGATAACAGCTGCACACAAGCCGCTACCCCACCCGCCGAGTTTGCCTTCAAATGGGGGGAATAAACGACATTCAGAGCATCAATGTAGCCAAACAACTATGAACAGTTTGGCGATATCGCGTTTGCCTGATTAGAGAATAAAGTCACTCCCGCATATCTGTGTTCTTACCGGGGCCTTTGAACTCTATGGGCGGTTACAGCTGATTACATTGTCTTCAGGTAAACACGGTTTAGTGTTGTTAGTCAGCTACAAGCCGGGGTCGCCATGTAGAGACGCTTCAGAATGATAGTTAAAAAAAGAGGTTTCCAAAGTGTGAGGCCGAGGGCCTCGTCTCCGACGATCATGTTATCTGATCCCACAGACAACAATTCATTCAAGGTTGCCCAATATTGCGGTTTGACACCACGTTAGACTGTAATCAGACTGTTAACCACACAGTCATAATTCCTTTCTGACTCTGGGACAGTCAAAGCAGCATTTGAA
This sequence comes from Gasterosteus aculeatus, assembly GCF_964276395.1. NCBI lineage: Eukaryota > Metazoa > Chordata > Actinopteri > Perciformes > Gasterosteidae > Gasterosteus > Gasterosteus aculeatus. The sequence continues at coordinate 18,113,407 of NC_135707.1, read as the reverse complement.
GGAACGGTGAACATTTTAAAACCACAAGCTTCTGCTTGGATTCGTGGCGCAGAAGTGATCATGTGCACCGGATGAAAATAAAGAAATACAAGAAGAAAAAAAAAAGAAACTTCCCTTGTTTTGCGCAATCCCTGGATGCCTACGCCTTTTTGCTTATTTAATCCCACAGACACTGAACAAATTAGCAAAGAGGACCCAATATTTCTGTTTGACATAACATCTGACCTCTGGCTCTGTGAAAGAAAGAAAGTCCCCTAAAACTGTTTTGATCCGAACTCTCTCTTCACAGAGGGATGCACGCATATTAGAAACCTTTCTTCCCTCACCGGTATGATCTGTCCACAGACTCCGATGGGTTCATGTCGGGTGTAGCAGAAATAATCTCCGTCGATGGGGATGGTCTTTCCCTCCCATTTGTCCGCCCAGCCTGCGTAGTACCTGAACACAACCACCAGGTTTCAACCCACTTTAATAGAGCAGAGCTGCTAGTTCTCAGTTCCCCCCCCGTGTGGGGGACTGAAACATGCACAGACTGAGTCAGTAACCAGCCGGTGTTGGATTACGTCTGCATTTAGTGACTCGCTGTGTTCTTCACCTTAAACATTTCACCACGGTGGGCACATCCACGGCGTAGGAGATGGCGTACGGCTTCCCATTGTCAAGGGTCTCCAGTTCCTGTGCAAACAGCAAAATATACAGTGGAGCTGTGTAATATTATGTGATAAGATGCATTCCAAATATCATAGAATAAACAGAAAATGCTGTTTTTTTGAGTAGGAGTAGGTTCCCCACTCAGTGGTTAGCAAAAATCAGTGGCAAAGCAAAAGGAATACAAAATCAATAAGGTCAAAAGAGTTTTGTGAGAATAACAACAACCATGGGAATAAAATCGGAGTAGAACGGCCCCCACAATTCAAACCAATGTAGCGACAACCTTTTACTTTCCGTAGAAATACTGACTGAATTCCGCATAGGGGAAAAGAAATGCTAAAGACATTTTAAAAGCGATGACCAAGAATGCACAATTACAATAATATTGTAGAAAAGTAAATAGGCCGTTTTAGAAAATCTGTCCTGCTCTAATCTGGGATTTTTGGAGAAAGTTACTTTTTCTTTTGACATTCAACAACGACTCACAGCAAGGTAGGCGGCATCCCGCTCGATGGCATCGGCCAATCGGTTGAGTAGCAGGCCGCGGTGAGAGGCGTCCATCCGTCGCCACGGTGACCCCAACCTGAAGGCATCACGTGCGGCTTTCACCGCCTTGTCCACATCTGCCTGAAAATACGAAATGATTGATGAATGAACTTAATTAAAAAAGTATATTACCGTGAAAATGTATATTTGGATGACATAACTATATTTTGAGTGTCTCAATGTAAAAATGCAGATCCTCATGCAGCAGATGCACCTTCAATTCAGATTCAGTTGGACACCTAGTTCCATGTCAGCTTGGTGTCATTGTCCAGCTCTACTGTGTGTCATGTACAAATCCCACCATCACGAAAACCAAACTGAATCAGCCCGTATACGTCTATGAAAGGAGTCTACCTTGTCCGCCTCAGCAACTTGACAGATGACCTCCCCAGTCGCTGGGTTGATAGTGGGGAAGGTTTTCCCACTGGAGGCATCCTGCCACTGGTTGTTGATAAAGAGCTGAAACGTTAAAATATTTGATTAAACGGCAGCATTTGTATCAAACACTTAGATCACCGCTAAAGAATGAAAAACTACAAATAAATGATATTGTTCCGCATCTGGTTTTTACCTTTTCTCCCCCTGTGAATCAATAAAGCCTTTTGTAGGATCTATTTATTTGATGTTAGTATTTAGGTCATCTTATTTGTGCTTAATATTGTTTATTAGGCTACATGCTAATTTAGGTTGGATTGTTTGATATATTAAGGTTGCTTAGATTTGTTTTGACGTTGTTTAAACTTAATTTGGTTGCTTTAGATTACACTAGGCAACCGAACACGGTGGGTACCTGGGAAGGCCGGTTCAGGACCAGCATGACTGGAGAAGCAGCGACAGGTGATTCGGTTTTCTTCCATTTTTTTGGCTAGATACATTTGAGAAAACCAGCAAGCGAAACACAAACCCACGGGGCAACAGCGGCCCTTTGATTAATATTTGTTTCTTTTATTTATCGGGCAAAAGGCCACAACGTTTGCGACCTTGGGTCACATAAGGAGGGGAGCCTATCTTGGAATTGCCACTCCTCAATGTTCCATTTGTGATACACTTTAAGGGAGTTAATGAGTGTCCTTAGAGAGGCAAGACTGGCTTTTGTGATTTGGGAAGAACAAATAATGTCGATGGCCGTAACAGATGAGCAATAGCAGCAACACATCTGACCCACCCCAAAAAACATGACGCGGGTCACAGGGAACTTCTCTTCCCAGAGACATTTCAGCCATCAATAAAGTGTATCCACTGTGTGCAGGCTCCTGCCAGATTCTACAAACATACATTATACATAGTATATCTGCATAGCAAGATGTGAAAAAAAATCTTAAACCCAAATACCAGAAATTTAGAAGTTGTTAACAATAACAGAAAAAAATGAACCTGCATTCTTTCTGGTGGTTGCAAAGAGAAATCTGATTGTATTTGATGTCCATGATAAAGTGTACTTCCGCCTTGGTTCCTACAGCTGGAGTAGCTACTAAACATGTATTATTATACCAAACGACCAAACGTAAATTTAGTGTAGCCATATTTAGTAGCCTATGACAGTGACTGATTATATTAAGCCTATTTTTTCCTGTAAGATCCTATGCTATAGTTGCAGAAGCCCTGCGCGGTTAATAATTGACGCTGTATGAATGTCAATAACCTCAGGATGGGAAACGTCTCTCTGCCACACAGAGTTACGCAATGGGAGTGCATGCATGCACGGTCTATAATGCCGTCTGACCCTCATCTGAAGGCTGCTCTGGACACTTCATACGACATAGAAAAGAGTTCAATAGAAACTTGGCGCACGTGGATCCTGGATCAGAGCTCGAGGCGGATCAAACCGCGGACGTTACTTTAACAGATTCGTGTTACATTACGCGGTTCCACGCGTTTCAGTCGCGTTCAGCGCGTACACGACACGCACTCGTTGGCTGCAAGGGCTCGACCGACCCGCGGGGCGTTCGCTGCGGTTAGCCGCAGCTCGGGTTACCTTGTTATAGTGGACCTCCGGGCGGGTGTTGGGTGCAGGGATCGCGGCGGCAGAGTAGTGGCACACCGGCGGTCGGCTCAGTCCGGGAAGTGCCCGAGAAAACACCGTGCGGATCATGGTGCTTTTTTAAATTCCTGCAGCTCAACGCAACTCCTAAAACCTGCGTTCCGCCTCTGGGAAAGGGGGCGGGGCGCGCAGGGGGCGGGGCTAGACCTCCGGCTCGTTCACATTCGTCACTATTCTGGGTGGCAAAGTTCACTTCCACCAACTATTTTTATCACTGTTTATTTTACAGTCGGCGTGGTTGCTAGTGCTGGTTCCAACTTTTATCCTAATCAGTCTTTATTTAAATTTTAAAAAGGGCAATAACACCTTTCTCTTCTCCAGTATGTCCTCTCCCGGGCTCCGTACTTTCAGAATTTGTTCAGAAGTGAAAGTTTAATAACTTCCTATTTCACTGAGATGTTCAAGAAAATGCTTCTTTCTCTACATTGTGCTTACAATAATCCCATATCGTCAACATAAGAGTCCAACTAGGATTTCCCTATATATTCTTACATGTACAATTGCAATGGCTCTAGTTGAACATTTAAATGTTCTCGGGTAATATAATTATTTGACATAAACACAAACCTTCGGGCCCGTGTACCTTTTGATAGTCCATTTTACCGTAAAATAGACAACGAAAACACTTCTCCGTGTACCTACACGGACTCAACGGGCTGGAGAAGCAATGTACAGAAGAGAGGAATCGATATACAAGATTCACAGACAAATACAATGTGAAGGGGGAACAGAGACGATGACGTCAGAAAAAAAGATTTTCGTTCAAAACCTCACAAAGTTTGAGTTCATATATATTCTCCAAAATAACTAATTGAATCGGCGTTATCCAATGGATATTTCAGTACCTTTGAAAATGGATATGAAAGAATTACTTTTTTTGTTTCGTTTTATTTATTTTATCTTCTAGCCAATACACATTAAACGGGTGCTCTTTTATCAAGCGTCCACGTGTAATGCGCCATCCGAAGCAGCAGGTGGCGCTAATGGTCGTCAATGGTAAATAACTGACTACACTGACCGCTGTAATGCAACCAAACGTTACCAACCTAGAGAAAGAAGAAGAAGAAGAAACAAACGTTACCAACCAAGAAGAAGAAGAACGCGAGGAAGAAAGCTACCGTCGTTGAAGTTTAGCCACAGCCCGTTCTGCATGTAATCCATAATATTTATCTCCATTTAAACATGTATATTACTACAACGTAATTAGGTTAGCTGGTGTAGAAATTAATAAGATAAATGCTTAGTCTTGACATTGGTGGTTAACTGGTTGTGACTGTAACGCTAGTTAGCTGGTTCTTTGCTAACTTAGTTAGCTCGTATTAGCTAACGCTACATAGCATTAAGCGTGTGAAGTCCACTCATTCAGCAAGAGGCAGCGATTCATACCAGGAGCGATAACATTATAAATATAAAGGTAGGCCCAATAGTGGACAACATTCGCGAATGTTCAAGAAAAGATAGACGGTCCCCAGTGCAGCTGCTAAAACAGTGACCATTCCAAAAGCCATCGTTTTTTTAGAGTAAATAATAACATCGGGGTCTTTTTGTCAACATATTTGACGTGAAGTAGTTTAATTGTGCACGTTAGCTAGATTGAGACATTGTTTGGCTGCTCTGATCAATGTGGTTGTCTCACAGCATGGCGGTGAAATCAGGAGAGGAGCGTCTGAAAGAGATGGAGGCTGAGATGGCTCTGTAAGTATCACTGTTAATGATGTTCTAGATGCAGTCGGACCCTAAGGTCACTAATAACGTAAAATGAGGGTCTGTATCGTGTGTGACTAATACACATTAACACCGATTACGTCTTAGTTGCTCACACCACAAGATCCCTTTTTTTGGTCATGTTGAACTTAGATTGTTTTTGGACCAGGTGTACCAATTCCCTCAGAAATGTTCTTTGTATATAAATAAATAGCACTAAGCGGATATAAGCTACCCAGAAGGAAGGTTTGGGTTGATGCAAAAAATACCAATGTTTCTTCTACACAATATCAATCACTTTGGACATAAGATGAATGCGCCACACCTCTCATTAGAAGTCAGTACAAACTGAATTTGGTGTCACAGCTTTCAGAAGAAAATATTTCAAACCTTCAGCGACTAAAACCATCTGACATGATTCTATTTGCAGTCGAGGTCGCAGGTAATCAGCCCAGATAGAGCCCCCCCACACTTGTATGAATACCGGTCTGTCTCTGTACTTGCTGCAGTTTTGAGCAGGAAGTTCTTGGAGGTCCTGTGCAGGTGTTAGGCAGCCCACCTGTCATGGAGGGAGTACCCATGGCGCTCTCTGCCCCAGCGCTTCAAATGGTGCGGCCCATTATAGGCACCAACACCTACAGACAGGTATGTACCTCTCTAGTGTTGTCTGCATAGTGATGTACTACCCAAAATGCTCTTTGTTGAGTGATACATGTAAAGAAACCAATGGACGTCCTGTTTCTTAATTGCAAAATACTCCAAAACAGATTGAGAAACTAATTGTCCTATTTTTTGTGAACAACATCTGTCTTCTAATTTGGGTTCGCCACCTTTCGTCCTTTCGTTTAGGTTCAGCAGACATTGGATGCCAGAGCTGCTAGTTTTGTTGGTCCTCCACCACCAGTGTTTGCAGGACCAGGTGAACATAAACACAACGCAGGTCGCGCAGTAACAAAGCCGGTTATGATATTGATTTTGTATCCTTTTCATTTTATCCAATTCCGTTTTTAGTCTTCAAGGAGTGTTTCTTGTTTCAATTCAATTTCAGTTTTTTCAGAAATGTCATTCTTAGATTTTGTATCATTTCCAGTTTAACAGTTTTTGGTTTGTTTTTGTTCAGAAGCTACATATTGCTATAAAAACAGTGTGTTGTATTTTTTATAATCATTTTAACTATTCAACCAATACAATGTCAGTTTAGTTTTTCTGCGTCTCCGCTCCACTAACTGTGTGACTTTGTGTCCGTTCCAGTCCCTCCGGTCCGTCCTCCCTTGCTGAGACCAGCCTTTGTCCCTCATATCCTGCAGAGACCTGGTCAGGTTCCTTCTAGAGCACAACTTTCCCTTCAAGTCACACACTCATGAGCTGTGATGTAAGATACAAACTTTTCCCCCTGCTTGATTCTCTGCTGTCTTTGTTGGGGCGTTTTGACAGTTGGACCGAGGATGCAGATGATGCGCGGTCCTCCAATGGCACCTCCTCTGCCCCGGCCTCCTCCACCTCCTCCCATGATGCTCCCACCTTCCATGCAGGGACAGTCACTTCCGGGTTCCTCTCAGCCCGTCCAGCACATGGGCAGCCCGCCTCAGGTCAGAGCTCACGGAGCCAAACAGCGACTGTCATGACTTCTTCCCTCAGTTACTCCTCTAATAAACGCAAAGAATAGCGGGTTAAACTCGATTTTTCTTTTGTTGTCGCCATTGTTCTAGTTGTGCCACAACCTGTCTAAAGTGCTCGCCGTGTCTTCTGTGTCTCACCAGGTCCGCAATATGGGCTCCATGCTGTCAAGCCCGCCCACAAGACAGGGGCCCCCGCCCTCCGTCAAACAGACGCCATCGATCTTCCAGGCGGCACCGACTGTCTACTCCGCTCCTCCTGCCCCGTCTGGACACAAAAGAGTTGACGTTCGAGCTCAGAGACAAGCCAGAATGGTAATTACACAGAGGGGGACCTGACGGCCATGGTGTGTTTTAAGAGGACATTGGAGGACGATAAGAAAATCTAGTCTTCATTTTTTAGATTTAGATAAAAACAAAAATAGCCCATCTGGCTTCAGTGGGGAAGTCTAAAATAAGCAAAGACAAACACTGGACGAGGTAGGAATATTAATCTGATCCACAACGTAAACACGACGGCCCGCTGGACATCCCGACTTCAGCCCCTTTTCCGTGTGATGAATAAAATCATCAGAGATTTGGGACAATTGTGATTTTCCTTCAAACATACGAAACGTAAAAGGAATCCGATCTCCTCAAAGCTGTCCGACAACCGGTCATCGAAACACACTTGGTTTAAACAGATGACCCACCATCAGAGAAACAAAGTCCTACGGGTCCCGTGGCGATTTGAAGGCAGCGGGTGGCGCTCACTCTGCTGCCGCCTGAGCATCATGATCCCGTGTGTCTTCCAGGAGGAGCTGGCAGCGCGGGTCGCGGAGCAGCAGGCAGCAGTGATCGCAGCGGGGCTGCTGGACAAGAAGGAGAGCGAAGACAGCGGCAAGGTCATCGGGCCCAACATGCCTGAGCCCGAACCCGCCCACACCGAGGTACACGCAGCTACTGTGAAGCACCGCGGCTAGAAAGGATTCAGCAAGGCGGCCAAGTGGACAATGTTAACAATTATGTGTAGATAGTCGAAGAACTCTTTTCAAAATGTATTAAATATTATATTAATAATGACTTTGATTGCATTTGGAGGATACGTTTGCAGGACAGCGGGAGTGGAAGTGGAAACCATTTCACAAGTTTAGGGAGCTCAATTTACAACGATGTCTGTTTTTGTCTCAGCCCGTGGAAAGTGCTTCGGAGGACAAAAAGAGAGCACGGGCGGAGAAGGTGAGGAAGTGTATCCGCACTGCAGCGGGGACCAGCTGGGAGGACGCCAGTCTGTTGGAGTGGGAATCAGGTACAAAGTCTCTCTGGGTGCAACGGAGGTGCAGGTTCTGGGAGTGACGCACATAACTCGTACCATCTACTGCTAGTTTGGGGGGTCTGAGGAGCGCGTAGATGAAAGCGCGCTTTGTGTAACGTGGTCTTCTGCAGAGAAACGTAGCGGTGCTGCGTGGAAACCTTTCTTTCACTCCACACTACTACTTCGCTTCTGCCTGGAACAAGAAATCGTAATTCGATGAAATATCTCCAGTTTTATTTGTTGTTGACCAGCTGCAGGACAAAGGTAACGCTGTCCGAGTCCCGCATGCTCTTAACATCTCCCTCATCTGCTTTTCTCTGCTCGTTGCAGATGATTTCCGTATATTCTGCGGTGACCTTGGCAACGAAGTGAACGATGACATCCTGGCCCGTGCGTTCAGCAGATACCCGTCGTTCCTCAAAGCGAAGGTCCTCCTGCCTCCACTTCAATGAATTCTATCATTTCAGTTTTTCATTTGCTTTGTTTACACCTCTTTCAGCTATTGTACGGTTACTTACCAGTCATGTGAAGTGTTGGAAACACAGTATATAATATGTACAATATATACATACACGTTTTCACAGCCTTTGCCATTACACTCAAAATTGAGCCCACTCTGCTATATTAAGCTGACATGGTTAAGAAAGACACACACTGGCGTCACAGAAGCGCTGTGAACACTCCAGATGCACTGTATATAGAATATATATATATTCAGTGATTTATTTGTACAATTGATTTTAAGGAAGTCTTTTTGGTGACATGCGTACTCGCTGGAAACATTATTACTTATGATTATATTTTATTTAAGCAAGCCATCCGTCTCACTGTGTGCATCCTGGACAAATGAAATCCTCATGACAAATGTCCCCATCAGGTGGTGAGAGACAAGCGCACAGGAAAGACCAAAGGCTACGGCTTCGTTAGCTTCAAAGATCCAAATGACTACGTCAGAGCAATGCGAGAGATGAACGGTCAGTACACACACACACACACACACACACACACGGAGGTTGCTCTGCTGACGGGTTGCTCTGTAACTGCTCTCATTCTGTATCCAGGAAAGTACGTTGGCAGTCGACCCATCAAACTGCGAAAGAGCATGTGGAAGGACCGCAACATGGAAGTGGTGCGCAAGAAGCAGAAAGAGAAGAAGAAGCTGGGCCTCAGATAGAGTGTGTGTGTGTGTGTGTGTGTGTGTGTGTGTGTGTGTGTGTGTGTGTGTGTGTGTGTGTGTGTGTGTGTGTGTGTGTGTGTGTGTGTTGCAGCAGCCCAGTGGACATCATTGTGTGAGAGCCTGATTGGATCTCGCTGATCAGAAGACGTTCTAGATGTCGACTCTTTTGTTCTTCCTTAAATAAAACCATAATTTCTTAGTTGCTATGGTCACTGTTAATTTTACTAGACGTTAACCAGATTCTTTTTTTTTACAGTAATTGTACTGACTTTGATTCCTGTTCACTGTATTTCGGTATTAGTGGTTTCAAACCTTTTGAAAATGAGGTATTTTACAAGTCTGACAGTTGGCATTTATTCATACGAGGCTTTACATATGTGCAATATACCACACGCTGAAAGCAATAATGGTGTTAATCAGTTCAGATAAAGACAGGCTTCCTAAGTCGTGAAAAACCTGGAACAATCATGAAATTCTAAAATTGTTATTTTTGGGCCTGACATGAAAAATCATCCTTGTTGAATTGTAAACATTAAAAATCGATTCTTTAGGGGCCTAATTGAATAGTAGGGGAAACACTGTATGCTTTAGGATTCTCATTGTTTTCATATATACACAGATTTCATAATGTTTGGTCATGGAAATTTTATTTAGTCTTTGAATCCATTGATCATCACGTGTAAACGTGTCGATAACAGCAGGTCACACGCGGTCATCAAGCAGCTGAGGCACATTGAGGCTTTATTGTATCGGTAGGAAACTGCTGTGCCCAAAGCAATAATATGATTGATAACTAACCACACCTCTTTCGATTAAGACACTTTAATATTACAATTCAACATTGATTGTACATATTTGTGCTGAAGAAAATAGTCTCAACATTTCCAGTGAAGGCAGAAAAATAAGACGTTTTACATATAAATACATGACGCTGGAAAAAACAACACACGGATCCACCTGCTGTCAAACTGATCCCAACAGCTCCTCTGCAGCGGTTCGTCCACTGAAGATGACGTCGTTGACCGACACGCCGTCGTAGGAGGAGCCGATCAGAGACAGCGAGAGGCTTTTGTCCCTTATGAAGCTGCGCATGGACTCTGAAAGGCAGACGGACCCACATTAAAACGCGGCCTCGCCGGGAATGTGGCGCTCTTCAGATGCAGCGTCTACTCACCCACTCTCCGGTAGTGTCCCTGATAGTACTGCGGTATACAGTCCTGACCAGAGGGAACACACCGCACACTTACTAATGATGATGGTACTATTTGGCGTTACTAGCAGGTGGTTCCGAGGTACCACGTATGTGCACTGTCCCGTCCTACCTTCTGTAGAGTCACCCGACTCCAGCTGGGCGCGCTGCTGACTCCCAGCTGGCGGCTCACTGCCTCGGTGGCTGTAGCCAAAAGACGCTCCTCTGTCACCGCACCGGGGTCCCCGAACACTTCCTGGAACCAGGCGCCGCCCATCATCACCTAGGAGACACGGTGGAGGCCTGAGGTCAGAGGTGGTGTCTAACGACGCAGCTCAGTCTGACATCCACTCATTTTACACACGATCCCAATCTGCGCTCTCACACACTTTGAGTTCTGTCTCGTTGTCAAATCCTTGAGTATTTAAGGCTCTCAGGCAGATATTTTCCATAACTCTGCATTGGGTGCTGACTTAGTCCAAGGAAACTACCCACAAGTCATTGCAATGTGATGTTAGAAACGGGATAACCAGTGAAACCATGGAGACGTTAAAAGAGGTAAATAAAGAGGACGGCACACGTGTTCAGACTGTCATTAAAATACATCCATTTAAAACAATGAGGACTAAAAATGGAGAATAAATCAGACGATGTTTATTAACTTATTCATAAAATATTACATTTTTTGTCAGATGCCATTTTGACAAAAAACAGTAAAAGCCTATTTTAACTGACTTCTCATTTTATGAGGGAAGAGCCTGAAAGACGTTCAAATGAGAGACGTATTAAATAAATGCCCTAAATTCTAATCATAGTTTTTGATGTCATGGTGACGTGACTTGTTGCAGCTTTCCCACATTTACACCATTTAACGCCCTTCACAGTCTCTCACACTCAACCACTGAACAGGTGACGGACGGGGGGGATTAGGATTGTGCATTAGTGCAGCCGCAGAGCCGAAGGTCATGTGATCAGAGGCGGGTCAACATGTGAGTGAGTGAGCTACAGACCGTCAGTCTGGTCGTCTGTCCTTCCGGTCTGTTGTGTTGGGGGAAGGGGACGGAGTCGTAGACCACCCCGAGTAAACCCCGGTCCTCTGACGATGGCAGCAGGTGGCCAAACCCCTGTCAACAAACAACGCAGTGTGTGTGTGTGTGTGTGTGTGTGTGAAGAGGGAATACAACGTGCTCGACCCTGAGCCAGGTGGGATTCATTCGGTTTTAAATACACGTTTTAATTCAAAAGCCCCATTGAGAATTTTGTGTGTTTGTCCGACTGCAGTTCTCACCTGTACAGGCAGGACGGAACCCTCGTACTCTAGATTTACCACAGCAACCGTTACCGTGGCGATGTCCTGCAGCAGCTGGATGAGGGGTTGACAGGAGGAGGAGGGCAGGATTGAGGAGAGGGCTGAGGGGAGAGAGAGGGGAATAAATATATATAATATAAGAAAAGGATTTATTATTATCTTTTGGTTATTTTTCTTGTGTTTATTAACTCAATAACAAGTTTGAATGTTTTGTTATTATTTATTCATACACGTCGCTAACATAAGCTTGTTCCTTCTGCGTATCAGAGGACACAAGGGGGGAGGACGGATGTCCCCCAGAGTGCTTCCTTCTCTATTCCCATCATGCAACACAGCACATAACAGTGAACCACCACTTGCCTTTAGCAGGCAGTGCAGAGATGATGTGGTCAGCTGACATGACTCCATCCTCCAGTGTGATCTACACACACACACACACACACACACACACACACGTTATTGAAGCAGACATATATTCTCACAAGAATGTTAGAATCAAAAAGTTGAGCATGTTTTTTGTTTTTCCATTGGTCTTTCGGATATTCAGATAACCTCCCGTCCCAACCAGGTCAATGCAGCAGGTGTCCTCACTGACCTTCCAGCCGGAGGCGGATGGACTGATCTGTTGAACCGCAGCCTCCCTATGAAGCTCCGCTCTTCCACTTTGCCGCAGGTACTCGCCGATGGACTCTGGGAGGGACTCCACTCCCCGCCGCAGGGACCACTGGGCCCACGACTCATCAACAGACCTTTGAGCCAGAGGACCAGGGGGGACCACCGCAGTCGGACCTGAATAAAGCTCACAGGTTACAGAGCGGCCATTGGAGGAGTCATCCGCTGCCTCAACAACAAGTGACCTGGGGGGGGGCTCATGCATACTGTCCCCGGCACGGAAGTCAACCGGAAAGAGAAACCAAAGAAGCGTACCTGAGCCCAGCAGCATGCCGAGCGTCAGGGAACCTCTGCGCTGCTCTGCGTGGTACAAGGCAGGAAAACAAGAGCGCACACTCAACTTCCTGCAGTCCCCTGCAAACACGCCACGACACAAACTGTCCACGGCGATGTCCGCCAGCTGCACACGCACACACACACACACACACAAAGGGGAAGAACATGTGACACAAAGTAGGTTACAGGGAGACAGAACAATAGAGGGGATCTATTGACCCACAGGATTCTTACACTCAGCACAAACCCAACCTCCAGCATTAGACTCTATAGCAGTACGTCTGCATATCACAGAGCACTCGGATTCGTAACGTTCTGACTCCCTCACCTCCTTCCCCAGCCTCCTGGAGACAAAGGAGTGGATGGACTCGTCTTCGCCCTTGCCCTTCCTCACCAGTATCTCCCCAGCAATGTTCAGCAGGAGGGGACGAGAGAAGGGCGGCACGGTCCGCAGAAGTCCACTGCGAAGACAAAAGAGGGGATGTCAGTCCCCGTCCGAGTGTCCCGTAGGAGGACGTGCAGCGCTCACAGCGGAACCAGCGGACCTCATTCCTGAAGGCATCCTGTGCAGCCGCCTGTTGACGTACACGTATCTGTTCTTAGAGGCCACGTGGCTGTAGGTGACTGGCAGAATCTCCCCCCCAAGACCCAGGTCCTCCACCTGCACACACACACACACACACACACACACACACACACACACACACACACACACACACATTTTAATGCTGAAATTACTTTGAATGTCAGAAACGGAAGATGAGGGCATCCTGCTCGGCGTGGGGGGGTCCTGTACGTCTCAGGACAGATTTCCGTGTGTCGTCCGCTGTCTGAGAGGCTGCTCCATGTGCGTTGCGTACAGCTTTCAAAGAGGTGAACTTCTTAGTTCCTTCTAGTGTCCCTGTGGAAACATCTACATCTAATCGCTTCACTTTTAAGTTCCTGCTGGAGGAGCTCTTCGCCTCAGTCCCTCAAGTGGTTACGGCCGGCTTTTTAATACCAATCAATCTTACCTTTAAATGATTCACCGCTGCTTTCAAACTCACCATGTTGAGTGTGTTGCGTCCCACTGCCCCAGCAGGTCGGATCCCCCTGGGTCCGTGTTCAAACACCGCCCCATCGGACCTCCGGGTGGACCACAGCCAACCTCCCAAGCGGCTGCTGGACTCCAACACAACGACCTGGAGGAAAGAAAGGTGGGCGGAGGGGATCAGCATGTGGGCAGGCGTTTTGTTTCATGGTACCACATACAAGTGTATGTCTGTATGTCTGCGTTACCTTGGTAACCTGGGGGCTCTTGCACAGGTAGTAGGATGCTGCCAGACCCCCAATCCCTCCTCCGAGGACTGCAACCGTTGTCATGGCTGACAGAGTGGCACAAAGCAGCGGGGGGGGGGGGGCACAGGGGGAGGGGGTGAGAGGGGGGGGGGCAGTGTTTATGTGGTCTGTGTGCTGTGGCAGGGTGTGTCTGCGACATGAGGCCTGTTGATATACTGATACGGTAAACGCTTTATCAGGCGTCTCACTCCGTCGCCCAGATGTCGGTCCAACTGTCCATCTCTGCAGAAGACAAGGCTTCAGACTGAGGAGCTGTGCAGATTTTGATGCAGTTTTTGCTATTTCAAACTGCAGAAATAAGCTGTAGCTACGTGTCCATCTTCTCTCCTGCGTATCAGTATAATTTCCTGTTCTGGGCCCCTAATATTTACTCACAGAGGTCATATCTGGGACTTTCTTTTGTCTGTCTCTGCACTACATTGCTGTTTGCTTCTCATCCTGCTTGATCCACTTGAACATTTTCTTTGTTTCTCATTTTAATAAATTCTGTTTATAATATTATATATTCGTGCTTTGATGGATAGATATTTGGTTAGGGTGCAACTATATATTTTTGCACAGTGTTATTAATGTATAGGAACATACGGGTAAGTAGATAAATAACATACTTAATACACTGATGAAACCACCTAAAGGACAACAGCTGTGTGTGGTACAAGACAGTGGAAAGTACCCGGATGGGGAGAGAAGAGCAGCTACTAACTATTCTTTATCTTCTGTCACTTCTGTTACTTAACGTGCGTAAGCTGCCTGAGGCTCGCGGTGTCACGTTCACAGACCGACGGCATCAAACACACTTCGCACGGACACGTGACGCTGACTTGGATGTGATTAACTAAAGTGAATTAACTCCATGAGGATGAAACTAGCGACGCGTGTTACCTCTGTTAGTGCGCGCGGGGTCCAGAGTGCTCGTGTCTCATTCGGCGGACAGTCCAGTTGTGTCATAACACCAACGCACACTACTTCCGTCCTCACTCTTTCAGATTAAAAGCATCATCTCGTTCTGGTGTTTGAAGGCATGCAGCAACAATGGCCAGGTGCGTTGTTGCCACCTACTGGTATGGAGTGTGCCCTGCAGTGGTGGACCGGTCTACATTTTACTACATTTATTCTCTGGTCTGTGAATTGATTATTAATAAAATAGTAATTACACAATTACAGTTTTCCTGCAGTGATTTTTATTGTGTGTTTAAAGTTATTATTTTGAGTGATAGAATAGTATCATAAAGGTACGAAAATCTCAACAGTGATGTGAAAGTTATCACTAACCCACACCTTGTTGTGAGCAATTCAATGTTGGAATAAAGGTTTCAAGAAAATAGTTTCTTCATGAAAATGCTGACAAGGACACCTTTTAGTTTTACTTCAGGTAATACAGTATATGATGGTACGCTGGCAGAGTTCAGGTCATAATATCGATTGAGAAACTTAGTACAAATCCAATTAAGGAACATTTTTTATGACACTTTTACCTTTTTTTTAACGATACTATACTTTCACTTTTGGCATACGGCACTTATTTCAGGACATTTACTTTTTTCCTCCTGTAGCAGACTTTTTAATGACATTTTCTTACATGCTCTACCATGACTTTTTGCGACCTATTATTCTTTTTTCAACCTGCTGTACTTTTTTTCATGTTCCATACTACGACCTTCTTTTCTCTGAGTTTGACAAGCATCCTCTGGTTCCATCTTACATCTCGTCTTCTCAGCTCTTTCTGATGAGCTTCCTGGGGTTCTGCAAATGGTCAACTGCTCAAAAAACAAGAGCGCACACTCAACTTCTCAACTCAACTGCTCAAACTGAGACAAAAAAAACACATTGAAGACACACAATCATACAAATAATGAAGTCATGTCATATTCAAGTTCCCAGATGTGAAGAGATGGCAGTGTTCTTGAGGTCCACTTCTCCTTTCATCTGGATGTCCTGGACTCCATCCCCCCTGCTTCTCCTCCCCAACAACTGGAGTATTGTTCTCTCCTTACCAAAAAAGGGGACAAATGAGCTTGGTTGTAATTTCAGTCTCATGAACTCTGAAGTTCTGGACACCGGAGACAATGACTTTCTCAGGAAGTGTAAATTCCGATGAATGATGTCTGAATGACAGAGAACACCTGTGCTGGTGTGTGTGAAGCTTGTCTTCTCCTCAGACGTCATCTATTGAGGCTGTAGTAAAAAATGTATGACAAATAAAACCACTCGTCTTCACATGGAACATAATTTAGTTTTAAGTAAAAACCACACATGACATGAGTGTAATACACGTGTAGGAAACGGTTACATAATAAAAATTAGCACTGGGAGGTGGAAAGTTTTGCTTTTTCATGAACATGACCAACATAAGCAGGATATGGACTAACCTTAAGACCCTTCAGTCACTTTAATTGCAATAAATTACATGAAAGTAATACATTGGTTTCCAT
Source organism: Gasterosteus aculeatus (assembly GCF_964276395.1). NCBI lineage: Eukaryota > Metazoa > Chordata > Actinopteri > Perciformes > Gasterosteidae > Gasterosteus > Gasterosteus aculeatus. The sequence goes on along the minus strand of NC_135707.1, from coordinate 18,097,162 downwards.
AACAATTCAACCTTTCTTTCCTTTTGAGTTTGTCTCAATGATTTATTTTTTTATGGCCTTCTGCCCATCAGCGACAATCGTTTTTCCTTCCTCCTGAAGTTGTGAAAACAATACATATGCAATCATTATTAGGGAGAGTGCATGTTGAAATTCAGCATGACCATTCATTTTGAAGCAGATACGAAGTCAATTGACAAGCGGACTATCATATATGACATTAATCAAAAGTAAAGATGTCTCTTTTAATGATGTAATGATGGACGTAGAATGACACCTCTCACTGGGGGAAGAAGCCAGACCTTGTGCGGGAGTAGGAGCTCAGTTGTATTGGAGTATCAGTTGGATCTGGTGGGCCTTACCTCTATGCACAGCCTCGGCTCCAGAACCGCACACATGGATGGGGGTGGACTCTATTCTACTGTTGTCACGGTGTAGTTTTATTTCCTGCCTTATTTTGTAGTTTCTGCTTCTTGTCTCCCTGGGTAACTTCACTTCCTTCCTTGTCCTGTCATCCCCTGTGATTGTCTGATTGTTTCCACCTGTGTCCAATCACCTGCACCTCCCTAGATCTAGGCTAGTTTGGCAAGACAGCCTTAAAACGTATAAGAAGGCTCTCCGTAACGCAAGAGCATCTTATTACTCATCATTAATAGAGAAAAATAAAAACAACTCCAGGTTTCTCTTCAGCACTGTAGCCCGACTGACAGAGAGTCACAGCTCTGTCGAGCCGTGTATTCCTTTGGACCTCACTAGTAACGACTTCATGAACTTCTTCAATGATAAGATTCTGACTATCAAAGAGAAAATTGATGGTCTCCTGCCTTCAACCAGTGCCGACCTGTCCTCCGATGTAGGAACCTTGGATGCAGCAGTGGGCCCTGATGCCTGTTTGGATGCCTTCTCTTCCATCAACCTTGATCAGCTGACTTCTTTATTTTCAAAGTCTAAATCTTCTACTTGTCTCTTGGATCCGATTCCGACCAAACTGCTTAAGGAAGTTTTTCCTTTAGTTAGCACATCCTTATTAGATATTATGAATCTGTCTTTGTTGACAGGACATGTACCACAGTCCTTCAAGGTAGCTGTAATTAAACCTCTTCTTAAGAAACCTACTCTTGCTCCAGAGGTGTTGGCTAACTACAGACCTATCTCTAATCTTCCCTTCCTCTCTAAGATCCTTGAGAAATCCGTCGCAAATCAATTATGTGACTTTCTACAAAACAATGCTTTGTTCGAGGATTTCCAGTCAGGATTCCGAGTGCATCACAGTACAGAAACAGCACTGGTGAAAATTACGAATGATCTTCTACTTGCATCGGACCAAGGACTCATCTCTTTTCTTGTCTTGCTGGACCTCAGTGCCGCATTTGATACCATAGACCATTGTATCCTGTTGCAGAGACTAGAACATTTAATTGGTATCAAAGGAACTGCACTCAGCTGGTTTAAATCCTACCTATCGGACCGATCCCAGTTTGTGCTTGTAAACGGTGAATCCTCAAAGACCACCAATGTTGGTCACGGAGTCCCACAAGGTTCTGTACTTGGACCGATTTTATTTACCCTCTATATGCTTCCTTTGGGCGATCTTATCAGGAAACACCACATAAACTTCCATTGTTATGCAGACGATACTCAACTGTATCTGTCGATCAAGCCAGAAGAGACGGACCAGTTAGTTAGACTCCAAGAATGTCTTGGAGACATCAAAACTTGGATGACCGGCAACTTCCTGATGCTAAACTCAGAAAAAACGGAAGTTATCCTGATAGGCCCAGAGCGCCTTCGAAGCCAGCTGTCGCGTGATACAGTTTTTATGGATGGAATTGCTCTGGTACCCAGCAGCACCGTCAGGAATCTGGGAGTTCTCTTCGACCAGGATATGACCTTCAACTCGCATATAAAGAAGACTTCAAGGACTGCCTATTTTCATCTACGTAACATATCAAAAATCAGGAACTTCCTGTCTCAAAGTGATGCAGAAAAATTAGTTCATGCGTTTGTCACTTCCAGACTGGACTACTGTAATTCTTTGTTATCAGGTTGCTCTTATAAATCTCTTAAGCCTCTCCAGCTGATTCAGAATGCTGCAGCACGTGTATTAACAAGAACTAAGAAAAGGGATCATATCACTCCTGTATTAACTTCTCTGCACTGGCTCCCTGTTAAATCAAGAATAGATTTTAAGGTACTTCTCCTCACCTACAAGGCACTTGCTGGTGAGGCACCGTTGTATCTTCAAGAGCTTGTAACACCGTATTGCCCTACAAGGCAACTGCGCTCCATAGATGCTGGGTTACTTGTTGTTCCTAGGGTTTTAAAAAGTAGGCTGGGGGCCAGAGCCTTCAGTTATCAAGCTCCTCTTTTGTGGAACCAGGTTCCACTTTCAGTCCGGGGGGCAGATTCGGTTAGCTCTTTTAAAGTAAAACTTAAAACGTTCCTCTTTGATTCTGCCTATAGTTAGGGCTGGCTCAGGTTAGTCCGGACCAGCCCTTAGTTAAGCTGCTATAGGCTTAGAATGCCGGGGGAATTCTTAGGACACACCGAGCTCCTCTCTCACGCTCTCTTTCTACCATAATTCAAGTTTTATTAATGCACATGACTAATTCAGCTTCTTTCCGGGAGTTTTTTTTTGTGCTTTCGCCCCTATCAGGTCTCCATAGATCGTGGTTCCTTCGGGACCCTGGTCCTGACACCTACTGTGGCCATGCTGACGCCTGCTGCTGCCATCATCATCATCATCATCATCATTATTTTAGATATTAATCATATTACTTTACTCATAAACCGACATTACCCTCTCCTAAAATCTCTGTGCTCTCCCTCCCCACAGGATTCTGTGGATGGTGGTTCTATCTGATGGTGGTTGCCTCTGCAGTGGTCCTGCTGTGCGCCTGGCTTACTACTCACAATTACTTGAATCATTTCTGTCATAGGAATTGCATGTATTATACATTGTTCATTCTGTACACATGGCATCCATTGTAGTCTGTCCATCCCGGGAGTGGGATCCCTCCTCTGACGTTCTCCCTAAGGTTTCTTCCCTTTTTTCCCTCTTGTAAGGGTTTTTTCATTTTTTGGGGAGTTTTTCCTGTGCCGATGGTGGGTTTCGGGGCAGAGGATGTCGTATGTGTACAGACTGTAAAGCCCTCTGAGGCAAATTTGTAATTTGCGATTCTGGGCTATACAAAATAAAATGACTTGACTTGACTTGACCTAGTGTATTTAAGCAGTGTGTGTCTCTTGTCACTTGTCGCGTCATTGTCTATGGTCCTGGATGTTCCTCGTTCCTGCCTGCCTTTTTGCCCCCTGTTCCTGTGTGTGTTTTTGCCCGTTGGCCCCTTTGCTTTTTGCCTTTGTACGATTAAAGTCTCTTTTGTTTAAGAACTCTGCATTTTGAGTCCTGCCCTCCCACGCACCCCTGACAAAATGACGAGACCACTTAAGGACTCAGCAGAGTTTTTCCCCGGGAAGAGTTCAGGAGAACCCGTCTGGCTATGGGCAGTCCACGCAGTCTCCAACGGGCCGCCCGTAGTGGGGTTCCCGGCGGATCACGCTGGGAGTGCGTGACGGACTTCGCCGTCCAGCTCCAGGCCTCCTATGCCCTCCACGCTGGGCCGCAGCGCACCAAGTCCCGCGCTGGGCCGCAGCGACCTCCCAACCCCGCTCGGCCGCAGAGCAGAGACTTCCGCGCTGGGCCGCAGCGGCCTCCTGATCTGGCCCCGAGACTATAGGCCCCGACCCTGGTTCTGTCCCAGCGGCCTCCTGATCTGGCCCCGAGACTATAGGCCCCGACCCTGGTTCTGTCCCAGCGGCCTCCTGATCTGGCCCCGAGACTCCAGGCCCTGACCCTGGTTCTGGCCCCGAGACTCCAGGCCCCAACCCCGGTACCACCCCCGAGACTCCAGGCCCCACCCCGCCAGTACCGGCCCCGAGACTCTCAGCCCCGACCCCGCCAGTACCGGCCCCAAGACTCGCAGCCGCGACCCGACCAGTACCGGCCCCGAGACTCATGACTCTGACTCGACCAGTACCGGCCCCGAGACTCACGGGCCACAATGGGTTGTAAAATTTGACGGAAGAGCCGGGCCAAGAACAAGTGTTTGTGTGAGCTAATATAAATGACATGTGAAAAATCATTACATGTAACGGACCGTCTCATCCAGCCGAGGAAACGCTGCCTGCCGTCGCCAGAGAACAGAGCAGAAAGGTCAGCGTGGATCTCTGCTGGCCGACAGTCTGTTAAACGGATCTTCATGTTTCTCTGAAGCACCAGTCAGCTAAACCTAGACAGCTGAGCTAAAATAAGGAAGCGCACATTCAAACTCGCCGCAGCGTAAAATAGTCGTCATGGTCCGTGTGAGCGAGCGTTCTGGGTTCGTGGATGACGCGTTAATATCCGCCGTACGGGGGACGTACTTTTCCCGTCAGGTGCGTGCGATATTAGTGGGAAAAAAGTATTGTGACTTCGTCAACCACCAACATTTTCGTCTCGTCTCGTTAACAAAAGTTAGAATAGATTTAGTCATAGTTTTTATTTTTTAAGTTAAACCTCCTTGAAAGACCAGGGTGTGCCTCTTTTGTGTGCAGCCCACAACAGCGATTGGCCGGAAAGAGTGTGAGCCACTCAGCAGATGGCAAACTCTGCACAGGTGGACTCCAATCACCTCCATTACCTCTGGATCCGGGAAGCACCTGCAAGACAAGGGGGAGGGACAGAACAACACAGAGGAAAAGCTCTGCAGGCATGTAACAATGTTATTACTAAGTCATTGGTGTTTGTCTATGAAGTCGTATAAAGTATTTATTTTCACCCATTCAGATATTAAACTGTCAGTTGTACAACCTAGGCATTTCAACAATATTGACCAACAAGCAAAATGTTATCTATCCATCCATCCATCCAACTTCAGCAGCCTATCCGGGGTCAGGTTGCGGGGGCAACGGCTCCAGCAGGTGACCCCAAACTTCCCTTTCCCGGGCCACATCTACCAGCTCTGACTGGGGGATCCCAAGGCGTTCCCAGGCCAGTGCAGAGATATAATCTCTCCACCTAGTCCTGGGTCTTCCCCGGGGCCTCTTCCCAGCTGGCCGTGCCTGGAACACCTCCCTAGGGAGGCGCCCAGGGGGCATCCTCACCAGATCCCCAAACCACCTCAACTGGCTCCTTTTGACGCAAAGGAGCAGCGGCTCTTCTCCGAGCTCCTCACAAATGGCTGAGCTTCTCACCCTATCTCTAAGGGAGACGTTAGCCACTCTCCTGAGGAAACCCATTTCGGCCGCTTGTACCCGTGACCTAGTTCTTTCGGTCATGACCCGTCCTTCATGACCATAGGTGAGGGTAGGAACGAAGATTGACCGGTAGATCGAGAGCTTTGCCTTCCGGCTCAGCTCTCTTTTCGTCACAAAGTTGCGGGAAAAAGCGAGTGCAATACCGCCCCCTGTCACACATACGTCCACATCATAGTTTATTTTTCATCTTCACTGGGTGTTCACATCATAGTCTATTCATCTCCACTGCATGTTCACTAACTCTCCTGTCATTTCAGATCCTCCCACCTCGTCACCTGATTTCCTGCACCTGGTTCTCCTCACCCTCACCTGTGGTGCCTTCCCTCGTCAGTCACTCACTATTTAAGCCAGTCACATTCTGTTGCTCACTGCCAGATTGTCTTGTGTGTTCTACCAAGTTTTCCAGCGTTTCCCGAAGCCATCCTGTTTTTCTCGATTCCGACCTCGTCTGTTCCTCGACCCCGATTTACCTGCCTGCCCCGTTTTGGATTTGTCTGCCTGTCTGTGTGCCCTCCTGATTCTGACCCTGCCTGTCCTCGTCTACGGATTACCTGCCTGCCCCTCTGGACTTGTTTGCCTCCTGACGGATCTCCCGGTTTTGACCCTGCCTGAACCTTGATTAAAACCCTCCTGTCTTGTCCATCGTGTACGAGTCGTGCATTTGGGTTCTCCCGTACTCCGGTATCAGTAACCGTGACAGTACAATCTGGCCAAACATGAACCCAGCCGACCAAGAACGTACCGAGCCCGAAACCCCGAATCCAAGCAACATGTTGCAGCGCCATGAGCAGCAGCTCCACTTCATGGCTGAGGCCATGCAGTCTATGTCGGCCCGCCATGAGAGCAGCATGGAGTCCCTCCGCGACCACCTGCGGAACCTCGCCGTGGTGACGCGTACTCCGGACGTCACCCCCGCTGCTGCCCAAGCACCCACCTCCGCTCCAATGTCCGACGCACGTCTTCCTCCACCCGAGCGTTGTTCCGGCGCTCCCGGTTCCTGTCGACCGTTCCTGGTACAGTGTTCGCTCGCCTTCGAGCTCCAGCCGTCCGCGTTTCCCACCGAGAGGTCCCGGGTAGCGTACATTGTTTCCTTGCTCACAGGGAGAGCAAGGGATTGGGGAACGGCCGAATGGGCTAAACAGACTTCTATCTGTTCCTCCGTCGCGTCGTTTTCCGAGGCGATGCAGAGGGTTTTTGACCATGCCACTCCCGGACGAGAGGCGGCCCGGGGACTGTTTGGTCTGCAGCAGGGAATACGATCCGTTTCCGACTATTCCATTGACTTTCACACCATGGCAGCGGAGAGTGACTGGAACCAAGCCTCGCTTCGCGATGCCTTCTACCACGGATTATCCAGCCGCGTAAAGGACGAATTGGCAGCTCGGGATCTCCCTGCTGGTTTAGACGAGCTGGTCGCCCTCGCCATTCGGATCGACGGCCGTCTGCGGGAGCGGAGAAGAGAGAGGGTCGCTTGCGCAGCTTCAGGATCACCGCCGCGCCAGTGGCCGGAACCGCGACGGGCACCAACCGAGGGTGGACCTTCTGAGTCTATCGCGGGGCCAGAGGCAATGCAGCTGGGACGGGCTCGACTCGCTCCGGCTGAAAGGCACCGCCGCCTGCAGGCCAACCAATGCATGTACTGCGGTCAAAGCGGTCATTATGTGAACGCTTGTCCAGTAAAAGACAGGGCTCACCAGTCAACCAGAGGGCGCTGGTGAGCCGGGAAGTTAGATTAGAAATGCCCTCTCGACCCCAAATCCATGCCCAGTTGTTTTTCCAGGATAAGAGCTACACTGTTCCGGTTCTGATTGACTCGGGTGCAGACGCCAATCTCCTCGACCAAGACCTGGCCTTCAAGATGGGGATTGAGCAAATCGCTTTGGAAAGACCCATCCGGGCCACGGCGTTGGACGGTCGGCTACTCTGCAGGGTGACTCATCAAACCACCCCGCTGCGCTTGGAGATGTCAGGTAACCACAGTGAAGCACTCACCTTTCATGTACTTCATGCACCTCAACAACCAGTCATTTTGGGGTTTCCATGGCTTAGGAGGCATAATCCGCACATTGACTGGGCTACTGGGACTATATTTGGGTGGAGTCCTCACTGTCACGCGGTTTGTTTAAAGCCGGCGTCTGCCATTAGCCGCTCCGTGTCTCCTGAGTCCCCAGATCTCACGGGCGTACCCGAGGATTACCACGATGTAAAGGAGGTGTTCAACAAGGCTCGGGCCACCTCACTACCGCCTCACCGCCCGTACGATTGTGCTATAGACCTCCTTCCGGGCACCTCGCCCCCAAGAGGGCGACTATTCTCTCTGTCGGCCCCTGAGACTAGGACTATGGAGAAGTACATCAGCGACTCCTTGGCTGCCGGTCTCATTAGACCGTCGTCATCCCCGGCCGGCGCGGGGTTCTTTTTTGTGAGCAAGAAGGACGGATCCCTGCGACCTTGTATTGATTACCGGGGACTCAATAACATCACCATCAAAAACAGGTATCCACTTCCACTCATCTCATCTGCTTTTGAGTTGCTACAAGGGGCAACTGTATTTTCCAAACTAGATCTACGCAACGCGTATCATTTGGTCAGGATCAGAGAGGGGGATGAGTGGAAGACGGCCTTCAACACTCCCAGTGGACATTATGAATATTTGGTCATGCCATTTGGCCTCACTAATGCCCCAGCTGTTTTCCAGGGGCTGGTAAACGACGTTCTCCGCGATCTGCTCAATGTCTGTGTTTTTGTCTATCTGGACGATATTTTGATTTTTTCCAAGTCTACACAGGAGCATGTGATACATGTACGGCAAGTCCTCAAGAGACTCCTTGAGAATCACCTCTTCGTTAAGGCAGAGAAATGCAGTTTCCACACCTCGGAAGTATCTTTTCTGGGCTTCGTCATCAAAGCCGGCAATATTCAGATGGACCCTGCGAAGACCAGGGCGGTGGCAGACTGGCCCCAACCCTCCACCCGCAAAGAACTGCAGCGTTTTTTGGGCTTCGCCAATTTCTATCGGCGGTTCATTCGGAACTACAGTGCTGTGGCTGCTCCTCTCACCGCTCTAACCTCCCCACAAGTGCCCTTTCAGTGGACCTCGGTAGCGGCCAGGGCATTCGGGGAATTGAAAACACGTTTTACCTCTGCCCCTATCCTTGTTTTCCCAGACCCTGCTCGCCAGTTTGTGGTGGAGGTGGATGCGTCGGACACCGGTGTAGGAGCAGTTCTCTCGCAGCGGTCGTCTACAGATCAGAAGGTTCATCCATGCGCCTTCTTCTCCCGGAAACTGTCTGCCACGGAGAGGAACTATGACATCGGGGATCGGGAGTTATTGGCGGTAAAGCTTGCACTGGAGGAGTGGAGACACTGGCTGGAGGGAGCTGACCAGCCGTTTATGGTATGGACTGACCACAAAAACTTAGAGTACATTCGCTCTGCCAAGCGGTTGAACTCCAGACAGGCAAGGTGGGCTCTATTTTTTAACCGTTTCGAGTTTACTCTAACTTACCGGCCGGGCACGAAGAATGCCAAACCTGATGCCCTGTCCCGTCAGTACCAGTCCAGGAGCTGCGTTCAGAGTCCGGAGAACATTCTCCCCCCTGAATGTGTTGTTGGGGCAGTGGCCTGGGAGGTGGAAGAGGAAGTAAAACAGTCTCATACAGCGCAACCGGCACCGAGTGCCTGCCCCGATAACCTTCTGTTTGTCCCAGCGAATCTGCGCTCAAAGGTCCTGCAGTGGGGTCACTCTTCCCGCCTGGCTTGTCACCCGGGAGTGATCCGCACGCTAGCTCTGCTGAAACAACGGTTTTGGTGGCCCACCATGGAGAAGGACGCTAGAGAATTCGTCAGTGCCTGCATTATCTGCGCTCAGCATAAGCCCTCTCACAAGGCTCCATCCGGCCTTCTTCACCCCCTGCCCATCCCTCATCGTCCCTGGTCCCACATTGCCTTGGATTTTGTAACCGGCCTACCCCCATCTGACGGTAACACAGTTATTCTAACGGTAATTGATCGCTTCTCCAAGTCTGCTCAACTCATCCCTCTACCTAAGCTGCCTTCTGCTAAAGAGACAGCAGAATTGCTATTACAGAAGGTGTTCCGCCTGCATGGTCTGCCCGTCGATGTGGTCTCCGATCGGGGGCCACAATTCACTTCTCATTTTTGGTCTGAGTTTTGCAGGCTACTGGGGGCCACAGTCAGCTTATCGTCTGGATTTCACCCACAGTCCAACGGTCAGGCAGAGCGGATGAACCAGGAGATGGAGACTTCTCTACGCTGCATCTCTTCCCGCAACCCCCGCTCTTGGTCCCAGCAACTCCTATGGGTCGAGTATGCCCACAACACACTCCCCAGTTCGGCTACCGGGCTCTCACCTTTCCAATGTTCTAGAGGATACCAACCTCCGCTGTTTCCGGAGCAGGAACTGGAGGCAAGCGTCCCTTCTGTCCAGGCGTTCATTCAGCGGTGTCGGCGCACCTGGAAGCAAGCCCGCTCCACGCTCCTGCGTACCTCGGACCGGTATCAACGGTCGGCTAATAGACGTCGCACCCCGGCACCCTGCTACGTCCCGGGACAACGTGTCTGGTTGTCCGCCCGGGACCTTCCACTCAGAGTGGAGTCCAAGAAGTTGGCGGCTCGATTTGTGGGTCCCTTTCCAGTCTCCAGGGTCGTCAACCCTGCAGCAGTCAGACTCCAGTTGCCGCGGGCCATGAAGGTCCACCCCACCTTTCATGTCTCCAGGCTAAAACCTGTCCTGGAGAGTCCACTTCAACCCTCCTCCAGACCCCCTCCGCCCCCCCAGCTCATTGACGGGGGCCCAACTTACACGGTCCGGCGCCTACTCAAGTCTCGTCGACGGGGTAGGGGGCTGCAGTATCTGGTGGATTGGGAGGGATACGGCCCAGAGGAGCGCTTGTGGGTCCCGTCACGCCACATACTAGACCCTTCCCTGATCAGGGACTTCCACAGAGCACACCCGGACCAGCCCAGTGGGACGTCGAGAGCCGTCCCTAGAGGGGGGAGTTCTGTCACACATACGTCCACATCATAGTTTATTTTTCATCTTCACTGGGTGTTCACATCATAGTCTATTCATCTCCACTGCATGTTCACTAACTCTCCTGTCATTTCAGATCCTCCCACCTCGTCACCTGATTTCCTGCACCTGGTTCTCCTCACCCTCACCTGTGGTGCCTTCCCTCGTCAGTCACTCACTATTTAAGCCAGTCACATTCTGTTGCTCACTGCCAGATTGTCTTGTGTGTTCTACCAAGTTTTCCAGCGTTTCCCGAAGCCATCCTGTTTTTCTCGATTCCGACCTCGTCTGTTCCTCGACCCCGATTTACCTGCCTGCCCCGTTTTGGATTTGTCTGCCTGTCTGTGTGCCCTCCTGATTCTGACCCTGCCTGTCCTCGTCTACGGATTACCTGCCTGCCCCTCTGGACTTGTTTGCCTCCTGACGGATCTCCCGGTTTTGACCCTGCCTGAACCTTGATTAAAACCCTCCTGTCTTGTCCATCGTGTACGAGTCGTGCATTTGGGTTCTCCCGTACTCCGGTATCAGTAACCGTGACACCCCCGCTGCTCCGATTCTCCGGCCAAACTCACACTCCATCTTCCCCTCACTCGTGAACAAGACCCCGAGGTACTTGAACTCCTTCACTTGGGGTAAGGACACGTTCCCTACCTGGAGTAGGCAATCCATCGGTTTCCTGCTGAGAACCATGGCCTCAGATTTAGAGGTGCTAATCCTCATCCCGACCGCTTGACACTCGACTGCGAAACGCTCCAGTGAGAGTTGGAGGTCACAGACAGAAGATGCCATCAGGACCACATCATCTGCAAAAAGCAGCGATGAGATCCGCAGCCCCGCGAACTGTAGACCCTCCTCCTGACTATGCCTCGATATCCTGTCCATGAAAACCACAAACAAGATTGGTGACAAGGCACAGCCCTGGCGAAGGCCAACCCCCACCGGAAACGCCTTCGACTTACTGCCGAGCACCCGAACACAGCTCTCGCTTTGGGCGTACAAGGATTGGATGGCCCCAAGCAAGGACTCCCGCAGCACCTCCCACAGTTTCTTTCGTGGGACCCGGTCGTACGCCATCTCCAAGTCCACAAAACACATGTAGACTGAGCATACTCCCAAGCCCCCTCCATGATCCTGGAAAGAGTAAAGAGCTGGTCCGTTGTTCCACGAGCAGGACGAAAACCGCATTGTTCCTCTTCAATCCTTGGTTCGACTATCGGCCGGACCCTCCTTTCCAGCACCTTGGAGCCGCCCAGGTGTTGTCCGTCTAGACCCCCCCCTCTCACCGCCACCCATGCAGCAGCGCACCCCAACCTATTACCACCTGTGGTGGGTGTGGCCATGGGAGGGAGGGTAGAGGGGGGCCGCGTCACTCCGTCGGCCTAAGCCCGGCCACCAGGCGCCCGCTGTCGAGCCTGCTGCGGCCTTGCTTGCCCTCTGGGCCACGTAACTTGTTCTCTTTTTGGACCATTCTTCGTCAGGCCCCTCGCCTGAGGTCACTTTGCCATGGGTAACCCTAACAGGAGCACCAGGCTCCAGGCAACACAGCCCTCAGGTTCATTGGGACACGCAAACTTCTCCACCTCGATAAGGTGACGGTGCCCGGAGAAGATCTATGTGTGTGTCTTCATGTGTTTATGTCATTTTTGTCTATGTGTGTGTATTTATGTATTTTTTGTCTATGTGTGTTTATGTGTTTATGTAATTTTGGTCTATGTGTGTGTGTGTTTATGTATTTGTTGTGTGTGTGTGTTTATGTATTTGTTGTCTGTGTGTGTGTGTGTTTATGTATTTGTTGTCTGTGTGTGTGTTTATGTATTTGTTGTCTGTGTGTGTGTGTTTATGTATTTATTGTCTGTGTGTGTGTGTTTATGTATTTGTTGTGTGTGTGTGTTTATGTATTTGTTGTGTGTGTGTGTTTATGTATTTGTTGTCTGTGTGTGTGTGTTTATGTATTTATTGTCTGTGTGTGTGTGTTTATGTATTTGTTGTCTGTGTTTATGTATTTGTTGTCTGTGTGTGTGTGTTTAGGTATTTGTTGTCTGTGTGTTTATGTATTTGTTGTCTGTGTCTGTGTGTTTATGTATTTATTGTGTGTGTTTATGTATTTATTGTCTGTGTGTGTGTGTGTTTATGTATTTGTTGTCTGTGTCTGTGTGTTTATGTATTTGTTGTCTGTGTCTGTGTGTTTATGTATTTATTGTCTGTGTCTGTGTGTTTATGTATTTGTTGTGTGTGTTTATGTATTTATTGTCTGTGTGTGTGTGTGTTTATGTATTTGTTGTCTGTGTCTGTGTGTTTATGTATTTGTTGTCTGTGTCTGTGTGTTTATGTATTTGTTGTCTGTGTCTGTGTGTTTATGTATTTATTGTCTGTGTGTGTGTGTGTGTGTGTTTATGTATTTGTTGTCTATGTGTGTGTGTGTTTCTTGTCTGTGTTTATGTATTTTCTTCTTTTTTTTGTGCGTTTTAGTGCACTTTAGGAGTTGACTGCCCTCACAGCAATGCGTTTTGGTGTCTGTGTGTGGGGGTCATTGGTCTTGATCTGTAGCCGGGCCTTAGAATAGCTTGTACCACTTTTTCTTTGGCTTGTTGATCTGACATTGAAGGGCTTCCACATGAGAGCTTAAGGAGATGTTGTTCTCCTGGTACTCCTCCTCCCTTGCCAAGGATTGTTTTGCGATCTTAAGGAGGTCGGACCTCTCCTGGTTCCATTCGTGACGTTTACTCTCTCGGTCATCCTCAAACTTCTTGATCAGAGAAGCTAGGAGGTTTTTGTGGTCCTCCTCCTGCGTCTCTTGCTTGGTAACACAGTTTCTGTTGGAAGTTTCAAGGTGTGATATCATGTCCTGAAAGCTGAGGCGCTGCCTTTCTAACGAGTCATCTTTGTCTTTACGAATTGTTGAGATCAGCTGTTCTTGGGATGCCTGGTTTCTTTCAAACGTCTCCGCAGCCTCCTTCTCCATTGTTTGAAAAAGAGTGACGTTCCTCAGCAGGGCATGTTCGAGGTCCGTGGATGTTTTATTCAGCCTGGCTGTGAGGTGAGACCTCTCCTGCTCCCACTCAATAGTACGGCTTTTGCTGACTGTGTCTTGCGTCTGCAGCTGTGCGGTGAGGAAGGAATTTTCCTGACGCTGGGTTTCTAACCGAACATTGATAACTTTCATAGCTAACAAGGTCTCGTTGGACTTAGCTTTCTGTTCTTCTAGCTGGCCTTGATGGGCTGATATGATTCTCTCCAGCGTCTGCTTGGCCTCTGTCTCTGTCTTCACCTGGGCTTGAAGAACGTCACGGACTTCTGTCAGGGAAGACCTCTCCTTTTGCCACTCAAGACGTGCATTATGCAGGCAATGCTCACTCTTAAGGAGAGCAGCCTTGGTGCTTTCGTTGATTTGAGTCTGTTCGTCCAGTTTAGCTTGGCTTGAGGCCTTGAATTGTTGCATTTCACCTTGGTTGGTCGTCATCTCCTCACTCTTGAGAAGGTCCTGTGATGCTTTCAGGGCTGCAGCCATCTTGTCTCTTTCCGCTCTCTGTTTGCTCATCGTGTCCTCTTGGAAAGCCTGGAATAATTCCTTTACTTGCTTTACTGCCTCCTGCTGGTTTTTAAGAGCTTCTGCCAACGTTGATATTTCAATTTGTTGCTTCTTTGTTTGAGCCCTCTCAATTTCCAGTTGACTTTCCAATTCAAACTCCACGTTAGTTTTAGCCAGCTTCAATTCAGCACGGACCTTCAACATCATAGCCTCCATGTCATTTTGAAGGGCCTGTTTTTCTCCCTTCATCCGCTCAGCTTGGAGCTCGTCCTGTGTTGCTTTTAGAGTGGCTAAGATCCTGATTGTCTCCTCTCTCTGTTCGTCCATCTCTTGATCAACTGCATGGGTCTGCGTGCCCATGTGTTGACCCTCAGAATGAGATAAGTGGACACAGTGTTCTTTGAGGGAAACCTTTTCCTGTTGCCACTGGAGATGACCGGCCTTCAGGTCCTGCTCAGACTTTTCCAGAGCGGCCTTGAGCTTAATGATAGCATCCCTTTGTTCGTCCAGTTTAGCTTGGCTTGAGGCCTTGAATTGTTGCATTTCACCTTGGTTGGTCGTCATCTGCTGAGTGGTGAAGTGCTCACTCTTGAGAAGGTCCTGTGATGCTTTCAGGGCTGCAGCCATCTTGTCTCTTTCCGCTCTCTGTTTGCTCATCGTGTCCTCTTGGAAAGCCTGGAATAATTCCTTTACTTGCTTTACTGCCTCCTCTTTGTTTTTAAGAGCTTCTGCCAACTTTGATATTTCAATTTGTTGCTCCTTTGTTTGAGCCCTCTCATTTTCCAGTTGGCTCTCCAATTCAAACTCCACGTTAGTTTTAGCCAGCTTCAATTCAGCACGGACCTTCAACATCATAGCCTCCATGTCATTTTGAAGGGCCTGTTTTTCTCCCTTCATCCGCTCAGCTTGGAGCTCGTCCTGTGTTGCTTTTAGAGTGGCTAAGATCCTGATTGTCTCCTCTCTCTGTTCGTCCATCTCTTGATCAACTGCATGGGTCTGCGTGCCCATGTGTTGACCCTCAGAATGAGATAAGTGGACACAGTGTTCTTTGAGGGAAACCTTTTCCTGTTGCCACTGGAGATGACCGGCCTTCAGGTCCTGCTCAGACTTTTCCAGAGCGGCCTTGAGCTTAATGATAGCATCCCTCTGTTCGTCCAGTTTAGCTTGGCTTGAGGCCTTGAATTGTTGCATTTCACCTTGGTTGGTCGTCATCTGCTGAGTGGTGAAGTGCTCACTCTTGAGAAGGTCCTGTGATGCTTTCAGGGCTGCAGCCATCTTGTCTCTTTCCGCTCTCTGTTTGCTCATCGTGTCCTCTTGGAAAGCCTGGAATAATTCCTTTACTTGCTTTACTGCCTCCTCTTTGTTTTTAAGAGCTTCTGCCAACTTTGATATTTCAATTTGTTGCTCCTTTGTTTGAGCCCTCTCATTTTCCAGTTGGCTCTCCAATTCAAACTCCACGTTAGTTTTAGCCAGCTTCAATTCAGCACGGACCTTCAACATCATAGCCTCCATGTCATTTTGAAGGGCCTGTTTTTCTCCCTTCATCCGCTCAGCTTGGAGCTCGTCCTGTGTTGCTTTTAGAGTGGCTAAGATCCTGATTGTCTCCTCTCTCTGTTCGTCCATCTCTTGATCAACTGCATGGGTCTGCGTGCCCATGTGTTGACCCTCAGAATGAGATAAGTGGACACAGTGTTCTTTGAGGGAAACCTTTTCCTGTTGCCACTGGAGATGACCGGCCTTCAGGTCCTGCTCAGACTTTTCCAGAGCGGCCTTGAGCTTAATGATAGCATCCCTTTGTTCGTCCAGTTTAGCTTGGCTTGAGGCCTTGAATTGTTGCATTTCACCTTGGTTGGTCGTCATCTGCTGAGTGGTGAAGTGCTCACTCTTGAGAAGGTCCTGTGATGCTTTCAGGGCTGCAGCCATCTTGTCTCTTTCCGCTCTCTGTTTGCTCATCGTGTCCTCTTGGAAAGCCTGGAATAATTCCTTTACTTGCTTTACTGCCTCCTCTTTGTTTTTAAGAGCTTCTGCCAACTTTGATATTTCAATTTGTTGCTCCTTTGTTTGAGCCCTCTCATTTTCCAGTTGGCTCTCCAATTCAAACTCCACGTTAGTTTTAGCCAGCTTCAATTCAGCACGGACCTTCAACATCATAGCCTCCATGTCATTTTGAAGGGCCTGTTTTTCTCCCTTCATCCGCTCAGCTTGGAGCTCGTCCTGTGTTGCTTTTAGAGTGGCTAAGATCCTGATTGTCTCCTCTCTCTGTTCGTCCATCTCTTGATCAACTGCATGGGTCTGCGTGCCCATGTGTTGACCCTCAGAATGAGATAAGTGGACACAGTGTTCTTTGAGGGAAACCTTTTCCTGTTGCCACTGGAGATGACCGGCCTTCAGGTCCTGCTCAGACTTTTCCAGAGCGGCCTTGAGCTTAATGATAGCATCCCTTTGTTCGTCCAGTTTAGCTTGGCTTGAGGCCTTGAATTGTTGCATTTCACCTTGGTTGGTCGTCATCTGCTGAGTGGTGAAGTGCTCACTCTTGAGAAGGTCCTGTGATGCTTTCAGGGCTGCAGCCATCTTGTCTCTTTCCGCTCTCTGTTTGCTCATCGTGTCCTCTTGGAAAGCCTGGAATAATTCCTTTACTTGCTTTACTGCCTCCTCTTTGTTTTTAAGAGCTTCTGCCAACTTTGATATTTCAATTTGTTGCTCCTTTGTTTGAGCCCTCTCATTTTCCAGTTGGCTCTCCAATTCAAACTCCACGTTAGTTTTAGCCAGCTTCAATTCAGCACGGACCTTCAACATCATAGCCTCCATGTCATTTTGAAGGGCCTGTTTTTCTCCCTTCATCCGCTCAGCTTGGAGCTCGTCCTGTGTTGCTTTTAGAGTGGCTAAGATCCTGATTGTCTCCTCTCTCTGTTCGTCCATCTCTTGATCAACTGCATGGGTCTGCGTGCCCATGTGTTGACCCTCAGAATGAGATAAGTGGACACAGTGTTCTTTGAGGGAAACCTTTTCCTGTTGCCACTGGAGATGACCGGCCTTCAGGTCCTGCTCAGACTTTTCCAGAGCGGCCTTGAGCTTAATGATAGCATCCCTTTGTTCGTCCAGTTTAGCTTGGCTTGAGGCCTTGAATTGTTGCATTTCACCTTGGTTGGTCGTCATCTGCTGAGTGGTGAAGTGCTCACTCTTGAGAAGGTCCTGTGATGCTTTCAGGGCTGCAGCCATCTTGTCTCTTTCCGCTCTCTGTTTGCTCATCGTGTCCTCTTGGAAAGCCTGGAATAATTCCTTTACTTGCTTTACTGCCTCCTCTTTGTTTTTAAGAGCTTCTGCCAACTTTGATATTTCAATTTGTTGCTCCTTTGTTTGAGCCCTCTCATTTTCCAGTTGGCTCTCCAATTCAAACTCCACGTTAGTTTTAGCCAGCTTCAATTCAGCACGGACCTTCAACATCATAGCCTCCATGTCATTTTGAAGGGCCTGTTTTTCTCCCTTCATCCGCTCAGCTTGGAGCTCGTCCTGTGTTGCTTTTAGAGTGGCTAAGATCCTGATTGTCTCCTCTCTCTGTTCGTCCATCTCTTGATCAACTGCATGGGTCTGCGTGCCCATGTGTTGACCCTCAGAATGAGATAAGTGGACACAGTGTTCTTTGAGGGAAACCTTTTCCTGTTGCCACTGGAGATGACCGGCCTTCAGGTCCTGCTCAGACTTTTCCAGAGCGGCCTTGAGCTTAATGATAGCATCCCTTTGTTCGTCCAGTTTAGCTTGGCTTGAGGCCTTGAATTGTTGCATTTCACCTTGGTTGGTCGTCATCTGCTGAGTGGTGAAGTGCTCACTCTTGAGAAGGTCCTGTGATGCTTTCAGGGCTGCAGCCATCTTGTCTCTTTCCGCTCTCTGTTTGCTCATCGTGTCCTCTTGGAAAGCCTGGAATAATTCCTTTACTTGCTTTACTGCCTCCTCTTTGTTTTTAAGAGCTTCTGCCAATTCAATGCGAAGCTTCTCTGTTTGAGCCCTCTCAATTTCCAGTTGACTTTCCAATTCAATCTCTGTGTTAGTTTTAGCCAGCTTCATTTCAGCACTGACCTTCAACATCCATTCCAGTTGACCCTTCAATTCCAAGTTCTCCTTAGAGATAGTCTCTTCAAAATTAGGCAGAAGCTGTTTTTCTCCCTTCATTTTCAAGTCTACACACTGGATCTTGGTCTTGGGTGTCTGTCCCTCGACATCACCCTGGGTCTTTTGCAGCTTGGGCCGGCTGGCTTTTAGCTGCGTTTTTTGGCATATCTCCTTTTGCACTTCTCCAGTCTTTTTTTCAGGGAGAAGATCAAGGAACTGTTGCAATCTGTCCTCGTCAATCTGAAGGAGAACTCTCCCCTCACATTGAGTTTGGGTGAGCATTGCATTGCTGTCCAGCTCAGCTCTTACTTGTTCCTCCAGCGAACGGAGATAGAAATTCACAGGAGGATCAACCTCCTTGGAATTTAAATCCCTTTTCTCCACCATTATCTGTTTTTTCTGGACGTTGGACATACTTTTCTTTTATCTGTTGCTTTCTGCTCAGTACACCTTCAATTCAAACTGTCAGAGTGGTCTTCAAACCGGACTGATGTCTGCTAAGCTGTGAGTGAGTGAGTGAGTGAGTGAGTGAGTGAGTGAGTGGAAGCAGTGGAACCCTTGTAATGACACGTTCCATGATGTCATCGTTCCTTTTGATCTTTCTGTTGCTATGGGATACAGATATGTCATCGTCGCTATGGGATACAGATATGTCATCGTTGCTATGGGATACCGACATTATTTACATGACATCATCTAGTTGTTGGATAGCAGATTGAATGTTTTCAATGTAATGTCCAAAATATGGAAGAGTAAAATTAAAATTTTAAAAATGTTTATTTAATTATTTTTATTAACATATATTCTGACACAACATATGTATGTGTACATATGTACATACATATTTGCACACATATAGATATATATATAGAGAGATGTGCAAATATGAAGGAACCTGTCTGTCAGTGTAATATTGTGGCTATATTATATATATACACACATATACAATTTCAACGATTGCAGATGATCAAAGTTGGGCAGATAGGTCTGAAATTATTATTGTGGCATGGGCAAAAGAGTTGTAGCCTTATTATCTCTCCAGTTGAAAGATTTAATATCAGCCTCAACATGTTCGTCAAGCAGGGTGTAGGAGCCATTCAGGATGTTTGTGTACCACTTGGTGTTGGGAGCCAATCTCGGGTTGGCCACGGGTGGCAGTGTGACACAGTCTACATATGGGGCCACAGGTGCAATTAGTGCGGGTAATGATGCATGGGTGATCGCACGGTTTTTACCGCTACCAGGATGCACAGCGAGATCAAGAACCAAATATAGATGAAGTTGTGTTTTATAAATTATATAACTAATAAACGGGAACTTCACCCAAAGAAAACAAAAAGACTTGATCTCTGTGTGAGCGAGTGAGGAACAGTATGAGGGGCCGTTTAGGACTTAACTACTGAGACACTCTCACGCGTACTAATGAAACACTCTTACGTTCGCTATTGAAATGCTCTCACGCACACTACTGAGACTAGGGAGGCCATTCGTCCGGCTTTAGCCCGGACAGTCCGGCTTTTAAATGCCCGTCCGGCATGTGAGTGAACAGGGCGGGTTTAGAACAGCGAACAGCGCAAATCTTTCGTCCTTCCTTAATATGCTTTTAAGTCCGGACTCGCTGTCTTTATTTAGGTCCACGTTTATAAATACTACCATATTTAAGTGACGGAATGTAATTTTAGGACTTTTTCAGACTGGAAGATAGTTGTTTAGGCAACATTTCTGCGGTCGGTTTATCAACATTCAGCCTTCGTAACAAGTTGCTCCGATGATGTTGGAGATGTGAGGTCTAGTTAACGGGACCGCCTGACTCCTCCAGCACCGGGCGGTCAGCTCATCTCACGCCGCAGAGAGCAGCCTGTTCTCAGCCCGACGTCTATGAAATTATCCGCTTGTATTACGGTGACCAGACGTCCGGGTTTTTAATGCCCTGACCTGACGCGTATTTGTCCTTATTCGAGTTGCGCTGGGACTGAAGAGTTGCCCCCCTCCCCGTCTGGCCGTAACGTCCGCGCCCCCCCCGACTCCCCTAACCTGAAAATATTTTCAGCCTCACGAAATACTCTCCTCTTTAATAGTGTTATCGACATGGTTACACTACCTTGTACCCACTTTTCCGTAGTGAGATATTCAACAAGTGTATTATCCTTTGAAGTCGCATCAAGTCGCTTTGATGCTGATGTCGTGCTGCCGGTTTCAATGTCTGTCTCCCCACAAGTCCTTTAATTAAAACACTTACAGTGCATCCGGAGTATTCACAGCACTTCACTTTTTCCACATTTTGTTATGTTACGGCCTTATTCCAAAATTGATTAAATTCATTATTTTCCTCAACATTCTACACACAACAACCCATAATGACAAAGTGAAAACTGTTTTTTTTGCAAATTTGTACAAATCTGTTAAAAATAAAGAACAAAAACATAACATGTACATTAGTATTCACAGCCTATTTTCTGCCTTATCCTTACCTCATTATTATTTTTATTTCATGTACATTTATGTAAATATTGTATTTGTATTTTAATTTTAATTTTAAAATTGGTCGGCTTTCCGGAAAGGCAAGCACAAGAATTTCAATACACAGGGCATGTGTAACTGACAATAAAAATCTTTGAATCTTGAATCTTTGAATCTTTGCCATGACACTCAAAATTGAGCTCAGGTGCATCCTGTTTCCACTGATTGTCGTTGAGATGTTTCTACAACTTGATTGGAGTCCACCTGTGCTAAATTCAGCTGATTGGACATGATTGAGAAAGGCACACACCTGTCTGTATAAGGTATCACAGCTGACAGTGGAAATCAGAGCATAAACCAAGCCATGAAGTCCAAGGAATTATCTGTAGACCTCCGAGACAGAATTGTATCCAGGCACAGATCTGGTGAAGGGTACAGAAAGATTTCTGCAGCATTGAAAGTCCCAATGAGCACAGTGGCCTCCATCATCCGGAAGTGGAAGAAGTTTGGAACCACCAGGACTCTTCCTAGAGTTGGTCGCCCAGCCAGACTGAGCGATCGGGGGAGAAGGGCCTTAGTCAGGGAGGTGACCAGAAACCCGATGGTCACTCTGACAGAGCTCCAGCGTTGTTCTATGAAGAGAGGAGAACCTTCCAGAAGGACAACCAGCTCTGCAGCACTCCACAAGTCAGGCCTGTTTGGTGGCCAGACGGAAGCCACTCCTCAGTAAAAAGCACATGACAGCCCGCCTGAAGGACTCTCAGACCATGAGAAACAAAATTCTCTGGTCTGATGAAACAAAGATTGAACTCTTTGGCCTGAAGTTCAAAACATTGGTGCTCACGTACCATGCTGTGAATGGATCGGGTCCAGCTTACATCCAGGACATGGTCAAACCCGACATCCCGACCCACACTCTCCGCTCTGCATCTGCAAAACTACTCGTCCCTCCCTCACTGAGAGCAAAACACTCAACTAGGTCTCGACTCTTCGCTGTCCTTGCGCCGAAATGGTGGAACGAGCTCTCTGAAGACACCAGGACCGCAGAGAGCCTTCACATCTTCCGCCGCAAACTAAAGACACACCTCTTCAGACTCTACCTCGACTAAAGACTAACAAATTGTAGCACTTAAATTGTACTTGTAACGTCACTCATCGATAGCAAATTGTAAATTGGCTTATTTGAGGAAATTGCACTCTTGTTTCTTGTTCTCCTGAGTTTGTACCCTATGGTTGAATGCACTTATTGTACGTGGCTTTGGATAAAAGCGTCAGCTAAATGACATGTAATATAATGTAATGAATGCCAAGCGTCATGTCTGGAGGAAACCAGGCACTGCTCATCACCTGGCCAATACCATCCCTACAGTGAAGCATGGTGGTGGCAGCATCATGCTGTGGGGATTTTTTTCAGCGGGAGGAACTGGGAGACGAGTCAGGATTGAGGGAAAGATGAATGCAGCAATGTACAGAGACTTCCTCGGTGAAAACATGCTCCAAAGCGCTCTGGACCTCAGACTGGGGCGACAGTTCATCTTCTAACAGGACAACGACCCAAAGCACACAGCCAAGTTAACAAAGAAGTGGCTTCGGGACTCTGTGAATGTCCTTGAGTGGCCCAGCCAGAGCCCTGACTTGAACCCCATTGAACATCTCTGGACAGATCTGAAAATGGCTGCACCGACGCTCCCCATCCAACCTGATGGAACTTGAGAGGTTCTGCAAAGAATGGGAGAAACTGCCCAGAGACGGGTGTGCCACGCTTGTGGAATCATACCCAAGAAGACTTGAGGCTGTAATTGCTGCCAAAGGTGCTTCAACAAAGTATTGAGAGGCTGTGAATACTTACTGTATGTACATGTTATGTTTTCGTTCTTTATTTTTAACAGATTTGCAAAAAATTGTTTTCACTTTGTCATTATGGGTTGTTGTGTGTGTAGAATGTTGAGGAAAATAATGAATTTAATCAATTTTGGAACAGTGTTAATTTTGGCAGCTATTTTTGATTTAGTCTTTAGATGAAAATGCATATTAGTTTTTGTCGACGAACTAGACTTAAATGTAATTAGTTTTGTTCACATTTAACAGCCATATTAAACTATTTCTTCCCTTCTCAGGCCCAGGGACCCCCTGTGTTGTGTCTGCGTAATAGTCTAGCTCGCAGTACATGGTTGTTCCTCATAGGACAGGTCTATAGCGGGTCGGCAAACCTTTTAACTCGCGGGCCACAATGGGTTGTAAAATTTGACGGAAGAGCCGGGCCAAGAACAAATGGTTGAAGTGTTTTTGTGAGCTAATATAAATTACATGTGAAAAATCATTACATGTGTGATGGTGCGAATTAAAGGAGATCCCGTGAGAGTTGAGCAACTCACGTTTGTTCTCGTTGTCCGGCATGTGCTTTCCTACGGTAGAAGGTCAGACCTGAACCAGACCTGGTGAGCCCGGAGTCCTACCGGCTGGTGCACAGGTGCATTGGGCCTTGGAGGTAGGAAGTTGGGCTTGCAAGCATATTATGCATTTTGTAATGAGGAGGATGATGGGTACTCGGTGATTAATGGCTGCTTTGTACATTGCAGGCTGAACTGGTGACACGGAGTGAAAATTAAAAAACTTAATTCATTTATTGTAAATGACCTCTCGCGGCCCGCCTGCAGTACCTTCGCGGCCCACACTTTGGGAATCGCTGCTCTAGAGTTTTTATTGGGTTTTGGACTCCCGACTCCCAAGCAATGTCATGTGTGGCTCATTAATGGGTTTAGTACATGCTGTTCACATGTGTCTTTAGTCTATTGGCTATTGCATCTTGTGTAGACTGTTTACATATTTGTACCCATATCTACATTTTATGTTCTGTTGTTATTGTTGTGTCCAGTGGAATTTTTTCTGGTTAATGACAAACACACTGACTGACACATATTTCATAGTTGTCTTTTGTGGATGGCTTTTCATCTGTCCTAAATGCATTTTTTTAAATGGTATGTTTTGAGTTTGTATTACTTATTATAGTATCTACAATTCATTTTGAGCATTCTGTTTTGCAAGCAAAAATAAAGCTTCCCTGAATGCCCCCCCCCCCCCCCCCCTTGGTCTGTTACATTCTGCGGTAAAGACTAAAACTAAGCATTTTCAAAAAATAAAATAAACTAGCAAACCCGCTTTAAAATCTAATTAAAACTAAACTGAAATTGAAAACCAAAAGTCAAAACTAAATAAAAATAAAAACTAGTGAAATATTCAAAACTAATAACCTTGTTTCAGGCACGACCAGCTGGGAAGAGGCCCCAGGGAAGACCCAGGACTAGGTGGAGAGATTATCTCTGCACTGGCCTGGGAACGCCTTGGGATCCCCAAGTCAGAGCTGGTAGACGTGGCCCAGGAAAGGGAAGTTTGGGGTCCCCTGCTGGAGTTGTTGCCCCCGCGACCCGACCCCGGATAAGCGGCTGAAGATGGATGGATGGAGTCTTTTCTTTCTCTTTGTCTCTTCGTTTATTTGTTGCTTTCATGACCAGTTCTTCTCTCTTGTGTCCTGCGGGTTTTCCTCCACCTGCTCTGTGCCGCCACGTCCTTCACCTGCACTGCGCACTTCTGCCAAAAGGATCCACCTGTCACGTGTGTGAGCGCCTCTATGTTGCTTAGTAACGAATGTACGGTGGCCGAGACGGTTTAACACAGTCTTCTCACGATGTGGCGTGTGAACTATAGACAAGTTTCCCGGGCATTTCCGGTTTCTGCCAAGAACTTCTGGCGCAGGCTGAATAGTGGTGTTAAAAATGGCTTAGGAATGGCAACATTCGACCGAAAATCTTGTTAATGGTGTTTTGACCATTCCGCATCCAAGTAAGGTAACATCATGGGCGGACAACATGTCGATATGGCCCAGCATCACAACATCCAAGATCTTTTCTTATTTTATTGATTCCATGGCGGTGGATGGGAATGCAATTAATGACCTGAAAAGCTCAGAGGCGTTTCAGTACCTCCATTCCGACAAAGTGGGTTGTGTACTTTTACACGATATGGGCAGTTTAATTTACCTAAAGGCCGATGTTCAACCAAGCCAGTCCGTTAACAATTCAGCGCATAACGCCTGGGTTTTGGTTACCAAGACGGGAGATGTGGAGACTGCAGGCTGTACCTGTATCGCCGGACTTGGACGTTGCTGTAGCCATGCAGCCGCCGTGCTTTGGAAGGTACGTTAGCCCAAGATGTTTGTATGTATCCGTGTGTTAATATATAACAGAACACGAAGAGTAATAAAAAGAAAAAGTAATCCCAATCCCCTCTAGCCTGCCTGCACTAAAAGCATGCTTTAACCCTTCAAAGTCGACTGACGAGCGTCAGTGCGCACCCCTGACATATCTATTAATAGCTTCGGAATGGATAAAGGTATTAACTTACTTGAAAAAGCTGACATTCGTCTGCGTAATAATTAGTAGACTGTTGACTTCCGCGAATGATAAGCCTCCTGTATTTGAGTGCAAATCTATAGCATTTTACCGCAAAACAGCACATCCACATTGGCGCCTTGTAGATGGTTGATGGTCGAAACATTCTCCTTCCGACCAAACATTCAGCAATCGCCACGAGTTGTTGCAACCGTGAACAGCACAATATGTCCCGGAGCCGTGTCGGCATGTAACACCACCATTACTTTTTCTGCACGCTAACCAAAGACAGTAAAAGACGCTAACTCGCTAACCGGAAGTGCTTGGCAGACACAACCGGAAGTCGTTGGCAGAGTGAAAGGCCAATGGCGGCTCGCCTATTTCACTCAGGAAACTTGTCTATAGTTGAAATGCGTGTGTCTCACGGTCAATGTGTGAAGCTTCAGAACCTGCAATGAGTTTATTATGTTAGACGTGTTTGGAGAAGACTGTAACGGACCGTCTCATCCAGCTGAGGAAACGCTGCCTACCGTCGCCAGAGAACCGAGCAGAAAGGTCCGTATGGATCTCTGCTGGCCGACAGTCTGTTAAACGGGTCTTCATGTTTCTGTGAAGCAGCGCGGCTTCAGCCTGCTAACAGTCAGCTAACCCGAGACAGCTGAGCTAAACTAAGGAAGCCACATTCAAACTCGCCGAAGCGTAAAATAGTCGTCGCGGTCCGTAGTCGGTGCACAAGAAGCACCGCTGCACCGATGTGAGCGTTCTGGGTTCGTGGATGACGTCATCGTGACGCGTTAATCACCTCCGTACTTTGCCTGTCTGTTGTCTGTTTCACGGATTGTCCATAACAAACACCATGATCCAGCATATGGATGTTCATAAGTGTACCTGGTACCAGAGCACCCGAGGCTAAAGATCAATTTTGTAATCGTATCGTCTGATCTGAGGCCGCATGCTTTGGACACTCGGGTAAAGAGAGTGGCAGAGCTGTCAACTGATCACCATCTGGTGGTGAGCTGGGTCAGAGGATGGGGGAAGACTCAGGACGGACCTGGTAAACCCAAGTGGTACTATGGTACAGGTGAGCTGCGAATGTCTGGAGGAGGCCCCGGTGCAAAAGATTTTCAACTCACACCTCCGGCGAAGCTTCTGTCACATTCCTATGGAGGTAGGGGACATTGAACCAGAGTGGTGTATGTTCAAAACTTCCATTGCTGAAGCTGCTGCAGTGAGTTGTGGCCTCAAGGTCTTAGGTGCAACAAAGGTCACTGACCCTTGAACCCCCTGGTGGACGCCGGTGGTCTGGGGAGCCGTACGACTGAAGGAGGCCTTTGACACTTTGAGGAACTCCTGAATCCAACTACTATGCCCTCTTTGGTAGAGGCAGAGCTGGAGCCCCGGCGATTGATGAGATTCGTCCGGAGATGCTGAAAGCAATGGGTCTCGGGGGGGTGTCATGGATGACACGCCTCTTCAACATTGCGTGGAAGTCTGCCAAAGAGTGGCAGACTGGGTGGTGGTACCTGTCTTCTTCAAAAAGGGGGACCAGAGAGTGTGCCAATTACAGAGGTATCACACTACTCCCTGGTAAAGTCTACTCCAAGGTGCTGGAAAGGAGGGTTAGGGTTGCTGAGGGGCTCAGTTGTATTGGAGTATCAGTTGGATCTGGTGGGCCTTACCTCTATGCACAGCCTCGGCTCCAGAACCGCACACATGGATGGGGGTGGACTCTATTCTACTGTTGTCACGGTGTAGTTTTATTTCCTGCCTTATTTTGTAGTTTCTGCTTCTTGTCTCCCTGGGTAACTTCACTTCCTTCCTTGTCCTGTCATCCCCTGTGATTGTCTGATTGTTTCCACCTGTGTCCAATCACCTGCACCTCCCTAGTGTATTTAAGCAGTGTGTGTCTCTTGTCACTTGTCGCGTCATTGTCTATGGTCCTGGATGTTCCTCGTTCCTGCCTGCCTTTTTGCCCCCTGTTCCTGTGTGTGTTTTTGCCCGTTGGCCCCTTTGCTTTTTGCCTTTGTACGATTAAAGTCTCTTTTGTTTAAGAACTCTGCATTTTGAGTCCTGCCCTCCCACGCACCCCTGACAAAATGACGAGACCACTTAAGGACTCAGCAGAGTTTTTCCCCGGGAAGAGTTCAGGAGAACCCGTCTGGCTATGGGCAGTCCACGCAGTCTCCAACGGGCCGCCCGTAGTGGGGTTCCCGGCGGATCACGCTGGGAGTGCGTGACGGACTTCGCCGTCCAGCTCCAGGCCTCCTACGCCCTCCACGCTGGGCCGCAGCGCACCAAGTCCCGCGCTGGGCCGCAGCGACCTCCCAACCCCGCTCGGCCGCAGAGCAGAGACTTCCGCGCTGGGCCGCAGCGGCCTCCTGATCTGGCCCCGAGACTATAGGCCCCGACCCTGGTTCTGGCCCAGCGGCCTCCTGATCTGGCCCCGAGACTATAGGCCCCGACCCTGGTTCTGTCCCAGCGGCCTCCTGATCTGGCCCCGAGACTCCAGGCCCTGACCCTGGTTCTGGCCCCGAGACTCCAGGCCCCAACCCCGGTACCACCCCCGAGACTCCAGGCCCCACCCCGCCAGTACCGGCCCCGAGACTCTCAGCCCCGACCCCGCCAGTACCGGCCCCAAGACTCGCAGCCGCGACCCGACCAGTACCGGCCCCGAGACTCATGACTCTGACTCGACCAGTACCGGCCCCGAGACTCACGGGCCACAATGGGTTGTAAAATTTGACGGAAGAGCCGGGCCAAGAACAAGTGTTTGTGTGAGCTAATATAAATGACATGTGAAAAATCATTACATGTAAAGGACCGTCTCATCCAGCCGAGGAAACGCTGCCTGCCGTCGCCAGAGAACAGAGCAGAAAGGTCAGCGTGGATCTCTGCTGGCCGACAGTCTGTTAAACGGATCTTCATGTTTCTCTGAAGCACCGCGGCTTCAGCCTGCTAACAGTCAGCTAAACCTAGACAGCTGAGCTAAAATAAGGAAGCGCACATTCAAACTCGCCGCAGCGTAAAATAGTCGTCACGGTCCGTGTGAGCGAGCGTTCTGGGTTCGTGGATGACGCGTTAATATCCGCCGTACGGGGGACGTACTTTTCCCGTCAGGTGCGTGCGATATTAGGGGGAAAAAAGTATTGTGACTTCGTCAACCACCAACATTTTCGTCTCGTCTCGTTAACGAAAGTTATAATAGATTTAGTCATAGTTTTTATTTTTTAAGTTAAACCTCCTTGAAAGACCAGGGTGTGCCTCTTTTGTGTGCAGCCCACAACAGCGATTGGCCGGAAAGAGTGTGAGCCACTCAGCAGATGGCAAACTCTGCACAGGTGGACTCCAATCACCTCCATTACCTCTGGATCCGGGAAGCACCTGCAAGACAAGGGGGAGGGACAGAACAACACAGAGGAAAAGCTCTGCAGGCATGTAACAATGTTATTACTAAGTCATTGGTGTTTGTCTATGAAGTCGTATAAAGTATTTATTTTCACCCATTCAGATATTAAACTGTCAGTTGTACAACCTAGGCATTTCAACAATATTGACCAACAAGCAAAATGTTATCTATCCATCCATCCATCCAACTTCAGCAGCCTATCCGGGGTCAGGTTGCGGGGGCAACGGCTCCAGCAGGTGACCCCAAACTTCCCTTTCCCGGGCCACATCTACCAGCTCTGACTGGGGGATCCCAAGGCGTTCCCAGGCCAGTGCAGAGATATAATCTCTCCACCTAGTCCTGGGTCTTCCCCGGGGCCTCTTCCCAGCTGGCCGTGCCTGGAACACCTCCCTAGGGAGGCGCCCAGGGGGCATCCTCACCAGATCCCCAAACCACCTCAACTGGCTCCTTTTGACGCAAAGGAGCAGCGGCTCTTCTCCGAGCTCCTCACAAATGGCTGAGCTTCTCACCCTATCTCTAAGGGAGACGTTAGCCACTCTCCTGAGGAAACCCATTTCGGCCGCTTGTACCCGTGACCTAGTTCTTTCGGTCATGACCCGTCCTTCATGACCATAGGTGAGGGTAGGAACGAAGATTGACCGGTAGATCGAGAGCTTTGCCTTCCGGCTCAGCTCTCTTTTCGTCACAAAGTTGCGGGAAAAAGCGAGTGCAATACCGCCCCCGCTGCTCCGATTCTCCGGCCAAACTCACACTCCATCTTCCCCTCACTCGTGAACAAGACCCCGAGGTACTTGAACTCCTTCACTTGGGGTAAGGACACATTCCCTACCTGGAGTAGGCAATCCATCGGTTTCCTGCTGAGAACCATGGCCTCAGATTTAGAGGTGCTAATCCTCATCCCGACCGCTTGACACTCGACTGCGAAACGCTCCAGTGAGAGTTGGAGGTCACAGACAGAAGATGCCATCAGGACCACATCATCTGCAAAAAGCAGCGATGAGATCCGCAGCCCCGCGAACTGTAGACCCTCCTCCTGACTATGCCTCGATATCCTGTCCATGAAAACCACAAACAAGATTGGTGACAAGGCACAGCCCTGGCGAAGGCCAACCCCCACCGGAAACGCCTTCGACTTACTGCCGAGCACCCGAACACAGCTCTCGCTTTGGGCGTACAAGGATTGGATGGCCCCAAGCAAGGACTCCCGCAGCACCTCCCACAGTTTCTTTCGTGGGACCCGGTCGTACGCCATCTCCAAGTCCACAAAACACATGTAGACTGAGCATACTCCCAAGCCCCCTCCATGATCCTGGAAAGAGTAAAGAGCTGGTCCGTTGTTCCACGAGCAGGACGAAAACCGCATTGTTCCTCTTCAATCCTTGGTTCGACTATCGGCCGGACCCTCCTTTCCAGCACCTTGGAGCCGCCCAGGTGTTGTCCGTCTAGACCCCCCCCTCTCACCGCCACCCATGCAGCAGCGCACCCCAACCTATTACCACCTGTGGTGGGTGTGGCCATGGGAGGGAGGGTAGAGGGGGGCCGCGTCACTCCGTCGGCCTAAGCCCGGCCACCAGGCGCCCGCTGTCGAGCCTGCTGCGGCCTTGCTTGCCCTCTGGGCCACGTAACTTGTTCTCTTTTTGGACCATTCTTCGTCAGGCCCCTCGCCTGAGGTCACTTTGCCATGGGTAACCCTAACAGGAGCACCAGGCTCCAGGCAACACAGCCCTCAGGTTCATTGGGACACGCAAACTTCTCCACCTCGATAAGGTGATGGTGCCCGGAGAAGATCTATGTGTGTGTCTTCATGTGTTTATGTCATTTTTGTCTATGTGTGTGTATTTATGTATTTTTTGTCTATGTGTGTTTATGTGTTTATGTAATTTTGGTCTATGTGTGTGTGTGTTTATGTATTTGTTGTGTGTGTGTGTTTATGTATTTGTTGTCTGTGTGTGTGTGTGTTTATGTATTTGTTGTCTGTGTGTGTGTGTGTTTATGTATTTGTTGTCTGTGTGTGTGTTTATGTATTTGTTGTCTGTGTGTGTGTGTTTATGTATTTATTGTCTGTGTGTGTGTGTTTATGTATTTGTTGTGTGTGTGTGTTTATGTATTTGTTGTGTGTGTGTGTTTATGTATTTGTTGTCTGTGTGTGTGTGTTTATGTATTTATTGTCTGTGTGTGTGTGTTTATGTATTTGTTGTCTGTGTTTATGTATTTGTTGTCTGTGTGTGTGTGTTTAGGTATTTGTTGTCTGTGTGTTTATGTATTTGTTGTCTGTGTCTGTGTGTTTATGTATTTATTGTGTGTGTTTATGTATTTATTGTCTGTGTGTGTGTGTGTTTATGTATTTGTTGTCTGTGTCTGTGTGTTTATGTATTTGTTGTCTGTGTCTGTGTGTTTATGTATTTATTGTCTGTGTCTGTGTGTTTATGTATTTGTTGTGTGTGTTTATGTATTTATTGTCTGTGTGTGTGTGTGTTTATGTATTTGTTGTCTGTGTCTGTGTGTTTATGTATTTGTTGTCTGTGTCTGTGTGTTTATGTATTTGTTGTCTGTGTCTGTGTGTTTATGTATTTATTGTCTGTGTGTGTGTGTGTGTGTGTTTATGTATTTGTTGTCTATGTGTGTGTGTGTTTCTTGTCTGTGTTTATGTATTTTCTTCTTTTTTTTGTGCGTTTTAGTGCACTTTAGGAGTTGACTGCCCTCACAGCAATGCGTTTTGGTGTCTGTGTGTGGGGGTCATTGGTCTTGATCTGTAGCCGGGCCTTAGAATAGCTTGTACCACTTTTTCTTTGGCTTGTTGATCTGACATTGAAGGGCTTCCACATGAGAGCTTAAGGAGATGTTGTTCTCCTGGTACTCCTCCTCCCTTGCCAAGGATTGTTTTGCGATCTTAAGGAGGTCGGACCTCTCCTGGTTCCATTCGTGACGTTTACTCTCTCGGTCATCCTCAAACTTCTTGATCAGAGAAGCTAGGAGGTTTTTGTGGTCCTCCTCCTGCGTCTCTTGCTTGGTAACACAGTTTCTGTTGGAAGTTTCAAGGTGTGATATCATGTCCTGAAAGCTGAGGCGCTGCCTTTCTAACGAGTCATCTTTGTCTTTACGAATTGTTGAGATCAGCTGTTCTTGGGATGCCTGGTTTCTTTCAAACGTCTCCGCAGCCTCCTTCTCCATTGTTTGAAAAAGAGTGACGTTCCTCAGCAGGGCATGTTCGAGGTCCGTGGATGTTTTATTCAGCCTGGCTGTTAGGTGAGACCTCTCCTGCTCCCACTCAATAGTACGGCTTTTGCTGACTGTGTCTTGCGTCTGCAGCTGTGCGGTGAGGAAGGAATTTTCCTGACGCTGGGTTTCTAACCGAACATTGATAACTTTCATAGCTAACAAGGTCTCGTTGGACTTAGCTTTCTGTTCTTCTAGCTGGCCTTGATGGGCTGATATGATTCTCTCCAGCGTCTGCTTGGCCTCTGTCTCTGTCTTCACCTGGGCTTGAAGAACGTCACGGACTTCTGTCAGGGAAGACCTCTCCTTTTGCCACTCAAGACGTGCATTATGCAGGCAATGCTCACTCTTAAGGAGAGCAGCCTTGGTGCTTTCGTTGATTTGAGTCTGTTCGTCCAGTTTAGCTTGGCTTGAGGCCTTGAATTGTTGCATTTCACCTTGGTTGGTCGTCATCTCCTCACTCTTGAGAAGGTCCTGTGATGCTTTCAGGGCTGCAGCCATCTTGTCTCTTTCCGCTCTCTGTTTGCTCATCGTGTCCTCTTGGAAAGCCTGGAATAATTCCTTTACTTGCTTTACTGCCTCCTGCTGGTTTTTAAGAGCTTCTGCCAACGTTGATATTTCAATTTGTTGCTTCTTTGTTTGAGCCCTCTCAATTTCCAGTTGACTTTCCAATTCAAACTCCACGTTAGTTTTAGCCAGCTTCAATTCAGCACGGACCTTCAACATCATAGCCTCCATGTCATTTTGAAGGGCCTGTTTTTCTCCCTTCATCCGCTCAGCTTGGAGCTCGTCCTGTGTTGCTTTTAGAGTGGCTAAGATCCTGATTGTCTCCTCTCTCTGTTCGTCCATCTCTTGATCAACTGCATGGGTCTGCGTGCCCATGTGTTGACCCTCAGAATGAGATAAGTGGACACAGTGTTCTTTGAGGGAAACCTTTTCCTGTTGCCACTGGAGATGACCGGCCTTCAGGTCCTGCTCAGACTTTTCCAGAGCGGCCTTGAGCTTAATGATAGCATCCCTTTGTTCGTCCAGTTTAGCTTGGCTTGAGGCCTTGAATTGTTGCATTTCACCTTGGTTGGTCGTCATCTGCTGAGTGGTGAAGTGCTCACTCTTGAGAAGGTCCTGTGATGCTTTCAGGGCTGCAGCCATCTTGTCTCTTTCCGCTCTCTGTTTGCTCATCGTGTCCTCTTGGAAAGCCTGGAATAATTCCTTTACTTGCTTTACTGCCTCCTCTTTGTTTTTAAGAGCTTCTGCCAACTTTGATATTTCAATTTGTTGCTCCTTTGTTTGAGCCCTCTCATTTTCCAGTTGGCTCTCCAATTCAAACTCCACGTTAGTTTTAGCCAGCTTCAATTCAGCACGGACCTTCAACATCATAGCCTCCATGTCATTTTGAAGGGCCTGTTTTTCTCCCTTCATCCGCTCAGCTTGGAGCTCGTCCTGTGTTGCTTTTAGAGTGGCTAAGATCCTGATTGTCTCCTCTCTCTGTTCGTCCATCTCTTGATCAACTGCATGGGTCTGCGTGCCCATGTGTTGACCCTCAGAATGAGATAAGTGGACACAGTGTTCTTTGAGGGAAACCTTTTCCTGTTGCCACTGGAGATGACCGGCCTTCAGGTCCTGCTCAGACTTTTCCAGAGCGGCCTTGAGCTTAATGATAGCATCCCTCTGTTCGTCCAGTTTAGCTTGGCTTGAGGCCTTGAATTGTTGCATTTCACCTTGGTTGGTCGTCATCTGCTGAGTGGTGAAGTGCTCACTCTTGAGAAGGTCCTGTGATGCTTTCAGGGCTGCAGCCATCTTGTCTCTTTCCGCTCTCTGTTTGCTCATCGTGTCCTCTTGGAAAGCCTGGAATAATTCCTTTACTTGCTTTACTGCCTCCTCTTTGTTTTTAAGAGCTTCTGCCAACTTTGATATTTCAATTTGTTGCTCCTTTGTTTGAGCCCTCTCATTTTCCAGTTGGCTCTCCAATTCAAACTCCACGTTAGTTTTAGCCAGCTTCAATTCAGCACGGACCTTCAACATCATAGCCTCCATGTCATTTTGAAGGGCCTGTTTTTCTCCCTTCATCCGCTCAGCTTGGAGCTCGTCCTGTGTTGCTTTTAGAGTGGCTAAGATCCTGATTGTCTCCTCTCTCTGTTCGTCCATCTCTTGATCAACTGCATGGGTCTGCGTGCCCATGTGTTGACCCTCAGAATGAGATAAGTGGACACAGTGTTCTTTGAGGGAAACCTTTTCCTGTTGCCACTGGAGATGACCGGCCTTCAGGTCCTGCTCAGACTTTTCCAGAGCGGCCTTGAGCTTAATGATAGCATCCCTTTGTTCGTCCAGTTTAGCTTGGCTTGAGGCATTGAATTGTTGCATTTCACCTTGGTTGGTCGTCATCTGCTGAGTGGTGAAGTGCTCACTCTTGAGAAGGTCCTGTGATGCTTTCAGGGCTGCAGCCATCTTGTCTCTTTCCGCTCTCTGTTTGCTCATCGTGTCCTCTTGGAAAGCCTGGAATAATTCCTTTACTTGCTTTACTGCCTCCTCTTTGTTTTTAAGAGCTTCTGCCAACTTTGATATTTCAATTTGTTGCTCCTTTGTTTGAGCCCTCTCATTTTCCAGTTGGCTCTCCAATTCAAACTCCACGTTAGTTTTAGCCAGCTTCAATTCAGCACGGACCTTCAACATCATAGCCTCCATGTCATTTTGAAGGGCCTGTTTTTCTCCCTTCATCCGCTCAGCTTGGAGCTCGTCCTGTGTTGCTTTTAGAGTGGCTAAGATCCTGATTGTCTCCTCTCTCTGTTCGTCCATCTCTTGATCAACTGCATGGGTCTGCGTGCCCATGTGTTGACCCTCAGAATGAGATAAGTGGACACAGTGTTCTTTGAGGGAAACCTTTTCCTGTTGCCACTGGAGATGACCGGCCTTCAGGTCCTGCTCAGACTTTTCCAGAGCGGCCTTGAGCTTAATGATAGCATCCCTTTGTTCGTCCAGTTTAGCTTGGCTTGAGGCCTTGAATTGTTGCATTTCACCTTGGTTGGTCGTCATCTGCTGAGTGGTGAAGTGCTCACTCTTGAGAAGGTCCTGTGATGCTTTCAGGGCTGCAGCCATCTTGTCTCTTTCCGCTCTCTGTTTGCTCATCGTGTCCTCTTGGAAAGCCTGGAATAATTCCTTTACTTGCTTTACTGCCTCCTCTTTGTTTTTAAGAGCTTCTGCCAACTTTGATATTTCAATTTGTTGCTCCTTTGTTTGAGCCCTCTCATTTTCCAGTTGGCTCTCCAATTCAAACTCCACGTTAGTTTTAGCCAGCTTCAATTCAGCACGGACCTTCAACATCATAGCCTCCATGTCATTTTGAAGGGCCTGTTTTTCTCCCTTCATCCGCTCAGCTTGGAGCTCGTCCTGTGTTGCTTTTAGAGTGGCTAAGATCCTGATTGTCTCCTCTCTCTGTTCGTCCATCTCTTGATCAACTGCATGGGTCTGCGTGCCCATGTGTTGACCCTCAGAATGAGATAAGTGGACACAGTGTTCTTTGAGGGAAACCTTTTCCTGTTGCCACTGGAGATGACCGGCCTTCAGGTCCTGCTCAGACTTTTCCAGAGCGGCCTTGAGCTTAATGATAGCATCCCTTTGTTCGTCCAGTTTAGCTTGGCTTGAGGCCTTGAATTGTTGCATTTCACCTTGGTTGGTCGTCATCTGCTGAGTGGTGAAGTGCTCACTCTTGAGAAGGTCCTGTGATGCTTTCAGGGCTGCAGCCATCTTGTCTCTTTCCGCTCTCTGTTTGCTCATCGTGTCCTCTTGGAAAGCCTGGAATAATTCCTTTACTTGCTTTACTGCCTCCTCTTTGTTTTTAAGAGCTTCTGCCAATTCAATGCGAAGCTTCTCTGTTTGAGCCCTCTCAATTTCCAGTTGACTTTCCAATTCAATCTCTGTGTTAGTTTTAGCCAGCTTCATTTCAGCACTGACCTTCAACATCCATTCCAGTTGACCCTTCAATTCCAAGTTCTCCTTAGAGATAGTCTCTTCAAAATTAGGCAGAAGCTGTTTTTCTCCCTTCATTTTCAAGTCTACACACTGGATCTTGGTCTTGGGTGTCTGTCCCTCGACATCACCCTGGGTCTTTTGCAGCTTGGGCCGGCTGGCTTTTAGCTGCGTTTTTTGGCATATCTCCTTTTGCACTTCTCCAGTCTTTTTTTCAGGGAGAAGATCAAGGAACTGTTGCAATCTGTCCTCGTCAATCTGAAGGAGAACTCTCCCCTCACATTGAGTTTGGGTGAGCATTGCATTGCTGTCCAGCTCAGCTCTTACTTGTTCCTCCAGCGAACGGAGATAGAAATTCACAGGAGGATCAACCTCCTTGGAATTTAAATCCCTTTTCTCCACCATTATCTGTTTTTTCTGGACGTTGGACATACTTTTCTTTTATCTGTTGCTTTCTGCTCAGTACACCTTCAATTCAAACTGTCAGAGTGGTCTTCAAACCGGACTGATGTCTGCTAAGCTGTGAGTGAGTGAGTGAGTGAGTGAGTGAGTGAGTGAGTGGAAGCAGTGGAACCCTTGTAATGACACGTTCCATGATGTCATCGTTCCTTTTGATCTTTCTGTTGCTATGGGATACAGATATGTCATCGTCGCTATGGGATACAGATATGTCATCGTTGCTATGGGATACCGACATTATTTACATTACATCATCTAGTTGTTGGATAGCAGATTGAATGTTTTCAATGTAATGTCCAAAATATGGAAGAGTAAAATTAAAATTTTAAAAATGTTTATTTAATTATTTTTATTAACATATATTCTGACACAACATATGTATGTGTACATATGTACATACATATTTGCACACATATAGATATATATATAGAGAGATGTGCAAATATGAAGGAACCTGTCTGTCAGTGTAATATTGTGGCTATATTATATATATACACACATATACAATTTCAACGATTGCAGATGATCAAAGTTGGGCAGATAGGTCTGAAATTATTATTGTGGCATGGGCAAAAGAGTTGTAGCCTTATTATCTCTCCAGTTGAAAGATTTAATATCAGCCTCAACATGTTCGTCAAGCAGGGTGTAGGAGCCATTCAGGATGTTTGTGTACCACTTGGTGTTGGGAGCCAATCTCGGGTTGGCCACGGGTGGCAGTGTGACACAGTCTACATATGGGGCCACAGGTGCAATTAGTGCGGGTAATGATGCATGGGTGATCGCACGGTTTTTACCGCTACCAGGATGCACAGCGAGATCAAGAACCAAATATAGATGAAGTTGTGTTTTATAAAATATATAACTAATAAACGGGAACTTCACCCAAAGAAAACAAAAAGACTTGATCTCTGTGTGAGCGAGTGAGGAACAGTATGAGGGGCCGTTTAGGACTTAACTACTGAGACACTCTCACGCGTACTAATGAAACACTCTTACGTTCGCTATTGAAATGCTCTCACGCACACTACTGAGACTAGGGAGGCCATTCGTCCGGCTTTAGCCCGGACAGTCCGGCTTTTAAATGCCCGTCCGGCATGTGAGTGAACAGGGCGGGTTTAGAACAGCGAACAGCGCAAATCTTTCGTCCTTCCTTAATATGCTTTTAAGTCCGGACTCGCTGTCTTTATTTAGGTCCACGTTTATAAATACTACCATATTTAAGTGACGGAATGTAATTTTAGGACTTTTTCAGACTGGAAGATAGTTGTTTAGGCAACATTTCTGCGGTCGGTTTATCAACATTCAGCCTTCGTAACAAGTTGCTCCGATGATGTTGGAGATGTGAGGTCTAGTTAACGGGACCGCCTGACTCCTCCAGCACCGGGCGGTCAGCTCATCTCACGCCGCAGAGAGCAGCCTGTTCTCAGCCCGACGTCTATGAAATTATCCGCTTGTATTACGGTGACCAGACGTCCGGGTTTTTAATGCCCTGACCTGACGCGTATTTGTCCTTATTCGAGTTGCGCTGGGACTGAAGAGTTGCCCCCCTCCCCGTCTGGCCGTAACGTCCGCGCCCCCCCCGACTCCCCTAACCTGAAAATATTTTCAGCCTCACGAAATACTCTCCTCTTTAATAGTGTTATCGACATGGTTACACTACCTTGTACCCACTTTTCCGTAGTGAGATATTCAACAAGTGTATTATCCTTTGAAGTCGCATCAAGTCGCTTTGATGCTGATGTCGTGCTGCCGGTTTCAATGTCTGTCTCCCCACAAGTCCTTTAATTAAAACACTTACAGTGCATCCGGAGTGTTCACAGCGCTTCACTTTTTCCACATTTTGTTATGTTACGGCCTTATTCCAAAATTGATTAAATTCATTATTTTCCTCAACATTCTACACACAACAACCCATAATGACAAAGTGAAAACTGTTTTTTTTGCAAATTTGTACAAATCTGTTAAAAATAAAGAACAAAAACATAACATGTACATTAGTATTCACAGCCTATTTTCTGCCTTATCCTTACCTCATTATTATTTTTATTTCATGTACATTTATGTAAATATTGTATTTGTATTTTAATTTTAATTTTAAAATTGGTCGGCTTTCCGGAAAGGCAAGCACAAGAATTTCAATACACAGGGCATGTGTAACTGACAATAAAAATCTTTGAATCTTGAATCTTTGAATCTTTGCCATGACACTCAAAATTGAGCTCAGGTGCATCCTGTTTCCACTGATTGTCGTTGAGATGTTTCTACAACTTGATTGGAGTCCACCTGTGCTAAATTCAGCTGATTGGACATGATTGAGAAAGGCACACACCTGTCTGTATAAGGTATCACAGCTGACAGTGGAAATCAGAGCATAAACCAAGCCATGAAGTCCAAGGAATTATCTGTAGACCTCCGAGACAGAATTGTATCCAGGCACAGATCTGGTGAAGGGTACAGAAAGATTTCTGCAGCATTGAAAGTCCCAATGAGCACAGTCGCCTCCATCATCCGGAAGTGGAAGAAGTTTGGAACCACCAGGACTCTTCCTAGAGTTGGTCGCCCAGCCAGACTGAGCGATCGGGGGAGAAGGGCCTTAGTCAGGGAGGTGACCAGAAACCCGATGGTCACTCTGACAGAGCTCCAGCGTTGTTCTATGAAGAGAGGAGAACCTTCCAGAAGGACAACCAGCTCTGCAGCACTCCACAAGTCAGGCCTGTTTGGTGGCCAGACGGAAGCCACTCCTCAGTAAAAAGCACATGACAGCCCGCCTGAAGGACTCTCAGACCATGAGAAACAAAATTCTCTGGTCTGATGAAACAAAGATTGAACTCTTTGGCCTGAAGTTCAAAACATTGGTGCTCACGTACCATGCTGTGAATGGATCGGGTCCAGCTTACATCCAGGACATGGTCAAACCCGACATCCCGACCCGCACTCTCCGCTCTGCATCTGCAAAACTACTCGTCCCTCCCTCACTGAGAGCAAAACACTCAACTAGGTCTCGACTCTTCGCTGTCCTTGCGCCGAAATGGTGGAACGAGCTCTCTGAAGACACCAGGACCGCAGAGAGCCTTCACATCTTCCGCCGCAAACTAAAGACACACCTCTTCAGACTCTACCTCGACTAAAGACTAACAAATTGTAGCACTTAAATTGTACTTGTAACGTCACTCATCGATAGCAAATTGTAAATTGGCTTATTTGAGGAAATTGCACTCTTGTTTCTTGTTCTCCTGAGTTTGTACCCTATGGTTGAATGCACTTATTGTACGTCGCTTTGGATAAAAGCGTCAGCTAAATGACATGTAATATAATGTAATGAATGTCAAGCGTCATGTCTGGAGGAAACCAGGCACTGCTCATCACCTGGCCAATACCATCCCTACAGTGAAGCATGGTGGTGGCAGCATCATGCTGTGGGGATTTTTTTCAGCGGGAGGAACTGGGAGACGAGTCAGGATTGAGGGAAAGATGAATGCAGCAATGTACAGAGACTTCCTCGGTGAAAACATGCTCCAAAGCGCTCTGGACCTCAGACTGGGGCGACAGTTCATCTTCTAACAGGACAACGACCCAAAGCACACAGCCAAGTTAACAAAGGAGTGGCTTCGGGACTCTGTGAATGTCCTTGAGTGGCCCAGCCAGAGCCCGGACCTGAACCCCATTGAACATCTCTGGACAGATCTGAAAATGGCTGCACCGACGCTCCCCATCCAACCTGATGGAACTTGAGAGGTTCTGCAAAGAATGGGAGAAACTGCCCAGAGACGGGTGTGCCACGCTTGTGGAATCATACCCAAGAAGACTTGAGGCTGTAATTGCTGCCAAAGGTGCTTCAACAAAGTATTGAGAGGCTGTGAATACTTACTGTATGTACATGTTATGTTTTCGTTCTTTATTTTTAACAGATTTGCAAAAAATTGTTTTCACTTTGTCATTATGGGTTGTTGTGTGTGTAGAATGTTGAGGAAAATAATGAATTTAATCAATTTTGGAACAGTGTTAATTTTGGCAGCTATTTTTGATTTAGTCTTTAGATGAAAATGCATATTAGTTTTTGTCGACGAACTAGACTTAAATGTAATTAGTTTTGTTCACATTTAACAGCCATATTAAACTATTTCTTCCCTTCTCAGGCCCAGGGACCCCCTGTGTTGTGTCTGCGTAATAGTCTAGCTCGCAGTACATGGTTGTTCCTCATAGGACAGGTCTATAGCGGGTCGGCAAACCTTTTGACTCGCGGGCCACAATGGGTTGTAAAATTTGACGGAAGAGCCGGGCCAAGAACAAATGGTTGAAGTGTTTTTGTGAGCTAATATAAATTACATGTGAAAAATCATTACATGTGTGATGGTGCGAATTAAAGGAGATCCCGTGAGAGTTGAGCAACTCACGTTTGTTCTCGTTGTCCGGCATGTGCTTTCCTACGGTAGAAGGTCAGACCTGAACCAGACCTGGTGAGCCCGGAGTCCTACCGGCTGGTGCACAGGTGCATTGGGCCTTGGAGGTAGGAAGTTGGGCTTGCAAGCATATTATGCATTTTGTAATGAGGAGGATGATGGGTACTCGGTGATTAATGGCTGCTTTGTACATTGCAGGCTGAACTGGTGACACGGAGTGAAAATTAAAAAACTTAATTCATTTATTGTAAATGACCTCTCGCGGCCCGCCTGCAGTACCTTCGCGGCCCACACTGGGAATCGCTGCTCTAGAGTTTTTATTGGGTTTTGGACTCCCGACTCCCAAGCAATGTCATGTGTGGCTCATTAATGGGTTTAGTACATGCTGTTCACATGTGTCTTTAGTCTATTGGCTATTGCATCTTGTGTAGACTGTTTACATATTTGTACCCATATCTACATTTTATGTTCTGTTGTTATTGTTGTGTCCAGTGGAATTTTTTCTGGTTAATGACAAACACACTGACTGACACATATTTCATAGTTGTCTTTTGTGGATGGCTTTTCATCTGTCCTAAATGCATTTTTTTAAATGGTATGTTTTGAGTTTGTATTACTTATTATAGTATCTACAATTCATTTTGAGCATTCTGTTTTGCAAGCAAAAATAAAGCTTCCCTGAATGCCCCCCCCCCCCCCCCCCCCTTGGTCTGTTACATTCTGCGGTAAAGACTAAAACTAAGCATTTTCAAAAAATAAAATAAACTAGCAAACCCGCTTTAAAATCTAATTAAAACTAAACTGAAATTGAAAACCAAAAGTCAAAACTAAATAAAAATAAAAACTAGTGAAATATTCAAAACTAATAACCTTGTTTCAGGCACGACCAGCTGGGAAGAGGCCCCAGGGAAGACCCAGGACTAGGTGGAGAGATTATCTCTGCACTGGCCTGGGAACGCCTTGGGATCCCCAAGTCAGAGCTGGTAGACGTGGCCCAGGAAAGGGAAGTTTGGGGTCCCCTGCTGGAGTTGTTGCCCCCGCGACCCGACCCCGGATAAGCGGCTGAAGATGGATGGATGGAGTCTTTTCTTTCTCTTTGTCTCTTCGTTTATTTGTTGCTTTCATGACCAGTTCTTCTCTCTTGTGTCCTGCGGGTTTTCCTCCACCTGCTCTGTGCCGCCACGTCCTTCACCTGCACTGCGCACTTCTGCCAAAAGGATCCACCTGTCACGTGTGTGAGCGCCTCTATGTTGCTTAGTAACGAATGTACGGTGGCCGAGACGGTTTAACACAGTCTTCTCACGATGTGGCGTGTGAACTATAGACAAGTTTCCCGGGCATTTCCGGTTTCTGCCAAGAACTTCTGGCGCAGGCTGAATAGTGGTGTTAAAAATGGCTTAGGAATGGCAACATTCGACCGAAAATCTTGTTAATGGTGTTTTGACCATTCCGCATCCAAGTAAGGTAACATCATGGGCGGACAACATGTCGATATGGCCCAGCATCACAACATCCAAGATCTTTTCTTATTTTATTGATTCCATGGCGGTGGATGGGAATGCAATTAATGACCTGAAAAGCTCAGAGGCGTTTCAGTACCTCCATTCCGACAAAGTGGGTTGTGTACTTTTACACGATATGGGCAGTTTAATTTACCTAAAGGCCGATGTTCAACCAAGCCAGTCCGTTAACAATTCAGCGCATAACGCCTGGGTTTTGGTTACCAAGACGGGAGATGTGGAGACTGCAGGCTGTACCTGTATCGCCGGACTTGGACGTTGCTGTAGCCATGCAGCCGCCGTGCTTTGGAAGGTACGTTAGCCCAAGATGTTTGTATGTATCCGTGTGTTAATATATAACAGAACACGAAGAGTAATAAAAAGAAAAAGTAATCCCAATCCCCTCTAGCCTGCCTGCACTAAAAGCATGCTTTAACCCTTCAAAGTCGACTGACGAGCGTCAGTGCGCACCCCTGACATATCTATTAATAGCTTCGGAATGGATAAAGGTATTAACTTACTTGAAAAAGCTGACATTCGTCTGCGTAATAATTAGTAGACTGTTGACTTCCGCGAATGATAAGCCTCCTGTATTTGAGTGCAAATCTATAGCATTTTACCGCAAAACAGCACATCCACATTGGCGCCTTGTAGATGGTTGATGGTCGAAACATTCTCCTTCCGACCAAACATTCAGCAATCGCCACGAGTTGTTGCAACCGTGAACAGCACAATATGTCCCGGAGCCGTGTCGGCATGTAACACCACCATTACTTTTTCTGCACGCTAACCAAAGACAGTAAAAGACGCTAACTCGCTAACCGGAAGTGCTTGGCAGACACAACCGGAAGTCGTTGGCAGAGTGAAAGGCCAATGGCGGCTCGCCTATTTCACTCAGGAAACTTGTCTATAGTTGAAATGCGTGTGTCTCACGGTCAATGTGTGAGGCTTCAGAACCTGCAATGAGTTTATTATGTTAGACGTGTTTGGAGAAGACTGTAACGGACCGTCTCATCCAGCTGAGGAAACGCTGCCTACCGTCGCCAGAGAACCGAGCAGAAAGGTCCGTATGGATCTCTGCTGGCCGACAGTCTGTTAAACGGGTCTTCATGTTTCTGTGAAGCAGCGCGGCTTCAGCCTGCTAACAGTCAGCTAACCCGAGACAGCTGAGCTAAACTAAGGAAGCCACATTCAAACTCGCCGAAGCATAAAATAGTCGTCGCGGTCCGTAGTCGGTGCACAAGAAGCACCGCTGCACCGATGTGAGCGTTCTGGGTTCGTGGATGACGTCATCGTGACGCGTTAATCACCTCCGTACTTTGCCTGTCTGTTGTCTGTTTCACGGATTGTCCATAACAAACACCATGATCCAGCATATGGATGTTCATAAGTGTACCTGGTACCAGAGCACCCGAGGCTAAAGATCAATTTTGTAATCGTATCGTCTGATCTGAGGCCGCATGCTTTGGACACTCGGGTAAAGAGAGTGGCAGAGCTGTCAACTGATCACC
Organism: Gasterosteus aculeatus; assembly: GCF_964276395.1. Classification (NCBI taxonomy): domain Eukaryota; kingdom Metazoa; phylum Chordata; class Actinopteri; order Perciformes; family Gasterosteidae; genus Gasterosteus; species Gasterosteus aculeatus. The sequence continues at coordinate 18,053,897 of NC_135707.1, read as the reverse complement.
ATCTGGTGGTGAGCTGGGTCAGAGGATGGGGGAAGACTCAGGACGGACCTGGTAAACCCAAGTGGTACTATGGTACAGGTGAGCTGCGAATGTCTGGAGGAGGCCCCGGTGCAAAAGATTTTCAACTCACACCTCCGGCGAAGCTTCTGTCACATTCCTATGGAGGTAGGGGACATTGAACCAGAGTGGTGTATGTTCAAAACTTCCATTGCTGAAGCTGCTGCAGTGAGTTGTGGCCTCAAGGTCTTAGGTGCAACAAAGGTCACTGACCCTCGAACCCCCTGGTGGACGCCGGTGGTCTGGGGAGCCGTACGGCTGAAGGAGGCCTTTGACACTTTGAGGAACTCCTGAATCCAACTACTATGCCCTCTTTGGTAGAGGCAGAGCTGGAGCCCCGGGGATTGATGAGATTCGTCCGGAGATGCTGAAAGCAATGGGTCTCGGGGGGGTGTCATGGATGACACGCCTCTTCAACATTGCGTGGAAGTCTGCCAAAGAGTGGCAGACTGGGTGGTGGTACCTGTCTTCTTCAAAAAGGGGGACCAGAGAGTGTGCCAATTACAGAGGTATCACACTACTCCCTGGTAAAGTCTACTCCAAGGTGCTGGAAAGGAGGGTTAGGTCGATGCCAAGGAACCAAGGATTGAAGCGGAACAATGCGTTTTTTGTCCTGGCCGTGGAACGACGGACCAGCTTTTTACTCTTTAAAGGCTCATGGAGGGGGCATGGGAGTATGCTCCTCCAGTCTGTGTATGTGTTTTGTGAACCTGGAGAAGGCGTATGACCGGGTCCCCCGAGAGATTACATTACATTACAGGTCATTTAGCTGACGCTGTTATCCAAAGCACCCTCTCTACCCCTGCGCCACGTCAACATTATCGGGAGATAATGTGGGAGGTGCTGCAGGAGTACGGGGTGAGGGGGTACCTACTTGGGGCCATCCAATCCCTATACACCCAAAGCGAGAGCTGTGTTCGGGTGCTCGGCAGTAAGTCAGAGGCGTTTCCGGTGGAGGTTGACCTTCGCCAGGGCTGCGCACTCTCACCAATCCTGTTTGTGGTTTTCATGGACAGGATATCGAGGCGTAGGCGGGGGGAGGAGGTTATACAGTTCGAGGGCTGCGGATTTCATCCCTTCTTTTTCAGGGGAGGCTAAAACAATGCTGGAATTATTGTCATTTTCATTATAATAGACGGTGAAAGTATTTGTACGTTTTTGTTTCATAATATACACACCGCTGAGTGTGTGACACACGCCAGCCTTTCTCAAAGCAGGAAAACGAGGAGAAGGAAAAAGTGCATCAAGTGTTTGCTTTTCTTATTAGTTTTCTAATAAAGGACATCCTCTTTTCACATGCTAATCAAAAAGCTGCCTCGTGTCACTCAGAACTAAAGGGACGCCAAAGTGATGTTAACTCCCGTTCCGTTTGTTAGAAGCCGTTTCATGTAGATCTCCTGGAAACGCAGGAACTTTGTCCCGGTCAGGATCCTGTTGTGAGGAATTTAGAGGTTTTGATCTGATCAGTTAAGCCTGAAGATGGTGAGTGAGCCCTTTACATCTGTTTCCAGTACAGGCGCCTGGTCTGTAGCAGGTTACCATGGTGATCTGGCCTGGTCAGCATGGTGATACATCTATTGTCTCTGTTGTTCCTCGCGTAGGGAGTTGACCAATACGGCGTGCAGTATTTATGAGACAGTTTGGTGTTGTTTTTGAAAACATAACACACAGAAACCAAAGCCTCCCATCTTCTGGTAGCTGTGGAGCGTTTGTAATCGGCCATTTTAACATGCAACACTTGTATTTAAGTCAGTAGCTTCCTTCTGAAAACCTGCTCACAAAACATGTCTCAGCTAATTCTTTCAGAAATAATAGTCCAGCTGAGCAGACACCTCTCACTATCAGACATCGCGTAGGCCGTCAGTTTGTCTCCGGAATCAGATTCATTTTTGACCGCAGCGGGATGAACTCTGCTTAAGTTTCAAAATAAAACCTGGAATCTGAAGAATGCAATCAATAGAATAGTTAATGCAGCTGTTGCAGAAATCCACCAAAAAATCAAACCCTTTTTGATAATAAACTTTACAAAAGATTTTTTACTCAAAGGAAATCTAAATTAACATAAAATGAATGATACAAAAAGGTATAATCCAAAAATTGGTAATGAATCCAATTCATCTTTTAATGGTCAGCTCATAATTTCTTTCATGAACTGTGATCAGTTTTTATCCTCTATTTTAAAATACATTTTTTTAATCCGTTTTTGTCTATTAATCAAACAGCAGCTGGTTGGGATTGTTGCCGGTGTGTGTTCACCCACGCTATTATTTATCTTGCGTTTCACATATTTATGGAATTAGGACCACGTTGGTTTCCGGCCTTGGGTCCCGTAGGAGGTGCAAAGGCACCAGAGGAGCTCCCTGCGTGACCTGTGGACGAGCCCCCTCCTGACAGGACGACAGGTCATGAGGTGGTGGATCAGTAGGAAGAAAAGCGGAGATCCCATGTTTGTTTGACTTTGGTGTGCAAAAGTATACTCTTTATTCTTATTATATATCCAACTTTATTTTGCCCCAAACCCCTCCCCTCCACCCAGCCCCCACAACTGGTGGCATTCCCATGTCACCAGTTACTGTCACTGTTACAATAGCCAATCAGAGCTCACCTGCAGAAAGAAGGCAACCAAACAAAGAAGAGCAGAAAAAAGGGTTACTTTCAGTTTGTTTTTTCTTGTTAAATAGTAATAAATACATTGAGATGCAGTGGTTCTTACTTTATCCTTTTCTCTTAAGCAGAAGGGTTAAAAAGTTTTTTTTATTTATTTTTTATTTCTGTTTCTATTTCTTTTTATTTCTTTATTGATCTGTGTTGGATCTTTAGCAGCAATCCGGACCAGTTGTCATGGTGATTAGCAGCACAGAGAGGAGGAGCTGTCTGGAGGAGAAACACAACAGGAGGAGGAGGAGAGGAAGAAGAGAACAAGGGGAGGGAGAGGATGAGGAGGAGATCTCTATGAGCGCCAGGAAGGCATCAGTGTCCTGCCACCTTCTCTTCCCTCCACCTCCCTCCCTCCCTCCCTCCGTCACAGCCAGGTGGAGAGCGACGGAGGGAGGACGCGAAAACTCAAAGAAAAAGTGAGTTTAACACAGACAGGAGTCCTGAAGCACACACAGGTTGACGTTTTCTCCCTTTGAAACCAGCTTCTGTCTTCTTGATGCAGCGCTAAATGTGTATGTTAAGACTGCTCGTCTCTCTGGACTGTAAATATGAATTCACTAATGTCAGAACTAACCAGTGAGACCGTGAACATGTGACCTTCCACTTGCACCCTCCACATGAAGTGAAATGGAAAAGCATAGCTCCTCTCTCTGTTTCTTCCTCCTCCTCCTCTCCAGGCTTAAACAACAACCAAGTAGAACACGCAACTCCTCAAACCCGAAAAAAAATCAAACAATATTAAACAATAATAATAATATTAATAAAAACAAACTCGTCACAATCATTCCTTTCCAATTACAGTCGCAACAGAAGGACAACAAACTAAAACGGGATAAAAAGGGAGAGTTTTTCCCAGCATCATCTTCCTCCTCCTTCTCCCTCCTCCTCCTCCTCCTCCTCTCATGCAGTACAAACTGTCTCCTTCAGCACAAAGTTCACCTCTTTGTCTCTGAACTCTGGCTGTATGTGTGTAGTTGTAGTAGTTGTAGTTAAAATTGTATGGCTTTAGGGCATGGTTCAGGTTTTATCAAGAGTTGGCTGGCCCCTCGTCTGAGTCCGGCCTCCCTCTGCCCCCCGCAGCGGGGTTATTGTTGTTGGAGGCAGGGTAGTAGTCCTCAGGGGGCGGGGCTTGTGGCCCTGGGGCGGTGGGGGCCGTCCGAGTCCGGAAGGCAGACAGTCCGATTGGCAGAGCGAGGGGCAGGGAGGCCGAGCCGAACTGAGAGGCCTCCATGGAAGACACCGCCCCCAGGTGGTGCAGCCCTAGGGACACGCCCACATCCATGCTGTCACTCATCTGGGGCGAGGAGCCCTGCTGGCCCCCCCCTCCGCCGATGCCCGTCTGTCCGCTCTGGCGCAGGCCGCGCCCGCCGTTCCCGTGGTGGGAGTAGGTCGGGTGTGGGTGGTGGGGCGGGTCCAGGAAGTGGCGCTGGTGCTGTTGGGAGGCAGCCGGCTTGTGGAGCAGCAACTGGGTGTATGCTGGGTCCTGACCCCCACCTCCACCATCACTGCCTGGCCACATCCTCATCTGCTGCTGGGAGGGAGCCTGGTGGGAGGGGGGGGGGGACACAGAGGTGAGATGCATTCAGAGTGACAGACGTGCAGCACGCATGTGTTGTGTCCGGTTCTGCTGGAGGAAATGTGGACCCTGCTCAGGACCCGAGTCATGAATACATTTCTCATTTGACAATCCCCACCCCACCCCATCCCATCCCATCCCCTCTGCGCTGTGCGTACCTGAGGGCTGGTCATCTCATAGTCCGAATGTGTAACAGCAGAGTTGTAGTAGCGGTTACTGTAGCGGTAGTTGCGGTTGTCATTGGAAGAACCACTGGAGCCACCTGGAAACACAACAGAGCGGTTCAGACCCGCGCTGCCGATGGCTTTTGTGGAGACACAGTTGATTCACTTTTTCATGGCTTTGAAATGTGCCTCACAGTCTGATCAAGGGGTACAAGGACGGACTCATAAATCTGTGAAACGGTTAGTTTTCAACCAATCACACAATAATGCTTTAAATAAAACTTTGAAATAAATGTATTTCCAGAAGCTGGGAATCGATTCAGAACTTGTTTCTTCTGTGAATGGCTTTCTTTTGTCTGCCCGCCCCCTAACGTGGTTTACATAATGTGCCGGGCTTCTCATGCACCATCTCCCCCCTCTGCGCTGTAGTCATTTCCTTTACCAGAGCTAGAAACAGAGCTAGTAGTGGAGGTTGAATGGGAGTGGTCCATGGCAGGAGAGGTGGATGTAGATGAACTGGTGTTGGTTCCTTCATCTGTCGTCTTCTTGAAGAAGTTGTGCTGGAGGGCGTAGAATGGCGTGATGCGGCTTTTCGGGTCGTAGTCCAGCATGCGCAGGATCAGGTCTGAAAGAGGACAAACAACAGCGGTTCTGTTTCGGCTCTTTGCAGGGTGAAGAAGCTGGACATCAGAACATGTCGGCACGCTCAATAAACCATCGCCTTTCCATTTATATGGAAAGGCGACGCTGCCATCTTGGATGTTTTAAAAAATATCTTAGAAAGACATTTTGTAAATATAAGTCTAAACCCATCAGATCTGACCTTTGAACTTCAGGTAGTCACAGGGGGCGTGTCCTGGCTCCCCTGCCCTCCGCCCTCCTGGGCCACCAGTTTCTACACCCAAAATCTCATGAAGACGCCGAGTGGCTGGAGGCTTGTACTCCTGGAACACACACACACACACACACACACACACACACACACACACACACACACACACACACACACACACACACACACACACACACACACATATTTAGACAGAGGCAGAGATCTAATCATCCAAAGACGTGAGGAACGTTCTCTCATTATTTTCCCAGTGAAATTGTCGACAATCTGTTGTGTAATGTTAAAAGGCCTGAATGTGCTTCACAGTGACTTTATTCACCTGCTGCCACCTATTGCTTAAGATGGGACACTACAGGCAAACTACTGGCTTTTCATGCACTTGATGATTTGGATTTCAGACCATTTCCTAATTCAGATTTGTGGAAAATAAGTGTTTTGCCTCAATTGCATATTTAAAACATGAAATCTAAAAAAGTTATTAATTCAAGTAATTAAGTAATTCAAATAAACAGTATACACCCTTGAATGTAATCACCTGGGAGGTTTTATAGAGATATTTATACACCATATCCCCCTGTACATCATTCTCAATATGTATCTTTAATCGCCGATTTCTATAAAATAATCCATATATAAAAAAATAATCCACTAAAAACCATTGACTTAAATATGTCAACAAAATGAAATATGAATGGTACAACCGATGTTCTCTAACTGGAAATGTTTGTAAATGAGCACATCTTTATTTGGTATCTATCGGCATTGTCACAAGGCTAAAAGGGGGAAGGAGTCTCAAATACCTTCTTGATGTCCTTGTTCTTCTTCACTGTCCACAGGCCGTCTGACAGCTTGTCAAAGTACTTCCTGGCCTTAGGGGCTGCATCCAGCATGTGGCTGGGTGGGACCCCCAGAACCTCCACAATCTTATTCATCTGGTCAACCTAAACCAACACACGCACTCATAATTAGCTGAATCAAACAGGAATGTGGACCAGAGGACACAGAACCGTCGGCCAGCTGCTTTTACCTCGTTGGAGCCGCTGAAGAGAGGCTCTCCTGTGTGCATCTCCACCAGGATGCATCCCAGAGACCACATGTCGATGGCCAGGTCATACGGCATTCCCAACAGGACCTCGGGGGAGCGGTAGAACCTGCTCTGGATGTACTGGTAGATCTGCGAGGAGGGCGACAGGACATTCTGTTCAGTCTCCAACAACCTCTGCTGTCATGGTCGGCGACCCGGGAACCAACTTTGTTTAAAAGTACAATGATGTTCTCTGAACAGAGCATTCAGGTAATGTGTCCTTCATACTAATGGTTAACTCAAACCAAGGCTTAATGCAGAACTTATTATATTGAGTCTAAAAAGATCAAATAAAATCCAGAATTACCACCTTAACTGGGACACGTGAGAATCATTTATCCAGCGCTCATTCTTTTGCTTTTCAAACCATAATGTGAATCAGTGTCGCAGGCGGAGGCATCTATCATGAATCCTTTTAAATGAAATAAACTACTGAATGTACTGAAAGCGTCCTATCAGAGAGGTTTGTGTGTGGATGCGGCTCACCCTTTGTCCCAGCTGGCAGGAGGACCCAAAGTCCACAATCTTGATGGCCGATCTTTTGGGGTTACACAGCAGGATGTTCTCTGGTTTCAGGTCGCAGTGGATGATTGACAGCTCTGGAGTAGCCAGGAATAACAACGCTGTGGACAAGAAGAGACATTGGCCTCATTATAGGCCTGCATAATAATAATCACCTTATTTTGGTTATGACATCGGGATTAACTAATGCAATTGATTTTGGAAACATCCTGCAATTATTAAACTTTTGCAATATCTTTTTAAAGTATTGAATTTATTGAACTTTAAATATAATTTAGAATCTTATCAAAATTTTGAAACATGAGTAAAAGACATTAAGAATTGAGTAGAATATGAATGAGATCAAATTTGTTGATGTTCATTTCCGCAACCTACTGAAGACATAATAAACTCCATTTAACACATTCTCAATGGACTAAAGGACTAAATGGAATATGTGGCACAATAATCATTTCTGCTGATTATATTGTTGTCGTTTAGAAATGTTTAGAAACCTTTTTAAGAGTATGTATACATATCAAATGCTTTCTGTTGTTCTAGCAGCTACAAACTGCATTAATTACATAACCACCACCTCAAAAGGGAAAAGGCAACCAAAAGGCTTTTCTCTTTTGCAGATGACTTTAAACTGCATTCATCCTCTTTCCTTTTTGTCCACTAGGAGGCAGAATACAACAAGCTACACTCATAGAAGCCTGCTTCATGTTTCCTGGGCCCACCTGTGCAGAGCTGCTGTGCAAACTTCCTGGTGAGGTTGAGGGAGACTCCTCTGAAGTTGGTGTTCCTCAGCAGATCGTACAGGTTGTAGCTCAACAACTCAAACACCAAACAGAGATGGTTCCTAAACATAAAGTGACGCTTCAGGTGGACTGCACAGACACAGGTGGACAGACACACACACACACACACACACACGAGGGAGAAGGGAGACAAGAAAATAGGTTAAGAAATACACAGGAAGAAGAATCTGGTCAGGCAGGGATACTTGACAACATTAAAATTATTTCCTGTCAATTGCTCTTTAAAAATTCCCCACTTGCGAGTCTTGCCCTTCAGAACTCGTGTCATCCTAAGACAACAGCTGAATTTGACGTGACTAGCTTTTGCTTTTGGAGCTTTCGATGACGTCTCACACATCAGCATGTGAGCCAAGTATGTTAATGTGACTCCATGTGACTGTACCTTGGCTTTGTGTACTATTTATAAAGGCCTTTAACCACTTTCTATGTAATGTCCACCTGAGCAGAGGATGAAGTCACTCTGTGTGCGTGTTGTCAGCTTTGTCTACGTCCACGTCAGTGCATGCAACACTCTCTATCTATCGGCACCGATAGCTGCGAGCTGGCGGCTCAGCGCCGCCATGTTGAGAGCCGTGTGAGTCAATGTCTCCTTCACCACTCCGAGGACAATAAGTGACGTGTGGGCGGAGCCGCACCCGTTGGCTGCAGATGCTTCACATCTGACCCCAATACTCCCCCACCCCACTGTAATGTATGTGTTAGTAAGGGTGTGTGTGTGTTCTTACCTATGTAATATTTCATCTCAGTATCATGCTTGTTCATGAGCTCCAGCAGGCGTAGTTCAATCTGTGCCTGGTTTAGAAATGCCTTCTTGTTCTTAATGATCTTAATGGCGACCCATTCCTGCTCATGGTGGTCGTAGGCCTTCACCACCTGCACACACAGTTACAACTGGGTTATCTCTTGCGATGATAACAACAACAACAACAACAACGCACGCTTCAGGATTTATTTATTTTTTCCATTAGAAAAAACCCAGATGTCCCAGGCTGGTTTGCTTTGTTATATATCATACATAATAATAATAATAATGCAATAAGGTTTTATGAACTAGCACGAATGTGTATTTGATTTTCGCACCTGTCCGAAGGAGCCCTTCCCGATCAGCGAGTCTATCTCATAGCGGTCCAGCCACTTTTCTCCGTTTTTGACAATGTAGTCGTAGTTGTCGTCGTCATAGCCGTCGTTGTAGACTTTCCTCTCCTTCTTGGTGCTGCTGTCCTCTGGAGGGACCTGCTGGGCCCGCCGCTTCTTCTTAGTATAGTACACCTGTGATCAGAGAAACATCCAAAACCGCTTAGGTTCCCGGCTCTGCTCAGCCAGGGGGGGTCGACGTCCCCTTCACACTTTCTCACATTATCAGCTCATTGAAACGATACACGAGAGCCGTGTACAAGAAGGCTGCCATCATTGTTATAAACCCTTGAACCCAAGTTCAGCATTTTTAGCTCAGTTGACCAGGATCAGCCGAACCTAAACCTTCAGGGCAAATACTGATAATGAGTCAGATTTAATATATGGAGCTTCTTCACGAGGCCAGCTTCCACCCCAAACACCCCTCCGGCTTCGGCTCCATCTCAGGAAGGAGAGGCCAACACACAGGGAACCTGAAGGAGCGCCCAGAGAAAAGACAAACACAAGTGTGTGTGTGTGTGTGTGTTACAGCATGCGGCATACCTCATTGATGTGCTTGTAAGTTTTGATGAGGTCAACAGAGAGTTTCCTCAGTGGGGCGCTGGCAGGGTCTCTGAAACTAGGGGGGATCCTCCGTTGGAGTATGGTCATATCAGACAGCACCTGCAGAGAGCGACCACACGTCACACACACGTCTCGAGCACACGGGGGTCTAGAAAACCTTTCGGGGACCTTCCGGACGTCACCAACTCACTTGTTAATGACCGGAAACATTGTGCGTCAAGTCATCCTGCAGTTCCCATTTCTACCACCAGACTTTGTGCCAAAATCGTGACCAAGAAAGACGTGACCCCTTCCGAAAACTAAAAACGCCGAACTGCCACACAAAACGTGGGCCGAATGTCAAATGAATAATCAATGATATCCCACCTACTTCCAGACAGCATTGCTACACATACAAGCTGTAAAGTGTTTGTTAAATCACAGGGTGGGTTTGTACAAGTTATCAATAGTCAGTGCACAGTAATCATCTAGCACTTAAAACTAAACGTATGCCAAATTTTGAAATGTCTGCACCTCGGTCCATCGACTAAAACAGGAAACTCCATCTGTTTATGTGTTTGTGTGACTTTGGCTGGTTGGAATTAAACAAAAACAACCACACAAAGCAGCGGCGGACCGGAAACTGGTCTTCGTTGGGGTTAAATTGCAGTTTTTGTCAATGGAGTCTTGTGGCGTTGACGAAAGCAAAGGGAACTGCTCCGGTTGATAAACGGTAGCGTATCTGAACTGGAATCGATATATTATCGCTTGATTGTCTCTGCGAGGGTGGAAAGGTTGAAAACCAGGCCTCGTGCCCCCAGGGGGGGGAGGTGCTTTCAGTGTCGTGCATTCAGCATTATTTTCTCTTTGATATCAGAAAGGAGCACTGACATTAGTGCAAATGTCTCGACTGACGCTCCGGGTTGAAGCATTTGTTAGAATAGTAATGAAATAGCAAATGTCCTCACGGTAGAGCCATGTTGACATGGCGACCGCTGGCTCTCTAAAAGCACCTCAAGCGTTCCCTGAGGAGAGAGAGGGGCATTGCCATTTATTATTACCATGGCGCTGCCTTTGGATTAGCTCTAATGGACACATTCTGATTTAGGATTTAGCAAAAAGGAGAAGCTCATTGGGACAGAACACCGTAAAGTCAACACTAAAGTTGGCCGTAAGTACTTTTTTATAAAGTATTCTTTTGTGGTTTCTCACATTATTTTGAATTTCAGTTCCAACCAAAATATCTTGTGAAAAAGTCACAGAATCATATTTGAACATTTAAAGGGAAAAGCTTCATGTATGAAGTGGCTCTAAAAAACTATCATGCACAGTTCGTTAACCCTGATGTTCTCAACCTTTTTCTCTTTTCCATAAGTGACATATTTCATGGATATTTAAGCCCAATGGTGATCTCAATAACTGCAGGAGGTTTGTATCAAACTGAAAGAGATACAGAGGACTTTTGCAGTGAATGTTGAATGTTTAATACAATTTTGTTTGTTTCATGTTTTTCTTTCATTACAATCATACATTTCTGTTTGTGGGTTTCTGAGAATGTTGATTTAAATAAAGTTGATCACAATAAACAAGTACAAGTACTTTAATAACCTTATGTAATTATATTTTATGATCTAGAGATTTCTCCAGTTTCATCATTGGTGGCATTTAAGACATTCTTTTACATAAAAAAGTGAATTGAAGAAACACGCCCCCCCGATGTTCTCTGGACAATCAACAGGCAAAGTACAATCACTCCCTGTGTGTGTGTTACCTGCTGCTGCTCGGCCATGGAGTGGATGGAGCTGAAGGAGGGGTGTGTATGCGTGTGCTGGCTGGTCATGGCTGGCTCAGCGAGGGAGAAGCCCTGGGCAGTGGAGGAGGAGGAGGAGGAAGAGGAGGAGGAGGAGGTGGGCGGACATCCTGAGCTGCTTACACCTGGGGAGAGAGAACGGGAGAGAGAGAGAGATGATGAGACGGAAACCCCGACATTCTAATCCGTCCCCAGCCTCCATCGTCGGTCAAACATGGCAACGAGGAATCTCAATTGATCCAAGATCCCAAACCCAGAGCAGCACAGTCGCTGATTTATCGCCATCTACCAACTACGTCTAGGTGGAGAAGCAGTCCTTACTCACCGAGTTCATCATTTAATTCTATTTTAATGATTAGCATAAGAGGGCTCGTCGGTAATTGTTGCCATTGATAACTATTCTGAGAAATTGACAAACAGTTCTTCTTTCTAACACATAAATAACATCAGAAAACGGCAACTCTTGCACCAAAAAATAAATAAATGTGGAATATTTGATTAAATCAATTGCATTAATAATACTGCTGTTAAGAGTCAGAACCAGAATACAACGTGTTTAAGAGACAACGGCGAGGCAAATTTTTGTTTTGCCGGTACAGTGATACAACTTGTATTCTAATATTTTGGACAGGATATTTTACACTGTACATCTCCTCCACAATGACTTTAAAGCAGCTGCTATCGAATCCTAAGGAGGCCAATATTGATTCCAAAACAACTCTTTGTACACCACCAGGTCTGCCGCCTATTCACTTTTCCCCCAGTGTGTTTAAACAAACCCAAAACACAGCGGCGGCGCAGCCAGATGAAGCCTGTGTGTTTAACATTTGGGCAGGAAGAACAACATGGAGAACCGCTGTGGGAAGGCTTTTAGTGCTTGTCCAGTAGACCAGCCGCCCTTTGTTTTGCAGCGTTGAATAGAGACGGACCTTCAGGTGAGGTAATGAGTCGTTTTTTTAAAGGTGGTGGATGTCTTGGTGAGGGGAATTCTCGGGGGCCTTTTGTAACGGTTTCATTTGCCTGAAATTTGCTCCACTGTCATTGCTGTCTTTGTATGACTGCTAACAATGGGAAAGCACACAGGCCTGAATTAAGATTTTATTTCAATTAATCCTGCAGCCCTACTAGGTGGAAGGTAAATAAAGATGAAAATTGTGTCAGTTGAAAGCTGAACAGACAAAGGCAACCACCCAGTCGGCTGGCTGCCAAAATTAAGCTACAATGTGCAACCCCTTCATTATGACGAAAAAGAAAAGAAATCTGAAGTAGAAAAACTGCACTAGAAGGTTCAATCAGTGAGTCACCAGCCAATCAAAGAGCTCCTTCCACAACTTCTGCCTGTTCCAGTTCAGTGGCTCCATTGGCGGAGATGTGGACCGACGCCGGATAGAGCCGCACACACCAGGACACACCCGCACACACACCTGGACACACCCGCATACACACCTGGACACACCCGCATACACACCTGGACACACCCGGAAACACCAGGACACACACCTGGACACACCCGCATACACACCTGGACACACCCGGACACACCCCTGGAAACACCCGCATACCCACCTGGACACACCCGGACACACCCACATACACACCTGGACACACCCGGACACACACCTGGACACACCCGCATACACACCCGGACACACCCCAGCTACACTGCAGCTGTTGGTCGGCACGACGCCGTGATGGCTGTTGAGTTTTGCATCGGCCCGTCTCCTCCCGTAAAGTAAACATTTCAGACTTCCACTAGCAATTCAGCAAATGCTAAGCTAATTGTTGGCTTCACTCTTCAGCGGTATTCCCACAAAGACGTACCTGGCAGGAGAATGTAACAGGCGTTAAACAATCAGAACCCCCCCCCCCCCCCCCATTGACTTCAATCTGTCTTTAAAAAAATGAATAAAAGTTTGTCGGGAGCTGAGAGCAAATCCTTATTTTACTTTAAAAGTAATCAGAGAAAGGCTCGATCTTGAATTGGTTTACAATGGACAGGGAGTGGCTCTTAGGATGTGACGGCCTCTCCCCCAATGGGCGACCAGTGGAGACGCTTAAGAGCGCGGCGCCTACATCAGGTGGCAAATGTCAACCACACAATGGAAGGCAAGTATCCATCAGTGTGCAAAGAAGAGAAAAGATGTGTACCCAATGTGTGAAAGTTTCTGAAATATCAGGAGCTCTAACTCACTGTTAAATATGCCGGAATGGTTAAATAAATGGGGGTCGTCGTGGCGCAGGGGTTAGAGAAGGTGCGCTGGGAAGCACAAGGTTGGTGGTTCGATTCCAGGCTGCCACTTGTTCCATGTCGAAGTGTCCCTGAGCAAGACACCTAACCCCTAATTGCTCCCCGGGCAAAAATGTGAAAAAAGCCATGGGTTTAAAGTGTAATGTAAGTCGCTTTGGATAAAAAGCGTCTGCTAAATGACATGTAATGTAATGTAATGTAATGTAATGTAAAATAACCTTGGAAAAAAGACAGCATTTTGACATAGTCGTCTTGCATTAGGGTGTGCTCTATAATATATACAACTATGTTCATTTGGGAAGAATTGATCTCATCATTTGTATTTTATGAAGCGAACGTACCAAAATATCCCAACAACACAGCTTATATTAGAGTAATTGATTCATTATAATTAATTGAATTGCTATTATTACATTGATTTTATTTCGATGCACATAGATGAACAGAGGGTTCACTTTCATGTTGGACTACATTTCTGCTAACGTGCAAATCTTTGCATCAAATAAAGACTTAAAATACAGTCTTCTTCACCTGAATTTAGAGGCTTTGGATTTTTCCAAACAAATAAGCAGTATGTTCCTCTTCTGCTCTGGAATGCCTCAAAATATTCAGGAACACCTTTCACAAGCTGGTGCTGTTTGGTGCACTTGCAGCAGTATGACAGTTTACAGAAAAAGGGAGGCTAAACATCTTGAACGCCCCCTGGTGGCAAGCAGGAAGCATTTTAAATATCAATATTGCAGCTGATCCTGTTCTATAGTTTGTGGCAGGGGAAAAAATGGGACCTGAATTCATATTAGATTAATTGTGCAAGCGTTACGACAAGTGTTGACCCAATCAGTTCATCTCCGACAGTCAGCTGACAAAGGAGTCCTGCCTGGTTGATAATACTGCAGGTCATAGTGGGTAAAGCAGGCTAGAATGGTTCCTTGGAAATTTGATTATTATAGATTTACATAAACGGGGAAAACCCTGTTTGTAATGCTGAGCAGTCAAGGTTAAAGATATTTCAGGCCCGCAAAATTAGGTCTATTTTTCAGGACAGACATTTTCTGTGAACGTGTAAGCCTAACTTTAGTAATTATAGGGTCCTTGCCATTATCATCTCCATTACACGGTGTAGAGAGATCTTCTATTCAGCGCTCAGCGTCGGTTTATAATAGATCTCTGTGGATAGATGAGGTCCTATTTGTGAAATAAAAAACTAAAACCTCTGATGTTGAACTGCGTGTGTGCTGCACTTGGGCTCGGCCGTGCGATAAGGTGGGGAAAGTAATCCAATCACCGTCACTGGGACTGTTGTGGTGCTCCAGGTCCTGGCCTGCTTACAGATATGACACTGCTAGAGCGAGGGAGAGAATATCTGCCCAGTGCTGAGAAATCCGCACCGTCTCTTTAAGAGACCGAGAGGCACTCACAGCACTTCCTCAATCTGGCATCCCCCTTCTTGCGCTGCCATTGGCTAGGGCCCCCTCTTTCTCTGTCAGCTGATTCGCTGTTGGTATCTAAGGGCTGGCTGGCCAGCGCTCTATAAATAAACCCAGTGCTGTCTCAGCAACCAACCTACAATACTCATTAGCTACTTCTCTCTCCTCTTCCGCCTCTCTCCTGCTAAGCAAGTAGCTTCCAATAGCAGGCCTGGCTCTCAGCGGCAGCAGTCTGACATACTCTCCCCTAGCAACCCAACCCACCCTACCAGCCGCGCTCTCCTCCCCCTTCCCTTCATCACCCTTCCTGCTCACTCAAACCTTCTCTGCCTCGGAGTAGGGTTTTTCTCTCCTCCATTTACCCGTCCGTCATCTCTCACTCCAGTCTTCCAACCCTTCTCGGCTTCAATCGGATGACACATTTCCATCGTTTTACCGCAGACTGCCTCATCTCTCCACCCGCGTTGTGTTGATGCACAATGACGTAACAATATTTAGGGCACCTGCTAGGAGTCACTCCGAGCAGCAAGGCAACAACGCACATTAAAACCAGAACCCGAGGAGTTCTGGTTAACCACAAGTTGTTGGATGAGGCGAAACAATACAGGGCCAACGTTGCCAACGTCCCTTTGCCACTAGTGTGTACACACCAATCTATTTCAGCACCACTGTAGATAACACCACTCGAGCCACAGACAAGTATCAGTATTTTCCAGAATGGGTGAACATAGATCCAACAACGGACAGAATATGATAGCTGGATACAGTTTAACTCAGAGGTTGCTGTTGCTGCAGAACAACACAACACAGCAAAAGGGCACGACACGAAGGCAGCATTGATTGGACTGGAGTTCTTTGTTCCTGGTCTAAAAACTTGCTATTGGTTTATGCTATTTAAGCTCAGCATGGGTTGATTACACTTGATTCACATACAGTGACCTATATCTGTGACTAGCAATATCAAACCAAGTGCGAACCAGGAAAACCAGGAGCATAAATGTTTTACAAAAGCTCAATAGTTAAACACATATTGAGTCAGTGGCAAGAGTTCATAGTGTTTCTTGAGCATGGATGGGAGATAAAAGCAGGGGATTGGTATTATAATCACTTGATTGAAATATTCTGGATCCTAAACAGCGACATGGAGCTTCGATCTAGAGATGTAATGAGACCAAGAGGTAAAACGTCAAAACGAAGATCTGAGCGCACAACGATACACGATGTGTGTGGACCGACATCAGAATGCAACTGAGCTTTAAAAACACCAAAAAGTTCCAACTTGTGCCAAAGCCAACTGTGCTGTCTCACACCAGCCTGATGCACACTTTACAATTATTAAGAAACTGCCACAAATTAGTGTTGAAGTTAACCACCACACATTCTATTATTACCAGTCAAGCCCCGTTGGAGGATTTATTACTGGGACGTGGTATTAGGCCGCCTCAGTTTTGGTTTGTGTAGCTGAAAAACCGGCTACTGAGTGTATATGTAAAACCGAGACGTAGCAGCCGCACACCGCGATATCTCATCATCTGTGTATGTAAATGGGGAAATAGTAGTTTATTGGAGCCATTCAAAACATCTGAACCGCTCCGCTACGGCAAACAGCGTGGAGGCTTCCCCCATTTTTATGCCGCGGCACAAACTGGCCCAAAAACATATTTGGGGGAAGTGGATGGCGGGCTGTATGGAGGGAGGCTAACCTCGTGTTAACACGTGAGCGGCCCGTTAGCAGAGCAGCAGCTACAGTCCTCCATCAGAGTCCACACAGCATCGGATCGGGCCAGTCGCTACTCAAACAAAGTGGGGTTTTGTTTGTATGCACTCTTGGTCTTTATTAAGTAATTTATTTTCTATTATTATTTTATTTATTGAATACTCCTCAAGACCGACGTTTAGTTCCTGTGTACTTTTTACCTGCCGATTAGAGTGAGGAGGGTTAGCCCCAAAGTACGCCACGGGTCTGACGAGCGCCAGAGTAAATGTTTTTTAACTGACAGCATTAACCCATCTAGCTGTGTACAGTGAAACTGTACAAAGATGTTTAAACAAGTGTGGTGAGGTCAAACCTCTGGGCTTCATATAGGCTGCAAAGTGGAGTAAAAGCTAACTAACTAACTGGGATCTGTATCAGGAGGTTCTGTGGAAATATAGAAAGGGAGAAATATTGAGCAACAAGTACCGACATCAGTGAAGTATAATGCCAGCTTAATGGAAAGTAGTAGAAGACTAATACAATATTGCAGCCTATCAAGTTTTTCCACAACGATCACTAAGAATGCCGGTGAGAGTCCAACTAGGAATTGAAATAACACCAGAAGAGGAAACGAGTGCCGTTTGTTAAACGTTTTAAGTGAAATTAAATCAAACTGTTTTACCCTGTGATACAGATCAAAACAAAATCAGAAGGAATTAAACTATTTACATTTCAATATAGTAGTGCCTTCCTACCACGTTGTGCGATAATGCGGCCTATTTCATTGAGTGCAGTAAACAAACCAAAATAAATATATGAATCCTTCTACCAAAACGCAGTCTCCTGACGAAGATCATGTGCTACGATCGACAGCTACTGAATTCACCCGAAGTCACGTTTGCTGTGAAGATTTAGGCGAACCTTTTGCACTATTGATATCCGCTAAATGAGTTGAATGACTGCCACTGTTTTCCCTGATAAAATCACCCGTCTGTCCCTTAAAACCCCGTTGGTTGTTGAACACCGAGCCTTCCCCGGCAGAACAGAGGCGATGTAGCGGAGAAGAGCCGACGCACAACCGGTCGCTGAGCGCTACTGACAGCAACAAAGTCCAGAGGGCTGCTTGAAATTGAAACGACTGAACGGGAGCTTTTCTTTGGAGCGTTTGATTCACTTATCAACACTCTGATCACAGATTCATGTCAACAAAGATATCCGCTTCATTTAAATAAACATTGCCGTCAAAGGGCAAGAATAACCCCCCGCGAAATAAGACAACGGTTTGTAAAAATGCAATACATTACCTGAGCCCGTGTGCCACCGGGCTGGCCAATGTTGCATAAACTTAGGAGTGGTTAAGGCCATAGACTTTTCTCAGATTGTCACGTTAGACTAGTGTAGTTATCAGGTCTGTTGCGAGAATATTAAGACCGACTTAATGTGAGGACAGTTAGTCACGTCTCCCCTTAGCTAGGTCTTAGATAAGATCTTAAGGTTAGTTAGCGTTCAAGGTCAACTATGTATTGCTTACTTTTAGCTAACCTTTAGCTAAATACCTACACTGTTAACCCATCCATTTTAGCTAAGTAGAGCTAACTAGATATATTGTTCATCCGCCACTTTTAATAAGATACTTCAACGGTTTACCCATTACTTTTACCTCAATTTAGCCAACTATCCACTACTTTTAGCTAACTTTGAACTAGCTATTTCAAATGATGTTCTCTGCTACTGTCTCTGCGGTCCGGTTCTTTTTGCTCATTTGAGGTCAGACCATTAAAAAGTCATGAACGGGAAGCACTGGACCCCCCCCGGCTGGCCGGATCCGGCCCGCGGGCCTCGAGTTTGACACCTGTGGTTTTATGTGTACTTGTAGCTTAGAATTGCAACTGAGCCAGCAACTCCCATGAGCCAGCTCTTTTGTGTGTGCATCTCGCTTCTAATTAATCGTTTAAACTGCTTACACATAACTATTTTGGATTCTTGCGACCATTTGAGTATGCTTACCTTTTCTGTTTTTCTCTCCCATAAATTGTTGTGTTGTCAAATTTTGCATCCGCCATGTTTCCCTCATTTGCAGAGTCTTATTTCATCCACAATCCAAAGTGAGACAGGCTTCATAGGGAAGCTAAGCTAACAGGTAAACGGAAGTGTCGTCGTCTGACTGACTGCACTTGACAAACTGAAAACTCCAGCACTACAATTCGACGGCAACACACGCACAGCACCGCGGCAACATGACATACACAGAACACCTTTGTAAAATGCCAACTAAAACCCATTGCACCTTTTTGAATTACTGGGAGAAACTAGATTATAACCTCCCTCCCCCCCCCCCCACACACACACACAGGTATCACCAGAGATTGCCATGACAGTAGTCACACACACTTGTGGGTGTACAAGGGCGAGAGATTTTATCTATGGGATTGTGTGTGTGTGTGTGTGTACTGACTCTTGTTCTTGCGCAGCAGGGCAGAGGCAATCCAGGGTTCTGTTTGGACCATCCTGAGAGAGGGCACGGGCTTGTCCTCCACGGATGATGATGATGATGTGATCACCATGGAGATGATCGACAAGTAATCAATCCAGCAGGGAAACACTGTCAATCAAAACGCTTTGATGGGTGGGTGGGGCTCGTGAAGGGAGTTTCAGTCTGTCATGAGATACGTCTTTTCAATCCCCGAGTTCGCTTCAGCAGTTTACATCCAACTGAATCAATGAATCTTGAAATGGTGGGAAACCGACCGACCAATCAAAAGGCACCTTCTTCTCTGGCTTCTTTCTTTTCCTTTTTTGTGACTGTGGTTTCTAAGGCAACCAACTGGTGTACAGGCAGCTTGTCTCTCTGGAGTAAAAATATAAAAGGATGTAATCTCTGTCTTCGGTGGAGTTACACTATAGATATAGATCTCTCATTCTACATATATATTATGTTTCTCTGTGGGTATGGGGAGTCTGGGAAGTTAGAATATTTGGTTATTCAGGTTAGCTTTTTTATTTTGTTGGTTTCGGCAGTTTCATGCATTCTTCCTGTGTGCTGGAGATTAGTACTGCTCCAGGGCGCTGGTGACTGATATTTTAAATTAGTCAGAAAAAGTAGGCCTTTTCTTTCTTTGTATGGTAATGGGTGGTTACTCTGAGTATGACTTGCTTGTGATGGGTTCACTTAGTCCAGGGCAGGTTCAACCAAAAATACACAGCTAATAGTTCTTCAGACATCTTAGTCGTAATCCAGTACAGGGTATTTTGTGTGTCCGGTGCAGCCTTGACCAGTAGAACACAGTGCAGCTAGTATTCCCGGGTTAACAAGACGCCGTGGTCAGCATGGTTCAAACGGATCCTTTATTTCGCAGCGGAATAAGTTCATCCAATTGTTGTTATTATTCCACCCTACTTCTGAAAATACATTAACTAGCTGCAAGTCGCGTGTGTGCTAACCAGGCTCGCCCAGCATGCTGCCGGGGCGGCTGAGCGAGGCAGTGTGACAGCAGGGGGGCAAGAGAAGGAAGTGGAGGGGAGTTGGGTTTCCCGCTGCCTGCTTTTACCCCATCCCTTACGCTAAATATAGCTCCGATTACAGGCGCGTTCTGGGGCTGGACCCGTCACTGGACCCAGTGGGGGAATGATGCTACAGCTCGGATTAATCCCAGTGACACGGACACACGCGGCCCTCCGCTGGTAATGTCACAGGGCCCGGACAGCCAACAGCCCCCCCGAGGCCTCCGCTCCCCCTCACCCGCCTCCAGCGGGAGGTGGCTGGCCTCTGCCAAGGTGAACAGGAGCCCTTTTCTCTTTTTTTTTTTAGAAAAGCCAGACAATAACGTAATCCCCGCACGCCGCGCAGGGGCCGTATCTGTGACAACAAGCCGTTTACACAAACGCCTGTAAACGAACCAGCTCGCCGCGACGTGTTGATTCCACGGAGACGTGCAGCTCCGGGGGGGGGAAGTTCCGCTCACCGGATATCCACAACTCACGGGCCGCCGGGGCGGTTTGCAGGAACAGCGTGATTACAAGCAGGGGCAATGCGCCTTAACTGCACACCTTTCACTTTTTGTGACAAAGCCGGGGGGGAGACAAAAGTTTAAATCCGGTGTTCGGGGTTAGATGGCAAATGTCTTCCCGTGTTGAAGAAACGCAGAGGACAAGCCGCTGGCGGCCTGCATCGTACTTCCAAACTCCGACGGCGCCTTCTGTTTACCAACGCGTAACACGATCCAAGAGGAAGTCTGAGGTAATCTCGCCGAAATAAAATCACCCCCCCCCCAAAAAAAATCACAAACAACGTCCGAACACCACCGAACCAAAGCTTGAGACACGTCTGAAAAGTAGAAAACCCAGATCCAGCGAAGTTCCCGAGCTTGCTGTCAGACGCCTTTGACGCGCCTCTTCTTCCGTCTGCTTCCGCTCTCTTTTCTCTCACATTCAACGTCCTCTTTTGCGCGTCCTTCTTAGAATTGCGGGAAATTTTTTATTCCTTCAAGGTGGAAACCTTCACAAGGGCGACTTCGACTCATGTTTCTCGCCCGTTTCCCTTTCCGTGCTTCTCCGTTAGACGGAATCTGTGCTCCTCTCCCACACAGCTCCCCCACCCTGCGATGGGGACCGTACCATGTGCCCGTGGCGGGGGTCGGAGCCGGCCTGTCTGACGCAGCTGCGCGTAGTCCCGGTGATACCAGGACAGATGTGCATACGGGACGAAACCACTGCCTTAGTGGCATTTCGCGGGGTATTCCCCATTAACCATGGCTCAGACGGACTTTATGGCGCGCTATCAAAGACCTACGCGAATAAGCGGGACAGTAACCTTCCCTCAGACCACAGTAGTCTGTTCCAAGCAGACCTCTGCTGTCCTGGCCATTTATAGTAACAGCGGGATATATATACTGGAACTTTATATTCACACATACATAGACAACCTTTACTTAAACCCGTTATCCAGTTTTGTGGATACAGCTCTGACAAAAACGCGTTGCAACATACTTAAGACCACTTCCTGCAGGACATTGAAAGGTTTTACCACTATTCAAAACTTGACAGAAGTACATTCTAAAATACACTAGATACAGTTTAGCAAAACGACAGCTTCACATTGATCCGGTATATATACATTGTGGTGTGATCAGAAGCATGGGCGTTGTGCAATGTTTATAAGGAGACCTGGGCTTGAGGGAGTGGAGAAAAGGACAAGAGGACAGAGGCCTGATTGACAAAGAAAAACCTCATACCTCAAAATAAATAATGCCCTATTAACTGCAAAATGTAAAAGAAAGAGCTGGTTTACGAAGTTTGAGACAATAGATATACACTGAATGCTGTTGTGATACCCTTTTATGTGACTTAGGCAAAGACGACAGACCTGTTATAATAGTTAGAGGCTAACTCCGTTCTATCTTTGCCGCAGTGTATCACACAAAAGACACATTTGCTCCATTCAGTGGTTGAAAATGAGAAAGTGAAAATGTTTGAACTCTACTGTGCTGGTAAACGCAGCCTCTACCCTCACTCAGCACGCGCCCGCTGTGGGCTCTGTTGCTACCCGACGCGGTGGCAGCTGGAACGCCATTGGCTAAAGAAAGTCCCATCCTTGCCCGTGATTGGGTAGCGGATGGGTCTGTGGGAGGGGCAGTCGGCTTAGTTTCCCAGTCTCTCTTCAAACGGCGCGAGGCAGGAATGACGCGGAAATAGTTAGAAGATGTCAGGTGGAAATGGGGAGAGAGGGAGGGAGAACGACGGGGTATGGGTGGAGATAAAGCGCGGGGAGCGGGGGAGAGAGCGGGGCGAAAGGCTTCCATGAGCACATGGTCACTGAGTGACTCTCTACAGCTGAGATGTGCGACTTCTCCTTCCTTTCTAACCAGCCAAAGCTAAAAGTTGTTACTGTTGCTATCCAACCATTACGGCTAAATCCGGCACAATGCTGCCTGGGAACAGCTTTGCACACGAACCGTGTCATAAACCAGCTGACTCTCCTTAAAGGAGAATGTACCCTCGAACGCAACTAACACTGCACAGACAAACGTGTCACCGGTTATTTTAATGTCATTTTTTTAGCTTTAACTTGCGCAGATGAATCACTCTTTTTTATTTAATAAAATCGTGGAATGGTGAAAAGCCCACTTGCTTACTGTAATTACTGTACAAAGGTAAGGTCCTCCAGTTCTGCACATCAGACTGAAACAGCAGTAGGTTCAATAATAGTATATGAGCCGTAATACACTAATACTACACATAAAGCCATATAATGGTATTGAACAATGTACAACAAATACAAGTATTTGTTTGGAGATGTTGTAATAACTGTTCCAATGTGTCAAGTATAGTTTGCAAAATGTAGTTTATTTCCAAACCAAACCATGTTTTTACTGAATTCTGTATTTATAATGTCCCTTATAGACTCCAGCTCTATAGACTCCAGCTCTTGCAGCTTTCCATGGTAATCTACTCAATCTCCAGGCTCCAGAACCCATGGTTCAAATCATCGCACTCCCACACACCGACAAAACAGCTGACCAGCCACAGCTAAAATAAGATAGGGTGGCCTAATAACATGCTATAATTATAGGCATTGCATTAAGAGATAAGCCATAACCAAGCAGGAAGTGAGATTATAGAGCAATGCAGCGTGGGGGCCAGGTACAATGACGATGTTAATCACATGCAGATGCATTGCTACAGGTGGTCTGCTTTAAAAAAAAAGCATAGAGTGAATGGTTTCTTTTGGAGTTGGGAGCCGGGATGATGTAAAGCACGGCGCCCCACTTGGAAGACAATGGATGTGTTTGCATGGACTTTCTATGCGATTGGCCCACAAGAAGCTCCGCTATGACCCAAATACTATCAAACTTGTGCGGAAAGGCCAACGCTGAGTGCAAATGCCAGTATGATCATCCGATCTTGAGTTCTGTCCATGCCCCTCTAGAAATTGGACTTGGGAGTAGCGGACATAATAGATAAATCCCAAGAACAAAATCCATAATAAAGTACAGGAGTGCTACAAATAAAATGAAATTACAGAGAAGGAGAGGTTCTCTAGAGAGAGGTTTTCTACCCTCGACCAAACAAGGAGACGGGATGCAGGGTTACTCTAAAACCACATAAGACGCATGAATCATGACCTGCCAGTGACCGCTTCGTTGAACTAGAATCTACCATCCCTTGTATTCACGAAAGACAATCACTCCCATATCTGTCAACACCACAACAAACAATCAAAAAGGTGTACAGAAATCTCCATGACCGTACACCATAGAGTGACATAATAAAAGTATTAGTAAAAAACTGTTGATTTCGTGGCTGAAATTTGCAAGTAAAAATAGAATGTTGGTACTATAGCCTTTCGATAAACACGTGAATTGTACGCCGGGAATACAATGTAAACAAATGACATAAACTGTAAAATATGTGGTTACATACAAAACCCATAGCGCCACCGCTGACTAGACGCAGAAAAGGATGTTCTGAGGTGCACGGAAAATGGAAGCGAAAACATCTAGAAGTGAGTCTGCTGATTTTTCAGTGTCAATTCGACACATAATCTTCGGCCACAAACAGGCCGATTTCACCTGTGCTCTGACTGGACAGACGGGACGATGGGACGCAGGAAGGTGGCTGGGCAAAAAGCTTTGTCTTTTTATATATATCTTCAGATATATATCTTCAGATAAAAAGACAAAGCTTAACTCTACTCTCTGCTCCCTACTGTGTGCATACTTCTTTGTACGGAGGAGAAGCACATTTTTATGCCATGCTAAGCCCACAATTATACCAGCTCCACAATTACAGACCGACAAGCAACAGGTGAAATAGTGTGTGTCTGTGCGTTTGTCCTGGGGATGACCGCATATTAGTATAGTATAAACACACACAATGGCTGACCTGCACACAGTTCATTAGTTTCTTTGTTGAGTATAAGGGAGTTTGTACCAAACAAGTACTTGTTACCAGGCAAAGGCCCTTCAACACAAATGATGAAAAGAACTTATTTTTTCAGACAGACAAATAAATAGTACTGAAAGTACAATCCCATGGTGAAAAGAACAAACAAAGCACTCTTTATATCCAGGGTTGAAATCATAGAACTAATATGTTGGCAATTATGAGATGTATTTATACAGTGCTGCACTTGTTGACCCGATGTCCTGCATAAAATAACGGGTTTCATTGTCGGAGAGTCCGCAACAGAAATAATTTGACATAATTGCTAGAATCCACATTTTAAAAGTTTTCCAGGATCTATCTATACATTTACATAAACTATTGCAGTAATTAGTAATTT
Source organism: Gasterosteus aculeatus (assembly GCF_964276395.1). Lineage (NCBI taxonomy): Eukaryota > Metazoa > Chordata > Actinopteri > Perciformes > Gasterosteidae > Gasterosteus > Gasterosteus aculeatus. The sequence continues at coordinate 18,029,047 of NC_135707.1, read as the reverse complement.
GGGCATATGAAGAATACGATTTTTTTTGCTTTTTCAAACAGAATCGTTTTTTTTTTTTTTCTTGTCTTTTTTCTTCTTTTTTTCAACAGCAGTTTTTCTTTTATTAATGTACTTTTATTGATGACTTAAGTTGTTTGATTCACCATGTCAGGCATGGTTCTGATAGCGTTAAACCTCGTTATAACCTCAAATCCTGCCTCGGTACATTGTTGGGTAGTGATACAGCATATTGCACAGGCAGAAGGGGGAAAAAAGAAAAGCTGCTTCTCAACAGCGCTGTGGAATTAGACGCAGCCGCTTCCTGTGGTCTGCGTAAACGGCTTCTTTCTCTCCTGTCTGTTGCTGGTTCTGAAACGCCTGTATTACCGATACGTATTTCCCTTCACGGAATTACTGACGAGCTTCCACCGTATCACGTTCAGCTGCACTAACGACCAGACAGCGGAGATTACAGCGGCAGCGCGAGGAGGCAAGCAGACTCAAGACTCACGTGCCTTGCAGCAAAATTCCACCCGGCAACTACACGCTGTACCATGGCAACAGCCCTGCCATTGGTCTCCGGCGCGTTTTCAAATGACCAATGGGATGGCCGGCCGCGGGTGATGCTTGTTGCTAGGTAAACATGATGCAGAGGAAAGATAGAGGAGCAGAATTGCCATGCTGCTACTGCAGGGTGATTTCAGCGAGGAGTAGAGCAGGGAGCGCTTCACACTCGGAGATACCCTTCTCACTTGGCGGTGCCAGAGAGACAAAAAAAAACCCAAAGCGAAGCGGGTATGACATCCACAAAGTGGGATAAAATAAAACACGAGTGGGTGAAAGCCTGTGGGAACTGTGCTGCCGTTGTTTCACACGTACACATGCCATTAATGTAACGTTACATGAGGCAAGCAAGTAACGAACGATCTATGTGATATTACTTTTTTCTTCAGTCATAAGATTTACTGAAATGATTATTTAAAAAAGGAGTTAAATATAATGCTGCGTCCACACTAAAACAGGCTAAACCAAATAAACAATAAAAACCTAATGTAAAATAAAAAAATGAACAGCAAAATGGTAAGAATATTCTAATGAAAGAAGGACTTTAAGTGGTTAATTGATAGTTAGTCAGCAGCTTCAGTCGGCTATGAGAAGCCATCATGATCCACATTGACAGTCCTGCTCTTTTAATTCCTGCATTTTATTTTACTTTATTGTATGAAATGTTATGATGTGAAGCACTTTGAGTCTGCCTTGTGTATGAAAAGCGCTATACAAATAAAATTGCCTTGCCGTGCCTTGCTCATGCAGTACTCATGTAGTCCAGCTGTATTTTTCCAACGGAGGTTCAATTCCTTCACGTCATGATGTTTGTGTCCGATGATCGTTTTCAATAAGCAAACCATTTCAGACCAAAAAGTCCCATGTTTCCCCACACGAGCCTAGCAGCATATTCTCATTTGCTCATTTGACTGTTGCAAGCTCCATTTTTATTGAGATAAAAATGGAGCTAGTTAGAAATGAAACCTTTTAAGTGAAGCCTGTGTATTTGCTTTTTAATTAAAATACCACTTTTTATAGACAGCAGAGAAAGCTAAGAATACAAAAGAATGACAACTGCCTCTCTCATTCCTTTGGTCTGGGCTGTGGCAGTTCGCTGACATCCCTGTATCACACCATACACACTGTGTGTGTGTGTGTGTGTGTGTGTGTGTACAGTATATAGTTACGCAGTGTTTCCTCCCCAGCTACTCTCACCGCGATGTGAACACACACACACACACATTACACACCCTCCTGTTGAACATCCTCAGTGATCAGTGAGGATAAGTGGCTGCTGACTCCCAATGGATCAAAGCAGGCGTGCAGAGGAAAGAGGTCATTCCGCACTGGGACGACTGGGAGAAAAAGGGCGTTGGACAAAATCCGACACGGTGCGCGCCGATCCGTCGTCGAGCGGCGTTCCGAAAGGCCTGCTTACTCAAGTACCGTTTACTGTGGCACCGGGGCTTTTCCCTGTGTCACAATATCGACCAGCACGCAAACGACCTTATGACAGCGTCACGAAACCAGCGTCCAGCATCATGAGTTCCTCCAAACACGACCATCACAGCTCGAGCACGCAACGGCAGGGGAAGCTTTCCACAAGCACGTACGTGTCACACTGTTAACTGGCTTATTGCTTCCGTCATGATAAATAAGTAAGTTGTGTAGGACATCGCCGGGGCCAGTTCCTTTACTTTTAAGCCACGTTAATTCATATTTATTTGTAGAGTTTCATAAACTTTAGTGCAATAAAACCAGTGTTCCCATTCGAACAATACTGTCGACATACGTTTACTTAAACTTATGAATGCAAGACTTCCACTTAGTACTGTATTAAAGTATTGTCACACCGTGTATGTTTGAAATACTGGCTTATACCTTCGCTTTTTGCTGTATTTTTGGACGCTTACCAAAGAAACATTAAAGATTTAGTATGAAAAATTTTAAAAAGGCAAAACTACATTCTTCAGTCTACGAAGCTCAAGTCAGCCAAGCCATTGATGTTTTACGGTTACATTTAACTTACACTTGTAAATAGGCCCTTTTACATTACCTTGAATAGCATGGCTGAGGATGCAATTGCTCTCTAATTAATGGAAATTATAATCATTATTCTAAATTTGGATTTGAAATATATTGAAATGATCATGGTGGGTTTTGTTTGCGAGGATCCGTACCACACAAAAAGGAATTCAGTTTGTAGAACATTTGTATGTAGGGGCGTTTCTGCAACACAACAGCAAATATTACGTCTTCTGAAGTTAGGATATTATACAAAGCTAAATTGTGATTTTGATCAAATTCAGATGAATTGTTAAGACCTTTGTTTTATCCCTAGTTTTACTCCAGCTAGTCATGATTCCCAGATATCATAACATACGCTACCCGTACATTCTAATTAAGCTCAGCCAGTGAAGGGCGAGGTTACTATAAACTGGCATAATTATGGGGGAACAGCTTTTTATTCTCTTTCGCTGGAAAATGCTGTGAGCTTTGATCTTCTCACGGTCCGCTTCCCTTTGTCCTGACCCGCCCGTCCTGCTCGGATGTTCATACATGTATCTTTTAACATGTACCATACATGGTCACGTGATGATAAAATAAAAGACAACAAATTCAAAGCAAAGTGTAGTCTAAAAGGATACCTCATACCTCACTACTGCTACTCAAGATGCATCAGTTCCACTTCACCTGTTAATTTTTTAATCGGTCCAAAATTCAAATTTTTGCTAATTTTCTTTCTAAGAACTATAATTTACTTTTTTTTCCCCAGACACCACAAAGTCTCTGTAAACCGTAAACCGATTTTGCTCTTGGACAGTTTAAATCATAAGTAAATTATAGTATTGTTCTTTAAATACTTGATTTGATTAAATTTAGTTTTAATGATGTGATTTAAGCTGCTTAGCGCTGCTGTATTTATTCAGGTTTCTCACCAAAAATGCCATTTTACAAGTGACACTTCATGTTGCGTTCATTCTTTCTTGAGAACTTGACATTAGATGTTAAACACGTTATAACTGTGACACCACAGTGTGTGCAGCCTTACTGACTTTGCTGCATCGTGCCAGTGTGAAAGTATCCCAATGAAGAACGCCTAGTGATGTCACACACATCTCATCTCCAGAGGTGTGTAGCATTCACCATCATCTAAGAATCATGGACACAGTTCAAAGACCCACCGACCCGCCTTCTCCTCCATCCCAGTCTTCATACGATGGACTTAGGTCACATGATGGCAGCGGGTTGGAGACCACCGATGGTCTCTGGCCTCGGGTGTTAATGTGGCTCCTCGTCTTCCTACAGACGCCTGCGACAGGACTTGGTTGGGTTTGGTCCGAGGAGACTGACCAGCTTTGATTTGACTTTGCTGCTCTGTCACACTACGGACAATTATGCTTGGAGATCCTCAAATGAACACACAGGTTTGTGAACTTATACTGGTCTTGTGAACAGTTGGAGAAACCTCAGTACTTTTAACCTTTTTGACGAAAAACAAACTTTCCGAGGTAAGCAATGTTAGCAAGACAATAAAATGTCAATTCTATTCATGATTAATGGTAATAAATATCTGATTTTTCTTCGGTGGCACAATTTCCATGTGAAGGGGATTTTTGTGGGATTATGACAGCTGCTGATCGGTTACTTGCATTTCCGCTGTGCTCAGACTTCAAACAGCAGTCGTTCATATTTCCATTTGAACACCGGATCAAAGGCCACGTGGAGCCTGATAACAAAGGTGTATGGCAGCGATCAACTCGGATCCGTAGACTCTTTCAGCCCACAGCTTTATGTCTTTGGTTCCTCCTCACATCCAATGTGGGTAATTCCTAAAGATAAGGGGTGTTAGGGGCATCCTTACCTACCATCAAGTTACATGGGAGAGCCAGCGAATACGCCGACTCAGCGGTGCTGGTGTGACGACGGCTCAGGGGCAACAGAATTCTTGGGACTACAATGTTTTAAACCTTTTTAAGGACAGTGTTTGTTTGTATGTATTTTGTTAATTGAAATGGACTTAATTCACGGCGTCTCAACTGTGGGAAAAGAGCGGTTTGTTATGATGTTTCTTTCCATTCGCCCAAAGCCCAAAATCTAAAGAAATCACCTGTTTGTTTATCATGTTGATCAAACTTATTTTAACGAACTGTTCTCCAGAAAAAAAGCCTCTAATAGCTTGGCTGACCAAACAGGGTTAATAGTTTTGATAAATTAAAGTTGTATCTAAAAGAGTTAAGCTCAACTAACTTATCGTGATGTTTGTTTGTACGACATAACAGGTGGAGAAAACAGGAGATCTGGACCACAGGAGAGATAAATCACACACATCTCTAAATTGGTACAAGTAATATAAAAAATATATAGTGTGCAATCTTCCTAACACTCACTCATAGAGGTGTGCCGTTCCGGCCTTTGGCCATTCTCATATTTTTCCTGCTTATATTTGGGGTTAGCAAAGACGCTTTCGACCCCGTGCCGTGTCGCCCAGCCAACCAGCAGCCCTCATTCCTGCGTCAAACCCCATCCTGCAGCTTTCACAAGGTATAATTATGCCATTTAAAAAAAAGAAGAAACTCAATAAAAGTAGAGCAGCGACAACAACAATTTGTATACGGAGGAAGTGCAGCAGTTGATTTATCGCAGAAGCAACAACGTTACCAGCTGAAGTTGCGCTCGGTCATTTTCAATGGCGAATGGTGAGGTGTGGTGTGCGTTTGCCCCCCCCGTCCAGCCAAAGACTCACGTCAACAACAAGTCACGTTCACTAAAACAGAAACCTGGTGCCGACACCAGCTCCATCCCTGTTTATAGGCAAAGGGTTCAAACGGGTCACAGTTCTGCTGTTACAGCCGGTCCATATGAGCCTATACAGCTTTTGGTCCAGCTGTAGTCAAGACTCAAATAACACATGTACACACCCACACAGCGTGCATCCACACATAAATATCCACTCACACACACACACACACACACACACACACACACACAGGCACACACACAGGCACTGTTGCCAGGCGAGACAGTCAGGTTCAGTGTGATACCCAGAAATAGAGTCCCAGTAAGGACAGGTGGAAGGGTCACATGCAACAACCCCCTCTCCCAAATTACCACCACATAGAGAACGACAGAGAGAGAGAGAGAGAGAGAGAGAGAGAGATGGCCAGAAACGAGACTAGTTAAAACTGAAGAAACCAGCTGAGAGGTCTGAGCAGAAAGCAGGATGTAAACCCTCTTAACTCCATCTGACTCGCCTTCTACTGGTGCTCCACACGTCCCACATCCCTCCATAGCTACTTCCTATGGAGACAATGATCAAACCCCATCCGACATTCTGCAAAGAGGATTATTTCTTACGTGGAGGCAGTGCCTCCCCGACACGTGCGCATATATGTAGGAACACATACGACTACTATCCCCCCTCAAGTTGTAAACCTGGCGAAACACTGTTCTGTAACCGTTGTAAAGTCAACGACACATATTTCAGAGAAAGCACCACCACAGACATCCATCACTGCATCGTCAGTAAAGCGTCTTCCTCCTTTGATTGTGAAGTCATTCTGTGCATCTCTGTGGCAATGGTGCCGATGTCATCACCAACAAACAAAAGACTTCACACACACGTCCTCTTAACCATATGATGAAGGTTTAAAATACGGGGGTTTGTCACATCAATATATTTCCATGTACAAGCATGGCCAACATGGAGGATGTGAAGGGTCCTCAGGGGGGGGCTCCCCCATTCCAGGCATCGGCCGTCATCAGCTGAGGAGAAGTTTGCCTCCATATCGAAGCACGTTGATGGAAAGAAAGGAGTAAATAGAAGTTTAAAAAAAACATGAAAAAGTAACGAGTGGAAGCACGAGTTCCTTTATCACAAACGCCTGTCTGCTTTATGGAACCACATCCAAAGACAATGGGGACCATCGGGGGAGGAAGTCACCCACGTTACTTTACGGGCTAAAGTATACGAGCAGTTTAACGCAGGAAAAGAAAAAACAGAAAATCCCCATCACCCAACAACACGCACAGCCCGAGGAAAACTCCCGACCGCCACTGGTCACACGTGAAGTCTGCGTCTCACGCAGGCGTCCTCTGCCTACAGGTTCTCAAGCACACATTTGACAAAAATGATTAGTGGTGGGGTCGCAAACACATGGTAATCATAAATAAAAATATCTATATATATATTTTTAGGAACATACGATGTATTTTTGTAGCAAACAAACATTTGATTGGAGCAAGCAAAGGTCTCAGCGTCCACGCCGTGACCTTGCAGATCCTTGGACACTCTGCGTGTCTCTTAAGGACTGAGTGGGTATTTCTAATAATCTGATTGCTATTAATGTTAACCTTACCGAGGGAGGGGGGAAGCCCTAGAAGGCTTTCTTTATTCTCCAAGAGTTCTGCTTATAGACTCTGTTCAACAAACCTCACTTAAATTCATACTCGTTAGCGGAGGGAGCGAAACTACGTCGGCTGGAGCGACCTCCTCCACCTTCCAGTGGGACTAGCAGCAGAGACGCGCTGTGCTGCGCAGCTATATCGGTCTATGACTATGACATGGACGCACACGTTGTCTTTCTCTGCTTTTGTGTATGTTTGTATGTCCCCTACTTCTTTTTAAGGGATATCAATGCTCTTCAATTTGGAACTATGGTTTCCATCACATGGCCGATGTAACCAGGAAGTATGAAGTTGCGAAAGAGTCAGTTAATTAGGTGCAGGAATCTTTTTTTAGTCTGTATTTGGCACCATTAAAAATATACCAAATTAGCTGTAGCAGGCTACTATCGTCGGGTTACTCAGAGACCGAAGAAATGTTGAAAATGTATTGTGGAGAAAAGAAGGAGCCCTTATCCATTTCATTTTTTTTTATTAGCAGCAGTGGTAAGACGGTTGGTGGAGTGTTTTTAAAGGCTTGACTGTAGACCACACTTTGGGGTCACATTGAACAGAATGAATAATGAAAATTGGTATAATCGTCCTGCAGGTTCAATACATAGATCTTTTATCTACATGAAAACACCCAATAGGGCGTCTGCATGGTCCCGAACAGCAGGAGGGAACCACGTCCGCTTTGCCTCCTGCCTTGAGTCCAAAATATGGAATCTGCTCCTAAAGAATAAAGACAACCGGGCTACATGTGCATCCTTCCAGGAGCTGCAACATGCTCAGTGCTGTCATTGAATCTAAATCCATTCATCAAATCTCCTTTTGTTGACAGCCCCGTTTAGTGACACAGTACCTGCAAGCAGAAAAGGAGATGAGCTGCATAGTAGATAAAATGTTAAGTAAATGTGTCTGACTCATTCAGATGATGCTGTACTTCAGAAGCTCCTTCCTCCACATGGACCTGATTCAGAACCATGGCGGATCACTTCAAATCTAAGTCTGACGTTTAACTGGCTGCTTCTTAAACTCACGTCATGTGATCAGATGATCATTTCGCTAGAGATGCGGCACGACGCTAACCGTTAGCTTATCTGTGATAGTGGGCGAGGCCAAATCACTACATTATAGGTCATTTAGCTGAGGCTTTTATCCAAAGCGACTTTGGATGGCTTTTAGGGGTTAGGTGTCTTGCTCAGGGACACTTCGACATGGGACACGGAGCAACCGGGGCTCAAACCACCAACCTTGCAGTTCCCGGCGCGCCCTCTCTACCCCTGCGCCACATCGACACTAAAAGGGGTGAGGCCATGGGAGTCCACGGAAAAGATACAACAATGAATCAAACCAACCGTCAACAAAAAAACTATCTTTTATATACAATAATATAGTAGAATATATATATTCCAAGACACGATCAACACAAACGCATATTTAGTCAATGGACAGATGCGTACAGAGGTAGATAGATAACGATCCACATCAGGCAACAGCTGGAGTCCAAAAAGTTTCATCTGGAGTAACAGAGACAGGAGCAGAGCGGAATGGGACAGGAAGTAGAGGATGAAGAGAAAAGAGACAAGAGACAAGATTTCCCTGTGAACCTCGTCTATCGGTGACTACAACGTTTTAAATGTTTCAATGAGCGGGTCGAAGCTACCCGTCTCTCACACTCTCTCTCACACACACACACACACACACACACACACACACTCTGAGCTTGTTGTCACAGCTGTGCTGTCAGTCAGGGAACTAATTGGCTTTTAAGGGCCAAAAGACACAGAATTGACTTAACATTGTGTCAGTGGGCTGGAGCGAGAGAACGCTGAGCAGAGCCGCTCCCACAATGCCCCCAGTCTGGGGTCCATTAGACAGGACTCCACACAGCATCCCTGTGCACATCCCGGCCTCAGTGCTGTTACAGCTGACAAGAATGTCAGTGCACGTTAACATGTTTTATAACATCCTTATAAAATAGAGATTCCGAACATTCTGTCCAATAATGAAACATGCAATAGCTTCAGAAGCTAAACGTCACGTTTCATTGCTGGTGAAGCCATTGTGGGAAGCAGCTAATCTGCAGAGTAGACGCAGGTGCTTTTCCACTTATATCTCCTCCAGGCCGAATGAAACGGAGCAGGTTCAGCTTCACTATGAACGCAGCTGCCAGCCGGCACTAACGTTTCGACTGGTTCCTCTGCGGTGGGATGTGGACAGGACAACCTAGCAGCAATCTGCAAACATCAAGACTCGTTTCAGCCTGGGCTTTTCAGCAGTGGTATTCCCTGCCAAGTAAGTCACACGCAGCTAAATGACAATGAATTCATAAAACAAGACACTTCTGATGGAAGCCTCCACCGTAGGGAACGTGTCCTTTCTCCCGTAGATGTGGAAGAATGACAGTCATCCTTAGTAGTGGTTCAAGATGATTTGAGAAGATAAATAAATGGAATAAAAACGAGGTGGGAAAGAACGAAATGTTTTCACCTTAGGAAAAACAGTAACCCTAATTCCAGTTAGTGTGTGTCGTTGTATATGTGGAAGAAGGGGGGGGGGGGGGTAGTTTGTTACAAACCAAATCGAAATAGGCAAAATTTCAGACCACAGCGTCTTCAGTTAGTCATTAACAGAGAGGAGGCCGAGAGATGTCAAGATGTCTTCCAGCTGTGCATCAGCAGCGGTCTCATCATCCTCGTCTCGTTCCTTTAATGGGAGCAGCCATCTCCCGGCAACGGAGCCCTGTGCGCCTGCACTCCGGGGCAGGGAAGGGGCTGGGGCTGCTGCGGTGGCTAAGCTAGCGGCTAGCCTCTAGCTGATGATTGCTGCAGACCTGCAGAGGACAGTCGGGGGTTGCCGGCCGGCCATCCGCATGTCACATCGGGGTTTAACCACCTGCTGTGAACTACAGGGTCCACATGCGGAGCAACGCATCCACCCCCCCGCACGATTAACACGCATCCTTCTGCCCGTTCTGTCTGGTGTCGTGCGTTGACTCGGGGCAGGTCGCGGTACCTAAGCGGCTGAAGATTGCGCGCACGCACGCACACGCACGCAGACACATCCACATTAAATTGTTGGCTTCTTCACGACCATCCAAAGACTTGAAGTGGGCCGAGTGTTGGTCGCTAGAAGCGCGGTCACACGGCGCCGGGCCGGGGGGGGGCCCGGGGGGGGGGTTCATGGACTTAGAGGACATCGCATGCTGCGAATAGGCGGTAACGTTATGTGGTCCATCATCACAGCGCACGTCTCCGCTACATGCCTTAATTGTTTAACACGACCCCGGTGCCCAACGCCGACATTAAGCCGTAATATCTCCGCAGCCTGCGTCCCGATAGCAGCCACCTGCACGGCGGAGGAGCGGGGACATGAGGCCGGGTGACAGGGGCGAGGAACGTAGGAAGGGGTGACATTACGCCACCGAGCCCCGGTACCGCGGATTTAATATCCATGTTAGAGGCGTGACAGTCAGTGTCAAGAACCAAGCTGCCCCGAATGCATACGTGCACGGGGGGGGAAAAAAAAAAAAGACCGGCGATTTCTTACCTCAGGCGGTGTGTCGAACCAAGTCCCGCGTAGCAGCCATGTTCGGAACCCCGATCTCCCCCCGTCCACACGAACCGAGCCCCCTCCCCCGGACCAGTCGCCTCTCTTCCGAAATCCAAGTAATGGGTTTGGCAGAATTGTCTACCGATAAAATCCCGGCGGAATGGGTGTCCAGTGAAAGTGCGTTATTCTCCGGAGCGCAGCGCGCGGCCGGTCGATGGGGGCAGATTGCCGGCGCGGCGCAGCTAGCCGTGCCTAAGGGGAGGTGGGCAGCCCGCCGCCGCGACCACCGACACCTCAGTCCTCTTTCCGCTCCGCCAACGCAATGTACTTGTTCCGAGAGGTATTCTCAGATATGCACTATGCTACCATACAATTAGAGCGTAGGCCCCTATGGGGTAACAAGCCCGCCTACTTAAAAAAAAAATTTTTTAAAAAGGAAAGAAGCTAACATTAGCTAGCCACAAGCTAGCATGCTAGCTGTCTAATAAAACACTGCCATTGGAATTAAGAGTAAGACAGTCCGCACACTGCAGGCTGCTCGTCGGGCAGCGTCCGGCCGATGGTCCGCTGCACGGTACCGGCAGGCGTTAAGGAGAACCGCACGTATTTCAGCAGGCACAGCTACCGCTAGCTCTGTGCTGGCCGGCCCCTCCGTGATGTTAATATCGGTCAAAGAGGGGCTGCATTGAGCGCGCACTCCCGACGCCAGGCGAGCACGGCCCGGCGCGCGCCGGAGGAACGTTCCCACAAAATGGCTGCCAAAACAAATCCGCCGCGGACGGTCACCCGAGTAACTCACCCAAGTTGACGTTTACCGTCGTTTATAGTTGGTTTTCACATCGTAATACAACCTACCGGAACGCCGCAGTCGGTGGCGCGTGACTAAACCGCTTTTAACGATTCATGTCCACCGGCAACACGTCACCGGAGACAAGTCCCCTCAAACTGGTGGATGGAGGCCAAACATTAGTTCTAAATCCAGGTTTTAATAGTTCCTGTGCGGGTTGGTTGCGCATCAGCTTGTGCTGTCAAAGTGAAACGCAAGACCTGGACATCTGCTGAGGCTTGTTAAACGGGTCAGTAGTCTGAATAGTCATAGATCAGAAGAACAAAATAGCAATCATAAACATTTTATTAAAACAAAGTTGGCATTATATGTCAAAAAAACAAATATATAAACTGTTCAACGCATACATTGTTGCAAATTACAACTGTTGTATTCCGCCAACACAAAGGACTGTGCGGCCAAACTACAAGTCAGGAAAAGGGCACGTCTCTATTTGTCTGTACACACGATCACCACTAAACACCTCAGCAGTCGGCTTCCTCAGCTACAAAATGTGAGTGTTGTGCAATTAGTACACACAACATTGAGCCTGTACACAAGTTATGACAGATGACTTATTGTTCACCAGCCACCTGATCAGCACTGTGTCGATGAGTCGGATGGAGCTTAAGGTAAAGAGGACATAAGAAAATAAGATTCTATGATAGAATGAGGAGCATGGAAGTGATAAAGTACTGACCAAACAAGAAACCAAATGAGATCCCATAAATACACAAGACTGGATATTTTGCCGTTGTATTAGTCTTCCTGATGTGCAGTTACACAGAAACAGGTTATCAGTTCAATGTACGAGCCACAGGTGTGAAGTTACGGGTGGTAAAGCGCTGCACACATGACAAAAACACGACTCCAATCTGGCACACAAACGTTATGCAGTGTTCTCCCAACCCCGCCGGCTATAGAGACGCCAGCGGTTGGATGCTCGGTCAGTCAACTGAAAAGAAAGATACCCCGACATGTTCGACCCTCCTGTCGTCTCACAGTACAAGGCAGGAGAGCAGTGGAAAATAAAAAGCAGATGTGGTTTAAAAACCCAGCGCCGTCTTGAGTCCCTCACTTCTTTTTCGGTGCAGGTCTGAGGAGACAAAAACAAACAAACATGTTAGCATAACATGTCGTGGGGGAAAGAAAAGCATAACGCTGTATGAATGTGTGTCAACCTGGGAAACTCAGTAGGAAAGGTGGGACAGTTTCTAATCACATCCTACGGTACTTACTACCGGATACCATTATTAGCGTTTACCTGCAGATACTGTAGCGCGACAAAGGATTACTGATAAAACAGTCCAGGCCCACCTGTTTAAGAGCTTTGAACTCTATGAAGAAACTATATGAAATGCCTTTAAGCAGCGACTTGTGCAGACAGTCAGCTGCATTGGTAGATATGACCGATTATTTTAATGAATTTGTCAAGAATCAGAGTACACCATGTTTGTGGGACCTTGAAATGAGTCCAAAACTAGACATGGGTAAGGACATTTCAACTTTTAAACAGTCCACCAGATGGAGCTGTGTCAACCTAGTAGCTTGATATAGACTAGCAGGTCCTAATTTAACCATTAAGTATAGATGGACAATCCTGACGGACTAGCTTTCATCTACACGTCGATTTGCTTGCAGAAACAAAGTTTGATCACAACCATCAACCATTTGAAGTTGGGACAATGATTTAGCAGTGAAGCTCGGAGCCGGCCGCCAACGCATGTCGCAAGCCCGATTGAATAGCTCACCGCAAACTAGATTCATCATTTTTACGATAACTATTTGCCAGACGTCTAAAGCCAGACAGCTTCATTAGAGACCATGCAGGTGTGGATTGGTGGAGTGCGAACAGTCACAGTGGAGCGTTAATGAGCAGTCTGCTGTGGGCGTACCTGTAGATGCCCACAACCACGGCGTGGTCCCTCTCGTACGGCTCCAGCGTGAGCTGCTCCTGAGGCTTCATGTTCTCAGCGCTCATCTTCTTCACTTCTGAGGCAAACACCACCTCTGGGGGCGCCGTCGAGTCGATGCAGTTAGCCTGAAGTTTAAAAAAATAAAATTGTGCATTTGTATACATATGATCACATCTCATTATGTTTGTCTTAAATTAACAGCAGAGAACATGCAGCAGGAATGTCAGATAAAGAATAATTACATAGAAATATTGGATTGTAACCGATCAAACAGTTCATGGAAATAAATGCAGAGCTCAGGTGCAGAATGTTCCACTAAGGAAAACTGCTGGTCCACCTTAGAGGTCGTGCTATTAAGAGGGAGGAGTTGTTGCGTTGTGCTTCATGTTCGCGGTGTGAAGGGCTGCGGACATCAGCGTACCTTGATTGAGATAACAAAGTGTCCTCCGTTCTTCAAGAAGTTGTGGGCGTTCAAAGCAACAATTCTGGTCTGGTCCGGCTGCGCAACGTCAGCAAAAATCACATCCACCATTCCTAAAGAAAGAGGGAGAACGTTACTGACTATTCACTCATTGTTGCAGCGACGAGCACAACCACCCAATGAAGCTTCCCCCCGTTCCATTGGCCTCTAGAATACATTAAGCTACGGGACCACGTCAAATCAAAAATAAAAATGTCATGCGCAGTGTCAATGTCATGAATTGATGTATGAGATGTACTCCAATAGTTTTTGTCACAGGCGTCTCCACTAACATGTGCGGATCGGGACTACCTACCAACCAGCATGCGGTACTTGTGTGGGTGGCGGGCATCCTCGATGATTGGAATGATGTTTGTGCGTTTCTTTGCTACGTTTAGAAGGTCGCGACCCGATCGATGGGAGAACTCCACGGCGTAGACCAGCCCCTCCTGTAACACACACAACTGTTAGAACACCTGTGTTGAATTAAACACAACTTTAAGTTCTGCGACTGACCAAGAGTTAAGGACTCACCGGTCCAACAATGTCAGAGACGTGGGACACCGTGGTCCCAGAGGCCGCTCCCAGGTACATGACCTTTGCCCCGGGCTTGATGTGAATCTGGTCCACTCCTCCCAAGATGGCTGCAGCCAGCTTGGAGCGGAAGGGATTCCAGGCCCTGTACTCGATCTTCAGCTCGCCTTCCTACCGGACAACAGAGAATGTTTTTCATTGGCCAAAAGCTCTGCAGTTACGGTGCGACATCTGGGATGCGAGGAACCGCCATCTTACTTCCACGCTGATCCTCTTCTCTCCGTACACAGAGTCTCCCACCACCATGTTCTTGGTCACCAGGGCGTCCTCCTTCCCTCTGCAGATGAACACTCCTGAGTGGGGATGAAAACACAGGAGTCAGTTTCTAGGGCACAAACACCAGTAGCCAATAGGAAATTTAAATCTAGTTACAGGGAAACAACAAATCTGATCTGTTTTGACAGTCAGACAGGTGCGCGTCCCTGATGAAACCCACGATAAGTTTTATCAGTGCATACGACTAGTAGACAGACTTTGACAAGTTATATAGAATAAATGGGTCATTAACCGTAGTAATACAAACCTTCATGTCTGTGTGGCTCAACTGTGACCTTCCTCCCGGCACCAAAGCCTCCTCTGCCTCCCCTCCCTCTGGGGCCTCCTCGTCCACCCCCTCGACCCCGAAATCCGCCACCATCGGGAGACCTGAATGATCCACCTGAGGAAAAGAAAGACTTAAATACACCTTTGCTCTGGTAGTACCAGTATGTATGTATGTATAATTAAAGTAACACTCAAACTGCAACATCAATACTATGATATTTGATAATGACCTCTCCCTCTGAAGCCTCCGCGTCCTCGGTCACCAAAGCCTCCCCGTCCTCCACGGTCACCGAATCCTCCCCGTCCTCCACGGTCACCGAATCCTCCTCGTCCTCCCCGTCCTCCACGGTCTCCACGAGGAGAAAAGCCTTAAAATCAAACACAGAACACAGATATTAGGGCCGTGGCTCTACAAACGCATACCGGGAAGCTCTCACTGCAGCGAAAATATGCATTTTAACGCCACATAACTGCTCCATCACATGCAAACTGCTGCTGAGAGAATAGAGATGTTCACAATATGTGTCAGTGTGCTTCTCTGGAGGAAAACGGGTTACACACGGTTAGCAATGATCGTTCCATTTATTTAGGTTATATTAAATCATTTATACATTTAGAGTGTATCTTAGAATGAATGTTAATTTCACTTTAGCTGTATGTTGAACGGTATTAATTAGTTCCCACTTTCTCAAAATGGTTGCTGGTAGCAACACTGAGCCCCTCGCTGTCGAGACAGCAGTAACTTCACTTTCACGGTAGCATTTACTGTGTTTTACCGAATACCCCCGGGAGCGTTTCCCCACACGAGTCCAGGGTGTAGTCACCCCACAACATACCGGGTTGTGTTGCTCTCTGGTCAGGGTCGAACAAACGTGTGTTTCCACGTGCCGCAGCCGGGTGAGTTTTAAAGAACGGGCCGGATATCAGCGCGCGCACGAGGTTCCAATCCGGGCTGTTAGCGGGTTAGCTTCGGCTACCGCTAGCTAGGGCTACAGCTAGCTTTAGCCTCGTGTCAGCGGTACACAAAAAGATAAACTAGGCGGTCTTATCCAACGTATCAGGCTTTAGACCGCAAAGAATACTTTGACCGCTGTGCGCAATATTCTGCCGTAAACGAGATTACTTGTGCGGGTCGCTGCTGCGCACGGCGGCTCAACACGTGTGTTAAGAGACTCGTGAGCGCTGCAAGCCGCGCTGCCGCTTATCCCCCACGTGCGACCGCTATTACATGCACACTATATTTCAGCTGCTGCATGGACGTACATTAAAAGCACACGCGTCCACACGCTTTGGGACACTAGTTCCTCCGTTGAACAAAGTCCCCGGGCGGAGAGCTGAAGCAGCGTGGCGGGGAAGGCCGAGCGCATATCAGCGCATTCAGCTATAAAACCACAGAGGACCGCTAAACAAAGTAAACACTCACATTGTTTTTAAATATATACTTAAAGTACTATCATATCTGGGGTAACTTACCTGGCCTCATGTTGTATGTTGTAATGCAGTTTATTTGCGGCACCAACGGGACACTTGCGCTCCTCTGCTGCTGCTGCTCTCACTGGAAGGACGCAGGCTGACCACGTGTGCCGCTACACGCCGACTCGCTGCTTCTACGCTGCCGACGAGCGTCGTGTATCACAGCGCCGACAACATGTGTGCCACCTACCGGCATGGAGGGGCCACATCTACCGTTAGTACAGACAAAACGTCTGGTGCATGGGCAGGTACAGAGGTGTATTAGGAAGAGGAATACAAGTTAAAAATGTAGCATTGATCCATAAGAAATGTATCAAACACATCAAATCAAGAATCACATTAAACGTTGCCCTGACCTACAAGGCAGTAATTCCATCAACCTTGATCAAATGACTTCTTTAATTTCTATGTATAAATCTTCTACTTGTCTCTTGGATCCGATTCCGACTAAGCTGCTTAAGGAAGTTTTTCCTTTAGTTAGCACGTCTTTATTAGATATTATGAATCTGTCTTTGTTCACAGGACATGTACCACAGTCCTTCACGGTAGCTGTAATTAAACCACTTCTTCGTCGATCAAACCAGAAGAGACAAACAGCTTGTTAGTCTTCAATAATGTCTTGGAGACGTCAAAACTTGGATGACCAGCAACTTCCTGATGCTAAACTCAAAAAAACAGAAGTTATCTTGATTGGCCCAGAGCGCCTTCGAAGCCAGCTGTCACGTGATTCAGTTTTTATGGATGGAATTGCTCTGGTACCCAGCAGCACCGTCAGGAATCTTGGAGTTCTCTTCGACAAGAATATGACCTTCAACTCGCATATAAAGAAGACTTCAAGGACTGCCTATTTTCATCTACGTAACATATCAAAAATCAGGAACTTCCTGTCTCAAAGTGATGCAGAAAAATTAGTTCATGCGTTTATTACTTCTAGACTGGACTACTGTAATTCTTTGTTATCAGGCTGCTCTTGTAAATCTCTTAAGCCTCTCCAGTTTATTCAGAATGCTGCAGCACGTGTATTAACAAGAACTAAGAAAAGGGATCATATTATGTCCTGTATTAACTTCTCTGCACTGGCTCCCTGTTAAATCAAGAATAGATTTTAAGGTACTTCTCACCTACAAGGCACTTGCTGGTGAGGCACCGTTGTATCTTAAAGAGCTTATAACACCGTATTGCCCTACAAGGCAGCTGCCCTCCATAGATGCTGGGTTACTTGTTGTTCCTATGGTTTTAAAAAGCCTTCAGTTATCAAGCTCCTCTTTTGTGGAACCAGCTTCCACTTTCAGTCCGGGGGGCAGATTCGGTCAGCTCTTTTAAGGTAAAGCTTAAAACTCTCCTCTTTGATGTTGCCTATAGTTAGGGCTGGCTCAGGTTAGCCCGGACCAGCCCTTAGTTAAGCTGCTATAGGCTTAGACTGCCGGGGGACTTCTTAGGGCACAGCAAGCTCCTCGCTCACGCTCTCGTTCTACAATAATTCACGTTTTATTAATGCACATGACTAATTCAGCTTCTTTCCGGGAGTTATTTTGTGCTTTC
The DNA here is from genome assembly GCF_964276395.1 of Gasterosteus aculeatus. NCBI lineage: Eukaryota > Metazoa > Chordata > Actinopteri > Perciformes > Gasterosteidae > Gasterosteus > Gasterosteus aculeatus. The sequence continues at coordinate 18,011,226 of NC_135707.1, read as the reverse complement.
TCCCCTAGCAGGTCTCCGTAGATCGTAGTTCCTTCTGGACCCTGGTCCTGACACCTACCGTGGCCATGCTGACACCTGCTGCTGCTGCCATCATCATCATTATTTTAAATATGAATCATATTACTGTAATCATAAACCAACATTACCCTCTCCTAAAGTCTTTGTGCTCTCCCTCCCCACAGGCTTCCGAAAGCGACGCAAGCAACGCAAGCCTCCCGCAGGCTGCGATTGGTCCGCTAACTACGTCCTTTACGGAGTCTCACATTTCTGCTTTCATAGCCCGATACCGCCATTATTAAAACGAAGAATGTTTACGAGAGAACGGATCAGATTTAAGAACTTTTGTTGGATAAAAATGCGTAAATATGACCGCTTATACAAGCCGTCATTGGCGGGTTGTAGAAGCAGGTTGGATTCACGGAGGGAGATCGCCACAAACGCTGGTTTGCCGGTCGAGAGGAACACAAAGTTGTGGAGGAAAATACGGGACAAATGTGTCCGCGATGACGCAAACGCAGAAGCAAACGCAGAAGCATGCGCCAGCCTTTAGACATTTCTCTTTGATAAGGCTTATAGTTAGGGCTGGCTCAGGTTAGCCTGGAGCTACATATGATGATGGTTACATCTGGTGGTGGTCACGTCTGGCGGTGGTCACGTCAGGTGGTGGTCACATCTGATGGTGGTCACGTCTGATGGTGGTCAAGTCTGGTGGTGGTCACATCAGGTGGTGGTCAGGTCTGGTGGTGGTTACGTCTGGTAGTGGTCACGTCTGATGGTGGTCACCTCTGGTGGTGCTTACGTCTGATGGTGGTTACGTCTGGTGGTGGTCACGTCTGGCGGTGGTCACGTCAGGTGGTGGTCACATCTGATGGTGGTCACGTCTGATGGTGGTCAGGTCTGGTGGTGGTCACATCAGGTGGTGGTCAGGTCTGGTGGTGGTCACATCAGGTGGTGGTCAGGTCTGGTGGTGGTCAGGTCTGGTGGTGGTTACGTCTGGTAGTGGTCACGTCTGATGGTGGTCACCTCTGGTGGTGGTTACGTCTGATGGTGGTTACGTCTGGTGGTGGTCACGTCAGGTGGTGGTCACGTCTGGTGGTGGTCACGTCTGGTGGTGGTTACGTCTGATGGTGGTTACGTCTGGTGGTGGTCACGTCTGGTGGTGGTCACGTCAGGTGGTGGTCACGTCTGGTGGTGGTTACATCTGATGGTGGTTACGTCTGGTGGGGGTCACGTCTGGTGGTGGTCACCTCAGATGGTGGTCACGTCTGGTGGTGGTCACGTCTGATGATGGTCACGTCTGGTGGTGGTCACGTCTGATGATGGTCACGTCAGGTGGTGGTCGCGTCTAATAGTGGTGGTCCCGTCTGGTGGTGGTCACCTTTAATAGTGGTGGTCCTGTCTGGTGGTGGTCACGTCTGGTGGTGGTCACGTCTGGTGGTGGTCACGTCAGGTGGTGGTCACGTATGACGGTGATGGTCCCGTCTGGTGGTGGTTACGTCTGATGGTGGTCACGTCAGGTGGTGGTCACGTCAGGTGGTGGTCACGTCAGGTGGTGGTCACGTCAGGTGGTGGTCACGTCTAATAGTGGTGGACCCGTCTAGTGGTGGTCACGTCAGGTGGTGGTCACGTCTGATGGTGGTCACGTCTGATGGTGGTTACGTTTGATGGTGGACACGTCTGGTGGTGGATATACCTGATGACAGTTGTTCCTGCAGTGGTCCTGCCTTAAGGCTGGTGCAGCAATTCACGGTGAAGCAATTCACCGTCCAGAACACTAGGTGGAGTAACGTTTTTTGTCGAAGACGACCTAGAGAATGACGTTTTTGTGTGTGGAAGTCGTTGGTTTGTTTTGGAGACTTTATTGCCCTGTGCATCACCACTGCTGCTTTTCATCGCCTTTTTTTTGCGTGAGGCTTGCATAGCTTTTAACCGCTAGTCTAGAAAAATTGGTTGACGCACGCAATGGGCTTTTGCGTGTGCAAAAGCCCATTGCGTGAAAACACAGAAGCATAAAGGTTTACACCTGGCTTACTACTCTCAATATTTTAATCAGGAACATTTATTACCAAAATATGTTGTCTGACATACAAGGAATTTGACTTGGCGGCTGGTGCATAACATTAGACAAGATAAAAGTTGGGAGTTGTTCCCTGGAGGTTCATGAGCTCATCTCTGGAGAAAGAGCTCCGGGAATCCCAACAGAAAGCAGAATTAATAACAAAAATAAACAGCACTGACGTACCGAGGCTGCCATCTGCATCTTAATCATTTCTGTTGTATGAATGATCGTATTGTACATCTTTTACGTTGTTCATTCTGTATACATGACATCCATTGCATTCTGTCCCTCGTCCTCTGCCGTTTATCTAAGGTTAAAGGGTTTTAAAATAAAATTAATTGAATCATCCGTTTTAATTGTGTGTTATTCGTAAGGTTTCCTATTATGGTACTATATTGATGGACAGTTTTTGATTCAACCGCAATTTGGTTTTGAGTCTTTATCTGATTGTAAATGTGAGGTAATACAACTTAATGATGTATATTTAAAGGGGTTCACCCTTAGATGCTGAAAGAAAACAGCATGAATTGCCCTCAGAGTACAGAAAACGTGATGAAGTGCCCCCTCAGGTGCTCTTATAGAATAAATTGGATCCAGTCACCTCTCGGTGCCCTTCCAGTGGAGAAAAAAGGTCCAGTGTCCTCTAGGGCAGTGCTTACCAAACTTTTTAGGCCATCCAGCCCCTTCTACATCCCAACTGGGTTCATGTGCCCCCAATCCCCCAATTAAAAAAGAAGGACACAGAGCCTATTTATAGCTGCAATAAAATTGGAATAATGAGAGAACAGTTTGTTCATGCGTGGTATTTGTTTACAATATTTAGTCCAGTGTTAAATGTCGCAGTGTAAACATAAACCGAACAAAGGGGCATTGGAATTGGAACAAACAGACCAGGTGGGAAACACTGCAACAAAGTTTCAATAAATTCCAGTTACGACACTTTTAAACAGCAATAGGGATGCAGAGGACTCAGAGGCAGATTCCATCACATTTAATTGACAAATAACCATACATAGTGGTTACATTAATTTAAATTAAAAATGTAACGTTACACATCATTGATCATCATAAGTAGGGAAATGATTTAAACACAGTGAACCACGTAAAGAACAGGCACAAGCAGTCTCAGAAACGAATAAAAAGGGTGAAGTCTATTTGAATATTTCACACTCATCGTTTCATAAAATATAAAATATTGTCACCAAAGCCAACGTAAAACACCATTTAAAATGACCTCCCATTTTATGAGGAAAGAGCCTGAAAGACGTTGAAATCAAAGAGTAAAATCAAAAAAATACCCTCAATTGTAATTCAGATTTTTTACGTTGTCATGGTGACGTGACAATGTTGCAGCAAAGTGCTGTCGCATTCATATTTAGACCATTTAAAGCCCTCACAGACTTTCACACGCAATCACTTACCAGGTGACGTCATTAAGTCCCTGGCGGTTTAGGGTTTAGGGAGGAGATGAAGACAGGACGTGCGTATCGCAGGCAGGGACGTGCAGGAAAAGCATATCATTTGCGCAGATATCACATTTTACAAATATTGTCATTTTCACATACATATATATATATATATATATATATATATATATATATATATATATACACAGAAAACAAATAAATATGCAAGGTACAGTCATACAGGGTTGTCATGACTAGTGTGGGTTGAGCATTTAGACGTGTAAATGTGAAATGACGTCTGCGACTCGCATCGCCACAGCGCCACCTGGCGTCTCTTTGCGGCAGCGCCCGCAGCTACCGACGGAAGTAGCCGGTGTGTCGATGACACGTCATTGAGGTCAGACGGGAGGAAAGATGGCGAGCACCTACGAGAGTTTCAACTTGTAAGTGCTGCGGATCAACAGCGTAACACGCCGTCGCGTTTTGTTTCGTTGGGACGGAGGGAAGAGGCGAGCGGCCGCACGAACGCGGCCAGACGACGGAGCGGCGCTGCGTCTTTAGTGCACCGCGTCTGCGCCGCCATCGTGTTTCGAACAATGCTAACGTTACCCGCACCGCATTCCGTATAAACTTTCCCCCACTAACGAGCTTTTTTTTAAAATCGCGTTGGATATGACAGCAGCACGTCGCTAACCTACCGCTGTGTGTCAGGAGTCCCGTGCTGCCGGGTGAAGCTAACGTTAGCGTTAGATAGGAGAGAGCCGGCTCTGCTGGCTGCTTCCAGCCGGCCACACGGCTCCATTAACGTTAGCTAACTGCTAACTGCTAACAGCTAACTGGGCTCCCTGTCGGCGCGCTGCGCAGTCTTCCGCCAGTTGACTCTAGTCCGCAGGTTTCTTTTGGAGTGACGGTGTTACACAGTGGCGGTGGTGATGGTGCTCGCGGGGTTTTAAACATCTGTCTGTCTGTCTCACACACACACACACACACACACACACACACACACACACACACACACACTAGGCGCACAACACCAGAGAAGTTCTACGTGGAGGCTCTTGATGAGGGATCCGAGGACGTCCTCGCCATCGACCGGGTGTCGACGGAGACGACTCTCACAGGTGAGCGCTGCTCAGCGCGTGACGTGGCCTAAGCAAATATTAGTTGACGGGGAAAAACAATTAATTGTCAAACTTGCAAACTTTCATCATCCTTTAAATGAATTTCCTTTAGTATAGTCCAAATTCACAAATGACACATTCGCCTCAGAGGTCTTTACGAGGTGTAAACATATTATTATATTAAGGAGAATATAACGCCAGAGGAGGGATCTAATGGATGATATAATGGATGCCATGTGCCACAGAACGAACGTAAAAATGTACATCTTTTTTTAGGGCTGGGGGCCGATATAATGGTTCATTACTAAATAATAAATAATAAAAAACAGCATCTTGGTAGAAATACATAAGACAAAATGACCTCATAATGGATCAGTGTTTTCCAGCTGGGCACAGACTCAAATCGCAGGGTTAGTTGTGTTAATCATTTAGTTCATTCTCTTGTGTAACGTTACATTCCATTTGTTTAACTTATTAGAGAAAATGAAAGAGCAAGATGGCTCGTCAACGCCTTCCAATTACTTTCTGTCATTTATCAAGTATTTATCTTGTGTGAATATTTAGTTGTGACTTATCAAAGTGCTCTTTTATTACTCTTCGAGTAAATATAAGGTTCTGTATAAATGACACATTTGTTTTGACTTGAAGTGATGTTTTTTTTTAAAAAGTAGGTCTACAAAAAATAGTTTGGGAAGCTCTGGTTGTAGGAAGTAAAGATGACCGTCGACGCTTTTTACTTGTAGTTGGGCTACAATGATGGCTTGTTTTTTGTAACGATCACATCAGAAGCCGGTTTCAAGGCGTCACTTGTTCTCGATTCGTCTGAATTTGCTCTTCACCAGCAGCCCAGTTGAGACTTGTTGCGTAACGCTGGCTGTGTGCTGCTCTGGTCCTCAGTGAGGAGGGACATCCCTGCGTCTGCTGAGACCCGGCCGATATGCGGCCTCATGGGGACCATCCGCCTGGTGGCAGGTGAGTTGAGAGGACGGGGTGGCCGTCGGCAGGTGGCAGCAGGGCTCTCTCGTCTCACACCACTCGTTCTGTGTCAGGCATGTACCTGGTCGTCATCACAAAGAAGAAGAAGGTGGGGGACCTGCTGGGCCACGTCGTGTGGAAGGCCGTGGACTTTGACATCGTCTCCTACAAAAAGACGATCCTGCACCTGACGGACACCCAGGTGGGTGTCTCATGAGTCCTCATTGCACTTGGGGCAGATGTCTAAAAAAGCTCGGGGTGGCGGTCAGCAAAGTTAGAGGGTTTAAATGTCCTTCAAGTTGCTGGATGTTCTTTCATGGTGGTGCCACCCGCTAGCAGCAGCTTCTACCCGTCTGACCTCGGGAGCTGGTCCGTGTCTTTGTTTCAGATGCAGGACAACAAGGCTTTCCTGTCCATGATCAACAACGTGCTTCACACGGAAGCCTTCTACTTTGCAACGGACTACGACCTGACCCACACCCTGCAGCGCCTGGCCAACACCAGCCCCGAGTTCCATGAGATGAGCCTCCTTGAGCGGGTGAGATAAACCTTCCCTCGTTCAAAACCAAAGAAAGCTCTTTCTTGTGTGCTGTCTTTTAGTGAAAAGGGTGTGTTTTATACCATATACAGTCTGACACAGAATAAAATACGCAATTCATGTTACCCATGAAATGGGAACTAAATTCACATAAAATGAACTATTGTGTATGTAGAATAAAAAACCTCAATCTAATATTTAACGTAGTAATATTTCCCCCTCTGACGGGTATTAACTGGTTCTAACTGTCCGTGCTTCAGGCAGATCAGCGCTTTGTGTGGAACGGCCACCTGCTGAGGGAATTCATCGCACAGCCGGAGGTGAGGCTGAACCCACAAGCCTTTTCTCACAACCCCCCTGATATAATAATGGTAGCAATGTAAAGCGTTTCCTCACCTGACACCGGTCTTCTTTTACAGTTACACAAGTTTGTGTTTCCTGTCGTCCATGGCTGTATCCTTCCTTGCTCGTTGGTGGTGTTTTTGTGGGATCTTTCATGTCTGGCCCGTCTCCCCCGTGAACTCTCTGTATCACCCACAGAAGGTGGTTTGGAGTAAGAGACAGAAACAAATCACTAAGAGCAGTACATCGTTTTGCTCCACTGCTGTTGGCCTTTTCTGTTTCTCCAGACCGGGGCGTCCCGACCGCCCTCAACGCCGTTATGTAACATTTTTATTGAATTGCGGCGCATGGAGTCCTCCCTATTCCATGTCAGTTTTCTTAACCGCCTGTGGACCAGTCATCACTATGAAGTCGGGCTGCATCAGCGGAAAGGTCTTTGATTGGATCATTATCTCCAGGAGAAGCTGCTTCAGAGCCGGAGTGCGCTACTATGTCCGAGGTAACACCACTGCCCTCGCGTCTACGTGGGATGAGTTCACAAAGATTGTTTAGCGACACTTTAACAAATGTTTTGCAAACATGTTGAAAACACACTTGCAGCCAATTTATTGCCCCCAAAAAAGCCTGTGGATATCAGTTCTACAATGGCCGGACCTTTCAAAACTTTTTTTCTGTCCGCAGGCATCGACTCAGAAGGCCATCCTGCCAACTACGTGGAAACGGAGCAGATAGTGCAGTACAACAGCGCCAAGGCCTCGTTTGTTCAGGTGAGCAGAAGCATTGGTGCCCCGGCAGAGACACAAGGACGGATCCCAGCGGTTGTGGTTCTATCACGACAACCGTCCATACGACCACCAACATTCTTTAGATTGGTTCCGTATTGAACAGCAGCAGAAACCCACTGAAGGCTGTACGTCCCTTGTTTTGTCTCCTTGTAGACGCGAGGGTCCATCCCCTTCTACTGGTCCCAACGGCCCAATCTCAAGTACAAGCCCAAACCACAGATCAGCAAAACCGTGAACCACGTAAGCTGCCTCTCATCTACGCCAGAATGAACACGTTTCTTTTTGTCCCCCACAAAGTTTCTCACTGTAGTTCTCTTGTAGTTGGACGGATTTCAGAGACACTTTGACTCTCAGATTATCCTGTACGGAAGACAAGTCATTTTGAACCTGGTAAGATGTCACTTACTTTATGAAAGGTTTTGATTCCACACCGTTCAGTCCGATAATACGACCCTTCTTCGAAATAATTCATATTGGTTTCCCTCGTCAGATCAACCAAAAGGGCTCAGAACAGCCTCTGGAGCTGGCCTTCGACAAGTTGGTGACCAGCCTGGGAAACGGCATGATCAAGTAAGTTAGCGCCATCTGAAATGAGAAGTCATCACTACGTTTTGGTAACCGCCTACTTTTTTCTGCAGGTACATCGCCTTTGACTTCCACAAGGAGTGCAGCCGGATGAGGTGGCACCGCCTGCAGATCTTGGTGGACATGGTCGCTGAAATGCAGGACGAATTTGGGTGAGTCATTTTATTTATTTATTTTTTTTGCCTCGTGCGCCAGGTAGATATCTACATCCGCCTCTGCAGCAGAAGTAATGGTGTGCGTGTCTCCAGATATTTCCTGGTGGACGCAGACGGGAAGGTGATGTCGACCCAGGAGGGGACGTTTAGGAGCAACTGCATGGACTGTCTGGACCGCACCAACGTCATCCAGAGCATGCTGGCCCAACGCTCGCTGCAGTCCCAGCTACGGGTACGACCCTTTCATCCCACACCTTCAGAGACTTCATGCAGCAGTACCAGGCTCTATACTTAGAGACACCTCCTGAACTGAGCTATGGAGTCGCATATTTTCACAAAAAACATGATCAGCAGTCCGGTGACTTCAGCGAGAACATAGACGCCGGAACTCAATTCGGATGTTTCACAATTAAAGTGAGGGATTGTACCTGCTCATATACAGCAGCGTGATGGCGCGAGCAAAAAGAGAAAATTCTGAAAAAGGAAAGGAGGGGAAGTACGACCTAAATGTGTTGTAGTGATCATAAATGCTGAAATTCGTTGGTTCATCTGAAGGCCGATACACATTTAGGAAGGATTTGGCTCTGCATTTACAGCAGATTGAAATTGAGGTCAGAAGACTGGGAGGTTCCTTGCTGAAACATCATGTAACACACTATAAGCTTCATACCGTAGTCTTTACCAAATGAATCCCCATGTTAATGTGTGTTTGTGTGGCTGCAGAGAATGGGAGTCCTTCACGCGGGGCAGCAGATCGAGGAGCAGGCCGACTTTGGCAAGATGTTCAAAAACGGTGGGCTCACGCAGCGGTTTCCTTTTGAACCGATTACCTGTCGAAGCCTGAGGCATCGAAGGGTCCTGGATGTTAACACGATCTGTTCTCTTCTTTCCCCCGAAACCGTGCGTTCACGCGCAGCCTGGGCAGACAACGCCGACGCCTGTGCCAAGCAGTATGCCGGCACCGGCGCCTTGAAGACCGACTTCACCAGGTCAGTTTTCAGAGACAACCAGTAATGTGTATCTGAACTCGTGCTAGCTGCCTGCTGATGACCGAAGGATCATTCAGGATGGAGGTCTGCTTGTTGGTCTATTTGTGTTAATTATGAGCATCAGCTCTCTGAAATACAAGCAGTTTTGTGGCGTTGTGTTTTTTCTACTCCTTGTATCCTCCGCTCTGCTCTGCATCGAGCAGCTCTATCCAAGCTTCTGACTTGTGGTCGTACAAATGAAATAGAATCTAGTTCAATTCAAATGTATTTTTTCTAGATTCTAAATGAGGCATGGCAATTAAAATGTTTTTTGATGAGGTATCACATTTAAAGCTTCTGGCTGTGATGTACAGTGTTTTTTGCGATGGTTTTGGAGCTTCAGAAGGTTAAGTTCACATGCGGTGGAGAGGGCCTACCCTCTGGGGAGCACGATATGGCGTCAGTAACTGGGATTGGATGGTGGTATACAAAGAGGGGATAACAAAACGGTTTGCATCCAACCAATGAGGACATTAGTGACTTCCTGCATGTTGTTGACTCACACAATGATCTCTCAGGACAGGGAAGAGGACTCAGTGGGGACTGCTGATGGACGGCTGGAACTCCATGATCCGATATTACAAAAACAACTTCTCTGATGGCTTTAGACAGGTGGGTCCTAACCGTTGTGTATTTTATGTGTTGATTAGTGCCTTATTATTTTTTTTTACTAACTATTTAATAGCTGAACTTAACATGTTCAGTATTGAGGGCAAATCTGTCAGGTTCCACTGGGTGCCTGAACCTTTTTCATTGCAGGTCATATCAAGAAAAACTAAGAAGTCATGTGACTTAAGTGTAGTAAATTACCTGTCAGTCAAACTCTGAAGCCGGTAGGAAGAAGAGCGAAAACATCTTTCCATCTAAACCCTTCAACGTTGTTCGTCTTCATCCAAGAAGTTCTCCAGTTCAGCATATGACACGAGCATAATTTATGCTATTCCAGCTACGCTAACGCTATTGCAAAAATCCCGGAGGCCAAAGTAATCCACGACGGTCAAGTAGTTGTTCAGCACCATCTGGTGGTGTGTGGAGGGAACCAAGTGTACCAGCTGTAGTTTGGCCCCCTGTGGCAGGAGGTGAAACGTCCTCATCTTTAGTTCCAGCAGATTATTGCCTAGACTATATAGATAGATAGATAGATATAATAAGATACATTTGAAAATCCCAAAAGCATGTCGGTCATTTAGAGGCGCACTCTCATGGCAAATGGAAGGAAACAGTCGCTGTGTTGTAACGCAGGACTCCATTGACCTGTTCCTGGGGAACTACGCTGTGGACGAGGCGGATTGGGCCACTCCGATGCGGGACAACAAGGACTGGAAGTTCCTGACGGTAAGAATGGCTCTGGAAGATGGATGGATATGTTTTTCCTCTTTGTCCCTGAGGCTTTTTTAAAAATGTGACTTCTTTTTGCTTTTCTAGCTGCCCATCGTCATGGTGGTGGCGTTCTCCATGTGCATCATCTGCCTGCTAATGGCTGGTAAGAAAAACTGCAATTCACTGAAATCAACAGAAACATTTATACAAAAAAACGTAACGATATGCTTCAGAGTTTCTTTTTAAATGTGCTTTGCTGACTGTACGCCCGCTGCCCCCCCACCCCATCAGGTGAGACGTGGACCGAGACGCTGGCCTACGTTTTGTTCTGGGGAACAGCCAGCGTGGTGACGGGGGGCCTCATCCTCTTTAATGGACTGGACTTCGTAGACGCCCCCAAGCTGGTCCAGAAGGAGAAGCTGGACTGAATGTGTGCGTGTGGAAAGCAGCTTGGCCCTGGCGACCTCACCGCCTCATCTTCTGGCTCTTCGTCACTTTACCCCCAGCAACAGCACCCGCAGGCCTGGAGCCTTTACTGACGGAAGGGGTGGAGTGGAGTGGAGGATGGCGGTGGGAAGCGGAGGCTGGGCCCCGTGCGCGACGACGGCGGTAAAGACAGGGACTGGGAGTGCACGGGGCCGGCTGCTGTCCACACTGCAGCTACTGTCATGTGGACAGGACTGTCTGTCTGCTGTTTTACTGGACACTAAACCTCTGGAGTTTGTTCTTTCTGGATGTGACTGTTTCCATGATTTCAGGGGAATGCAGTGGGACTATACGTCCCATTGAATACTCTTAATGGCTTTATTGAGATCAGTTCTTTTGCCTTTTGTTTTTTCTTGTTGCCAATATATGTTCATCCATGCAGAGATGCGTTGTCTGGGGTTAGACGCTGCCTGCGTCAATTATTCATGACCAGCAACAAGTTGATGAGCCTGTCCTCTTCTTCAGGCTGCAGGTAATCGGCCTTCTTCTGCGACAACTTCAATTACACAGCCAGTGTATGAACAGAAGTCCTCCGATTTGTTGAAAGGTGCACTTTTTTTCACTCAACATACTTGTGAAATTGGTCAGGGGTCTTGTATATTTAACACGTTTTTTTGTGAGTGGGAAATCCTCATACAAGTTTGATCTGTCAGGGTCCAAGGCAGCATTGTTTCAGAGCGCATGCGAAGGTTTTACCCGTACATCCTTTTCTGAGAGGACCTGATGCGTTGGTACCGGCGTCGGAGCACTGACCAAGCGGCAGTATTCAACGAGTGCGAGCGAGAGGGTTTGTTGAGCACTACATGTTGACCGCCATGTGTCGGAGTAAATCATTACAACCAACTGTAATCCCAGGCAACTAACAGCGTTTATTTACCATAAAACATGTGTGGCCAGAGAAGAGGGATATGTGCAGTCCAAAAACTAGCAAGAGTCCGCTAGAAAACAGCCCAGAGGACCAATTCTTCTTCTTCCAAAGCAGCAGTCGCTCCAGAATTGGCCAAATCTATCCAGAGAGTTGACTGACCTACGGCCCGTCCGATCCTTGAGCACTTGATTTATTTATGCTCCAAATCCCATGAGAACTTAAACTAATACAACCTACATGTTCTATCAGAAGAATGCCAACCCTCGCTTTAGTGATAGTTGGCTACAGCAGTCGGCGTCAGTTACCATCACAAACCGCTTGTTTTCATTTGGCACGGAGATGCATGGATATACAGATTTGCCTGTTATGTTATCTGTGACATTCCTGAGTATATGGTAAATGTTAACAATATTTAATGTTCTGTTCTATTGGGTAGTACGACAGAGAGACGTTATTTCCCAGTTATTCTGTTCCAAGAGGATGTTCAACTTAAGGACGATCACACAAATCTATCAACTTTGACTCTGTAAATTTAGATTCATGCTTCTTGATCAATGGGTCTCGTGTAAGTGATTAATGAGAATCTGTGGCATTCACCAATTTATTGTATTAAGAATTGTTTTCTAAATAGTAAGTGGTCCAGATCTGTAGCACGAGTCATGAACATTTTGGATTCAAATTGTTATGCCTTAATCTGAATGAATTTCCAGTTGAAATCTTACGTAAACTAGATGAAATAAAATATTTAAGACAAACTTGCATACATATATTTTGTTCGTTATGGCTACATGTTTACCGTTTATATTTTATTTTAAGATTTCAGGATTTAAATTGGAACTTTGGTACAGAATTTCTACATGACAGTTATGGTCTCGCTATGCCAGCTGCCTCTGGTCTGCAGCATCGACCTCTTACACCTTTCAAAGTGGTAACTTCACATACTTTTGCCTATTACATTATTTTGCTGAACTAATCTGCTTTGCTTTAGAACATGAACTGTATAGAAGTGGACGTGGCCACGTGATTCCCCCCCATTGGTCTGAAATGCTGTTTGGAAGCCTTGAGTTTAGTGTATTCTTGCCGTCACCATCTTGTTTGTGATGTCGCTGGAGGTTGTCGGGTTACTTCATGATGCTGTTATGTCTCTGTGACATCAGAGTCCTCATCAGAGCATAGAAATAACCCTTCCTGGTCACATCAGGTTATTTTTTTAACAGAAATCTGAAATGAATTTGAAAGGTTTGCTCAACAAACAGTAAGTTGTATCTCCAGTCATCATCCAAGTTAACTGGATGCTAATGTTTGCTACCAAAAAACAAATTCTTTGTACAATGCAAAGTGTCTCATTACAACAACAAGTTGAGTAAGACATTTAGGTGACCGACATATCCGGCACTCCTATTTAATATCTTACGTTAGCCCAAAATAGAGGGAACTCTGCGTCACTCTGCGTTAAAGCACTTTGGCTGCAATGCGACGTGAAGGCTCGGTAGTTTGTACTCGGCCTTGACGTTGCTGCTTTGGTCTTGAACCGCTCCATTTGTTGGCCGTTCTCTACATTAGTCCTTGTGACTCTGTGTACCGTATCGTCCGTTTTTTCACCGTCCAGAAACACGGGCCGATGCTGCAGCGCCGCTCTGTGTGCCGCTCGTTTGAACCTACGAGGCTCGACCGCAGGGTCCTCGGTTGTTTTTGCAGTAAAACGCTTGATTGACTGTAGATGTGTCGTTTGGTGTAAAGAAGCGATCTAATCAGCGACCTGTTCAGTCATTGAGCCTTTACGGCGCCAGGAAAGCCAATGAAGGGCCCAAACAGATCCGGCTTTCATCAAGGTTAAGTGGATTAAGTGCGTGCAGCGCGGTGTTCGGTAGTAATGTGAGGTATGTGTGTGATTTGTGATGAAATAAACCAAAAATACACATGTTAAAGTAAAATCTTTAAAAAACAAAACTTAAAAGTTCAACTCCACCCAGTTGAGCTGATACCGCTGCGTTTCCTGTTAATAAAAGCTGCCGTGAGACGCTCAAAGGTGGTGTTTTATGACATTTCTCTCAAACTTCTTGACTACTGAAACGTTTTGACTCCTCCTCTAAACAGAGAGCCATGTTTACCGTAGGCGTCCTATTCAGGCCCCCTTATCAGCATCTATTAGCTTCAGCATGCAACAATTGTGTTATTTACCAGATTGGAAAATTGCAGCAGTACTTTGAACAGCCTTGACCTTGTGATGCATCATTGTTTGCCCCATTTATTGTTTTATTGTGTTTAGTGCTTCTGAGCCTCTTATTAGATGGCGCTTTATTGGTTATATTGTTTTATAAGTCTTTTGTAATTTCCTTTTCTCATGCACCCTGTAACGCTGTTAAAGGCCCGTGTGCAGTTACCCAGCTCACACCATTCCTCTACAGACAGGTGAGAAAACAACAAGCTTGTTTCTTGCTTTGTTTTTGATTGTTTATAAATATCACTGCAACCCAACTCACTGTATCGTGCACATGTTTAAAATAAAACCATGAATTATTGGATTAGCTTAGTTTTGAATGCGTAATAGCAAGTTGTGTTTATACTTGGCACCAGGCCCAGTTCAATATAAAACAATTGCATGTGATATATACGGTAGGGGGTCACTACTAAATACGTCGATCAGTTTGGGGATCATTAATGTGCTACTTCATACATGTTGAATGCGCTTGTTGCTGTTTAGTATTGGTCCACTGGGGTGGGTTTTTTCACCAATGCCGATCATATCCGTGCTTTTCTTGCTAATCCAATCAGATGATGAAAAAACAAGCTTAAAATACCAGTTCAGATTAGCCAAAGTGAGCAAGAAGTGAGAGGCTGCCAAGACATTTCACTCATTTCAATGAAATACTGCATCCAAACAACTTTTAAGTTGCTGTGTGGTAAAGTACAAAGCAGCCCAGTTATAAAAACGCATAATGCATATGAATGGAATAGAGTTGTCTCAGCTGTCAACACCTGACCTGTGTGTGTTATTGTCGTCTCTGGGCTGTGCTGTCAACTGTGAACGTCCTGCCGGATCTTTGTCTTGACTTAGTGACTCCTGGTTCGACGGACCCATTCAGGGGAGAATGCCCAAGCTTGATGGATCCAGATTACATGTTGATACCAGACATATAAATGGTGCCAGAGTTTAGTTCTTCCTCACCTGCCTTAGGTTGACCCAGCTGAGATGGTTTTCATTAAGTGAAAAATTAAGACTTTGGTTAGCTTCCTCAGGAAGCTGCCGCCGAGTCCGTCCCGCACAAAAGATGTCTGTCACCACACCCATAGGCGGTTTG